>NC_083100.1:25830820-27120367 GCF_949774975.1 Lagenorhynchus albirostris
AGGAGTAGAATACAAAATTATTCCCCACCTGGCCATCCTTTGTCTTGTGTGGCGTTCCTAGCCTTTGATAGAGTCTGTTGTTGGAACAATGAGGGTATTTTTGGTGACCATGATGGTCTAAAGATTAGAGGCATTTATCTCATTTTCTCTGCACTGTATACTTTCATATTTTCTTTGAATGTACAAGCAAGCTGGTAGTCCCTAAAATGACTAACATTGAAGCCCCTGTCAATCTGTTGACATGACCCAAATTCTGATATAGTTTAACTTAAAAAATAAATAAATGTGACATTTATTGAAATAGTAAGGTTGAAAAATAAGATTATGCCTGTTATGTTTCTAATAATTTGAAGTCAAGAAATGCTTCCTATAAAACTCTTAACCATGTGCCGTAGTGGAAGGGAGTGTTACACTCTTGATTTTGCACTGAAATATCCTGAGCACTGAACAAGTAGTGGTGACAGTAATTTTAGAAAAAAGGTCAGCAGACTATGGCCTTCAGGCCAAAGCCAGCCCACCATCTTGTTATGATTTAGTCAAATTAACATATGTTAAGTAGAGCACAGATGCCAGATGGTTAGGCTCCATTCAACAGAATACCACCAGAGAAAGTGAAATAGAGTTTATTACCCACAGGTCCTGGAGGAAGTACACGGCATGCCTCAAGGGACCACATGGGGAGGTCAAGGCAGGGTGCAGACAGTGAGAGAGCCAGGACCTGAAGCACATCCCTTTACTAGGATCTGTGGGTGAGTATTTGGCATAAGTAACGTGATATAGAGAGGTATAGTCACCTTGTGTTCTTGCTCCTGTCCTCAGCCACGCCTACACTCAGAACAGAATAAGAAGAGAGGAAATGGTCTGGTTCAGCTTCTGTTTAGTGTCGTAATATGTCAAACTAATAAATACCATAATTCACTTTGGGATTCCTGGCCTATGACTGAACTGGTCAATTCGAGCCCAAAATAGCAGGGTTTCTGCAAGCCCCATGGGGGTCTTATTTGTTACAGGAGGGGAAGAACCAAAGAGATGGGGGAGACTGTTGATCACAAGTACTGCTGGGGGAGTCACATCAGGCACTCACATTTGCTTGTGACTCTGTGGGCTGTTATCTAGTACATGTGCTTACCTCAGGGGGCTTGTGTCAATTTAAGGCCCCACAGACTGCTTGGCCAAACAGAATGGATTCCGAGGCAATAATACCATGGAATAGCTTAAATTCTTGAAACATCTGTTTTTGTAAATAAAGTTTTATTGTAACACAGTTGTTTACATATTGCCTATGGATGGTTTTGTGCTACCAAGCAGAATCATTTGAGTAGTTGTGATAGTATGGTATGGCCTACTGAGTCCACGATTATTTGCTATGAAGCCTTTTCCAAAAAATGGTTACCAACTCTTGTTCTAAAGTAGGGCATATCACTCGATCCAGTTAGTGTCAAAATCCAGCCACAGCAGCCAATCTTGTGCAGAGCCGGTACCTAGTTGTCCTCCTGTCTATTTTTTACCCTTGATCTGCTGTGCTCTGTGTTACAGCATTGTGTGTCTCCTTCTGCCAGCTTCTATGTTGGCTACCTTCTACCTGAATTAGGACAATAAAAGGCACTATGGGGAGATTAGGAAGAGAGAAAGAAGCCTGGTTATCAGTCCACTGCCACTCGGCTTCTGGCAGCTTCTTGAGTGAGGATTGTACCTCTTCTATGAATTCCATTCATGACAGATTCTCCTTCTGTGGTTGTAGCTTCCACTTCTTGGCTTCTGGTCACATCACTTCTTCCTCGTTCCTTCAGATTAGGGGTAAATTGGCTTCCTGTTGTTGGTAATCTTAGGGTTGCACTTGATCCCCTGTTTGGATTCTCAGCCCTAATATCACTTAAGTAACTACTTCCCTGCCTTCAGTTCTCTCTGCTGTAAATAACTGAAGTGATTTCTACATTTCTAGTAGACAAGGGTCAGAAGAGAAGAAGCAAAGCAGCTCTGATTAGGGGTCTACTTTGTGGAGCTATGTGGATGCTAGCAGCTCCAGAGATCCAACTCAGCTACCAGGGATGATGAGAAATAACCAGGCTTAATGTAGGATACATTTAAGTCATCTCAAGGATTCTCAGAAATATTTGTGGAGTAATTACATTCCTGTGAGCCGGTGGGAGCTTGGTATCAGTGAGACTCAGGCACAAATATGAATGTGACTTCAAGTTTACTCATAGAGTGGTGAAAGCGGGACATGTAGGTTACCAAAAGGATTCCATTTTGAACTGTAGTACTGTTGATTTGTCATTACACTAATGCCATTCAACATTTCTCCTGAAAAACTACTTAAAAGAGTTATCATTTCTTCTATGGGAAACAAAAGATATAACTGAAGAGATTTCAATCTGTTCATATTTCCATTATTGTCATTAAATGTACACAACTTTCAGACTTCAATGCCCATTGCCAGTTCTAGTCTGCTAAGGTCTGGGGGAGTTACAGAGGCCACTATAATTTAAACTCATAGTTTGATAGGAACAGTCAGCCCTAGTTAAATGCCATCAATAGCTAATGCAGTTTGGACAGTTTAATTATGTACTTGTCTGAACACTTGTCACACTTCTGGTGACTTCAAAGCTGTGTAGTTGTCTTTGGCACTAAAATTTGCAAAGTGTTTTATAATCATTTTTATTAGTGCTTCTTCATATTAGATCAGACAAAAAATGTGACATGAAGAGGTTAAGTAACTTGACCAAGGCTAGACTGAACTGACAAGAAAAAAATGAGGCTGATACAATTAGCTAAATGGTTCAAGTAAAGTTAAAAGCACATCTCTTAGTTTGGGGAGGGAGGGATGGGAGGAGTTTAAATTACTAAGCTAATTATCTGATAATCACTTAACTCTCTGATCTAAGATTAAAACCTATGGTCCGCAAGTCAGTGTCAAAATACTTAGTGTATTGCTTAATGCTATATTTTTATTGAAATGATGAACCTATGTATTTAAAGATTCTGATGCCTTGTTTTTGAAGTTACATATTGATATCGCCACCTAGTGGACTGATTTGTAATGAAGGCAGGCATAGGGCTTGGGGGAGGAAAAGATGAGACCAGATGCTCCTAGAGCCATTCATCCCTATGCACACCTTCTCTCTCAGTTGCTTCACCTCTAATGTTGAATCTGAAAATTTTGTTCTGAATAACAACTCTCAGAGAAAGAAGTTCAGCATCATGTTATTAACAGACTTATCTTGCCTCCTCGAGGAGAAACAGATGAATGAAGTTCCCAGTGGCCAGGAAAACATGAACATATGTTAAAGTCATTAATGGCTGCGTTGCTTCTGTTTAGCAGCAAGGTATAATGACACAACTGATCTGCCTTTTCCTCATTATAGTGTTAACAAGGAGAGTAGTTATGACAGAAAAGATGAGGATGGCAGCATTCTTTAAATTAGAAGAAAAGGGTAAATCTAATACACAATGCATTTCTTCTGCTAAAAACAATACATTTTATAGAAAATCTATTTGGTATTTCCATTGTGAGATATATCTATCATGTCATGGGGATCAATTGGGGCTCTGTTTTTGTTTAGTCTTTCTCATTTGTCCACTTTAGGACAGAACTGTCTTGCTTAAACAACTGGCTTATATTGGTAGGTTTCCATGTTAGACAATTTTTCACGGTCATTTTTGTAGGAATTTTTTTTTTTGAAATGTAATATTTTTCACATGTCCAAGGTACTAAAAGTTTATGTCTTTCCCTTTAGAGACAATGGTGTGCATGTCATTGATGAGCATCTTTCAAAGAAACAAACTTCTTTCTGTTGAATCAATCCTATATCTGTACCACTTCTTTAGGTTTGTGACAAGAAAGACTAGCAGAAATAGTAATTGCAGACATTCTCCATAGCACTTAAACTTTTCTAGCTATTGTGAGATCCAGTAAAGGAGCTAAATCCTCAACATTCACTTTGTAATAGTAGCAATCTTCTGGTTATTACACAATTATGTCTTAAAAATGAGATATTTTGCTCCATTAAATTACCATCTTGCATTAAAATGTCCTCATACATTTTCCATCCCTTTTCTAATTATTATTAGTTGGTTAAGTATGTTAAAAAGTCCAAGCAAGAGGCACCTGATGATTATATTATATAAAATATTGAAAATTTTAAAAAGTTTAGACATCAGGCAAACATTTCACGACAAGCATTTTTCTTCAGTTTGTTAGCATGAAATAAATACAAAAAGTGTGCATTTGCTTTTGGAACTACTGGGTAGGTGAGTGACTTTTATTTTTTTTTAACCTTTTTAACATCTTTATTGGAGGATAATTGCTTTACAATGTCATGTTAGTTTCTGCTGTATAACAAAGTGAATGAGCTATGTGTGTACATATATCGCCATATCCCCTCCCTCTTGCGTCTCCCTCCCACCCTCCCTATCCCACCCCTCTAGGTGTTGATCTCCGAGCTGATCTCCCTGTGCTATGTGGCTGCATCCCACTAGCTATCAATTTTACATTTGGTAGTGTATATATGTAAGTGCTACACTCTCACTTCGTCCCAGCTTACCCTTCTCCCTCCTAGTGTCCTCAAGTCCATTCTCTACATCTGCGTCTTTATTCCTGTCCTGCCCCTAGGTTCTTAGGAACTTTTTTTTTTTTTTTTTAGATTCCACATATATATGTTAGCATAGGGTATTTGTTTTTCTCTTTCTGACTTACTTGGCTCTGTATGACAGACTCTAGGTTTATTCACCTCACTACAGATAACTCAATTTCGTTTCCTTTTATGGCTAAGTAATATTCAGTTGTATATATGTGCCACATTTTCTTTATCCATTCATCTGTCGATGAACACTTAGGTTGCTTCCATGTCCTGGTTATTGTAAATAGAGCTGCAATGAACATTGTGGTACATGACTCTTTTTGAAATTATGGTTTTCTAAGGGTATACGCCCAGTAGTGGGATTGCTGGGTCATATGGTAGTCCTATTTTTAGTTTTTAAGGAACCTTCATACTATTCTCCATAGTGGCTGTATCAATTTACATTCCCACCGTGTAAGAGGGTTCCCTTTTCTCCACACACTCTCCAGCATTTATTGTTTGTAGATGTTTTGATGATGGTCATTCTGACTGCTGTGAGGTGATGCCTCATTGTACTTTCGATTTGCACTTCTCTAATGATTAGTGATGTTGAACATCCTTTCATGTGTTTGTTGGCAATCTGTGTATCTTCTTTGGAGAAATGTCTATTTAGGTCTTCTGCCCATTTATGGATTGGGTTGTTTGGTTTTTTGATATTGAACTGCATTAGCTGCTTGTAAATTTTAGAGATTAATCCTTTGTCAGTTGCTGCATTTGCAAATATTTTCTCCCATTCTGAGAGTTGTCTTCTTGTCTTGTTTATATTTTCCTTTGCGGTCCAAAAGTTTTTTAGGTCCCATTTGTTCATTTTTGTTTTTATTTCCATTTCTCTAGGAGATGGGTCAAAAAGGATCTTGCTGTGACTTATGTCACAGAGTGTTCTACCTATGTTTTCCTCTAAGAGTTTTATAGCATCTGGCCTTACATTTAGGTCTTTAATCCACTTTCAGGAGAATTTTGTATATGGTGTTAGGGAGTATTCTGATTTCATTCTTTTACATGTAGCTGTCCAGTTTTCCCAGCACCACTTGTTGAAGAGGCTGTCTTTTCTCCATTGTATATTCTTGCCTCCTTTATCCAAGATAAAGTGATCATATGTGTGTGGGTTTCTCTCTGCACCTTCTATCATGTTCCATTTATCTATATTTCTAGTTTTGTGCCAGTACCATACTGTCTTGATTACTGTAGCTTTGTAGTATAGTCCAAAGTCCAGGAGCCTGATTCCTCCAGCTTCGTTTTTCTTTCTCAAGATTGCTGTGGCTATTTGGGGTCTTTTGTGTTTCTATACAAATTGTGAAATTTTTTGTTCTATCTCTGTGAAAAATGCCAGTGGTAGTTTGATAGGGATTGCACTAAATCTGTAGATTGCTTTGGATAGTATAGCCATTTTCATAATGTTGATTCCTCCAATCCAAGAACATGGTATATCTCTCCATCTATTTATATCATCTTTAATTTCTTTCATCAGTGTCTTACAGTTTTCTGCATACAGGTCTTCTGTCACCTTAGGTAGGTTTTTTCCTAGGTATTTTATTCTTTTTGTTGCAGTGGTAAATGGAAGTGTTTCCTTAATTTCTCTTTCAGATTTTTCATCATTAGTGTATAGGAATGCAAGAGATTTCTGTGCATTAATTTTGTATCCTGCTACTTTACCAGATTCATTGATTAGCTCTAGTAGTTTTCTGGTAACATATTTAGGATTCTCTGTGTATAGTATCATGTCATCTGCAAACTGTGACTTGTTTTACTTGTTCTTTTCCAATCTGTATTCCTTTTATTTCTTTTTCTCCTCTGATTGCTGTGGCTAAAACTTCCAAAACCATTTTGAATAATAGTGGTGAGAGTGGGAAACCTTGCCTTGTTCCTGATCTTAAAGGAAATGTTTTCAGTTTTTCACCATTGAGAACTATGTTAGCTGCAGGTTTGTCATATATGACCTTTATTACGTTGAGGGAGGATCCCTGTATACCTACTTTCTGGAGGTTTTTTATTTTTATTTTTTGCTGTACACGGGCCTCTCACTGTTGTGGCCTCTCCCGTTGCGGAGCACAGGCTCCAGACGTGCAGGCTAAGTGGCCATGGCTCACGGCCCAGCTGCTCTGTGGCATGTGGGATCTTCCTGGACCGGGGCACGAACCCATGTCCCCTGAATTGGCAAGCAGACTCTCAACCACTGCGCCACCAGGGAAGCCCTTCTGGAGGGTTTTTATCATAAACGGGAGTTGAATTTTTTCAAAAGCTTTTTTCTGCATCTATTGAGATGATCATATGCTTTTTCTCCTTCAATTTTTAATAAGATGTATCACATTGATTGATTTGCGTATATTGAAGAATCCTTGCATTCCTGAGATAAACCCCACTTGATCACAGTGTATGATCCTTTTAATGTGTTGTTGGATTCTGTCTGCAAGTATTTTGTGGAGGATTTTTGCATCCATGTTCATCAGTGATATTGGCCTGTAGTTTTCTTTCTTTGTGACATCCTTGTCTGGTTTCGGTATCAGGGTGATGGTGACCTCGTAGAATGAGTTCGGGAGTGTTCCTCCCTCTGCTTTATTTTGGAAGAGTTTAAGAAGGATAGGTGTTAGCTCTTCTTTAAATGTTTGATAGAATTTGTCTCTGAAGACATTTGGTCCTGGGCTTTTGTTTGTTGGAAGATTTTTAATCACAGTTTTAATTTCAGTGTTTGTGATTTGTCTGTTGCTATTTTCTATTTCTTCCTGGTTCAGTTTTGGAATGTTGTGTTTTTCTAAGAATTTGACCATTTCTTCCAGGTTGTCCATTTTATTGGTATATAGTTGCTTGTAGTAATCTCTCATATCCTTTGTATTCTGCAGTGTCAGTTGTTACTTCTTGTTTTTCACTTCTAATTCTGGTGATTTGAGTCTTCCCCCTTTTTTTCTTGATGAGTCTGGCTAATGGTTTATCAACTTTGTTTAACTTCTCAAGGAACAAGCTTTTAGTTTTATTGATCTTTGCTATTGTTTCCTTCATTTCTTTTTCATTTATTTCTCTTCTGAGCTTTATGATTTCCTTCCTTCTGCTAACTTTGGTTTTTTTTGTTGTTGTTGTTCTTCTTTCTCTAATTGCTTTAGGTGTAAGGTTAGGTTGTTTATTTGAGATGTTTCTCGTTTCTTGAGGTAGGAGTGTATTGCTATACACTTCCCTCTTAGAACTGCTTTTGCTGCATTTTATAGGCCCTGGGTCGTCCTTTTTCATTGTCATTTGTTGCTAGGTATTTTTTTACTTCCTCTTTGATTTCTTCAGTGATATCTTGGTTATTTAGTAGTGTATTGTTTAGCCTCCATGTGTTTGTATTTTTTCCAGTTTTTTTCCTGAAATTGATATCTAGTCTCATAGCGGTGTTGTTGGAAAAGATACTTGATAAAATTTCAATTTTCTTAAATTTACCCAGGCTTGAATTGTGACCCAAGATATGATCTATCCTGTAGAATGTTCCATGAGCACTTTAGAAGAAAGTGTATTCTGTTGTTTTTGGATGGAACGTCCTATAAATATCAATTAAGTCCATCTTGTTTAAAGTATCATTTAAAGCTTGTGTTTCCTTATTTATTTTCATTTTTGTTGATCTGTCCATTGGTGAAAGTGGGGTGTTAAAAGTCCCCTACTATTATTGTGTTACTGTTGATTTCCCCTTTTATGGCTGTTAGCACTTGCCTTATGTATTGAGGTGCTCCTATGTTGGGTGCACAAATATTTACAATTGTTATATCTTCTTCTTTGACTGATCCCTTGATCATTATATTGTCCATGTTTGTCTCTTGTAATAGTCTTCAATTTAAAGTCTATTTTGTCTGATATGAGAATTGCTACTCCAGCTTTCTTTTGATTTCCATTTGCATGGAATATCTTTTACCATCCCCTCACTTTCAGTCTGTATGTTTTCCTAGGTCTGAAGTGGGTCTCTTGTAGACAGCATACATACAGGTCTTGTTTTTGTATCCATTCATCCAGTCTATGTCTTTTGGTTGAAGCATTTGATCCATTTACATTTAAGGTAATTATCAATATGTATGTTTCTATTACCATTTTCTTAATTGTTTTGGATTTGTTTTTGTAGGTCTTTTCCTTCTCTTGTGTTTCCTGCCTATAGAAGTTCCTTTAGCATTTGTTGTAAAGTTGCTTTGGTGTTGCTAAATTCTCTTAACTTTTGCTTGTCTGTAAAGGTTTTAATTTCTCCTTCAAATCTTAATGAGATCCTTGCTAGTTAGAGTAATTGCTGTTGTAGGTTTTTTTTTCCCTTTCATCACTTAAATATGTCCTGCCACTCCCTTCTGTCTTGCAGAGTTTCTGCTGAATGATCAGCTGTTAACCTTATGGGGATTCCCTTTTTGTTTTTTCCTTGCTGCTTTTAATATTTTTTCTTTGTATTTAATTTTTGATAGTTTGATTAATATGTGTCTTGGCATGTTTCTCCTTGGATTTATCCTGTATGGGACTCTCTGCCCTTCCTGGACTTGGGTTGCTATTTCCTTTCCCATGTTAGGGAAGTTTTCAACTATAATCTCTTCAAATATTTTCTCAGTCCCTTTCTTTTTCTCTTCATCTTCTGGGACCCTTATAATTCGAATGTTGTTGCATTTAGTGTTGTCCAGAGTTCTTTTAGACTGTCCCCAATTATTTTCATTCTTTTTTCTTTATTCTGTTCTGCAGAAGTTATTTCTACTATTTTATCTTCCAGGTCACTTATCCATTCTTCTGCCTCAGTTATTCTGTTATTGATTCCTTCTAGAGAATTCTTAATTTCATTTATTTTGTTGTTCATCATTGTTTGTTTGCTCTTTAGTTCTTCTAGGTCCTTGTTAAATGTTTCTTGTATATTCTCCATTCTATTTCCAAGATTTTGGATCATCTTTACTATCATTACTCCGAATTCTTTTTCAGGTAGACTACCTATTTTGTCTTCATTTGTTTGGTCTGGTGGGTTTTTATCTTGCTCCTTCATCTGCTGTGTATTTCTCTGTCTTCTCATTTTGTTTAACCTACTGTGTTTGGGGTCCTTTTCACAGGCTGCACATTCATTGTTCCCGTTGTTTTTGGTGTCTGTCCCCAGTGGTGAGGTTGGTTCCATGGGTAGTGTAGGCTTCCTGGTGGAGGGGACTGTGACTGTGTTCTGGTGAGTGGGATTGGATTTTGTCTTTCTGGTGGGCAGTGCTGCGTCCAGTGGTGTGTTTTGGGAAGTCTGAGAACTTAGTTTGATTTTAGGCAGACTCTCTGTTAATGGGTGGGGTTGTGTTCCTGTCTTGCTAGTTGTTTGTCCTGGGGTGTCCAGCACTGGAGCTTGCTGCTTGTTGGGTGGACCTTGGTCTTTGTATTCAGATGTAGATCTCTGGGAGAGCTCTTGCTGATTGATGTTACATGGGTCCAGGAGGTCTCTGGGGGTCCAATGTCCTGAACTCGGCTCTCCCATCTCAGAGGCTCAGGCCTGCCACCAGGCTGGAGCGCCAACATTCTGTCAGCCACACAGCTGAAGGCTCCACCGGGGGAGGATCTGTTTGCAAGTTCCTATATGGTTGCAAGCAGGATTCAGTTCTTTGAGAGCTGTGGGACTGAAGGCCTCAGTTCCTCAAGGAATGTGGATAAGAGTTCCCCTTCATTTCTTTGCCATGTGGACCTCTCTATAAGGCAGCTCACATATGACAGCTCAGGTGTTTCAGGGTACTCAGCACAGGTCCAGCTATGAGGGACTGGTAAGCCCTGAGTGTCTGGAGCAGCTTAGAGAATGGCTGAATCAGACCTGTTTTTTTAAATAAATTTATTTTTGGCTGCATTGGGTCATCATTGCTGTGTGCAGGCTTCTCATTGCCATGGCTTCTCTTGTTGTGGAGCATGGGCTCTAGGTACACAAGCTTCAGTAGTTGTGGCTCACAGGCTCTAGAGCGCAGGCTCAGTAGTTGTGGCACACGAGCTTAGTTGCTCTGAGACATGTGAGATCTTCCTGGACCAGAGTTCAATCCCATGTCCCCAGCATTGGCAGGTGGATTCTTAACCACTGCACCACAGGGGAAGTCCATGAGTGACTTTTTTAAACTCTTGAGATCTAACAATGCATCTACTTATAAACACCAAATGAGATACATATATTATTAATTTTGGTCTCATCCATAAAGACACATCTTGGATAATCTCATATTTACTATTCATAATGAAAGCAGTCATTTGGGCAAAATATTAAAAATATATATATTTTTTACAAAGAATTCTACAGGATATGGGACATTTAAAAGAATCTTGGAATACATAAAAATTCATTAATCCCTTTGGGCTTTCCAATAGGCTTTAGAATACATATGCATGCTTGTGCGCACGCGCGCGCGCGCGTGCGTGTGTGTGTGAATATATATATTCAGCGATTAAGGAGTTATGGATATAATAAATATGTATTTTAGCTCAGTGTCTGATACTATTATTTGGCATCTTATTAAGTGCACTCTGGTGATATGACTCATTTCCTCTTTCTATTTCTTCACCTAAAAATTTCAATTTTAGCTTTAATTTTTTTTTAGAAAAGTATAGATGTGCACAAGTTAAAAGGTCAAAGGTTTTTTTTTTTTTTAAATAACAGTTCCTACTTGCTCTTATTCACCATTCCTCAGCAAGCAACCACTTTGATTTCTTGAAGATGATAATTTTGGTAATTACATCAATGTCTTCAAATAATGTGGAATTGATATCCATTATGGAAGTGAGAAATCTGTTCTTTCCTTCCCTCACTTAACCCCAGAGCCTGAACTTCCTTTCCATACTCCCCACTCATATTCATAATATCCTAACATTGTCACCTTGTGTGGATCATTTTCTGAGTTTACATTATGCTACGGTAATTATAATCACCACTGAGCAATGTGGTAAGATATGATTACTTTTTCTTCCCTAAACAATTTTTTGCTCTCTCTCTAGAGATAGACTAGTGATTATATTATTTTTTATTAGCTTAGCTATTTTTTTAAAAAATTCCACTTCAAAGCCTTTGGCCACTTGCCATATTCTTTCAAAACATCCAAATGTGTCAGGTATTTATCTTCCTGAAGACTTCTCTCCCAGAACCTTCTGAACTGCCTCAATCTGAACTGGTTGTCCCCTGTGCCTGGTGTGCAGTTAGCAACATGTAATTTCCCTTCAGCGACTTCTTGGGTTTGGATCACATGCTTTCTCTAACTCTCGACTTTTTTTTCTTGAATTATTCCACTATTAAGTGAAGCACATCTTGAGAAAGAATACAAGGAAGGTAAAATTTCGAGACTGAAACCCAGCAGGACCCTGTGGGACCTTCCCAAGGAGAGACCTTTGTGTCCCCCATCTCTTGTTTGTAGAAAAGCTTTAGCCTACTAAGCCTTTCTGACTTCCAAAGAGGAAATTTAATCAGAGAAGTAAGAAAATACAGAAACAGAGGAAAACAAACAAGACAAAGTAAAAATAGTTTAGCCATAAAACAAAGTCAAGGACATTTAGTTCCTCCTCAAGAGCTATAGATAATCTCCTGAGCCATATCCTTGAGTTGTTTTGCTAAAACAAAATACTAAATACTAAAACCCCCACCAGATAGAAGACATTAGCTGCTGACCACCAGCACACAGACCCTAGACCTGCTGGAATCAGAAGGTTAATGATGTTGATTCCTCTAAACACTACAGTTACCTCATCACCAACCAATCAAAAGAATGTCCATGAGCAGATCACACACCCTGTGACACTCTCCCTCACCCTGTCTTTTGAAAGCTTTCTCTGAAAGCCTTTGGGGAATTACAGTCTTTTGAGTATGAGCTGCTCATTCTCCTTGCTTGGCCCCCATTGGGCACCTTGCAATAAACAACGCAGTTTTCTTCATCACAACCTGGTGTCAGTAGATTGACCTTGCTCAATAGTTTTCTGATGTTTATCACTCTGGTCATTGAATTTACATTTTTAGCCACAGTGTTTATTTCATGTCTATAACATTGAATGTGAAGAGCACTACCACACACTTACCCTGTTACACAAATTAAATATAAGCTTTTCTCAGAAAAATCCCTTTGTGAGATTGATATCTAGTTAATGGATGGTATAAATTTTTTCTATCAATACTTAACAGAAAAGAATTCGACTTTGCATTTTATTCCCCCGTAATTAACACCCACATCGATATTGTAGATGAAAGAATTTTGTATTCATTTTGTTGACAGAATGATTTGAGACCAAGGAGGAAATGCCATTTCACAACCTCTGCATATTCTTCATTCTGGGGAGAAATGCATTCTGCTGGCTGTCTAATCAATTAGGTAGACAAAATGAATTTCATCATAATTCTGTCAACAAAATGCTAACTTGGTTAAATTATTCTCTCCACAAAATGAATTAACTGAAAAATCCTTTTGTCCACAAAATAGATTTAAGCATTTAGTGAAGCCTTGTAAATACTATCGTCTGTTAGTTTAGTATGTGTATTGTAAATATGTGGATTGGCTATGTCAGCATTTCTAGTTCTTTAGAGGTTATGGACCTATCTGTTGTAGTTTTCCTTCCCATTTCAGGTCAAGTGGAGAACGAAGTCAATTATCCAGAGAATAGCATATGGTAGATAAATGTAGCACTGTCCAAAACTACTGTAAGTTAGTTCCATTTGAGCATTATGCATTTTTACAAAGTATAATTTAACAAGCTTGCCAACTAATTGTCTTTAATTAGGGCTTCAAATGCAGCAAGTCATTTCAGGGATAAAGAAAAGAGACTGATGGTTCAACTTCTTGACAAGGTGCTCTAAAGGAAATAAATCTTTTAAACATACTACAATACATCATTTAAAAAATTATCCAGTATCACCATCTATGATATTGTTCTCCCCTTTGATCATATGAGCATTTTAAAATGAATGCTTTGGAAAATTCATGAGTTGCAGATGGTGTAATATTTTTAATTAAAAAAAATTTTAGTTGGACCCAGCTTACATTATTTGATAGAGATTTTTTTAAAGAATTGTTCATCAATGTGATGTCCAGGAACATATAATTTGATGCACATTTATTTTAAAGTATTAACTTTACTTGTTTATGAAAATATGGAATAGCTGTTTAACAATGTTTTTCTTTTAATTGCTATATTTAATCAATTGTATAAATTGACATTTCTCACCAAACCTAAATCCAGTAGGAATATAGAATTGTTAGACTATTAAATAATGTTTTTATTTCTATGAATATTTCATTGGCTTTGGAGAGACACTATTATCTTCTATTATTCCAGTAGTTGTCAAATTATTTAATTTGAAAAATGATTATGTTTCATATCAAATCTTTACATGATCATTCTTTTGTTTGAATGGAATAGAATAGACTAGGAAGAATACGAGAGTTAATAGGAAAATTAATAAGATAGTTCTCTGCACAAAATACGCTCATGATTGAGAAGCATAGGTTTAGGGGAGTTTTAACTGGTGACAATATGGAAAGGAGGCGACTTTCCCAATCAATTCTTACCTAAAAATGAAGTCATGCTATTTTTAAAAACAAAATATGATGTGACAATTCTGTACCCCTTAAAAAAATAATTTCTTCAATGGTATCACTTTCAGTAAAATAAATTTATCACTAATACATGTTGTAAGGACCAGCAAATCGTTTTTTCTTACTAACTAAAATAGGTGATAGACCATTTAAGCAGAAATATGAACTAAATTTTCCCACTGAGTTTAGAGCAGGAAAAAAATGAAAATCAATAAGGGAGATGTTGCTGTGTCCCCAACATGAAAACAGTGACTGACACTTAGTAGATGCTCAGCAAATATTTGTTGAATAATTGAACAAACTATCATAAATTTCCCTTCTCACAAAGTATGCCAGATTTTATATAAATTAAGCAACATGTACAATATTTTGCTTTCCTCCTAAAATTATTAATCCTTTGTCATACATAGCAGTAGTGTGTGAAGAAAAAGTAGCAAGGAAGAAACATGTTGCTGGACTTGTCTATTTTTGACAGAAGTAGAAAAATCTTCATTTGCAGAAATAGAGGACAGAGTTCTGGTGTGATTTGTTCCTGTTTGGAACAAACACGTGCATAGGAATCGGGTTCTCATTCTTTTTTAGTGAGATCATTTTGTAATCTGTTTTGTCTTTCTCTTTGAAATTATTGAATTTAGAGAATTCCAGAGGATTACATAATCCAAGCCATACTACTAATGATAAGAAGGTTAAAGGACATTGATGGAGAAAAATATGCAAGTGGTTTGTCATGCACAGACTGTGAAATGGGCTAATTAATTCCCATAACATGGTTCATAATTTCTAGCGAGAAATAATGACCAGCTGGAAGGTTATGGGCAAGATCTAAATGCACATGGAATAGTATAATCTTCGAACTTGAATACTTTGAAACATTGTCATTGAAAACTATTACCATGATTCTCCAAATCTCTGCTAGAGAGACCATATTCTCTTTTATGATTCTATAGTTACAAGTTAAGAATTAATAAATTATATAATATGTATAAATATAATATAAATTAATATATAATTAAAACTTCAGTAATTAACACATAATGTGCAATATAATCAGTGGTAATATAATATATATTAATTAATCTATAACATAATATTTTATTATGTATATTCTGCATATAATTTTCTGTATACTCTGAAACTAGGCAAGGCATAAGCAAGGCACAGATATATAATTACACAAATATATTTATAGGTATATTACTAAAGGAAGCCCATGAACTACTAATGATGAAATGTTAGTCACATAGGCTGATTCAAAACACATCACATACAAATGCATAGTATTTTATGTGAATTTTATACTATAGACAACTAACAAAGTGAGAATGATTTTATGATAATGTAGTTATCCCTGTTTCCTTTTTGTTTTATTTTGCTTATTTATATTTTGTGTTTCTTTACAGTAGAATGCTTTGCTTTTGAATTGAAAAGCAATTAAAATAAGATTATATATTTCAATAAACATAGTAATATATATACATAATATAATGATACATATTGTGATAAACTACGTTTGTGATAAATTACTTTTCCAGACTAATATAACACATATGAGATCGTATATTTTTGTGGATGTGTTGCAGCACATGGGATCAGGAGACATTCTCTATTTTTTTTTTTTTTTTTTTTTTTTTTTGCGGTACGCGGGCCTCCCAATGTTGTGGCCTCTCCCGTTGCGGAGCACAGGCTCCGGACGCGCAGGCTCAGGGGCCATGGCTCATGGGCCCAGCTGCTCCGCGGCATATGGGATCTTCCCAGACCGGGGCACGAACCCGTGTCCCCTGCATCGGCAGGTGGACTCTCAACCACTGCGCCACCAGGGAAGCCCAGGAGACATTCTCATACTTCCATATTCCACAGAATACAAAACATTGATAACCACTTTATGTAGGAATAATATTGAAATGCTTGTAAATTTTAAGGGCCAAGTATGTTTAATTCACTCCTCTATTATCAGCCCCTAGCACAGGGTCTGGAATATAGTAGAATGAATGATCACAGAAGTTTCAGCCTCTTTTCCTCTCCACATATACAGAGAGTATCTGCCCCCTCTACCCCTGATTCACCTACCTGGCTGTTGCTTCTCCTGGTCACATGCTTTGCTCCCCACCATCCCATCCCTTCCAATTTCACTCTAGGCCAAGCTCTTAATTTGCTTTTGGTCAACACCTGAAACTCAGGGACTTAGTCTCCTTTGGTGTGACGCATTACTACTCTGGTGGTGTTCAGCATATATGTGAAATTTAAAAAGTTACAATTATACCATCCTAGTCTCTTACTTCTCAAATCACCTTCTGTAGCTGCTTGGGTAAAACAGAATTTACCAAGCCATGGGGTTACTGAAGATAACCATAATATAGGAAAAAATATGCACAAGGGTAAGCTAAATATGACCATGACAATAGTCCAAGGGAACTGAACAAAAGACAAAGTTAGATTATCCCCAAGTCTTGTTCTTCTGTCTTGAGAACAATATTTTCTTTAAATTTCAATAGAGAAAGAAAAGAAAAGTCTTTGTTACAAAGCCCCTACCCTTCCTCAGGAATTCTTTCTAATCACATGGCTTGGTCTTAATAAAGGATTGTTATGGGTTAGTTTCTGGGAAATCTGACTCAGAGGTGGAATTTTACACACATAAGGATGCTTATGAAGAGGTGCTCTAGAGAGAGGGAAGGAAGCAGGAGTGGGCAGAGGGAGAAGTCAATCTGCGAAGCCGGCCTGAAGCCTTTACCATTTCTACAGGAAGCTATGGAGCCAGAGTGGCGCATTGGTGTAGTGTCCAGGAAAAACTCCTCTGTAATCCTCCATCATACTTAGACCCTGCATCAATTAGTCATTGGAGATGAGTCTCCCAGGGTAGGAACATTAGCATGAGCAAGGTGGCTGTCTTAACCTGAAGTGATCCCTGAGCGATTGCCTGCTGACAGAACTCCCAGCAGCTGAGGAAACAAGATTGGGAAACATCATTGATTGGGGAAACAATTTTGATTGGGGACCTGGAAAGAGCATCACAACATCCACAATGGACCAACTCCAACCAATTTAATCTGGCAGCTCCAACAACATAGAGAAATACATTTTCTAAGAATTGAGTGACTTATTAGACTAAAATGACATATGAAGTTGTGTGTTTGTGTGCATATGAGAAACTGTGACGAGCAAGAGGTAGGAGGTTGAGGTCTTTCGACGTGCATTCTTGAACAGGCTTGAGCACTCCCAGACCCCTTAGTGTCTGAAGTCTCCCACTAAGTCTGAGGTGGAAAAGTTTCTCTTCATTTTTCCTAGGCTTCTGGGTTGTAATTATTGGATCAATGACGCATTCACAAACAATTCCCCAACACAATAATTCATAGAGATGGTAAAGTCTAAGTCCATACTGAGGAAAGGAAATATTTTTCCTAATTGTAATATTAGCTACACCAAAATCCACCAAAACTAATAAAGATTTATATTACAGTACTCAGCAGTGTTGGTCCCTTTTACTCACTCTTCTCCTTTCAGGCTACCTTTTACCCGATACATAATAAATTATGTCTTCCCACCCTCATTTGCCTGGAAAAATATTTCTTTTCCAGGACCCAGCCAAGGTGCTATGCTCTCCAGTGAGTTTCCCCTAATTATCAGCATGAATTTAAACTTTCTCCTTTGTGTTCATACGATATTCAATAAATAACACAAATAATTTACCTTACCATGCTAAAATTACCTGTTTGGATTTTTTATACACTGAAATGAAAGAAAAGCCCTTGAATATAGGGGCTGTATTTTATGTTTGTCGGTTTTTTTTTACTTTTTATTGGAGTATAGTTGATTTATAATGTTGTGTTAGTTTCAGGTGTACAGCCAAGTGAATGTTTTTGACTTAGTGACCAGACCACTAGTTGTCACAAAATAGGCAATAGATATTTGTTATCGAAGGGGAGGATGGCAACTGCGGCACTACCTCATTCTTGGATAAAGAATATGCTCCTGAATAGATGATTTGGGGGGGAAATGAATTGATTAATATCCAGTTTCCATTAGTTGAAAGCCTACTACCATATGCTGGGTTGGGAAATAGACAGTATTATGTTATCACTTCAAATCCACGGGGAAACTGAGGTTTAAAGAGGTTAATAAAAACACAAATCTCTTGAAAGTAATACTGCTAATGAAGGGCTGATATCAGAGCCAGATCATCTGACATTCTTTTCATTACACAAGGCAAGACCTCAAAGGAGCTGCTGGCTACTCTAGGTTGGTGAAATGCAGTGTTGATTTTTTAGCCAATCTGAGGGTCAAATGAACTATTGTATGTAAAACTGGTCGACAAGTGAAAATTTAGAGTTCTAAAACTCCTAGTTGTCATAATTATTTTTGCTGTTACTATTATTCTGTGAAGCTTTGCACGTAAGCCTTTTACTATTAAAATCGCTTACATAACTAATGTCCTGTTCTGTAGGAAGGCGAATCTTGATTAGAAAGCCTATTTCTATTATACTTTCTGTCTTCACTAGAAAAAGAAGCAAAAAAGTGCTTCTATACTGATGTTTCCTATTTTGTATTATAATTACATCCATTCCAGCAATTGTATCTTTGAAAGAAATAGTAGAAAAGAATCATGCTATGGTAAGCAAAGAAGCGTATTGATGATAACTTCATGTGGATAGTGTCAGTTTTCTCAGTTGCCAGCATTACACAATAAACAGTGTTTTGGAGCTAAAGTGATAACTTGGGATTGGCTATATTGTAACACTGAACACCATTTCCCATCTACATCTTTTCTTGTATAAGCTGAGAAGTTAATGTTTAGCAGAAGTGAAAGAGAACAATAACAGGAGCAAAATGTTGCATTAATACTTCATGTAATGCTTTTTGAGAGTATAAAGGAATAAAATAATTCAAATGCAAACGTTATCTGCCAGGATACTTTCAATTTAAATGTTTTGCTAGGAATACCTTTATTTTGCTGGAGTTTTGCTTGTGAGAAATAAGAACACTATAAATAACTGTATGCTTGCCTTCTAACATTTCAAATGAATCCATGATGATCCTCTCACTTTTTCCTATGGTTCCCTAAAATAGTAGTTCCTAGACTTTCAGATATCACATATCAACTGGAGGTTTGCAAACATTTTATTTTAACAAATAAAAACATTTGCTCAAAAGCTACTGTGTGAATGCTAACCATAATTTTATTAAGTAAAAGATTTAACCCAATAACTATAAAAATGTTAAATAAATTTTATTTTATGAAACACTATGGAAATAATCCTCTTTCTTCCCTTGTTATGAAAGAAGGACACAATATATAGGCTTGGCATATAGAATAGCTCTCATTTTTATCTCAGTTGAAAAAAAGATGCACAGATTGACCTTGTATTTGAAATGGTATGTTTCTATTATCTAATTAATTTCTAGTAATACTTAATATTATTAGATTTTATTTAAAAAATTAAATGCTTGAGAAAATTCACTCTGCTTGGTGTTTCCCAGGCTTTATTAAATCAGAATATATTCTATGCCCCAACTTTCTTGATTGCATATTTCAAAAAGTAGATTCTTATTGAAATGCTAAATTTCAATAAGAAACCAATGCTCTGTAAAAGAAATCAATTGAACAATTTATTCAATTGAACTCAGGAAAATGAACTATTCTTTTAAGAATTTTGGACCAGAGGGTGCTTTTTAATGATAAAATCATTTTATCTTTTTCTTGTTATTTACAGAACTGAAGAAAAAAGCCTGCCTAATTCCCTAAGCTCTTATATCACAACGTCTGAATTTATGCATATGTTCAAAATGGCTTCGCAAGCTTTCAGAGAAGGACATTAATGTCAGTGGGGGGTATGATTCACTACTTTAATATGTTCTCTTTATTGATTTCAAGACAAATAAAACATACATGATTTCCAGTAAGCAACTGGGTAAATAACGGTTGAAATAAATGGGCTAAGAGAGAATTTTGCCCTATTCTCCATGACTCTGATAAACTCATTGCTGGAAACTATGTTCATTCTGAGGATAACAAGAAACAAATGAGAAAAAAATTTGAGAGATAAGCACAAATAATAATTAAGGGTTTCTCTGAGAAAAATAAATAAATGAAGTAAAACTAAAACACTTGACCAAACAATAACCAAGCAAATGTATATATTAACAACTATGATTTCTTGATAGGCACAAAAACCAAAGGGGCAAACATATTATTTAGCAGATTGCATGGAATCATAAATGGAAACAGCTGAATACCAAATGGTTTTCTAAAGAAATATTGAAAGATTAATTCTCCCTGAGACTCTAGAATTAGATGGTGTTGGACACTAAATCTAGCATTTCTAAGTTCCAGGAAACTATGATTTCTCATTATTCACATAACTCCAGCCAGGAGTCAAAGAACAAGGGCTTGAACTTTTCCTATGCAGAGTTCTGAACTTCAGTGTTCAAACATTTACTTGTACGTTGCATACAAGGCAACTGTGGTGAGGAGTTAGGTGTCTAGAAACCCCTCAGGGGAGCACTGAGCCCTGCTGTATTTTGGGAATAACTTCAGGACCAGGTCATGTTCATTAAGTGTGGTCAATAGCAGAGCTAACCTTTCCAGGAATGGCTGAGATCCAGAGAGCAGACAACTGAAGGAAGAGGTCAGAAGTAATATATTTAGGAGGGTATCAGGATGTCAAGTTATAAGGAAAGGAAATCGTATAGTCAAGGTGGAGATCATTCATATTTAAGATGAGCAGTAAATAATGGCAGAAAAAGTGTGAATTGTGCAGAGTATAGGATTATGAGTTTTTAGTCCAAGTAGAAGTAGACCTGGTGTCAGTAAAAATGAGATTCCTATAAGGACACCTGATCTTGTAAGAGTGTAAGAAAGACCCAGGAACCAGAGGAGCTGAGACAGTTATTAAGGAATCAAAGCAGTGAACTGAGTACATAATTATAGATTAGAACCCCATTGCTGGGGAAATAGGAAGGAAAAATCTGGCTTAGTCATAGGAGAATAATGCAAAAATAAGAGAACTAAAGTCACAGCAGATGCAATAGCAGCTACAAGAGATGAGGCTGATCACTAAACTATTAGCATATTATTCTGAGTTTTCTTACTTGATACCCTTCCTCTAATCTGAACGAAGCCCTGATCTGTGGCAAAGATGAACCACAAAATGGAACTTAATTGGCACAGTCTTTGAAGATTCTAACCTTTATATGAGGAGCCCATACAATTTGTAATATTCCCCCAAAATTCAGAAAGGGTCTTTCTCTAAGCTTTCAAGTTATCTCAAAACAAAGTAACTTGGACATTACATAATTATTCCCAAAGATCTATTGAGGAAGGGGAAGCTAGACATAGGTATCATCGGTAGTAACACAGAATATACAAGGATATGGTATATTAGTTTCTAAAGCTTCTCTACTAGCATGAATTGGTATACTGCCGCAATTTACCTGACAAGTGTACTATTTATATTAGAAGTTTTCTTACCTCCAAAGAAAGTGTTAAAGATAGTTGAAATCAATTTATCTCATTTTATTCAATTCACAATTATTTATTTGGTTAAATTAGTATGTGGCAGGCATTGTACTAGGGCTTGGAAATAGAGATGAATAAAACAAAATCATAATTCTCAAAAAGCTTGAGTCTAATAAAGAAATATATAGTAACATACATTCCAAAGCAAATATTTATGATTCAGTTATAACTATGCATACAGTAAAAACTCACCAACAAAGAAACATAAAAGTGCATAATGGAAGTGATTAACTCTACCTGACTGTTGAAGGGTCGACCATACACTTCACTATTTGACATTAAAATTTTCCTAATTTCTTCAAAAGGCAAAATTGAGCAGAGTCAAAATATCATGAGTTGTGTTAATAGTTTTTTAATGGGGGCTGGTTGAGAAGAGCAGGATGAGTTATTTTGTTAAATTTTAAAAGTTAAAAATAATTCACTGGCATTTCCAGTTGCTTTCTTGTTCTCTTTTCCCATCTACTTTGGTGCCATAAATCATAATACCATATCATTCAGAGCAAATGCACAAAAATCTCATAGTTCACTTGCAGTGTCTGTTCATAGCCCTCAGCTGTAGGATAGGAAGTTTCTAGAACTAAGAGAGATATTTCACGGACAGAGAAGGCAAAGTAGGAGGAGGAATCCTGAAATCCCTCAATTCTTGAGCCAAAAAGAACTGGTTTAAAAACTGTTAACCAAAATTCTGTTTTTCCTTTTTTTAATAAGTGCAATTAAGAGCTGTATAAATAAATTTGAATTTATAAGAATTGTAAAATTAAAGATATATAAATCTGACTAGAGCCAAGTATAGTATTTGGTATATAATATCTTTTAATAAATATTCATTGAATACATTAATGAAAGCATGAGTTGGAGAAAGAATTATTATGGATAACAGGAAAATTTGAGATCAAAAGAATTCTTTTAATATTCCTAATCCATTCTAATGGGATTATTTTTGACCTTAGGAAGGCCATCAAAGTGGTATGTGACTACAGCATTTTTAATGCAACAGAGATAACCTTATCTAATTCAGCTAGGTAGTAGAACTGATTATGCTGGTCAAACTAAACAAATGAAGAGTGCTGAATTATACTCTCTGACATGCTGCTACATTGTTTTTTGAACTAGTGCAAATCACTTAATCCTGGCTTCCTCTCTAGGGAAAGTGCATGGAATTGATAAGCAGTTTAACATTTGGGTAGTTTTACACTTTATATCTTATGCCAATAGAAAAAACTAGTTTTTAGGACTTAGGGAACCTTTGATGGAAAGGTATTATGGCTAGCTATTTTTAATTCATTATCATTTTTTAGTTGCAAGTATGGACTTTGTTTATAATTTCAGTATGAATGTGAAGTACTCCCAAACAACAGAACTGGCATTACCATTTTGAAATTTTCCCCACAGAGTGAGGAGGGTCTGTCATTTTAAGTTTTTGCAGAAGTGGTCTATTTCAACTCAAGAATACTGACCTTTTGGGGATGCTGATTCAACACTGGAGTGAAAAAGAAGCAAAATTAAGTCACTGATTACTCACTGACATTAAAAGGTTATTTGCAGTTTCTGCAAATGGACAGTCATAAGGCAAAGCATGTGCTCCACTGAAGCTGCAGTGTTTGGTGATCAGGCACAGCAATTCTAATCTCATCTTGCACTCTGCTGTTGATTGCTGTTCTTTGTGTTATGGCTACAAAATCCCAGAATAGCAGTTACAGGATGAAGATGCCATTAGAGATTAGAAAAATGAATTTGACTTTATATAACATCCTTCATCTGCCCTGTGTTTTAAAAATGGAAAAGAGAGCTCATGAAAAAGATTTTGAATGACAGAAACAGAAAAGAGCAACACTATTTGCAGAACAAATATAGTCCAGACCAGTGGGAATGGAAACTTTTCCAACCAGGATGAGTGAAATACAGTCTGCTCTAGAGGCACTTTATAGGCATTGAAGGATGACCTCTGTCTCTATAAAGAGGCTTTGGCTACATTCTGAAACTACTAATAAGAATGTCGAGATCACTTCTGCTTTATTTTTATGTGGGCATGGTTTCATAGAACTGTTTATAAAACACTGTCTTATTAACTTCCTCATTTTTAATCAGTAGATGAAAATAATATCAAAGCTGGTTTTTCTAGGACTCACAACATGAAAACAGGGAAAATAAGACAGTACTCAATCTAACTAATTCCAATGACATTCTTTAGGAGTTAAAGTTTAATTGCTTCTCATTGAGCCAATTATATTAATACTTTGTAATTCTCAACCATAACATTTAATTCTTCGGCAAGCTAAAGAGGGGATTGGAGAGTTCCAGTGTAAAGTGGTTTTGCTTGTCATTGTCTTATAACTAAGCACTTATTATTTAACCTATTCTAGAAGGTATTTTGAGAACAAAGAGAAACATAATTAGATGGCAAAATGCCTTATGTTAAAAACAGTGAGATAATATTGACTTATATGTGTATTCTTCAGGAAAGCCTTCCCTAAAAACCACCACTCTTCCAATGAGATCAGGATGCCTGCTGTATACTCTCATAATACTGTACTTTTCCTTCTCCTTGAAGTGATTCTAAAACTACATATGATTAAAGTCTGTCTTTACTACTAGACCATATCCTCCTGGTTTTGCTTGCTATTGTGTCAGCAGTAATTACTACAGAGTACATTTAGTTAATATTTATTGAAATGATGAATACTTTATTTCAGAAACAAGAAGCCTTATCTCCTAAAAGCCACAACTGTCATCTGGCTCCTATTCTTATAAATATATCCATTTCAACAAGAAATTATCTTCATTTTAGATTCTTGAGTTTAACCATGTTAATTGGAACAAACTCACTGGACAAAGGTATCTAAGGCTTTAAAAACAGAATTCTTTTAAGACCTTTATTGTCAATTTCTTCATACCCAACTCAAGAAAGGTCAAGTGCCCCAATCCAGCTTCTCCCCAAAGGAAGACACACTGTTTCACTGAGAGACCATATTCAGCTCATTTAAAACACTTCTAGACAGAAGGAGAAGAAGCAGTGTAGCCAGGGGTATTCACCTACAAAAAGATTTACCTGTAAGTAACAAAAATTTTAGGACAGAACTGTGGTAATAATATTTAAAGATGTAATTATATGATGCTTTTCTGCCTAGGGGTTCAAGACATTACTACATTTGTCCTCCCAGGTAGCTTTTTTAAAATTACAAATGGCTCATTACACAAAAGACAAAGACAAAAAGAACAGTATTAACACTCAGGCCATTTCCTTGATTCATGCAGATTATTTATCTTCCCATTAAAGTTTCATCATCCAAAAGATACCAATTGAAAAACCACAATTATCCCTACTGTTTCTTAAATAAAAGTAATCAGAATCCATAGCTCATTTATCCCAGTAGTGATTTTCCATCATTTTCTTTATTCTTAACCTCAGATTCTCTGCAAATATGACACTGACAAAAATCATCTAGGGATTTAAGTATATACATATTTTTTTCACCAATATATATGGATAGGTTGAGAGAGAGGAAGAGACTGACAATAGATAGATAGATAAATAAATAGACAGATAGATCTTTTAGGATTCAATTTTAAGAAAGCTCCATCCATAATAGGGCTTAGTTAGAGCAGTGTGAAAAGGATCTCATTTTAGTATGGTCCTCCATGGCATGGATATTGAGGAAAGATTATAGAGAGATCAGAATGTTTCCATTTGCAAATAAAAAAATTAAGAGTTTAAACTCCTCTTGGATTATTCACAAACAGCCCTTTTACCTAGATAAGACTTCACAGTCTAGTTTATTTATTACTTAGGTCCTGAATCTCCGTAACTAAAGTCATCAGTGTGCTTTGTATCACAATAGTTCTCAAGGGACCTTCTATTTCTGCATACTGTCTTATTGTTCCACTCTTCCATTTCTGCAGCCCTTACATACTTTATTCAAAAAGTCAAAATGTTTCAGAAAATTCTACTCACATGTTCTTGGAATAGAAATAAGAGGGTCATTTGCTAGACCATACTTAGGTACATTTTGACTTACTACTCTCCAGTCGAAAATATTCAGTTCATTGCTGCCATTATAATGAATGCCCTTTGCCAAGATTTGAAAATTAATATGTTGGCTTCTGATGTCATTTTTCCTCCATGAACTTCATACCCATTTAGCTTTTCTATTACCATAATCATCAATGCACAAAGAATCTTGCTCTTTCACAAATGAAGGAGTAAGCAAATGTAACCAAAATTGAAAAGTAGACAATGTTACTTTGTTTCTACTGTATGCTTATTCAGCTGCCTTTCTGTATTTTGGGGGACCCCCACCAAATATCCCTAATTATATCCTACTTGTGATCCTAACATTTTCTCCACTATCAAAATAGAGAAGTATACAAAACCCATCATCTCCCTTTAATTAAAATGCTGTCAAACATACTTGAAAGATTAATATTTGATTGTGTGATGAAAGCAAGAGATAATCAAGAATGAGATAAAACAAATGGGATCTTTGATTTAACATCGATGAAAAAGAGTAGTACTGTTTTAAGTGACAGCCACTGTGTCATGACTTGACATTCGTGATTATATTGCATACTTACTACAACCATGATTATCTGTATTTTGCAGATGAGAAACTGAACTCCAGTGAGGGTAAGTGAATTTCCTAGGATTACAAAGCTAGAAAATGGTGGTAAATGGTAGAGTTTGACAGAAACCTAGTGTTGTAATTTCAAAATTTGTCATTTTATTCACTGCTTTATAATAGATGACCCAGAGAAAGCAGGACTCTTTGTTAACTATTTAGCTGCTACATTTTTAGTTAAAAAGAAAGCTCTTCAGGATATAAATCTCAAAACTACCTTGCAACAGGAGACCTGAAGCCTAGGATCAGAGGGTGGATCCTAAGAAGAGCGGGCTGCCTGAAACAGGCTTGTCTTTTAGGTCCAGACTATTTATGTTGTTAGGATACCACTAAACTTCAATCAAGATCACTGAATTAGTTTTTATAATAGTGGATAATTTAGGATACTGAGAGAGGATAAAAAGGTTTGGAGATAGAAAACAGCTTTTGTATTTCAGAAAAGGCGTTTTCACAAACTATAACTTAGTGAACTTGATTTTCATACTAGGCAAGATTATCTCACCTAATAAAAGGATTATTGTGAACAGCAATGTGAGTAATCAGTAATTAGCAGAATGCAACAGAGGTCAAATTAATGTCTACTTTTTAAAAATTGGAGTATAATTGTTTTACAATGTTGTGTTAGTTTCTGTCATACAATGAAGTGAATCAGCTATACATATACATACATCCCCTCCCTCTTGGACCTCCCTCTTGGACCTCCCTCCCACCATCCCCATCCCACCCATCTAGGTTCACAGTTCCCAACCTTTCTGGCAGCAGGGACTAGTTTTGTGAAATACAATTTTTCCACGGACCGGGGCAGGGGGGTGGTTTTGAAATGATTCAAGCGTATTCCATTTATTATGCATTTTATTTCTATTATTATTACTTTGTAATATATAATGAAATAATTGTACAGCTCACCATAACAGAGAATCAGTGGGAGCCCTGAGCTTGTGATTAAGCAATTGATTAACTATGGTCTCTGTGCAGTCAAACCTCTCTGCTAATCATAATCTGTATTTGCAGCCGCTCCCCAGCGCTAGCATCACCACCACAGCCCCACCTCAGATCATCAGGCATTAGATTCTCATAAGGAAGCTGCAACCTAGATCCCTCACATGTGCAGTTCACAGTAGGGTTCCCACTCCTATGAGAATCTAATGCCCCCACTGATCTGACAGGAGGCGGAGCTCAGGTGGTAATGCGAGTGATGGGGAGCAGCTGTAAATACAGATGAAGCTTTGCTCTCTCACCCGCCGCTCACCTTCTGCTGTGCGGCCCGGTTCCTAACGGGCCACAGACCCGGTACCGGTCCATGGCCTGGGGATTTGGGACCCCTGATCTAGGTCTTCAAAGAACACCGAGCTGAGCTCCCTGTACAATACAGCAGCTTCTCACTAGCTATAGATTTCACACATAGTGGTGTATATATGTCAATCCTAATATCCCAATTCATCCCACCCTCCACTTCCCCCCTGCCCATGTGCATTCATCTGTTCTCTACATCTGCATCTCTATTCCAGCCCTGCAAATATGTTCATCTGTACCATTTTTCTAGTTGCCACATATATGCGTTAATATATGATATTTGTTTTTCCCTTTCTGACTTACTTCACTTTGTATGACAGACTCTATGTCAATCCACATCTCTACAAATGATGCAATTTCGTTCCTTTTTATGGCTGAGTAATATTCCATGCTATATATGTACCACATCTTCTTTATCCATTCATCTGCTGATGGACATTTAGGATGCTTCCATGTCCTCACTATTGTAAATAGAGCTGTAGTGAACATTGGGGTACATGTGTCATTTTGAATTATGGTTTTCTCAGGGTATATGCTCAGTAGTGGGATTGCTGGGTCATATGGTAGTTCTATTTTTAGTTTTTTAAAGAACCCCCATACTTTTCTCCATAATGGCTGTATCAATTTACATTCCCACCAACAGTGCAAGAGGGTACCCTTTTCTCCACACCCTCTCCAGCATTTATTGTTTGTAGATTTTTTGGTGATAGCCATTCTGACCAGTGTGAGGTGATACCTCATTGTAGTTTTGATTTGTATTTTTTCTAATAATTAGTGATGCTGAACATCTTTACACATCTTGGTCATCTGTATGTCTTCCTTGGAAAAATGTCTATTTAGGTCTTCCACCCATTTTAAGATTGGGTTTGGTTTTTTTTTGACATTGAGCTGCCTGAGCTGTTTCTATATTTTGGAGATTAATTATTTGTCAGTTGCTTCATTGGCAAATATTTTCTCCCATTCCATGGGTTGTCTTTTCATCTTGTTTATGGTTTCCTTTGCTGTTCAAAAGCTTTTAAGTTTAATTAGGTCCCATTTGTTTATTTTTGTTTTTATTTTCATTACTCTAGGAGGTGGGTCAAAAAAGATCTTGCTGTGATTTATGTCAGAGAGTGTTCTTCCTATGTTTTCCTCTAAGAGTTTTATGGGTGTCCAGTCTTACATTTAGGTCTTTAATACATTCTGAGTTTATTTTTATGTATGGTGTTAGGTAGTGTTCTAATTTCAGAGGGAAGAACACTCCCAAACTCATTCTATGAGGCTACCATCACCCTGATACCAAAACCAGACAAAGATACCACCAAAAAAAGAAAATTACAGACAAATATCACTGCAGAACATAGAAAAATCCTCAACAAAATACTAGCAAACAGAATCCAACAACACACTAAAAGGATCATACACCATAATCAAGTGGGTTTTACCTCAGGGATGCAGGGATTCTTCAATATACATAAATCAATCAATGTGATACACCATATTAAGAAATTGAAGGAGAAAAACCATATGATCATCTCAATAGATGCAGGGAAAGCTTTTGACAAAATTTAACACCCATTTATGATAAAAAAAAAAAACCTCCAGAAAGTAGGCATAGAGGGAACTTACCTCAACATAATAAAGCCCATATATGACAAACCCACAGCCAACATCGTCCTCAATGGTAAAAAACTGAAACCATTTCCACTAAGATCAGGAACAAGACAAGTTTGCCCACTCTCACCACTATTATTCAATATAGTTTTGGAAGTTTTAGTCACAGCAATCAGAGAAGAAAAAGAAATAAAAGGAATCCAAATCAGAAAAGAAGAATTAAAACTGTCACTGTTTGCAGATGACATGATACTATACATAGAGAATCCTGAAGATGCCACTAGAAAACAACTAGAGCTAATCAATGAATTTGGTAAAGCTGCAGGATACAAAAATTAAAGCACAGAAATCTCTTGCATTCCTTTACACTGACAACAAAAGATCAGAAAGAGAAATTAAGGAAACAATCTCATTTACCATTGCAACAAAAAGAATAAAATACCTAGGAATAAACCTACCTAAGGAGGCAAAAGACCTGTACTTAGAAAACTATAAAACACTGATGAAAGAAATCAAAGATGACACAAACAGATGGAAAGATATACCATGTTCTTGGATTGGAAGAATCAATATTGTGAAAATGACTATACTACTCAACGTAATCTATAGATTCAATGCAGTCCCAATCAAGTTACCAATGGCATTTTTCACAGAATTAGAACAAAAAGTTTTACAATTTGTATGGAAAAACAGAAGACCCCAAATAGCCAAAGCCATCTTGAGAAAGAAAAGTGGAGCTGGAGGAATCAGGCTCCCCGACTTCAGACTGTACTACAAAGCCACAGTAATCAAGACAGTATGGTACTGTCACAAAAACAGAAATATAGATCAATGGAAAAGGATAGAAAGCCCAGAGATAAACTCACGTATCTCTGATCACCTAATCTACGACAAAGGAGGTAAGAATATACAATGGAGAAAAGAAAGTCTCTTCAATAAGTGCTGCTGGGAACACTGGACAGCTACATGTAAAAGAATGAAATTAGAACACTACCTAACACTATACATAAAAATAAATGCAAAATGTCTACTCTTTTTTAAAACAGTTAAATTGTTAGACCTGGAGAAATATGGTGGGAAAGGTATACTGGGAACCCTGCTGAATACTTGATAAACTATATAATATCTTTGTAGCCAAGATGGACTAATATGAGTCTTTGAAGGGAAAATTCATTAGAGAAATGCTTGGATGAAATAGTAATTGTTTGTCTGTTGAAAGAGTCCTATGGTTTTTTCATATGGCTCTGACTGGGCACTGCCATAATAAAAATTATCTGGCTTTTCATTGAAAAGACTGAAGGTATATACATCAAATTCAGAGATGAAATAATGTTGAAATAGCTTGAAAATAGACTGAATGAGAGAAAATTATTACAGACTGGACTACTGAAAGAAATCCAATAAAATGAGAATTACAAGAATAAAACTGGGTCCAGAAACCAAAATCTACAAGCATAGAATTGTGGAGATATGGCTTAGCAATAGGACATCTATGAGTAAAGAATAAAGGAGGGCTGCAAAAATTGATAAAGTGATTACAAGATGTATTAAAAGAACTCAAATACCTATAATTATCCAGTTGATATAGAATGATCTGGAATATATGATTCCAGCTTTGCCTGGAATATTTGGGTTAATTCAGAGCCCTACACTTTAAGTGCAATTTAGATAAACTAGAGAGTTTTAAGAAAAGACAAAAGCAGAATGATCAGAATAGAATAAAATGATTAAAAATAGAAAGAATGGATTGCTTAGTTAGGAATAAAGAAGATTTAGATAGAAATATGTAGCTATCTTTGAGTGACTTGATAATCTAAGTGGAAAAGAAAGATGGTGGAGCTTTTTAAACACAGGTCCATTTGACTCTACACTTTCTACTCTGTGCTTGTACCTCATTCTAATAATCAGAACTCTCAAAGGAAGTAACAAGCTTGGTTTTGGTCAAGCATGGTCTCCAACAGGAGAAGTGTTTATGCCTAGGTGTATAAGATAGAAGATCACTTGACAGTGTTACTGTAGAAAGGATTTAAGTATAAAATTGGGATGGGATTACTCAAGTATTTCTCAAGGGGAATGCTATCAGATTTTTGGAAGGACAAGCCTTTGTTGTTCAGGACTATCTCACGCATTGTGACATGTTGTGTATCTTTATTCCCTGGGGCATCAAATGCCAGTAGTATCCTCCAGTCATTTTTCTATCCAAAAAAGGCAATAACCATTTTCAAATGTGCCCCTGGGTGAGTGTTTCTCTCATGCTTGAGAACTACTGTACTACTAACCTTTGAAGATCTTTTCAATTTTGATTGTAACCAGATTATCTACTGAGTTATTAAATTTGTACCTTGTTATAAATACTTAAAAATACTGCCCTTTGTGTTTTTTGAGTTTTGCCCATACTTCCTTTCTTCCTTCAGTCTTTCTCTTCCTTCCTCCCTCCCTTCCTTTGGATATTAATCAAGAGCTGTCCTTGGTGCTGGAGACACAATACTGGACAAAACAGGGAAAATAAAAGCTGCCTAATGGAATATGTATTCTAGCTGGCTGTGGGATAATACTTCCCCTCATACCTCCATACCACCAACACTGAAAATTTTGCTTTGAAAGGTTAAACCTATCGAATTATTAATCTGATTACCCTGGAGAAGAAAAATTGTTGGTTTGGGAGAATGTGATTGGATCCAGGAGACTGAGAGTCACTGGCAGGGATTGGAGTGTGATTCAATTCTGAATCTCTGAAGAAGATGTGGGCATGGAAATAAGTGTATGGAGATAACATGCTAACTGCTGGGGCTTCTAGAACTGAAAATCTCTCTTGAGTTTAGCATGGAGCTGGCTGGTGCAGTCAGGAAAATACCTGTTTTCAAATGGAATGTGCAAGTCTGAACCAAGTGAAGGAGTCTAAAGAAGTTGCTTAATACCTGAAGACCAGAAGACCTGCTCACATTCTTGAACTATGTAAGCCCTGTGTTTCTTTATTTCCCCAAGAAAGCAAGAAGAGGCATGCCAAATGAATGATATTGGACTTCCCACTAATCATCATCGGTGGAAATTAAGCCACATTTTATCTTGATTAAAAAATATAATACTCTAGCATCTGATTATCTTGAAGAAATTGACTATCATTTTAAAATATGATTTTAAGTATGTGTTGTTTCCCATTAAATAAATTTCAGGTATCAGGTAAAACAAGCTGAAGAGGTATAGATGGAATAAAAGAATATTTTCCTTGCCTTTGAATCTTATAATGCTTAAGACTAGACCTGAAAGTTAATGTTCCTTAACTAATTTGGAGACCTTAACCAATTTTGGAGCTGATGGGGGCATAAAAGAGTGAATGACTTATAAAATGTCCCTATTTTCTAGCAGCATGTGTGTGTGTGGGGGGAGGTAAAGATTCACTCTATAATTTGATTATTTTCCTTAAAGATTTTAAATAAAAACATATATATATATATGTAATCAAGATAGTTCTTATGTAAGTAAAAAGAAGATCAAATTCGTATAAATATGCAGAGACAATGATATCAGAAATTCTGAACTAAATGATCACTATGGTTAAACACTAAATTTAGCTCTGAGCTCCTTGGCAGTGAAGGGAAGAAGACAAGAGAAACAAAGATGCCAGTTCAATGAATAAAGATTTTTGGTGTTGTTCCTCCCTGAAATTATTGATTGGAACCAGATTATCTATTGAGATAAATAGTTTTGTACCTTAAATTTGTAGGTGATTATGTAAAGAAGAGAGGGCAATATAATAAATATATACCCCAAAGCAGTTAAATATATGGACATGTTTTATAGGGACTTTCCTATAATTCAAATAATTTATTTGAAATTATCCTAGATAAAATATCAAAGTAGTATAGTCATATATAGATATTATTTTTACATAGCATCTTTCCCTTGAAAGCCTACAGTGATGTTTTTATTATTCATTTAAACTTCTTAGATTAGAACTTAAAAGTGTCTCCCATACTGGGTTCCCAATTCTGACAGTACACATCTTTCTTCTTCTTTAGTTTAATGTCTGCACTACAGTGGATATGTCTCATTTACTTACTATTATTGTTATTATTAGATAGCACTCACTGTTAAGTACTTTATGAATAGCTAGTTCTCAATTCTTTTTTCCTTTTATCCCTAAAAATAATTTTATATTTCCCCTCCCTTTGCCATGTTTAATATGAATAGCAACATCCCCCTTGTGAATCTACTCCACTGCTTTTAAGACTGGATTCAAAGTAGCCTCTTCATGTAAGCTTCCTTGATTTGCCACAAATCCTTTAAATTCACAATTGTTTAGCCCTATATACGTATTCTCCTTACAAATTGTTTTGCATGTTTGATAAACACATAAGTGTGTTTGTGCACAAACTGGCCCCCTGCATTGAGGGCAAGAGGAGACCAAATAAAGAGGCAGACAATTCCAGATTGGGAGGTGGCAGCTCTAATAAGCAAGGGAACTTACACATGAGGTTTGCCTTGGGCAGCCTCAACACTGAGTAGATATCTGCACCTTTCCACCAGAATCTTAGAAGTTTATATAGAGACCTTAGCTAGGTTCAGTCACATATACTACTCATATGATCTCAACAGCACATTGTTCTATCAAAACTCTGTCCTTAAAAAAGGCTATGACCATGGGAACAGTGAATGGAACATACATTCCTAGGATGGGAGGAGGTAAAAAGCCTCAGAACGCCTGAATCTAACTGGAGGGTCAACACTCTCAATGACCTCCTCCAACAAAGGTCCTAATAGTAAAAACCACAAGTGCATTTCTTGTGAACCCTGTTTCCCAGGTCTTTTCAAAACAGAAGACATCCAACATATGTTTGTTGATTAAAATTTACATCAAGGAATTTTAACATATGCAGTGCAGTGCTGGACCTGACTTTTTTTTTTTGGACCTGACTCTTATGAGCTGGCCAAAGCGCATTAATTGCGAGCCTCCATTCGCAGTTCACGTTCGGTGACAGTATCGTGGTAGGTTAAAATCAGTTGCAGTGGGAGGATTTACAGCACAGATATGGGCAAACTCAACAAATCAGGGTTTCTTTATTTGGAAATCTGGTTGGTAGACATTTGTCATCGTAATACTGTTTCTTAGGTACTTTTCCCTTGGACTAGGCAGGGGAAAAGGCATATTTAGTGGATAAAGGTAAAACCATTCCCTCGCATATAGTAATTCTGTCATTTTCCTTAGCATCCTATAATATTTGATAATCACCAAACAAGATGGAGGCTGTGTTGTAAATATGAATGAGGAAAAGGGCAATGGAGATGAAGCCTGTGATAACCGATATTAAAGGAATGACGAAAAGTGTTCTTGTAGCATATTCATTCTGGTATATCATCCGTGTGCCTCAATGCTGGCATGATTAAATAAACCCTTAGGCAAGCAACAGACAGTCCTCTCCTCATATGCCTCTTCTCCCACCAGCTGTCAGTGTCTGCTCTTTCCTTCAGGGTACAGAAGGAAAGAGAGCACACATGGAAAAGAAATACAACATCTTTCTGCTCTTCTGAGCACTTGGTCATGAAAACCGAGGCAGTCATTACTGCTGTTCACTCACTATTTCTGGCTTCTCACCATTCCACTTCATGTTAGGATTGCATTTCCCTGTCCCTTTGTGATTAGCAGTAAGCAAGGCAACCCCCATGTGACAAGTTCTGGTCAATGAGTTAGGAAAAGAAGCATATTTTACTCCCTTGTTAGCACACATAATTATTAATATGGTACTCTCTAAAGACTTCTATCCCTCTGACAAAGTTCAAGATGGTGGGTCTTCCATTACCCTGGATCCCTGAGGGGTTTGATGGGTGCAGTCCCTCTGCTGACTTGAGTGAGAATACAACTTTGTTATGTTTGTTACTGATATTTCATGATAGTTTGTTACTGTCCCATAATCTAGCTTATTCTGATCTGTACTCTTGGCTAAAGATCTACTGTATACACAAAGATGCCAAGTTCAAGCACTGTTCTCTCTCAGTAGTTCTGTTCAAGAGGAAAATGCTCAGTCCATGAAGAAACAAGCAATTAGTGAAGATAACCTTGTGATAAAATTATGACTCCCACTCACTCATGCATGAAACTTTAAAATTACCTATTGTAGGAACTTGGTATTCTATTGTGAAAAGCCTCTCTTCCTAGTATTTACAGAGTTACAAAAAAGTCCAATATTTTTTACAGATAAAATGTAATACATTATTTGACTTCAGAAAATTTAATATACAGAAATAGCTTTGATATAAATAACTAGGGGGGTAGCTCTCCACCGCCGGGCTGGGGAGATGCTGCGTCCAGGGTGGCGGTGGCTTTGCCTCAGACTGTGCAGCTCTTGCTGGGACGGTGGAGGCCCCACACCCCGTGGAGCCGCCGGGGCAGAGCCGACAGTACGCGGTGCTGCGTGGGCAGAACCTGGTGTTGATGGGAACCATTTTCAGCATCCTGCTGGTGACCGTGATCCTTATGGCATTTTGCGTCTACAAGCCCGTTTGGTGCCGGTGACGGCCAAGCAAGCAAGCCCTCCCACGAGCATTTGGGAACAGAATAAGTCGTGTTGCACGTGGGTCAGTGGAGAAGTTGGAATTAGAACTTTACTACTTGGAAGTGATCTTTGGTCTGGACAGTTGGTAAATGCTGAACGATTTAGAAAAGACATCTAGCCATTATCTTATCCTAACACTGTAATGCAAGTATTTGGCCACTTGAGCCTGCTTCTCAGTGTTCTTTTTATATCTGGCTGTACTTGTTGAAAGTAAGACCTGAAGCTCCAAGGTTCAGTGTTCAGTGTTCGGATGGAGTGTTCACGAGAAATAAAACATGACTTTGTGAGTGATGTAAAAGCCACACTGGACAGGAATAATCATTAATGCTTGAAAATATTAAGAAGAGTAAGACAACATGTAGACATTCCCTACTTAAGATCCATTTGGTCACAACGGGTTAAGAATCACAAATGTTTTTATCCTGAGTTGGCCTAGATGCTCCGTTTGCAAAGCAGTGTCAGCTGTGGGGAACACAGACTGCCACTCCTCCTCTTCAAGGAGCTCTGCACTCAGATGCCCGCACTGAAGTCAGTGTCACACCAGCTAGGCCTGTGACCACGGACACCCTTGGGCTGGGAGGCACTGGGGGTGGCTGGAAGTGTTAGCACTTGGCTCATCTGAAGAAGAATTGGTCCCATTCAAACATGTTGATCTCCTTGTCCTGCACTTGTCTTCCCAGACCTTGGCCTAGAAGTCAGGGCAGCTTTTCTGATTCGGAATCTAAAAGAGACTCAGCAGGAGCTCTTTTCTGCCCTGGGTGGGGAGGGCACAACAGAAGTGCGTGTTCACTGTGGCAGGTGGGTGTGTGTTTACACAATTTAATTTCAACTTTGAAAATGCTGCTATTCATTTGCACTGTTGGTGAACTGGAGTTTTCCCCCATTAAAAAAATTCCTTATTACATACAGTATTTATTTTATTATAAGGGTGCTAGGTTTAACTTTGTTATTATTAAAATGCTTATCTTGGGCTTCCCTGGTGGCGCAGTGGTTGAGAGTCTGCCTGCCGATGCAGGCGACACGGGTTCGTGCCCCGGCCTGGGAAGATCCCACATGCCCCGGAGCGGCTGGGCCCGTGAGCCATGGCCGGTGAGCCTGCACGTCCGGATCCTGTGTTCCGCAACGAGAGAGGCCACAGCAGTGAGAGGCCCGCGTATCGCAAAAAAAAAACAAAAAAAAAAAAAGAAGAAAAATGCTTATCTTGTTTGTGCTCCATTCAAGCACAGCACTGATTTTTTTTCTTTTCTTTTTTTTTTAACAACCCGCACTTAATGTGAAATACTGATGTGGGATATGGTAACAGACTTAAGGATTTTGTTTGTAACCTAACACTGAGCCACTAAAACGTGCTTTTGAGCAAAATGTCCATTAAAACTAAAGTCTTAAAAATAAAATAAAATAAAATAAAATAACTAGAACAAACAGTATCCCCCATCTCTCAAATAAAACTGTAGAGTGAAATTTTGGTTTCAGTTTCACTTCCAGTGACTTGACCATTTCATTTCATAAAGGTAAATATGAGATAATATAAACTAAGTGGAAATGTGTGAGGAAATTAACAATTACATTCATAATAAAAAAGGAGTGAAGGGAAATCTTTATTCACTTTTGTAGACGAAGCATCCTTATATACTAATTTATTTTATGGTAACATATATTTTCTCTGTTGATTTGGTAATAGATAGGCTCCAAATTTGGGAAGTATCTTGATAAAACACGGAATTTTTTTTTTTTTTAAATATAACCCCAGTAGGTAAATGACAATTTCAGTTCTGTATGAAAGTATCTAGACCTGGCAAATTTTCCAAAAGTCCAAATATTTGGTCTTCTGCAGCTCTGTTGTAAACACAAATGAACAAGACTGTTCTGATTGCATTTAATGGATATGAGGGCTTAGAGATTTCAGCAAGCAGAGTACATTTTTAAAAAGGGAATTATTTTCCAAGTGCTTTATAAAAACTCAAACCGGTTAAATTGTCTTAAATTATGCAGTTTATAACTGATTTTGAGACATCACGTAAGCTTTTATTCTCAAAAACTCTAGTGTCAGCCTCTAAAAACATAGCTTAAAAAAATTCACAAGTTAATAGCTAACAGCCCCCTAGAGTAAAAAAAGGATACAAAGTATATACACGGGTAAAACAGTTTAAGGACCCTTGGCTACAACTCTTAGATTTGAGAAAAACTTAATTAAGAAAATGACAAAATTGTTAAATAATAATAGTTTCTGCTTCTTCTAGGCCCCTGACTACAGGGAGTTCCCAGAATTTGACAGATTGTTTTAGTTAAAAAACTACTGAGCATTGTAAAGCAACTACACTCCAATAAGAATTTAAAAAAAAAAAAAAAAACTACTGTGAATTATATCAAGGGCAACAATTATTTATTTTACTTTAAATAAACCTATGTACTTGATAGAACCATGTGTGTGCATATGTATGTGTGTCTATACATAAATTTATTTTATAGTTACAAATGTATGTAGATGATAGATAGATAAGTTGATCTGCCCACGAAGACTTGATTGTCTATACATAGAAGACTTTTTTAAGGGTAGATACTTTTATTCTCATTTTATATGAAAGAAAACAGAGACAAAGAAATAATATTCACCTAAGATTAAGCAATGAAGTAAATGGCAGTACCTGGGGTTGAATTAAAATCTTCTGTCTGCAAAGTAGAATGGGGGCTGTCAGGAGCTGGGGGGGTGGGCGGTGGTTAATTAGGAGTTATTGGTTAACAGGTGCAGAATTTTGGTTTTGCAAGATGAAAAGAATCCTGGAGGAGTATAGTGACGATGGTTGCACAACAATGTGGATGCACTTAATGCCATTGAACTGTATACTTAAAAATGATTAAAATGGTAATGTTATGTTCTGTATATTTCAAGACAATTTAAATAAATACAAAAATAGACACACAACACACAGGTCTTCTTTCTCAGTTCCAATGATTCACTGTATTCTACAGAGAACCACTAACAGTTTTATTTTGCATATGATTCCAAGGCATCTAAATAGAAAAGTAAGTGATTGTCTTGCCCATGTGCCCCCCATGCATGGGGACAGCACTTTGCTCTTGTATTTGGTGGTCATAACCAGATCCGGGTACACACACAGCTTGATGGGCTAGGCAGCCTTAGGGAGCACTGAGTTCCTATCTGCATGCTATCTCTACATTTCCTTTTTTTACCGAGATATGGAATGGAAATACATGTACTTTGTGTTGACATTATTGTCAGGTTAATAAAGATGACAAGTGAAGGGGTAGAAGGAGAAAGGCATGCATCCCTAATTTAACATGATGACATACCAGTCCCCCCTCCTTGATGCATAGACCATGACAGCTGAAGGGAGATGTTGATATCATTTAGTCCATTCCAAAGGAAACCTCTGAGTTCTGTAATTAAATGTATTTGGAGAAATACCTGCATAATTTACCCACCTCTCATCTCTTGAAGATTCATATTAAAAAAGAGATTATCAAGGGCTTCCCTGGTGGTGCAGTGGTTAAGAATCCACCTGGCGGGCTTCCCTGGTGGCGCAGTGGTTGAGAGTCCGCCTGCCGATGCAGGGGATGCGGGTTCGTGCCCCGGTCCGGGAAGATCCCACATGCCGCAGAGTGGCTGGGCCCGTGAGCCATGGCCGTTGAGCCTGCGTGTCCAGAGCCTGTGCTCCGCAACGGGAGAGGCCACAACAGTGAGAGGCCCGAGTACCGCAAAAAATAAAAAATAAAAAAATAATAATAACAAATGTATATAGTGTAAAAAGTGCAAGCCTCCCTTGAATTATACAGCCCACTGCCACTAAGGTAGAAAGTTCTGTTAGCAGCTTGGTGTGAAATTTTTCATTCTGTTTTCTTGCTTTTAAAAATGTACATTAAAAAAAAAAAGGTACATTAAGACATACGCTTTTTGTTTTTAATACGTTTTTATATTTTAATGTATTTTATACATATTATACATATTTTATGTTTTCTGCAACTTATTTCTTATTTTGAAATAATTACAGATTCACAGGAAGTTGTAAACAACCTACTTTTTACACTCAATAATATGATCAGAGATTTTTCCATAAAATATATAAAATTCTACCTTATCCTTATAACTGCTGAATACTGGTTAATAGTGTGAATTGGCTACGATGTACTTAATTGTTCTGATGGTTATTTAGATGGTTTTCAATCCTTCATATGAGAAAGGCCTGAGGAATACCCCTCCAGGTAGAATGAACCTTTAGGTAATTGGATACCTTGAGTTGGTGAAGGGTATGGAACAGCCTAGGAACTAAGAGAAGAGACTGGAGAGTGAAATGTTGCAAGGGGCAGAGTGGCAAGAAGAGAAGGGAAGTTTAGGCAGGGGACAGATCACTCAGAGCCTTGAAGATCATGGTCACAAATTAAATCTTATTCTAAGGGCAATGGGAAACCATTAAAGAGTTTTAAGCAGTAGCATAACACAACCTCCCATAAATATTTTTAAAACATATAGTTTGAGTGTAGAAAATGGATAGGGGGAGGCAAGAGTAAAGGAGGAAATAGTTATTAAGAAACTATTCTCATGGACTAAACAATAGATAATGGTTTGGACTCAAGTGGTAGCAGTGGAGACATGGAAAAATTGGACATATATGTTTTGAAGGCACAGCTGGTATAAGTAAATGAAATATGAAGGGCCAGGAAAGGGAAAGGTTAAGAATTATTTACAAATTTCTAAAATTAGTAATGGGTGGCAATGGTGACATTTATTTGAATATGGAAACGGTGGGGATAATTAGATTGGATAGAGTGTGAATGAAATGGATGTGTCTTGTTTTCAGTGTGCAAATTTGGAATTTCCTCTGACATTCAAATAGGCAAGTTAGAGATATAAATTTAGAGCTCAGAAAAAAGTCTGGATAAGAAATATAAATCTGTGAGTCACCAGCCTATAAGTGATTTTGAAAGTCATAGAAATGAATGAGATCACCTAGCCAGAAGTGTAGTAGGAAAAGAAAAAGCAGCTGAGGACAAAGCTTAGAGGAACTTTATCCTGAATAGTCAAGTAGAGAAAACTGAAGAAAAAGCAAGGTGGCAGGAAAGGAAAAATAAGAGAGCATGTTATTCCTAAAGCAGAGAGAAGTGTTTCAAGGAGGAAATAGTCATCTGTGTGGATCATTGCTGAAAATCTAGCAAGGTGATATCAGAAAAGCATCCTTTGGATTCGTATGCCAGTTATCTCAACAGTAATGTTAGTTGAGATATGGTTTTGGAAGTCAGTATTAAAGTAGGGTAAGAGAAAATTAGAAATAAAGAAGTGGAAATTGTGTGTGTGTGTGTGAGAAAGAGAGAGAGATTTTAAAAAAGAGTCTAGAAATGGCATTGTACTGGAGGGGCTGAAGGGGCATGTTTTTTTGTTTCTGTTTTTGTTTTTTTTAAACAAGGAAATATATCAGAGCATGCATTGATGATGATAGGAATAGTATAGAGTGAGAAGGGGTAGGGATTAATGTTGCAGGAAAGTGGGACGATATCTGGAGAAGTAAAGTCAATTAGTAAGTGACTAAGTAGGATGCTCATATATCTTGGTTTCCCAGGAATTGTTCTAGTTTCCATTTGCTGAACTATCAGTTATTACTGATAACCCCTCCCCACTCCCACAACACAACTGGAGAAATCAGGCTCCTCTGTTATGCAGGAGAAATGGGTGCAGAAGCGGGTCAGACCACAGATGAGGGAAGGTGGGAAGATGAGAATATCCCAATCATAAGACATAAAAAATCTGAATTTGCAGTCTGATGGCTAAGGATCTTCCCTTCACAACTTCCCACCCTGTGGAAACCTGTGGACTCTATGTATTCACAATTTGAAAACCAGTGGAAGCAAGCAAAATGCCGGCCACTAAATTCACTGATTATGGTGACCAGAGAAAACTTATTACTGTCTGTACTCTCTGGCCCTGGTGATATTTCCAAACATTGTGGTAGAAAAAGTCAAACACTTCTAGAGAAATAAGTACTCCAATGATTCTGTTGCTTTGTAGTCTCCCAGGAGTAATCTTTTTTTTTTTTTTTTTTTTTTTTGCGGTACGCGGGCCTCTCACTGCCGTGGTCTGCCCCGTTGTGGAGCACAGGCTCCGGATGTGCAGGCTCAGCGGCCATGGCTCACGGGCCCAGCCGTTCCGCGGCATGTGGGATCTTCCCGGACCGGGGCACGAACCCGTGTCCCCTCCATCAGCAGGCGGACTCTCAACCACTGCACCACCAGGGAAGCCCAGGAGTAATCTTCAGTGCTGATCAGATCTATATTCTGGAGTTCGAATATGTTTTCCCACATACTATGTCACAGTAGTTATTCTGAGTGAGTCATCATATGTCCTTGAATCTATAGTCAGAGCAAACATGTGACTCATTTGAGCTTTTGTCAGTATGTTGCTATTAATGTATAGTCAGTGTAGAGGGTACTCTTCCTGTATTAGCTTATCCCCCTTGGCAAGACTTCCTTACATATGATATAGAGATACAACTTTATTAATTGCTGCTACTTTCATTTTTGTAATGCAGTGATACTGGTACACTAAGTAGAGCCTTTTCCAATCCATTATAAATAATAAAGGTGCTTCATGAGATATATTACTGGGCCACTTCATGAGGAATTCTGTCCACAAAGCATTCTCTCAACATGTCATCCAAAAGATCTTCAAATTACAATGTTGAGACATTATGGTTCAGTTCTATAGTGCAAGCAGATTTATCTTCTCCAGGCTGTTGTTCCCATTAATGAAAGGTAAATCTCTAAACCACAGCTGAGGACTTGAAAAAGCAGAATTTCAAAATTCTATAAGTTGTCTCAAGGTGGAAAGCTAAAGCAAAGGAAAGCTAAAACAAGTTATCAGGACACCTTGATAAGATATGTTCCAGTTATCTATTGCTGTGTAATAAACCCACCCCATAATATAGTGGGTTATAGTGACAGTTGATTATTATCTCTCATAGTTCTTGGTGTTGACTCAGGTGGTTCTCATGTTTGGCTTCTGATGCAGTAACTCTCACATAGCCAGATCTGGAGGTGACTGAAGTCTTCACTGGGCAGCTTGTCCAAGACACTCTCATGATGTACCAATTTACTGACTCAGTTCCAAATTCTCCCTTTTTGTCTGCTCTGTGAAATTGGATCTGGGTCCTTTCAATATATACATATTTTTTGTATGCCAGGTGGAATGAAAGCTTAGTCAGCAGAAGTCACTGGAGAGACATTGAAGGAGGAAAGGATTTTGCTTCCAGGTCCTGTGTGCTTATTTTCTGGGCTCCTGCAGTGCATGGAGGTCAGCAGCACCCAGCAGAATCAGCTTCATCCAGCACACATCTTGGGTAATTTTATAGTAGAAGTATCTTCAGCAGGACATCTCCCTGTGATCACTTTTCCCTGATTCCCTAGAGGACAGACTTCTGGCAATTTCCAGAAATTCTCTGTTATTCAACTGTGTGCCTTCTCTAATGAGGTCTGTATCTCAGCCCAGGCCAGGGACAGGGCTGGGGAAGGGGAAGCCAGCTCTATTTTGGGCACACCATCCCAACCCTAGTGGCAACGATTATTACATATCACATTATATAATACATCTGCTACTGTATCATGTGTTGTAACTGTTGTAGTCCTATATTCTTTGTATTTTCTTTGTTTTGTACTATAAGTCCATCCCTTATTACTCCAATTTGTTATAGTTACTAACTCTTTATATTAAACTTTCCCTGTTCAGATAATTGTATGGTTTGTCTCTTTTGATTGAATCCATCCTGATACACATGACCACAATTGATGCTGGTTTGTTTTCTTTTTCTTTTTTAAAGCTGAGGGTTCAGCTGGGGCTTCCAAAGACAACCAGCCCACGTATCTCCATGTGATTTGGGCTTCTCATGACATGGTGACTGGGCTCCAATAAACAGTGTTCTGGGAGATCCAGGCGGTATATGCAAACCTTCTTATGACTCAGCCTGAGAAGTTCAGGAATATCACTTAGGAATCCTAGTAGTCAAGCCAATCAGTAAGATGAGTTTCATCACATTATCATAGTTTCAAAGGTAGGAAAGCAGCAAAGAATTTGTAGTCACTTTATTTGTATCTACCATTCCATATGAGATTACATATGGTAGATATCTTTACACAGAGACATCAAGTTAATAAAATAGTTCATTTGTTATTTTTCTTTCATTCATTTTTATTCTGATTCATTCATTCATTCAATAATTTTTATCAAGTATCTTCTCCAGGCTCAGATCTGGAGAGATCTTTCCTGATGTATTAATGCATTATGAGACCTGATGCACCCTCAGTGAGCTTTCAAGATTGTTGGGTGGGTAAGTCTTGCCTAATTAGATCTAAAAATAATAAAGGGTACCAGAAAGTGTTAAATTGAATGCAATAAAGTGACAGATGCATAAACTTGCAGTGAGATGAAGAACAGATCCCAGAAATCCTGACTTGCAACCCAGCGCTTGATTTACCAAAACAAAACAAAACAAAAAATACAGTGTCTAATTGAAAAGAAAAGGTCTGGTCACTGAAATATTTCAGGATGGGCATCCATCATTTCTGCATGTCACAACCATGTCAAGAAGTCCCAAGAGAAATTATTTCTATGGAAACATTGATTTTCTTTCCTTCATTAAAAAATCGTGTTATCTCAATCAACAAATAAAAGAACTCTTGTGATTAGAAGATTCTCTTGTATACAACTGGCACCCAAACCATGTCCATTTTTGTCAGCCATATTTTATTGACTTTATCATTTTCAACTCAAAAGCCTGAAGGGAGTAAGAATACTGGAGCTCAGCAATTTTGGAAACGTAGGAAAAGCTAGCTGCAAACGATACCAAAGACAGACTTCCAAGCATCAACAGGCATATTTTTAAGTAACAAAGCTGGAACTAAAACTGACAAAGAAGCTATTTAGCTTTGCAAAAGCCATTATTTTCTATACATATATTCTAGAGAGTAATTAAATTCTAAGCAGCATTAGAGCTCTTTCTCACATCAATGATAAAATGACTGGGAAAAAAAAAATCCTATCGTCTGATTTGTTTCTAAGTGAGGAGATAAAAGTAAACTGAAAAGTAAACTGAGAGCCTCACCTGAGACTCCTGCTAGAAATAAGACTTCTCTGAATGAAGATCAAGAAATCATCTTTTACTAAGGAAGCAACCTGAATTCCATTCAGGGAATTTGCTCTAGGAAACAGTTGTAAGAAAGACACATTAGCATTTAAAGAAGTCCTTTTGAGTCAGAATGCAGAATGTCACCAAAGAAAGATTAAATTCTGCTACATGTTCCTGTGAGCCTGAGTGATAAAGAAAAGAATTTCTTTAATAAACTAGGGTAACACAGTGAGCTCCCCAAATGTATCCTGAAACATCGGCCAACCTCACAATGCTACAAAGACTTGCTGTTCTTTCCATCTCTCTTCTTTCATCGCTATCTACTCCCTACCTCCTGAATGTCTTAAAATACCAAATTCATTTTGAAACATCACAACAGTCATTCATTATGTATTTTCCTTCATCATAAAGGATGGCACTATTTTCAGAAATAAAATCTGAATGTTGGCTTCAAATAAGCATTAATTCAAATTCTAATTAAATTACTTTGCTGAAACATATTTGAAACAATTAGTTATTGGAGCCAGTCATAATCAGAGATTACATACACTGAATTTTCAGTGTAGCCCAGAATTTTGAATAGGTTGTACAATAAAATAAAGAGGACTACTTAGGAGGCATTACAAAAAAGAGATTTGTTTCTCCTTTAAACTGGTATTAATAATGAATGTAACTTCAAATGTGTCCAAATCTGATGTATGTGGGGAGGGAGTGTATAGGTGGAAGAGGTTTATGTGGGCAGAAAATAAATAGAACCAATAGATAAGCTATGCGATATGCTTAAGAAAGAATGGAAGTAGCATGATACATTGAAAGTAAGAATATGATTGTGATATAATGAGATTTGTCAAGAGGCAGTGCCTGGAGCAGGGAAATATTTCCATGCTCCCATCACAATTTAACCAGGAGGCTCCCTCAGGCTCACTTGGGGTCTTCCACATTCTCAGTCATAATGGTTGCAAAACTGAATTGATGATTCAACTTTATTTTGATGACGAGGTGGAAAGTCATCCATTCTTCCCTTCCTTCATCCTCCATACTTGTCCAGCCCAGTGTTTTTAGTCACATCAGTTAATATAGGACAAATGGCTATATAAATATTGAGGGAATGAGAAGCCATTCTCTTATTAAGAATTTACATATGCAGTTCTTCCTAGCCAGAATGAGTTTTAAACTAGATAATTGAATGAGTTGAGGAACATAGATAAAAATTTTAGAGGACGTTTTCAGGAAGGACATTAAAAATGAGTGAAGATGAAAAACACAGGCCTTTTGCCAAACTATTACGATGTAATTAGCTCTTTCATTAAATATTTTTATTTTAAAATGTCTCCTCTTCTAAATCTAAGCTTCTCATTAGTAGAACATCCATAACAGAGTCAGCTTACATCTCTAATAGCAGGAATGCTTAATAACTACATTTGCAAATAGTCCATCTTCTTGTTCTTGCTTATAGCCTCTGTACTTTTCTCCCATTGGATCATGACCTACAGCACTGTAAGCCTCTGAAGTTATCTGGAAGGATGTAAATTTAATTGGGAAAAATTGAGGGTCACTTATTATGGTTTTAATGATATCCTATAATGATCAAGTGTCATAATATGAAATTTTATCATGAATTTTCCTCTGTCACATTTTTATAAAAATCCTATATGTTAGCTAGCTACTTCGCTGTGTTATCTATATCCTTCTCTCAAGATAGATGAAGAAAGAGAAGGAGGGAGGGAGGATAAAAGAGAGAGAGAACCACTCTCTTACATATAAATTTATTCTTGAGATACATTTTATGCATTTCTATACATCCTCCATCATGCTTGTTGTTACCTGTGTGATATTCTGAGTATCTTACCAAGTGGTCAAGTACCTCTTTGCTCTAAGTTATTTCCTTAAGTAAACTCCACTAACATTTTGATTACAAATACAGCTCCCTGCAATGCATTTAGAGATTTTTTTTTCTACCTCATTTCTCTGAATTATTCTTTAGTTGCAGACACCTTTGGCCTTTCTGAGAACTGCACTTCCTGAAATGGGCAACTATACACTAAAGGCTCCAGTCGAAGCTTCTGCCAACAATGTGAATAGAATACAAACTAAATATAATGAAGAGGTCAGAGGTGGTGAAAAATTACTACTCCAAAATTCACAGAGATTTTTCAGTTCGAGAACCCCTCCATAAGCAAAGGTTTGAAGTCCATAAAATGATGGAGACAGTGATTGGGGGGATACTGAGACCTCCAAGATACATATTTTCACTCATAACCATATGAATGAGCTTCACCATTTTGTCTCCTCATTCACTGGTAATGTCTTTTCCTTCTTTTAGGCTCACAAGCTGGAAGGGAAAGCCAACTCAAAATGCAGACTGTTTGAGTCTCAGTATCCCGAAAATGCACTGAGTAAGCAATTAGTAAACAGATTATGTAAATAAAACTCCTGAACCAAGTGCTGACATTCAAGTACTAAAGCTTACCCTAGCCTCAGGCTCTTCAGTTAATTGTATCCAACTGAAAGGTAGACTGCTGAATCATTCAACTTCAGAGTGTATCATGGGGTTATCCAGAGAATATATTAATTTGCCCATGAAAACATTTGTGTTTTCAATGTCATGCAGACAGGCAGAAAAAAAAAAAAGAGAGAGAAAGAGGAAAAAAGGAAAAGCCTTTCATTCAAACACAAAATCAGAGGCTCCCTGTAGACATAGCATAAAAGCAGTACGCTTTCATTTTATTTTATTTTTTTTATGCGGTACGCGGGCCTCTCACTGTTGTGGCCTCTCCCATTGCGGAGCACAGGTTCCAGACGTACAGGCTCAGCGGCCATGGCTCACGGACCTAGCAGCTCCGCGGCATCTGGGATCTTCGCGGACCGGGGCTCTAACCCGTGTTTCCTGCATCAGGCCAGCAGACTCTCAACCACTGCGCCACCAAGGAAGCCCCAGCGATACGCTTTTTAAAAGCAATTTAAAGGTGACCTATCCTTAAAACACTTTCTTCGCATATTTCACATAGATTTCAACTTCTTCCACCTCAGGAGTTACTTTTTCTGGGGTATAGTATTCAGCTGTGACTACGTGTCATCTGGAGCATGCAAATCTCTTTTCTTAAAACTATTTTGGGGCCATGAATAATTATAAATCATCCACCAGGAGTCTGCATCGCAGAGGAAAAAACGGCATTGTTTTACACCGTGAAGAGTCCCCTCTTTGTCTTTTTGAAACCCTAGAACAGTCTATATTAAGATGGAAAACATATTCCTTAGCTACAGAGGGAAGACCTATTTCTTAACAAATGATGATTTATCATTTTAGAACAGAAAGCTGCATTAGCAAACCAATGAAAATGGCTAAAAGTGTAACCACTTTGCCTAGCAATTATATATATGACAGATTCATTTATCTACCTGTATAGAACCTTAATTTATACCAGCACTTAATAGTTAATTGTTGAAGTGGAGTTTTCTGCAATAGGAATGGGATTGTTTTTTAAGCATCCTGAAACAGAAAACACTTTTAAATAAACACCTATGCCATTAATTATCCGATCAAGACAACACTGAAAAATGCCAGAGAAAAGAGATAACAAAAAAAAAGGTAAAATACCATTTGTGTAAAGAAATTAAAACATCAATTATTGAATGATTAAATGATATCGTCATGTTTTTTCTGGACCAATGGATGATGAAGTTTACAAACAGTCCTTATAAGAAACTTAAAAATATCTCCATAACAGTGGTATTATATTATTTTCACTTGCTTATACTAATTTAGAATTAAAACATTACTAAAAATCTTTAAATACAACCAAAACCTGCCAACCAAATATCTCTGCAAGTATTTGCAGTATTCTATAGTCTTCTCTTCTTCAGTTTTCTGTCATATGTACATTTATTGTCATCCCTTTCTATATATTTTGTGTTTTCTTTAAACTGTTGCTTAATGAAACTCTTTTATATAAATGGATTAGTGACAAGAAGGGTATTCCATCAATACTAGCAGTTTCCATGCTGCTTGCCTAGTGAACATAAAATGTGGCACACGAATTTTGCACATTCTAAAATTGTTTATATATCAAGTCAGTAAATATCATAATCAGGAGAATTTGAATAAGATGAATATTTAGAAGTTCCTCATCATATTTAGAAGTTTCATTATGCATTTTCAATGGCACATTTCCTGGGTGTTTAGTGAGTACCTTGGAGGAAGAGAAGGGACATTCAAGGCAATAATGGGATGGTCTGGTAAATCTGGGGCCAGCCAACCTTGAACATGAATACTTATTTCAACTTGCTTTTTGAGTAGCTGTAGGTAAATAACTTAAACCCTTCAAGCTTCAATTTCCTCAACTTTAAAAAGAAGATAATAATGCTTTTCTTACAGGTTGTATGTGTCCATGTGTGTGTGTGTGTGACAGAGAAAAGGAGAAAGAGATAACAAATGAGCTGGGATACGACAAACCACCAATTACAGTCCCTGATCTCCAGCTACCCCTTGGTACAGGCAATTATCATGGCTTCCCTCTACACTTATGCACCTCCCTCAGATTTCCTTCCTTAAAGATTATCATGAATTTAACCAACAGACAGAGAGTGGCTCTTATGAGCCAGGAGTCTATTAAGTCCTACAAAGATTAATAAACCATGATCTCTGTAAACAAGAGACCCTCAAATTGTCTGTCCTTCTGTCTGTCTACATTCTTTCCCACCTTCCTAACTACCACTTCAGATCTTTCCTAGATCTTTCCAAGAACTGCCAATTATCACTTATGGTTTTGCCTGTCAGTGAGCGAGAAGCAGCCTCACTGCTTCCTCAAATAATCCAGGTCCTCTTCTCTTCATCCAGCACTTTACAAGCACAGTCTCAACTCTCCCATTCAGTTGTTGCCCTTTGTGAGTCATGCTTAACTCTGATCCCTCCTCCACTAAGGGCAGGTGGATGTACCAGGTGCCTCAAGGATCCTAGGTGCATTTTTTCTTTCCCAGAGCCATTATATCAAAAAGCAGAATCCAAAACCATAGTTAAGGAAGAGAGAGGCAGGCTGTGAATGGGCCACTCAAGGATTTAAAAGAGCACTAAATTTTCCTGCTATTGAATGTACCTCTTTCCCTAAAGTAAGCTTTTAATATGGCTCCTAAGAAAGCAATAGATTTGTATGTCCACAAAGGTCAAGCTCTCTCATTGATTTTATTCTACCACGTCTTGATCTATAACATGTATATTGATTAAACTGTGCTGTCTTTTTAAAATCAGGATATTCAAACTGGATAAAACTTTGTAATGTCATCTGGAATAAATTCTCACTTTACAGTTTTAATTTTACTGTGAAGAAATTGAGCCAAAACCGACAAGCAAGAAAGAAACTAGTATTTCTTAAATATCTAATTTGTACAAGGCATTAAAAGTCTGGTCTATAGAAATCTTCATTTTACAGATGAGGAAACAGGGTCACAGTGCTTCTGAGATATCTCTAAGGTCATACAACTTTACAAGCTAGTAAGTAGAAGAACTGAAATTTGAACAATGTTGTACTATCATATTTTTGACATTACCTATTGACGTAGGAGAAATCTGCTACTTAGAGAAGTCATATGACTTGTCCTCAAATATTCTAACTAGTTAGGATAGAGGTAAATTTTTGAAGTTTAGTCTGCTGTTTTCATTCTAGTGCTTATTCCACCATGCCAAAGTGCCTGAAACTTTTAATTCTGAGATAATTCAAAAACCATGATCACCATATAATAAACTTTAATAAATCTCTTGATTTTTTTTCTTTGGGGGATTTTCTTTACTTGACTTCTTTGATACAAGTTGTAGAGGGCATAATTTTTCAATGTTAATTTGTTGTTAGGATTTGTGAAGTGAATTGGTTTAAAAATGCAGTTATAATTACTTTTTATTAGAACTCAAGTTTTTGACATGGAGAAAGCTACACAGTATGCCAGCATTAGGAATGCATGGTTATTATGTATTCTTTGTTGAGGCTAGAGACATGTTACAATTGTATAAACAAAAATCTCTATTATAAAATATTCACATGCACTCCACTATCTTACATGTTTTAATTTAAATAGCTATAAGTAGCATAAGTCTTTTAAAAATTCTTTCTACTGCAATGAGGAATTTTGAGGATTTTTAGCTCTGGCTTTCTACTCTTATTAGGTATTTCATAGATTTATTTGAGGAATAAATGAGAATGTGTAAAGCTTTTAGAACAGTAGCATGTGTATGTGCTCAAATAAATTTTAGATTCATTCATTGGTATACATAATATATTTCCAGGATATTTAAGTTGCTAATTATAATAGCACATAAAGATTTATTGTTGCTAATTTATTGTTGCTAAGTTGTTAATTATAATAGCACATAAAAATTTATTGAAACTGAAACAAACGTCAAAAATCAAACCATATACAAAAGAAAGAAGCTACACAATCACCACACACTATATACAAAAATTAAGAAGTAAAAATGGATTAAATACCTAAATGTAAGAGCGAAAACTATAAAACTCTTAGAATAAAAGTTTTAGGCTCTTCATGATCTTGGATTTGGTAATGTCACCATTAAACACAAACAACAAATAGATACATGGGACTTCATCAAACTTAAAAACTGTGCATCAAAAGAGTAAAAAAAACAAAACACACACACTGAGTGAAAATCATTTGCAAATCGTATATCTGAGAAAAAGATTTATAAATTATATACATGATAAAACTGTAGTATCCAGAATATATAAAGAACTCTTATAACTCAACAATAAAATATAAAAGGAAGCCAATTTTAAAATGAACATAGGACTTGAATACATATTTCTCCAAAAAAGATATACAAATGTCCAACAAGCACTTGAAAAGATACTCAGTCATTAGGAAAATGAAAGTCAAAATCACAGTGAGATCACACCCACTAGGACGATTGTACTCATGCTTCCTATCACTCAATAATAGAACAGGTAGGTTTTCCACAGTGTAAAGAATAGTATGCATCTGGGTTTGACTCCTGGTTCTGTTATTTGCTAGTTGAATGGACTTGGAAATAATGATAACTCCTTAGAACTTAGTTTACTGAACTATAAATGAGGACGATAATGTCACTTTGCCAGGCTGTTGAGTGTATTAAATGAAACAATAAGCATAAGTGCCTACTATTGTTCCTGAAATGTATACCATACTCTTAACGTATAGTACACACTGATATTATGTTCATTTGCTTATTTTCCATAGCATAGATATCATATTATAACTTTGGACATAGAATTCCGGAACTAATCTCCAGAAAATATGTTAAACCATTCTATTATCACAATAAAAAATATATGCATATAATGTGTATATGGTATAAGCAAAAATGTGAACCTTTAGTAAGTATAACTTTGAGTCAAAATTTTGCAAATTTCTAAAGAAGACTTTAAACTCTCAAGTTTTACGAAGATTTAAACATTTTAAATTCAATATCTAGTATCAAAGAATAAAACTTATTTACTTGCATAACTGATGATATTGTACCAAATTTCACAGAAGAGAAGCAAAATATATATGTATTTTTTATTTTGATGGCAGAGTGTAGACTTGCCAGAAAGTGGTATTGATTTGGAAACAGCTTGAGATACTAAATTGAAAAATTTAGCTTCAAATAAAAAGGTACAGGTTAGAACATATATATGGAAACCAAAAGCAAAAACGGTTATGAAGAACTTAGGGGCAGGACAGGAATAAAGATGCAGACATAGAGAATGGACTTGAGGACATGGGGCGGGGGAAGGGTAAGCTGGGACAAAGTGAGAGAGTGGTATGGACTTATATACACTACCAAATGTAAAATAGATAGCTAGTGGGAAGCAGCCACATAGCACAGGGAGATCAGCTCGGTGCTTTGTGACCTTTGGAGGGGTGGGATAGGGAGGGTGGGAGGGAGACGCAAGAGGGAGGAGATATGGGGACATATGTATATGTATAGCTGATTTACTTTGTTATAAAGCAGAAACTAACACACCATTGTAAAGCAATTATACTCCAATAAAGATGTTAAAAAAAAATGTACAGGTTAGAAAATTTGGAGCAACTGAATCTTTCAGAGATTCAAAAAAGTACACTTAAATGATTTACTTTTCATCATATAAAATGACTCTCTTAAGAATTTAAGGAGAGGAAATCTGGGACTTCTTATCAAATATATGTATATAAGTGATTAAATAGTTATTCCAATTCTATTGTGATATTGAATAGAGAATACACACTGAAGAGGTTATAATATTAAAAACAAGTTTACAGAAACTAAATCAAGTACGTATGAAGAGTCTGCAATATTTCTTAAGAAGAAAACAACATTGGTGGTACATGCAGACAATGGAATCCTATTCAGTGCTAAAAAAAAACAAGATCTATCAAACAACAAAAAGACATGGAGAAAACAAATGCATATTGCTAAGTGAAAGAAGCAATCTGAAAAGGATACATAATGCATGATTCTAACTATAAGACATTCTGGAAAAAGCACAACAATGGAGACAATAAAAAGATCAGTGGTTGCCAGGAGTTGGAGGGATGGGAGATGAATTAGGCAGAACATAGAGGAATTCTAGGGCAGTGAAAATACTCTATGATATTAAAATAATGAGTACATGTCATTATACATTTGATCAAACCCATAGAATGCATGATACCAAGAATGAACCCTAAGGTAAACTATGGACTCTGGATGATTATGATGTATCAATGTAGGTTCATCTTTGGTAACAAATGTACCATTCTGGTGAGAGATGTTGACAGTGGGGAAAGCTATGCGTATGTGGGGGCAGGGGTTATATGGGAAAGCTCTGTAGCTTCTCTCAATTTCATTACAAACCTAAAACTGCTCTAAAAAAATAAAGTATTAAAACACAAACTTTGGAAAAGTGCTATAGGAGTGGGAGGGAAAGGGAAAAAATCACATTCATTTCTTAAATAAATCAGTGACAGTTTTTTGTATGCGGGAGGTACAAACAACTTGGGTTTTCAGATTTTCACAGAAAAATATAAAATATCCACAAACAAAAGGACCTTGAGAGATAAGCATCAAAGCTACTTTTTTCTTTTAGATATGGCATAATATAAATAATTAGTGTATTCCTGAGGAAATGGGATTTTGTTTCTTCCTGTTTTGTCTTGTTCAATTTCCTTAGTTGAACAAAAAGCCTTGAAAAATCTTTTCATTTTAACTACCTACAAATATAATAATCACCTATAATTTTTGTCCCTGTTCTTCTCCACAGTAAGGCTAAGTTCAGTTCAAACTGCTTATACAAGCAAAGCTGTTATTTCTTTGTCCAGCTTTTGCCCAGAAAATTGACCTGTATAAGGCCCTTTCGTAATGCATGTCAGAAGAAAAACACTAACATTCTGTTGATACCATGACCAAGTTTGTACTTTCAATGAGCAAAATTTTTAACAAACATCTTCATTTTGCTTTGCAAAATCTGATATTTAGAAGAATAATCCTATTGACATTTTATTATTTGATCCTAAAACACCCTTGAATATTCTCCATCTCTCCTCTCTTCACGGCTTTGTTTTATTAGAGGCTTGCATTAGCCATTTTTCAAACTGTGCAACGAACACTAACAAGGGCTTATCAGGCACACCTAAGATAGTGCCTGTTCCTTTCTCTTTCCATCTTCCCTCCCATTGCTGCCAGGTGATCTCAATACTGAGTTCAAATGTTCTCACTGGTGTGAAACAAAAACTTTTGATTCCTTTTCCTCCCCTAGTGACACACACACACACACACACACACACACACACACACACACACACTGTCTAAAATATGGAGTCAACAATTCTTAGGATGGCAGAAAATGCACTTGCAGCCACATCTCCTATAACTGCCTCAGAGGCAAATCTGTGCTCCAATCAAGTTGATTTGCTCATTTTTCCCCAAACACAGCTGGTATTTTCATAGCACTGTGCCTTTCTACTTGTCGTTCCTATTTCCTTGAAGTTTCCTTTTTCCTTATGAATATCACTTTTTCTATGAAAATATTACATTCTCTAGCAGGCAGTATAGTGTGTCCTTTCCTATCTTCTCTAACTGCATTTGCTGACTGTTATTGTATTTATCATACACCATCGATGGTTTTATATCAAACGTACCTCTCCCTGACGAGATGGTTCCTGAGGGACTCTCTATTTCAGCGTTGACAGATTTGGCCACTAGATGTGCTTTATCCAGTGGTATGAAAGGGGCATAGCACTTACCACTTCTAAAGCAGAGCTTTGACAGAAGGCAGTAACTTTCTGTAGTTCTCAATTTCCCCATCAATTATATGGGACAAATAATGAAAGATAATATAGTTAAACTGCTTAACATAGTTCTCAGAACATAGTAGTTGCTTAACAGCTCTTAAAATATTTCAATAATTGTACAATAATAATTGTTTTCCAAGTGTTCTAGAATAAAAAAGCACAAAAGCAGTATATTCAGCCAATAATAGAATAATAATTATCTGTGACCATTCATCATTTTGAATGCAAATGTTGTGCTTCTAATAGTTTTTAGTTAGGATATCTCATCGACCTTTATAGGAATGATGGAAGCCCTAACTGGGCAGAAGGGTTAGTGGATTGTGCCTCCAGTGATTCTGTAAAATAACAGCATAAAAAAAATCAACCAAAGGGTCCTACTGTATAGCACGGGGAGCTGTATTTAATATCCCGGGATAAACCATAATGGTAAAGAATATGAAAAAGAATATATATGTGAATAACTGAGTCACTTTGCTGTATAGCAGAAAGTAACACAACATTGTAAATCAACTATACTTCAATAATTTTTTTTAAAAAATCAGGTATCCTCCAGTACTGTACTGTAGTATTGAGTATATGATGATATATGGAACAAGCCATCCCTAGGTAACAATACAATCTAGTATATACCTTTAACATTAATGACACTCGTTCACTGAGGCCAACATTTAGATAAGGTAGAAAACTGAAACCAATCCCAATTGATCAGCTCTCAAATCTACTGTTCAAAATAATTTTCAGCTTTAAGATGTGACAGGACATTCACACCATGACATGTTATTCAACGTTTCCCGTAGAGCATGCATTGTCTACTCTTCTTTGAGCAAAAGAAGGAAGAGAAGGTTAAAAACAGACTTGTTTTGGTTCTCTAATAGAATCCATCTTCTGAGCCAAGGTCATGCTTGGCAAGAACAATCATTGTCCAGAAAACAATAAAGCCAATTTAAGAAAAATGTTCTTGAGTTCCAGCATACACAGAACTGTAAATCACTATTTATGAAGTAACCAATTTCCACTGGTATTCTGTATGATCATCAGAGTCAATAACAAATAAAATAGTTTAAGAAACTAATTTCACTTTTTAGCACTAAGAGATGAAGTTCCTATTTTTTAATGGAAGAGTCACTAACAGAGTTTATGTATGTAATTAAGCTACAAGATGGAGATACATATTTCTGTGTTGTCATGGATAGATTGAAATTTATTTCATGCCTTCAAACAGGTGTTCAGAACTGAGTGGAATATGGAATGAAAGATTAGCTTTAGTTAAATTAGCTTTGCTTTCCTCCAAACTGAAAGGGAGTGTACATTGGTTATAATAATATGTTTATTGAAAAATCTATTAATCTATACTCTAAATTACATAGGGCATAGTGAAATCAAAAAATATTCTTCTTTTTATTCTTCCTTCATGGGAATCAATAAACAGCATTTTATTTGTTTACATTTTTATCTTAACAGTATCTTATTGTATGTATTTGCTGGATCTTAGTCTTCCAAGGGTATGAATAGTCTAAGGAATCTAGAAAAACTGGCTTTCTCTCTCTCTCTTTGTCCCTTTCTCTCTCTCTCCTCTGCTCTCATTTTAGAGACATTAGTGGGAAAATTAGGCTATCTGAGCAGAATAATTTAGGAAGACATGAGGCTCGCGGTAGTTGTGACTGTGATAAGAGAACCCTGTTAATGATATTACTCTGAATTTGGGTCTGAGAACGCCACTAGAATAAGATTATCCTGGACAAGATAATTCTCATTAAATTATTAGCATTCACTCTCTGCCCTCTCGTGGTAGGTATTGCCACTTGACTAGCATGGGATGAAGGTTATGAATCAATGAGCAATATTGATAATATATAATGTTCCTAAACCAGTGCTTGTTAAAATGAATGTGCATTTGTATTAAAATTTTTTTTTCATTTTCTTTCAGTGATACTTTAATACAATTTTAAGTATAACTACTTTAATTTTGCAATTGTACTTTTCAAACCACTCACACAAAAGTGCCTGATTGGAAATAAACCAGGAGAGCTAATTACAAGCCCCAGATGCTGAAACGGTCTTCCACTTTTCTGTTCTTTGTAATCAGATGGCTTTGTTGTGCTTATCCAGAAATACAAAGAATTTGAGAAAATCAGTGTGTTACATAATTGCTGCATTTATCTACATTTATTGGTTGTATTTTGGACTACTTTAAACCTGGACAATTCTGCTTTGAGGGATACATTTATTTTTTTGGACATTGCATTTGTTCTAACATTAACCGAATGTCTACACTTTTTTATATACCACACATATAATTAGTAGCGCTTTGCCACCCTCCCTTAAGGAAGGCCCCCTGTGAGAGCTTTATGATGCTGCTTATATGATATGATAGTAAGATAAATAAGAACTATATTTTATAAGCTTCTGTCATAAAACATCTTTCTTACTTGCTTGTTGATAAGTGAAATGTCACCACTGTAGATTAATTTTTCTGATGTCCCTCCATCATTTAAGTGCCTGTATTTTGGGGAGTGGCTGGGCAAGAATGTGGGTGAAATCATACATGCTCTCTTTTGCCCTCCCTCTTGTTCTCACTTTCTCTCATGCTCTTTTGCTCTCATTCTCCTTTTGCTTTTCTCCCCCTGAACAATGTAGGATTTGATTTGTACATGCAATCTGTGTATGAAATGACTCCTCTTTACAATAGACAGGACAGGCTGAGGGCTGTAAATATTATTGTCTGTGGCCTTTCCAGCAGCAAAGGGAGTAAAGAAGCTTTCCTTCTTCTTATGGCAAAGAATGGATAACACTGCTTGCAATTTATCAAACATGGATAAATTAAAATCAGACTTAGCAGTTTATGATAAAGTTTGCTAACTTAAATCAAGCCAGAAACTTAGGTCATCTCTTCTTTTTTGTCCTTTGTATTGGCCATCCCATGTTGTTTCTATTCACTTGGTTTCATTCAGGAGAAACCAGGATACAATGGGTTATGCTGTGCTAACGAACATCTCCAAAATCTCGGCTGAAAACAGCAATGATTGATCTCTCTCTCACAGCACATGCCCATTGGGTGTCTGCTAATCACAGTTACCCAGGCTGATGGAGCGGCCCCTTTCCCTCTCACTGCTAATGTCAGAATGAGAGAGTAGTGGAGGCTCACATTCTTGCAATTAATTGCTCTGGCCTGAAAGATACATATATAACTTCTGTTCACAACTCAGTGGCCAAAACCACAAGGGCCCTAGGAAATACAATCTTATCACATGCCTGCGAGGGGAGCAACCTAGAAGTATTTAGTGAATAATAGTAATAACTACCTCATATGCTTTCTCCAGAAGGATGTCGTGTTCTGGAAGACAACTGCTATAGCTTGCGGCATTTATTAGAGTCTCTTAGCACACGATGTTTCTCTGCCTTCTACTGTTCTGTTCATTCTTTTTACTTTCCTAATTTACCAATGAGTTCATGCTCTTTCTTCTATTTCCTTGTGTTTCTATTACTCCCTGCTTTCCTGGAGCTAGCATTCTGGAGGAAGATGTGGACATGTAAGTGAGAAACAGCAGAGATTTAAGTGCAATGACTATACAAATGGAGGGTGTTCATGTCAGTGTGGTGAAGTTAAGAAAACTTCCAAAAAGATAACATTTGAGTTGAAGGGCTGAGATGAGAGATTATTCCACTAAGAGTCAAAACATGTTCAAGGAGATATGATGAATGCGGGGACAGGCTGCTTAGCATAATCATCTGAAATTCAAATTTTCAGAAAGAGTTTGTTTAGGTCTATCTTGGGTCATGTGGCCATTATTTGGCTAAAGGAGAGCAGAAGATCTTGATTGAAAATAATATCAATACTATTTGATGAAAAGAGTAGGCTGTTATCAAAGAAAGAGAGAGAGGGGTGGGGGAGAAAATGAGAATTAATGTTGGTCAGGGAAAAAAGATATATGTATACACTTGTCCACTATAGGAAAGCAATAACAACAATGACTAAGGTGTTTTTTTTTTTAATTGAAGTATAGTTGATTTACAATGTTGTGTTAGTTTCTGGTGTACAGCAAAAGTGATTCAGTCATACATATATATATTCTTTTTTATATTCTTTTCCATTGTGGTTCATCACAGGATATTGAATATAGTTTCCTGTGTTATACAGTAGGACCTTGTTTTTTATCCATTCTATATATGCTAGTTTGCATCTGCTAATCCTGAACTCCCAATCCATCCTTCCCCCACACCCCTCCACTTGACAGCCACAAGACTATTCTCTATGAAAAACGACTAAGGTTTTGTATATCACATCAAAATGTCTGGATTTCATTCTCAAGGTGATGTAGGACCAGCTAAAGTAATCTAAGAAGTGAGTGACATGTTCAGACTGCAGTTTAGAAAGATCTCTCTTTCTCCCACAACATTGCAGAGGATGAATTCAGTAGGACTTGAAGTAGAAAGTCCTATTAGGGGGCTATTGTTATAATTTAGTTGAAATATGAAGAAGCCATAAAGGAAATACGTAATAGAAGTAAAGGCAAGGAGGGCAAGATGTGTAGAGAATGTGTAGTTACCTGCATTTAAGGATCAGTAGTACAATGGGTATCAGTAAGAAGGAGAAATGCAAGATGACTCATTTTCTGCCTTTGGAACATGGGTGGTGTCAGTGACTACAGTGGGCAGAGCAAAGGCGAGCGGGTTTCCATGAGATGGCGGGGCTGGCAGTGAGCTCAGTCCCTTACAGCCAGCCCTCTCTCAGCTATCTTGGCATCTTGAAGGGAAATATCTCAAACAGCAAAATTAGTAGGTAGCATCTGACAAACGGGACACCAACCAGGACCACGTCATTCTTAGGGATGAGTTCATTATTGCATGTTCAACTTGTGTTGATTAGTTTTTTAAGAATATACAGTTTAGGAAATTCCCTGGTGGTCCAGTGGTTAAGACTCCACACTTCCACTGCAGGGGGCACGGGTTCCATCCCTGGTGGGTAATGAAGACCCTGCATGCAGTGTGGTGCAGCCAAAAAAAAAAAGAAAAAAGAAAAAAGATGCTATAAAATTTAGAGAAGTATTTTCAAAGAAATAACCTTTGGAAACTGCTTAAAAATCACCAAATTACTAAGTGCTTATATATAAAACAGCAATTGATAAGTAAAAAAAGTGTAATTTTCAAAAGGAAAAGAAAAAATCCTTTCATCTGCATCCCTGCCTTGAAAGGTAGGACAACGTTTCAACCTTCACAGTGTTCACTAAGAGCACCTGCAGGCATCTCTGGTTTTAAACATCTTTGTTCTTTCCCTTAGCTAATTTCATAAATTAACATAAATCCCAAGTTAAGTGGGCTTCCTAAATTTCATAACTCATTTTCACCTTTCTCTCTTATAGTCATGTTTGGCCACATTATAAAACTGGATTTAACTCTCTGACTGTGCTGGGAGACACTGAATGGGTTTCCTAAATTTTTCTATAAGCCATGGCCATATACCTAATCCTCACAGCCACTTTAGATCCATTTAAAGCACTGTAAGGTATTCAGAAATAATCATCTTAACAAATTCAAACATAACGTAATTAAACTTCATCTTGGATGTGACTGTTCATTGTGATGTTTGAGCTGAAGTTAGAAAATTATTCATCATTCATTCCTTTATTCATGCATGCATTCTTTCAGAAAATATTAAGACCTTTATATGTGCAAGACACTGGGCAATGAAAATATGAATCAGAAAGTGAAAGACAAGGTATATACTTGAATAATAAACATATGACATAAAATGTATACTGAGTAACAACAATTTGAGATAAAAATACATAGTAAATTCCATTACTCCCAACAAAGAGCAAGTCACACTTTCAACTTCCTTACTAAGAGATGTGCTGTGATAAAATTTGGTTTTGTTTTTAGAGAAAAATTAAAGTGACGAAAGAAACAAGAAACTGATATAATTGTGGTGAGGCTGTGGAGAACAATAAATGTAAAAAAACATGGTTTACATGAAGATGGGTATTGCTAGATTTTAAGTTTTTAATTAATTAACCTTGAATTTTAATAACAATTTTGCATGTAGAAGAATGCTTTACATTGAATTCTAAGATTAAAACTTTCAGAAAATATCGAATGATTCCTGTCACTAGAACCAGCTCTTCATTATTTCACTCTCAGCAATATTCCTTCTAGGTGATTCTACTTAATAGACCACAAGCACACTTTCACCAGTACCTTATTTCAGTTAGAAAGTAATCAAGTTATCTTAGCTCAGGAGCTATAAAAATATATCATAGGCTGGGTGACACATTTCTCATAGATCTGAAAGCTGGGAAGTCCAAGATCAAGGTGCAAGCAGATTCGCTTCTTGGTAAGGATTCTCTTCCTGCAGTTACGGACAGCCCGGCCTTCTCACTCTGTGCTCACACAGTTTTTCCTAAGTGTGTGCACATGGAGAGAAAAAGGGCTCTGGACTCCTCTTCTTCTTATAAGAGCACTAATCCCATCCTGGAGGCTCAATCCTCATTACCTCATCTGCATCTTATTACTTCCCAAAAGTCCTACTTCCAAATACCATCACGCTGGAGATTAGGACTTCAATGTATGAATTGAGGGTAGACAAACACTCAGTCCATAGTACAAGTCAACATAAATCATAAATCATCAAGAGAAAAGAATAAAAATTCAAAAGTGATTTAAGCATTTCCATAAGTCTTAATATGGAATATGCAAGTTTATTTTAGGATTCAAGGGAGCTTTGGTTAAGTGAGGTATAATTTATCATGTAACTCCATCTGTACGCCACAAAACATTTTTAATACATTCTTATTTTGATGTAATTTCAAACTTACAGAAAACTTTGCAAGAATAATACAAGGACTCCCATATACACTCCACCCAGATTCCCCTATTGTTTTGATGTTACCCAATTTGCTATGTGCCTCTTCTCTCTCTCGTCTTTGAATCTTTCTATATATCTATACACAAATACACACTCACCTATATATGTATATATTCATTTTTTCTAATCCATTTAGAAAAGTTGGAAATATTGTACCCTTTTATTCCTAAGTACTTGGGTATGTATTTCTTAAAACTATACATTTTTTTACCTAACCAGAATATAATTATAAAAATCAGAATATTTAAGATTGATACAATAATATCTAACCCACAGTCCATATTTCTTTTTAAATTACTCTAGTAACGTTTTATGCTATTTTATTTTCCAGTCAATACTCCAATTCAGATTGATACACTGCATTTATTTGTCAAGTTTCTTTAGTTTTCTTTAATCTGAAACATAGCCTCAGTCTTTTCTTGTCTATCTTGACCTTGGCATTTTTGAAGTGTACAGTGCAGTTATTTTGGAGATGAGCAAGTGTGCCACAGAAGTGATGTTGTGTCCGTCTCAGTCCATCATATGACTACATAATATTAATTTGTCTGAATATTGATGATAACTCTGATCACTTGGTTAAAGAGGTATCTGCCAGATTTCCTCCCAATATATTTTTATACATCATTTTTAATATTCACTAAAGTGATTTCCAGTAATAAGTTATAGAAGATGGTTTCTTATTCTCAATTATTTAAGGATACATTAAACAAAAAACTAAACACATTCTACTCTGTGACCCTAACCTACATCCTAATAATTAGACAAAGCAGTCAAAAATAGACCACTTTGTGGTGGTTCAATTCAATTAGACAAATATTTACTGAGTGCCACTCTGAGAGAGACATTACAGTACTTAAAAGATACCTTAAGCAGGTATTAATTTTAGTGGAGCAAAACAGTTTTATGAATATCTACTCTGCCTGATGTGAGTACAAAGTGTATCAGGAGGTAAACAAGTAATATGGGATGCAAAAGGAAAGCATTTCCAATGGAGTAAAACCCAAAGCAAGAAAAAGTAGACAGATAGATGATAGATATAGATAGATAGATAGATAGATAGATAGATAGACAGATAGATAGATACAAAATAAACAGGTAAAACAAATTCTTGAAAATATTTAAGAAAGATATAATGCTGTTTGAGAAGCATATATGTGATGTGTTTCATAGTAAATCTGAAAAGGTAGGCTGAGTGAGGTAGGTAGAGAAACTTGGCTAATCAAAACAGGAATCGACACTTTTTCATTAAGTAATGGAGAATCATTGAAAGCTTTTGATTAGAACACAGCTGTTATTGGTGTTGTGTTTAGAAACAGAAATGGGTTTAAAAGAAATCAATTAGTGGAGTATGACACAGCTTAGGTGATATGTGATCATTAGTATGGTGGTAACAGTGTATATGATAAATATCATATCCATCTACCCATTGTAGAGCTAGACAGTTGAGAAACAATGTATGTGTAGGTGCAGTAGACACTGTGGTGCTCACCCACATCCTGCTTACATGGCCAGTACACCCATCCAATAGCTGCTATGTGTATTATCTCCTAAAGGCTCAAAGCTGCCTCATGTCTCAGGAGGCTTGTCTTCCACTAAATGAGAGTGAACTTGCATGGGAAGTTACCCACCCCATCTCTGGATATGCTTGTAGTCGGCTACTGATTGATATTGGGATACAAAAGCCAGCTCTTTTGCTCAAGGGAAAATAATTCTATAGTTTGGTTTATGCCTTGCCCCTGCTCACCCCCCACTCCCTTACCTAAGACCACACTTTTCTTACATTCCATTCTCTATCCTGCTTCTCTCACTGCCTTACAGGTATTTCCTGAAGAGCTCTCCCTCAATAAATCACAGTATCAAATCCCCATCTCAGTCTCTGCTTCTCAAGAGCCCGTCTCATGCAGTGGATGTGTCTTGTCTTTAGGCATAGAGAAACTGAAATGTTGAGCATGTGACACCAGAATAATATTGATGCTTTTAACAGAAGTAGAAATATAAGGAAGAGAACCTGGCTTTAAAGGAAAAATAATTTTGTAGAGGGCTTTTGCTTCTGAAGCACCAATTTTGTGATTTAAAAAAAAAATACTTGGAAAATGAAGACCTAGATCTTGCCTTAGTTTTGATACAGAGAGATGGTAAAAATATATAAACTAATGAATAAAAGAAGAAAGGACCTCCAGAGAGAGAGATTACTGAGAAAACAGAGAGAAGTAGTCCATGGGCAGAGTCTTAGGGAGAAACTACACTTTGGAGATGTCAAGGAGAAAAGGAGCCCATGGAATTCAGAAGAATCAGTCTCCAAAGGAAATGGGATTTTCAGAGAAGAACAGCATAATATATCTTAAAGAGGAGTCAAAAGGATAAAACCTGACAAAAGGTGAATCCCTTGAGCAATGAAGAGTACACTGAGGTTGTCGCAGTTACTTCTGTATGTTGGCGGAGAAAGAAACCAAGGCTGCATGGGATCACATTCATTTGAAAGATGTAAGACAACCATGGTGATTGTTTTTGTCAGGAATTTACTGGGTTGCACAGTTCGGAAAACTCTGCTGTGTCTTTCTAGCACTCTCAGCAAAAGGTAACTTGAAATTAAGCAGCAAATGGGCTGTTGATAGAGGTATTATAAGGCTCATACTGATTTATTCTCTTGGGCTTCAGAGAGAACATTTCAAAAAGTCTTTTAGTCCTAAGGGTTTACCATTCTGATTTGTTTGTGCCATCTTGACTCCCATTATCTACTCTTAACTTTTCCTTGTCTTTGGACAGAATCAACAGAAGAAACCATAGAATTTTGCCCTGATAGACTCATTTGTTATATCCTTCATATGTAAGAAATTCAAATACTCTCATTTTTAATTCAAACTCCCTATAATATACTGTAATTTAAGAATGAGTGAAAAAAAAAGGTTCATTTAAAGCAACCTATAACATGAACTTGAAGCATTAAAATATAAACATTTTGAAGCATTAGTTCACCTTTTAACCAGCATAATTTCAAAAAGGTCAATGCAGTGAATGTCAACTGTTAAATTTTGCCAGCAACACAGAGGCTTTTTCAGATGAATATTTATTAAAAGTATCCAAAATATCTGTATATAGTACAGAACTAAATTATTCTGCCTAAGTTTTTAAATTTTTCAGTTCACACTATCCTCAGTCTCTTCTGTAATATTAATAGCTCTACAGTTTCTGTCATCCAGAACTTCCATAGCACTAGTATTTTCTTTAAACAACTGGTAAATATTTCAAACTACCCAAAACTTCAGCAAAACCTTTTTTTTTTTTTTTTTTAGTTTTAAGAGTTGTAGTAGTAGTGTGACTAAAATCCCATTCTCATTTTTTGAGAATAAATGGTGAAAGAGCAGAGTGCCCTGGAGTGGCAGGTCTCATCATAGAACCTTTCCTAGACCAACGTTTCACTCAGCATTTCCACCGAGAAGGCCCAGTAGAGAAAAAGTACAACATTGAGTCTGAAACCATAGATTTGTTCATCTTTAAAAACTGATAGCTATAGATAAAAAAAAAATAAATTTCTCTTTCACTCTGCAAACAAGAGCACTGTTAGTTTTATTCCCCCAGGATCAATACTAATCATGCTATATAACCAACCGAGTACACTTGGTAACAAGCTGGAGATAGTGAATTCAATTCCATTTTTGTGAGAGGGCTGCAAGTCAATATGTTCTGAAGACAAATTAAAAAATCTAATTTTTAAGCAGGGCTATCATAAGGAACACATTCATAATACATCACTTTCAATATACAAAGACATTGAATGGGTCTAGTTAATGTTAAAATATTATACTCATCACTGTCAAGTGCAACTTATCTCTCACTCGAGAGTCATCGCTCCATCTGGCACATTATTTGAAAACATGTTTCCATTGCCTTCGTATGTGTGGAAGAATATTTGAGTTTAGAAAGGTCAAAGGGCTGAAAGATCTCTGAGTAAAACAGCGAGGTCACATGTAGTTTGGAAAATGCAATAGAGAGAACAGTAGTAGAAGGGGAAAGAAATAAAATGCAACTTAGTAAGACAAACCCAGTGGAGGAGTGCAGCAGGTGAAAGCCAAATTGATTTTACAAAGAAGCATAGGTCTGCCCCCAATGCACACTTGCAGTATCAATGGATTCAGTGTTCATGGCTTTCCTTTCCATGTGGAATGTAGGAAGACACGCTCATTAAACTGTATGAGCTTTTGGGAGAATTTCAGTCACTCCAGCCAGCAAAAAGCACTGTATGACTTGATGCAGAATTAATGTCCATTCTGTTTGTTGTTAAGTTGGTGCGTTTAAAATATTTTTTGTCACTCCTCTTAAATACAAACTGTACTTAAACTTATCCTGTTGACCAAATGAGTCTCTCTTCTCCAAGACCGTAAAAAAAAAAAATCTAAGAATAAATCATCTCCTGGTTCCACTGTGCTCAGAGGAAGCAATAAATCACAAATCTTTCAGTTTTTCTTCTAGACCATAACAGTCCACGTCCTGTCTTAGTTCTAATCTCCTGTGCTAGACCATAATAGTCCACGTCCTGTCTTAGTTCTAATCTCCTGTGCTATCACCACTTACTCATTTAAAAGTTCTTACCTTTTACTTTGCTTCAGTAGGTTTAACTGGTTTCAACTCTGTTCTAAGTATCACCTCTTAAAGTAATTGAAACTGACTTTTGGTTTGTTTTGAATTCAAAGACATTAGTGGATGGTTGAAAAAAAAGAAAATACCATCCATTTTACTATTTCCTGGTTTGTTTCAGACACTGATTCTGGATTTTCTTTAGGAGGTGATCATTTGCCCAGTATACGAGCGTGGGGGGATGAGGAAAGGGTTCAATCTGTCTCCAGAGACTGATTGATGAGTTGGAAGTAATCATGCAAAGGGTTCTTTATGGCATTCAGATCAGACCGCAACAGTCATCGCCAGCCACACCACCTTTAAGGTTTGCCCAAAGGTGAGCCCCTGTAACTTGTCTGGAAATAGCAGTATCATAAAATTTAGAACCAGAGTGAATATAAAGACAACATATAAACAGAAACTTCCCTTAGGTTCATAAAAAAATGAAAGAGAACAGAAAAGAAATTGCCTGTGAAAAGAAAGATATTGCTTAGTCTTCTTTAAAGGTTGGCATCGTTTGCGAATATTATGAAATATATGCCAATCTGATTTGCTTTAGATAATAATGTCATATTGTTTTGTGTGTATTAAGAACTCTTTTCTTCTGTGATCCAGGGCTTTAAAGAAATAGAAAATTATCTTCAATGTACATTGCATAAAACAAGTAATAGAGCGCAACACAGCAGATCCATTTTCTGAAACTTTAACCTTACTCTGTTTTTCTAAATGACCTCCAAAAATTAAAGTTATCAGATCTATTCAATCTGAATGATGATCTAAGTGGAATTCACATCCCACTCAGATTTCTACCTCACACGTGTACGTTATTATATCAAATGGAAAGTAAAGATAAATTATGTTCATTCTCTTCCATTCACAAGAAAATAAATATATGCAGTTTATGAAGATTGCCAACAATAAGGAATGAAATAAAGAAGACTTCTGATTTAACCAGAAGGTAAACTTAATCACAGCACTTGTTTCATATGCAGTCTAGTTAATTGATGTTGTTACCTGAGATTTCAGGAGCTGCTTAGTAGATATCAGAACTACTGAAAACAAGCACTTCTAAAAGCAAAGCTTACAGATTATGTACTTGTTTTCAGAAAGAAGTATAAAAATAAATTAGTTCATCTTTGAATTTTTCAATATTGTGATTTTGTTAGACAATAAAGCTTTTGTAAACCTGTACTAAGTTCACATAAATAGACTGAAACGTCGTCTTTGCAAAGATCGCTAGTGACCAATAGTCACACCTGATTGGTGTCTCCTCATATATTTCTGTTTTCTGAGTGATGCCACTGACTATCCTCTTCTTAAAACTGTATTCTATGAAAATACATTAACCTAACACTTCCTGAGTAAGTGTACCTGGCTCAGTATTTTGGTTCATCCATACAGGGACTAATTTTCTCATCTCCCCTCTTACCATCTTAATTCAAGGCTTAATTGTTCATTCTTGGATTACCAAAAAGTCTTCTGTTTATTCTTTATTTTTATTCTCTCTCCAACTCCAGTTCATCCTGTAGTAGGCTTGCACTGTGAGTTTCTATGGCCAAATGAATGTTGACAGAAGTGATGGTATACTAGTTCTTAGGCCGTAGATGTCATGTATTTCTGCTGGTTCCTTGAGGAGCTTCCGTCCACTATAAGAAGGAAATACCTCGACTAATTGATGTCGCTCAAGACTGCATCCCAGAACGAGAAACAGGGCAGGCCTGAGCATAATCCATAGCTGAAAAAGAACTGCCCCAGGTGCCCTGCAGACTTAGGAGTGAGAAAAGTATGTTTATCATCGTAGGTCACTGAGAGGTTTGGATTATTTCTTAAATTGCATTATTACAATGAAGGCCTTGCTAATACAGTGTTACTCTTATTGTGCACATGAAGAAAGTCAGACTCACAGAAAGTAAGTCACTTTTTCAAGGTAAGCCCAGAGATGCAGACTCAGGTCTCTGACTCAAAATTCTGTGGTCATTTCACAGTCTAACATGGCCTCTCAATATTTGTCTGTTGAAAGTTCAAGCTAAAATGTGTAATCATATACTTTTTCCTGCTTTTATTTATTAAACATTTATTGATTTATTACCATGTTCTATACACAATGATGGGAGCTACTTGTATACAATTTCATCGTATATAAACTATCTCCAGGCTCCTACATAGTTTCTCTGGATAAGTCATAGCAGAAGAAGCACTGCGGATAGCAGAAATTACCTTACAAACATTCAGTGTCTCCCAGTTTCACCAGAATAAGTTCTGTTCAGTGACCTATAAAGCCTTATGTGATTCAGACCTTGGTCATATTTCCTGTTTTTTCCCCCTCTCACTCTGCTTCAGCCACTCTAGTCTTCAGTTCTTTGCGTGTACCAGAGATGCTCCTGTCTTAGGGCCTTTGTCTTTGTTGTTAGAGGTTTGTCAACATTATTTGTATTTTCAAAAAAAAAATTTTAATTTGATAATCCTCTTTATTAATTTTTGTATATTAATGTATCCACTTTTATTTGTCTTATTTTGTTTGATTCTACACAATTACTACTTTTCTAACTTCTTGTATTGGGTGCTTAGCTTACTTCCTTTTTTTTCTAACTTATGGATTTAAGGTTATAAATTCCTCCTAAGAACTATAGACATTCCCTGACTCACAATGTTTTGACTTATGATTTTTTGACTTTATGGTGGTGCAAAAGCATTCAGTAGACATCGTACTTTTGAATTTTTAGTTTTGATCTTTTCCCAGGCTAGCAATGTGCAGCATGGAACTCTCTCGAGATGCTATGCAGAGGCAGCAATCATGAGGGTAAACCACTGACAAACATCATTCTGTACCCATACAACCATTCTGTTTTTCACTTTCAGTACAGTATTCAATAAATTACATGAATAGACAACACTTTATTTTGTGTTAGATGATTTTGCCCAAATGTAGGCTAACGTAAATGTTCTGAGCATGTTTAAGGTAGGCTAGGCTAAATTTAAGTGTACTAAATGCATTTTTGACTTAAAATATTTTCCATTTAGGATGGGTTTATCAGGACATAACCCCATCATAAGTAGAGGAAAATCTGTACTTTTTGCATTTTATGTTAGCTAAGAAGTCTTCTTCTTTCATTTAATTCTAAGTATGATTTCCATTGAGATTTTTTTCTCTTCAATCTGTTATATATTTAGACGTATTTTTAATATAAAAATATTATTTTTAAAACATTCTTTTGGTTTCTAACTTAATGTCATTGTGCTCAGAGAATGTGGCTTGCATTATCTGCATCTTGGAATTTTTATTTTTTTGAAATTCGATTTATGCCTAAAATGTGATCAAATTTTATGCATATTCCATAAGTGCTTGAAAAGTTTTGGGATGCAGTGTTCCTTAGATGTCCTATTCTACTAAGCTTGTTAATTGCATTGTTCAAATGTATATTCTCATTAATTTTTTTTGTCTTCTTGATCAATCAGTAAAAGAGGCATGTTAAAGATCAATTTTTCTCAGTTTCTTTTAATTCATTCAATTTCACTTGACATGTTTTAAATCTATATTATTAGGTCCAAAGAACATTAGGATTGGAACATCATCCTGAAAAACTGAATATTTATCAAAACAGAGTGGACCTCTTTATCTAAATTAATTCTAGTTTGCCTAGAAAATCTATTTAGTCTGGTATTAAAATAGAAGCACTGGATTTCTTTTAGTTCTTATTTACCTCTCACGTATGTTTGCCTATATACATTTGCCTATCATATATATTTATTGGTTTATTTCAAACATTCTATGTCCTTACACTTCTTTATGCCTCTCCTAAGGAACACATGGCTAATTTTTTAAAAACCCTATCATTTTCCTTTTCAATAGGATACTTTTTATCTTTTAAGTGCAGTATTTATTTCATTTACATTATTCCACTAGACCATAAGCTTCATTGAATCATGAAGTTTTGTTGCTTTATTTATTCAGGTCCCCCCAGCACCTAGAGTAATAGTACCTTGCATGCAGTAAGGGCTCAATACATATTTGTTGAGTGAATGAGTGAATGAATGGTTATGGTACACTTGGATTTATTTCTACTCTGCAGCATTTTTATAGAGAGGCAATGTTCTGATGATTAAGAACATGCTCAAATTCAATCATTGGTACCTACCAATTCCACAACTTTGAGTCTCTCTCTGCCTCAGTTACTTCATCTGATTGTGGGAATGACAACAGCTTCCTCTTCCTAATGATGTGCTTAGGATTAAATAATTTAAACCATGTAAATCATTTAGAACAGTATTTTGCATGTAATAAGTGTCATATAAGTGCTAGCTATGATCCCCCCTTCACTAAATTGGAAATTATACAATTTGCAGACTTTAAAAAATTTTAACTTCCCTATTTAACCATACATGGTCTAAAGTTAATTAATGTAAAAGGATTATGAAACACTTGAACTCTGATTACCATCTTTCAATATATCTGAAGTTTTAGTTCAAGAGTATAATTCTACCTTAATTTTTAATATTTTCATTGGACATAATTGGTAGTAATTTATACTGACACAGCTTATTTATATATGAACTTATTTTATTAATTTTAAAAGTAATCATTCTTTCTTCTCTTCCCTCTCTCTTCCTGACTTCTTTGAAAATCTTCTCAATTATTCCGTGCTTTGAATTTTTATTTCATCATCTATGTATGAATTTGATTTTAATTTTTTATGCTTGGCTTTCACTGTGCTTCTTAAAAGTGAAGATTCATGTATTTGTTTTGTTCTGGAAAACTCTAAGTCATTTTCTCTTTGAATATTGCCCCTCCTCCCCCCTCTTTATTCTTTTCTTCCAGGACTCCAATTAAATGTATGTTTTATATTCTCACTCAATTTTTCAACTGCCTTTACCCCACCTTTAATATGTACCTCTTAACAGTCTGTGCAACTTCCTTAGATTTTTTTTCTCCTGTTCACTAGCTATGTTCAACACGTTCATGAATTTAATTTTGATTTATATATTTTTTATTCCTAGGAATTCTGTTTTGTTTTTAAATGTATGTACTTGTTTAGTTTTACAGCTGTCTCCGATTGCTTCTTAACACTTTTTGTATTATTTTTTACTTCTGTAATAAAATAAAGTGTCCTCATATCTCCCACTGCAGGGTAAAATTCCCCCATCTCCTCTAGTTTACTCAATAACCATATTACCTTCTAGTATTTGAAATGCCTCTGATTCAGCTCCTCAGTAGCTCACAAGGTTTCTTTCCTGTCTCCTCTGCATAAATCCATTCAAATCTAGGCTCTATGTATTGGCAGATGTCCTCAAAGAAATGCCAGTTTCACAGCTTGCTTACCGCTCTGAATCTGGCTTGGCTTACAAAAAGAATTTTAACATATGTTTATTTATTATTTTTGTATTGGAGTATAGTTGCTTTACAATGGTGTGTTAGTTTCTGTTGTACAATGAAGTGAATCAGCTATATGTATACATATATCCTCTCCCTCTTGGACCGCTCTCTCATCCCCGCCCCCGTTCCCCCCCATCTAGGTCATCACAGAGCACTGAGCTGAGCTCCCTGTGCTACCCAGCAGGTTCCCACTAGTTATCTATTTTACACATTCTGTATACTGGAAATAGTCTCCCTAGACATTTGTTCACTTGTCTCCAGAAATAGACATTATATCCAGTGTGTCCTCTATGGCTCTTGATTTCACACTCTATGCCCTTAATTCTGTTGCCCTTCATAGTGCTTGTGACAGGAGCAACCCCACTATCCTCTGGCCTCTGCAATGCCAGCCTCCACTTCTGAATCCCTGGTTCAAGCCTCTGCCTCTAGGCTCATGGCCCTGACCTCTGCACCCAAGGCACTGCTTCAGAGTTCTTTCTTTTTTTTTCCCTTGCAGGATAACAAATACTGGCAGCTGAGAAACTCTATCAGTCTGTTTCCTGCCTGTAGAATTCTGGCAGTATGACAACCTTCTTAACATTTCATCCAGACTCTCACTTTTAGTTCAAGCTGGCAATGTTTCTGCTGGTATAACATTCTTAAAACTTTGCGAGCCTCCCGTGTATGTCATGGGAATCTACATGGTTAAACAAAAGGCTCTACACAGATTCCTCCTGGATAACCCTATCTCTATTCCTGGCTTCCACTCAGAAGCATAATTGGCTTCATTAGTCACATATCTCATCTCTTCAGCAAAAGCTTATCCAGCCACAACCTTGGTTCTCTCTCTAGAGTACACTTTTCCAACAGTGAATTTCCTAATTTTAGCATCCTTTGCAATCTGGATAGGCTGAGAATCTTCCAAATCACCAAATGTTGGTTCATCTTTGCTTAAAAATTTCGCCTTCAATTTATCTCATTTTACTACAAGCAGCAACCTCTTTCTGCATCTTCAATACTTTGCTTGGAAATGTCCTCAGCTAAATATCCAAATTTATTATTTATAAGATCTGCTTTCTCTCCAATAGTAGAATACAATTCAGCCAAATCTTCTGCCGCTGTGTAACAAGGTTTGCCTTTCCTCCGGTTTCCAGTAACACGTTCTTCATTTCATTCTGAGACCTCACCATAAGCACCTTTAATGTACATATTTCTAACAACATTTTTTAATGAATATTATCTAAGATGACAGAAGTTTTCTGCCAGCCCTTCACATCCTTCTGAGGTCATACCAGAATACTCTTTTATAAATTAATTTATGTTTTTAAATTTTTTTTTTATTGGAGTAAAATTGCTTTACAATGTTGTGTTAGTTTCTGCTGTACAATGAAGTGAGTCAGCTATATGTATACCTATATCCCCTCCCTCCTGGACCTCCCTCCCCCTTTCCCCCCATCTAGATCATCACAGAGCACTGAGCTGAGCTCCCTGTGCTATCCAGCAGGTTCCCACTAGCTATCTATTTTACATATGGTAGTGTATTTATGTCAAACCTAATCTCCCAATTTGTCCCACCCTGTGTCCACACGTCCATTCTCTATGTCTGCTTCTCTATTCCTGCTCACATTTCTACCAACAGTCACTTCAAGACAATTTAGACTTTACTGCATGCCTCAAATTCTTCCATTACCCAATTCCAAGCCATTTTCACATTTTTAGGTATTATTACAGCATCATCCCACGTCCAGTAACAAAATCCGTGTTAGTTTCATAGGGATGACAAAACAAATAACCACAATGTGGTGGCTGAAAGCAACAGAAACTTATTCTTTCAAAGTTCTGGAGCCAAAGGTCTGAAATCAAGGTGTTGGCAGGCTCCCCTTCCGTCTGAAACCTCTACAGTAGAATCTTTCCTGCCTCTTCCAGCTTTTGGTGTCTCAAAAAGTTGTTTGGCTGTGACAGCATAGCTCCAGTCTCTGTCTCCATCTTCACCAACCTTCTCTTGGTGCTTCCATATTCTCTCTTTTCGGCATTCTCTTTTTTTGGCCTTTTATAAAAACACTTGTCATTGGATTTAGAACCCACTCTAATCCAAGATGATCTCATCTTGAGATTCTTACCTTAATTATATCTGCAAAGGCCTTTATTCCAAATAAGATCACATAGTGAGGTTCTGGATATATGTCCATATCTTTGGGGGAATACCATTTAATCTACTACAGATATTTTCAAATAATTATTCATAAAAATATGTGTTAAGTAGACATCAGCTTACTATTATTGAAAGTATGTAAGCCAGACCTATCTACAACATTTATTTCTACTTTTTCCCTCTAACATTACAACAGAAAGATCAAGGATTAAAATTTAATAACAACCAACATATGATACTTCGGACCTAAAAACTGAAGGCATATAAAATAAAAGGTGAGGGGACTTTATGATTTTTGTTTTCTTTCTTACATTGCAATAACATTTTTAATTACATTCCTAGAGTCACAAGTAGAAAAATATTCTAACAATATGACAAGGCATGGTAAACACAAATGATTAAGCTCTAATAGTGTGACTGCTTGAGGACACTGAAAACAACAAACCCCATGTCACTTATTCACACTGAGTACAACCTTCTTGAAAATAACATTTTTTTTTAACATGCTGCTACTGCTTCAAGGTACTCTAAAGGATTTCACAGTCAGGATAAAAAGGATGTTTTGGTTATCTTTTCCTCGAGATTATGAAAAGTAAAATGGAACTCCTTTTTACTCTCACTTCTGTGCCTATTAGGTGAATGTAAAATGGCTCTCATAATGGCCTTCAATGTTATGAACTCTTAAAGCTTTACCTGGCAGGTGTCTATTAAATTCTTGCATTGTTGATAGACAGGGAACCCCTAATGGGAATTAACAATGTTGTTGATTCGTGCAGAGCACGAAAAGTTAAGAGGGCAAAAGAACTTGTCCATAAATTGACTGTTTTCTTCCTCATTAGTAGCTCTAAAACACAGCCAGTGAATCACATGGAAAATAGATTATGACATGTTTCTCAACGGTAATAACTGTCAGTTATAATGAGCAAACGGCACACACCTGATTTTGACCACAACAATGTAAAGAATGCTACAGTCAGAGCCAGTCCTAGGAAAATGAGGGGTTTGTCTGATACCCTATATTTGGTGATGGTCTCCTTTCCCCAACTCATGTCTATTTTGCAGAAACTATAATCCTAACCCAGTCTTTTCATGTTATTACTCAGCACTCCATAGCTACTAGTACAATATATATTCAAATAAATATTCTTTATATTTGATTCCTATCATTATTCTTGCCTCCCACTATAGATTTCTCTTATTTCTCTTTGAACTAGAGAAACCTTATGTCAATTCTCAATGCCAATGACTAATTGAATTTTAAATAAGTAAATCCTTGCTAATTTAACAATTTTATAGTCAAAGCAGTGGTTTTTCTATCCTGGAGAAGGACAGGAGAAAAGGATTGCCATGGTCACAAGGATATTTTGAGGGATGGTGAATATATCCATTATCTTGGTTATGGCAATTGTTTCACTTACGTAGACGTGCACCCAAACTTATCAAATTGCACACATTAAGTATGCAAATTTTATTATGTATCAATTATACCCCAATAAAAGGAAAAATAAATGTATATTAATTCAAATTATCAGAAGACAGTCAAATTAAAAATTTGATAGTCACCCCAGCAATATTTCAAACGTTCAGATGTATGACTAGGATCAACTATGTTGTGCAACACAAAGAACCCATTATTGTCATCAGAGAAAGTGCTATTGGACCACACTGGTTTAAGCAGGACATAAGCCCCCAGATGATATATCAGCTTAGAAGGTGACTATCAGCCAAAAAATATAGACTACAATCTATGAATGTAACAAAAGGAGGTGAACGAGGATGGGGGATGGACCGAAGACTGAGTTGGAAGAGAAGTCTAAAGGGAGACAGGTAAAGAAAGGAGAGGATGACATTACAAACAGAACTCTAACCATAGTTAGTTTCATTTTCTTTCCTTTGAATGCTCTGGGATATGAGTATACTTAACCGTAGTAAATACTGAAAAACTGCTTTTCCAAAGGTGGTTCTTATTTCTAATTTACGTCACTATGAGCACTGCTTGAGTTTCTAGTTGAACCACATGCCCATCAACACTTACTTGCTTTGTGAATTTACCTTTTATGGTAGATGTATTGTAGTAAAATTGGCATTTCATTTTGTATTTACCAGATGACAAATCACACTAAACCTATTTTTATATGATTTTTGGTCATTTGCATGTGCTTTTTTTGTGAAGTTCCTTTCAAGCATTTTACTCATTTTTTTAAAATGGGTTTTCTGTCATTTTGTTATTGATTAACAAATTATCTACGTTTGTAACATGAGTCTTTCTTTTAACATTTTTATTGGAGTATAATTGCTTTACAATGGTGTGTCAGTTTCTGTTTTATAACAAAGTAAATCAGTTATACATACACATATGTCCCCATATCTCTTCCCTCTTGCATCTCCATCTACCTCACCCTCCCTATCCCACCCCTCTAGGTGGTCACAAAGCACCAAGCTGATCTCCCTGTGCTATGTGGCTGCTTCCCACTAGCTATCTATTTTATGTTTGGTAGTGTACATATGTCCATGCCACTCTCTCACTTTGTCCCATCTTACCCTTCACCCTCCCTGTATCCTCAAGTCCATTCTCTAGTAGGTCTGCATATTTATTCCCATCTTGCCCCTAGGTTCTTCTGACCATGTTCTTTTTCTTTCTTCTTTTTTTTTTTTTAGATTCCATATATATGTGTTAGCATACAGTATTTGTTTTTCTCTTTCTAACTTACTTCACTCTGCATGACAGTCTTTAGGTCCACCCACCTCACTACAAATAACTCAATTTCGTTTATTTTATGGCTGAGTAATATTCCATTGTATATGTGTGCCACATCTTCTTTATCCATTCATCTGTTGATGGACACTTATGTTGCTTCCATGTCCTGGCTATTGTAAATAGGGCTGCAATGAACATTGTGGTACTTGACTCTTTTTGAATTACGGTTTTCTCAGGGTATATGCCCAGTAGTGCGATTGCTGGATCGTATGGTAGTCCTATTTTTAGTTTTTTAAGGAACCTCCATACTGTTCTCCATAATGGCTGTATCAATTTATATTCCCACCAACAGTGAAAGAGGGTTCCCTTTTCTCCACACCCTCTCCAGCATTTATTGTCTGTAGATTTTTTGATGATGGCCATTCTGACTGGTGTGAGATGTTATCTCATTGCAGTTTTGATTTTCATTTCTCTAATAATTAATGATATTGAGCATTCTTTCATGTGTTTGTTGGCAAACTGTATATCTTCTTCAGAGAAACGTCTATTTAAGTCTTCTGCCCATTTTTGGATGGGGTTGTTTGTTTTTTTGATATTGAGCTGCATGAGCTGCTTGTAAACTTCAGAGATTAATCCTTTGTCAGTTGCTTCATTTGCAAATATTTTCTCCCATTCTGAGGGTTGTCTTTTCATCTTGTTTATGGTTTCCTTTGCTGTACAAAAGCTTTTAAGTTTCATTAGGTCCCATTTGTTGTAAAGATGCTACCGGAAAACTACTAGAGCTAATCAATGAATTTGGTAAAGTAGCAGGATACAAAATTAATGCACATAAATCTCGTGCATTCCTATACACTAATGACGAAAAATCTGAAAGTGAAATTAAGAAAACACTCCCATTTACCACTGCAACAAAAGAATAAAATACCTAGGAATAAACCTACCTAAGGAGACAAAAGAACTGTATCCAGAAAATTATAAGACACTGATGAAAGAAATTACAGATGATACAAATAGATGGAGAGATATACCATGTTCTTGGATTGGAAGAATCAACATTGTGAAAATGACTCTACTACCCAAAGCAGTCTACAGATTCAATGCAATCCATATCAAAGTACCACTGGCTTTTTTCACAGAACTAGAACAAAAAATTTCATAATTTGTATGGAAACACAAAAGACCCCGAATAGCCAAAGCAATCTTGAGAACAAAAAGTGGAGCTGGAGGAATCTGGCTCCCTGATTTCAGACTATACTACAAAGCTACAGTAATCAAGACAGTATGGTACTGGCACAAAAACAGAAATATAGATCAAGGGAACAGGATAGAAAGCCCAGAGATAAACCCACACACATATGGTCACCTTATCTTTGATAAAGGAGGCAGGAATGTACAGTGGAGAAAAGACAGCCTCTTCAATAAGTGGTGCTGGGAAAACTGGACAGCTACATGTAAAAGAATGAAATTAGAACACTCCCTAACACCATACACAAAAGTAAACTCAAAATGGATTAAATACCTAAATGTAAGGCCAGACACTATCAAACTCTTAGAGGAAAACATAGGCAGAACACTCTATGACATAACTCACAGCAAGATCCTTTTTGACCCACCTCCTAGAGAAATGGAAATAAAAACAAAAATGTAACATGAGTCTTTTGTTGGCTATATGTATTGCTAATATCTTCTCCCATGGTAAGGATTTCACTGTTGATAAAGACTTTTGAGGAACAGAAGTTTTAAATTTTAATATAGTCTAATTTATTATGTTTTCCTTTATGGTATTACTTTTTTTGCATTGTATTTAAAAATCTTTGTCTATTTCAGGTCTCCTGAAAACTTTGTTGTTTCTAATTAAAACTTTCACATTTAGATACATTGGCATTAATTGTTGCGAGTTTTGTGAAGAAGAGCTCAGAATTCATTTATTTTTCTGTATAAATATACAATTAACCAAGAACCATTCATTTAGAGGAACATTATTTACACCCTGTTCATCAGCATCACTTTTTCCTAAATTAGGTGTGTGTATAAGTGTAGATTTGTGAACTATTTTTTTCATGAGGCCTCTTGTCTGTACCTACAACAATACAACTCTAACTAAAAAAACTCTGTAATATGTTTTGATATATGATGGTGTGCGTGTTCCAGTTTTGTTCTTCTCCAAGTTTATCTTAGTTATTCTTGGATATTTTCATTTCCATAAACATTTTAGAGTAATCTTGAATTTTTGTAAAACTTCTGATATGTTCATTGAGATTGCTTGTGTCTATAAATCAATTTGGAGAGAATTATTTTTTCAAAGTTGAAATTTTCCATCTATGGATATATTATATCCCTCTACTTAATTAGCTATCCTCTAATTTTTGTCAATAATGTCTTATAGCTTTCAATCTAGCAGTCTTAGACATTTTTTTGGATTTATTCCCAGGTACTTTTTGCTTTATGATGCTATTTAAGCTATATCATTTCATTTAAGTTATATTTTCTATATTTATATGGAAATACAATTAATTTTCATATTAGTTTTGTATCCAGAGATCTTTCTAAATTTATTTATTAATTATAACAGTTTTCTGCATATTCTTTTGGGATTTCTCTAGCTTTCTTTAGGCTAGTTTTTGTGCAGTATATATTTTTCCATCCTTTTCATTTATACTACTTTATTATTGAAGTGGATCTCTCATAAGTTACATCTATATATTTGATTTAATGATGATTATTCAACTGGACAATACTTTTCACATCGCAGTCCATAGTTCTAATGTTCACAGGAATGATACCAGAATGAGGTGTGGTAAAGGGAAGAAATTATTCCAATAACATTTTTTGAAACTAGTTTCCTGAAAACTTCTCATGACAGCATTGATATACTTGTTCTTTAAAATTCACAATTTTAAGAAATACGTTCTTTAAAATATTTTAGTATCACATATTAAAAGTATTTTTAAAATCCCTTTCAAGAGATATTCTTTGATACCAAGAGTATTTCCATCTTAGTGTCAAATCAGAAGAATTTCTCTAATGGCTGATACTTTCAATTAAGAATGAATGATGACAAACTAGTTGCTAACATATTTTGGTTCGTTGTGATTTCCCCTAAAATTCTTACTCACACATGTAACCATGTAATGAAGTCAGATATCCACATCAACACAGGGCTTCAGCTTCTGTCATATTTCAGAGTAGTGTCTATAGTCATATTTACAATTCAATGATCACTTTTTGAAGGAGAATCACAAGTGAATTAAAGTGTAAATGAAAGCAAATGTACCACAACAGCCCAATTTACTTGTCTCTCCCTTTGATAGCTAATTGGGAATGAAGAAAGGAACAACATGGCTTTTTTAAAGGTAGAGAGGTTTTTGTTTTTTTGTTTTACTGGGTTTATATACCCATCCTAGAAGAAACTTTCACATTTCAAATTTTTAATAAATTCTGTATTTGAAACTTGCTGCCTGTCTTCATAATCATTTTACACAAAATTTTCCCAAACTTCCAGCAATCTTCCTGAAAAAAAGAGCTTAAAAGATAGGTTGGGGTAATGCTGAAAGCTGAAATAACAGAGTTTTTAGTAGGAATGTAACATGACTTGAGCTATACTTTATGGAAAATTGGCTTGGCAGTATTTTGTAGAATGAATAGAAATAAGTCTAGCCCAATGATAGAAAACCAGCTGAGAAGTTATCACAAATATCCAGATGAGATGTAATGATGTGTGAACTATAATGACAGGTATATCAATGGGACAGAAGGGACAGAAAAAAGACACATTGTGGAAATAAAACTTGTGTGACAAGATTTGGCAACAGACAAATTGGGGAAAAAGAAAAAGTCAAAAGTGATGTTTCAATCTGGGGAGTTTGGAGATATGATTGTACAATTAATGATAACAGGGAAATCGGAAGGAAGTTACCATCTGGAGAGGAAAATAACGACTTTTTTCCCACATATATTAAGTACAGTATTTTAGTATGTCATCCAGTGGTATAGGTTCAACTGCAGTTGGAGTTGTGGGACAGGAAAAGAGGTAGGGCCATGGTTATTGGAATGAGTTTTGAATTCATGAAAGCCTAATTGAGATACAGAGGAGAAAGAGAATGAAAACAAACATAAATTTTTGGAACTTCCATCTTTAGGGTTAGAAGAAAGGAAGAAGAACCAGCAAAGTTCATAGAAACAAATAAGCACGATGAACTCCATTTAGAGTAAAAACTGTACAGAGTAATTTAATGGCAAAACCAGTGATAAAGAGAAAATGTAATCAGAAAAATAAATTACATTACATAGGGCCATGATGATACAAATGATAACAGACTTCCCATAGGAAACAATGCAAGATAGAATACAATGGAGTAACATCTCTAAAATTCTAAAAGAGAAAAACAGTCAGCACAGAATTCTATTCCCAACAAAAATATCTTTAAAAAATAGACGTGAATTAAAGATTTTCCCAGACATTTAAAAGTACTAGAAATTTTCGGTACTAACAGACCAGAACTACATGAAATGTTAAAGGAAATTATTGAGGGAGAAGGAATATTATATGAGGGGGAAATATGGGTTCAATCAAAAAAATAAAAATAATTGAGAAAATCATGAAACTAAAAACTGGCTTTTTGAGAAGATCAATATACTGGTTAACCTCTAGTCAGGCTAATCAGGAAAAAAAGGAGAGAAAATACAAATTACCAATATCAGGAATGAGAGAAGAGATATTACTATAAACTTTAAAAATAAAAAGAGTATATTATGAACAGCTTTATGTCAGTACACTTGAAAACATTTGGAATTTACAAATGTTTTAAAGCTCACCTAAAGAAGAAATAAGTAACTTAAATGGCCCTATATCTTTTAAAGCAATTAAATTTGTAGTTAAAAACCTTCCCAGACAGTTAATGCTAAGAGCAAATAGCTTCATTAGTGATTTCTACTGAACATTTAAAGAATAAATAACCGTTTAATACAAAGTCTCTCAGAAAATAAAGGAGGAATGAAAACTTTCCAATTACTTCTAGAGGCTAGCATTACTCTGATATAAAAGCAGACAAAGACATTACAAAAAAAGAAAACTATAGACCAATATAATTTATGAACACACTAAAAATTCTTGATGGAATTTTAGCAAATTAAATTCAACAATGTGTAAAAAGGACAATACATCATGCATTTGTGGGTCCATAGTCTCGTAGCCTAAAAAACTGACCTTGGGGAAAAAGAAACATACTGGCCACTATAGTGTACTTGCTGAGAAATTTTTCTATAAAAATATTTTATGTTTTTTGTATATATTTAAGACCTCAATGTGTGAACTGTTAATTTTTTTCATTATTCAATTAGGAAAACAAATATGTGAAAGTGTGTCAAATACCTGGATTTTGTGTGTGAGGAGTAAGAGTTGACATAATCTGAACACTTTTAAATTGTTGGAACTGTCCATGTTATTTTTCTCAAGTATACAAAATTATTCTATCAAGAATATCATCATATAAATCTGTTTTTGTAATTTAGGGTCAACTTTTGGCCAGAAAGTAAAATTTGGGAGAGAAAAAAAGATGGCAGAAAAAAAAAAAAAAGATGGCAATTGGGTCTTGTGTCTGTGAAGAGGCAAAAGAAGGCAGCCAAATATTTTTCTTTTCTTTCTTCTTCTCTTCCATTTTTTCCAGCTCTTTTGAAATATTATTGGCACGTAACATATGTAAGTTTAAGGTATACAATATGATGATTTTACGTATATTGTGAAATGAATACCACTACTGGATTACTTCTCTTCTATGTTTAAATAACAGCAATGAATTGTGACATAGAGTTGCTGACAGGAAGGAAGTTTGTTTTTCTGACTCACTGCCTTTTCTATAATCCTACTCACTGTTAAACATTTGAACAGAGTGAACCAGAACATCTTATATCAGCTAACACTTCCTCATGGATCCAGCCCTGAGTGGGCTCCAATACCAGACTAGACCAATTCCTGTTAGTGCCAATAACCACTGCCAACAACTTCAAAAAGATACTATCCTTGCATGTTCTGGACTGAACTGCCTCACATTTTGTCACTTCAGAAAGGATCTCTGTTTCCAGATAGTGACAAATGCACGTAAGGCTCAGGACCCCAGTTAACTGACATTTTGGCATTATAGGATTTCTTTTTAATCTGAGATGCAGCAAAAATATTTTTCTGTCCTTAGCAAATATCAAACTCAAATAAATTTTTATTTTTTTTAAATATATTCTTCTAAATGTTGAAAAATATTTTAAGTTATTGAGTCTCTACAGCATATGTTAAATGTTGAAATTTTCTAAAGTAAAATTTGTACAAGAGAGTAAAAAGTAATGCAATCAAAAGAAGCATGGCAAAAATTTAAGTGATTCCAAATTTTTTCTTTGGATCACAAATATCAGAAGAGCCCATGTTTGTAAAGTATTTACTATATTTCAGGCACTGGGCTAAACACATTATATGTTGTATTTTTCTTGATCCTTAGACTGTAACCCACTGAAGAAGTTAATATTCTCATTTTGCTTATAAGAAATCTGAGCTTCAGTGAGTTTAAGTTCCTTGCCCATGGTTGCACAGCAGATAAGTGATAAAGCTGGGATGCAGATCCTGTCTGTCTGGCTTTGAAGGCATGAATTTTAACCACTAGACTGTACTGCCTCATGAGAAGAAACTTAACCCAAGTACATCAAGCATTAAAAGTACAAATACAAAAGCAGATTGCCATGCCTGAAGACACACAATATGATGGCAACTGAAATGGTCTCCAACAATGAATAATTTTTTTTCCTGTCACATGCAGATTAATCATTAATCAGCTTTCCAATTAAGTTGTATATAATTAATTTATAAAATGACGAGTATTGTAAAAACAGTGGTGTTCTGTTTTTCATTACTTTTGCATCATTTACTATTCACTATTTGATTTCTTCTCTACAGACATTTCTATTACATTTTCTAAAATATTAATTTATTCACCCAGAAGTTTAATATCACTGCAGATTTTATCAAACTTTGCACAAAATTTAAATAAAAATTCTGTTTGAGCATCACCCTACACTTCTCTGCAACAAAATTTAACCGTCTTGTTTCCCAGATTTTTTGTGGCCTTGATTCTCATTTTTAAGTATTTGTGTATGTATGTGTTTGTGTGTGTGTTTTAGAGATTCTATTTTTAATACAAACAACTTAGCAATGAACAATTTTTAAAACCCTATTCCATTCTGAAAATATGTACAAATGATTTATTTTACTTTGACCTATTGGATATGAAATAAGTATTATTTTTGTATCTAACAGGATTTCTGTTTGGCTGCAACTAACAGAGCTCTGACTAAGGGATGTAAGCAAATAGGTATTCATTTATCTCATGAAGGAAGAAGTCCATGGGTTCAGGCAATTATCCTCAACAATGCCACTGAGAAAGCAGGCTCCTTCTAGCTTCCTGCTCTGGCATCCTTAGCAATGGATTCTGCATCTCAAAGTATTGCATTTGTTCTAAGCAAAAGGAAGTAAGCTGAAGAAACAGCACCAGATGCTTCCATCTCATTGGCCAAGATTAAGTAATATAGACATGGCCACACCCAGCTGCAATAAGGCTGAAATATACAGTTTAGATTTTGTCTTACTTAGCTTGCAGAAGTTTAAGTAGAGGAAAGCAGAAGAGAAGAAATGGATATTGAATGAACAAATCTACATCATTTGCTTGTTTTTTTTTTTTTTCATTTGCTTGTTTTTAATAGCACTACAGTTGCAGACATCCCAGCTTGATAAGAAGCCCTGCCTATTCAAGTTTATCTGACAGTAGCTGCTATGCTTGGAATTCCAGTTTCTGTCAAAGTGTCTTCATAAACTAAGTTAAAATGTAAACATAAATTACAAATAAGTTACTTTTGGTGCTATTCTGTACTCATTAACTTAAGACAAAAATGTCAATTATTTTATCACTCGATTTCACACCTTAACCCTATGCATGTATGTAGCTATCTATATTATTTTTATTGTGTGCTTTTATGGTATATTTTAAACCATTCTTAGATCATTCCAAGATCCACTCTAGACTGCACACATATTCCAAAGGAAAATTTTTAAAAATATTTAAAATGTGATTACTCATTTGTGATCCTTTTAACAAAACTAAACTTCTGTCTATGTTTATTTTGCATACAACATATCCCTAAAATCTTACACAGTATATATAAAACATGACATATATCTTAATTTATATCTGGAATATAATGAGTTATAAACATATCTTAATTTAACAATTAAAGTACAACATTTAATATCTTCCATGAGCTCTTTCTTATCTCATTATTTTCCTCAAATGCCCATGTTAGTTTTGATTATAGGTCATGAACAAAAGAAGCGGTCTGAAGACTGAGTCTTGGGGCATTTCAGTTTTAGAGATCTTAAAATAAGGAAACATAAAAGGAAAATGTAAAGAAATGACCAGAAGAATACCACAGGAATTAGTTGTCAGGAAGCCAAGTGACAAAAGTGTTCCAACAGGAAGAGTGATCAAACAGCATCAAATGCAACTGACAGATGAATTAAGATGATGACTGAAAATTGACGATTGGATTTAGCCACATAGTCATTGTTGATGACTTTGATAATAAGAGCATTTCCAGTAAAGTAGTTGGGATGAAAGCCTGTGTGCAGCAAAAAATAAATGGAAAAGAATTAGAGTGTGTGAATATGAAAAACTCAATGATTTTTTCTGTAACAAGGAGTAGAGATGGTGCCTAGAGAGAAATGTGGTCTCAAGTAGAGTCACTAACCATCCTGTTTAGATAGGTCAGAAGGGTTTCCTGGGACATGAGAATTTCAATGTGGTTGATAGTGCATCACACTGAGTGGTACTGTTTAATAGTTTTGTTTTATGAGATTGAATAAATTACAGATTTTTTGCATTTTGATGGGAAATAGGCAATAGAGAGGGGAAAACTGTTGTTGCTTGAGTGATAACCCTGAGAAAGGGAAAAGAGGCGAAATTTGGCACAGAGTGATTATCAAGAAGAGTTAAAACAGGAAGGAAGGCAATATAATCATGGCTACAGATGCAGACATGCTGGTGCAAATGTGGAAACTCCTTTCTGATGGATTTAATATTCACAATGACCTGGGCAGCACAGCATCAGAGTAAGGAAAGGATAATGTTGAAGACTGAGAGGAGAAAAAATGATATAGTGGTTTAAGAGAATGGGAAAGTAAATTGTAAAGGTAAATGTAGCATGGCTGTGGCTCAGCATTAAAAGCCTCTTAAGAGAGGTCATGATTTTAAAGTGAGACTACTTCATGTTGTTCATTTGGTTATTGTCCATTTCCTCCCCTCAAATGTAGATATGAGCAGAGAAGAGACATTTTTTTCTTGAATTTTATTTTATTTTATTTTTATACTGAAGGTTCTTATTAGTTACGCATTTTATACATATTACTGTAAACATGTCAATCCCAATCTCCCAATTCATCACACCACCACCACCACACTACTATGCCACTTTACCCCCTTGGTGTCCATACGTTTGTGCTCTACATCTGTATCTCTATTTCTGCCTTGCAACCCGGTTCCTCTGTACCATTTTTCTAGGTTCCACATATATGCGTTAATATACAATATTTGTTTTGCTCTTTCTGACTTACTTCCCCCTGTATGACAGTCTCTAGATCCATCCACATCTCTACAAATGACCCAATTTCATTCCTTTTTATGGCTAATATTCCATTGTATATATGTATCACATCTTCTTTATCCACTCATCTGTCGATGGGCATTTAGGTTGCTTCCATGACCTGGCTATTGTAAATAGTGCTGCAATGAACATTGGGGTGCATGTGTCTTTTTGAACTATGGTTTTCTCTGGGTATATGCCCAGTAGTGGGATTGCCAGGTCATATGGTAATTCTATTTTTAGTTTTTTAAGGGACCTCCATACTGTTCTCAATAGTGGCTGTATCAATTTACATTCCCACCAACAGTACAAGAGGGTACTCTTTTCTCCCCACCCTCTCCAGCATTTGTTGTTCGTAGATTTTCTGATAATGGCCATTCTGACCGGTGTGAGGTGATACCTCATTGTAGTTTTGATTTGCATTCCTCTAATAATTACTAATGTTGAGCAGCTTTTCACGTGCTTCTTGGCAATCTGAATGTCTTCTATGAAGACATGTCTATTTAGGTCTACAGCCCATTTTTTGATTGGGTTGTTTGTTTTTTTTAATATTGAAATGCATGGGCTGTTCATATATTTTGGAGATTAATCCTTTGTCTGTTGATTCGTTTGCAAATATTTTCTCCCATACTGAAGGTCGTATTTTCATCTTGTGTGTACAAAAGCCTTTGCTTTACAAAAGCTTTTAAGTTACATTAGGTCCCATTTGTTTATTTTTGTTTTGATTCCCATTACTCTAGGAGGTGGATCAAAAAAGATCTTGCTGTGATTTATGTCAAAGTGTGTTCTTCCTATGTTTTCCTTTAAGAGTTTTATAGTTTACAGTCTTACATTTAGGTCTGTAATCCATTTTGAGTTTATTTTTGTGTATGGTGTTAGGGAGTGTTCTAATTTCATTCTTTTATGTGTAGCTGTCCAGGTTTCCCAGCACTACTTATTGAAGAGATTGTCTTTTCTCTATTGTATATCCTTGCCTCCTTTTTCATAGATTAGTTGACCATAAGTCCATGGGTTTATTTCTGGGCTTTCTATCCTCCTCATTGATCTATATTTCTGTTTTTGTGCCAGTACCATATTGTCTTGATTACTGTAGCTTTGTAGTATAGTCTGAAGTCAGGGAGTCTGATTCCTCCAGCTCCGTTTTTTGCCTCAAGACTGCTTTGGCTATTCGGGGTCTTTTGTGTCTCCATACAAATTTTGAGAAATTTTGTTCTAGTTCTGTAAAAAATGCCATTGATAATTTGATATGGATTGTACTGAATCCGTAGATTGCTTTGGGTAGTATAGTCATTTTCACAATATTGATTCTTCCAATCCAAGAACATGGTATATCTCTCCATCTGTTGGTATCATCTTTAATTTCTTTCATCAGTGTTTTACAGTTTTCTGCATACAGGTCTTCTGTTTCTCTAGGTAGGTTTATTCCTGGGTATTTTATTCTTTTTGTTGCAATGGTAAATGGGAGTGTTTCCTTAATATCTCTTTCAGAATTTTCATCATTAGTGTATAGGAATGCAGGAGATTTCTGTGCATTAATTTTGTACCCTGAAACTTTACCAGATTCATTGATTAGCTCTACTAGTTTTCTGGTGGCAGTTTTAGGATTCTCTACATATAGTATCATGTCATCTGCAAACAGTGACAGCTTTACTTCCCCTTTAACAATTGGTATTCCTTTTATTTCTTTTTCTTCTCTGATTGCTGTGTCTAGGACTTCCAAAACTATGTTGAATGATAATGGCGAGAGTAGACATCCTTGTCTTGTACCTGATCTTGGAGGAAATGCTTTCAGTTTTTCACTATTGAGAATGATGTTTGCTGTGGATTTGTCATATATGGCCTTTATTATGTTGAGGTAGGTTTCCTCTATGAAACTTTCTGGAGAGTTTTTATAATAAATTGCTGTTGAATTGTGTCAAAAGCTTTTTCTCCGTCTATTGAGATGATCATATGGTTTTTATTCTTCAATTTGTTAATATGGTGTATTACATTGATTGATATGCGTATACTGAAGAATCCTTGCATCCCTGGGAAAAATCCCACTTGATCATGGTGTAGGATCTTTTACGTGTTGTTGGATTCTGTTTGCTAGTATTTTCTTGATGATGTTTGCATCTATGTTCATCAGTGATATTCGTCTATAATTTTCTTTTTTTGTAGTATCTTTGTCTGGTTTTGGTATCAGGGTGATGGTGGCCTCATAGAATGAGTGTGGGAGTGTTCCTTTCAATGCAATTTTTTGGAAGAGTTTGAGAAGGATCAGTGTTAGCTCTTCTCTAAATGTTTGATAGAATTCGCCTGTGAAGCCATCTGGACCTGGACTTTTGTTTGTTGGAAGATTTTTCATCACAGTTTCAATTTCATTACTTGTGATTGGTCTGTTTATATTTTCTATTTCTTCCTGGTTCAGTCTTGGATGGTTACACCTTTCTAAGAATTTGTCCATTTTTTCCAGGTTGTCCATTTTATTGGCATAGAGTTGCTTGTAGTAGTCTCTTAGGATGCTTTGTATTTCTATGGTGTCTATTGTAACTTCTCCTTTTTCATTTCTAATTTTATAGATTTGAGCCCTCCCCCTCTTTTTCTTAATGAGTCTGGCTAGTGGTTTATCAATTTTCTTTATCTTCTCAAAGAACCAGCTTTTAATTTTATTGATCTTTGCTGTTTTCTTTGTTTCTATTTCATGTATTTCTTCTCTGATCTTTATGATTTCTTTCTTTCTACTAACTTTGTGTTTTGTTTCTTCTGATTCTCTAGTTCCTTTAGGTGTAAGGTTAGATTGTTTGAGATTTTTCTTGTTTCTTGAGGTAGGCTTGTATTGCTATAAACTTCCCTCTTAGAACTGCTTTTGCTGCATCCCATAGGTTTCTGATGGTCGTGTTTTCATTGTCATTTGTCTCTAGGTGTTTTTTGATTTCCTCTTTGATTTCTTCAGTGATCTCTTGGTTATCTAATAACGTATTGTTTAGCATCCATGTGTTTGTGTTTTTTACGTTTTTTTCCCTGTAATTGATTTCTAATCTCATAGCATTGTGGTCAGAAAAGATGGTTGATATGATTTCAATTTTCTTAAATTTACTGAGGATTGATTTGTGACCCAAGATGTGATCTCTCCTGGAGAATGTTCCATGTGCACTTGAGAAGTGTAATCTGCTGTTTTTGGATGGAATGTCCTATATATATCAATTAAATCTATCTGGTCTATTGTGTCATTTAATGCTTGTGTTTCCTTATTAATTTTCTGTTTGGATGATCTGCCCACTCATGTAAATGAGGTGTTAAAGTCCCCCACTATTATTGTGCTGCTGTCGATTTCCTTCTTTATAGCTGTTAGCAGTTGCCTTATGTATTGAGGTGCTCCTGTGTTGGGTGCAGATATATTTATAATTGCTATATCTTCTGCTTGGATTGATCCCTTGATCATTATGTAGTATCCTTGCTTGCCTCTTATAACATTCTTTATTTTAAAGTCTATTTTATCTGAAATGGGTATTGCTACTCCAGCTTTCTTTTAATTTCCACTTGCATGGAATATCTTTTTCCATCCCCTCACTTTCAGTCTGTATGTGTCCCTAGGTCTGAAGTGGGTCTCTTGGAGACAGCATATATATGTGACATTTTTTGTATCCATTCTGGAAACCTGTGTCTTTTGGTTGGAGCATTTAATCCATTCAAATTTAAGGTAATTATTGATATGTATGTTCCTATTACCCTGTTCTTAATTGTTATGGGTTTGTTTTTGTAGGTCCTTTTCTTCTCTTGTGTTTCCCACTTAGAGAAGTTCCATTAGCATTTGTTGTAGAGTGGGTTTGGTGGTGCTGAATTCTCTTAGTTTTTGTTTGTCTGTAAAGCTTTTGATTTCTCCATCGAATCTGAATGAGATCTTTGCCGGGTAGAGTAATCTTGGTTGTAGGTTCTTCCGTTTCCTCACTTTAAATATATCATGCCACTCTCTTCTGCCTTGTAGAGTTTCCGCTGAGACATCAGCTGTTAACCTTATGGGAGCTCCCTTGTATGTTATTTGTCATTTTTCCCTTGTTGCTTTCAATAATTTTTCTTTGTATTTAATTTTTGTCAATTTGATTACTATGTTTCTCGGTGTGTTTCTCCTTGGGTCTATCCTGCCTGGGACTCTCTGCACTTCCTGGACTTGGGTGGCTATTTCTTTTCCCATGTTAGGGAAGTTTTCAACTATAATCTCTTCAAATATGTTCTTGGGTCCTTTTCTCTCTCTACTCTTTTTGGGGCCCCTGTAATGCGAATGTTGTTGCCTTTAATGTTGTTCCAGAAGTCTCTTAGGCTTTCTGCATTTCTTTTCATTCTTTTTTCTTTATTCTGTTCTGCAGCAGTGAATTACACCATTCTGTGTTCCAGGTCACTTATCCATTCTTCTCCTCAGTTATTCTGCTATTGATTCCTTCTAGTGTATTTTTCATTTCAGTTATTGTATTGTTCATCTCTCTTTGTTTGTTCTTTAATTCTTCTCGGTCTTTGTTAAATATTTCTTGCGTCTTCTTGATCTTTGCCTCCATTCTTTTTCCGAGGTCCTGGATCATCTTCACTATCATTATTCTGAATTCTTTTTCTGGAATGTTGCCTATCTCCTCTTCATTTAGTTGTTTTTCTGGGGTTTCATCTCGTTCCTTCATCTGGTACATAGCACTCTGTCTTTTCATCTTGTCTATCTTTCTGTGAATGTGGTTTTGGTTACACAGGCTTCAGGATTGTAGTTCTTGCTTCTGCTGTCTGCCCTCTGTTGGATGAGTCTCTCTAAGAGGCTTGTGCAAGTTTCCTGATGGGAGGGACTGGTGGTGGGTTGAGCTGGGTGTTGCTCTGGTGGGCAGAGCTCAGTACAACTTTACTCCTCTTGTCTGCTGGTGTGTGGGGCTGGCTTCCTTCCCTGTTAGTTGTTTGGCCTGAGGTGATCCAACACTGGAGCTCTTTGTTGGGGCTAATGGCAGACTCTGGGAGGACTCACACCAAGGAGTTCTTCCCAGAACTTCTGCTTCCAGTGACCTTGTCCTCATAGTGAGCCACAGCTACCCCCCACCTCTGCAGGAGACCCTCCAACACTAGCATGTATGTCTGGTTCTGTCTCCTATGGGGCCCTGCTCCTTCCCCTCGGTCCTGATGCACACACTACTTTGTGTGTGCCCTCCAAGAGTGGAGTCTCTGTTTCCTCCAGTCCTGTCAAAGTCCTGCAATCAAATCCTGCTAGCCTGTAAAGTCTGATTCTCTAGGAATTCCTCCTCCCATTGCTGAACCCTCAGGTTGGGAAGCCTAACACGTGGCTCAGAACATTTACTCCAGTGGGTGGACTTCTGTGGTATAAGTGTTCTCCAGTTTGTGAGTCACCCACCCAGCAGTTATGGGATTTGATTTTATTGTGATTGTGCTCCTCCTACCATCTCATTGTGGCTTCTCCTTTGTCTTTGGATGTGGGGTATCTTTTTTGGTGAGTTCCAGTGTCTTCCTGTCGATTATTGTTGAGTAGTTAGTTGTGATTCCAGTGCTCTCGCAAGAGGGAGTCGAGAAGAGAATTTTATTGGTATGTTTTTCTTATTACTTTAAGCTTGTTGCCTAAAAGAGTGTGTAGCAAAGTAGGAACTCAATAAATATTTGTGATATATTTTGTGATATAAGTAATTTTTCATTATATAATTTTAACTTAAAAATAATCCATCTGGGCTTCCCTGGTGGCGCAGTGGTTGAGAGTCCGCTTGCCGATGCAAGGGACACAGGTTCGTGCCCCGGTCTGGAAAGATCCCACATGCCGCAGAGCGGCTAGGCCCGTGAGCCATGGCCGCTGAGCCTGCATGTCCGGAGCCTGTGCTCCGCAACGGGAGAGGCCACAGCAGTGAGAGGCCCGTGAACCCCCCCCAAAAAAATCCATCTTTTTGTATAATTTTCTCACAATGTATGGGAAAAAAATTCCATCTTTTTGTATAATCTTCTCACAATGTATTGATATTTATTAAAAAGTATAAACCTTAAAGTATAAGAGTCTGATAAAATTAAAATTTTACATACCATTACATTATCTCGTATGTGTGTCCTGGGTTGATACTGGGGAGTTCTTTGTTGTTAACAAGCCCAATTATTATGGAAAGATATTTTGTAATGTTTCTCAGGTGATTAATTTCATTGGAAGTCATTTTAGTACATGTATTAGTCCTAAACAATTATTTAATTGACATATTGGCACGCATAATGAACTTGACTGGAAAAGGGACATCTTTTGAGAATGAACAATGGTGTAATCGTTCTCAACTTTTGCTCCAGTTAGAACTTACTAGGATTCTTTAAGGGGTATGAATTCAAAGACCTCACATCATATTAAGTCAGACCTCCTAGGGCTGGGATCCAGATATCAGTGTTTTAAAAGCATTCTAATGTTCAGCTAGAGGTAAGAATTTTCATAATTACTGTTGTTATGTTTCCTGATTCAAATGGAAATTATATATTTTATGTATTCAACTGGTTGTGGGAGATAGAATTTAAAATATAAAATTAATTTACTCCCTCTATAGACCCAGGTGAATCATCTGCCCTAAAAGATAAGTCAATTGTAATGCACTAATCCCTTAGAATTTGCCTCTTTATTCTGGTAAATATTGAGATGGGATTGTGATCAAGCAGGCATCCAGTAACAGTGTTATTTTGCCTGAACAGCTGTGTCTGGTGAGGTTCACCCTTTCCCTAGTCTAAACGACCCTGTAGGCATTTTGGAGCCCAAACTGCCAGGACACATGTGTCCCAAATGTCTCTACCTCTTTGTACTGGCATTCTAACTGTAAGAATGCGTGTGATGTTACGTGTTGTGTTAAAATCCTACACCCTCTTTTTGAGGGTCTGAGCCTCAGATCCGGTGAGTGCCAACAATCAAAATATACATGTTTAAATTTCTGTCTATTTGGCATGAATTATTGCCTTACAATGCTGCGTTCTGCAAGAAAGAATGGTTGGGTTTGACAAAGATGGAGAACAACATGCATCCTCATTTCCTTTGGGAGAACTTAAAACAACCTGCTTTGTTTAACAGATTTTTGAAAGATCAGTTCTCCCTGGAATATCCTCATACAAGTCTACGTCTTTAGTGCCATATACTCCCCCAACTCCTAGTACAAATTAACAAATGCATGAGAACTTGATCATGTATAGAAGTGTTGGTGAAGTATAATCTGATAGAATTTATTTTGTTAACAACTTCTACATGTATGGGCACTCCATGTTAAAAAATCATCTCAAATTAACAGCTAGCATTATACCAAATTCTAGACTAGTAACAACCATCTGCTTTTAAGTCCATGGCACAAAATGTTAATTGAACACGGAACTGTTGGTGTTCAACCCGTTTTCTCAGAACTTCAGAAAACCAGTGACTACTATTTGATTGAAGTTAGCACATGTGATTTAAACTATTTGCTATTTTAATATCAGAGGTATTTACATAAATAATTAGATTCAAGGAAAATATATCCATTATTGCCACAAACAGTATTATCCTGGCATTCTAGTTGATATATATGAATAAAAAAGAGAAATATTGGAAATATTTTATAATATAAAATATATAAATATTGGAAAAATTTTAAACTGTTTCTGGAATAAGACAGGTTTTTCTAAAACAGAAGAGAATCAAATTAAAAACTTTAGCGTATACAAGAAGTTTTTTTCAAGTGATCAGATATGATCATATATATTTTCATTCTATCAGTATTTTTAGAACCAGAAAGAGGTAGTAAGAAAATATAACCGAAAAAGATACCATTCCATAGAAGCAATACAAATATAAATATTCTGGACTTAAATTTAATAATAAGTGTAGAGAAACTATGTAAAAAATATAATTCTGCCAAGAAAAACAAAATAACATTTGAATAAGGACAGAAAACTAGCATAACCTGAATGGGAATAAATAGTATTATTAACAGACCCCAAAAATGTATCTATAGATCTAATTCAATTCCAGATAAAATCCTAATAGTATATTGAATTATATTAATATAAAAGTATTTCCAAATATTATCTGGGAAAAATGCACAAAACCAGGCAAAACAGTTTTTTTCAAAGACTAATGAAGGGAAAGTTATCTGACTAAATAAAATAACGTATCATAAATCATTGATTATTAAACTGTGAGATATAGGGGTAGACATCAGAGCAGTAGGACGGAATGCTGCATGATAGAGGAACCAAGTACATATATTTGCAGTAGTCGAAGTGATCCTTTAAAAACCTAACTAGAACATATCACTATCTGCTCAGAACCTTCTATTGACTTCCAAAATCACTCTGAGTAGATGCACTTCTTCATAATGTCCTCATGGTGCTACATAACCTGGTCCCTTTCCTACCATACTGCCCTGAACTCATTATTCCAGTTGAGCATACTTCTGCCTCAGGAATTTGCACTGATTGTTGCTCTACCAAGAATGTTCTTCACCCAGAAAATCCCTTGGCTACCTCCCTTGCTTATTCTTTGCTCAAAAGTCACCACAAGTGCATACATTTCCCTAACCATCTCTTATAAGATTGAACTCCCTATCCACCTCCCTTACTCTGTTTTATTTTTCACTGGCACTTATCATTGTTGAAAATATACATTTATTTATAAAATATCTGTCTCTGCTCACAAGAATGTAAGCTCCATGAGACAGGAATTTTGCCCTTTTTTTTTTTCTCACTGCTGTACATATGCACATAGAATAGCACCTGGAGGATACTAGTCTCTTAATTCTTATTTGTGGAATAAGTAGATAAATGAATAAATGAATGAACTGCAACTGCTGACCTAGAGCAAAAAGCAATTAGCTTCCTACCTTATAACTCAATCCAAACTAAATTTCAGACGAATGAGAATTTTAAATAAAAAAAAGAAATGAAGATATAAAAGAAAGTAATATGCACACAATATTGGAGGTGATGAAAATCTTTTAACAAAGAGATCAAAAGTAGAAACAATAAAGAAAAACACATAACATTGGTTAAAATTTTGACCCAATCCTCAAAACATTACAAGCAAAATATAAACACAAATCAAATAATAAACCTATAAAGAATTAAAAGTGAACTGTTCAATCAATATTAATTGTTTAAAAAGTTATTAAAATCTATAATAAATAAATACTAAAATAAAAATCATGTATAAAGGGCATTTACAGACAATTCACAAGAGGAGAATAAATGTCAACAAACATATTACAAATTTTATCTTCAGGGATAATGAAAACATAGTTAATTAAAAGAGAGAAATGCCATTTCTAGCTACAAGACATTTCAAAAAATTAGAAGACACAGAACTAAGAAGCCAGGAAACAAATACTCCCCTGGCAGGAGTATAAAGTGACCCAACATTCTTAGATGTCAATTTATAAAAAAGTATTAAAATATCTCTATACCTTTAGTCCAGCAGTACGACCTCTGGAAAAGCACTGGATGAGGGTCAGAGTCCCACCGACCAGTCTCTTAGTGTCCCTAATGGATTCTAGACTAGCCCCAGCTCCAGCAGTGGGAAGAATTCAGCTGTTCCTTAAATACAGAGCTTTTTTGTGGTAGTGTATTATGGCCCACTGAGCATTAATAAAAAATAATCCCCCAAATCGTTAAATAGCTACATACCTCCATCAAGGTTTAACCTTGGTTTTATTTTAACTGTGATTCCTGCATGCATCCCTGCAAGATTTTTATCTCTAAATGTTAAAATTGACCCTCCCAGAGTAATGGTATTAAAGGTGACTTTTATTTGTTTTCCTCTTATTTATATTTTCTACATCAAATGTGTTGTTGGCTTATACTAAGAATAAAATGAGAAGTTAAAAATTCAAAAGTAATACAAGAATAAAATACTTTGAACCATAGGAAGTATCATTTCAATATGAATCTCCTCATCACAAAGACCTCCCTTACTTTACATTATCTAGAGAGGAAAGACAGAACAGAGGTGACAGAGTGAGTTTAGAGATGATACCACCAGGGCTGATACTGTAACAATAAGGACCGGAAAAGATGATGTGTTCATTTAGAAAACATAGTAAAATCATTTCATCTACTGTCTCACAGAATGCAGCATTGCAAGGCAATAATTCATGTCAAATAGACAGAAATTTAACCATGTTCTTTTTGATTGTCAGCACCCACCACATTCATGGCTCAGACCCTCAAAGACAGGGTGGAGGATTTTAACACAACACAAAACTTCACACATTTTATAGGTAGTAACAAGTGGCACATTCTTTTTTTTATATGACTATATTGAATATCTGTTTCTCACTTTTTCCTTTTGCCTTCTGTTAGAATGATTCTGCAGCTATCATTTTTGTAACAAATGACTCAATAATATCAACATTATATGTGTCCCCTGCAATCCCGCCTTTTTACAGTGGAAAACAGGAACACAATGTGAGGAGGAACATAAAGGAACTTGCCTTTTACAAGAAAAAAGAAACAGAAACACCAGGCAAAAGATGAAAAGGACCAATAATGGAAACTTCACATTTGAAAAGAATTCCGGGTCATAGTTAAAGATATATCTCTAAAGTGAGAAGGAGATGCTAAGACAAACCAGTGAATAATCTGATCTTCAGGTCTATGAATACCAGAAAACAAACATTTTAATCATGTTGATTTCATTTTGTTTTAGAAATTTTGTATCATACGAAATACATTAGAAAATTCTATGCAAAGTGTGTGCTTTCTGGATGGAACTGAACAAGGAACAACAGTTAGGCATGTACTTTTCAACTATGGGACTGAGCTATATTCTCTAGTTTCCTGCATTACCATAGTAGCCTCTGCTTTGCATGATCTCTTCTTCCTTGGCCACTGAATAGAGATCATGTTTTCAAGGCTAGAGAAAGAGACATTAGGTCTAGCAACTCAAGGAGGAATTCTAAATGGATTTCTAAGTAACAGTATGTTTTATCATTGTAAAAGTAATACATGTTCATACTGGAGTACTGGGGAATAAGTAATGGAGAAAAAATACACTTGTAGTCTCAATATCCACAGAAAAACACTGTTAACATCTTAGTACAGCTTCTAATTTCTTTTCCTACAAGGACAGAGACATATTATACAATTGAGATATGATCACCACAGTGATTCTAACATTTTCCACTTAATAATTTTATATTAACATTTTGACTAAATGTTTGATTTAGGTCCTGCCAAATTTAGCTATTACTCCCTTTTACAGTGGATCTTGATTTATTTTTCTTTCCTTTTTAAATAAAACTAAAAGAAAAATTGCAGGAAACCAAAAGACAGAGACCAATCAAACGTTTCACTTTTCCTTGAATACATATGAAATACTCTGCTGGAGATGGAATTCTTAGCTAACCCAAATACTCCAACACTGGAACTGTAGGAATTTGTCTTTAGCCCACAGACAAGATCTTTCAAGGACAGCCAGACTCAGAATCAGGTTATTAATTTCCCTACAGAAAAAATTGGGCAATCATGTGACATCCAATCATAACTTTCCTTTAAGTTATTGGGATTAAAAAAAAAAAAGTTTTAACCAAATTTTCTTATAAAGACATATAAATGTAAAGAATAAACAAGGAAGGGCTTCCCTGGTGGCGCAGTGGTTGACAGTCCGCCTGCCGATGCAGTGGACACGGGTTCGTGCCCGGGTCCGGGAAGATCCCACATGCCGCTGAGCAGCTGGGCCTGTAAGCCATGGCCGCTGAGCCTGCGCGCATCCGGAGCCTGTGCTCCGCAATGGGAGAGGCGGCAACAGTGAGAGGCCCGCGTACCACAAAAAAAAAAAAAAAAAGCATAAACAAGGAAGACTTCTAAACAAAGGACCAACAGGCAGGTGTTGCAAATTCCCCTCTGTTATCTTCACTATGCATCCTATCCTTATTGAAAAGTGTAAAGAAATGTAACACTCATGGCTTTAGAAGAATAGAAAAGCTATAGACAATTCTGTGTCTTTCAGGGGACATCTCATTACAAACTCCTTAAAAATATAGATTGACCATGAATATTTGATATATTGTGATTTGATGGCCATAACTTATTTTCCCACTCCTCTATTTAGTTAGGTTCCAATTTTCTGTTACAGTTCTGCAATAATATTAGTAATAACTAGGGTGTGTTTTGTGCTTACTATGTCCTAGGCACTGTAACAAGCACTTTTTATCTTAATATTTACATATATTAACTCACTGAGTCCTCACAACAGTCCTATAAGTTAAGATCTATGATTTATCCTCATTTTATAAATGAGAACACTGAAGCACAGAGTAACTTGCTCAAGTTCACATGGTAGTAGCAAGGCATGGAGCCAGGGCTTGTACACACTAACAATTATGGAAAAATGAAAAGTGTTAACAGTATTACCTTCAAGTAGCTGGAGTTTTGTGAATTAGTTATTTTTAAATGTTATGTAAGCTTAGGTCCATATTACATAATTTGCCCCAAAATATTGGATAAAGATGTAAGAAAATATATTTTATTCTACAAAGATACTATAATTGTATTTCTAAAGTCTGAAAAAAGAAAAGAAAGGAAAACTATTGTTTAATGTTCCTTATTATAAACATACAGGCGAAAAATACTAGATATAAGCAAATTAAATTCAACTCCGTGATCAGGAAACATTTAACTGCCAGTTTACAAGGATGATTTAGGCTACTCTTAAAAAAAAGAGAAAAAAAAACTAGTAGGTCATGCAGACTGCATAATTTATTTGGATAGGGTAACACATGTGTGATTACCCTCCCATGACATAAGCTATGTCCAGGTTTGTCTGATCTACACTTCTGTTCACAAACATTTCCTTAGTGGAAAGAGAATTGAAAATGCCCCTTTTTGTCCTCCCTCCCACCACCACCTGTTTACTCTAGGATTTGTCTCTGTTAGATAAATAGAAAGAGAAAGAAAGGTGCCAAACTGATCTTAGATGGGTCTTGAGATGTGGCAACAAACTCTAGTAAGCTCAGGACACTATCCCTAGGGAGGTAAATGATGGATAACATTTTGTTGTTGTTGGGTCTATTTTTCTTTTCTGTTATTTAACGTAACAATAAAACTGAGATACAAATTACTTATATAACTTTCACTAGTTCCTTTAGGTGGTTTCTTTGTATCAGAGCCCCTCTGAAAAAGAACCTAAAACTAAGTGTCTATGAAGATAGTTTATTGGGGGAATGATTTTAGGCAACAGTAGTGGGAGACTGGTGAGAGTAAAACAGAGAAGAAGGGAAAACCACTGTAAAGGTGCATTCTTTGTTAGTCCAGTGGGGGCAACTCAGGCACCATCCCACCACCAGGACTCTTCAAGCAACGGTATAAAATATGCTTCACACTTGTTCACCTAAAGAACAAAAGAAAAGAATGTTTATCCACTAATTCTAGTACCCCATCGATCAATTAACCCTATGGGGAATTAAGACCTTTCACTTCCAGGCTGCACATGGATGAGGGTTAGGTACAGTCCTTCAAGGGTCCCCACTACAATTTGAGAAACTCTGGGGAAGAAAGGTAGAGATAGAAGACTTTCCAGGGACACACTGCACAAAAATCATTACCTCATTCATGGCTGGAATAGAAGGTGTGCCAAGAAAATGTGCCCGTACTTCAAAGTGTGATCTCATTTGTAGAATTACTCTCCTTACTACTCCACATTGTACCCTTTCATACACAACATAATCACTTCAGTACATGTTTATTTAATCTGTTATATAACAGGCATTGTCATAAGTACTGGAATATAAAGGTGAACGTGATATAATTCGGTCATTGAGTGGCTTACAGTCTAGTGTAGAAGATAGACAAAAATGAAATTACAATACAGTGGAACTGGTGCTACAGTAATTGTGAACTCCTAGATGCTATGAAGGAACCTAGGAGGAGTAACTAATCTAAATGTGCAGGAGTCAGGAAAGGGTCTTCAGTTCACACTGTCCACACAAATAACTTGCTATGTCATGTGCCATGTGTTCATAAGTATTTCTGAACCTTTGAAAATAGATAAAATGACACCTATTTTAATCTATTTTTGAAGAGCATAAAACTCTGGTAGAATCATCTTCACCTGGAACACCTCTTCTCCAATGTGTAGAAAACTATAGATTTTACAATTTGGATATGAAATACCGTTTTAAGAATGACTATCCCCCACTTCCTGATTATGTATATTTCAGATGAAAGAAAATGTTCTCATCCCTTTGACATTTTAGTGATGTTATCTAATCAATTTCACTTTCAAAATCTAGTGATAAAAATTAGCCATTATACTTTTCTATAATTTTGGAATGCATTATTTATGCTGGAAAAATCTCTGGTGTAAAGTACCTTAACCACATTCCAAGTCAAACATGGAAGTTATCGGGCTTCCCTGGTGGCGCAGTGGTTGAGAGTCTGCCTGCCGATGCAGGGGACACGGGTTTGTGCCCCGGTCCGGGAAGGTCCCACATGCCGCGGAGCGGCTGGGCCCGTGAGCCATGGCCGCTGAGCCTGCGCGTCCGGAGCCTGTGCTCCGCAACGGGAGAGGCAACAACAGTGAGAGGCCTGCGTACCATAAAAAAAAAAAAAAAAATGGAAGTTATCAAGGAGTATCAAAATAATATCTTGGTTATCAAAATGACCATCCATGATAACTCATTCTGCTTTCCGAAAATCAACATCTCAACATAATAAAAAAGAATATCAAAATTATTCATGAATAGGCAGTGTATTTAAGCTGAAAAACATCTATCTATCTATCTATATATATAAACATTCTGTTCTTTCTGACAGATACCTCTTTTACATTAGAGTATACTTATATCACTTAAGTCCTCATGGCTATTGTTACTACACAAGAAAAAATTACAAATTCATGTATCTTCTTTAGAAAAAACAATATTAGAGACATGATCAAAGTTAGACAGCTTCCCCTTTAAAATATGTAGGTCTTTCCCTAACACGATAAAAGTCTTAGTTCTGTAAACTGGCACTTGCTAAATAAACTTTCGAGATTAAAATTATGGTATAATTCATGGTTTTAAAACAGCTCTATTTTAAACATTCTTTCTGTGATTGTATCCAGAAAGGAAATTATTTTCAAAATTGCTCTAAATGAGAATATTTTAGTGACAGTTGGGTGAATTTGGCTTTACTTGTCAGAACTCTGTAGCCCAAAGAGACACTAAGTTGAATAATTGGTAGGAATTCTGAGACATTAACAGAGATTTCATAGTTAAAAACAAAAACAAAAAGATAGTTGCTTCCGATTATCAAATAGTACATTTTTTTAGTCTTCCACCTGGACTCACATCTGGAAGATTCCACGTCTTACCCTGACTTGTCCTGTAACCTTCTGTGGGCAGTGGGTTTTGTACTATAATCTTCTGTGCTTGCACACAAAATAGGAAACCTTGAAAGGTGGAGCTCAGGATGCAGACTGTCAGGTTCTTGAGCTGAGGCACATACAGAGGTGACGGAACACAGATCGTCAAGAAGAAAGGTCAAGAAGACAGCATTTTGGGACTTGCTTTTCTCAGAGGTGGCAGCAGGAACTTGGAGGCTGAACACCTGCTCTCCCACTTGTTAGTTCAGAAATAGCTCCCAAGTACTGGAAAGTTTGAATTCACCCAGCAGTCTGGTCCCTCTAATTTATCCCTTCGTTCTATGCATTCTAGTCCCCATACCACAGTCAGAGTCATCCTTTTAAATGAATCATCTCATGAGCCTATTCTCCAAAACACCCTCTGATTTTTAAACAAGGAAACCCACAAAGTCTTTCTATAGATGACACAGCCCTGAGCTCTCTCTCTAAACCTCATTTTCGAAAATTTCACCCCTCATTCTCAACCACACTTAAAAAACAAATGCACAAAGAAATTTGTATTGTGTTTGCACTGCTGTTCTCTGATCTTAGAATATTTGTTTCCCAGATATCCTCATGCTTCTCCCTTAATACATTTAATCTCTGCTCATATACTATCTGCTAACCATTGGGAATTTCCCTGCCCATGGATATGAAATACTTTCTATCCACCACTTTCTATGTCTTCCTCTGCTTTAGTCTTTATAGCACTTATCTCTTAACATGTTAATTCTGTGTTTATTTTGTTAGTGTCTTTTTTGCTTCATATGAATTGGAAGTGCCTTGAGAGTACTAACCTTATCTGTTTTGTTCAATGATATTTATACCCTTAGCACCTACAACAGTGACTGCTACACAGTTGGCGCTCAATAAACAGCTGTTAAAATATAGAAAAGCGTGGAAGGAAGGAAGGGAGGGAGGGAGGAAGGGTGGCCAAATGAAGCCACTCAATCTTATTAGCACTATCAGTAAATTTATATAGCAAATGCCATAATCATTATGAAAATTCCTACAGTGGCAAATATAATCCACCAGAGTTGTTCCAGTATGAATTTCATTTGCCAAAGCCATTATCTCCTTTCAGAAGATAGCGGATTTTATTGAAGGGTAATCAAGGAATCTTATTCCACATAAGCCTAGAAACAGCCATATTATGACTTCAGCATACTCTGAATCTCTTTCTGGGTCACTGGCTATGTTTGATGCTGAGTGTAACACAATAAAACTTGGCTTTATGGAATTTTCTAGAACCATGGACCTCTGCCCAACTGGAACAATGCTGGTGATTAGAAATCCATTCATCAACAGACTATATGAGACCATGACAGGACAATGCCCTTGACTGCAAGCCCACAGTTTTTCTCAAAGAATCTAGCAGCATAGACGAATCCTGTTTCTACTTCAGCAAACATTCTTCCAGGAAGACAGAAATGGAATTCTTATGCTCGACCCTGTACTTTATTATCTGTTAATACTCTAACAGTTTGTGTCCTGCCAGAATTAGAATGATCGCTATACATGCAGGACTTGGTCAAATATTTAAGTCACCATCCAGCTACCTCTACAGGATGAACTGGGTATTACAGAAAAATAATCTGCAAACTCGCCTTTCACTTTTATTGTTAATAATTCATACCAAGGAACTGAAAGCAGACACACTTTTTCTACCTTTGAGCCAAAATTTTAATTGTGTAATCAACCAAATAAATAATCCCCAGCATAAAGAGCACTCATCTTGCAGTCAGAAGACTCAGGTTTATATCTTTGTCCTGCCAATCTCCATAAAACCCGATTACAGTCTGGGGAGGACTAAACCCTTTTGGCCTATGAAATAATATCTACCTTGCAGGGTGGTTGAAGAGGTCAAATTAGTGATGTGTACATAAGTGAAGTGCACATACCTGGCAAAATGCAAACTACTCAAATAATATCAGCTAATTGTTTTTCTCACTATTTACCGTCACATGATAAATTATGGCATGGAGCCAGAAGGATTAAAAAAAATAGATGGTATAGATTTGAGCAAACCTAGCAAACCTATTATGTTCTCAGGCCAGCATTAGTGATATGCCTTCTCTTTACTAATGTTTTATATACCTGAGATTCATGGAGAACCTTGGTCTATGAATATGATACATGATGAGGACAAATGCATTGTGAAATGAGCTTTCAGTAGCACACAGTTATTCTGTGGCAGAGCTCTTCCTGAAACATATCTTTTATTGCTTTGAAAAGGTCTGCAATGCAATTTATTATCATTGTTGCAAAAAATAAAAGTATCAGAAAAAAATTCGCTCTCTCACTCCCTCTATCCTCTTCTCATCTCCAGAAGTCATTGGGACAGAGTGAAACTGTAAACCTCTGGCAGCCTGGCACTGATTTCTGAGGTGACCTGGCTTCTCTTCTCATTTTTCTTTGTGGTGATCTTGCAAGAAGTTTGAAATTATTTCCATGTTCAGATATATGCCCTAGGTGACATGGAGCTGTGAGAACTCTTCTGGCTTCTGTTGTCTTAGAAATCATCTTAGAAATTCATTGTTTAGGCATTGTAAAACCATTGCATTGTAAAACCATGCCCTTTTCATGTTAAACAACTGATGTGAAATAATGATTATTAGTGAAATAGGCATCTATTACTTCTACTTGATATTTCCCAGGCAGTCATTTTTCTCATTTAAAGTCTTTTGCCCCTAAAGGGGAAGTTAGATTGGACATTACAGAAAATAATTTGCAAACTTGACTCTAATTTCATTGTTAATAAATCCTAATATGGGACTAAAGTATGGGTGCTTCAGATGCCCTAACCACCACTCATCTTAACCTCAATTCATTTCCTATCTTATGTTTACTCATATATTTCACCTGATAAAGGAACTATGGTAACCAACTGCTATTGATATTAATGGATGCTCATATTTATAATAAAACTCATAAGTGTTCAACATATAAGCAAAACACAATCTAAATGTATTTATGTGTTAGACACACACACATATATAAACATTGCATTCCATTCAATAAATTACAAGTAAATTTTATTATCATAAATTATAACAGTATGCTAATATCTATATCTAACTATCTATATTCATACCAGGCTGCTGTCACCAGCCTCTATACTCAGATGTGTACATTATTTCACTTTGTACTTTTCTAGAGAATTACCCTGGTAATTCTAGAGGTTTTGTTTACATATCCTTCAAAGCAAAGTTCAGGCAGCCATCTGTTTCCATTGCTCAAACAAAGCCCCCTTAAGAGACAGATTGTGTAGTGCACATGGCTCAGCAGCTTGGAAAATGGACTTCTTGCGAAGATCTATTGGTTACATGTACCAGATCTATAGAACAAAGAATTCTCCATCCTGAGTCATCCAGAGAATAAGATGAGGGAAACTGGTAACCAGATGTTTTGCCCTTGGATGACTCAGGATGGAGAATTTTTAGAAAAATTTTTCCCCCTAGTTAAAATTAACCCTCATTCTTTTATTATCTGATATAATCTAATCTTTGCTATGGTGCAAATCACTATTAAAGTGCTTAAACAGTTACATCCTCCATACTCTCTAAAACAATTTAATCTTAACTAAACCCCAAAGAGTTTCCAAATGCTGAAGTTTTAGATAGAATGAAAAGCCAGTGGAAAATGTATTTGCCAGGAGTGCTTTTGTTATAGCTAGATTTGTTGAAATAACTATTATTTCCATTTATTTGCAAGGATTTCCCTCCATGCCAGGTCAGTAATGAGATTATATCTAACCATTCTGTCTTAGTCTGTTCAGGCTGCTATAACAAAACACCAGAGACTGGTTGACTTATAAACAGCAGAAATTTATTCTCACAGTTCTGGAGCTGTCAGTCCAAAATCAGGGTGCTGGCATGGTCGGGTGAGGGCCCATTTCCAGATCACAGACTTTCTGCTGTATCCACACGTGGTGGAAGAAGCAAGGGATTTCTCTCAGGCCTCTTTTACAGTCATCAATTGCATTTATGAGGACTCGGCCCTCGTGACTTAATCATCTCCCAAAGGCCTCCTAATACCATCACATTGGGCATTTAGGATTTTAACATGTGGATTTGGTGGAGGCGGGGGGAGGGACACAAATATTCAGCCTATAGCACATTCTATCACTATCACTGTATCTATTCAAAATTGAAGTAGAGGTCCTGGATGGTACAGTGAAAAGTTAAATAAATAAACAATAGTTTGAGATTCCATTTATAACAATATCCAAATTATAAGGTACCTAGAAACACGTCTATGAAAAACGTGAAAGATATTTATTGATATAAATTATAAAGCCTTATTGAAAAGTTTAGGGAAGACATGAATAAATGAAGAGACATATTTGCTCCTGGATAGAAAAACTCAGAGGTCATTCCTCTTTAGATTTATCTATAGATTCATTGCAATTCCAGTCAAAATTCCAATAGGAGTTTCTGTGGACTTTGACAAGTTGCTTCTAAATATTATATGAAACATCAAAGGGCCAAGCATACACAAAGATCTTTGAAGAAGAGAAGCATTGTGGAGGAACAGCTAACACAGCTTATTTATAAAGCTATGATAATTAAGGCAGTGTCCTACTTGTGCAGAACTTGACAATTGTACACGTGAAGAAAACCTAATACGTACTAAATTTGACCAATATATAGGAAACTAGACTTACAGCCAAGTTGGCATGGCAGATCACAGGAGTAATGATTGATAATAAATGGTACTTAAACAACTGGTTTTCTACTTAGGAAAGAAAAATAAATCCATATCTCACACTGTGTATGAAAATTGATTCCAGGTCTATTAAAGATCAAAATATGAAAAACAAAACTTTTAAATGTTTAGAAGAATGTTTACAAGAATATAGGAGGAAACGATTCCTTAAGTATGATACAAAAACACAAACCATAAAGAAAAAATAAACTTCTCTTTACTAACAGACACCATGAAGACAGTAAAAGACAAGTCACAAACTGAGAGAAAACATCTGTAACATGTATGACCAAAAAGGCTTAGCGTCTTTTGAATCAACAAGAAAAAGACTAATAACCCTATAGAAAATGGACAAAAGTATAGGCAACTACTTCATGGAAGAAGCCCACATGTCTAATAAATATAAAAAGATGCTGAAACTCATAGCTAATCAGAGAGTTACAGACTATAACCACAATGAGACAGCATTTTACATACATCAGACTGGCAAAAGTGAAGATGTTTGGCAATTCCAAACACTGGGGAGAGATGGAGCAATAAGACTTCATAGCTAGTCAGAGTGTAAATTGATGCTGTCAATTAGGCAATTTGTCATCATCAGGTGAAACTCAGATTTAATACTCTAAGATTCTTGTTTACACATTAAGGTAAATCCCCAAGAGCAAATCATGTACCCATTCATGGCATCACTTTTTTCTATTACAGAAAAAAATTATATTCATCCAAATATCAATCAATAAGAAAATGAAATAAAATGAGATTCATGAATATAAGTAAAGTGAGTCACATTCTTGAAAATACTACAACTGATGCTATAAGAATCAATGTGCATGAATGTCAGAAACATAATGATGAATGAGAAAAGCAAATTGAAGAATACACAGAATATAATATCAGTCATACAGAAAGTTAAAGGAATAAAAAGTAAATCATAGACTGTTCAGGATCCATACAAGTGTAGCAAAACTATCATTCCAATGAAGATAATATTGAAGACAAAGTTCAGAAGTATGGAACACCAGGGATGGGGTGAGAGTGATGAAATCAGGAAGGGGCACACAGGTACCTACATAAAACATTTCTACTCTGTAAGCTAGGCAGTGGCACATAGGTGTTAACTTTAGTAGTCTCTAGTTACATATGCCATACATACTGACTTACTTGTATTAATTGTTTCATCGTGATAAAAGCTTTACAGATTTAAGACTCCAAGGGACCACTTAAAATCATTTAGAGAGCCTGTACAGCATTGAACTATCTCCTTAACACACCTGCCCTACACATTTTTCTTGGTCTGCTCTCCTTCCTTGTTAGAGGTTATGATAATACATAACACATCTGAAAGTAAACTTGGTGTCTATTCCATTTTCATTTTAATGAGTGAGTTACCTTGTCGATTATATGAATCTAACTTACTGAATACTATAAACTATTATAAGAATATTTTTCTTTTGAAAATTGTACATTAATTATAATATTCAGTAATAATGTTCTTATTCAATTTACCCTTTTTACCAGTGCCGTCCATTTCCATTGTCCCAAATAACTCTTCTAAAGGAAAGGTTTTCATTTTACCAAGGTCAAGTATAAATTCTGACCATGTGGTATGTTTCAGTGTGGCTAGGTGGAGCCCTTTAATTCAGTCTGCCCTTCCTATCCATGGGTTCTTCATCTACAGATTCAGCCAACAATACTCCCATTTTACAGAAGAGACTTGAGCATCCCACATTTTGGTATCCATGGGAGTCTTACAACCAATCCCCCTCAGATACCCATGGATGACTGTACTAAAGGCAATAGATTATTACAAAATATTGAGTATAGTTCCCTGTGCTATACAATAGGTCTTTGTTGGCTATCTATTTTATATATAGTTGTGTGTATTGTTAGGTCCAAACTCTATATAAGCTCATTTGTATCTTTTTTTTTTTTAGATTCCACATATAAGTGATATGATATCTGTCTTTGTCTTATTTCACTTAACATGATAATCTCTAAGTCCACCCATGTTTCTGCAAATGGCACTATTTCACTCTTTTTTATGGCTGAGTAATATTCCATTGTATAAATACTACTGTATATCACAGGAAACTATACTCAATATTTTGTAATAACCAAAAGGAAAAGAATCTGAAACAAATAGATATATATGTATGTATAGCCAAATCACTTTTCTGTACACCTGAAACTAACACCACATTGTAAATCAACTATATTTCAATAAATAAACGAATAAATAAAAGTAAACTCTATTCCTTGATGATCCAAAAAATAAAGGCACTAGATGACATTCATTGAGAAATGTCAAGAATAAAAAAGCAAATTATCTCACAAGTGAACAGAGTAGTAAAAACTTAATGACAGAATATACAGAGTGCATATTTTTCACTAATACAGCATATCACAATGTTGGAACTGTAATCCATAATTATTTAGGCTGTGTTAGGCTGGAGTCTGTCAATAACAAAGAGCTTAGAAAGATTCTGTGGCAAAATTACATGGCACTGCATCTTTCTCTCGGAAAGGAAGATTCAAAGAGGTGGGATTAGTAAATGAATAAATGGTGATTGGCTGTGGTTGGGGTAATCCCAGGCAACTAAAACCTGAAGAAGGGTAAGTCAAACCCACTTTAAACAACCAATCTGAGCATGACAAAAACACCTTGCCAGGACCGCTCTGGGTCCATGTGGTTACTGACTCCAGAAATGCTTTTTACTACTTTGCCAAGCAACTCCTTAATACTGTTGCAGAGGCAGCAGGTAAGTTTTATGCAGAAAAGACTACTTCAACTGCAAGTTGCTGTTCTGTGTCTTTGACATAAGGATTTGGATATACAGATAGAAGCAGAAAGATGTAAGTGCCAAAAATAAATACAGTCAAGGTGGTGTGGGAATTTACGTGGGTATGTTCACGTGTATGTTTGTAGATGGAAGATTTTTTTAATTAGGTATTCTTAGGAGTCCCCCACAAAAGATATTTATGAGAAATATATATATGAACACTTTCAAAATATCTTTAATGTTTTAGAACATAAAATCACAAATGCATCACAGAGCTATCTCTTCCAGCACCTTCTTCTTTTTTAATTAATTAATTTATTTATTTATGGCTGCGCTGGATCGTCATTGCCACACATAGGCTTTCTCTAGTTGTGGTGAGCGGGGGCTACTCTTAGTTGTGGTGCGCGGGCTTCTCATTGCGGTGGCTTCTCTTGTTGCAGAGCAGAGCACTGGCTCTAGGCACTTGGGCTTCAGGAGTTGTGGCACGTGGGCTTAGTAGCTGTGGCTCGTGGGCTCTAGAGCGCAGGCTCAGTAGTTGCAGTACACGGGCTTAGTTGCTCCGCGGCATGTGGGTTCTTCTTGGACCAGGGCTCGAACCCGTGTCCCCTGCATTGGCAGGCAGATTCTTAACCACTGCTTCACCACGGAAGCCCTGCACCTTCTTCTTGAAATGAGAATTTAGAAGCTCATTACCGTTGTTCATTTTCTACTGTTGTGTATCTGTGATATAAGTGGGATATTTCTTAACATTTATGATTTCAAAATTCTTATCATGTTTAGTGTTAATTTTAAAGGAACAAGTCCTTATTTGTGGCTATTTTCTATAACTAATATTTTCCATAGACCTTTATTCTACCCAAACGTGTGTGTTTTCAATTAAATTATATTAATGAGAGAATATACCCATAATCTGCTTGACTAAATTGGTCTTTGATTTTCTTTTGCCATGCAAAATAATTAATCTCTTCTATACATTTTTTCTCCTATTTTTTTCTAGTGAGACATACAGTGTTTGATGCTAATTTGAGAAAATAGGAAAAGTATTTAAATTTAATGTAACAATAATCTAGGTATCTACTTAATACTTTAGTTTCTGCTTCTGAATGGTTTTCAAATGTCTTCCCAACATGCCATTTTCTTCTAGTCAGCAGGTCAGAATAGCATAAATAATTATACTGAAGGTGTTACAGTAGCAAGGGCAAAAATGAGGTCCAGAAATCAAGTATATTTAAACAAAATCACAATATGGTAAACTCTGCAGACATAAGGACAGTACAGTCAGTTTAAAAGGCAAACACTTTCAACTCTATATTAACTTTCATTTATATTCATTTCCATTTCATTCAACAAATGCTATACAGAAAACTGAGGACCTTGATTACAGCATTATTCATTATCAGGCAGGTATTTTTTTACTGTAGGCAATGAAAGTCGAGAAAAAAAAATCAAACAGCAGCAAAAACAATATGAAAGAGGCTTTCTGAAAAATTTGCTCTCAGATTTCTCAATGTCACTTCTTCCACATAAGCAATTCACTTTTAAAATATATTGTGATTCCCATAATAATTTCAGATGCTTTATGTCCTTAAGACAAAGTGTAATTCCCTGCAGTAATATCTACTGAATAAGAGGATTTTGTTTGTACACACAGTTCTGAATACTAAAAGATATATTTATATACAGAAGAGACTCTTTCCCGATTAGAGTGACTCAGATGTCACCCTGCTGAAGAAGAAAGAGACTAGATGACGTTTCAAGGTCACTTTTTAGACCCAAAGCTGTATGTGGACAAAAAGGATTTCATTTTGAGAGAAAGACAATGGGTATAATATAGTGAGCTATAAACTTGTGACAGGAGCCCTACGTGTGACATGTGTCACTGCCATTTACTAGGAGTGTGACCAAAGACAAAAAGGCCTTCCCAGAGTGTCAAGTTCTTCATCTGTGCAGTGGATCTCAGACAGCAATTGAAATAACATTTGCAAACAGTCTTCATAAATTACTAAGTGCTCGCAGAGAGTCAGGGATAAGCTAGGTTTTAGTTTACTAACAAACAACCCCACACTATCAGCAATTAATATTATAAGGGGTTTATTTCTCACACGTGCAAAAATCTTTATGGACTTAGGTAACTTTCCAGGTTAACTCTCTTCCATGCAGTGCCTCAGGAAACCAGATTGCTTTTATTCTGTGCCTCCACCATCTCAACACAAAGTTTCCTTGTTTGTAGAGACAGGAGAAGAGAGAGCTGAAAGGTCACCATGTGACAGATGCCACTTCCACCAATAGCTTGAAGATCATAACTAAATGCTACCCTACCAAACTGCCAGAGGGCTGGGAAATAAGAGAGTGAAAATGCAACTTTAGGAAGTACCAGTGTCTTTGATGCACTTCTAAAAATAATGCAATTAGTATTACTAGTTTCCACAGTATCACAAGTGAGACAATATATAGAAAATCCTAGAGAGTACACCAAAAATCATTTCTATTTTGTAGAAATACATTTAAATTTAAATATGTGTCACTTATATTTGAGGCAATTGACACATTTCAAAGCTAATAATAAAACTAAAATAATTTGACTGAGCTGAAGAGCTGGCTGTCACCCCAAATAGGACCCCTTCCTTGCGTGGTCATTGGGAAGCTTTTTCTCTGTGGATTTGTGTAGAAAAGAACACTGTCAAGAATGCAGTATTATGAAGACTATGCTACAACAGCCTTGTACAACATTAGATCCTATATTCAGGAATATTCTAGGCTTCCTTCTATGGTGGAAAGAGACAAACTTTTCATCTATTAAGGAAGGTAGATTTAGTACAACCCAAAAGATAGATATAATAGACGTAATGTTAGATATGTATTGTTTCTGTAATATGAGGATAGGTTAGCAAACCCCCTTATCAAGAGTGAAAAAAATTTAATTCAAGCAACAAAGCAAACAGAAAGAAAACTCAGCTGAATCATTGTAAACAAATCAACAACATCATGCCTTAAAAATGGTTTAGTCACCTTTGCTATTGTTTGGGGATTGCCAGGAAGAGAGTAAATACTTCGAAATAGAAGTCAAAGAAGTTAGAAGCCTTTGCACTCTTGTCACATTAAGAAATAATATCCATTATTGACTCTTAGGCAATAAAACTAAAATCTCACATATGCTGGGATTGATTCTCATAAGTCTGGTGTAGCTTTAGCTAATGTTTTTTTTTTTCTTTTTTTTTGTTACGGTACGCGGGCCTCTCACTGTTGTGGCCTCTCCCGTTGCGGAGCACAGGCTCTGAATGCGCAGGCTCAGTGGCCACGGCTCACGGGCCCCGCCGCTCCGCGGCATGTAGGATCTTCCCGGACCGGGACACGAACCCACGTCCCCTGAATCAGCAGGCGGACTCTCAACCACTGTGCCACCAGGGAAGCCCTAGCTACTGGTTTATAGATTAAAATCTCCAGGTCTTGCTGAAAGAGCCTATTAAGTCTGGCAATGGAAACAGAAGGTGAATGGGCCAGGGCCAGGTGAATAGATTTCCTCAATCAGGTCGGAGAAAGCACTCCCTAACAAGATACCCTACTTCCTGAAACCAAGATAAATAGAACCACCCAAAGATAAGACCTTAAAGAATCTGTGGTCACTTTATATCACTGGGCCTCTTGGACTAAGAAAATCTTACAGTACCCTGTGATGTGGTGCTCCTTGACTCATAAAACAGGACTTGCCCCAGTGAGTCAGGGCAGTCTTTCATGGTTTCACACAGGAGCAGAGATAATAAATGAGCCTTGTACTTAGCTCCGTGTTTTTGTCATTTCCCTGCAACTACTCAGCTGGGAGGAACTGAGATATATACATATATATATGAGATATATATATATATCTCATATATATGATATATATATGATATATATGATGTATACATCCTATATATCCTATATATATATCATATATATATGATATATATATGATTGATATATAGGATATATATATCATATATATGAGAGATATATATAGGATATATATATCATATATATATCTCATATATATGATATATATGATATATATGATGTATACATCATATATAATATGATATATAATATGATGTATACATCATATATATTTATCATATATACATATATATAATCTATTTAGCTTAAGTGGTTAAATGTAAAGGAATAGAGCAAATGGGGAAAAATGTAAAATGTGTGTGTCTTTGTAAGTTAGTCACCACACTAATATTAATAATAACAGATATTATTGTTACAACATGCATATGAAGAATTTGGAATACCAGTCTCTGTAAAAGAGAACATTTTTTTTTCTCAAGACCACCTTGATAACAGATACTAGAATTCTCAGTTTAGCATTCTAAACATTGTTCCATAGAAGGGTTTTAAAACAAGTTGCTATGATTTTAATTTTTGGATTAAAGAGCTGATCCAAACATAGCACCCAAAAGGCTCTATCTTCATTCTGGGCATATCTGTAATCATTAAAATATGGAGAACACTATGAAATGCACTAAGCCTCCAGGTTTTAAATGCTGCTATTGGCTCTCGGTGTTTGAATTGTCCACATGATAAACTCTCCTTCGTACCAGTTTTAAGGAAGAAAATTCACTAGATCACAAAACTACTAAACACAGGGGGAAAAAAAGGTGCTATATCAATAATACACAGAAATCAATAAATATATTGTATTAAATTGTGCCTTACTAATGCAAAATTGATCTCTAGATGTTTATCACCTAAATGGCTAAATATATCCCTCACTTAGTAAGGCCCTGGTAATATTAGTTAAGCACTATTCAAAATTGATTCCAATGAAAACATGGGTCATACTCTCAAGACAAGATGAACTCAAAGAAAATGTATTTTTTGTAAGTTCTTGCATATTTATATAGTATTATTAAATGGTCCAAACAAATACCAAATGTAAATTTGTATAAAATTAGATGGCAAGTGATAACCCATCGTATCACTTATTAATTATTTGAGCTGATACCTTGATAATCTTATACCTCATCTTTTCAAGATTCCTCTTTTTTCTCTTTTCAAGATTCATAGGAGATTATATACAGTCAAATAGGAAGTCTAGAAAAATATTTAATATCCCCCACTGCAGGGATTTTCTCGCAAACCGTGCTCTATCACACAATTAAGTTTACTCATCTTCCTTTTTGGTACTGAAGAAAAGAGGATGGCTGATTTGCCTCAAGTTATCCAATATTTAATAATATAAAAAATATGTTCTATAAAATATCGTAAAAGAGTAATTATTCATGCCCAACACATCTGGGTCTACAGATGAAACATTGTATTGCTTAAGAAAATAAATAATTTGTAGAAACATTTCTCAGATTTCGACATGTGGCTCTGAAAGAGATGTTGAATAAATGGAAAGCCCAAGGAATATCAAGGAAAACCAGTTATAACCTTGGTAATTGGTGTGATCTCACTTACATTGTCACAATGTGGTCTTCCATCATACTTGGCACCAAATCAGAAGGTGGTACTTCTGAGAGACACTTCAAGATTGCTATCTCAATAACAAATTACTGTACTGTACAGTAGGGCTTATTCTGTTATAAATAGAACCATAAACACATATAACTTATTTTAAAATACTGAATAATAATATCAATGAGAGCAGGCCATCCTTGTACTTCCTTTGCTCAAGTATCTCAAGCAGGCAAAGGATAAACACTACCCTCTAAAGTAGATGAAGTTTGTACCTAAAGTTCTATATAAAAAAATGCTTACTCACAATTTCATATGAGAGTTTAGTGAATCCGAGTTGGCAGACCAAAACTCCTTAAAACCCTTTTTCTCAGTCAGGCTCACTACTCATGAGTTCTGATTTAATAATTAAGTGGAAAAATCTTATCTACTATTTAATTTAAATAAGGAGATGTTAGCATATAGATATATAAACACACAATACATATATATATATATTTACATAATATTGTAAAATGGTCCAAACCAGTATCAAATATAATCAAATGTAATTTGTTTAGAATTGTATGGCAAGTGATATATATATATATATATATATATGGAAGCTACTGTGTCCCCTATATTGCTCAATTCTAGGGGATTAAAAGATATATAAAACATGTTTCTTGTACTTGGCAGTTTTTACTACGTTTAATGAGGCTCTGTGAGTTTGTAACGATCTCTACGAGTAAAAGAGAATGCCTTGGACAAGAGGGTAACAGAGACGTAGAGAACTAGGTGGGGTGATACCAGAGAGCCCAAGAAGGCAATCCCAGTCAGGAAGCGTGGCAGCGGGAGAAAGGGGGAACAGAAGGGATCTGTAGTCATCTAAGGCAGCACTTTTCAAATCATTCCTCCAAAACTAAGTCCAATGAACTGTACTAGATGTTCTACAAAGAAAGCATTTCACCAGCAATATATTTGGGAAATGTTACACGTTCACCCCTCTTGACTCATGTTTATCAGCTATTAAAGTTCTGAGATGTCATAAAGTGAATACATCACATATCTTTGGCCTAAAATTTCGCAAGTTATTTGACTACCTTTTTTCTACGTCAGAGAATTTATTAACATCTCAAGTGATGTTTCATGATACTTCACCCGAGAAATCTTGATCTAGGGTCTACTGTATGCCAGGTGCCTTCGCACATGATGGTTCACATACTCCTCCGCATCACATTTTCTATATGAATAAACTAATGTTCACTGTGTTTTACTAATTTGTTCTAATTCTCAAAGTACACAATTGGGATGAAATTTAGTGGGATTCCTGATTTGAGCATATGATTATAATCTCTGAGAGAGGTGTTAAAGGAAAATTCAACAAACAAACGAAAGCAAGACAGAATTCCAAAGGGGCTGGGGTATTGCACAAGTCAAGTGAACAGGGAGTAACTCAGAGTCACACAGAAGCCCACTTATGGAAGGTGGGACACATGTTGGGGACCAATTCTTATGGACAAGGTATAATCAAATTATCAGCCTAGATATAAGATTAGGGATCAACTAGCAATTACAACCTCATTATATTGCAGTAGAGTCCCATACAATAAAGGTGCCTACATTCTGGATTAGTACAAGACACTAAGATCAGAGTCAAGTCTACGAATCCCTATAAATGGCATTGGATGTTGGGAGATAAGGAAACAAAAGAAATCTCCATAGGAATGTACATTGAGGCTAGGCAGTCTAAGGACAGTTATGAGGGTCTTGAAAACTTGTCAGAAGAAGACAATCTGAAAGGCTAAATACTGTATAATTCCAACAACATGACATTCTGGAAAAGGAAAACTATTGAGACAGTAAAACTATCAGCATTGCCAGAGGTTGGTGTGGAGGAGGGATGAATAGGTAGAATACAGAGGATTCTTAGGAAAGTGAAAATACTCTGTAAGATATAATGATGGATACATGTCACTATACATTTGTCCAAACCCATAGAATGTATAATACCAAGAGTGAACCTTAATGTAAACTATGGACTATGATTATGGTGGGTCAATGTAGGTTCATGAATTGTAACAAATGTACCACTCTGATGGGGATGTCTACTGGGGGGAGGCATGGGATATATGGAAAGTCTCTATACCTTCTCAATTTTGTTGTGAATTTAAATTGTTTTAAAAAATTAAGTATTAGAAAAAATTGTCAGAGAACCTGGGACTTGTTTTAGGAAGTAGGCAATAGGGGATACAGTATACTCTTGAGTGATGAAAGAAGAGTCTTAGAAAAACTAGCAGGGCCCAGGAAGGGAGTGGGATTGGAATCAGTTGAGAAGTACAGTAACTCATAGTTAGAGTATGTGGGTTAGAATAAAATTTATTCAGAAACAGAAGGGTCAAAACGAAGAGAAGTGAGTACTAGTGTATTTCATAAGAAGTGAAAAGATCTGCAAGAATATGGGAAATGAGAGTAAAGAATTATAAACAGTTCTCCTAAAGGGATATTAAATGAAATAACTCCAAGATTTCCTACAAAAAATTGGAATATTGCCATAGCCACAGAAAACCCCATGTGAAGATAAGTAAGGGGAATTGAATTTGATCATGAGCATGTTAAATTTGAGGTAACACAAGCGATCTAAGTATTTTAAGTTTTCACTGAGGGGTAAGAGTTGAAGTGAGTGAATTCAGACTCAGCTCATAGAGAAATTACAAGAAGACAAATGGTCATTTTAAAAAATATGTTTTAGTTATTCCACCAATAATTATCAGTCAAATCAGGTTTAGTTAGAGGGAACAGATATTAAAAAGAGGCAGTATTTTGAGTGGAGTCTAGCTCACATTTATATCAATAAAGAGTGTAAACATATTTTTAGGCTGTCATCCCTGAAAATGAATCAAAATATGTAATTTCGCACCTGTCTTGTGTTATTTTTTGTAAGAGAACCAAAGGTTTTTAAATTCCCCAAACAACAACAAAATGCAAAATGAAAGCACAACACCCAAAATCTCATGCTTTGAGTTAGAATTCAATGTACATATCTTCTAGTTGTAATTTTCTTGTCTATCATTGAGCAGATCCTAAATTAGATTTATTTGGCATCATGCCAGAGGTGGGTCTTTAAATCATAATGACACTCAGCTTTTATATACAGTGCTATTGATGATATGAACCAGCAAAGCTGGGCAGTGCTAGAACGGAATGGACGACAGATGTAGTTCCAATTCTGGCAGAGTGACTTAAAAAAACAAACAAACCCCGATTTAAATACGGTTTAAAGAAATTAGATACACATTAACCATCGGTGTAGAGAGGAAGGGAGTGTGAGACAGATAACACCAAGTTAAAATATTGACAGGAACATCTAAATTGTGTCCTGTTAAAAAAAATTCTGTAAAATCAGCTTTATGTGGATAAATACTCCCAACATGTTTCATAAAGGAGCTAACAGCTGACCTTATACATTTGAATGAATTATATCAAATTGTGGGCTAAGATATTACATGGGTTTAGCAATAAATATCTCATAGAACAACTCCACAGTGAAAAAAAGAATCTTCCCCACCCCCCCAAAAAAACAAGGAAAAAATAAAAAAGAATCTTCCCCTCTGCTCAGATTAAACCAGATGTCAAGGTGAAATAAAGTACCCTTAAAACAAGACGTTGATATATGCTTGAGGCATCAGTTAGTACTGTAAAAAGGGAATATTAGACACTGGCATCTCACTTTTTGTAAAACAAATTATTCGATTTAATGATTTTACAAAAAAGAGGATTTCAGATTTCAGAAGTCTTATAGCTAAATGATATTTAAAGAACATCCATACTTTGGATTAGTCTACGTAAATCAAGATTTTATTTGACATGAAAATCATATCCATCTAGTTATATTTTTACAAGTTTAAAAAGCTAATATATGCAAATATGCATATTTATGGTGATATAAATCATCCCCTAAATGAATTTAGTGTGAGAGATTTTCTGTAGTATTGATAAACATATGTGTGCTATTAAGTACAGAGCCAAACTATAGGGACATTTACCATGAAAATAAATAGGGGAAAGGGGTTTTTACCATGGGTACATTGTGCCTTGATAACAAGTAAGATAGATTAAAAAAAATCTTCTAAAAGCATCCTAGGAATGTTTACCATAATGATTAAAAGGTTGGTGTGGGTATCTCTAAGAAACCCAGTACTGAGAAAAGGGAATATTTGTAACCTTATTTTTAATTTATTTTAGGGAGTGCTGTTCTCCATATAAATGTGCACAAGTCACTTAAGTTCTGGAGTTCCAAAAAACAGCTTTTTGGGATTCAGTGGACAGTACATAATGTCATAATGATAAGTTCTTTGGTCCCCAAAACTTTTCATATGTTTTATTATTTGCCATTGAGAAGAAGACTTCGGAATCACGAAAAAATATTCAGGATCAAATAATATACCCATGTAACAATACAGCATGTACAAATATTAACTTGCATACAAATTACATTGTGAAGAGTCAGGCACAATTTTTCCGTGTACCTTATCTATCCTGATCTGACTTCTAGGTTGTTTTAAAATTGTTTTCAAAATGCATACAAGGATAACAAGACTGTTGCCTTATCCTGTGAGCACAATCGCTACAGAATCAACTAAAGATGTTTACTAAAGGTGATTCAAAAATTGGAACAAATGGGGTGCAATGTGGATGCAAGCCAAGAAAGTATGCATCATTAAACTAGATGCCACCAAGGGTGAATAAATCTTAATTCTACAGGGAAATTCTGGAAAATGGTGCAAAACAAATGATTCAGCCTTTCCCCACCCAAGAGACAAGGAAGCTATGATATTTATACAACTCCCAAAGGTCATTTGAATAGGGTTGCTGGGAGAGATGTCAATTCCTTGGCACTTCAAACTTGCTGTGCACACGGGCAGTATGTCTCTTAGGTGTACAGATCTTGGCAATTGGAATGTGGTGGAATACACTAAAAAGTCCAAAGGATACAAAGAGAGCATTGACACCTTTACTAAATCTTTCCTCCAAGGGGAATAAACATTATCCATATGCATTTTCTCAGCCTTTGCTGCTCCTCAATTCTTGAGAAAATCATAAAACAGTTAGAAACCACATCTGAATAGAGCCCAATTTAATTTAACTGAATTTTAAACATAAAATTCATGACACCAATTCTCTATTATACAATAAATAAGAAGAATATAGCATAATTTTTTCTTGATTTCTTTCAATGGAGCCTGAGATTCCATATTCAGATTGCTAATCCTTAGCCCAATAAATCTCAGTTTAGATCACAACAATTGTCTTTTCCCAAGATCTTGAAAATACATAACTAAATTGATGAGGAAAAAAAGGAGTCCCATAACCTTATTCTAAAACTCATTATTTTTCTTTATTCTATTTTCAAGTTGAAAATGTACAGAATTTAAATATAGAGTTTGTATGTTTGGGCAAATATATAAATTAATGTAACCACCACTCAAAACAGAACATAAAATATTCCTGCCATTTCAGAAAGGTTTTTTCATATTACTTGCTAGTCAAAGCTCACCTACCCTGTACTCACTGTTCTCAGTTCTGTTAATTTTGCCTGTTCTAGGGTTTGATGTAAATGGAGTTATGCTGCAAGTACTCTTATGTGTATGATTTCTTTTGCTCATTGTTTTGAGACATCGTGTTTTGTACGTTTCAGTACTTTGTGCCTTTTATACTGCTCAGGAGAATTCAATTGAGTAAATATACCAACATTAGCTTGTCTATTATCATGTTGATAACCATTTAGGATATTTACATCTTTGGCTATTATGAGTAAAAACTGCTATGAACATTTTTGTCAAGTCTTTGATGGACGTATGATTTCCTTCTCTTGGGTAAATATTTAGAAATGAAATGGCTGAGCCATAACACAGGTTTGTACTGCTCCATTGATCTATTTGCCTATCCTTAACAAATAATAGTTTCTGGATTACCATAGTCATCAGGTAGTCATAGTCATAGTCATCAACAAAGTCAACTTTGTTGTTTAATATTTATTTTTGGCTGTGTCAGGTCTTAGTTGCACCTTGTGGGATCTTTCACTGCAGCAAGCGAGCTCATCATAGTCATAGTCATCAACAAAGTCAACTTTGTTGTTGTTGTTTAATATTTATTTATTTTTGGCTGTGTCAGGTCTTAGTTGCACCTTGTGGGATCTTTCACTGCAGCAAGCGAGCTCTTCCTTGTGGTGCGTGGGCTTCTCTCTAGTTGTGGTGCACAGGCTTCAGAGTGTGTGGGCCCTGTAGTTGCGGCACACAGACTGTTTAGTTGTGGTGCGCGTGCTCAGTAATTCTGGCGTGCGGGCTTAGTTGCAATTATAATTGAAGCTAAGCGTGGGCTTAGTTACAATTATAAATCCTCTGTGTCTTGAAGTTGGCTGTGATAGCCATAGCAACTTCCAAATGCTTTGTATTTGCCTGATATAGATTATTCTATTTTTTATCTTAACCTTAGTCTTTATATTTAAAAGTGTCTATAGTAAACGGTATATAGTTGGATCTTTTTATTCCATTTGATAAACTTTATCCTTAATTGTAGGTTTTGTCCATTTAATTTTATTTTTAAATTTTTATTTATTTATTTTTAATCTTATTTATTTATTTTGCCTGCATCAGGTCTTAGCTGCGGCACATGGGATCTTTGTTGCAGCGTGCAGGCGTCTCTCTAGTTCCGGTGCACGGACTTCTCTCTAGTTGTGTTATGCAGGTTTTTTCCTCTCCAGCTGTGGTGTGCAGGCTCCAGGGCATGTGGCCTCTGTAGTTGTGGCGCACGAGCTCAGTAGTTGTGGCACGTAGGCTTAGCTGTCCTGCGGCATGTGGGAACCTAGTTCCCTGACCAGGGATCATACTCACGTCTCCTGCATTGGAAGGCAGATTCTTTAACACTGAACCACTAGGGAAGTCCTCTGTCCATTTAATTTTAATGTAATGATTGATCTACTTGAACTTAAAACTACCATCTTGCTATATGTTGCTATTGTCTCTTCTGCTATTTGATCTTTGCCCTCCCTTTTTTCTCTTTATCTGGAAAATTATTTGGTCACTGAAGACTTTTAGCATCACTTCTCTATAATCAATAGAACTCACTATGTTATTTCATTTTTCAGTTCTTGTTTATTTGAAAATATTCCTATTGTTTATGCTTCACTTTTGAATGTTTCTTTTTACTTCTGGGGGTAGAATTTTAGGTTTAACAGGTTTTTTTTTTTTTCCTTCTTTTTTTCCTGCATCCCTTTGTAGATGCACTTCTATTAACTTGTTTTTGCCCACCATTGCTTTAGATTTAAAAAAAAGCTATCATTTATATATTTCTTTCAAATCTGGCTGCCTGTTAGGGTTTTTGTTTTATGTTTTTTTGTTTTATCTTTGCTTTTTAACAATATGATGTGATTAAATTTTATTTCCTCTGTATTCATCCTACTAGGGGTTAACTGAGCCTCCTCTATCTGTTACGTGCTGTGATTAATTACATTTAGAATTCATTTCAGCAAAATTTTTTTCAAATTTTACTTTTTTTTATTTCCTTCAAAGAGTGAATTCCCTCCAGTTTCTACTAATTTTGGCCACTCTCCAGTGCCCCTAAATAACTCTGTGTGTATGTGTGTTTTTTATATATTTTGTCCAGAGTAGATCATTGTTTTTGACAGGAAAGTTAGTTCAATATAAGCTTTACTATAAGCCAGAGTTTTGATGTTGTTGTTCTTTGTGTGTATTTTTGTTTTAGTTTTTGTTTGTCTGTGTTGTGTGTGTGTTTCACAGAATACATAACAACCATGGTAATAGTACTATTTGGATGGTGCATTAGAAAGGTTCTATACAACTATGTGTCAATCCAGCATTTGCTTATCTACTCACATTCACTAAATTATCAGTAGAACAGGTTAGTTTTCAGTAAAAGTTATTGCCACAATAAAGAGCTTACAAATAAGTATGACTGTTGATGATAACAAGTGTAGCAGAAGAGTGTCTTACCAAAAACTGACTTTTCTAACACAAAAGGCATATAAAAACATTCACCCATTTGGGATTCACATTAAAAACAGATAGTAAGTGAATATAACTGATTGAATATCCATTTATTTGCTGATCAATGACTTATGTGCTCCAGAAATATTTTTTAAAAAGGAAGTTTTTTACACATAGGAATAGAGATAGGCATGTGCTCAACATGTTAGAGATTCATAGCAATCCAACAGTGCAAGCAGTTAAACTGTATGTGATCAAAACTTAATAATATTAGATATAAGAATGCAGCTGCTTCAATGATATATAAAGGTGAAATGAAGTATATAAGATACTAGCAGTGATGCATGGGCAGAAAAAACATATGTGCATTAAGAAAACTATTCACAAAGGAAACAAACAGGTGAGGGACCAAACATGTCCCTTACTTGGAGTCTAATCAGCATAGAGTTAGACATCCTTCTATAGTCTAGGGGCCTTTAAATTAATATCTTCATAAAAATCCTGCCTATTTCCCAATTGGATTTGTCTGTAAAGAGAGCTATAGATTTCATTATACAAACTACAAAGAATATTAATTACAATGTCTATAGAACAAATATTCCTGAAGTTCACTCTCTTTTAGGTCTTAAAGTTAATTGTATCAAAAAGCTATTAGTTCTGACCTCAATGCTATAAGACTAGATATCAATTACAGGTAAAAAATCTGTAAAAAATACAAACACATGGAGGCTAAACACTAAACTACTTAATAACTAAGAGATCAATGAAGAAATCAAAGAGGAAATCAAAAAATACCTAGAAAAAAATGACAATGAAAACACAATGACCCAAAACCTATGGGATGCAGTAAAAGCAGTTCTAAGAGGGAAGTGTATAGCAATACAATCCTACCTCAAGAAACAAGAAACATCTCAAATAAACAACCTAACCTTACACCTAAAGCAATTAGAGAAAGAAGAATAAAAAAAACCCCAAAGTTAGCAGAAGGAAAGAAATCATAAAGATCAGAGAAGAAATAAATGAAAAAGAAATGAAGGAAACGATAGTAAAGATCAATAAAACTAAAAGCTGGTTCTTTGAGAAGATAAACAAAATTGAAAAACCATTAGCCAGACTCATCAAGAAAAAAAGGAAGAAGACTCAATTTCATAGAATTAGAAATGAAAAAGGAGAAGTAACAACTGACACTGAAGAAATACAAAGGAACATGAGAGATTACTACAAGCAACTATATGCCAAAAATATGGACACCTGGAAGAAATGGAAAAATACGTAGAAAAGCACAAACTTCTGAGACTGAACCAGGGAGAAATAGAAAATATAAACAGACCAATCACAAGCACTGAAATTGAGACTGTGATTAAAAATCTTCCAACAAACAAAAGCCCAGGACCAGATGGCTTCACAGGTGAAATCTACGAAACATTTAGAAAAGAGCTAACAATTCTCCATCTTAAACTCTTTCAAAAAATTGCACAGGAAGGAACCCTCCCAAACTCATTCTACGAGGCCACCATCACCCTGATACCAAAACCAGACAAAGATGTCACAAAGAAAGAAAACTACAGGCCAATATCCCTGATGAACAAAGATGCAAAAATCCTCAACAAAATACTATCAAACAGAATCCAGCAGTACATTAAAAGAATCATACACCATGATCAAGTGGGGTTTATACCAGGAATGCAAAGATTCTTCAATATACACAAAGAAAACAATGTGATAAACCATATTAACAAATTGAAGGAGAAAAACCATATGATCATCTCAATAGATTCAGGAAAAGATTTTGACAAAATTCAACACCATTTATAATAAAACCCTCCAGAAAGTAGGCATAGAGGGAACTTACCTCAACATAATAAAGGCCATATATGACAAACCCACAGCCAACATCATTCTCAGTGGTAAAAAACTGAAACCATTTCCACTAAGATCAGGAACAAGACAAGGTTGTCCACTCTCACCACTATTATTCAACATAGTTTTGGAAGTTTTAGTCACAGCAATCAGAGAAGAAAAAGAAATAAAAAGGAATACAAATCGGAAAAGGAGAAGTAAAGCTGTCACTGTTTGCAGATGACATGATACTCTACATAGAGAATCCTAAAGATGCCCCCAGAAAACAACTAGAGCTAATCAATGAATTTGGTAAAGTAGTAGGATACAAAATTAATGCACAGAAATCTCTTGCATTCCTATACAATTAATGATGAAAATTCTTAAAGAGAAATTAAGGAAACACTCCCATTTACCACTGTAACAAAAAGAATAAAATACCTAGGAATAAACCTACCTAAGGAGACAAAAGACCTGTATGCAGAAAATTATAAGACAGAAAGAAATTAAAGATGATACAAATAGATGGAGAGATATAGCATATTCTTGGATTGGAGCAATCAACATTGTGAAAATGACTCTACTACCCAAAGCAATCTACAGATTCAATGCAATCCCTATCAAACTACCACTGGCTTTTTTCACAGAACTAGAACAAAAAATTTCACAATTTGTATGGAAACACAAAGCAATCTTGAGAACGAAAAACAGAGCTGGAGGAATCAGGCTCCCTGACTTCAGACTATACTACAAAGCTACAGTAATCAAGACGGGATGGTACTGGCACAAAAACAGAAATATACATCAATGGAACAGGATAGAAAGCCCAGAGATAAACCCACGTACATATGGTCACCTTATTTTTGATAAAGGAGGCAAGAATATACAATGGAGAAAAGACAGCCTCTTCAATAAGTGGTGCTGGGAAAACTGGACAGCTACATGTAAAAGAATGAAATTAGAACACTCCCTAACACATAAATAAACTCAAAATGGATTAAAGACCTAAACGGAAGGCCAGACACTATCAAACTCTTACAGGAAAACGTAGGCTCTATGACATAACTCACAGCAAGATCCTTTTTGACCCACCTCCTAGAGAAATGGAAATAAAAACAGAAGTAAACAAATGGGACCTAATGAAACTTAAAATCTTTTGCACAGCAAAGGAAACCATAAACAAGATGAAAAGACAACCCTCAGAATGGGAGAAAATATTTGCTAATGAAGCAACTGACGAATCATTAATCTCCAAAATTTACAAGCAGCTCATGCAGCTCAATAACAAAAAAGCAAACAACCCCATCCAAAAATGGGCAGAAGACCTAAATAGACATTTCTCCAAAGAAGATATACAGATTGCCAACAAACACATAAAAGAATGCTCAACATCACTAATCATTAGAGAAATGCAAATCAAAACTACGAGGTATCACCTCACACCAGTTAGAATGACCATCATGAAAAATCCTACATACAATAACTGCTGGAGTGGTGTGGAGAAAAGGGAACCCTCTTGCACTGTAGGTGGGAATGTAAACTGATACATCCACTATGGAGAATAGTATGAAGGTTGCTCAAAAAACTAAAAATAGAACTACCACAGGACCCAGCAATCCCACTACTTGGCATATACCCTATGAAAACCATAATTCAAAAAGAGTCATGTACCACAGTGTTAACTGCAGCTCTATTTATAATAGCCAGGACATGGAAGCAACCTAAGTGTCCATCGACAGATGAATGAATAAAGAAGATGTGGCAGATATATAGAGTGGAATATTACTCAGACGTAAAAAGAAATGAAATTGAGTTATTTGTAGTGAGGTGGATGGACCTAGAGTCTGTCATACAGAGTGAAGTAAGTCAGAAAGAGAAAAACAAATACCATATGTTAACACATATATATGGAATCGGAAAAAAAAATGGTTTTGAAGAACCAGGGGCAGTATAGGAATAAAGACATAGACGTAGAGAATGAACTTGAGGAGTCAGGAAGGGGGAAGGGTAAGCTGGGACAAAGTAAGAGAGTGGCATGGACATATATACACTACCAAATGTAAATTAGACATCTAGTGGCAAGCAGCCACATAGCACAAGGGAGATCAGCTCAGTGCTCTGTGACCACCTATAGGGGTGGGATAGGGAGGGTCAGAGGGAGACGCAAGAGAGAGGAGATATGGGGATATATGAATATGTATAGCTGATTCACTTTGTTATAAAGCAGAAACTAACACACCATTGTAAAGCAATTATACTCCAATAAAGATGTTAAAAAAAAAACATGCTATTAGAAGGCAAAAGTTATTTATATATATATATTATTTTCATATTATTTCATATTATTTTTCAATCATCTACCTAAGAAGAAAATAGTAGAAATATTTTGAAGACAACAATCTCAGGAATGCACTGCCCATCCATTATTATTTTTAAAGTATATTTGTAGAGAAACCCTTATATTCTCACATCTATTTCAAGCTTGATGCTGGCAAAGGAGTATGTAATCTCAAAATACTCAGTACACATAGACCAGACACACTGGATCCAAAATGGAATTTCATGGATATTTCAAGATCCTTTCAGAGTGGCCAGTATTCACAAAGCTTTAATTACAGTACTTTGTTTTCACTCCATGTCAATTTAAATTCCAAGCATCAGTGATGTCATTAACATAAATTTGCATAGAAGTAACATTACATAAATGTCACTGCAAAGCTAGGACAGAGCAAACAGAGAGAAATATGTGAGCTCTGGATTGAAACTCCTTCCTGTACTTTTTTAAACAGTAGCAAGTTTTAACCTGGCACATGAATTTCAGTACAGTTGGCCCTCGGTATCAGTAGATGCAGAATTCCTGGATGCGGAGGGACCCTGGATGCGGAGAGCTGACTGCAGCAGGCCACTTTTTTGTAAGGGACTTGAGCCACGTGGGGATTTGGGTATCAGTAGGGGTCCTAGAACTTGTCACCCATGAATACCAAAGAAACAACTATATTGAGAGTTTTCAACTAGGTATTTTGTCTACTAGGACATGGAATGTACTTATGAACTTTGAGCACTTCCAAGCATACTCACAGCATTTCGGGATCTCAAATGCCCTTTCCCAACCTGCATTCTATCCATTAACAAGTAAGGGGAATGTAATACCCTACTATGATTTCTATATATTGTCCTAATTGCACAAATAATTCACAGATTTATAATGATGTAATTTCTGCCTTGACATATCAGCATCTCCAAGATTTTTATTTATTAATCTTGCCAATAATGCTAGTACCACTGTTCAGTTTCTTGCTTTCAGCTTTTTTTGAAGTACTTATTATTCTTGTCTTCATTCCCATGCAGACAGACAGAAGACTCCCAACTACAATCTATCAAAACTCTTTCCTATATTTGCTGTTACTTAAAACTATCCTAGAAGATCTTTCAGGATTTTAAATAATATTTTCCTATATGATGCCATCCTTAGTATGGTTTCACCATCCATTTTGGATTTTCATAGTACTATTAAATTTTCAATTATACCTAGGGAAATGATTCAGCTTCCATCCCACAAGCTACTGAACTTAGTTTTGTCAATGTCACCAGAAACATCCAATTCAATGGCCTCTTCTTTTCTGAGAAGTGAATAGATTTAACTATTTCTGGAGGTTGATCTATCAAGACTTGCTTATATATTATACAAGAGCAAGGGAAAGTCTACCATAAGACTTAAATTTATGAATATAAACCAGATTAATTGTTTTACTTAAAATTCTTCACTTGTTTTCTGTTGCATGTAGAAATTTCTAACACCTTATAATGTTCCATAAAGCCACGGGTGGTCTGATCCTTTCCTAGCTCTCTGAGCTCATTTCCATCTTCCCTTCTCTTGCTCTGTTTGTTATTCTCCAGCCACACTGACCTTCTTTCTTCTTATCAAGCATACCCAAGTTCCTTCCTACCTCAGGACATTTGTACTCAGCGTTCTTCCTCCTTGAATAATTTGCCCCAGATCTTTCTATGAATGGCACTTTCATACTATTTGGATCCCACCCAAAATGTCAGGAGACCTTCCTTCATCACTGAATCTAAATTAATTGCATTAGATTCTCATTTCCCAAACTATCTAGAGAAGGTATGTCATTATACCCTAATTTACCGTCTTTGTCAAACTTATAGATATCTAAAATTATTGTACTTATTTTATTTTTACTTGTTTTATATTTGCCTTTCCCCACTGGAAAATATGCTCTGCAAAGCAATAATTTAGTGTCATAACTGCAGCATTTAGAACAGTGATTGACAATCAGTCGGGGTTTAATGAATAGTTGTTCACTAAATGGATGAATGCATTTTATGAATTAGAAAGCCTATAGAAATTAAATTTCTCAAGATAAAATAGCTAATAAATAGCACAATCAAGACACTACCTATAGTGCCTGCATGAGAATATTAATCTGGCCAAAATGTGTTTTTATAATGGGGAGAGCTGGGAGCTCAGACATGAGATAAGAAGTAATTTTGACAGGAAAGGAAAAATTCAATAACTCCTAGGATTAAGATGCAGCAAAAAGGATTGGAAAGTGAGAATGGATGCAAAAGCCATAGGAGAAGCAGGCTTGTAAGAATTGTTCATTTATTTCAAACAAAGACAAGAGAGGAAGCAAAGTTAAATCAAAGTTTTCAGTTTGAGTGAAATACTAGTTTCATTAGAAAGAGACAAAGCCTAGACATAGCAGATGTATATGAGATTCAGTATGGAGATGTGTTTAAGTAACTTGCGGTATATCCAGACAGCTGGTCTTTAGTCAATTGAAAACACAAAAGGAGAGATTAAGATTTCCACCAAAGAGAGATTAATATTTTCTTTGTTCATGCTTTAGTTGGTATTATTAAGATATAATTTAAATAAAATTCACCTTTTAAAATATGATCTTGAAAAATGTATACATTCATGTAACCACCACCACAGTCAAGATATAGAACTGTTACATTACCTCAGAAATGTCCTTCATAACCCTTGGTAGTCAATCTCCTTCCTGATACCCAAGTCATAGAAACCACCAATCAGATTTTGGGTCCTAGAATTTTTGCCACTTCAATAATGTCATATAAGGGAAATCAAATGATATATAGCTATTTATATCTGGATTCCTGAACTTAGAATAATGCCCTTAATTCAGCTATGTTGTTACATGTGCTAGCATTTTTTATTGCTTAGTAGTATTTAATGATATGTCTGAATCACAATTTATTAATGGCCATTTTGGTTGTTTCCAATTTGTAGCCATGATCAATAAAACTTTAATAAATATTAATGTATGTCTTTGAGTAGACATATATTTTCACTTCTCTTGCATAAATACACATGAATGGGATTGCTGGGACGTATGGGAAGTAAAGATTTGCTTTCTAAGAACTGCCAAACTTCTTCAAAGCAGCTGTACAAGGAAATGTTTTCACCAGTAATATATGAGAGTTCAAGTTTCTCTACATCCTGCCGAGACTTGGTATTGCTGTATTTGTTACTTTAGCCATGCAAGTAGTTTGTGAAGTAGTTCATTGTGGTTTTAAGTTTTCCAGCTTTTTTTATTTGTCAAAGCTGTTTTGGCTATTTCAGGACCTCTGCATTTGTATGTGAATTTTAGAATTAGTTTGCCACAGTTTATTAAAAAATCTGCTATTATTTGGATAGAGATTGAGTTGACTCTGTAGAACAGTTTGGGAATAAATGATACGTTAACAATTTTGTATTTTTAGATCCATAGCACAGTATATCTCTTCATTATTAGGACTTTTTTAGTTGCTCAATGCTTTATCATTTTCATCTTAAACGTATTGCATGTTTTGTCAGATTTATCCATAAGAATTTCATGTTTTTATGGTATTGTAAATGGTAGTTTTTACTTAAATTTCTTTACATTTCCAATTTTTCACTGCACATGGGTCCAGAAAATTCTGACTGATAGTTTCAATATCTGTATCATCTCTTAGTTTGATTCTGTTGATTTATCTCTTGACAATAAGTTGGGTTTTTTTCCTATTTTGTTGTCTTTTTCTATTATTATTATTATAGTTATTATTATTACTTTTTTGTGTATATGGTGATATTTAACTAATATCATGTTTGGATTAACAGTAAAGACTAAGGTAAATAGGAATTATTCCTGCTAACATTACAGACCTTTACTTCTGTCAGGCTGTTAGCATAGGAGGTTAAATCAATCTAGACAATAGTTGAGTGGAGTGTGTGTGTTGATGTTGCTATGGTCAACTTCAGTGTCCTATAGGCTTCAAATTTCTCCACTGTGGGGTCTTCCCTGGTGGCGCAGTGGTTGAGAGTCCGCCTGCCGATGCAGGGGACACGGGTTCGTGCCCCGGTCCGGGAAGATCCCAAATGCCTCGGAGTGGCTGGGCCCGTGAGCCATGGCAGCTGAGCCTGCACGTCCGGAGCCTGTGCTCCGCAACGGGAGAGGCCACAACAGTGAGAGGCCCGAGTACCGCCAAAAAAAAAAAAAAAAAAAAAATTCTCCACTGTGGGTTGCCATGACCTTGTGTCTAGTAAGCAGTGTGTGGCACTGAAGGCTTTTCTTCAGTGTCCCTGCTCCACTCCATCCTTTGCTTTTAGAAGAACCATCAAATTGATGCCAGAGAGAAGGGTCTCTATGCTCTTACCTTTTGCCAGAAGGGAATTGCTGTTGCTTGTTACCCAGTGCTAGACGGGTGGTGGGATCAAGGTGTTTCCCTGTTCTCCTGCTCCAGTTTCTGTTTTAGGTAGGCTCTTGCATCCAGAATCATGGGGTGGGGATATCTCATGTTTCACACCCCATAGCCCCAGCAGCAGCCAATTTCTGCTCATATTCTGTGTTCCTGTAGAGGAGAGTGTTTCTTGCCCCTCCCCCATTAGTGGAAGACCTATACTTTGCAACAGCTCCCTATCCTGGACCCACGAATCTTTTCTGTCATTTTCCCAGGGTCAAACTTTTTTTTTTTTTTTTGCCGTACGCGGACCTCTCACTGTTGTGGCCTCTCCCTTTGCCGAGCACAGGCTCCGGACGCGCAGGCTCAGCGGCCATGACTCACGGGCCCAGCCGCTCCGCGGCATGTGGGATCTTCCCGGACCGGGGCACGAACCCGTGTACCCTGCATCGGCAGGCAGACTCTCAACCACTGCGCCACCAGGGAAGCCCCCAGGATCAAACATTTTGCTTCTACCTTCCCCCAGAAGCAATGGATCTTTACCTGCATCATGATGGCCAGAAAGTTTTATACCCCTTTCCAGAGATAGCTGGATTTTGTTTCTACTCCACTAAAAGCAGTGGCTCTTTGCCTGCGTTCTGGGGATGGGAGGGTTTCCTGTCCATCCCCAGAAGAGTAAGGTTTTGTATTATTAAAGAAAGGTCCAGAGTAGGGTTTTGAGTCTGACCCCAGTGTCAACCAATTAGAAATAAAGTTTTATCTTAAAAAAAAGACAAAACAGGGCTTTTCTGGTGGCGCAGTGGTTGAGAGTCCGCCTGCCGATGCAGGGGACATGGGTTCGTGCCCTGGTCCGGGAAGATCCCACATGCCATGGAGCGGCTGGGCCCGTGAGCCATGGCCGCTGGGCCTGCGCGTCCGGAGCCTGTGCTCCGCCACGGGAGAGGTCACAACAGTGAGAGGCCCGCGTACCGCAAAAAAAAAAAAAAAAAAAAAGCAAAAATTATTGGTTCAGATTTAGGATTATTTTTCCACCTGAACACAGTCCATGAATTTTGATCATTTTAAGTGAAAAAATGCAAATATGGTGAAAGGGAATGGTGAAATGATGAGAATACTAACTCCTGGGGATGGAGAGAGTTGTCTCTACTAGGCAGAGTGTGAGGTATTCGGAAGGTGTTCAGTGAAGGTGCTGATCGATGGGCAAAAAGTCTTCTCTCTCGGGTATTTCTAATTGTTTCATCTGGATTGTGCCAGTTGATGGGATAGAAAAGCAGGAAAAGCAAAGACAGGATGTTTCTGCTACAGTAACAATTGACAACACTGTTCGTTACTGACAAGAAAAGAATATGGGTAAAACCTGTCAAGTTCTTCAAATTTAGAAAACGTGTTCAATGTAAAGTGAGATGTATATTTCGCAAAGTGTTTTTGTATTTACTTTGAGCAATTCATGGTAAATAGATTCCACCTTTTTCATTCTGCGACTCAAAATTCCTATATGGCTTTTTCTATTCCCAAGTGTTGCCATGTTTCCAGACCTTTCATTTTTCTTTCGTCTTATCTCAAGGCTGAAAGAAGTTTATCATATTATTAGACAACATAGCAGAACAAAACAATATATCAAGCCCCAACACTTGGTATTGTTCTGCAGAGAAAATCGGGTGAATTCTCTTACTGTGTGATTAGAAAAAAGAATGTCCCAGGTAAATATTTCAAAAACTGGAAATAATTGATGCACCTAATTAATGGTAAAGGGAACAAAAGTATAGCATATATTTAGAAAGCAAATAATTAAAATAAATACTGAAAGTCTAAATCCTAAGAGAAAAGATTTATTAAACTAACCTCAGGAGTATGTAGGGGAGAAAGTAATTCTGATGTGACACATGATAGAAAATTTTACTCAATGATTTAAAATTTGGACTTTGAGTCCAGTTGTCATTATGCTACATGAAAAATGCTGTCACTTTTACTAACATAAAGATACATTACAATCTAATCCCAGCAGGTGACCTATATTGATCATTAAATGGTACTATTAATTTATGAGAATGGTTCTTCTTGAAAATAGATACCTGAAATATTCATAACCACACATTTTTAAGGCATAGCTATAAAATATTAACCTTTGTCATCTTAGGATCTCTTCAATGTAAACTAACACAGAGATAATTATTTTTTGTTATCAACCATTTAAGTATCAAGAAAAATTAGGATCAGTGTCATTAAGTTTCTGGGAATGAACATTGGGCTTGTTTCATCTTCAATTTCAGAAACAAATGCATTTCAGCTATGCTCTGTGAGACTACTCTGAACTCAGTTTGCCACCCTGAGCCTAAAATGTGTGAGAAAGTGTGTCCTGTGGTATTTCTAGTTATGAAACACAGCTGACATGATCACTCAGCTACATATTGCGGATGATTATTGCATGCCTCAAGTGGGTAATATAAGGAACAAGAGGTGTAAACCCCATGAGAAACGTAGTCATTTTCTCTCCATGCAGGATCTGAAGTACCATTCGATTATTAAATGCAACCTGCGTATGACAGGAAAAGCACCCCAGTCATGAGCTAGGGGTCTGCAAACTAGCAAACCACCCCAGCAAGTGTCTCTGCTAATCACAAAGCTAGGCTTTGGGGCAACCCAAACTTGCCTTAATTTTTACCTTTAAACTTATATTTTTGGTCAAGTGATAATAAATTCTTAGCTTTTATGCTTTTCATCAAAATTTTAAAAGCATCATCATAATTCTCTAAAGCATGCTCCTTTTTCCTTTTAGCTTAACTTTTTTTCTTACATATAGAATTTTAAGAAAATTTAAAGAGGAATTGCCTTTAACTAGACTCAATTTTTTGTGGATGGACTACATTAAACTCTGTAGAAAGTTACTCTTATGGAGCTTATTATAAGGAAAATGGAATGAATCTTGGTATTAACAGTAAAGTGAATTTAGATTAGCTATTGAAAATGTTTGAATTAATAAAATGCTAGATTTTAAAGTATTTATTAAAAGGTGATATAGTATTGTTACCGTGGAGCACAAGCTTTATTGGGAGGAAAATAAACTTTTATTATTCTATAGGTGCTTTGATTTAATAAATAGAGATTAGTACATTATTCTCAGGTCACTTTTTAAATTTAAAAATGAACACTTTTGGGGCTTCCTTGGTGGCGCAGTGGTTGAGGGTCCGCCTGCCGATGCAGGGGACACGGGTTCGTGCCCCGGTCCGGGAGGATCCCACATGCCGCGGAGTGGCTGGGCCCGTGAGCCATGGCCGCTAAGCCTGCGCGTCCAGAGCCTGTGCTCCACGACGGGAGAGGCCACAACAGTGAGAGGCCCGCGTACCGCAAAAAAAAAAAAGAACACTTCTGAAACACTTAAAAATTTTATTCCGTTTATATTACTGGCATTAACCATTTAGCAAGTTGAAGCTATTTGAGAAATCATGTGTGCATTGTTAATGTACATAACCATTCTTTTCTAGCTCTTGAATTTGTGCATTTCCAGATAGGATAAAGAAAGGAGGCCAGAATGCAGAAATGGGAAAATATTTGGCGTTTCCTGAAACCAACAGATTCTTCTCAATTTGGTTGATGTGAAGAATTTCTGAAAGAGAGGGGAGGAGCAACAAGAAGTGGGCTACCTAGAGACCTCATCATAGGTATAAAGATGTAAGGCAGGGGCATTGAGAATAAAGGAAGATACTGCAATGGCTAGAGAATTAGGAGTACTGTGTGTAACTCTTTAAATAATAAAGATTTTTTCATTCCCCCAGATACAAAGTTTTGTCCCATTTTCTCTGACACAAAGCTTACAGATTTAAGGCAAACTGCTTAAGACAACAAAAGCTTTGTGATACTCAAAGAAGCCAAAGTCCTTTAAAATCGTTTCAGTGTGTAGGATACATTTCAGGGCTGCTTCCCCTGGAGTCAGCCAGCTTATGCATGCTAAGATTGTCCAGTCTTATTTTCCACACGAAATGCATTAGAAATCCTTGACCACTACTGTATACAATATTAAAGTAGAATAGAACACTAAAGTGGCCTTCTATTTTGTTCATATTGACCTTGAAGTTTAAATGATAAAAGTAAACGGAAAGTTTAAATCAATTTTTCATACGAGAAAAGGCACAAAATTTTCAAAGGCACAAAATTCTATTGTTCTGTGGTTGGGTCCGTATGTTTAGACCAGAGCTTTCAGTGGGTCAGCCAGAAGACAATAGAGAGTCATAGTTTACTTTCTCAACTTTAAATTGTTTATTCCTGTGTTGCCTCTAGTTAACTATACTTACTGTAGGAAATAAATCACACCTATTGCTCATCTTACAATCTTGCTGAATTTCACATAGAAGTTTCAGTTTCTATGGCAAATAATACCAAACTTAGGTTTCTTACTGTAGTTAAATCAAACTCTACTACATAATAAGGGTTGACATATTAGCATCCATGTTCCATTTAATCCTGTCCTATATTTAATTAATACATCCTTTAAAATTGATGTAGCAAGAGACATGTCCAAAAAGACTGTATCATTACTTCAAACATTGGAATTAGGACCTTTGAGTTAGAGTTTTTTTTGTTTTTGTTTTTGTTTTTGTTTTAATGCGGTACGTGGCCCTCTCACTGTTGTGGCCTCTCCCGTTGCAGAGCACAGGCTCCAGAAGCGCAGGCTCAGCGGGCCTAGCCTGCTCACGGGCCCAGCGGCTCCGCAGCATGTGGGATCTTGGCAGACTCTCAACCACTGCGCCACCAGGGAAGCCCTGAGTTAGAGTTTTATATTTACTCATTCCTCCCCAAATTTTCACAGTAAAAATATCTCCTATGGCAGACAACATTGCTGAAACTTCTTCATACTTGAGGTCGCCATGGGGAAAAGTTGTTCTCTTTCATCAGGGTTAAAAGCCTGATTTCCAGCCCTTTCAGAAAATGGCACTTGTACAAACTGAAAGGCACTAACTTTGAGACTTTCATGGAAGACACCAAAATAGAAATGGTCATAGGAAAATTTTCTATCACTCTAACCAGTGAATAAAAGACTTTTGCAAAGTAAAAAGTTATCATTCTATCTCCTCTAGTAAAATATTACTGCATACCAATTTCTTGTTCTAGGGAAAGAAGCTGAAGTTGAGAAATCCCTTCCTCTCACGACTACCAGTGGACTAAAGTTAAAAAGACTATAAACTTCACATAAATAATATACATATATTACCTTGAAAAGAGATAAGAGGTTGGGCAAAGAATAGAGCATCATACAACATGGATTAAACTCATTTGAAGGCCGTTTTCAAATGTAGTAGCTATTTAGTACATTTATTCTTAATGGGGTCATTGGCCACAGTTCTCCCAAAGGATTGTTTTGCATCAGTCAGATAGTTTGAGAGACACTCTATGGATTTTGAAGAGATGAATTTGAATTGCTAAATTTTGTTTAGAATTTTTGCATCTATGTTCATGCGGCATATTGGGCTGTAGGTTTCTTTTCCTGTAATGTCTTTGTCTGATTTTAGTATCATAGTAATACTAGCCTCATAAAATAATTTAAAAACTATTCACTCTCTTTTCTGTTTTCTGCAAGAGACTGTACATAACTGATGTTATTTCTTTTGTTTTGGGAGAATTCAACAGCGAAACCATAAAGGCCAGAGTTTCCTTTGTGGGAAGATTTTTAACTATAAATTTAATTTCTTTAGTAGATATTAGGATATTCAGGTTATATATTTCTTCTTTAGTAAGATTGGGTAGTTTGTGTGTCTAAGAAATTTTCTGACATAAAGCTGTTTATGATAATTCCTCATTATTATTTTATATCTGTAGAATCTACAATGTGTCACCTCTATCGTTCCTGATATGGATAATTAATTTTATTCTTGATCAGTCTGGCAAGAGTTTTATTGATTTTATTGATCTTCTCAAAGAACTAACATTTAGATTCACAGATTTTGTGATTATTTTTCTGTTTTCTATTTTGCTTATTTCTGCTCCTATTTTTTCTTTCTTAATTTGTTCTTTCTTAAATTTTTCCTTTCCTTTGTTTTCTTTGGGTATAATTTGCTCTTTTTCCTAGCATATGAAAGGTAGAATACTGATTTTAGACTTTTCTGCTTTTTTAATATAGGATATAGATGCTATCAATTTCCCTCTAAATGCAAATTTAGTTAGCTCCATTACACAAATTTTGATATGACTCCATTTTCATATTCATTCAAGTACTTTCAGATTTTTCCTTTAAGTTTCATTTGACCTATGGTAATATAGAAGAGTTATTAAGTTTCCAAAAATTGGGAGATTTCCCAGATATGTTTTGGTTATTAATTTCTAGTTATTGATTATTGAGCTTCAGAAGGATGTAGAAATCAGACCACATTGCTGAAATGCTTCACACCTAAGGTCACTATGGGGAAAGCGACCTATTATTAAGTTTTCAAAAGTTGGGAATTTTCCAACTATCTTACGGTTATTGATTTCACAATTCCATGTGGTCAGAAAATATACCTTGTAATGCTTGAATTCTTTTAAATTTATTAAGACTGTTTTATAGTCCAAAATATAGTCTGTCTTGGTAAATGCTCTGTGTGTACTAGAAAAGAATGCATATTTTCTTACTTTTAGGTGGAATGATTTAAAAATGTAAATTAGATAATTTGGATGATAGTCTATGTTCTATATTTTTACTGATTTTCTGTTTGCTTGTCCTGTCAATTACTGAAATAGGCATATTAAAATATATGAATATAATCATGGATTTGTCTTTTTTATATCAAATTTGTTTCATCAGTTTTAAAGTTATCTTATTAGGTATATACATGTTTAAAGTTGTTATGGCATCTTAAAAACTTGCTGGAAATTTCTTTCACCAGATATTAATATAGCCATTCCTGCTTTGTTTTGATGAGTGCTTTCATTGCTAATGTTTTCCCATTCTTTTACTTTGGACCGATTTATATATTTAAAGTACATTTCTTACAGAAAGCATATAGTTGAGTCTTACTCTTTAACTAATTGGGCAATCATTGTCTTTTCATTTGGGCCTTTAGAACATTTATATTTAGTAGAATTATTGACATAGTTTATATCTATGACATTACATTGTCATTTGTTTTCTATTTGTCCCTTCTGTTCTTTGTCCTCTTTTATTCTTTTGGGTTGAGTATTTTTAGGGTTCTATTTTATTTCCTTTATTGGATGACTAGATGTTATTCTTTGCTTTTGCTATTTTAGAGGTGCTATAGAATTTAGAGTATACATTCAAATAATATTAATATAATAAAGAATAAAAAATTAAACATTTGACATAAAAAGTTAGAAAAATAATTTTAAAATAATGGAATAAAAATTTAAAGAAAATACCAAATTAAAAAACAATAATATTGATAAATTTTAAAACCTTGTTCTTTGAAAAAATAAATAAATCAGTAATCAATCTTATTAAGAGAAAAGTGAAAAAATAAATGCAGAAAATAGGGAAAAAATTACCAGAGAAAGAGAGAAATTTTTTTTAAAGTCATATGAAACTATTTTCTCAACTCTGCTAATACCATTGAAAGCTTGGATAAAATGAATAATATTCTATTAACTTGTAATTTACCAAAATTTCCTCAAGAGGTAAAAGATAATCTATATAGATTGGTTTTCATAGAAAAAGAAATAAAGAAAAAAGTCCAAATTCCATAGAAGAAATACTGAAACTCTTTCAAAAAGCTTCAACATGGTTTCACAGAGAAACTCTTCCAAAATTTTGACATAATTCCAGTTCTATTTGTTTAAACCTTTTCAGGACATAGTATTTTTAATTTTTTTTATTAATCCAGAATAAAATTGCAAAAGAACAAAATTAGAAAAGTAAAGAAAGCAATAATCTAATTATATTCATGAATGTCAATGTGAAAAATAGAATCTAGCAGCATATAAAAAGGCTGATATACCATAGGCAAGTGTGGTTCATTATAGAATTCCAAAGATTGTTTATAATAGAAAAGTATCAATATAATCTCTCACAATAGTATCACTAGGGAGAACTACAGATATGATCATATCTATAGGGAATGAAAGGTATTTGAAAAAAATTTAATATCTACTCTTTTTAAACACATTCAATAAAATAAAATGAATGGATATTTTCTAACCAGAGGATCATATATTTATATGATTTTGACTTAGCTTCTAATCAATATAGAAAGCTTCATTTACCTAAGCACATTTTCTAATGAATGCCAGTATCTGAGATAAGACATACTCTCAGAATTTGAAACATATAAGATTTGTTAGTAGGTATTTTAAGACTGATCCAATTTTGACCCACTCTAAATTATTATTCAGAGAAGTAAGGTTAAAACGATAACATAAAAATCATAGTATTAAACACAAAGATATATAAAATTGGTGTTCCTGAAAAATGTAAATATCTAAATATATAACATAAGAAACATTTCACCCTTGAAAAAGAAGATAAATTTACATATCAAAATGGCATACCATGTAGAAAACAAATTGATTATGAACTATCAGCACCATAACCTCACAGATGATCTGCCCCCACAAATGTACTGAAGTATAAGAATAAAGAGTCTTGGGAGCAACTAAGTAAGAAATATAAATCACAGAGGAGACAAATTAATTTGGTTGCATCAGACATTTTTACAGCAATCTTCAATGCTATGAAATAGTGAAGCAATATGTATAAATTCAGAAAAAATAAAACTCAGGAATTAATAGTTAAATTTTTCTTTCTGTATACAAGAAACAGACAAGATAATTTCCCTATGAGCCCTTTCTGAAATAAAAGTATTTTACGATAAAAATACTTAGCTGTAGAAAATATGTGTCTGTGGGTATTATATCGATTTACATACAGTATTTAGACTAACCAACTGTGGGAAGCATGGTTTCAAACAGAATGTAATTTTTACAAATGCTGAAAATGTGAAAATAATGATTAAAATAAAGAAGGGAAGAGATAGTAAAAATTTGAAGAAATCATAGTGTGTTCATTTTCTCCTCTTTCATAACACAGTCAATAATGTTATCAAAAGTTTAAATATTCCGGCTTATGGGTTGTTTCTCATCAACTTTTTAAACTTTAAGAAATGGATACTGCTTCTTGTAAAACCATCTATTTTTCAACAGTCCAGTTTATATTAATTTCTAGTTCTTCTGTTGCAATATTGTCAGTAATCTCCTTCACTTTTAAATATGGATTCTTCTATCTGTTGATGTCTAGGATCACGTACCTCAAGGGGTTATGTCTGGAGAGTGGATTTTTGAGTGACTTTTAATTCCTTGCTCCTATTCTAAGTTATTTGAATTTTTAATCTGAGCATACATTGTGTTCTTTTAAAAATTTAATAGTTATTTGTCCAAATGAAGAAAAATACCTATGTACGTATCACCAGCCCCACATTCATTCTTAATCTAGCCAATCTGGTCATGTAAGATCAACCACAGAACTGTGACAGAATTGTGTAACTGGTATAGAATTACTCACCCTGAGTAGTACTGCTGAAGTTCAGAACACAAAGAATGGAAGACAAAAATCAATATCTGTTTCTCAAAGTATAAATGTATTGGATGGCCACAGCTTGTATGATAATAATGGAAGTTTATACGCAAATAATACATTCATTAGTCATTGAAAACATAACTAAAATTGGTAACTAAAACTGATTTTTAAAAATGTCTTGATATAAAAGAGGTATTTTGGTATCTTCATTTTATATAACAAACTACAGCACTGACATTCCAAGGACAAAATATTAATAAATGTACAATGCAAATATTTATTATTTCTGAAATAGTCTTCTGCCAATATTAATAACAGCAATACAAAATCCCTTTTTTTCCCAATGTGTGTGAGAAGCAAGAGAGTGGGGAGTGGATTTTTGTATGAATTTGTGACTATTCTGGATAATGTCTAATTACATGAAGGAATATTTGCAATTTTATGAATTATGAAGCTATATACTATGAAACTAGGAGGAATGGCCATCAATTAAACAGAGATTGTCTCACAAAAATCATTATGTAAACCATTGACTCAAACTGACCCTCATTAAGAGGGAAACTCCTGTCGTGTGCCAAAATAGTTTTACAGATCCAAGCACTTTAACACTAACTGAGAGGCACCAATGACTTTAATGAAGGGAGACAACCTGAATTCAAATGATTATTGTTGAAAAGAAAAGTTCAACAGTCGATTAATCAACTCACTTGTCACTGATAGCATTGGCCCATGTTTTAGTCCTAACATATACAAAAATAAGTTGCAAAAAAGTTAGTTCAGGTGGCTCTTAGTTATTTTATATGGTTTCTGTAGTTTTAATAAGCATAACTCACTTTTAGCAACTGAAGATCATGAAACCAGGCAAGGTCTAGGCTGTAAGTCTTCAATTTGAATGTATAGGTCATTAGACTCAGAGCTTCTGTTTATTTAAGTAATTAAAACTGACATATCATAATACCCTTAATTGTCCAGTAATCTCCATGTTATTCTAAAAATAATGAATCTGGGACTTCTCTGTCCAGTGTTTAGGACTCCACGCTCTTACTGCCAAGGCCCTGGGTTCAATCCCTGGCTGGTCGGGGAACTGAGATCCTGCAAGCCAAACCAGGGAACTAAGATCCTGCAAGCCACGCAACGCAGCCAAAAAATTAAATTAAATTAAGTTAATGAATCAAAAATAGGGAGTGTCTCAACAACTCAGTGAAATCAGACCTTTGCCTTGTGCAAATCTGTACCTAAACCCCACAGGTCTATCAGCTCTGATCATTGCTTTATGTAGCTCTAAAGATATGTGCTCATGTTTTCTCTGCTTTAAATAAAGAGAATAATTTTGCAATTATCATTTATAAGATGAACAATACCCTGGGTATTTGAATAAAACTTTATCTTTTCTCTTTTCATTTAGCTTCAAAACTTTACATTTTAAGCCAGTTGTGCCATTTTCCTGTATGTCACAGACGTGACATTTTCTTTGATCACCATTTTCATAAATGGAGAATGTTTTCTTTATACTTCTTAGTATATATTGGACACTTCATCTCCTTTACATTCAACATCCCCAATTATTTTCCTACATAACTGTTGTTGTTGTTTAATCTACTCTGGAAAATAAAATGTTTTGTACATATGTTCTTTAAAAATCATTTTAGAAGTCCTGAAAAAAATCTAGAAAAAAATGCAATTTGTGGCAAATTTTTTATGCTAGTGAAAAAAGTTATTATCCATTTTGTCCAATAAATGGTCACAGTTTACATGGTTTTAATAAGACTACCTATGCATGACGGATGTTGGTAAATTATGTAAATCTCATAAGTTTATCTGGTAATATGATCAGAATAACAGAAAATGGTTTGCTTGAAGCCCCATGACAAATACCACAAAATGTGAGAAGAAGCATAAGTTTAACTCTTTCCTTGTGGTAAGAAAATTAAAAGGAAAATTTATATTATATATATGCATAACCCTTCCTTCTCAAAGCAGTGGGAAAATGACCAACCTACATTGGGTATTCAGATGTTTTTCATTTGTGTCAGAAATAAATACCTCCTACTGAATCCATGGGGTTTGTCACCTGACTTTCGGACATTGTATTCAAAACAACACAATGCTTATGAAGGTGTATAAAAGAAATAAAAGAATTCTAGTTTAGTCAGAGTTAATGATCCAGTTATGAAGGCAATTATACTCTATCACGATCTAAATATATATTACATTACTATCCACATTGGTTTGAAGGTTTAAGATATATATGTACTTACATATTTTAAGCCTTTCAAACCAACATATCAGGAATATAATTTAAAGCAGTGCTTACAAAGGGAAGATGCTGAAGGGAAGTAACTGAATGCAGTTCATCAGGAAAGCTTCCTGGAGGAGGTAAATTTTAAGATGTGTTTTAACCCAAAGAGAGTCATTGGTTAGCAAAGAAGAAAACAGAAAGTTCTGCAACTGCTGAATCCAGAGCCAAGAGGAAAAACAGTCCTATCACGAAAAGCTAGGGATTTTCCCACAAACCAACATGAAGAAACAATGTAAGTGACACCTTTGTGGTTTAAGCTAGATACAGCAAGTAGAAACTGAGTACATTTTAAACCCCATTATGGCTCTTTGTTTAATGGTAAGTGTGAAACACCTCTGCTAAATCATTCCTGGCATAATCAATGTAGTCACTGCCATGTCTAACTACATTTTCATGGCTCTGCTGCCTTAGCATATTTCCAGAGTTACTCCTTCCTCTCATTTACCAGTGTTCTACTAAAACGCTCTGGTAATCATCCTGTACTGAAATTGAAGGCTGTGTCCTCTTCAGAATGTTCATCTATGCCGATGGCCTTCTGAGTTTAATGGCATGTAATTACTGTTCCCTCTTTAAACAGTGTAACTTCTGTAACTGTAAAACTAAGCAGTATTCTGCCAAAAACCCCTTCACATTAGGAGAAACAGGAAAGTGAAGCAAGGTAATTGGTATCCATGCCAAACAGAAAGAGACTGACAAAGCTGATTCATCCACTTGTCAGCAGGATCAAATTAAAGGCACAAGCCAAGGCTTTCCTTGAGCCTTGACCTGGCTGGGGCAATGGGAAATAACCTTATTCCTCATCTGTGTCAGTTGAAACAAGGTTGTTTTAAAAGTGAGCCAAATTTGGGCTATTTATTTCTGTTAATACAATCAATTATTATGACAGTTCATCAAGGTTGGTTGGGAGTGAGTGAAATTTCTAAGGATGCTGGGTCTATAAGAATTCAGTTATGAGTGGTTCTTAGATTAGTGTCAGCACACTAATACTAAAACATTCTTGACTTCATCGCATATAAATACATTCAAGTGGAAATATCAATTAATCAGTCAATATATATAACATGTCAATCTCCCACACAGTTTTTATAACATTTCAGTAGCCTCTCTACTGACAAGTAAAATAAAACAAAACAAAATAAAATGAAATAAAATATTTGTAAAAACATTGACAAATATGGTTAGTGGTATTTTTGGTAGATGTTAACTGTCAATAAAATATGAAAATGCTAAAGAATATCCCCATAGCAAATATCACTAAATATCTTTAAAGTGAAAAAAATATCTACAGAAGAGTAAAATTTTATTCTAAATACTTACATTTGAATATTGACTTCGATAATAAAATACTTTACACAAAGAGAATACAACTATTAATAAAGATAACTTTAGCACCCTCAGGCTATCTCACACATTTTTATATATGTGTCTGACACAGAAGACCTTAACATCTTTTGCTTGCCAAGTGTATTTCAAAGCACAGCCAACACAGTGGAGTAGGGATTAAAACTTCCAAGTTTAGAATCTTACACAAAATGTGAATGTATCTCCAATTGTCTCCTTCCCTCTATCAGTCAAGGACATTTTTCCTTCTTCTGGATTAACCCAGAATTTTTTGCAGCAGTCATCGAAGTAGACTGCTCGGATCTCCTTTTAAGAGGAGCTACCTAGGAAGCACAGGTTATCGACCGCCTCCAAATGCTACAATTTTGAACCCACCACAATGTTCAGGCCAGACCACTCCCAGTCAATGACTGAGCAATGGCAGGGGTAAAGGAGAGTAGTAGAACTCCCACCCACCTGAGAATTCCTACAGGATATAGGATTCATCTAACCCACAATTTTAGCTAGGGACCTCGCTATCAGCCTGCCTGAAATTCTCTGCTCAACACTGAATTCTGAGGCTCTTCCTATCGAAACCTTCCTGTGCTCACTTACTTCTGAGATGTGGGGTCTCACTTTGCCTACTCCTGCTCCTGTTCTCTTTATCTTACACAGGGCTTTACCCCATAAATCTCCTGCAAATCTGGTTCAGTCTTAACATCTGCTTCTTGGAGAGCCTGCAATGAAACAGGTGGTTCCATGATTGGGGTGAAAGAAGGAGTGACCCCACTATCACCTGCAGTGATCCCCTGGGGGACACTGAGCCTCCCATCTCCATAACTCTAAGATTTGTACGGTTAGAAGTCTTGGTCTTCAAGAAGAGTAAACTCTTGCTGTGGGATATAGCCAGAGTTTCGCTGAATTACAGGCTAGAGCGGCTACCAGGGAACTTTGGACTTATGCTCAGACAGCCAGTTTGGGAACCAATATTGGCATGTAAATCTTGAATCTTTTTGGTTGTTGTTAAATTTCTATTCATGTTCTTACTCTTCCCTCTGAGGTGTGTGATTGTTAATTCAGACACCCACAAGTCAGTGATTCTATCTAGTGTTAAGCTTCATTAATAATATCAAGGATACAGGTAACTGCAAGGCACTGAAAAAGCACAAAGAAGTCTGGACTATCAATGCCACTCCTCAGGTCCCTCTTTGTTGTATTACATTGTGCTTTCAGACAGATCTAATATATGACGTCTCTAAATTATGCCACCAGGACCTTACTTACACTATGGGAAGCTATTCTGGCTCTGAAACACTGCTACTTTGATACTCAATTATATAACTTATGTCATATTTTCTAGAGAGCTGTGTCCCATAAGTGCATAGATTCTAGATTTGATTCCCCTAATTATTCCTAGACTAAGTACATCCTGCTAAAACATTCCACAAACTCACTCACTATAAATATCACCAATGTATTTGTCAGGAGATGTGTTATTATTATGTCTACAAAAAGATTAGATAGGAATTAGATTTATTGCTATTTTGATTTGTAAAAATTTTTGATATAATAGGAAAAAATAGTCAACCCTTTTAATATATGTCACAACTATTTTACCCACAGGATTTTATTTTCCTTAGAGTATTATTAGTAAAATTTTCTGATCAGTAAATATTTATTTACATAGTGCTATGTTTTAAGTCAATTATATCACTTCTTTTTTGTTTAAGAATTCAGCCTTGTGTGTTATAATTATATAGCCCTAGCCCCTTTTAAGATGAAATGAACTTTAAACTTATTTTTAAGAACTTGTAGTATTAAAGCATCTAGAATCAATTTTGTTATAAGAAGTGAAGTTAGAATCCTTTTTGAAAAAATCATCTCAAAAAAGTTAACCATTATCTCAGCATCATTTAACATATTCTTTGTTCTCATTTATGTTAAATAGTAGGACTATCAGATCATAAATACGTACAATGTATGTAATTAACCTCTTTCTTGACTTTCTAGTCTATTTCCATGACCTCTCTTTTCTCACACCAGTATTCTCATGCTCTCTTTATTCTAGAAATCTAGAATTTATTTAATAACTAGCAGAGTAATCATTCCTCTCCTCCCACTTAATTGTTCTTCAGCTGCATGATTTCCTTTGCTATTCTTTCCTATTTATGCTAATAGATGACTTTTTTTTTTTTTTTTTTTTTTTTTTTTTTTGCGGTATGCGGGCCTCTGTTGTGGCCTCTCCCGTTGCGGAGCACAGGCTCCGGATGCGCAGGCCCAGCGGCCATGGCTCACAGGCCCAACTGCTCCAGGGCATGTGGGATCTTCCCGGACCGGGGCACGAACCCGTGTCCTCTGCATCGGCAGGCAGACTCTCAACCACTGCGCCACCAGGGAAGCCCATAGATGACTTTTTGATTCATGTTGTTCAGTAAACCCCAAAACCATACTAGTATTTGATTAGAATTGTATTGTTTGAATATATTTTTTGGATAAAAGTAAGTGATCACTTGAAGAAGAGTATTTAAATCCTCAGCTAAACTTGTAGATTTATTTCTAATTTTAATTCATATTTTGCTTCATGAATTTAGAATATTTTCTATTAGGTGCATACACATTAAGGAATGTTAATGTATTTTCAGATAATTGAACCCCTTGTCACTGTGTAATGTTCTCTTTATTTCTAATATCTCCTATTTGAAGTCTACTTTGTCTGATACTAATAGAGTTACTCCAAATTTCTTTTGTTTAATGTTGTCATGGTATATCTTTTTTCATACTTTCACTTCTAACTTATCTATGTCTCCATGTTTAAAGTGGGTTTTCTGTAGACAACTCCCCAGAATCAGCCAATCTGTGAAGTCTGAAGGCACAATCCTCCATAACACAGCCCTCACTTCTGATACCAACAGCAAGTTCAGGAGGTTCCCAATACCTCCCTCAAATTTAATAATTTACTAGAAGCATTCATAGAACTTACTGACTGCTATTATACTTGTGGTTACAGCTTATTATAGGGAAAAGATATAGATCAAATTCAGCAAAGGAATAAATGCTCAGTGCAGAGACTGGAAGGTTCCAAATACAGAGCATTCATTGCCTCTCCCATGGAGTGAACATGTGTTACCTTTCTGGCATCAATGTGTAACAATATACATGGAGTATTGCCAACCAAGGGAGTTCATCCTAGTTTCAATGTCTGGGGATTTAACTGGGGTGTCCTTACATAAACATGATTGATTGATTAACGATGTGATTGAACTCAGTCTCTAGGTCAACTGATATCAACTACCAAAGCCCCTCACCTAAACCCCTGGTTGGCCTTTCTGTTGTGGCTAGCCCTTAATATAAACAAAGACACTCTTATCAAGTATGACAGAGATTATCTCTCAGAAACTGAGGGAAAGGCCAGACCATTTCTTGGGCAAGGCCAAATTCTTCACTAAAAAACAGCATGTAATTGGGTCTTGTTTTTCATCCAATCAAACAATCCCTATATTTTAACTGGTGTGTTTAGACCAGTCATATTTATTGTGATTATTGATAAGATTAAAATCTACAACCTTGTCGTATCTTTTCATTATTTCATCTATTCTTTGTTTCTTTAACCTCTTTATCTGCTGCCTTTCTTAAATGGATTGAGCATTTCCATTTTACCTCTTCTATAGACTTAATATATATACCTCTTTTTAAAAAATTTAAGAGGATACACCAGGATTTCAATGTACATCTTTAATTAATCAGAATCTACCTATAAATTATATTGTACTACTTTTTGCATAGCATAAGAATCATACAGCAGTATATTTCCAATGCCTTCCTGGCATCATTGTGCTGTTTTTGCAATGTATCTAACTTTACATATGCTATAATCACATAATTAATTCCAACTATTTTTTATTTATTTTTGAGCAATTAAAAATAGGAAAAAATGACTTTGTTTACCCCATTTATTTTATTTACAGAACTCTTTTATTTCTTTGTGTATATATATATATAAGATTCTGGTAACATATTTCACTTTCTAAATAATCCCTTTAACACTTCTTATAGAGTAGATCTGCTGGCTTTAAAATACTACAACTTTTGTTTGTCTGAAATTATTTCTACTTTATTTTGGAAAGAAAATTTTACTGGGTATAAAATACTGAATTGACTTTTTTTTTTTCTTTCTTTAGCACTTTAAAGACCTCACTCCATTGTCTTCCAACTTACATGTTTTCTAAAGAGAAATAGTTGTTATAAATCTCATCTGTGTTCCTCTGCATGTAATGTTCTTTTTTCTCTGGCTGCTTTTAAGATTTTCCCTGTGTTCTTTGTTTCCAGGTGTGGTTTCTTTTATCTTCTATTTATTTTATTTTACTTTACCTTTTAATTTAATTTAATTTAATTTTATTTTATTTTAGTTCAGTGGTTATCCTGAGTGGCATTCTTTTATCAGTGCTTTGGGGTTTATTCATAATCTTGGGAAATTCTTAACCAATAATTATTCAACTATTTCCTCTGTCTCATTCTCTTATAACATTCTAGAATTCTATTTACATGAATTACTGATCATTTGATACTGTTCCAGAGCTCTTGGAGGCTCTGGTTTTGTTTTGTTGTGGTTTGTTTTGTCTTTCCTACTCTTTTTTCTCTTTGTTTCAGTTTGTGTAATTCCTATAGATTTGTCTTCCTATTCACTGATTTGTTCCTCAGCTGTGTGGAATCTGTTGATGAGCTCTTCAAAGGCACTGTTCACCATTGTTGATATATTTCTCATTTCTAGAACTTTCCTTTGATTTTTTTCTTATAGTTTTTTATCTCTCTTCTGATTTTGCTTATTACCACCAGGGACTTTACCATATTATTCATAGTGAATCATAATTACCTTATATGACTTTTGAGATAGTTCCAATATCTTTCATATCTGGGCTTAGTGCCAATGGATGCTTTGTGTCTTGAATTGTGTTGTTTTCTTATTGCCATGTTGCGTGTCATATTTTTTATTGATAGCTAGACATCTGTGAGGGGCAATAAAGACCAAGACAAGACTATTTTTTTTTTCTGAAGAATGGGTTTACCTTTATTTCAGATAGGCCTTCAATGCAGGAATTTCAGTTAATCAAATTAGAAGGTAGGCTGCCTATGTTTACATTCAGCACTTTACAGATTTCAAATAATCTTAGCAATACTTTATTTTAAGGCTGGTGACTTATTTGTTTTGTTTTGTTTTCATTTGTTTGTTTTTTAAGTATCTGCTCCACAGTCAGTTTTAATCTATCCTTTGCACTGTACTTCAGGGAGGGTCTGTTTCATCCAAGTCAATTGTTACTTGATGTTATCCTGGCAGAAGGGAATGGGAGAGAATTCTATGTTGTTCTGATAAAACCTCAGGAAGCTATCATGTCCTATGTATCTTGAGAGTTTAGTTTCCTCAGTGTTCCTTTCCTCCACTGACCTAGCAGATATTCCTATCTATCTTCCAGTGATAGGGAGTTTTTCTCCTATTCTCTTTTCCTAGTTGCAACAGATTTTCTCCAGTGCTCTTAGGACAACAGCATTTGTTTACCCCTCTCTGAACAGATTAAGAATTTTATTCCTTAGGGAAATAAAATTGAAAGTGTTTCAGTGTGGTTCGGTGCCTTTTTCACAACTGATCCCTTTTCTCAACTTTTCACTATAAGGGAAGATTTCTTAGAACACTTTTCTTTTGTATGTGTGGTTGTGATCATCTGATGGATTTCATGCAAGAAAAGTCTGTAACAGGGTATAAACAATTCCTTTTTTTGCAGCTATATTTGCAGTGCATGTTTGACTGTTCTCCATCAATTTGTCAGTCATCCTAGCTGAACTCTGCATACCAGTGTCTGACTGTGCCTTGCCCAGGTAAGCAAGAATTTATGCTTCACCTCTCCCTGCGAGTGGTTGTCTCTCTTTATATTTTGAACCAGTTGATTATGTTGTAACTTCAAACTTCATGGGTTCAAGAAAAGTCATGAACATGATATTTGTCAGGTTATTTTTTTTCTTGTATGGTTTGGAACCATGCCCTTTCTAACCCTCAACCTCCCTAAATGGAAACCAGAAGTCCAATATCTATCATTTTTACTTGTAACATCAAACTCTATAAAGAAAAGATTACAAAACAGTACACACCAATAGCTTTTGTTATTATAAGATTATTGTTTACCAAATATTTGTTTAGTGCCTGTTCTGAGCAAGGTTTGTCCTCAGCAAATCACTAGGCTATATAAGTAACTTCCTGTAAATCTGAGATGATGAGTATGAAAGTATTTTAAGAGTTATAACAAGAAGAGGAAAATAAGAACTTCAACAGTATTTCTATTATTAAAATATGGACTTATGTGACAAAATGATTCATTTGATTCAAATCCATGTTTGATAAACAAAATTGTTGGAATTAAGTATGCATTAAGTTTTACATATTCATTTATTCTGAGGTGTGAAGAAGCAAGGACTTTGAGTTTTATTAATCTATTGTCTAAATGATACTTTGAGGAAAAGGACCATAAAAACTCTGGATAACTTGAGAGTTGTTAAAATAATAGTTCACCTTTACATTTGTAAATAGATTTGATCCTGGATAATAAAAGAAAAAGTTGCCTGAAGTCATTTGCTAAATGAAAATTCTTTTCCCATTCCAATCATCAAAGGTCATTGATCTGCCATTATCACTGGACAAAATTAAACATCCAGTGGGTCAGGACATGAAGTCAAATGTCACAGAAGAGTGTTGTTTAGTTCATGGAAGAAGAAAAAAATGGAGAGAAAAACACAAGTCATCAGTCATATTTAATCCAAGGAAATTATCTGAGTAAATTGGAAGTGTCTACCAAAAACACCAAACATATTTGTGTATTTTATCTTAAGTTTGGTGGAAAGCAAAAAGCTTTCCAAAAGCTCCTAGGGCACTTCAAAAGAAGGAAACTTTATCAAAAACAAACTAAATCCTGAGAAAAAGCAGACATGAGTAATTTTCTCATGCTATTTTTTCCTAAATAAATGTCTAACCTTATTGCTTAAAGGTGACCAAATATTCTTTACTTTATAAGCAAAACTAGGTCAGGGCTCAGCCTGTAAAACTCTCATTTGGTCAAACCAAGAACAGAATGTGGCTTTATGTCTGAGAAGTGTATTTAATTTTGACAGCCCAACCTCTTAGGGCTTCACTAATCAAAAGCTCAGCACATAAACACACTGCCTGCAGCCTTGCATTGATTGTCAGTGCACTTAATAGCCAGGAAAACTGCAGCTTTATTAAGTGTACAGTACTAACAATAAAAACATTACTATTTATAGCACAGAGTATGGCGGGATATCTATACAAATAAAATATAATAATAATAAACAAAAGGACAGCCTGTAGTCCTACAGAAGAACATCAGTGAATTTGTTTTAATGCCAAGCCACAACAGGATACTCAAGTGTCCCTAGGCATAAGATACTGCAACCTCTACTAAAAGACAGGAGACTTTTGTGATCTCTGCAGTGTGAAAATGAATGTCAACCAGTTTCTTCAGAATTGTTTCTTATAATTTTAAATCTCCATTGCCTCTATGCCCAATGAGAGAAATGCTGTCTGGGGAGGAGAGAGAAGAGAGACATCATAGAGTCCAGTTACAGTCAGTATTGAAGAATATCCTAGAAATTAATCAGTGATGGCATTTTAAAAGCAGATACAACTTGATGCATTTGGGGGGATATAAAGAGCATATTGGTAACACTGAGGAAACTTCATTCTGGTCATAAAGACTGAATACTCTGCATTACAACTTCAGGTTAGGGTTTTGAAATGAAGGGGAAAGAGCTTTTTTTCTATATATTTTCATTTATATAGACATTCATTACTGCAACCTTGCAGTGCAAGTGGCATACATTTTAGAGAGGCTAACACATTTGAGAAAGGAAAGGACAAGGAAGAAGAGTGTAGAGACTAGCATGTACTGAACATTGTATGAAACATTTGAGGCCCAGTGGTTACCTCCAACACAACATTGGTTTGTTCCATCACACAAAAAATGGTAATCACTGTGTCCAAAAAGTCCATGCAATAAAGTGTATATGCACTAGGAAGCCTTTAAAAATAATATGTTCAGAGCTTTAAGTAAGAAGAAAAATACAATTAGTTTTATTATAAACACCCATATTTTTATCATCATTCTTCAGATAGGTAGTATGAGGCTCATAGAAGTAATATGAGCAAAGTCATTGATCTTGGCAGTAGTGATGCTAAGAATCAAACACCGTTCTGATATATTGGATCCAGTATCCCACAGTACCTTGTGTAACACACAGAGACAGATAAATCGCTTAAGACCACTTAATTAACTGAGTTAACTGACTTGAAATATAAGTCCTTTATTACATACGTAACAGGTACTTAGCTAAGTGCATCATGTACATTATACATTTAATTGCAGACCTCTGGTTCATGCACAGAAACAATTTAACATGAGAAACCTGAGACTCAGTAAAGTTAAAATGACCTGTGCAGGTCCCTTTGCTGATTGGTGACAGAAGCAGAGTAGATCTATCCTTATCCTTTTCTTCCTTAAGCTATATAGCATACAAGCCATTATTGAACAAGTAACTGTTGTATCTGATTCCCCTACAAACTGTAACAGTAGAGATATTTTAGACAGAGAAAAATAAAGGATTTCTAAAATGCAGAAATGAACTGAGGTTCAAAATTTTTAAAATTGCTTTACCTGGTCACATCACAATAACACAAAACTCCTTAAGTATGGAAAGCCATATCTTACTCATCTTTGTAGTCTTAGCACATGATAACATATGCAAGCACCACATACTGACAGTTCTTTCTGGTAACATAGATCATTCGTTCATATTTGGCCTTTCAAATTGAGAAATTTTCAGTCTCTCGCCTCAAAATAAATCTTCTGGATGATGGATTTCCTTTAAAATAATTTGGAATGTAATTTTGTGGTTATCATTCTGTTTGTTGGGAAAGTGGAGGAGGTGAGAAGCAGAAGTTACCCTTAGTGTCTATGATAAAATGTTCATAACTCATTTTGGCAATCCTAAACTACTCTGTGTTCTACAAAATAAACAAACAAAACAAAATAAAATAAAATATTACTTTGACAAAAGAGAAGAAAGGCTGAGACAAAATAACACACACACACACACACACACAAACCCTGATATTTGAGATATAGTTTATTAAGTCATCTCAACTCTGGGCACCTGATCTATTTTCCATTTTGGACAACAGCAAACTCCTGTGACAGAAGTGAGAACACAGTCGGTACTGATAGAGCCAAACTCTGAATATATTCATATTTTTTTCTTGGAAGACCATGTCTAAATTGATGTAGAGACCATATGAGATACGTCTCAAAATGTTGAGCCACTAGCAAGTTTTAACACAACTGCCTCCTCTGGTTGAACATCAGGAAAATGTTAATCAATGAGAAACTCAATTTCTAAGCATTTTCCACTCAGTCAGACAATGATTGCCAATTGCGGGTTCACTTCTGGGCACTGGGCTGGGTGGAAAAGTACAAGGCATGGCTCATGCCCTAAGAAATTTAGACCTTCCAGCTAAAACACTTCTAATTTGGGCTAAATTTGAATGCTAGATTAGTCTATTACTTTAAATCAAATATATATATTTATTATACATATTATACATACACATATATTTACATGTATATATGTTATATGTAATAGGTAAATTATATATATTTAAAGATGTATATATAACGTGTGTATATATGTTCATATGTACATATTTATTCTTGGCTTTGGAGTCAAGTTCAGGCATGAAACCATATCTTCACAGCTCTGTGATCTTGAGAACATGTTAATTACTCTTGACCTCCATTTTCTCATTTGTAAATTGTAACTAAGACTTTTCAGAAAGTGTTTGTGAGAACTCAGTGAAACAGCACTCTTAAAGTGCTAGTCACATAGAGAATACTCAATAAATTCTGGTACTTTTCTTGAGAATCATAATTTTGTAAGAGTTAAGCTTTCCAGAAGCAGTAAGACCTCCTTAAATTGTTGATTTCAATTGGTGAAATTTAAAACCCTTTTGGAAATGACTCTGCTGACGTTAAAAAAGTTACTTCAATTAATTTCACAACTTAAAAGAAATTTCTGCTGATAAAGAAAATATTGTAGTACATTTTGGAGTTCCAAAAAACTGTTGAAAGACCAACATATTTTATGGCTCATTTTATTTGTTTTATTTTGTTTTTTCCTTAAGACAGAACAAAAAATTCACAGTAAATGAATCCTAGGAAGCAATATGCCTCCAGTAGACGTTTTAACAAAAAGCTACTCAATTTCTATGTACAAGACCGTACCCAACAACTTGTAGGAAGTGATTTTTCTCCAACTACTGAGTCCAGCTCTTCCAACAACCATACTCTTGTTGCTGGAAGGGTCTTATACTGAGAAACAAGAAGCAAGCAGTGTAGTAACCTTACACAAGGTGGCCTTTATTGCTGCAACATTACACCACTAACCTCCTTCCTCTTTTCAATCATTATGGCAAGCAACTATGGAAACAAAACAGAATAAAATGCTGTAATTATGAAACGATAACATCGGGCAGAAACTCATCATCACATCTCTTTAAAAAACAGATAAACGTTCGTTTTGTGGGTGCTATTTTCTTATTTCTGAAAAAGAAAATAACACTTTTTAAATTCAAAACCTCATCTGTAGCCTCCTGTAATGGATTCTCCATACTAATTTATAAGACCTGTGAAGTTCAAAATATACACGACAGATGACTCATATTATGATCTCACTAAAGAAAGACAGAACTTATCTGTAATTACACTAGCCTACAAAAGGTGAATTTTTCATTCCCTTGGTCTGAGCGCTGCAATGGCTTTCTTTTATCTTATATCGCCTTTTTGGTTGTCTGTGTTGAAACGATCTTCTCATTTTTGGACTGTCCCTGGTGGACATTTTTGGCAGACCGGAGGAACTGCTGTCTGGAATCTTTGTTGAGCACCACACTCGCCTTAATGCTGGAAGATATCCGAGTCACACATCTGTTACTCATTTACACCCTTGAACCAGAAGCTGGGCCAGAAGAATGGGATTACGAAAACCAGGTCGCTAAGCCTTTTTTCCTTCTCTTTTCTCCTCACTTCTTGCATCTTCCCAACAAGCAGATTTATAACTACCAAATGACAGAAGACTTGTAAGCTGTAACCACTGTTGAAATTATGTTTGTCGAACATTTTCTCTTAATCTTTAAGTAGCATTTGTCTTTATTTTTAACTTTGTTTTTTAAAATAAAATTTTAATTTTTGTGTGTGTGTGTGTGTGGTACACGGACCTCTCACTGTTGTGGCCTCTCCCGTTGCGGAGCACAGGCTCCGGACGCGCAGGCTCAGCGGCCATGGCTCACGGGCCCAGCCGCTCCGCGGCATGTGGGATCCTCCCAGACCGGGGCACGAACCCGTGTCCCCTGCATCGCCAGACGGACTCTCAACCACTGCGCCACCAAGAAAGCCCTAAAATTTTAATTTTATAACAGTTTTAGATATACAGAAAAGTTATGAAGTTAGTATGGAGAGTTCCCATATGTCCATACCCAGTTTCCACTTTCATTAACATCTTCTGTTAGTATGGCATATCTCTTACAATTAAGGAACCAATATTGATAGATTATTTTAATTCAAGTCCATACTTATTCAAATTTCCTTAGTTTTCTGTTCCAGGATCCCAACCAGGGTACCACATTATATTAAGTAATCATACGTCCTTAGGCTCTTCTTGATTTTCTCAATTTGTTTTGTTTTTTGTTCTTTGATAGTCCTAACAGTTTTGAGTACTGGTCAGGTTTTATACAGAATGTCCCTCAAAATTGGAACTCGTCTGACGTATTTCTCATGATTAGACTGAGGTTTTTCATTTTTGTGAGAAAAACCTCAAAGGTAAAGTACTGTTTTCCTCACATTTTATCAAGAGCACATAATATAATATGACTTTCGACCATTAGTCAACTTTGAGCCTCTGGCTGATGTAGTCTTTGTGCAGTTTCTCCATTGTCAGGTTACCCATTTACTCCTTTCCACACAGTTTCCCTCAGAAAGAAGTTGCTGTACAAAACCTGTATTTAAAAAGTTCCTCCATGAGAGAGGAATACCTCATAAATATTTTGGAATTCTTCTGCACAAGATATTTTTCAGTTCCCCTCCATTAATTTAATTACTCAATCATTTATATCAGCATGGGCTCATGGATATTTATTTTACACTTTGGGGTATAACCTAATACAATTTCATTCATTTTGTTCCACCTTTTGTCGTTGGGAGCTTTCTCCTTTGACATGTCCCACTGTTGTTTGTCTTATTTACTTTTTAGCACTTTCTTACTTTCTGCCACTACAAGATACTTCAGGCTCATGTTGTATATTTTCTATCCCCAGCCCTAGTATCAGTTCCTTTTTCCAAGGAGCCCTGGTCCGTTTTTTTTGTTTGTTTGTTTTTTGCGATACGCGGACCTCTCACTGTTGTGGCCTCTGCCATTGCGGAGCACAGGCTCCGGACGCGCAGGCTCAGCGGCCATGGCTCACGGGCCCAGCCGCTCCGCGGCATGTGGTATCTTGCCGGACCTGGGCACGACCCTGCATGAGCAGGCAGACTCTCAACCACTGCGCCACCAGGGAAGCCCCCTGGTCCCTTTTATTGGAGAATGATATTAGAAAATAAGATATGGATGGTACTAAGGAGCCATTGTTTCTAGATCCTCCCACACAGAGCAAGGATGTATTTGTACGTACTAACCAGTGTATATACACATATCTATAAATATTTCTATCTGTAACTATCTATCTATTGTAAACTAACTATGAATGCATACTAATCTGTTGCCACATGGATCATTCTAGCCTCTTCCCCTAGTTTATCTGTAACCAACAGTGAAAAACCTGACTCCCACCATCTGCCAGCATATGTGAGTAGTGGTATCAGAATTGCTAACCAATTCCAGTGTGGGAATAATAGTGTATGCAAAATTTTTGGACTGGTTTCTTTCACTTAGCAACATGCATTTAAGGTTCATCCATGTTTTGTGTGGCTTGAGACTTCACTTCTTATCAGTGAATAATAATCCATTGTATGGAATCTGAATATGTGGGAGTTTGTGGTATAATTACCTCTTTGACAAAGGTCCAGTGTTCTTGTGAAGGCTGTTGACTGGGCATAAGATGAAGACATGGTTTAACACACCACAGTGAAAATGGCTGTCTTCCCAGACACGTGGTTTATTTCCACTCATGTTGACTTTTGAAATAAAGTTTTCCTGAAAACCAGGAAATATTTTTAACTTCCTCTTTTATATCTATAATTTGGTCCCCTCTCCTCCCTTTGTCTTTTCTCTTCTTTCTCTTCACTCTCCACTTTCCTCCAAACAGACTTTAGAAATGTAAACGTAAGAGGAATTATGCTGCAAGCTTGTTCTTCATAAAAGAACATCTTTTAATTAAATTAGAAAAAAAATACCGCCACAGGCAACACTTAAACTGACAAGGTATGCATTCTGTTAATCTTTGCAGAGAGGCACTGTACACTGCAGTTAATTTAATTAGGTAGAGAAAAGGCCTGTTTAGTCCTAGGGGTTTACCAGTGTCCTTTTAAACTGAGGACACAGCATTTATATAAAGTCATTTTGATATCAGGCAATACATTTCTAAACAGTAATTTTAAAATACTACTTGCTATTATTAAATGATACCTTGTTGTAACTTCTCACTTCATGAGACAACTTTCATATCACAGAGAAATTTCACCCGCCAACCGGCTTTTTGCTTCCCTCCAATAATTTATTGACTTTGAAAGTGTTAAATAATTAGGATTAGGTTCCCTGGAAAACAACTGCACTCGGGAAATACACGTCAAAGCTATATTACAATGGATAAAGTATTTGGATTATGTTTCTCTTCTGGGCCACGGTAGTGAATGATAACAAATAACTTTTATATTAAAAACTATATAACAGTTGAGAAGTAGGTTATGTTCTGATGACACTCCTGGTACTACAGACACAGAAAAGAAAGCTTTAGGATGTTTTAATCATCTTTTTATCTCAAGTCATACTTTCCAACACTTCAAAATCTTCACTGAATATTTCTACCTCTTTCGACCACCCTAAGAAGCTAGATGGGTTATCACTTTGTCACGCTCAATTATAATAGAAAATCATCCAGGGATCATATTAACTAAATACAAGCAACTACAGTTCAAAAAGCAAGTTATATACTAAGAAATGTTCCATTTCATGAAGATTTTTTTTACCCAGAATGACAGAGAACACTGTTGCAGTCTCCCCAAGGTAGCATTATGAATCAAAGCAAAGATATACATTTTTTTTTTAGTTCCTTGGATTTCATTTGTTAATTTATCTACTCATGTGAGTAGTTGAGAGTAGGCACTAGCCTAAGTGATAGCGGTCTGAATTAGTCAAACCTAGCCTGTGACAGCATAAAGCTTAGACTCCAACAGTCTGGGGGGTTGTTTCTGTCTGTGGTTTCAGGTTTAGGTGAAGGTTGGAGCAGTTTTTGAGCAATAAGGGAACTATTGAATAAGAGATTGATTGGAGGTATGTTAATCTCTCTTTTTTGTTATCTATCTGTACAACACAACATCCTTTGCAATCACAAGGATGATATATGTTGATGTAATTAGTCCACAACAAGCGGGACAAATTCACTTTTGGTAATACCTCGTCAGCATCTAATTTGCAGTTCTGATCTGGAAACCTAGCAGACCTCTGATTTAAAATTACTGTTTGGGGACAAATTAAAAAGTTCGTTTTCAGGCAGAATGATTCCTGGCATTTATTTGCACAGAGACTTATATAACTGGTCCAAATTCATGCCCCATTTATGTAAGAAGAATTCATTGTTAAATGCTTAACATAAAAGTCAGGACCAAAGGAACAAATGATGAGTATCCTAACAATTTGGGAAACACAGTATCAGGGTTAGGAACACAGGCTTTGTTACCAGGTGGACCTGGATTTGAATCTCAGTTCTGTCACCTATTATCTGAATTATCTCAGGTTTATTCCTGAGACTCTGGAGGCTCAGATTCTCTGTGTTTAAAATAATAATAACAACCATGCAGGGTCGTTACTTAAGGATTAAGTTTTTAAATGTACCCAAAATATTTATTACTAAGCTTGCATATATGTACTAAATAAATGTTGGGTGTTATTGTGTTTGTTGGCAGTAAACAGGCCTTTAAAACTGTTCTGCATTCCTTGATGATTTAGAATAAATGCTTTTGCCAACAGTTAACAGAAAATCAGCCTCAAATGATTTTAAAAATAGGCAAACTGTATCATTTCAACTAAAATGAACCTAGAAGTAGAATAATTCCAAAAGTTATCATAGACTTATCTTCAATAACCCAGGTTCTCTCCATATATGTTTTTTTGCTCTGCCCACACATAGTGTTGACTTTTGTCCTCAGATTTTAATCCTCATGATCATAAAGTGACTGCCACAACCCTGCTCTCACAATTTCACAGGACACTGTGCAATGGCCAGTAGTGAGAAGGAGAATGCAGGCTAACAAATTAGTTTGTCACAGTTCCATAGATGTTGACAAAAGAGTGAGACTCCTTGGTGAGTCAGAGATGGAGAGTTTATTACTCATAATAAAAGCAATGGCCACAGCATCATCAATTTTTTGAACTATTTCCCAAAGTCACCATTCCCACAGGGCAATGTAACAAGGGCCTGGTGATGCCTGCATATACTGTGGTTTGTTTAATAGGAGAGGAACCCTGATAGGAGGAAATTCTAATATTTTATATGGGCTTTAATCAAACCTGCTTGACTTTTGTGCTGGAAGGCGATATTACCTTTTTTATTCTGGACAGTAAGCAAACCTGTCCTTTACTCCAAACTATTTCTATTTTTGAAGGCTGTTTACTATTCAAATTTATTAAAATATACTTTGGAATAAAAGAGCAGTGAGTAGAGAAACACAAGAACTCCCATGCAGAGTGTACCCCATTCTCATGCCCCTTGTTAAAAGTAACAAAATCTGGACTTCCCTGGCGGTCCAGTGGTTGAGACTCCACGCTTCCACTACAGGAGGCCCATCCCTGGTCTGGAAACTAAGATCCCACATGCTTCAATGTGCGGTCCCAAAAAAGAAAAACATAACAAAATCTTTCTCAAAAGTTTTCTGGGAGTCTTTATTTCACTCAGTATATTTGAGCCTCATTTGCATTCTTAGTTCCAACTCTAGGAAAGGATACAGGAGTGCCATAATTGACTCATTAATCAAGATTTAATTCCAGGACTAAGGAGGCTTCCAGCCTCCCCTACAGCATGCAGCTCCCCCACGTTACAAAAAAATGGAAATTTCTTGAAAAGCGAAAATGGAGGATTATTATTAAGCAGGTGACCAGCCAATGGGAACTGCCAAACCTGTTGTGTGTGTGTGTGTGTGTGTGTGTGTGTGTACATCCACATCAGCCAGGATAAATTGTCCTTTAAACAAATTAAGAAAACTCTCTTAAAAATAAGTGTAGCTTGCCTTATGGCAATTGCAACATGTGGACAAATAGGCTCTCTTTATTTTGGGGTGTTGAGAAACACACGTGTGTATGTGAGAAAGAGAGAGAGAGAGAGATAATTTTAACAGTGGTATCTATGAACAATGATATAGTTTTGCTGTTGTAATGTTACCTGCATTCTCCAAAATTTCCACATTGAATATATATTATAGTATCTGATTCACAATAGGTGCTCATTAAAAAGTTATTAAAATAATTAATTTTTAGCTTTATAATAAAAGTTATCTATATTATGATACTCCCCCAAGAAAAATCTTAGAGTCTTAATTACAGTGACACTTTATTTTGCTTTGTTTCTTTGTTCAACATTAATCATTTTTCTAAAAGCTTACATTGCTGCTAAAAGTCTAAGAAAACAATATCTGATATAGCTTCCCTATGTCATATGGTACTTTCATCTTACACTTTGGTGCTTTATTCATCCTCTCAAGTTTTTTTGTGTGTGTTTTGTTTTTAATCAAGATCAAATGGATAGCACCTCGGATAAGCCAGTGTCTCAGTGTGGGTGCCAGTGAGAAAACTGTCTAAGGAGCTCTAGGGTTCCATCTACAAGCCAGAAATCTATGTTACCTGTGTAATTTTTAGATATTTTTTAAGTGAAATATTTCTCTTATTACAGAAAGTGTTTAACACATTATCTGGCTATTTTATATGCAAAAAATAAAGAATGATTCACGTGAAAGAGTCAGCTGGAAATCTACTCTTATGGCCTGGACAACTATGCTGTTAAGAAGCTGGGCAAGAATTATATAGTATATGCCAAGTTAATAGTCTCAGATATTTTTATTTCTCTGTGAACTCACAAGATTCATGGTCAAGAAGCCATTCTGATTTGGGAAATGTTACTTCTAGTTGTGGAGACCCCTCAAAATGGTTTAAACCATAGTTTAACATCAACATCCTGCTACAAGTATCATAGGCTTGTGCAGATTCTTTACTGCTATTTCTCCTCTCAATGCACGTGATCATTAGTTCCACAAACATACAAGGAGTGCTTATTATGTATTGTGTATACAAAGGTGAGTAAGACATAGTTTCTGACCTCAAGGGCATTCACATAGAAAACTGCAATTACATGGGATCCTTCCTACAATAAAAGTATATGTAGGATGTGAAAAATAAAAGAGGGATTTAACTGCCTGATGGTCATGAAAAGTTCCCCAAAGTTGCCTCCACCCTATGAGTCTAAGTCAATGCGATGGCAGGTTAATGAAGAACCTCTAGTAAGGAACATCATGAGCAAAAGCATGAAGGCTGGAGAATATGTGGTGGAGAATAATTAGTAAATATTTAGAGACCGCTACACTGGTACCCTGTAGGAATTAAGAAAGAGAGGAAATAAGTGTGTTCTTTAAAAGTCAAACTATAAAATTAAAACTTAAAGAGTTATATAAAGGTAAAGTAGTCAAGGAAAAACAGGATGATTCTCAAGAAAAACTGCCTGTGTTTTCCTTGAAATTACTAGCATCCATAAAGAAAGAAGGAAGGTTTTAGTTTTCCCTGGAAACATGGGGCAAAGAAGCAGAGAAGAAACAGTGGACAGATACAATCCTTCTTAGTACACAAAATCAGAATTCTATGCTTAAAAGGCTAAGGACAGCTTCCGTGGTGGCGCAGTGGTTGAGAGTCTACCTGCCGATGCAGGGGACACGGGTTCGAGCCCCGGTCCGGGAAGATCCCACATGTCGCGGAGCGGCTGGGCCCGTGAGCCATGGCCGCTGAGCCTGCGCGTCCGGAGCCTGTGCTCCGCAACGGGAGAGGCCGCAGCAGTGAGAGGCCCGCGTACCGCAAAAAAAAAAAAAAAAAAAAAGGCTAAGGAACAGAATTTTTACCATAGGAAACTCATCAGAGTCATAACTATCTCTCCCTGTGAGTTCTCTTAAGAGAAAGCCCAAGAATCTTTTACTCTGTAGTCACACTTAACCCCTTCCCAACAAGCATGTGAACATTTTGAATATGAAGCTGATGTGTTTAAGGAACAGAGAGAGCTTCACTGCCTTAGTTTGGGTCCCCCCCAAGTCGGACCCTGAAGCAAGAATTTGGGAAGCACAAATGAGCAATGGGGAAGATGGGATGGAAAAGGGAGAGAAACCAAAAACAAACAAACCAAAAAATAAAATGGATGTGTTCATGAACAATTTGCTATTTAGGTGACCACTGTTAAGTGCTATAGGGACCAGGTATAACAGGTCTGAGGATTCTCACTGAATGGTGAGAGACAGGGTCATTTATCCAGGACCCTCATCTCCCATCATTGAGGGTTGCCTCCTGTGTGGCATGCCATACATCCACACACTTCTGGGTTCCCTAAGTGCAGAGAACCCCGCTCCTGATGAGTTTGAGAAAGCCCTGGAGCAAAGAAGCGAGAGTCAAGTACTTAGAGCAGGAAGCTATTGGCTTGACGGCCCCTGAGTCTGACAACTAGTTCAGGTCTGGAAACTCATGCAGCAGGGACTACAAGCTCCTGCTTGAGCTATACTGAGATCTTACCCTAGCTATCAAGGCAATGAGGCCAGGCAGGTAACTCCTCTAGCTACACGACATAAGAGTCTTTTTAAATGATGGCATCAAGACCTTCTGGTTTTCACAACATGCTCTGAAAAGATAGTTTGCTAATCTAAGCTTTATATTCTCCTCCTTGAAGGATTCCAGAGCACTTAATAAATGTCAGCCACTATCCTTTTCATCATACTTGATTTCGTATGTTCCCAGTGCTGGCACTCTTGCATAAGCCAGTGCTTGCCCTTCCATCTCCACATGCTCCCACTTCATTCCAGCAGCAAACGTCATCACCGTCCCACTCACCACTGGCCAAGTGATCCCTGTTTCCATCTCACTGGAAGGTGATCCCATTTCAGAATCCAGTGCTGAGAGTCTGCTTTCAAGGGTCACAACTCAGTACTAACTGCCTTCACTTCAGTTCCCCCAGAAAGCAGACCCTGAGTGAAGCACTTGGGTTCAAGGAGTTTCGCAAGGTGATTCCAAGAAGCAAGTGAGAGGAGTGGGGAATTGAAAAGAGAGGGAAGCCAAAACAAAGCATGTTATTAAGCCAACTGTTTGAGCAACTGGAACTCAATTCCACTGGAGAAGCTTGGAGAAACCATTAAAAAACAATCTAAGGATTTTCCCATAAGAGAATAGTGAGACTGAAATATTTATCTCGAGCTCTGACCCCCAGTTGTTTAAGGGTTGCCCAGGGGGCCTAACTCTTAGCATTTCCAAGTTGCACCTGGTGAGGCAGCCTGAACTCTGGCCTTGAGGAGAAAATCCTCGGGCAGAGAAGAAGAGAGGCCCAGGAGATTGGAAGAGAAAGATTTCAGAGTGCTAAGAGGTGGACTCAGGTGGGCTGAAAGGATATAGGGGAGCATCAGTAGCAGTTCCTATATTCACTTTGGCTATAACTTATAGGCTAGGGAGGTGATAAAATTCCTTAAATGCTACACCAAGAATTTGTCTTTTCATCCTGAAAGTTACAGAGAGACATTACAGGTTTTCATTATAGATAAGTCTGTCTAGTAGCCATGTGAAAAGTAATCTGAAATGGCTAACACTGAAAGCACTGACACTGGATAGGAAGCTGTTATTAGCATGTGTTAGAGATAACAAAGACTTCATACAGAGTAATGAGAATAGGTCTGCCTTCACCTCAAATAAACATAAAGGATCCAGGAACAAGATTATTATCTTTATAGTTAATGGTCAGGCTGAAAAGCCAGTACATATTTCCAGGATTACTGGAAGTATACAGTTGGAAGAAATTGAGAGACAAAATATATCAAGTTTCTTATTGTTCACGGTATCCTACAATTTTCAGCAGTAGGGAGAATATGATTAAATTACCCCAGCTGTGGTTTTTAAACTGTAATATTCATACACATCACCTGGAGGTCATATTAATATGCCACTTTTCACTCAGTAGATCTGGGGAGGTGTCCACGTTCCTAAGAAGACACTAGATGATGCTAGTCTATTGTTCTTTTTCACATTTTGAGTATCAAGATCACAGACTGTTTTATGATGGCCTCATCTGCTCTTATTCATACCTATGTGAGGACTTCTGTCCTTATCTACGCTCTATGTACTTATACCACAAAGTTATATATTAGTTATGGTATTCACAGCTGAAGCAAGGTGACTTCCTGCCAGTGTGATTGACATCAGGGGCCTTGTATTTATCAAAATTCCAGAAGCCGGAATTGCTCTGAGGCATTGGAACATTCACAGAACAAGATGTCACAAGCTGAACTGACAATAACAGAACTATTTAAAACATCTCCCGCAAGATCACAAAATAAAGTTTTTCTCTGGCCATCTCATTGCTTAAATAAATTTACAGAGTATCTTCCTGTCAAAATACATACATACAAACATACCATATATACAAACTCACTGAATGTTATTAGGTCTAAAACTGGAGAGATCATATCATCCAATTTCATCAGTGTAGTACACAAAACACAGAAAATGCTTTTAAAAAAAAGACCCCCATCTTCCAGGTTAATTTTCTTTTACAAGGAAGGAAATTATGTTAGCTCTCCTGAGCAGTTATTTTTCAATAGTATATTCTTTACTTTGTTCTTTAGGTTAAATGCCTGTTGGTTTCACTAATGACTGTCAGAATCAAAAAGATTAATCAGATCGAATTGGTTGTACCAAAACACTATTGGGATTCCTAGTTTTCGATTTTTATTTCATTTGATGTATTTAAATCCTTTCCATCATTAAATTCTCCAAGATATATTTAAATAGGAACATCTATACCAACTCTAGAAACTAGAGTTTCAAGGAAGTACAGCAAAATACATTTCAGGTGAAGCAAATTTGGGAAATGGTTGAATGATTCACCACAAGAAAAGGAAAACCAACTGGCAGAACTAATATGAAGGACCTCAGAGAACCCAGTCCCTTGGCTTGGAGTAGCTGTGGCAGAATATACTCAAGTTCATCCCGGGGGTCAGTTGATGAAAGGCAAACCTTAATCCAAAAGAGCTTTACTTTAAGAAGCATACAAAAAAATAGTCAATTCACAGTGAATGAGAGAAATATGGGGAACTTAACTTATAGCTCATATTTGGTGTCCACAGATTCCCATGTCCACCTTATTTCTGACTCTTAGGAAATAGGGACTCTAGTTTCAAGATGGCAGGCTGAGTACAAGCATCACATCTTCCTACCACCAAATATGCACATATACACACACACACTCCACACACACACACACACACACAGGCCACACGCACACACACGATATGCTTAAAAATCAAAGAAACAAAAAGAACTGTTATTGGGTTATAAACTGCAAGTAATCCTTCCAAAAGAACAGAAATAGCCGAGGAAAGCAGCACCTAAGAAACTCACATGAAAGGTTTGCCACAGAAGGTAGGAATAAGAGCCTCAGGATTACTCATGTCAGAGGAGGCAGGAGCTAAGAATAGGAAGAGATGCAGAGTCAACCAACAGAGTAGTTACTGTAGATGGAGTTATCCTGTAGTTCTCGCCATTTCCAGACAATAATGAAGTGGGAATTACAGTACAACTCTACATAGCAAAACCTATGAGATGCAGTTATAGCAAGGGAAATGTACTATGTTAAATGCATTCATTAAAAACAAGGAAAGTTGAAAGTAAATAAATGATGTTTTTAACTGAAACACCTAGGAAAAAAACAGCCAAGAGAGAAATTAGTATTAACTATGAAAACAGATTTAAAAATGCAAGAGTAGCTAAGAATATTTTGAAAAAGAACAAAGAGAATGTAATTACCCTACTAGATATTTAAATATACTATAAATCTTAAGTATTTAAAACATTGTATTCTTAGCACAACAGAAGACAAATAGATTATGGAAACAGAATAGCCATAGAACACATACAGGCATAAAAGAAAAGATTAACACATTAGACTATACAAGTAGAACTCCAACATGTTTAAAAGTACCATAAAGATGACTAATAAGTGACTAAGAGAAGAAACTTCAATAAATGCAACAAGGGATTAATATTTCTTATGTATATTAGAAATTCTTACAAATACAAACAATCCAATAGAAAAAGCAAGAAAAGGTTATAGACAGGCAATTCCAAAAGAAGAAAATAAGAATGTCTTTTAAACATATGAAAAGTGCTTGATCAAAGAAGACATCTGGGGCTTCCCTGGTGGCGCAGTGGTTGAGAGTCCGCCTGCCGATGCAGGGGACATGGGTTCGTACCCTGGTCTGGGAAGATCCCACATGGTGCGGAGCAGCTGGGCCCGTGAGCCATGGCCGCTGAGCCTGTGCATCCGGAGCCTGTGCTCCGCAACGGGAGAGGCCACAACAGTGAGAGGCCCGCGTACCATAAAAAAAAAAAGAAGAAGAAATCTGCAAATGAAAAATAAAATAATGAGGTATAATTCTTCCTTATAAGCCTAGCCCAAGTTTGAAGGTTTGACAATTTCAAGTTTTGACAACCAGAGAGGGAGAACTTTTAAACCACTGTGGAGGTAATATTGCTGTGTCTATTAAGTTTAAGTATAGTTTCTTTAAGACTATGCAATTGCAATCGTTGAGGAGCAACCTAGAGAAACAGTGCTGCAAGTACAAAGAGTCATGTTAAAAATATGTTCATAATAGCACTGTTTTGAAAGCAAAAGTTTAGAGAAAACCTAAAGTCAAATACTAGAGAAAGAGTTAACTTAACTGTGACATTTAAAAAAAATAAGAACTATACTATAGACATTAACAGGGAAACGTCTCTAAGACTCCATACTGTTGAGTCAGATGAAGAGAAAAATTAGTACAATGAGTTTCTCTCTCTCTCTCTCTCTCTCTCTCTCTCTATATATATATATATATATAATATAAATATATACTTACATATGTTACCTATATGTAACATATGTATATATGTATGTAATAATATACATATACATAATATAATACATACTTACAGATGTTACCTGTTACATATATATGGGTGCATATATATGTATATACATATATTTATGTATAGTGTACACATAATTTATATAAATATTTTAAGCTTAATTGATATATATAATCATATTTTATTTATGATTATTATATATTAAATAAGTTTAATCTAATATACTATACTATATTATTATTCATATATAATATTTTTATATAATTATACATAAATATATATAAATTTTAAGAAGAAACTTAACTGATAATATTACATAGGATCTCTTAAATGATAACAATTCTTCTGGCTATAATTTAGAGTATCTGAGAAGATAGTGCCAGAAGTCAGGAAAGAAATGTTAGTTTATTTATCTTTCTTTATATTTTTTAGAAAATGTTTTTAAATGTATAATTACCTTGATAATTCTTAGTATCACAATGCTAAAGGGATTGCCGGTCTTAGAAGGTATAGCATATTTCTTTAGTACTTGCACTATTTATTTTGTGTGTGCTTAATTACATAAGTTATAAATAGAGACCATTTGATTAGAAAAATCTTAGAGAACTTTATTGGCTAATGGAGTCACCTCCTCTCCTATGGTATGTTACCTGCCCCACACTCCGAACATACACTCCGTTGCCCTGGACCACTCTTGACTTCAAGCAAATATTTTGTAAATGCAAAGTCCTCTCACACTACATTCACTAATTCTTTAATGTAATTCCATGACTTTCTCACAAACAACTATATGGCAAAAGTAGAAGGTTAAAAGAACTTCATCAGCACCAGGAAGAGGCAATTTGCTACTAAGACTTTTCACTTTGGCTCAAGAGATCCGATCTTCTCCATTACTATTAAAAATAGGCTATGACCAAACTCATTGGGGACCTATGCCAAATTTCAAAAATCTTAAATATAGTACAATTTGGAAGAAATACATACCTATCACCATTCCATCCTTAAACTTTCTTTGCAGAGATGCTATAATTAAACACAAGGTTTGAAGGTATGCTTGACTAACACAGTTGTGCTAATTTGCTGGCAAGTCAAAAACATCATGACTTGTCATTTTCCCTAGCAATGAAACAGGAGAATAAGGATTACCTTAGACTTCTTATTAACTAACATTAGAGTTCTGTAAAATTATTAATATTGTTACTCAAAGATACATTGGTGACTATATACAGTGAGTTGAGGAAGGTCTAAGTATTAAGCCAAAGGCTGAAACTAAGTGAATAAATTTGATTATATAAAAATCAAATATTTCTCTAAGAAAAAATAAAAAAAAATTTCTAAAAATAAAAATCACAAAATATATCCAAATCTTGATTTCCGTACCATTCTATGATAAAAAGAACTGGTGCTCTTTGGAAAAATAGCTGATTCTAGTGCTGGAGCCAGGAGTAGTACAAGGTGAGCCTAGAGCATCTTGTTGTGCCAGGTAACAGGGAAGTTCTCAAAAAGGGGCGGGGCAGGGGGGAGTGGAGGTATGTTGAAAGATCAAAGGAGTCAACTTTAATAGTTACCAATGGCTAAATCTGGAGTAATTTGAACACTTTGATAAATAACCATATCATTGGATTATAACTGAAAGGATACAATAAATATTCATGAGTCTACTGGCAAAAATAAATGATTGAATAAATAAATAGAAAGTAAAGGGATAAGTCTTCCTTTCAGAAGAACTACAATTAATAACTGTAGAAGAAATGAAGGAATTAGAAAATCACCCTTAGACTGAGACCACACAGTAATAATTTCTGCAAGCAAGATACACCAATGAATACTAAAAATTAGTAGGCAAAACTTTAGGATAATTTGCATTGTTTCAAAATGTCTTTCCCAAAATACATTAATTAGTGTGGTCATTTTAACATATCACCACAAATTCCTTTCTATCTTTCCTTCTGGATGGTGAAGATTAATTCCTTTCCCCTTGAGTGTGAGCTACACTTAGTGATTCCCTTCTAACAAACAGAATACTGAAAAGGAAAAATTATAACTTTGCAATGGAAAATCCTATCAAACATGAAATAATCAAGGTCAACACCACCAGTGATAAGTTGTGTTGACATCATGTGCTCCCCAGCATGTTGTAAAGAGAATGGGTCTTGAAAGTTAGAAATCTGGGTCTTAAGCTACCTCTAAAATGAAGTAATGAGAAGAGTTAAGAGATAACTGCTGTAGTCTATATGAAAAATGATTGACCCTGAACAAGAAATTTAGTGTCTCTATGTGAATCTGTAAAATGTAAATAATGCTCTTTTATTGTTACCAGAACTTTTATATGAATATAGCATTAGGTATTAGAGAGATCAAATAGATAAGTGTTTAATATGCACTTCCTAGTTATAAATAAAAACAAAACAAAGCCAAACACTTAAACTAAGATAACCTATCTGAAGGTCATATGTGTGTAAGTGTGTGTGTGTGTGTGTGTGTGTGTGTGTGCACTCATGCATTGAGACTGGTGGAGTAGGAGGTCAGAGGGAGATGCAGAAATTAAATAAGACTAGTACTCCAGGACATCCCCAACTCCATATATACATATGTGCAACATAAGAAATGATGAAATAGAATACTATAGTGTCACATGGCCCCTCTGGTTATGTAACTGCAAGATCTTATACAGGTAAAATTCCTTCATTGGGCTTCCCTGGAGGCACAGTGGTTGAGAGTCCGCCTACCGATGCAGGGGACGCGGGTTCATGCCCTGGTCCGGGAAGATCCCACATGCTGCGGAGCGGCTAGGCCCGTGAGCCATGGACGCTGAGCCTGCGCATCCGGAGCCTGTGCTCCGCAACGGGAGAGACCACAACAGTGAGAGGCCTGCGTACCACAAAAAAAAAAAAAAAAAAAAAAAATCAAAATAATCACTTATCATCCTACCAAAGAAAACCTTTGAATTCTTCTGTTGCTGATTCTCTACTAAACAGTCTTTGCTGTCTTCTTCCATTAAAGGCACATTTACAACAAAATAACGTAAAAACAAAATACTTTAGAGATTCATCATTTTAGGTAGGACAATTTACCTAGGTGTTTATAATATAGCCAGTAATATTTCAGTCAGGAAAGAAACCATTAATAGTATAGGACCTTTTTATTCTACCTAAAGGGTATTTCTGCCTCTGAATATGTTTTGGAAAAGCACTAGAAACAAATTATCACAATGCTACATATTGAGAATCAGTCAACAGGTGTGTATGAGCTCCATCTTTGATGAAAATAACTAGAAAATAATTTCCTCATTTTATTGATAATTTACCAGTAGAGTTTTTAAATTTCAGCAGTTTTTGTTTCCAAGGAAATGAAGAAGAATTGCAGAGAATGATTTCAGGAAACAGAGACAGTAAGCTTTCCCATACTGCTTTTTTATTTATTTTATTTTATTTTATTTTTTTTGCGGTATGCGGGCCTCTCACTGTTGTGGCCTCTCCCGTTGCGGAGCACAGGCTCCGGACGCGCAGGCTCACGGGGCCCAGCCACTCCGCGGCATGTGGGATCTTCCCAGACCGGGGCACGAACCCATGTGCCCTGCATCGGCAGGCAGACTCTCAACCACTGCGCCACCAGGGAAGCCCTCGCATACTGTTTTGATTACACAGTCATAGAAGTATTTATGGAGATATTGATTTGTCAGGCATTTCTGCTGTAATCCCTTCTTTCTTTCTCCAGTAAGACAGCTGGGCCTTTCTTGGAGAAGTTTGTGTGCAGTAGCTCATTGAAGAGATTATGCTTGGTTTGTGCCATCAGGGGTAGGTGGGAAGAGCAGAAAGTAGAAAGAAGAAGGAAAGGAAGAGATAATGTGAGAGAACTGAGGAAGATTCCCAAGTCTGAGAAAGAACAGAATTAGATAGAGAGAAAGTATTTTCTTAGCCCATCAGGGACAGCACTAAGGAAGTATCAGGACCAAAGAAGGAGATGGCTATGTGCAGAATCCAGGTAAGCTAGGCTCTAGTCTCAGGGCTCTGGATTTCTGCAAAGATACCCAGGCCAGGATAGAAACAGAGTTGCTGGACTGTGTAGAACCACAAGGGCTTAGAGATATTATCAGTAGGATGCACTGTATGTGAATGAGCTCACATACAATGAGCTCGCTTGTTAGTAATCATACTACCCTCATGAATTCTTATGCAATCTGAAGGCATGAAACTACCTGAGCCTCCACCCCTGACTAATAAAGGGCTGTGGCATCACTGAAGTACTTCAGTTTGGCAAATAAGACTCATCTTGTCTTCCCCTGTTTTTACGATCACAAATGAAGCTTCCAAGTTTTTCCTGTTTCTTATTCCTCATTGATTGGTGTACAAACACCTCAGAGAGTCCCACTCTTTCTGTACATAGACTATTGAATTTATTTTCCTTCCAATTAATGAAAGCTGACAATTATAGGCCAGTTTATGTGTTTGCAATGGTGCTTTCCAATCCACTAACATTTTAATGTTACTGTTGTGTTTACAAAGGATTCCTTCCTTGTACTGGCACTTCCTGGTTTAAGAACCCAAATCATTTTCGGTAACGTTAACAGTGGTGCTACTTTCAAGAAGAAAGCTCTCAGTAGACGATCTAGTAGATGCACAAAAGACAAAGAGAAGGGAATCAAAGCATACCACTATGGAAAATCGTCACAAAGAAAATCATCAAAAGAGGAAGAAAGAAACAAGGAAACTACAAAAGAGCCAGAAAACCATAAGATGGCACTAGTAAATCCTCACCTAATTAATTTAAATGCAAATGGATTAAATTACGTAATCAAAAGACATAGAGTGGCTGAATGGATAAAAAAACAAGACCCAACTATTTTCTGCCTACTAGCGATTCACTTCAGCTTTAAGGACACACACAGGCTCAAAGTGAACAGATGGAAGAAGATATTTCACACACATGGAAACCAAAAGAGAGTAGGGGTGCTATACTTATATCACACAAAATAAACTTTAAATCAGAAACTGAAACAAGAAACAAAGTCATTATATGATGATAAAGGGGCCAATTCATCAGGATGACATAAAAATTGTAAATGCATGTGCACCCAGCATCACAGCACCTAAATACATTAAGCAAATACCAACAGATGTAAAGGGAGAAATAGACAACAATAATAAAAACATATGATTGGGAAATATCAGAGTATAGGTCATATCTAAATCCATTAAGATAAATACAATCACTAAAGAGTGCCTATATAGGCAAAGAAAGGATCTGAGGTCTGAGCTCCAAGAGCTCCAACATATAGAGGCAAGAGACATGAGGAGAAATGAGCAAATGAAACTACCAGAGTAGACAGAGTTAGGAGAAAAATCTAGGGGAGTGTGGTGTTCTATAGGTCACGTACAAGAGAGTGTTTCAAGGAGAAGAATGTACTCATCCATGTGAAATGCTGCAGCTAAGTCAAGTGGGACGAAGACAAAGTTGACAACTGAATAAACCTGGAGGTCACACAGATGACTGTGAAAAGTGCGGTTTCAGTGGTGTGGTGTTGGCAAAACCATGATTAGAATGTGCTGAGGAGAGAAGAGGACAGGAGAGACTGGAGTCTTTGCTTAAAGTATTGAGAAGTAAAGCCCAAAATTTAGGATTTTTTCCACTTACTAAAAAACCTGCACACAGGAAAGGGTCAAGGGAACATTCATCATTCAGAAGCTTGTATTCATACATAAATGTGTACATATGTATATATATAGTTTATATATGTAAATATAATGTTCTATATGAAATATATTTAAATGTTTTATATATTATATATCTATATAATATATTCTGTTTTATATAATATATTGTATGTTTTATATATTTATATACATTTATATATATTTATATAAATTAATTAATTTGGGAAAATTATTTTCTTAAAATAGAAAATTCATTTAGAGTTGTGCTGTAAAGAGTAGGCAGAGAAATGGGATGGTAACTTGAAGATTACTGAGGGCATGGAGAGTTTCTTGGTAATCTGGAAGAAACTGGATCATATTAACCTGACCATAATTTCTTCTATATTAAAAAATATTGTAAGTAGAGAGTGAAAATCGTTGCTTCAAGGGAGAATTGCAAGCTATTTACAAAATCCCTCCTTAAAATATATGCTTTGAGTAAATGCCTAAAGACTCCTGGATAAGAACAGATCTATTGCTATGTGCTTCAGTACTTCCTGCATTTCCCTTACTGTAGTCATGATCACACTTAGTGGTTAATGTTTGTATAAATGACCTTCACACTAGATTTTAAATTCTGTAAAAGCAGACACAAAATTGATCTTGCTTACCAAACTAGTCTTAGTAACGGTGCATAGTAGGTGCCTAAAAAATACTTTTGAATGAATAAATAAGTGAATGACAATTGCAGAAATAGAGTAAGTCTGCATTTTACAAGACTGGAAATAAATATTTTGATAGCTAAAATATTTAATATCTCAAAGTTCCAAAATTTATGTAGAATTAAAAATTATTGCACAAAATAATAGAAAAAATCATACAATGAATTCAGAGTGTTGATCAATAGTACAAAGTAATAAAATTTAAATTTTACTTAAATTTAATTCGCCTTAGAAAAGTGAAATTTATAGATGGAAGATTTATTGTATTTTTATAAAAGAAATAAGTGTGCTTTTGCAAATTATTTCTTCGTATAATCAAAGAGGTAATTAATCATTTGCCCACTGGCCCATATTCAGTGTAGAGAATTTTCCCCTCTAATATATAAATATATAATGAAAAGACAGCATAGAGAAAGAATAAGGACACAGGTTCCAGAGTCACAACACCTGGGGCTAAATTCCAGCATTACCATTTACTAGCTATGTAAATGGCAAGTTGCTCTCTTCTGTAATCCTCTTTCTTCAACTGTAAAGTGGAGTAACAGTAGTTCCTGCCTCATAATGGGAGCAGCAAGTGCCTTAACAACTGTAACTCACAGAGAAAGACTAGCACGTAGGAAAGCCACAGTAAACACTAGCTGTTATTATTTCAAATGATTTCTTCCCTACCTACTTTATCTGCTTTACTTAGGCTGCAAAATAGATGCAACGAATACTAGGCACTATCGCCCCCGTTAGGGAAGACTCCTAGCTGTTTCCCAAAATCTGCCCTGCCCTTCCTCCACAGTAATGGAATTATTTGCTCACATGGCTACCATATACTCTCAATTTCCAGTTTCCAGTTTCCATTCAATTACATTCTCTTCATTCCGTATGAGTGGAAGTGATAGAAGGCATTTCCAGGAAGATACCTTAAAAGAGCAGGGTTCCTGTTCCATTGCCACTTCTTTCCATTACCTGGAATGGCAACAACCAGAGCAACCGTGCAAGTTCTGAATGAACTTATACACTTATACACTGCTGTAACGGCTTACCACAATTTAGAGGCTTTAAACAGCACAGATTTCTCATCTTACAATTCTTCAGATCAGAAGACTAAAATCAGCCTCATTTAACTAAACCAAGGCCTCCACAGGGCTGGTTCCTTCTAGATGCCCTTGGGGAGTATCCATTTCCTTGTCTTTCCCAGGTTCCAGAGGCAACCAGCTTTCCCTGGTTCATGGTCCCTTGCTCTGTTTTTGAAGTCAGTAGCATATCATCTTCAAACGTCTCTTTCAATCTTTGACCTCTGCCTCCATTTTTCACTTCTTTCAGATTCTGCTTCTGTCGTCACATTGCCTTTTCTGACTTGGACCTTCCCATCTCCCTTTTATAAAGACCCTGGAAATTATACTAGGTTCACCTGGATAAATCAGAATAATCCCCTTTCAGTCACATCTGTGAAGTTCTTTTTGCCACTAAGGCAACATATTCACAGGTTTCAGGGATTAGAATGTGGACATCTTTGGGGGTGGACATTATTTGGCCCACCATGGCAACTACCTGCCTAAATCCCTAAATGTCCTGATGGAGCAGAGCCACTCACCAATCTAAAAACACTCATCAGGTACCGTTTCTAAAAGACAAATTTCTTTGTTAGTCACTTTGTCCTGATTGACCACCATCAGTCTAACCTACCCTAATACATCCATTTTGCAGTTCTGTATACATGTCATAGAATATTTAGAACTCTGTTAATGTGATTAACCACAGCAATTCATTATTCTGTAATGCAGCATGTACTCTGTGGTAGTTTGTAACTTATTCTCACTGTTCATTTTCTAATTTTTTTTTGTATAATGAGGTCTTTTTTCTTTAAAGAAAGTAACCTTAGAAATTAAATGTAAAGTGAGGCTGTGATCCTGTGTGTGTCAAAATTGATGATATTGACCCTTGTATTCCAGATGGATCATTATAAAAAAAATCTTGCCAGTTATTCTCTAATTTCATACTGTGTACTCCATCTGTCAGCCGACTTGCTCTGGTTAGGGGCTGCTTAACTGGCTTATTCTCTACTGCTCCACAGAGACAAAACTCAATGGACATACATATTATGTGTAAGTACATGTACTTAAATGTATATTGGAAGAATTCAAGGACAGAATACAAACAAGGACAATAAGACATTAAAATGTAGCTTACCAAGTCTGTGGAACATTAGAAAAAATAACTAGACTAACCAACCAGTCCTAAGCTTTGGAGACAGGCACTGAATGCTTGTTTATTCATTTTACATTCAGGTTAGAATTCAGACCCAAAGGATTTATGAACTTTAGCTTGAAATCTACCGCGTTTATAATAAAAGCTGTTAACAAGCATATGGTCAAAAGAAATGGCATCTGGAGTTACTAAGCCTGTTCCTCAAAGGCAGTCAGATTTGTGCTTAAAACTATCGAATTTGGTGTGTCAGCTCAGTGTTCCATTCAAAACTGTGAGGTATGTGACGAAATCATTTTCGAGAACTTACATTTCAAAAAATACATACGCTTTCATTTTTACTGACAAGGAAAATTATTAAGATGATAAAACAAAGGAAGTAAACTTTCATGATAGACAGCGACCTTCTGAATCGCTGCATGCTGCCCATCAGCTGGCACATAGGAAGTTCTGCATTAATATATATATATATATATATATGCTGAACTAGTGACCTTAACGACAAACTGTTTAGTCATACCCATGGTGCTGACCATGAATTAATCATAAGGTAGAAGATTAAAGGGTGACGTATTCATTCATGCCCTTAACTACTTATGGGTTGGGCAAAATGTTCGTTCTGGTTTTTCCATAACATCTTATTTTAGCAGTGTCTACAGGGTTCTGGACCCATCCTATGTTCTGCTGTTTCATGTCAGATATGTGGTTGAAATACAGATGGCAAGAATTAGAACAGCTAGAATCTGAACACAATTCAAAAGCAGAATTGAACGCAATTCAAAAGTTGTGTATTCTTATGTTACCATTCCAGAGTACGTTTTCTTTTAAGGACTACCCAAAGACAGTACCCATAGGACTGTAGTTTTTCTCCCTCCCCCTAAAACATTCCTCCTCCAGCGTCAGTCGTCAGCTTACGCATGCTTGGTGAGTCATTTAAAGTAAAAAATCTATTTTATCGAAGAAAGGAAATCTTTAGGTATAAAATATGTTCAGAAAAGAAATCTTTTCACATAAAATATAACCAGACCAAGAGAGTGACAGGTACAGTGGGGATACAGGTAGTAGCTAGGCTTTGTCCTCTACCGGAATCCAGCAGTGGCATTTACAACAGGCACAGGTTAATGATGGGAGTAGAAGACAATAAGGAAGATAAAATTTTGACTGGGAGCTAATATGTTGGCTCAGGTCCAAGGATCCCCATTTGAGCTCTGCAGGGCTACAGGCAGAGATCTCTCTTCACCCTGGATACTTTGCTTTGCTGCCCAGGTAAAAATGTGTTGATTAACTACATGGCTTTGGTGCATAGAGGATATGTCAGGAGGTAATACTCTCACCAAAAATGTCAGTGACTTCTTAGAGAATACTAGCAGCATCAGTAGTAACCAGTGGACCACAGGTGACTTTGTTAGCTGTGGTCAGGAATTGCAACTAGCATGGAGGAACGTGGTGGGTCCTATGATAATGGAAATACTCTTCATGAACCCAAAAGAGATATGCCTAAGGACACCCAGAAATAACAGAGTTTAAGAAGGACTTTCCATCAAAAATAGGCATTGAGGTAAGAACCGGTGACACACTGGTTAATATTAAATTAAGTTTAGAGATCAGGGATTCAACATGAGGACAGTCTAGAAAATCTGAGGGAAAATGGTCTTTGCTAAGAACTTTTCAAATTGTGGCTTGAGAAAGAAAATAGACAATGGAAAACCAGAAAACTTTGACATTAGCTAATGGTAATACTCTGTTATAAAAAGATTGGAGAAATTAAGGCACTAAAATACTCAAAACTGAGCAACATATCTGATTCAAGTATTATCAGAAAACTTCAAATTGAAAAAAAATATAGAAAATAAGAGGCAAAACAATTAAAATTTTCTTAATCCTCATTTAAGTTTCAATCAAGGTAATGGATTTATACTTAGGAAATCCCACCTGTGATTCTAGCATACAATGCAGGAAATAAAGGATCTGAGCCATGAAATGTTTCAGTTTCTTTGAATTATAGCAGGGACTGCCTTCTCTGCTAGAAATCCTATATATTGAGGACATTCTCTGTGCCATTCTATTCAAATAACTGGACTGTGACGAATCATTCTTCCCTGGATAGTCTAGGATTCAGGCAGCAATGGTTTGTATGGTAATAAAAGAAATGAGCCTCCATATACTGTTACACTATACAGTCAGACTTCTGCCATGACATTCATTTAATCTAATAAAGTGTGGAATCCAGGAGTCTTAATATTCACCATATTTCCTTAAGACTTCAAACAGATTTTAAAACATGTTATCACTGATTCAGTCCCTCCTGGCCACATACTGCGTTATTGAGTGTAACTGTTAGCACCCTTTCCTTCAAATAGATATGATATTCCTCAGACCACTTTTTTGAAATAAAAAAGTTATTAAGATAAGACAAAGCTTGTTTTTAGAGTATTTTTAGGTACACAGCAAAATTAAAAGGAAGGTACAGAGAGTTCCCATATATCCCATGTCCCCACACATGCACAGCTTCCTCCACTACCAACATTTCACTCCGGAATGGTACATTTGTTCCAATCAATGAACCTCCACTGACACATCATTATCACCCAAAGTCTGCAATTTACATTAGGATTCACTCTTGGTGTTGTACATTCTATGAGTTTTGAGAAATGAGTTTTGAGAAATGCATCATGACATGTATTCACCATCGTAGTATCATACAGAACAACTTCCCTGCCCTAAAAATCCTGTGTACTTTGCACATTCATCCCTCCCTCCCTACTAACCTCTGGCAACCACCAATCTTTTTACTATCTCCATATTTTTGCCTTTTTCAGAATCATATAATATGTAACATCTCCAGATTGGCCTCTTTCACTTAGCGATATCCATTTAAGGTCCCTCCATGTTTTTTCATGGCTTGATAGCTTATTTCTTTGTAATGTTTCATTGTCTGGAAGTATCAGTTTATTTATCCATTCATCTACTGAAGAACATCTTGGTTGCTTCCAAGTTTGGGCAACTATGAAAAAAATCTGCTATAAACATCCATACATCCTGATGCAGGTTTTGGTGTGACCGTACGTTTTCAATTCCTCAAGTCTAGCACAATTGCTAGATCATATGATAAGACTATGTTTAGTTTTGTAAGGAACTGCCAAACTGTCTTCCAGAATGGATGTATGTATCACTTTGCATTCCCACCAGCAATGAATGAGGGTTCCTGTTGTTCCACACCCTCCTCAGTATTTGGTATTGTCAGTATTTTAAATGTTAGCAATTCTAATAGACATGTATTGGCATCGTGTTGTTTTAGTTTGCAATTCCCTATTGACATATAAGGTTGAGCACCTTTTTTATATGCTTATTTGTCATCTGTATATCTTCTTTGTTGAGGCATCCATTCAGATCTCTTTTCCACCTTTTTATACTGGGTTGTTCATTTCCTTATTGTTGAGTTTTAAGAGTTCTTTGTATATCTTGGATAACAGTTCATTATCCAATAATGTGTTTTACAAATATTTTCTCCCAGTCTGTACTTGTTTTCTCATTCTCTCGACTCATCCCACTTTTTGATAATCAAGTTTGTGTTGGAAATAGAGACAACAAAAAAATAAAAACAAAACACATCTCCTAATGTATCACTTTTCTCATCTTACAGAGATAATGACTTTCCATATTTTCTCAAATATCCCATGCCTGACATCAAATTCCCCAGCTTCTGTAAGGCCACTTATAAAACTGCAAATGTTTTGCATTTTAGGTGATCTTTCATTATTCCACTCAGGAAATTTTAGTTTCTTCAAAACCGTCTTGTCACCAAGAAAGATATGATGCAAATATTATGTGTTTGCTGTTGAACTTAAGTGAGGCCATGCAGATGGGCAGAAAGAACACAGACTGTGCAGTTAGAAGACTTGGGGCTCATTCTCAACTTTGCACTCACTAGTAGCAGCATTCTTGGGCAAATCACTCAGTATCTCCATACCCCTATTTCCTTATTCGAGTAGGAATTCAAATAACTGCTATGCCACTTCAAATTGCACTGCACAAATATGTGCCTATCCTAGAAGCTGTAAAGTGCCATCAAATTTTAAGCACGATTATTACAAAGACATAATAATGTACCCTTGAAACATTCTCTGGTCGGCTGTTTTTGCATTATAACCCCTCCCCCCCCGAATATGTAGGATTTCTTCTGTCATGTTCGTTGGCCTGTGACTGGCAAGCAATTACAGTGAGTAATTCCATTTTAGGAGAAGATAATAAAACGTGATATCACAACTACCCACAGAGCCTCAAAAGTATTTATATTTCCTCTAATAACCTGGTGTGATGCTGTTAATCTTGACAATGGCTGCCTGGCAGGTGCTGGGGAGCTGAATCTTCATATTCTCTCACTGTTTGCTAACTCTTCCACAGGGAAGAATCTAAGCTATTAAAATGCAATAGCCCTGCTCTATTTTTAATTACATTTAGTTTATTAGAGGAACAATCAGATGCATAACAAATACTGGGAACAGACTTTCCTCTATTACCTCAATAAAGGCCTAGAACACTCCATCATTTACAAAATGGGTCAGGGGAGCCATTCCTTCACTTCTCTTCACCAAGAGAAGTTAAAACACAATTTAAAGAAGAGAAATGTATCACTTCCAAAGGGACCCAATTCTTCCCTGATGATTTCCCCTTTGATCCAGTTAACCTTCTTGTTCTAAAGCTCATCAACATAACCTTTATATAAATAAGTAGATACTTGCCAGGTAAGTATCAGGATGGAAACTACAAAATTTTTTCTTCCATATCAAGTACAGTCTCTCCATAAAACAAACCATAAATGCATAGTATATAATATTTCCTTTAGAAGAACTCTGCAGGTTGTAAGTTACCAATAAGTATAATTCTCAGTTCTGAAGAAAATAGGCTGTGTTCCTTGGCTGACCCAATCAATCCAGTTCCTTTCAATACACAGCATTATAAAAGCTGTAATTTCATGCATTATTATGTGCAAATAGAATTTAAGAATGCTTTTCATTTTATGTATAAAGAAAGGTATATACCATAGAAGGAGAAGAATATATTTTCCACATTTATCATAAAGTTGTTTTCCAATCCCATTTGTGAACTGAGTCTATATTTTGGGCAAATGGCCATTATCATTAATCACCTAGAAAAGCCAGAACATGGCAGGGCATGAAATGTAGATTGCCTTTTTTTTCTCTCTTCTCTTTTGAGGGTGGAATTGTGCTATAATTTTCAAACACTGTATAGGACTATTACAACACAGAGCACAGATGCAAATTCGGCAAATGATTAAAGAAAGTATGAGAGAACAGACCAAGTAGGAGTGCTTGATTTGAAAGTGTCAACCATCGGGGCTATGTGTTTATTTTCGTTTTGTTAATATTAAATGCTACTCTGATAAATATTTTGGTTTCTCCTTAATCCCCATGAATTCCTATTTAAAAAATAGTCAGTGTGGGCTTCCCCGGTGGCGCAGTGGTAGAGGGTCCGCCTGCCGATGCAGGGGACGTGGGTTCGTGCCCCGGTCCGGGAAGATCCCACATGCCGCGGAGGGGCTGGGCCCGTGAGCCATGGCCGCTGGGCCTGCGCGTCTGGAGCCTGTGCTCTGCAGCGGGAGAGGCCACAGCAGTGACAGGCCCGCGTACCAAAAAAAAAAAAAAAGTCAGTGACCTCCCTGATAAGTTGAGTTGCACTTGAAAACGGGAAAAAAGAAAAGATTACTCATGATGGGTTTAATTCTACTTACCAACTTTAGAAAAAGCTAAAAAAATTTACTGCATATACTCAGATTTTTGGTTTACTTAAATATGATTTCTTCTAGAATTTGTAGAAATGTTGTTTTTATTTACTTTATCATCCTCAGTCTTTAAGAGTAAAATGACAACAAATGATACGAAATTGAGGTAAGTAGAGAGAAATGTAAAAGAATACATTTGACATATATTTTAATCAGTCAAAATCAATTCATAAACATTTCTTAAGAATCATTTAATACATTCAATGAATATGTATGCAGCACCTACCATGTACAAGATAATATGTTACCCACCAGAGATAAAGTAGGGAAGAAAATAGAGTCTCACTACCCGTGGAGCTTATAGACTCAGGGAAAAGAAACACAACAGAAATTAAGTACATTTTGATGAGTATTACAAAGGATAAATAAAAGGCACTATTGAAATTATAAAAGTTTGAGTGGGATGGGTAGGGAGAGAGTTAAGGAAAGACTCACCAAGAAAATTATGATTAAAATAAGACTTGAAAAATAGGTAGAGATTGCCCATGTGAAGGGAGATGGTGGGAAGTGAGTTCTAGATTAGCCTGTGCAGAAGGTCTGAGGGAATAAAGCACATGGCACCTTGAGGAGCTGAAAGATGGCAATGTGTCTAGGGCTTCAGGGTGGGTGGCATTAGGTGAGGCTGGAGAAGTAGGCAGTGACAGTTCACACAAGGCTTTATGTTAAGTATTTGGGATTTTAATAAGGAAAATGGAAAGACATTAAGGGACTTTAAGCAGGGGGGTAACTAAATTAAATTTTATAAAGATTACTCTGTCTTCATTATAGGATACAGAGGGAGGCCAGAGCTGTTACATAGATTCCTACTAGTAAAGAACAGCAAAATTCCCCCACTGTACAAGTATCAGGTGACAACTTCATGAAAATAAACAAGCCTCAACATCATAGTACTCTAAGCCTTATGCTACCTATATAAAGTAACAGTGGCTTTGACAAGGATGTTGAGTGAAAACAGAGATAAGTGCACAGGATGGAAATACCTTAATGAAACTGAAAAATAAGACTTAGTGGCTGTTAGAAGAAGGATGAAAGAGTGAGCAAAGCCAAGAAAAGTTCAGATTTCACACTGAGGACCCAAGAGACATTAGATCTTCCATTAGAGTTAGTTTGGGGGAATCAGTGTGTTTAGCTCTGTGATTAACACAAAAGAAAATAAGACATTTCCTGATCCTCAAAAAATTAGTTAAATGCCTAAATCCAAATTCCAAAAACAAAATAGAGACTATTTAAGTGGTACATGGTACAATACCGATTTTATGGGTAACATAAACCCTGAATGAACTGAAGCAGTCAGAAAAGAAACACTATGGAAATTATGTCACTTGACCTGTGCTTTGATGAAGTGGCTGTAAAACTGAGTGAAGGGTCAGTGGGTAGTTATAAAGGGTCCTGAGGAAGATACGGAGTTATAAGAATCAGCAGTCTTGGAGAATTCTGATGGCCTTGAAAGCCAAAATAGAGGCTTGGACTTGGAATAGTGTAGATATCATGGAATGACTGTAGCAGGAAATTTGAGGTTCCTGCTGATGGTAGTAAGTGATAGGCGAGAAATGACTGGCAGATCAGATTGAAGACAGAGAATGCAGATAGTATGGCTGTGGCAGAGTTTCAGGCACAAATCAACACAGCTCTGGACCACAGACATGTTAGTGGAAATGGACAGGAAATGTATATTGTAAATTATTTCAAATAAACAGGTAAGAATAAAGAATTGAGATAATTAGCATCTGTGTATCCACTACTCAGCTTTATCAAATCTTACTAGTAGTTTTTATTTGCTTCTAATTTTTTTCAAAGAATTTTCAAAGAACATACATAACTGACATTCCCTGTTGCATTTCTCAAGAGATAACTACTATTGTAAATTGAGTTTTATCAATTCCATGAATCTATATGTTTACTTCATAGTTAGATGTTATAATTTATGATTTTATTGGTTTTTATTCTTTATATAAATGGCAGGAAACAGTATATACTATTCAGCAACTTATTCTTTTCATGCAACAACATTTAACCATGTCAACAAATGATGTTTGTTCCTTTTAAAGGCTGTATAATTTTGTGCTACAACTATAACATAATTTAATATTTATATTCTTGATAGGCAGTTAGGATGTTTTTAGTTTGGGCTGTTAAAAACAAAGCCTCAACATTGTTGCATCTCCTTATGCATAAGTTCTTATGCATTTTCTCCCACTTATAAAACTGTCCCTCAGTATCAGCAGGGAATTGGTTCCAGGACCCCTGTGATACCAAAATCCACAGATGCTCAAGTCCCTTATATGAAATATTATGTGCATATAACCTACACATATCCTCCTGTATACTTTAAATCGTCTCCAGATTACCTAGAAGACCTGGTATAATGTAAATGCTATGTAAATAGCTGCCAAAGCAACGCAAATTCAAGTTTTGCTTTTTGGAAATTTCTGGAAAAAAATTTGGAAGATTTTCAATCTGCGGTTGGTTAAGTCCTCTGATGCAGAACCTGTGGGTACCGAGGGCTGACTGTACACCATGAAGCAAAATTTGATGGCTGTGTGGTAAAAGCATCTTCACATTTATTAGCTATTGTTAATTTATTCTCCAAAATGGTATTTTCTATTTTCACCAACTGCATTACATATGTGTTAGTGGATTTGCATATCTGTGTCAAAGCTTTGGCAATTTAATAGACACAAAATGGTTTCCAATTTCTTTTTAAGCTTCATTTTCATGGTTACAATGGTATAGGCCTGTTTTCCTTATTGGGCTTCCTCCTTTGGAAATTGTTTATGTATTTCATGTATTTTGTTTTGTGTTCTTATTGATCTATAGGAATCTTTTATAACTAGTATTTTGTTAGTTATTGTATTGCAAAAACTACTTACTCCAAAGTTTTTTCTTTTAGTCTTTATGGTATCTTTTATGGAGTATGTAAAAAAAAAAAAAAGTGATCAAATGTATGTGTATTTTCTTCATTGTTTGTAGTTTTCTTTATCTTATTTAAGAAATTCTGTCTTACTTAGAGGTCTTAAATTAATTTTACCTATACATATTTAGGACCTTAATCTATCTGAAAATCATGTTTGTTTGTATGGTGAGGAAGACACCTGATTTTATTTTATTTTTCTATCTCCCTGTCACTATGTATAAAGCAATTTATTATTTCCTCCTTTTTTGTAATGCCAACTGTGTTATACATAAAATCATTCTTATATGTATGGGTCTCTTTGCAGATCCTTATTTTGTGCCAGTGGTATAGTTTTGCTAATTCCACCACTCTATAATTCTATAGTAAGTCTATGTATCTGGTAGACCAAGCTCTTCTCATTACTCATCAAAATTTCTGTGCCTGTTCTGCTTATTTTTGCTTACGTGTGAATTTCATGGATGATATTTCTAATTCTACCTAAAACATCTGCTGGCAATTGCAGTTATATTAAATTTATATATTAATTTGAAAAAACAATTATTTTAGTGTTACTGATATTTTCCAACCCATGCATAGGTACTGGTTTCTACATTTATTTACAATCAGGCTTCTGGTTCCACATCAGTGGATTCGACCAAACACAGATCAAAAATATTTGGGAAAAGATATTCCAAAAAATTCCAAAAAGCAAAACTCGAATTTGCTGTGCACTGGCAACTATTTACATAGTATTTACATTGTATTAGGTATTCTAAGTAATCTAGAGATTACTTAAAGTATACGGAAGTATGTGTGTAGGTTATATGCAAATGCTATGCTATTTTATATAAAGGACTTGAGCATGGATTTTGGTATCCATTATTTTGTAATTTTATCCCCAGAGGTTTAAACACTTCTAGTCACAATTATTCCTGGGAAACATTGCTTTTATTGTTATTATAAACTGAAGTTTTATCCCTTATATTTTCTAATTAGCTTTGTCTCTGGCATATAGGATTTTGGTATATTCAATTTGTATATTAAAACCTAAATCCCAAAAACCTTATGAGAGCATCAGCTCTCTAGTAAATTCAGAGCATGAAGATTATTTTGAATATTATATTATCTGCAAATAAAGTTATAATCTGCAATCATATTATCTGTAAATAATCATATTTATTATCTGCAATCATATTATCTGCAAATAGTTATAGCTCTTCTTTTCCAGCTCTTTTTCTCCTCATATATGTATTTTATATTTTGAATATGATAATAATTTCTGTATTTAATAGCTCACTTTCATGTTTATTTTCTTGTGGGTACTGATACACCAGACTTACTTCTACTGTCTCACTTTGTGTTTTCTTCTTTTCCTTCACTTTCCTTCTTTTGGATGGGTCAATTTTTTAGTATCATTCTTTTCTCCCTCTGTGGTAGGTGGACTCTAAGATGACCCCCAATGATCCTATCTTTTGCATTCATGCCTTTATGTCCTTTATGTAATCACTTCTCCTTGATTCTCTGCTAATGAATAGAGTACAGAAGAAGTAATGTTTGCCACTTCCAAGAATAGGTTATATTAAGTCTATGGCCTCTGTCTTGGAAGTGCTCTCTCATTTTTTTTTTTTTTGAATGCTCACTTTGGGGAAGCCAGCTGTCATGTCATGAAGCAGCTCTGTGGAGAGGCCTGGTGAGTACACTTGAAAGCAGATCTGAGGCCAGCTAACAGCCATGTGAGTGAGCTTAGCAGCAGGTAAGAATCATCAAAGATGTGTACAGACAGACAAAGAAGTGGAGACTACTGCCATAAAAATAGTTGAAATAATAATGATCTTTGGATGTGGACAGGGTAAGAAGGAAATTGAGGACAGAATATTTCAGATAGACATGGAACTGGAATCTAAAAGACTCTAAAGAGAATGGGAAGTACAAAGTGAGCAAGAATAATAAAGACAATCCACACATGAAAGAAGGTTTAAAGATGGGAAAGCAGATAAGACATAGAAATATAACATAAAGAAGTTTAAGAACTTTCAACCAGGAGACAGTATCTTGCTGCAGAGACAAAGAGAAAAGTTATGTGATATGAAATGCAATGCTGGGCACTATGGATCAAAATTGACAGTCAAAAGGATTTAGCTCTTCTGCAAAGGCAGAAGACCTATAAGGATGTCTGCTCAAGTTTTGAGTTTTATGATAACTGAAAAAGCAACAAAATGCTTTGCTTATTCTTTTTCTTACTTTTTAAGACCAAATCACTTCCACAGATTTTGAAGTAATTTAAGGAAATTTACTTGTTCTTAATAATTATATTCTTAATTTGTTGTTTTTTTAGAAAAGAGTCCATACAGAATTAGGAAATATAAAAGGGGTGTGTGTGTGTGTGTGTATATATATATATACATAAAGATTTTGAAGAAAAGATTTGCTCTTTTTGAAAGGAATTATAATAAACCAAATAATTATTTCTTGAAATATAACACTGTGCAATCTAATGAGATGTTTCATTGCTGCTAAAGTCAGCTTATCAAAGAATGGTGGTGACAGTGAAAAACAGTAAATTTTTAAATTAGAATCTTGCATAAACCATTTTAAACCAATCACTTATTTTAATTAAAACATTCAGTTCCCATTTAAATCATAAATTTTCATAAACAAATGCAATGTTTTGCTCTAGTGGTATTCTTTTTTACTTTAGCCCATCCACTGTTTCTCTGTGAGGTTTGAATTAAGTTAATAGGTTTTTCTGGTTTGTTTTTATTTATTTTTTAAAAATAATTGCACAATTTCTCATAGCATAACTCCTTTTTGACTCTGAAAAAAATCATTATTCTTCAAAATAGAAAAATAACATTTTAGTCCATAAATTTCATCATTATCTTTCATTTTGATTAACCATAACTTGGGTGTGTAGGTATGTGTGTGTTTGAACATTTGGCATTATTTCCTTTGCCCAAGATCATGCTGTACACTCTAAACAAAACAGACTAACACCTGTCACATTAACAGTGATGGTCTTTAGCTTAGCAGCAGAATAAACAATATGATATCATGAAAAATCAGCTGACAACTCCCTTGTAGCAAAAGTAATTGTGTTGACTCTGAACAACTTGGAATGAAATATTCCTGACAAAAAGCTGACATTCTGCATGTCCTTGGGTAAGTCAAATGACCTTCTGTATTCACAGGATATTAGCAATTTCTTAATACAGCATAAAATTCTAACAGTAATAATAGTTTTGCCATTTTTACAATTTCCACTGTATTGTGTAGCTTGGTAGATGATGTGATACATGCAGTGCTTTCGTATCTCAAAATATTTCTTTCTCTGTAACTTATTAACTATATAATCTTTATGACAGGGCCCAGCATCATGTGTACAAATAAGGAGTAATAGATAAACTATTCCTTTAGCTGGATAACATTTAGTAAAAATGGTTTTGAATACAATAGGTCCATAAACACAAGAATTTGTATTTATTTACTGATGTGTCCCAAAAACCTATTGATAAAATAATGACTGGCAAGAGGTAGATGCTTAACAGGTATTTGTTGGATGAATTGTTGAATGGAAGACAGTTGACTAGTTTCTCATGCTAAGTTGTTATTTCTCTCAGATCTACAATCATCACTCAAAGCCTGTACTATTAACTGTGCTTAAACGGTATCTCAAAAATGCATTAAAACTCTATAAAACTCCAGCTATTAACACTAACATGACAGTGTAGTCTATGTGTGTCTAGCACTATGAAAATTTGCCACGTTTATGTTGTGAGGGTGAAACTGCATTGTCATTTGTAATACAGGGAAAACAGTGTCCTCTAATACCCCAAAAGACTATGTCCAGCACCACAGTTAACATAATGGTAAGAATTCTTCACCTCCATCAGGACTCCTTGGGTAGGCAGGGGATATTTTAAATTGTGTATTTATAATCACTTAGCCAAAGGCAAGCACAGAAAATGTGTTAATTTACTGTGAAATTTGACCTAGATGATTTGTGCTTAAATACGTAAAATGAAGATACTGACTTACATGGAGTTCTGTAACCTATAAAAATCCTCACTTAACCATTTCAGGGATAAAGCAGTTTTAGGGGTGTTAATTTACATATCTAAACTAAAATGTAAAAATTTGCATTACTATATTAAAAGGTAAAAATTTTTTAATACAGAAGGAACTCATGTATACTTAGCATTTACCATGTGTATGGCACTCTGTTCTTAATGATATCTGTCATCTATCTATCTTTAGAGGGAGAGAGAGAGAGAGAGAGACCCTAGTTAACTGTGTTTTCCAAAAGTTAAAACACTTTTCTTTAGGTCACTAGCTAATCTACTGAAAGAGTAAGCATTCAGAAAGGAAATGAAAATCTCCCCTGCTCACTTACAAACAATTGTCTGGTGACAGACATAGAATGACTATAGAATTACATGCATTTCTGAATGTTTATTTACTCAATCAAAAGTCCAAACATTTTAGGAAGGGCAAACGTAGCAGTACCTTGCAAAAAGAACTCAAAGTAATCAAAATCTTAATGAAACTTTAGAGAAGTCATCAATTTAACTACAGACTAAAATGAAATTCAGTGAAAACAAAGACAGAGAAGATTGAGGAAAGAAAAAGAATGGAAATGGGAAGAAGGGCAAAACTCAGTGAGCTTAATCAAATACGAGTCCCAGATGTGAGTAATCAACACACCCTAATCAGCATGGAAAGACATTACATAAGAAATGTGTTACAACTGCTGGCGCGGTGGGGCTGGATTCTCTCCTCATAGAGCCTAGACCTCGTTCCAGCTGATGCTAATACTCCTTTCAGAGGCAAAAGAAGGTGGTTCCTGGAGGCTTAGTCCTTTCAATAACTATCCATACGTAGTGGGCACAGACCTCTGGCAGAATCTGCTTATACTTTCTGAGACATGTATTTAGTCACAGACAACTACAGGCCACCCTTCTAAGAATCTGATATTTAAAACTTTTCATTATGCTTGAAAATGAGAATTTTCATTGTGATTACACTGAATAAATGTATATGAATAATTAAATGTTAATAAATACCAGTTATTTAAAGTAAATAACTATTTCCTAAAAAGAGACTTCAAGCAAGAAAATTTAAGATATTACTGAGCTGTCCTTAGTGCAACTATGGAAAAGACACAGTAGCCTTGACAAACATTGCTTAGTAACAATGATCATAAGTTATTAGCCTCGGGACTTCCTTGGTGGTCCAGTGGTTAAGACTCTGTGCTCCCAACGCAGGGGACCGGGGTTCAATCCCTGGTCAGGAAATTGGATCCTGCGTGCTTCAACTAAGACCCAGTGCAGCCAGATAAATAAATATTAAAAAAACATAAGTTATTAGCCCCATCAGTTCTGCAGAAAAGGACACATTATTATGTAGCAGGGCCAGCAGGATAGAGAGCCATTTTCCTGAGGTTCTACCATAAGATCCTCTGACACAATGATTTCACTCCTAAGAATATATCTTAAGGAAATATCAATGAAGTAAGCAAATGTATATGCGAAAAACATTCCAATGTTGTTTGTAGTAGAAAAAAAATGGAAACTAAATAGATTTCCTCTAAATAAACAAATGTGATAAATAAGTGATTATACATCCACATTATGAATGCAGCCACAAATAGAGCTTTTCAAAAATTGTTAATGACACGGGAAAACACACATAAGATTAAGTGAAAAGTCCATTATTCAAAATTCAATATAGGGTATAACATTAATGTTGTCAAAAGTATATATGTATACATAATAAAATGTAATATATATATAATAAAAACCTTAATGTTTTTTGAAAATGTGATGTTATTTTTTTCTAGGAAATCCACTTGAGTGAGTTCTTTAGGTTCATAAATGTAAAACAAGTCCCCAGTCATTACCTTGGAGAAACTGTGAAGATAATATTCACCTGACTGAATGGTAATATTTACGCTGAGGACATACTGTAAATTATGTACATTTTTTTTTAGCAGTTTTGTCTCTAAATGCTTTTTTTTTTTGCCTCCTTGGTAAAAGTGTTCTTTGCTGTTTAAAGATTTAGAATACTCAACGCCTGTGTGTGTGCGTGTGTGTGTGTGCGTGCTTGTGTGTGTATGTGTTGTATATGTATGTGGGCATATCTTTGTTTAAACAGTTGCTCACAAAAAATCTGGAATTGAAATTATGAAAACCAGAGGAAGGACATATATAAAGAGATGCAGGAATAACTATGCCATGTAGAAGATAAAACTAACTAAAAAAAAAAAAAAAAAATCACACTAGGTACCAGGCTCTATGAATAGTCAGCTTTTATCTAAGACTAGATATCTCAATATATACTGGTATTAGAGTGTTTTGATTGTCCAGTCTGAGCACTGAGATCCAATTATGTGTACAAGAGGAGTTACTCTTAAAGAGGGTTTTTACTTACACTATAGATCATCTTATGATATGGCAAATCCTGGTGTAAGAAATTAAAATTGTGACTTATGGTTACCAGGGTGTAAGCGTGAGAGATGGGATAGTTAGGGAGTGTGGAATTGACATGTACACACTGCTGTATTTAAAATGTATAATTTAAAATGTATTTAAAATGGATAACCAACAAGGACCTACTGTATAACATAGAGAACTCTGCTCAATATTATGTAACAACCTAAATAGGAAAAGAATTTGAAAAAGAATAGATATATGTATATGTATAACTGAATCACTTTGCTGTACACCTGAAACTATCAAAACATTGTTAATCAACTATACTTCAATATAAAATAAAGAGTTAAAAAAATAAAATAAAAAAGAAATAAGAATTTGAAGATAAATCTGAGGCAGTGAGAAAGGAATTTCCTCTGCTTTCTGAGAGATTTTCTGGGCTTTGGAAGACATGCACAAGGACAATTTTACTAAAAGAAGGAGACCTGCACTCTGGCATGGAGTAGCGAACAGAAGCTACGCAGAGAGTCATCTGACCAGGGTTTCCTTGGTCTTAAGTCTGTAGACCCCAAGAGAAGCCAAATCTAACTTGGTAGCAGAAGAGCCAGATGAAGAGATGGCATTTTAGGCAGTTGTTCAGGTTTCCAATCTCACAGGGCACCTAAAATATCACATAAAATGTAATGAGAGAGAAAGTAAACTAATCAGATCTCTTTTCAGGTAAAAAGGAATATTTCGACAAGTCACTAGTATTGAGTTTAAAACCCACAAGAAACTTGTGTAACAATGGAATGCTAAGCTCCCTTTTAAAGATGATGCTCTGGGTAACTTCAGAGATTTATTGTACAGAGGAGGGTGTGCAATTCTAGGGCCAAAACTGAAACACCTGGAACAACATGTACAATCACCTTCCCCAGCAGTGCTCAGCCTCTTCTCTACATAATGAAAGATACTTAGAAATGATCACCTGACACCAAATCACTAGCCTTCTCAGAGCGTCCAAGCCCAGACTGTCCCAGACAGCTACATGCAGAGTCTGATTCTGGGAAACCATGATGGGTCCCAAGGACGTATGGGCCCAGCAGAGTGTTCATCCCCAAAGTTCAAAATGTGCACTCAAGAGGGTGTGAAGAAGAGACTGGAGTGGAAGAAGTACAGGAGTCATCCACGGCATCCACAGGGGGTGGGCTTCAGGACCCTCCACAAATACCAAAATCTTCAGGTGCTCAAGCCCTTTATGTAAAATGGCATAGTATTTGCATATAACCTATGCATATCTTCCTGTATACTTTAAACCTTCTTTGATTACTTAAAATACCTAATACAATGTGAATGCTATGTAAATAGTTGTCAGCAAGCAGCAAATTCAAGTTTTGCTTTTGGGAACTTTCTGGAAATTTTTTTCCAACTATTTTAGATTCCTGGTTGGTTGACTCCATGAATGTGAAACCTGTAGATAGAGAAGGCTGACTATATGGTGATTGCATTCCTGAGCACAGGACAGACTTGAGGAAAAAGTTGTGAGGTCTTTGAAGAAAGAGAAAGATTAGGGCTTAAACCACTGTAATTCCTGGCATTGAAAGTTACTGACTTTCTTTCCAGATGAACTACCTGAGGGAAGAGATTTTCAGGGTTGATTGTTAAGTCCCTAGTGACTAAGACAGTGCTTTGCACATACTAGGTGCTGACTGTTATTTGAGTATAGAAAGTGACTTCATTTTTCACTTGTGTTAGAAAAAGCTTAGTCATTTGGGCTTAATATATAAGTGAACATATACATTCTTACATACATATGTGCATATATACTACACATATCTCTACAGTAGTATAAAGAAATTTGCTAAAATATCAACAGTGTTTATCCCTGGTTCAAGTTATTACAAGTTATGATTTTGTTTCCTTTCTTATATTTTTCTATATTTGTAAATTTCCTACCTAGTTAGAATTAAGCAAAGAATGCTACTAAAAGAAAGACAATTCAAAATCCATAGAAATACATCCTAATAATACAAACAAAAATACTTAATAGATAGCAGATTATAATCACAAATGTCTTATTTTTAAAATCACCTGATATCTCAAACCCTGTTCCATATTTCATCAACACAGGTCTTTTACATGTATGACTATCAAGTTCCATATCAGAAAGGAGCATTGCTAAAAGTGGAGATGCAATAGCTGGTGGGGGAAAAGAGCATACATTATCTCCCTTACCCTGCAGAGTGGAAGTTTAAAACAAATAATGGCCAAAGTACCCTAGTTGAGATTTAAGCCCTTGTAAATGATGTATTTTTCCCCACACAACATTCGGATGGGCCATGAGAGTCTATTCCTTTGTTTTTCCTACGTTCCAAAGTAATCAACCACACCACTAATCGACATATTCCTTTTTTGCCTTGCTATATTTTCAGCCAGGAATAATTTTAAATTTTGGCTTGAAAATAATTTTATATTCCTATATACAATCTGTGTATTTTTGCTCTGATACTTTATCTATTGACATAAAATTGTCCTAACTTTCTTTCTTCATAAATTCTTTTCTCATGTACTGATCAAAAAGACCTTCCACAGGGAAGAACAAAGAGATCTATGCAGATCAGCCATTTTAATGAAAAGCACTTTTATTCCCTAGTCTGATTCTGATTTGATATCTTTCACAAATGAGTTAAAGGGCAATAAAATGTCAAAAGAAAGGAGGACAAATACCTTCCAGGATTAATGGCTGTTTCACCTCCCTCCAGACGTACATCTGTCTTTTTTAGGAAGGCAGGAGGCATACGCTCACTGATGAATTCAGAGAAACAGAGCAAACATCAGGGTTGCTTTCGTGGGTCCTCATTTCAAATTAGTAATTAAAGTACTGGAAAAGGCATTCATCCCAGCAATTTCTACCGCTCTAGATTCTGAATTCTTTAACTGGAAACACTTGACAGAGATTCCTAAGACTACTACTCTAAGTGACTTCTGAAGGTTACCCCAAAACTTCCCCTAATACTGAAACAAGCTTAACTAACAACATCTTTCTAATTAAGCAAAGGTGAAAGGGGACAGGTAAATCTCCCAATCCTAAATTCTTCCCATAGAGGTCAACTTTTGCGCGTCTATTCACACAACAAATATACACTGATTGCCTACGCTAAGTCAGACACTGGATCTTCAGTGGTTGACAAGGGAGATGAGGTTTACATTCTAGTGTTGAGTACCTTCCAGCAGGATAAACAAAAAGTAGAAGTAAACAAACAAGTGACAGGTAAAGGCAGACTGGACTTGGGGCCCTGGAGGACATGAGCTAGATGCCATGGCTAGGGTGGAGAAGAGCAGTGGAGATGTGGTTGATCAGCTAAGCTGCTCTAAGGTGATGACCTTCATGATCAAGGGCAGGATGGTGAGGGGTGGAAGTGTCCAGGAAGAAAGCATTAGGAGTGGGATCATCTGGGGAACGAATAACTTATTCTTTTGAATATTGTACTTTAAAATGTGCTTAAATATCATACATTTAATTCACCTGTGTGTATGGGTTTAATCAGAACATTTTCACAGCAACTCTCTGTGAGAGAGCTTACAGGATAACAGGAGCAAAAAGGAGTAATTTAGGATATTTTATAGGTTTGTATACACCTCTAACCTCACAAAAGGTCCAAAATCAATGTGATATGTGTCTTTCTCCAGTCTTCAAAAAGATCACCAGGTCTTTAAAATCAGAGTCAAGCAGATGTTTCCCAAATCAGGTCTGTATCACAGGGACATCCCAGTGTCCCTATAGCAGTAGTTTGTAACGTGCATAAGAATGTCCTGATATACCTATAAAAGATTGAGGTCCTCATTCCTACTCCAATAGATATGAGTTCTTGACTTTCAGTGTGGGGTCCTGGAAATTGCCTTCTTGGGTGATTCTGATGCTTATAGTCTATGAATCATACCTTGAGAAAAACTACTCTCAAAATTTCTTTTCAGCAGTATGGTCCAGACTTTGCCTAAGACTTGACATCATATGTGGTCTAGACTAAAATTGAGATTGGTGGCACAACATACTTGGTCCTGCCTGTCCCAAAGCCACTGCTCATTCACAAATACCTTTGTATGTATTGGAAAAACTTTCTGCCATGTAGGTAGGGGTTCAAAGAAAGGCTCCTTTCCTCCACAGAGATAACTCTGAACCAGGGTGCACGGTTTGGCTAGAGGAAAATGGACTAGATTTCAGCAGCACTGACCCTCTAAACTGTGTTGGGCTTTTTAACAGAGGCTGCCCAGCAGCAGGCTGCAGTCCTGCCATCATCCTAGAGCACATAAATCAAAATCAAAATGTGCATCAGAACCAGGAGTGCCAAATTATTTTACAATTAAGATGGAATTCATCACTTGCACAGATTCTTGTTTTGTTGTCTTTCTCTTATTGTTCAGTACCCACAGCTAGTTTTACTGGTTTTGTGTTGCCAGTTGTGTGTTAGTGTTTCCTTTGGCAGTATAATTTGTAAAATTGGAGAGATACATGTTAGAGACAGTCTATATATTCTAGTTGTTTTACTAACCTGAATCCAGGAAATTATCAGCTCTTTGTTAATATCTTTTGCAGGTTCTTTATCCACTAGCCAACTTCAAATTCTTTAGGGGTGTGCCCAAATCCTCTTTCTCTCATCTCTCTACATTTTCCCCTGGATAACCTATCCATTCCTATGACTACGAGCACTATCATCTAATGATCTAGAGCTTTACAACTCAGAATCTGGTATGAGCTCTAGACCCCTTATATGTTTGCATTTGAATGTATCAAGAACAGTGTGTCCAAAATGAATTACTGACCCATCTCTTTCAAAGCTGTACCTGTTCCAATCTATAGGCCCAATCAATCAAAGTCAAAATATGGACAATATTCTTGATTCTTTACCTTCTGTTGCTCTGTGCATCTTTTAAGGTCTAAATGGTAAAGGAGAAATAATTTATGCACTTAACAGCAAAGGAAATCTGATGCAAGGAACTGGTTTCGTAGGTGATAAAAAAGCTAAACAGAAATTGGATGCAACCCAAAGATTAGCAAAAGAGCCAAGAGAGGATATGATGTTACTGGGGACTGGAGGCGAGGAGCATCTGGCAGAAGATGGAACAAAAGCATGCCAACCTGGAGTAAGCTGAAGCCATGGGCAAAATGCTACATCTGCAGAAATGAGCCTCCTCCAAACTCCAACTAGTGTCTTATATCAGTGGAAGCCACATACAGTAGGGAAACACAGTCTAAACGCAAGAGGGAGGAGATATGGGGATATATGTATAGCTGATTCACTTTGTTATAAAGCAGAAACTAACACACCATTGTAAAGCAATTATACTCCAATAAAGATGTTAAAAAAAATTTAAAAATAAAAATGCAAAATTGAAAAGGGGAAGGATGAACAATGGATTTGAGGGCACAACTACCAATACAAACAGATATTGCTAAAATCTATCTATCACTTTCCTCCAAGCCATCTATTTTACTCCTGCAGGCTTCTAACATGTCCCTGTCCAATTTGTGCTCTATTCAGGAACCAGAATAATTCTAACTTAAATATAAATTGGCCCTATTTCAAATGTAATTTTTCACCTTCACTCCTTTCTCGCCTGCTTAAAGCACATCAACGACTTCCTATTGTATTTCTAGTTACACTTAACCATGGCCTGTAAGACTCCCTATTCTATGTCCTGCTGATCTTTCCAAACTCATCTCTGGCCACTATCCATCTCACCCAATCTTAAAGCACATCAACGACTTCCTATTGTATTTCTAGTTACACTTAACCATGGCCTGTAAGACTCCCTATTCTATGTCCTGCTGATCTTTCCAAACTCATCTCTGGCCACTATCCATCTCACCCAATCCATTCCAGAGATACTAGCCTCCTTTTAGCTTCTGGAGGCTAAAAGGTTTTTTCATCCTTAAAGCCTTAGAAGTCTTGCTTAGTTATTGAATGGCTGACTCTTCTCATCTTCCAAAGCTGATACAATGCCACTGACTTAGGTGGCCTGCCCAGAAAACTGCATCTAGGTAACATCTGCCCCACCAACCTGTTGCCTTTACAGCTCTTTTCTCAGTTTATACCTTTGTGTTTTTTTATTTGTTCCCATCTTCCACCATTAAACTATAGGTACAATGAGATAACACATACTATGTCAATTTCCATTATATACTCAGAATATAGCAGAGTATTTGGTACATTATCAACATTCAAAATGATTATTGAGTAAAGGAATGAATGTATGAATCTAGACAGGACTTGAAGATGAATTGGAAACTAAGTATGTTAAGAGAAAGTGCAAACATAAAACAAAAATCTGCATGTACAGTATTTTTTCTAAATAATTATTATTATAGAACATGGCAATTATAGTACTAAGGATATTGATTAGGTATATCATAAATATGATGGAAGAAAAAGATTCCTGGTTGTGTTACAGAAATCCAATAATTACATGTACTTTTAGTGGTATAATGAGTCACTGATTTTTTTTTTACTTCCAATAGGGCAGTGTTTCTGAAGATTCTGATTTAATAAGTCCAAGGTGGATCTAAGATTCTGCATTTTTAACAAGCTCTGAGGTGATTCCCAAGCTACTGGTCCAGGGACCACATTTTTTTGTAGCAAGAGAGCCGTCAAGTTGATGAATTAGATTTACATGATGTTTTTCAGTGTCTACACCTTTTAGCTTCTCTGCCTTCTGAGCTGAAAAGTAGACAGAAACTACAAAATCAATAAGACACAATGTTCAATTAGTCTAATCAGTCTCTTGGCCACATTTTGTTCATCTGAAATTATGGCCTCAACCTCTATTTACTTTACAACAGCATTTCCTAACAGATTTTGTAGTTCAAATTTTCATCACTAAAGCATTAACTAACTCATGTTTGAGAACTAACAATTAATGTACAAATCAATAATGGTAACCTTCATTTGTATAGTGCTTTCCAGCTTACACAGAATTTTCAGGTACATTATTGTGTTTAATCCTCACAGCAATCCAAGATGTAGCCAAGACAAGAATCATTAACCTTATACTATAGAAAAGGAAGTTGATGTAGAGAGACATTAACCATGATAATCAGTAATATGTTTATAACTTTAAGTTTATAAATGAGTTTAATATGCATTAGCTAATTTGATTTGCATAATGATCCTCAAAATCAGATAAATATCTGCTCTTGGTTATTGGTCATATGCAGCTACAGTGTCCCAAAACGCTTTTTTTTTTTTAACATCAGTTTTATTGTATCTGTCTCCTTGGCTATATTTAAAGAAAATAGTCTATGGGAATCTGAAAATTTGGATTTGAGTCCTTGCTCTATTATTCATTCCCTGTGAGACCTGGTGCAAGTGACTTCAATACTTTGAGGCCCTGTGATCTTATCTGTAAATTGGAAGGAATAATAACTTCCATTAGAGGGAACAACATTCCTCTCTCCTCAGGTTTCCAGAAAGGTGGTATCCATTCTACTCCCTAGAAAGAAACAGTTTTGAAGAAATGCCTTGAAATTATCTCTTCCTATGCCCCTTATGTTATACACACCTCCCTGAAGGATGCAGAAATTGATTTATCTGATTGGAGAGATAGGAAGAATCTGACACCATTGATCACATCCTTCTATTGGGAAGGGTTGTTACTCAAGTGACAATTCCCATTTCATGTCCATAATATGTTGTGTGCAGAACTAAAGCATTCTCTTCCTGTATTTATGCATTAATGCTGCTGAAAATCTGAAGATTTTCTTCTAGAAGCAAGTTTGGAAGCCCAAACCAGTCAAAATTTAGAATCTGAAGGTTATCTGAGTTCAAAGTTATAGGAGAGACTGAGATTATTTCATGCAGCTGGCTAGGTGTCTTTTCTGAGAACTTTATCTACTTGAAGGTGGGGAAGTGGTCTAAAGTCAGGGGGAAAAGCACAATGCCTGGAGGCCCATTTGTAGTTGCATTATCCAACCTGCTTTCCAACCGACAATCTGATATTTTAATCCCCCTCAGACAGCTATGTGTATTAGTCAATCTGTTTAGTGCTTAGAAAGGAGATAGGGTGAGCTCTTTTACCAAGGACCCGCCAATATGGGCCACGTTCGGCCGTCAAGAAGGTGGCCCATATTGAGAATTACTATACACGCTTGGGTACTGACTTCCACACCAACAAGAGCATGTGCGAGGAGATCACCATTATTCCCAGAAAGAAGCTCCACAACAAGATCACAGTCTATGTCGCACATCTGATGAAGTGGATTCAGAGAGACCCAGTGAGAGGTATCTCCATCAAGCTGCAGGAGGAGGAGAGAGAATTATGTGTCTGAGATCTCAGCCCTGCAGCAGATCATTGAAGTAGATTCTGACACTAAGGAAACACTGAAGCTCTTGGGCTCTGGCAGTCTGTCCAATCTGCAGGTCACTCAGCCTACAGTTGGGAGCAGTTGAATCTTTCTGCAGTACTGTAATATTTTCAATAAACCTCGGACAACAAAAACAGAAAGAGCTATTATTGTTAATATTCCCATCATTGGCTCACGATAATAGGAATGATAAATCTGCATACCAATACAAACAAATGAGGAGGAACAAAATAAGGGCAAGTGAGACTATATGAGAGGTATTTCATCATTTATGAAGATGTGAGTACTGATTCTTAATTTTAGTTTAACAAATCAACAGAACAAATTCTTGAAGATTATCTTTAGCTCTATGTAAAAGTTTAGGACTGGGAAGCTCAAACAAGTGATTTTTCCAAGGCCATATACTTAATAAGTGTCAGGACTAAGACATAAAGCAATTTTTTTTTATTTATTTATAAGTGTGCTTCTTCCATTTGTGATTCATTGCCTCAATTTCAATAATTTCATTGTTTCCACTGACATGAAAAATAACCGAAGTATAATACACAAAACAAAAAAGTATATATCCCCCAATTATATGCTTTGAGATTTCACTATTCATTAATATCATTTGTGGACACCATGAATTTTTTATTTATTATATATACATTTAATTTTTAAAAATGTCTCTTACCTTATAAATTACAACCAAACTTTACTACTTACTACAACAATTATTGTCTATATTTGCATTTATAAATTTCATCTTGACTCAGAGATTAAATAAAAGAAAAAATAGCCATAAGGATTATAACTCAGGCCCAGAAAATTCATAGACTTATAAGACATCCTGATGTGAGGGCCATCTGCTTTCAAGGAAAAAAAGCAAAACAAAACAATGGGGATAGATGAATGGATGACCTGCTGCCATTATCACTGATAAATGTCTCTGAAGAAGTGACCAAACATCCTTCAGGTCCAGATTGGTTGAGGGTCACATTAAGGAAAGAAATGTTCTGCTGAATCAGACATATGATTGATATCACACAACTGAAAAAAATCCTGTTCTTAAATTAAAAAATCTAAACAGATAAAAGAGAAAAAAGACCAAATATCTTTCCTCACTAAAGTCTAGATCAAGAACAAAAGAGCTTTGAAAACAGGTCAAGAAGATTCATGAAAAAAATAATTTGGAAAAACACTACCCAAGAACATTTAAGGTGCATATATCGAGTTTACATGTTACCTTTTACTTCATCTGTGAGCATTTATACAAAAAGGTATAACAACTTGGTTAATAATAGCACAAAATATAGATTTTCAACACCCTACCAAGTTGAGAACAGTCTCAAGTACTCAGAATTTAACAGACATGTTAAATTCCTGATGTATCTCTCTGAGATGAGTCCTGGATATGAAAAAATAGGAGGGACAAATAATCCCATGTAGTATTATGATTATTTTCTAAAGCACTCTACTGAACTGCCCCATGATTAGATTAATAAGCATCTCATTTAGTTCCTATTTTAATCAATTTCATGCAATTTTACAAATGTATGTTAAGTCTTTATAGGATAAATAAAAATGAGCAAGACACTACACTGATTCTCAAGGGCACTCACATTTTAAGATGGGAGTTGAACCCTATAGCAATTTACTACAATCTTAATAATGATGGCATAATAGAGGTGTATATAAAGTATAATAGAATCGACCAGGAAGATGTATTATGGAGAAGGGGGCATGGCATGGAAAGAAAGCACAGAAAGATAAAAATAACATAAACATGGTTAAGTGGACACAATTCTCAAATGCTAGACTTTCTCTTGATTACCCATTGAATCACACAGTCTCATTCTCAAGAAATTTCAAATCACAAAATTGAGTGCTATGACCTAAATCTGGCTGGGAGTTGGGATGTTTCCTGGAGCTCCTACCACACAATGTGTCACACACTCAGAGGGTACTCAGCGGTTGGCTGTTGCTAATAAGGATGTCTCTGATAGGTCATTTATACTTCAAATGCTTATAACTATAGATCACTGATTATCAAAAATGATTAAGTGAATGTTCACAATAATTTACAGAAAAGGTAGCATACAAATAAGAACACAAAGAAGAGAAACCTGTTAATCACACGGGATGACCTAGGAAATAAAGCAGAAAAGCATCAGTGTCATGAAAGGCATGAAGCAAGGTAACATGCTAGCTTCTGTGCAAGCACTTTCATTAAAATGTGCTAGGTCTGGAAAATAGTGAGGAAATTGTTATTTTTAGCGTGCAGAGAGCATATTCTCAGATCTTAGAAAATGGTGTGAATGCAGTGGGCTTCACTGGAAAAATCCATTATATCACACAGAAAGCAAATGACAAGAGAGATGGAGTAAAAGCTTTCCATATTCAAAAACAAAAATAAGAAAGAAAGAGAGGAAGAAAAAGGAAGAAAGAAATCCTCATTTCCCATGACTTCACCATATTTATTCAATGGAATATAATGCAGACATGAGGAATACTAGAAATTTCCCATATCTTTTTTTTTCCAGGTTAAAAATCAAAATATATCACTTAAGAACTAAATGTAGGAAATGTTATTTTAAAATTCTACACTAAATTAAGAAAAATATACTCCAATAAGAGGTTGAACATGAAAAGAAAAAGTTTTAAAATAAAAAAAAGAATATGAATTCAAGGAGCTAGTGACTTTGAATTTTCATGTTTCATGATATGCAAAATATATCACATTGTTTGAGGTAGGGTGAGCAGGTATTATTACCTTATTTTACAAAAGGGAAATGATAGAAATAAATTTAAATGTATTGAGCATCTTTTCTTTCTGGTAATATCCCTATGAGAACAAGTTGAGAAGCTGTGCAAAATTAAATTTAAAAGAAAAAAAAAATGTTTGAAGGTATCAAAAAGCTACTAAGGCAGCCAGGACTTCAGGACTAAGAAAAAGGAACAGCACCGCGATGAGTCCAGTATTTGGTGATGTGTTTTACCTCATGGCATTTGCTGATTGGTAAGTAGCATAAGATCAAGAGGCTAAAAAGTGGAGCAGAGATTAGTGGCTGAAAGGCTGGGAACCTGAGCCAAGCTTCCAACATGAAAGGGTTATGGGGGCAAACACTGGAGTTTAGAATTTTCCAAACACCCCAGATTAGAGACCAAGACACTGGGCAAGAGAAAATACAATAAGGCAAGCCCAACATTCTGCAACATTCTCCAACATTCCCCTTGAGGCATTTGATAATTGATAACAACACATAATGAGAAGCTAAGAACTGAGCAGTGATCTAGGAATCTGGGAGGACAGGAGTGGCTTTCTATGATCTCACAGAGCAAGGACACTCAAAAGGAAGTCCAGATCCCACAAAGGAAGAGCATGCCTGAAACATACTCTAGACTTTGAGTTTGAATCATGAAAGAAAGAGAGCATCAATCTGTACCTTGCATTATTTGTACAGTATATAGTGTCTGACATTCAGTAAAATTGCCAGGCATGCCAGAAGACAGGAAGAAAAGACCAAAATCAAGAGAAAAAAGACACTAGAATTGGTGATTCGGATACAGTATTGGAATTATCAGAATTGGACTTTAAAATAACTGTGATTAATAGTTTCAATAAAACAGGTAAAGAGAATTTCACCAGAGAACAGGAATCTATAAAAGACACCAAACAGAAATATGACCACTAAAAAAATATATATATATATATATATATATATATATAAAAAACAGAAGTTAAGAATTCAGTACATGAATCTAACAGCAGAATATACACAGCAGAAATGATCACTGTACCAACTGCTGAACATATACTCTTTTCAAGGGTCTTTGGTGCATTAAAAAAGACCATATGTTGGGTCTTAAAGCAGATTAAAACAGAATATGCTCTATGACAGTTGTGAAACTAAGCTAAAAATAAACAGCAAAAAAATACAAAGGGAAAATCTCCAATTCTCCAGAAAGTAAGCAATAGACTTCTAAACAACCAAGATCAAACAAGGCATCACAATGGTAATAATAAAGTGTTTTTAATGGAATAATTAACATATACATATATCATAATTAACATATACAACATATCAACATCTGTGGGATTGAGCTAAAGCAATGTTTAATGGGAAATTCATTGCCCTAAATAAATATATTAGAAATAAAACCTGGAGAATCAATAATTTTATTAACCATCCCAAAACATTTAAAAGAAGAGCAAAATAAGCTTAAAGAAAGTTTAAGAAAATCAAAAATTTCATAAATTGATAAATGAAAAAAAATGCTAACAAAATTGACCCCAAAATAAGTAAATAGATGATAGATAGATAGATAAAGGAATAGAAAAGTTAAGTAGTCTTATGACTGCTAAGGAAATAAAATACATAATTAGAAATCTTCCCCAAAAGAAAACCCTAGCCCAAGATAGCACAAAGCTCACACAAACTCTTCCAGAGATAGAAAAAGAGGGGATATTTCACAATTCATTTAATGAAATCAGTATAACATTTATTCTTAAAGCCAGACAAGAATATTACAAGATAGGAAAACTATAACCCAAACTTTTTCATGAACACAGATAAAACATTCCTGAACAAAATTTCAGCAAAAATCCACAGATATTTAAAAATGAGAATATATAACAATATATTTCACAAATTTAAGGTTGATTTATCAGTATAAAATCAATCATTTAATATCAAGGCATTAACTGAACAACAGAGAAAAATCATATGACCATCCTTCTAAATTCAGAAAAAGCATTTGTTAAAATTGAATACCTGTTCAAGAAAAAAAGAAAACTTACTATATTAAGAGTAAAATAGAGCTTCCTTAATCTGACAAAGGGTATCTATTAAATGTCTAGAGCCAATATCATACTTGATAAAATATTGAAAACCTTCCCTCTACTATCAGTAATACAGCATTTCTTTGTCTTCTATTCAATATTTGACTTGAAAGTCTAGCCAGTACAATAAGTCCATGGAAAAAAGGAAAATATGGGATCAGCAAAAACAATACAAAGCAATAAATCTTATTATGTGCAGATTTGCAAAGTAACATGATTTTACACACAATGAGCCCAAAAGAATATTCAGAAACTATTGGAATAAATGAGTGTGTTCACTGAATTATTGCATATGAATGCAACATGAAAATATTAACATATCAATTGTAGTTATATATTCTAGAAAAAACTGAAGTTTAATAAATGATACAATGTACAGTAGCATCAAGAAACATCACTCAATAATAACTAACAAATGATATAAATTATATATACAACTGTAAATCATTTTTGAGAAAATTAAAGACCTAATAAAAAGAGAGTAAATAAATGGTAGAGTATATAATGCACATGAGTTGGAAAACTTAACATTGTAAAGATATCAATTTTCCCTAAATGGATCAATTACTCAAGAAACAACAGCAAGTTTTTTGGTGAAAATTGACATGCTGAACCTAAAATTTTGATAAAATAACAGATCGTAAAAATCAAAGTTGGATGACTTATACAACCAGCCATCAAGATTTATCATATATGTATAGCAGACAATTAGGCCAGTGGAATAGAATAGTGAATTCAGAAGCAAACTCACGTCTATTTAGGCATTGATTATATTACAAAAGTAGCCTTGCAGTGCAGTGTGGGTAGGATGCTCTTGTCAACAAATAGTGCTGGGTCAATTGGATATACGTATGGGAATGAATGATCATTATTTGTATGTCATATCATACATAAATTAATCCCTGATGAACTTTTGATCAAAATATAAACGGATACTATAGAGTTTCTTGAAAATAACAAAAAGGAATATCTTAGTGACCTCGGGCTATCCAAAGTTATCTTAAACAGGACACATACACACATACAAGCAAAAGCACTAAACAATAAAGGAAAAATTGATAAATTGGAATGCATTAAAATTAAGAACATGTTTATCAAGAAATACCAGCAGAGAATTTGAAAATAAGCCACTGAGTAGGAGAAAATATTTGAATACATGCAAAAGGCAAAGGGACCAATTAAAAAAAAACAATGAACAAGAAGCTTAACAAGCACTTTGCAAAGTTACCAGTAAACATATGAAATGTCCTCAGCCACAATAATCATCAAGAAACTGTAAAGTGAAATCACAATGAAATAATACCACATACCCACTAGAAGAACTGACACTATCAAGTGTTTGTAACAATGTAAAGACACTGGAGTTCTCAAACACTGCTTATGGGAGTATAAATTGATATAATAACTTTTTTCAGTATCTACTAAAGCTAAACATAAACGCTGTCAACCAGCAATTTGAATTTTGACATATATATATATATATATATATTCACTAAAATGTAAATACAAGAATGTTCATAACAAAATAGCCCCAAACTGGAAACAGTCTAAAAGCCCATCAACAGTAGAATGAATAAATAATTTGTACTACTTTTACACAATGCAATACAGTACATGATGGAAATGAATAAATTACATGGATGAACCCCATCGACACTGTGTTGAGTAAAAGAAATCAAGCACAGAAGAGTACATAATTTATAATTCCATTTATATGAAGTTCAAAATCAAGGCAAAACTAATCTCTGTTGTTAAATGTAAGAATAGCGATTACTTTTGAGGAGCAGTGTCTGGGAGTGTGCAAGAGTGGTTGTTCTGGCTGTAATCTTTACCTTTGGATCTGGTTGGTGGTTACATGAATGTGCTCAATAAAAATACATTGAGCTATACAAATACGATATGCACAGTTTGCTAGATGCTTATTATTCATCAAAAGTAAGTGTATTTAAAAAATAAATATTAAGCATTTTTATGTGCCAGCCACTATGCACATGTGTCGGAGTGACACTTTTTCAGAATGTTTTTATTCTACCACTAGAACCTGGGAAATACCACACCCCTCTCCCTTGGTCATGGTACAGATTGAAACCTAACTAATGAAAGGAGGCATTTGCAAATGCAGTTTCAGGTGAGGGAAGATATTGAGGATATTTTAGCATAATCAACACTGGAGACATGGAGAGAAACCACTCTAGCATGGAAAAGGTGTGATTGGCTCACAAATATTCCACCTGCTGTGCCTGTGGGCTGTCAGCACCCAGTCCATCTATAATAAAATTAGACAGAATTGGGTGATTGATAACTAATTTGGAGGATGAAAAGAAGAATTCAGCTTTATGGGAAACATATGGGGGACAGGTTAAAAAGCAAAGAAAATGTATCAATTCAAAAAGAGAGGGATTTGTTTACAAGTGACTACAGACTCAGACTCCAAGACCTGAGAGAGAAGGGCCAAGGTCAGTTGAGGGTCTTAGTGACATGGTAGAAGACGGCACTTTCTGTGGATGTACATGGGTGGATAGACACAATCTGAATCCTAGGTGGAGGTTATCTTGGCCTCTGTGTGGGTACTTGTTTGGCAGGCAAGGGTGTTGGACTTACTAACCTTTCCATCGTGAGGGCATTGTACCAGGGCTGTACCACTGAGGTTGGGGGTACAGAGGTTATTACTATCGTGTACCTTAGGAGGCTGTGCCTGAGTCAAGGAAAGCCACAGAAATGAGCCATAGAACAAGCTGCTTACAGACAAAAGTAAGACACTGAATGAAGAGTGTCTAGAATATCCTCACGGAAGGAGACGGGCATGCTGGAGACAGCCATGTTTTTGGCACTAGAGCTGCTGGGTAAGAATGCCTTATAAGAGATGTTTCCACCATGCTGCTGGGGCCATGCCTTTGGATGGAAATGTACAGACAGTTTCTGCAGATTTCCCAGGATAGATGCTCAGAGCAGAGGACCTAGAAGGGTGGCATATGTAGCTACATCACTTGTGACAGAATTTTATTTTATTTTTTTAATTTTTGGGGGGCACACTGCACAGCTTGTGGGATCTTAGTTCCCCAACCAGGGATCAAATTGGTGTCCACGACAGTGAAAGCCCGAGTCTTAACCACTGGACTGCTAGGGAATTCCCTGTGACAGAATTTTAAACAAAATTATGCTGCTTTCTTAAAGGGAAGGAAGATCCATAATCAAGATAGAAAAGCTGTTAGGAAGACCCAAGGAAACCGTGATCTGCATCATACTCCTGGTCTTAGAGCTTATAACAGAAGGTAGGAAAAAAAATGCAGCCCATGTGGGATGCTATTAGGTACTATAGCTGAGGACTTCTAGAAGGTCCACCATGAGTGTTGAGGATAGAAAGTCCACTGTGAGTGTAGGGGAGGAGGATACTGAATTGCATATTATACAGGTAAAGAAATGTAGCAAAATACCAACTATCTTAGAAGCTAGAAGTGGGTTATGGAACACCTTCAGGGCCCCATCCTAAGTGGCATGAGGGTGAAAGACCCAGGATGCAATCTGCCTTAATTTAGGACTCATTGTATGTTTTAAAAGCAGTTTGGGGAGCATAAAGTGCCAAAGAGGCAAATACTAAATTTGTATACCCCAAGCAAAGAAGGTATACAAATTATTCTAGTTCTCATATGAGATTAGAGAAACTTTTATATAGTGCTGTGGAGAAGAGCCAGGGATTTCACCAGGAAACCAGCACGGATCAAATAAATGTTAGCAGGAACCCATAGGGGTGGCAGATCTAGAAATTTATTTTTAGCCAATTTGGATATTAATGATACCTCAGGATCTAAGCAACAGGAGGGAAAATTAAAGGAAAGCTGTCGGTCAGAAATAACAAGTGTTTTCTTCTTCTTTTTTTTTAACTATCTATTTTAAATTTATTTATTTATTTTTGGCTGTGTTGGGTCTTCATTTCTGTGCGAGGGCTTTCTCTAGTTGCGGCGAGCGGGGGCCACTCTTCATCACGGTGCACAGGTCTCTCACTATCGCGGCCTCTCTTGTTGCGGAGCACAGGCTCCAGATGCACAGGCTCAGTAGTTGTGGCTCACGGGCCCAGTTGCTCCGCGGCATGTGGGATCCTCCCAGACCAGGGCTTGAACCCGTGTCCCCTGCGCTGGCAGGCAGACTCCCAACCACTGCGCCACCAGGGAAGCCCTGTTTTCTTCTTGAAAACAGCATGGAGTGTACATATAAAAGAGAAGCAGTACCAAGGAGATGTGTCAGGATACTTTATTGTAATAGGAAACAACGTTCTGTTCCTCTGGACTCCCCAGCTGCCTGCCCCATCTATGTTTTCATCTTCAATAGAGTTCCATGTTGTAGGGCAAAAGCAGACTTCCCTGTGACAACTGTTTTTCTACCCTGGGGAAAGCCTAACTCACTGAGATTGTGTTTATTGTTCCAGAGAAGGGGGAGGAAGGCAGAGGGAGAAGAGTGGAGTTTCTACAATCCCAAAAGGAGAAAATATCTACACATTCCTACCCTACTCCTTCTTAGTGCCCTTGGGAGGTGGCTGGATCTCTCCAGGAAATGGCTGCATAGGATATCTAGGAATGTTGGATTCCTGAGACCTGGTGCACAGAAACAGCAGAGCGATGTGATTTCAGGGGGAATCTTGGGCTATAAATCAATGGCAATATATCAGACTATCGTAGTGTTTATATATTCATAATATTGCATGAATAGTGTCAACTGTGAAAAATGCTGAGCTCACTCAATCACAGGAGAAAAGAAAGGAAGGTTTCACTACCCTTAGGAAATACTTCAGGATGGTATGCCAACTATTTAATATCACAGAGGCACATGCATCTCCATATCAGGCACTGACCTTGACTCTGCATGGATATCAGCTGTAAGTAATCAGTGCAGCCAGAACGGTGTTCCAGCTGAATCTTAACCCTGGGCATGTATCTTACAAATAACCAACTTTTTTTTTTACTCTATGGGGAGATAGAAATGTGTTCCAATAAACATTTTATTCTTTGAAATAAACTTTAACTCTCATCCATATATATTTTGTGGTTCATTACATAGGTAAGTCCTAGATGCATAATCACCTCTGGTGAAATAAGTCTCTGACTTATTTCATTCTGGGAAAAGGCTTCTTCTAAAATAACATTCCATTAAAAAATAGTGTCAGAAATGTTCTGGTTAAGGCACACTAAGTTTCAGAGTCCCCAGCATAGCTTTCATTAATAGATCCTAAGTCAACTTTGTAGCCCTGGGGCCAATATAGTAAGGCTACATGCAACTCATACTGTGGTCCATGGACAAGTTGTGTCATCATGAGAGTATTAGCCCTACCCCTCATTTGCTTCCCCCCCCCACACACACACACATTGAAGTTTGAGAAGCACTGGCCTAAACGATGCCATGAGCTTGTCTTAGTTAAAGAAGTATATGCTTTAGCCACTATGCTCCCCAACTATACCAGATTTCAATTCATCTTGGGCAGTTTAATTTGGTCCCTTATAAGTGCACTGGAAAATCCTCTTTTCACAGAAATAGCCCAAGACAAGGTCTGATTCCCTGGGGTGAAGCACCACCATGACACTTAAGACTCACCAGCACACAGCCTCAGAGGCTGAAAACTTGCATAGGCTTCAAGGACATGGACTGCCAGGGACAAAAGATGGCATATTTGGGGTTTGTATTAATAATACGAAAGTAGTTTTATGTCCCTCAAATTACCATCAATGCTTCCACAGACAGTAACATTTAAGGATCAAGCTAGGTGACTAATACAAAGAATTATTTATCATTGCAAGCATGACCTCCCAGTCTGTGACATACATAGGGCCTTTGTTTCTATGAATTCTACCTTCTAATTCCCACCCCACCCCTGTTTTCAAACTCTCTAGCACTCTTAGAAAAGGAAGAAAAACACATATCCATAAGTGTTGCTGTTAGTGAGAAATTCTGATAAGAGTATTGGCAATTCTAATTTTGGCAAAAGCTAAACAAATTGGCTGATCTAATTCCTGCTGACTAGTTTAATATATTGTTTTGGGCATTTCTGGTATTAGATTAAGAGAAAGTAGGGAATCATTATCCTAATGAAGAAGAAAAAAGTTTAAAAAAGATGAAATCAAATTGAAGAAGTGACTAAATGTATTAATCATTTCAGGCATACAGGGAGAAAATAAGGAAGAAATAGAGTTATTCTTCAATAGACAAGAGGAAATTAATGCAAAATTATTTTAGCTTGATTTCCACATAAATATTCACATATCCAATGTCTAGGAGAATCTCCTGTGGCACATTCCCATTCTATTTTCTGCCATCAAATCCAAATATTATCATAAAATTATTTTGAGATTATAAAAGAAATACTTTGATTTTGCCAGTGACAAAGGTAGATGCCAAACACATATTGAATTTGGGACATCCAGAAGTATAAAAGATCTGAGACTCTCCAAACCTTCAGATAGTAGAATGTATTAGATCTCTCCCCTCTTCTTTTCCACCCTCCTTCTGAGCTCACTAGTTTTTACATACACCATTACAACTAACTTCTAACTGGTTTGTCAGTCTATTATCACCACACCTTTCACAGAACCATCCTACATACATTTGACAAAATAATTTTTATTTCAGTTCTGTCTCATTTTTCTGCTCAAAATAATTAATACATAAAATATTATTTTATGGTTTAAGAAGACTAACATTTCTTTCAATTCCCCTTTCAGCCCCTTGGTTTCTAAGCCAACATTATGACTAACATTAATAGCCATTAATGTCTATTGATTGCTTACTCTGTTTCAGGCACTGGGCAACGTACCTAATATGCTCTATACCTATACCATGCAATACTCCCTACAACCCAATGAGGTTTTCAGGAAAAGTATCACAGACATTGTGGAAGGCATATGTCGAAAATGGCAAAGCTGCTTTCAACCTAGGACCCTGTATGACTGCATGGAGCAGAGCGGGCCCACTACTTTGTTATGTGAACAACAACAACAACAAAAACTTACTTTGTTATGTGAACAACAACAACAACAAAACTTCTATTTTATTTTAGTTATTACATTTGTGCATCTATTTATTACAGCAGTTTAGCATACCCTACCTAATACAGGTAGGTACCATTGATTATTCCCTTTTATTATAGATGAGGAGATGGAGACTTAGGGAAGCTAGGGAATTTACTCAATGTTTCACAGCTAGTAAGTGGTAGAACTCAGATTGAATCAAGATTGTCTAAGTCTAGAGTAATTGTCCTTAACCACCATATCGTAGGGCCCCAAAGTTATAAGGTTCCCTAAAGAGTTCAAGCTCTTGAGTGACATTCATGATGTTACATTATTTAATCCCAATCTCACCCTCTAGCATTATCATTTTCTGGCTCTTTGCCTTTAGTGTTTTCCACCTAAAATGTCCTGTCTGTCATTGAAATACTACCAGTTGCTTATGGATGTGCTCATATGCTACTGTTCAATGATTTTTTTTCTCTGAAAGGTTCTTTTTTAATATCAGATTTTGTTAAAGGGGCAAAGTGCCAAGCCCCAGAGGAAGAAAGACGGCAAAGCCATGACAATCTTCTAACCACCTACAGTTATTCTTTGCTCCCTTTCAGATATTCCCTTTCCTGGCTATCCTTGTAGCTAAGAGTTGCCAGGTAACATGGTTCTGATTAATAAAAAATAAGGGAAACTCTGATAGGAAAGCTGACCTGTTTCTTCTAGGGAAGATTTTCCTCCTGACTAAAAAGAGACAGAGATCAAGGAAGAAATATGTTCCTTCCTTTCTGATTTGGGAGCAGATGTGTGAGAATGTGATATGTATAGAAGTAGAAGCCTTACTGAAATCAAAGGTGGTCAGGCTAAGGACAAAAATCCATTATTCTGGGTTAGTAGAACAGAAATATGAAAAGGGCCTGATCCTTCACAGCAATCTTGAGCTCCCATGCCAACTCAGAGACTGCCTACCTACTCACTCTAATTATATGGAATAAGTGAATGTCTTTATCAACTTCTCCTAGCCATGGAAAACTGAAATTATTCCTGATACAGAATCACAGCTGAAACAGTGCCTGACAATGGTCACAAGACTGTTCACAAATATTTCAGTCCTCCTTCCAAGTTCACAGTAGAATTATACTTCCTTACCTACTTTGCAGTTAGGCCCATGGCCTTGTAACTTGTGTTGGTTAACAAAACATGAGCAGAAATGGTGTGAGTCACCTCTGGATAGAAGCTTTAAGCAGCAGCATATACAACTCACTGTAAATAATTCTTTCTCCCTGCACAGTGATCATGCACATGCGTGTAAATTGAGTCTCAATTAGCTTGCATTACCGAATAACTACGATGAGCAGGGTTTCCATACTGACCCGTACTAGAAATGTAGACGAGCAAGAAACAAACCCTTGGTTTACTAAGCCACCAAGATTTTGTAGTTGCTTTATGTGTAGCATAACTTAGCCTGTCTTGGCTCATCCTGACATAATAGAATCAATGGTCACAGGAAGATGACACTGGCTTCCTTTCTCCAGGATCTGCTCTACTGATCTCATTAAAACATGTTAAATATTAGAATCATTGAAACATAGGAATGAGAAGAACAGTTTAAAAAATCATTCAATAGAATATTCTTGTACAAATTAAGATATATTATTAGTAGCAATTCAATTCTTAAGGAGCTGATATGTATTGCCTACCAGCCAAAAGACAATGAAATATAAAGATTCAAAAATATAATGAATATTGTTCCAAACACAAAAAATGATGGTGACTTCATTAAAATAATCTCTAAATGAGAACATTTTAAATTAAAATTCAGGATAAGACTCCCAGAAATGTTATAAAATATTAAGTAACCCTTAACAAAGACTATTTGTCTTTCTTATCATTGTGGAAGAACGCCAATAGTAAAAGTTAAGAAAAATTCTTGATTATGTTATAGGATCACTAACCCCAAAGAATTCAAGTATAGATTTTACCAATGTAAAAAGAGATTTAGGGACTTCCCTGGCGGTCCAGTGGTTAAGACTTCACCTTCCAGTGCAGGGGGTGCAGGTTTGATCCCTGGTCAGGGAGCTATGATCCCACATGCCTTGTGGCCAGAAAACCAAAACATAATACAGAAGCAATACTGTAACAAATTCAGTAAAGACTTTAAAAATGGTCCACATCGAAAAAATATTTTTAAAAAAAGAAATTTCAAAATCAAAAGGCTAATTTTATATTAAATTATATTAACTTATGTATGTATCACAGAAGCCTTTGAAATTGTCATAGGCCAGTATCTTTAGAATTAAATGACACTTATTTTTCAGAGAAAATCAACATAAGAAGTTAGAATCCAGTTGTGATGCTTAATTTTATGTGTCTACTTGGCTAGGCTAGGGTCCCCAGACCTTTAGTCAAACACCAGTCTAAACGTTGCTGTGATGAAAATGTTTAAATGTGATTAACATTTACATCAGTACACTTCAAGGAAAGATTATCCTCCATAATGTGAGTGGGCCTCATCCAATCAATTGAAGGTCTTAAGAGAAAAAGAGTGGAGTCCTCCAAAGTAAGAAAGTTTCTGCTCCATACTGTTTTTAGGCTGGAGACTACAACCTCAGCTCTTCCCTGAGTCACCAACCTGTGTGCTTGGCCTACAGAGTTTGGGCTTACCAGCCCCACAATCACAGTAGCCAAGTCCTTAATATCAACCTCTATCTGTCTAGCTACTGATCAACTGATCGCTCTCTGTCACTGATTCTATTTCTCTGGAGATCCCTGACTAATAGAGCAGTTATTTTAAGCTTACTATCATATGTCTTCAAAAGTCCTCATAGTTAAAAAATATGCCAGCCAAACTTTGTAGGTATATAAAATAGAAGCTTGGCAACAGATGGCCCACAAAGTATGAATTAGCCCTATCTTGAAATCTCAGTGTTATAAGGCTGCCAGGTTGTAAGGTTTATATATACATAAAGACATTCACAACCAGAACTCTGCAGCATGTAAAACTTGCATAAAACCTTTCAGCAGGCTCCTAGATCATGCTACCCTATTTGATGACTAAGTAAAGCATCACTCGCAAATCTGTTATAGGTAATTTATAAGCACTAAACCAAAGGTTGAAAGAAATGAATAAAAGAGACATCATGATATATTAAAGCATGCACTTTCTCTTCACGGCACAGAAAGCATCAGACTGAAGAGATTGTTGTTACACCATAGGTTAGTTCCTGGAATGACACTGCTGGAAAATGTTATTCTTAACATTACTATCGTTCAGAAACCATATTGTTATGTGTCTGGGCATATAAACAGCATTCTCCCAGGACTCAGTGACAGTGATAGGAGAGGTAGATTTTAATGGAAGTGCATGTTCAAAGTCAACCATTTCCTTTGAGACTTTGTAGACTTTAGTTCTGGCAACACAAATGTCACTTTTATGAGTTTAGTGTTGTCTAGTGGAAAGAGCAAAGTCTTTCAAATCAGTAGCCCTGAGTGTGAATATCTATTCTAAATATTTAGACTAGTCAATCTCAGACCAGAGACTACTGCATTTCTCTGTTCCTCAATTTCTTTATCTATGAAATTAGGGGGGAAAAGTATTTTCCTTGAAAGTTTAAGAGAATTAATTATTTAATATGCAAGAAAGCAGAACCCATGAAAGGTGCAGATATTGAATAGAGTATTGAATAAAATCCCAGGATGCTGTCATTTATAGAGAAGTACCAAATATTGTATTTCTTGAAGCAGTGTTTAAACTTCCTTTAGAAATAATAAAAATGAAATTTTAATAGAAAAATATAGTCCAATTATATCATAAGAAAAGAGTTTTATATTCCATGGTACAAAGAAAAGAAGAATCAGATGAGATTCAGTAACTGAGTAACTGGAATTTGGAAAATCACTTGAGTTGTCAAGAAAATTATCTTTCAAGCTGAAATTGATAACACTGAACAAGGTGGCAATGTTATAAGAAAGGTATCTGGGGAAATAGCAGAGCAAAGGTAGATACCCTAAAAATAGACACAGAAGCTAATGCCCTACTGGAACAGTTCAGAGAATGTTCTGACCCCCAAAATAAATTTTATGAGAGTAAGAAATATTTTGGTCTTTATTGGCCACGTCACTAAGTTTACACAGGCACACCCCACAGAGGATATTAAGACTTGTGTTTAAAAGGAGGCTTAATTTGGGTACCATCTTTGAATAAAATTTACTTAGAAAATTTAGCCAGGTAACTGAAATATAATTAAGAAAATTGCCACATTATTCTATTCTAGGGGTATTTTTTGGAGGGCTTTGATAAAAACATCAACACACTGGATAATATAGATAACAGTTTATTAAAAAGGAGGAGAAAATATATGCAAGCTTTAATTCATGGTTGTAAGTATAGCAAGAACACAACCATTGAATCATCTGGGTTATCTTATGATTCATCAGCAACCTATCCTGACAAGGATCTCTGGGAATTCGATCCATTTCAAAGAGAACAGTGAAGGAATTAAGGCTCAAGATAAAATATGCCTTGCTAAGCAGGAAACTGTTTTAATTAACAAGCCAAGCAAAGAAGGTAGTTACTAAAATAGTAGGTTATTCTAGACATTGGTGAGAGCTCTAACATATAAGACTCCAAAGAGAACAGAAGTATCTGTTTTTAGTCTTTTCTTAGAAACAGGCAAGAAAATGAAGATGTTTGCTCTGAGACATTTACAGAGGGAGGTTTAGACCATGAGGGTTAACTATCCCTCACACCCAAGAGCTCCATCCTAGGTAGTAGCCCTAGATGAGAACTACCATCTGCACTATATCAGTTAATTTGTAACCACCTGTTATCCCTCCTCACAGGAGTCTATCCTGAGGGTAATAAAAATGTCACAGCAAATAAGTGGTAGACCTCGTACTCTACTCCTAGTTTTTAGTTTTTTTTTCTTAATTCCAAATCCTGAATTCTCAGCACTATGTAATCACTATATCATCTTGGTATAGAGAAATTATACAATCAGTATGATTATAAAGATTATTATATATAAAGGGAGCTTAACATTACTTCTTATTTTTGTTGATGAAAACCTATCCCAAATTAAAGCAGCATTGTGACATTTCTGTTATGCCATTAAATCACTGCCTGGCAAACAATAGCCTGAGACATTTCAGTTTAATTAGATCATGCCAATCACATGCATATTATCATCCCTCTTATAAACTGTGGATGTCTTCATCAAACCATTTTTCATAGCACAGTATAATTTGCATAAACTTGAGAGAACTAACCGGAACATTGACTACATTCATACATAAAAACTACAAACATATATGCATATATTCATGTACTAGAAATACATATGCATATACAGATATTCAGAGAAAACAAACCATGACAATTTAGCAAGCTCAATCTTAGCTCACGAGGACGTATAACAACACTATCAGTGTTTGTCTATTGTAATGGAACTGCTTCTTCCTAACCATTTTCACAGAGGCAGGTAGAGGCCCACTTCTCTCCACTTCTCCTGACGCTGATGATTTGTCTGAACACCGTGTTCTACGTTGAAATGATTTAAGAGCATAGACAGCAACACTGTGAACTCAAGTTAAAAATATATTGAGCCACACCCTTGCCCTGCTATAGTCAAAATATTGTAGAGCATGTTATAGAGAAGCAAAGCCTTCTGCAAAAATCAATTTTCAGTTGTCGAAGTCTGTATTTTGTGAAAATTCCTAAGCAAAATCTAAGACCTGGTAATAAGTCTGTGACGCAAAAAGCTGACCTCCCAGTGAAATAAGATCACATCACAGTAGAATAAAGGATCCCGATTACAGCAAAGCCACTCCTTTAGTCACAATGATGAAGGGTTATGATGAGTTCCTTAGAAAAGGGGAATAGGAGACTACTTGGGTATTCTTTGTAATTTATTATATAGATAAATATGCTTAGTAAATGCAGTATTGTTCTTATTACACACAGTGGGTCCAGTTGTTCTCAACAAATCTTATTGTCTTCCTGATAAAGTCCATAGGTAAAAAACAGTGTCACATAAGATTAAACAGATTGTTAAATCAGGAAGAAAATACTCCTCTGATACAGAATGGGCCAAACTTGGTACATAACATTTCTTGCAGAAGGCAAGCTGGTTGTGTGTCACATGACAGAAGTCACCTGTGAGGTCTGAACATGCCAAACGCTTTTAACCTGGAGTTCAGAAACCTTTATTTTGCCTTTAGGAAATCTGTAAACCTCTTACCATATCCGCAAAATTACTGTATCTGCAAAATGTGTTTGTGTGTGCATTTTTCTGGAAAATGATTCTTCAGCTTCTCATTTTCCCATAGGGACCTATAACCCCCCAAAAAGATTAAGCACTGCTAAACTAGAGTATTATATGTAAGAAAAGCACATACGTATCACTTTAAAAAGCAACACTGAAAGGCAAAGATCCTCTCTCTCACTTACCATCTTGTGTAAAGAAAAAAACATGGTAAAATAGGCATTCATTGGGGGTAGAAAGCAAAAGAGGATAAATATTCCAAGAATAAACAGACATAGAGAAAAGAATCTTTCACTCAACAATGTCCAGAGGCCAGATTATATTATTCTCAGATTTTCTGGATTGTATTTAAAGGAAAATCAGTCACCTAAAACACAAAGGCAAACAAACAAGCAGAAGTAATGGTGGGTAGTATTTGCTGCAACACGTTTCTATTTTTAATTTTTATTATGAATATCTTTTTCTTTAAAAGCATGTGGCTGAATACATTCTCATCTCAATTTTTCAAGAAAAATAGAGAAAGGATGTCTGATTAAAACATTTATAAAACATATAGTACAAAGTTGAAAGAATAAAGATGGGCTCACTTCAAAATTTTTTTAGAAAAAGCAAAAAGAGAAAGGAAGAAAAAAGAACTGAGAAACCTTAGGCATGTTAATTGTAGTGTTAAACCAAATATAATTGTACCCAACTTGGCCCTTATCCCAGAGTTCATAAACCCACACCAAGGACTGCCAGGAGCCCTCTAGGGTGTGATATAGTCAAATTGTGTCTTCCTTTAATGACTCATTTAATGACCAGCCCTGTCCTACCTGCTCTCAATTTTTTCTGTTTATACCATTCACCTTTCTTTTTAAGCATCTGTTTGCCTGTGTCTGAAGTGTTTATTAGAGCAACTTGAAACTAAAGCAAAATACATTTTAGAATGTCTCGGGTTTGCAAATAAAAAAACCTTGACGGTGATGTTAAGCTCTGCCACTGTTTGTCCATTTCAGTCCAGTTATAACTAAGACCCCATTTTATTTGATATAACTAAGGATCAACAAAGAGAGAAAAACTATAAATATGAAAAAAAGCTATTTAAAAAATTTAACTGGAAAAATAAGTCATATTAATAGTGAGATTTTTTTCTTTTCAATAAATAAGCAGTGCATAAGGGAAAAATCTGAACTTCCATGGTTTATGTCCCAGCCCTGAATACTGGTTTCAGCTTCCTCATGTAAAGAGCTTGGAAATTGTCACCGTCATCTTTACAAAACAGAAAAAAGAAAAAGGAAAAAAAAAGTGAGCAAAGTGAAAATCAATGACTTTCCTTGGACACATCAGAGAACTGAAGTCTGAGGGAAAACTTGAAATCTGGAAAAACATATGAAACCTGCTTACCTGGAGGAAAAGCTTCTGGAGCCTTATACTGTACAACACGTAAATGGCTATGTTGACAAGTCCATGAAGGCTGAGTGAGACTATCTTGAGGCCGACAATGTTAGGAGAGATCCCACACTTTCATATTTTTTTCTTTTTTAACATCTTTATTGGAGTATAATTGCTTTACAATGGTATGTTAGTTTCTGCTGTATAACAAAGTGAATCAGCTATACACAGACATATATCCCCATGTATCATCCCTTTTATATCTCCCACCCTCCCTATCTCACCCCTCTAGGTAGACACAAATCACCAAGTGGATCTCCCTGAGCTATGCGGCTGCTTCCCACTAGTTATCTGTTACATTTGGTAGTGTATATATGTCCATGCCACTCTCTCACTTTGTCCCAGATTACCCTTCCCCCTCCCCGTGTCCTCAAATCCATTCTCTACGCCTGTATCTTTATTCCAGTCCAGCCCCTAGGTACTACAGAACCTTTTTTTTTTTAAAGATTCCATAAATATGTGTTAGCATACAGTATTTTTTTTTTCTCTTTCTGACTTACTTCACTCTGTATGACAGTCTCTAGGTCCATCCACCTCACTACAAATAACTTAGTTTCATTTCTTTTTATGCCTGAGTAATATTCCATTGTATATATATGTCACATCTTCTTTATCTATTCATCTGTTATGGACACTTAGGTTGCTTCCATGTCCTGGCTATTGTAAGTAGAGCTGCAATGAACATTGTGGTACATGACCCTTTTTGAATTATGGTTTTCTCTGGGTATATGCCCAGTACTGGGATTGCTGGGTTGTATGGTAGTTCTATTTTTAGTTTTTTGAGAAACCCCCATACTGTTCTCCATAGTGGCTGTATCAGTTTACATTCCCACCAACAGTGCAAGAGGGTTCCCTTTTCTTCACACCCTCTCCAGTATTTATTCTTTGTAGATTTTTTGATGATGACCATTCTGACAGGTGTGAGATGATATCTCATTGTAGTTTTGATTTACATTTCTCTAATGATCAGTGATGTTGAGCATCCTTTCATGTGTTTGTGGGCAATCTGTATATCTTCTTTGGAGAAATGTCTATTTAGGTCGTCTGCCCATTTTTGGATTGGGTTGTTTTTTTTAATATTGAGCTGCATGAGTTGCTTGCAAATTTTGGAGATTAATCCTTTGTCAGTTGCAAATATTTTCTCTCATTCTGAGGGTTGTCTTTTTGTCTTATGGTTTCCGTTGCTGTGCAAAAGCTTTTATGTCTTGTTAGGCCCCATTTGTTTATTTTTGTTTTATTTCCATTTCCCTAGGAGGTGGGTCAAAAAGGATCTTGCTGTGAGTTATGTCATAGAGTGTTCTGCCTATCTTTTCCTCTAAGAGTTTTATAATGTCTGGCATTACATTTAGGTCTTTATCCATTTTGAATTTATTGTTCTGTATGGTATTAGGGAGTGTTCCAATTTCATTCTTTTACACATAGCTGTCCAGATTTCTCAGGACCACATACTGAAGAGGCTGTCTTTTCTCCATTGTATATTCTTGCCTCCTTTATCAAAAATAAGGTGACCATATGTGTATGGTTTTATCTCTGTGTTTTCTATCCTGTTTCATTGATCTATATTTCTGTTTTTGTGCCAGTTCCATACCATCTTGATTACTGTATTTTTGTAGTATAGTCTGAAGTCAAGTAGCCTGATTCCTCCAGCTCCGTTTTTCTTTCTCAAGATTGCTTTGGCTAGTTGGGGTCCTTTGTGTTTCCATACAAATGGTGAAATTTTTTGTTCCAGTTCTGTGAAAAATGCCATTGGTAGTTTGATAGGGATTACACTGAATCTGTAGATTGCTTTGGGTAGTATAGTCATTTTCAAAATGTTAATTGTTCCAATCCAAGAACATGGTATATCTCTCCATCTATTTGTATCATCTGTAATTTCTTTCACCAGTGTCTTATAATTTTCTTCATACAGGCTTTTGTCTCCCTAGGTAGGTTTATTCCTAGGTATTTTATTCTTTTTCTTGCAATGGTAAATAGGAGTGTTTCCTTAATTTCTCTTTCAGAATTTTCATCACTGGTGTATAGGAATGCAAGTCATGTCTGTGCATTAATTTTGTATCCTGCTACATTACCAAATTCATTGATTAGCTCTAGTAGTTTTCTGGTAGCATCTTTAGGATTATCTATGTATACCATCATGTCATCTGCAAACAGTGACAGTTTTACGTCTTCCTTCCGATTTGTATTCCTTTTATTTCCTTTTCTTCTCTGCTGTGGCTAAAACTTCCAAAACTATGTTGAATACTAGTGGTGAGAGAGGGCAACCTTGTCTTGTTCCTGATTTTAGTGGAAATGCTTTCAGTTTTTCATCACTGAGAACGATGTTGGCTGTGCGTTTGTCATATATGGCCTTTATTATTTTCAGGTAACTTCCCTCTATGCCTACTTTCTGGAGTGTATTTACCATAAATGGGTGTTGAATTTTGTCAAAAGTTTTTCTGCATCTATTGAGATGATATGTTTTTTTTCTCCTTCAGTTTATTAATATGGTGTATCACATTGATTGATTTGCATATATTGAAGAATCCTTGCATTCCTGGAATAAACCCCATTTGATCATGGTGTATGATCCTTTTAACGTGCTGTTGGATTCTGTTTGCTAGTATTTTGTTGAGGATTTTTGCATCTATGTTCATCAGTGATACTGGCCTGTAGTTTTCTTTCTTTGTGAAATCTTTGTCTGGTTTTGGTATCAGGGTAATGGTGGCCTTGTAGAATGAGTTTGGGAGTTTTCCTCCCTCTGTTATATTTTGGAAGAGTTTGAGAAGGATACCTGTTAACTTTCCTCTAAATGTTTGATAGAATTAGCCTGTGAATCCATCTGGTCCTGGGCTTTTGTTTGTTGGAAGGTTTTTAAGCAGTTTCAATTTCAGTGCTTGTGATCGGTCTGTTTATATTTTCTATTTCTTCGGGATTCAGTCTTGGCAGGTTGTGCTTTTCTAAGAATTTGTCCATTTCTTCCAGATTGTCCACTTTATTGGCATATAGTTGCTTGTAGTAAACTCTCATGATCCTTTGTATTCTTCAATGTCAGTTGTTACTTCTCCTTTTTCATTTCTTATTGATTTGAGTCATCTCCCTTTTTTTCTTGATGTGTCTGGCTAATGGTTTATCAATTTTGTTTATCTTCTCAAAGAACTAGCTTTTTGCTTTACTGATCTTTGCTATCATTTCCTTCATTTCTTTTTCATTTATTTCTGAAATGATCTTTATGATTTCTTTCCTTCTGCTAATTTTGGGGTTTTTTTGTTTTTCTTTCTCTAATTGCTTTAGGTTAAGTTGTAAGGTTAAGTTGTTCATTTGCAATGTTTCTTATCTCTTGAGGTAGGATTGTACTGCTATAAACTTCCCTCTTAGAACGACTTTTGCTGAATCCCATAGGTTTTGGATCCTCATGTCTCCATTGTCATTTGTCTCTAGGTATTTTTTGATTTCCTCTTTGATTTCTTCAGTGATCTCTTGGTTATTAAGTAGTGTATTGTTTAGCCTCCATGTGTTTGTATTTTTTACAGATTTTTTCCTGTAATTGATATCTAGTCTCATAGCGTTGTGGTTGGAAAAGATACTTGATGTAACTTCAATTTTCTTAAATTCACTGAGGCTTGATTTGTCACCCAAGATATGATCTGTCCTGGAGAATGTTCCATGAGCACCTGAGAAGAAAGTGTATTCTGTTGTTTTTGGATGGAATGTCCTATAAATATCAATTAAGTCCATCTTGTTTAATGTATCATTTAAAGCTTGTGTTTCCTTATTTGTTTTCACTTTGGTTGATCTGTCCATTGGTGAAAGTGTGGTGTTAAAGTCCCCTACTATGACTGTGTTACTGTCAATTTCCCCTTTTATGGCTGTTAGCATTTGCCTTATGTATTGAGGTGCTCTTATTTTGGGTGCATAAATATTTACAATTTTTATATCTTCTTCTGGATTGATCCCTTGATCATTATGTAGTGTCCTTCTTTGTCTCTTGTAATAGTCTTTATTTTAACATTTGTTTTGTCTGATATGAGAATTGCTACTCCAGCTTTCTTTTGATTTCCATTTGCATAGAATATCCTCTTCCATCCCCTCACTTTCAGTCTGTATGTGTCCCTAGGTCTGAAGTGGGTCTCTTGTAGACAGCATATATATGGGTCTTGTTTTTGTATTCATTCAGCCAGCCTATGTCTTTTGGTTGGAGCATTTAATCCATTTACATTTAAGGTAATTATCGATATGTATGTTCCTATTACCATTTTCTTAATTGTTTTGGGTTTGTTATTGTAGGTCTTTTCCTTCTCTTGTGTTTCCTGTCTAGTGAAGTTCCCTTAGAATTTGTTGTAAAGCTGATTCAGTGGTGCTGAATTCTCTTAGCTTTTGCTTGTCTATAAAGGTATTAATTTCTCCATTGAATCTGAATGAGATCCTTGCTTGATAGAATAATCTTGGATGTAGGTTTTTCCCTTTCATCACTTTAATTATGTCCTGCCACTCACTTTTGGCTTGCAGAGCTTCTGCTGAAAGATCAGCTGTTAACCTTATAGGGATTCCCTTGTATGTTATTTGTTGCTTTTTACTTGCTGCTTTTAATATTTTTTCATTGTATTTAATTTTTGATAGTTTGATTAATATGTTTCGTGGCGTGTTTCTCCTTGGATTTATCCTGTATGGGACTCTCTGTGCTTCCTGGACTTGATTGACTATTTCTTTTCCCATATTAGGGAAGTTTTCAACTATAGTCTCTTCAAATATTTTCTCAGTTCCTTTCTTTTTCTCTTCTTCTTCTGGGACCCCTAGAGTTCGAATGTTGGTGTATTTAAAGTTGTCCCAGAAGTCTCTGAGACTTTCCTCAATTCTTTTCATTCTTTTTTTCTTTATTCTGCTCTGCGGTAGTTATTTCCACTATGTTATCTTCCAGGTCACTTATCCATTCTTCTGCCTCAGTTATCCTGCTATTGATTTCCTTCTAGAGAATTTTTAATTTCATTTATTGTGTTGTTCATCATTGTTTGTTTGCTCTTTAGTTCCTCTAGGTCCTTGTTAAACATTTCTTCTATTTTCTCCATTCTATTTCCAAGTTTTTGGATCATCTTTACTATCATTACTCTGAATTTCTTTTTAAGGTAGACTGCCAATTTTCTCTTCATTTATTTTGTCAGGTGGGTTTTTACCTTGCTACTTCATCTTTTGAGCATTTCTCTGTCTTCTCATTTTGCTTAACTTACTGCATTTGGAGTCTCCTTTTCACAGGCTGCATGTTCATAGTTCCTGTTGATTTTGGTATCTGCCCCCAGTGGGCAAGGTTGGTTCATTGGGTTGTGTGGGCTTCCTGGTGAAGGGGACTCGTGCCTGTGTTCTGGCGTATGAGGCTCTAACTTGTCTTTCTGTTGGGCAGGACCACGTCTGGTGGTGTGTTTTGGGGTGTCTGTGAACTTATTATAATTTTAGGCAGCCTCTCTGCTAATGGGTGTTGTTGTGTTCCTGTGTTGCTAGTCATTTGGCATCGGGTGTCCAGCACTGTAGCTTTCTTCTCATTGAGTGGAGCTGTGTGTTAGCATTGACATGGAGGTTTCTGGGACAGCTTTTGCCATTTGATATTACCTGGGGCCGGGAGGTCTCTGGTGGACCAATATCCTGAACTCAGCTCTCCCACCTCAGAGGCTCAGGCCTGACACCCGGCCAGAGCACCAAGACCCTGTCAGCCACATGTCTCAGAAGGTAAGGGAGAAGAAGAAAGAAAAATAAATTAATTAATTAAATAACTAAAATTATTAAAATTAAAATGTTTAATTAAACATAAAAAAATAAAGTTGTAATAAAAAAAGAAAGAAAGAAGAGAGCAACCAAACCAAAATACAAATCCACCAGTGATAACAAGCACTAAAAACTATACTAAAAAACAAACAAACAAAAAGAAATGGACAGACAGAACCCTAGGAGAAATGATAAAAGCAAAGCTATACAGAGAAAATCACACAAAGAAACATACTTATACACACTCACTAAAAGAGAAAAAGGAATATATATATATATATATATATATATATATATATATATATATATGAAGAGAGCAACCAAATAAATAAACAAATCTACCACGTCTTACTATCAGTGATAATAAGCTCCAGATACTAAACTAAGATAAACTTAAAACCAGAAACAAATTAGAAGTAGAAAGCAAATCCCAAGTCCACAGTTGCTCCCAAATTCCACCACCTCAATCTTAGGATGATTCTTTGTGCATTCAGGTATTCCACAAATGCAGGGTACATCAAGTTGATCATGGAAATTTAATCCGCTGCTCCTGAGGCTGCTGAGAGAGATTTCCCTTTCTCTTCTCTGTTTGCACAGCTCCTGGGGTTCAGCTTTGGAGTTGGCCCCACCTCTGCTTGTAGGTCACCCTCTGGCATCTCTTCTTCACTCAGACAGGAGGGGGTTAAAAGAGTTGCTGATTAGGGGTCTCTGGCTCACTCAGTCCAGGGGCAGGGAAGGTTATGGAATGATGGGTGAGCCTGCAGTGGCAGAGGCCACCATGACCTTGCAAGAGTCTGAGGCACACTCTGTGTTCTCCAGGGGAAGTTTTCCCTGGATCACGGGACCCTGGCAGTGGCGGGCAGCACAGGCTCCCACGAGGGGAGGTGTGGAGAGTGACCTGTGCTCGCACACAGGCTTCTTGGTGGCTGCAGCAGCAGCCTTAGCATTTCATGCCCATCTGTGGTGTCTACGCTGATAGCCACGGCTCGTGCCTTTCTCTGGAGCTCGTTTAGGCAGTGCTCTGAATCTCCTCTCCTTGTGCACCCCAAAGCAATGGTCTCTTGCCTCTTAGGCAGTTCCAGACTTTTTCCCAAACCCCCTCCTGGGTAGCTGTGACGCACTAGCTCCCTTCAGGCTGTGTTTACACAGCCAACACCTGTCCTCTCCCTGGGATCTGACCTCTGAAGCCTGAGTCTCAGCTCCCAGTCCCCACCTGATCTGGCGGGTGAGCACACAAGCCTCTCAGCCTGGTGAGTGCTGGTTGGCAGTGATCCTCTGTACGGAAATCTCTCCGCTTTGCCCTCTGCATCCCTGTTGCTGCGCTCTCCTCTGTGGCTCTGAAGATTCCCCCCCCCCCGCCGCCACCCTCTGTCTCTGCCAGTGAAGGGGCTTCCTAATGTGTGTAAACTTTTCCTCCTTCACAGCTCCCTCCCAGAGATGCATGTCCCATCCCTTTTCTTTTGTCTGTTTTTCATTTTTTCTTTTGCCATGCCCAGGTACGTGGGGAGTTTCTTGCCTTTTGGGAAGTCTGAGGTCTTCTGCCAGCATTCAGTAGGTGTTCTGTAGGAGTTGTTCCACATGTAGATATATTTTTGATGTATCTGTGGGGAGGAAGGTGATCTCCACATCTTACTCCTCTGCCGTCTTGAAGGTCCCCCCAGATCCTACACTTTCATGGGTTTTTCCTCCAAAGACCTCACAAATTTCTCAGATGAAGATTTAAGAAAGACTTCCTTGTGGCTCATTGTGAAATAAGTCCAGAGGATTCTCCATAACATAGGTCTATGCTCCAGGAAAAAATAAAAATAAAAAAAGACTTTACCACAGCCTTATTCTAACTATGAGAAGAGAATTTCTCCCATTCAAGGCCCTCTGGCCTCTCTGTCTCATTTAAGGGGGGTAGGAGAAATCTTTATCACTAAAAACAATTAAAGATCACAGCCCAGAAACACAGACACACTACAGTCATAAGATTAGAGAATATTTTCCCTCCCCCACCCCTACCACCACAGGGTTTGAGTATAACAACAGTAGATTACAACTAAAAGAGCAGTGAAACAGAGACTCTCTTTGAGGAGGTGTATTGAAGGAAACCCAAAGTCAAAGAGGAAACAAAAACAAGGATGCTAGAAGCTGATACCTATAGCTACAGAAAACATTTTTTAAAACTCAACTCCTAGCAGATTAACATAAATCTGTTAAATCACTTAAGCCCTTTTTACCTCAGTTCTTATTACCCAATATGTCTTGTTTTCAACAAATAATTACAAGATATTCAAAAAGGCAGGAAAAAAACCCAGTCTGAAGAAACAAAGCAAACATGGAATCAGATTAAGATACAATACAGATGTTGGAAATATCAGACAGGGAAGTTAAAATAACTATGATTAGGGCTAAGGGCTCTAGTGGAAAAAGTAAGCAACATGCAAAAAGAGATGGGTAATGTAAGCAGAGAGATGGAAATTCAAAGAAACACTCAAAAGGAAATGCTAGAGATCAAAAACACTAACAGAAATGAATAGTACCTTTGATGGGCTCATTAGTGGACTAGACACAGTTGAGAAAAGAATTGGTGAGCTTGAAGATATATCACAAGAGACTTCTAAAACTGAAATGAAAAGAAGTATGGAAAATCCAAGAATTGCTATGGAAAATGTTCAAAATGTATGAGCATAAATGTAATTGGACTATCAGAAAGAAAACAAAGAGAAAATAAAACAGAACAATTATTTAAAGTAATAATAGCTGAGAACTTTCTAAATTTAATGGCACCACACCACAAATTAAGGAAGTTCCAAAAACACCAAGCAAGCAGCATAAATAACAAAAAAAAAAACAAATGAAAACTAAACCTAGACAATTTAAATTCAAACTGCAGAAAACCAATGACAGAGAAAATCCTGAAAGAAGCCAAAGGGGGGTGGGGGGAAATACCTTAGCTATATAGGAAAAAGAATAAGAATTACTGTGGACTTCTCCTCAGAAACCATGCAAGCAAGAGAGTAGAGTGAACTATTTGAAGTGTTAAGAACACAAAACAAAACTCTACTAAGAATTCTATATCTAGTAAAATTGTCCCTAAAAGGAGAGGAAGAAATATAGCCTTTCTCAGACAAAAATGAGGGAATTTATCGCCAGCAAAAGTACCCTTCAAGAAATGTTAAACAAAGTTCTTCAAGGGGAAGAAAAATAATAGTCAGAAACTCAGAACTACATGAAGAAAGAATGTCAGAGAAGGAATAAATAAAAGTAAAATAAAGTTGTAGTTTTCTTATTCTTAACTGATCTAAAAGAAGACTTTTAGATTGTTACCTTGTTTAAGGTAAAAATAATGTAATGTATTAGGTGATCATAGCATATGAATAAATAGAATGAATGGCAGCAATGGCATAAGGAAGGGGAGAGGAATACACTATTAAAAGATACCTGTATTACACATCCAGTGGTATGGTGTTATTTAAAGGTGGACTTACTTCCACCTATGAGGGATTCTGGACAACTGCCATGAATTAACACACATGCTGAAGCTGAAACCAAGAGCATCTTCCTATGCCTATTTTCTCCATTTCATCCCCATTCAAAAAATTGTCCACCCATGTCTCCTAAATAACAATAAACTTCCTACTTCGGCCTATGGTAGGAAACAAAATTGTAGACTTCAATTATATGAGACAGGTTCTTGAAACATATTTTTTGCATTAGATAGGGGAATTAGTGCTTGGATTATAAAATGTTATGATTCCCAAGAAATTATATGCGTTTTTTCTAAGTGTTATAATTGTGAGTTGTGTTACAGTTGTGCTCTGATATTTTCCTACTGACACATATTTCTTTGGAAAATTGGAGATTGAGACTGGATTAATATAACTTTAGGGGTTCTTGTGTATCTCTACCTTTTCCAGAGAAATGACTAGGTTACATTTGCTGGTGGAAAAAAGAGAGCAACCAATCACCTGTGTAGGATTTCTCTGAGAATAAACACAAGAAAATAAGGAAGAAATGATATCTGGATTCTAATTTCTTCAAAAGAGAGAGATTTCATTTTGAAAGATAACATTAGTTGCACAATAAGAGAGAAGAAATTTTATGGCTTGGATTTGAATTTCCCTTTTGGGGAATCATGTAAAGAGGATTTGCAATCTTTATTCTGCAGTTATGTTTTTAACACGATACCACATAATGCTTTTTATATAATCCTTTCTGATGATCTTGCTTAGACAACATAATTAGCCATACTTTGAGATGAGAAATAAAATAGCGAGTGAATCTTTAACATAACATGTTAATAACTTTTAGTTATTAACTAACATTTAGTTAATGTTAGTTATTACCCGCTGCTAACTCAAGCATTAGGGGACAACATCTGAACTGTTTATTTCTTTAGTATCATTTAGTAGATTGTAGCTATGGTCTGAATAGCTACATTGAAACCTCAAGTATACTCAGTGACACAGAAAGAAAGAAATATGGATAAATATAACTGATACAACAATATATTCCTTTTAAAGTGATGAGGTAGAGCCTTGAGGGTTGACACATTTTCACCACAACCTAAACTGGTATAAAGGCATTAAATCTAGAGTGTTGGGCTTCTCTGAGCTGGCTGATTCTTCACTTCATTAAAAACTACCATGAGGGTCAAGAAATGAGCTGGGAGTTGTATCTTATTACCTGCACATGTATTACTTGATCTTACATCTGGCATAGGCTACTAGATAAAATGATGGTAAGAATAAAGTAAAATTAACTTCAGCCTGGTTTCAGTTACCATTTTTTACCAGTCCTCAAACCATCCTTTAGGTGAACCTAGTTCATAGATATACAGAAGTATTTGTAAATATAATATCAAGCTTCATAGATGCTGGAATAACACTTTTCTGGAACTCTGTTAATATCAGCTCCCAATGGAGACAGCACATCTTTGAATCTTCAGAGTCTTAGCTATTGGTCCAATAAACCAACAGAAAGCACTAAAACATAAATTGATGTAGGTAGAAGCAAAATCTCTTCTCCCATCACCCCTCCCATGAGGAATAGACTCTAGTCTGGTTTTACTGTCTTTATTCTTGGTTGCAATACACAGAATTTCATATTGTAATGAATTAAGTAAAAAGAAGAAAATTATAGATAGGTAGGTAGGTAGGTAGTAGATAGGTAGAGAAAGAGAGAGATTATGTACTATATTATATAATGGTATATCTATATAAATACACACACACACACACACACACACACACACACACACACACACACACAGTTTATATAACTAGGAAACATAGGGATTGAGTTGAGCAGGGGGGACTCCTGAACCCAAAACAGTGTCATTAGATTTTAGATTTTATTTCTCAATATGTTTTCCTTCTACTGTTATTACAAATAGGAAAGAATAAGATCAAATCACAGAAAAAATAAAAACTCATGCCTACATATGGCTGTGGTAGAGAGAGAAAATCACAGACAAGTTTAGATTTGTATAATTCCAGTTTTGTCATCTCATAAGAAAGCCTTTCTTTCTCCCTCTCCCTCCAATGGCAATGTGGCAGAGAGGCAAACTAAGCCAGGAATTTTCTGCCAGATCAGCATGGACACTTCATCCTCTGTTCTGTTTCCTGTCAATAAGAGAGCCAGACTCAGCATGAAAGCTGATTTAACCATTTTCCACCCCTCCCCAGTTATGTGCTCTGAGCCTTTTGGGTTGGAAGTCACCGGTGATTTGGAGAACAAAACATACTTTTGCTTGAGTCAAATGTCCCTGTTCAGTTTACCAGAAAGTTCTGTATTTAGTCATGGACACTAATAATAAAATGGTACACCTTCTTTGCCCTAAAGATTAGGCAAAGGACTAATGAATTTACAGTTTATCTTGGGAATAATAGGCTTTTATATTTTGTGTTACATTGTGAATTTTTTTGTTTGTTAGTTAATAACACAGCAAAGAATAACCTACACATTCCATGTGCCTTTGACTATGTTAATATAGCAAAATAAGGTATAGGAATGAACCAATCTACTGTAACATTTCGGCAATTGAAAACATGTTCAAATTTTTCTTTCCCCAGCAGCCAGCAATTTTAGCATGAGCTATACAGAAAATTGATCGTTCTTTATTAGAATATTTTTTAATCTTATTTGGTGTAAATTAGAAAAAGTTAACTACTAATCAGGTAGAAAATATTAAATTTAGATAGCAGCTGTAATCCCAGAGAATTGAAGTGATATGAAAGAGGACTTATGAGAGTAGATTAAATAGTATATTTTATCTGGAAAAGAGACTATTCTCCAAGTAAATTAATAATAATTATTGCATACATGATATATTACGATATGCAAGATGTTGACCAGCTGTGGACTGGGGAAATGGGGATTTCCACTAAGTACTAGGAGGAAATATATTTTAAAGTTCAGCAGAATTTTTAAAAAATAGCAGAATTGTTTTAGGAAACATTTTTTAAGGTGAAGAGTGACTGTTAACATCTAAAATATAATTGTAATGACTAGGAAACTTCCTTTCACAAGAGATGTGTTATAAATCAGAATAGGAACTTAGTCTAATGTTCTTAACACTTGATGGACAGTGTAGTCCTTACCAAGGAGTAACCTCTCACATTAAAGTTTCTCCTATCAGACCAAATACATTGTAGTTTACAATGAAAAAGTAATTGATTTAATATTCAATTTTTTGAGCTGTGCTCTTCTCCTTGAGTGTTTCATTGTTGTTAGCACATTGTCACGTTTCATTTTTTGAGGTTTACCTGTTTTTTTGTAAATAGGTGGGGAAAAGATAAAGTCACACCAAGCCCTCCATTATTTGCTACCTTGCCCAGCTTACCTTTATAATCTCCTACTAGCTACATCCCATTCCCTTTAGTTATAATGACCTTTGCCATGCCAAGAGTATGCTAGCACTGGCTGTTCCTACTATCTGGAACTCTCTTTCCTATATATTTTCATGGCTAGCCCTCTTTCTTTCAGGAGTTTGCTGAAGTGTCCCCTTCTCATGAGATGATCCCTGACAATCGTATTTTATTTCAAAGTCTGCCCCCTCCATCACAATTCTCTGGGTACCCTGTATTCCTTGCCCTTTGTTCTTACAATATTTATCATCTTCCAACATATTTTATAATATTTTTATCTATCATCTTTATTATCTATTGTCTGCTTTTTCCCCACTAGAATGCAATGCAACTTCCACACATTTAGGAAACTTTACCTGTTTTGTTCATTGAAATGTAGATATACCAAGTGCCTAAAATAGTACATGGTACTCATTATATATTCATTGAATGAATGAATACATGAATGAGTGAAAAAGATAAGCCCATCTGAGCACTTGTCCAAATTAAGTCACTGAATATCTGATTGTATATAACTCTAAAACGTCTTGACTACTGTTAAGCCACGGGGGGGGATTCTGTGGCTCGAGTACTATGAATTGCAGGCATAAGAAATAGATGGATATACATATAGAAACACACAAAATAGGCATCCAAGGATCAAAAGATAATGGGAGACACTGCTAATATATGTTTTATACAGACTTGTGACCCCAATTACCTTAGAATGTTATGTTAGCCTTGATATACTATACTATATTTAACTGGTTCCTAATACTATTAATCTCAACTCAGATATTATTATTGTTAATTGGCAAGTCAAGGCAGAAAATTATTTTAAAACTTGGAACTATTGATTCAAAGGGGAGGAAAAAGATTTGTCTGTCACGTAGGCTTGATACTAAATTGGATGAACTTATCCACTGTTTGCCCTTTGTACCCATCCTTAAGACACACTATTTTTTAAGCCACACTATTTACTGATTTTATTTATAAACCAAGAACTAAACTAGGTGCTTTGTGTTTACTATCACTTTTCCTCTGATAATTATTGTAAAACAGATATCATTGTCCTATTTTACAGGAAAAAAAAGATTCAAATAGGTTAGTTAAATTCTCCAAACTCACATAGCTAAAGCAAAAAGAAGCCTAGATTCAAGTCGAGGTTGTCTGAGTTAAGACCCATCTCCTTTCTACTACAGCAGGTTGTTTCTGTCACTGTCTGAGAACAGAAGACTTGCAACAGAGCATCAGTTCAACAGTAATTTGGCTCCATGGCAGCCGCAATGGGCATGTGGGGAAGGAACCTAAAAACGCTCAGACCCTTTTGCCCTTGTCACTTCATGAGTCTTGGCAAGATGCCAGATCATCAAATCAGTGCCTCCTTGACTCTGTTTCCTCTGCACCTTGACCTTTCAGGCAGATTAGTCAGTATTACAAACAAAAAATCCATAACCAACCATGAGATGTGTTCTGAGCAGATTTGGTGGATCAAGCCTCTGGGCAATAGCTGGGCATAGCTCTGGGGTTTTAGCCCTACCAGGAAAGCATTTTGCTTGTTTTGTTGAAAATTAACAGTAAAGATCTCACTGGATAGAAATTGACATTTCACCTTATAAAAGCTGCCAAAACATCACATATTATCTCCACACATGAGTGTTCATGTGAGCTTTGTACCTGTCCTTTCACTCTCTTATTCTCTCCTCTTCTTGTCTTTCTTGTACCTAAAACCTCTAACTGAGAATCACTGGGGAAATTCAAGACCCAGGTAACCAAGGCCCCCTAACTAAACATAATCATTCATGAGCTGCTCTTTTCTTACCTTGGAAAAACTGAGGCAAAATAAAGTATAAAAGCCAACAACCACTTGAATTTAAAGTAGAATACAGCAAATTAATCATACAATTTATTGAAAAACAGCTATCACATCTACTGGTGAATGAAGACATAAGACATGTGGTATCTACCTTCAAGGAGTTTACAGTCTGTGTATTGTGGGTCCTGCATCTAGTTGGGTGATTATGGAGAGATCACTTCACCCATCCTCATCTATAAATATAATAATAATAGCAGTAATTATAAAATGGTAATAGAATTTAAAATGTACCTCTCAATGTTGTAGGGTTGTATCGATGAGCTCACACATCTGAAAATGTGCAACAGACACTTATGGTCTAAACTCTAACCTGCTCCCCACTTTCCCAGCTCCCCTGCAGTTAGGTAGGACCATGTGATTATTTCCTCTTTTTTTTCCTGGTAATGGATCTATCATTTATTTGAGGGATAACAGTATTCTGAGCTATAGATGAAAAGGAATAACATTGGGTCATTTGTAGAGACGTGGATGGACCTAGAGTCTGTCATACAGAGTGAAGTCAGAGAAAAACAAATATGGTATATTAATGCATATATGTGGAATCTAGAAAAATGGAACAGATGAACCTATTTTCAGGGCAGGAATAGAGACACAGACATAGAGAACGGACGTGTGCACATGGAGGGTGGGCAAGGCAGGTCGGATGAATTGAGAGATTGGGATTGAGATATATACACTACCATGTGTAAAATAGATAGCTAGTGGGAACCTGCTGTATAGCACATGGAGCTCAGCTCGGTGCTCTGTGATGACCTGGATGGGTGGGGGGCTGGTGTGGGAGGGAAGTCCAAGAGGGAGAGGATATATGTATATGTATAGCTGATTCACTTCGTTGTACAGCAATAACTAACATGTGACTATTTCTTGCCAATGGTTTATCAGAAGTGTCATGAGTCATATACAGACCAAACCATGTAAGAAGTGGAGTTTGACACCACTAGTGTTTTCCTTTTGGTGAAAGTGGAGGCTTTGCCTTAAGTTGGCAGAGCAATGAGATAGGAGCACCTAAATCACTGAGTCACCGCATGGAAGACTTATAACAACGTTTTCATGTGTGAGAGATAAACTCTCATTTATTAAGCCATTAAGAATTTCAGTTTGTTTGTCATGAACAAAAGTATGGCCTTTCTAGAAGAACAGAAATGGTCTAATATCAGGAAACACTGTGGACAATCCATAAATCTTTGCCTTAAAAAAATCCATGAATATTCCATTCCAATGGGCAGTTTGAAATTGAGTGCTGGGTTGTAGAGCAAAACTCAAGTGGGATTTTAGCAGAGGGGCACAGAGGAGGTATGACTGATGTTGGATGGGATTTCATGATGTGAAGTAAACAGGAGAGAGCTATATATGAAGGTAAAGAAAATGACAAGAGTAACGGCAAGATGGGCTGGAATAAGCATGATAAGTTGTTGGTAGTGAGATCTGCATGCCTGGAGCAGATAATGTGAGTTGTAGAATATTACCAAATCATGAGATAATGAACATGCTTGAAGACTGGGCAGAATTTAGACTTCACTCAAAAGCCAATGGAGATTTTTAGGAATGAAGATGGCAGAGTAGAAGGATGTGCTCCCACTCCCTCTTGCAAGAACACCAGAATCACAACTAGCTGCTGGACAGTCATCGACAGGAAGACAATGGAACTCACCAAAAGATACCCCATATCCAAAGACAAAGGAGAAGCTACAATGAGACTGTAGGAAGGGTGCAATCACAGTAAAATCAAATCCCACAACTGCTGGGTGGGTGACTCACAAACTGGAGAACACTTATACCACAGAAGTCCAACCACTGGAGTGAAGGTTCTGAGCCCCAAGTCAGGTTCCCAACCTGGGGGTCCAGCAACAGGAGGAGGAATTCCTAGAGAATCAAACGTTGAAGGCTGGTGGGATTTGATTGCAGGACTTTGACAGGAATGGGGGAAACAGAGACTCCACTCTTGGAGGGCACACACAAAGTAGTGTGCACATTGGGACCCAGGGGAAGGAGCAGTGACCCCAGGGGAGACTGAACCAGACCTACCTACTAGTGTTAGAGGGTCTGCTGCAGAGGTGGGTGGTGGCTGTGGCTCAACGTGGCAACAAGGACACTGGCAGCTGAAGTTCTGGGAAGTACTCCTTGGCATGAGCCCTCCCAGCATCCACCATTAGCCCCATCAAAGAGCCCAGGTAGGTTCCAGTGTTGGGTTGCCTCAGGCCAAACAACCAACAGAGAGGGAACCCAGCCCCATCCATCAGCTGTCAAACAGACTAAAGTTTTACTGAGCTCTGCCGACCAGAGCAACAGTCAGTTCTACCCACCACCAGTCCCTCCCATCAGAAAACGTGCACAAACCTCTTAGATAGCCTCATGCACCAGAGGGCAGACAGCAGAAGCAAGAAGAAGTACAATCCTGCAGCCTGTGGAACAAAATCCACATTCACAGAGAGACAGACAAGATGAAAAGGCAGAGGACTAGGTACCACATGAAGGAACAAGATAAAACCCAAGAAAAACAATTAAATGACACAGAGATAGACAACCTTCCAGAAAAAGAATTCAGAATAATGATAGTAAAGATGATCCAGGACCTCGGAAAAAGAATGGAGTCAAAGATCGAGAAGATGCAAGAAATGTTTAACAAAGACCTAGAAAAATTAAAGAACAAACAAACAGAGATGAACAATACAATAATTGAAATGAAAACTACACTAGAAGGAATCAATAGCAGAATAACTGAGGCAGAAGAATGGATAAGTGACCTGGAAGACAGAATAGTGGAATTCACTGCACTTTGTAGTATAGTACTGTATACTACAAAGCTACAGTCGTCAAGACAATATGGTACTGGCACAAAAACAGAACCATAGATCAATGGAACAAGATGGAAAGCCCAGAGATAAACCCACACACCTACGGTCCACTAATCTATGACAAAGGAGGCAAGGATATACAATGGAGAAAAGACAGTCTCTTCAATAAGTGGTGCTGGGAAAACTGGACAGCTACGTATAAAAGAATGAAATTAGAACACTCCCTTTCACCATACACAAAAATAAACTCAAAATGGATTAGAGACCTAAATGTAAGACCGGACGCTATAAAACTCTTAGAGGAAAACATAGGAACAACACTCTTTGACATAAATCACAGTAAGATCTTTTTTGATCCACCTCCTAGAATAATAGAAATAAAAAAAATAAATAAACAAATGGGACCTAATGAAACTTAAAAGCTTTTGCACAGCAAAGGAAACCATAAACAAGACGAAAAGACAACCCACTGAATGGGAGAAAATATTTGCAAATGAATCAACGGACAAAGGATTAATGTCCAAAATATATAAACAGCTCATGCAGCTCAATATTAAAGAAACAAACAACCCAATCCAAAAATGGGCAGAAGACCTAAATAGACATTTCTCCAAAGAAGACATACAGATGGCCAAGAAGCATATGAAAAGCTGCTCAACATCACTAATTATTAGAGAAATGCAATCAAAACTACAGTGAGGTATCACCTCACTCCAGTTAGAATGGGCATCATCAGAAAATCTACGAACAACAAATGCTGGAGAGGGTGGGGAGAAAAGGGTACCCTCTTGCACTGTTGGTGGGAATGTAAATTGATACGGCCACCATGGAGAACAGTATGGAGGTTCCTTAAAAAAGTAAAAATAGAATTACCATATGATCCAGCAATCCCACTACTGGGCCTATACCCAGAGAAAACCATAATTCAAAAAGACACATGCATCCCAATGTTTATTACAGCACTATTTACAATAGCCATGTCATGGAAGCAACCTGAATGCCCATCGACAGAAAAACGGGTAAAGAAGATGTGGCAAATATATACAATGGAATATTACTCAGCCATAAAAAGGAACGAAATTGGGTCATTTGTAGAGACGTGGATGGATCTAGAGACTGTCATACAGAGTGAAGTAAGTCAAAAAGTGAAAAACAAATATCGTGTACTAATGCATATATGTGGAACCTAGAAAAATGGTACAGATGAACTGGTTTGCAGGGCAGAAATTGAGATGCAGGGCAGAAATTGAGACACAGATGTAGAGAACAAATGTATGGATGCCAAGGGGGAAAGTGATGGGCAGGTGCGGGTGGTGGTATGATGAATTGGGTGATTGGGATTGACACGTATACACTGATGTGTATAAAATTGCTGACTAATAAGGACCTGCCTTATAAATAAATAAATAAATAAAATTCAAAAATTAACGACAACAACCACCAAAAAAGCCAATGGAAAAGCCAGAAAAGATTGGGTCACTGAAAAAAGCATTGTGATTAAGGAGACTGTTTGGCTTTAGCATTTATAAAACATCGTGACTGTGGTTCTCAACTGTGGCTGCACATTAGAATCACATCAAGAACTTTTAAATGTTGCAGATGCCTCTCTCCTATCCTGATTCAATTGGTAAGTCTGGGCATCAGCAAGATTTCCAAGCTGAGTAGGTAATTCTAATTACTCTAAACTGAGTAAGCATTGACCCCCTGGAAATCAGGGGGTCTTACCCTCTAGAAGTTTAGTTAGGAGGACACCCTTTCAGGTGTGATGACACCAAGAAAATTCTACTTATTTCACCCAGGGGTTGAGGTGGATGTGGTACAAGGGAAGTGATACTCTGGATCTTGCTTTACTGTTTTTAATTTTTTTCCCAACATTGGAGGAAGAACAAACTCCACTGGGGGCTTCTGTTCTTTTCTCCATTTTTGTTTTCAGAAACCATACACTGACAATTCAGAGTTCCACAGAATAAGGTGAGAGGTAGGACCACAGAAATTTCTCTCTGTGTTCCATCTCACTCACCAACCCCACACTTTAAGCCCTGGATTTTACCATCATCTTAAAGACTGAAAAGTTAAATAATTTGTCTCAGATACTTGTAAAACAGTTATCCAAACCTCGAAGTAGTTTGGCCAAGTTCCTGCTTCCTAAACTTTAATTATTCAACCCTGTAATGTACTAAAAATTAGCTGAATAGCTTCAATTACAGGTTATACATACACAATATAATGTACCAATATGGCAGTGTTTCCAGCCAATTACTACATCCCTTCTGATTCCCAACTCCCTTTCTTACCCTCCCAGCAGTCACCCAAAGACATTCCAGAATATGCACACAATATTTGAGGCTGAGTGAACTAAAAAAAAAAAAAAAAAATTCCAGTCAGCTTTTCCAAAGCATAGACTTTAGCAACAATGGAATATTTCCTCACCAGAGACTTTTCTGTTGGTGACGATCAATGTTTTAAAGGTTAACTGAACTCCCTATAGCTTTTTAACAAAATTATCCCAATCATCAGAAGTTGTGTAGGCCAGAAACTCTGGCATGTTCAGCTTCATAATTTTGAAGAAAATTCCTAGTTTTTAAAAAGGACTGAGTATCTCTTACGTGATGACACTTATTTATTTAGCCCCCACACTAATGTGGTTGTGTGTTTATTGAAGAGAGCTTTTCGTTCTATTCTTTCTGGTTTGTTGGTTTTAAAACACTCTCTGCCCCCATAGGAAGCCATTTCGATCTAGAGAAGCCACTCTCCAAAGAGCAGGAAACTGCTGCAATATTTATGAATTCTAAAACCTCTGCTCTTGATCTTTTTAACAAAGGTCTCAGAGGAAGGTGTTGCGGCTAGTAAAGAGGGAAGGGAGAAGGAAAAGCAGCTTATAAGAGAGTCTAACATTGTGCTCTCAGCAGACGGTAAAAAGTAAACAGAGAGGTGATCAATGACAGACTCTGTTTCTAAATTAAGTCTTAAAATGCATATTAATGACTGCTTCTCGAAAAAGAATATTATATTGAGAATGACACTTAAACAAATGGAAGCTATCTTAATTTTAGATTCATCTTCCACCTAGCTGACTTTCCTGAGAAATACTTGCCTAGTTAGTGGGTGTATGGTCCACTAACTTGCCTAGTTAGTGGGTGTATGGTCCACTTTTAAAGTAATCTGGAAAGAGGATTTGGAAAAACACAAAACAAAACAACTTCCCAAACATAAACAGGTCAAACATGGCTCTCAACTCATCCCTGAAGGGTCTCTTAGAAAGATTCACAGCTGCTCAGTTTTATAGGGCCACCTGCCATACTGATGAAAAGGATGGGATCGCTTTGAATGGCAAGGGAAGAAAGCCAGCCTCCTGGAAATGAGTATGAAAAACTGAAAAGATTAGAATTCAGAAGCTCAATTCTATGAAAAAACTGTGCAACATAAAGCAGATTCATGAGTTCAAGAAGAAACAAAATTAGAATAGGCCTAATTCAAAGGGAATATTCTTCTCAGGGCAGTAGCACAGTAAAACCCCATCTTTCCTTTAATAAGTAAGTGGCAAGATGAATGTGATGTAGCATAAATTAAAAGGCAAGAGAGTTTTAAGAGATGAGGCTGGTGAACTGGTCAGAGGCTAGGTCATGCCATGGGTTGTCAACCTTGCATATTATATAGGCTGATAGCTTTCAGACTTTGTAAAGTAGTCAGTTTCCTTCCTTTCTTTCACCTCTTTCATTCTTTTACCTCAAATAAGATACTATGTGGAACTACAATATACAGAATATATAAAAGTAGAATTACTCTGCTTGCGAAAAGGAAGGTGTAACAGCACAGTGAAGAGGAAGAACTGGACAGTCTCTGTCTGGTCAAATTCCCCCACAAAGCCCCACCATCACCACGTGGACCCTGTATACCTTCCAATGAACCTTGAGGCTTTTATAGAAACATTTTGAAATTCTCTAATACAGACAATAAAAGACACTTAAAACTTTTAAGCAGAAGATGGCATGTCCAGATTATGATTTAGATGATGAGCATCATTCTGAAGTGGGTAAAGAAGATGGATTTCAGCTTGTGACCTTGAGGGAAAGGAAAGAGTTGGAGACTGTTGCAATCGAGTGTAAAAAGAAGGTTAGTAGACAGCAGAAGCAAGAATAACTACAATCCTGCAGCCTGTGGAACGAAAACCACGTTCACAGAAAGACAGACAAAATGAAAAGGCAGAGGACTAGGTACCACATGAAGGAACAAGATAAAACCCCAGAAAAACAACTAAATGACACGGAGATAGGCAAACTTCCAGAAAAAAAGAATTCAGAATAATGAAAGTGAAGATGATCCAGGACCACAGAAAAAGAATGGAGACAAAGATCAAGAAGATGCAAGAAATGTTTAACAAAGACCTAGAAAAATTAAAGAACAAACAAACAGAGATTAACAATACAATAATTGAAATGAAAACTACACTAGAAGGAATCAATAGCAGAATAACTGAGGCAGAAGAACAGATAAATAACCTGGAAGACAGAAAGGTGGAATTAACGGCTGCAGAACAGAATAAAGAGAAAAGAATGAAAAGAAATGAATAAAGCTTAAGAGACCTCTGGGAAAACATTAAACACACCAACATTCACATTATAGGGGTCTCAGAAGGAGAAGAGAGAGAGAAAGGACCCGAGAAAATATTTGAAGAGATTATAAGTCAAAAACTTCCCTAACACAGGAAAGGAAATAGCCACCCAAGTCCAGGGAGTGCAGAGAGTCCCATACAGGATAAACCAAAGGAGAAACATGCCAAGACACATAGTAATCAAATTGACAAAAATGAAAGACAAAGAAAATTTATTAAAAGCAATAAGGGAAAAATGACAAATAACATACAAGGGAACTCCCATAAGGTTAACAGCTGATTTCTCAGCAGAAACTCTACAAGCCAGAAGACAGTGGCATGATATATTTAAAGTGATGAAAGGGAAGAACCTATAACCCAGATTACTCTACCCAGCAAGGATCTCATTCAGATTTGAAGGAGAAATTAAAACCTTTACAGACAAGCAAAAGCACCATCAAACCAACTCTACAACAAATGCTAAAGAAACTTCTCTAAGCAGGAAACACAAGAGAGGAAAATGACCTATAAAAAAAGCTCAGGGCTTCCTTGGTTGTACAGTGGTTGAGAGTCTGCCTGCTGATGCAGGGGACAAGGGTTCGTGCCTTGGTCCGGGAAGATCCCACATGCTGCGGAGCAGCTGGATCTGTGAGCCATGGCCGCTAAGCCTATGCGTCCGGAGCCTGTGCTCTGCAAGGGGAGAAGCCACAACAGTGAGAGGCCCGTGTACTGCAAAAAAAAAAAAAAAAAAAGCTCAAACCAACTAAGAAAGTGGTAATAGGGATATACGTACGTACAAATAATTACCTTATATGTCAATGGAATAAATGCTCCAACTGAAAGACACAGGCTCACTGAATGGATACAGAAACAAGACCCATATATATGCTGTCTACAAGAGACCCACTTTAGACCTAGGGACACATACAGGCTGAAAGTGAGGAGATGGAAAATGATATTCCATGCAAATGGAAATCAAAAGAAATCTGGAGTAGCAATACTCATATCAGATAAAATAGACTTCAAAATAAAAAATGTTATAAGAGACAAGGAAGGACACTAATGATCAAGGGATCAATCCAAGAAGAAGATATAACATTATAAATATATACGCACCCGACATAGGAGCATCTCAGTACATAAGGCAAATGCTAACAGCTATAAAAGAGGAAATCGACACTAACACAATAATAGTGGGGGACTTTAACACCTCACTTCAACCAAAGGCCAGATCATCCAGACAGAAAATTGATAAGGAAACACATGCTTTAAATGACACAACAGGCCAGATAGATTTGACATTTATAGGACATTCCATTAGAAAACAGCACATAACACTTTCTTCTCACGTGCACACGGAACATTCTCCAGGATAAGTCATATCTTGGGTCACAAATCAAGCCTCAGTAAATTTAAGAAAATTGAAATCATATCAAGCATCTATTCTGACCACAACACTATGAGATTAGAAATCAATTACATGGAAAAAAACATAAAAAACACAAACATGTGGAGGCTAAACAATACATTACTAAATAAACAAGAGATCACTGAAGAAATCAAAGAGGAAATCAAAAAATACCTAGAGACAAATGACAATGAAAACATGAGGATCAAAAACCTATGGGATGCAGCAAAAGCAGTTCTAAGCAATAGCAATACAAGCCTACCTCAAGAAAAAAGAAAAATCTCAAATAAACAATCTAACCTTACATCTAAAGGAACTAGAGAAAGAAGAACAAACAAAATCCACAGTTAGTAGAAGGAAAGAAATCATAATGATCAGAGCAGAAATAAATGAAATAGAAACAAAGAAAACAATAGCAAAGATCAATAAAACTAAAAGCTGGTTCTTTGAGAAGATAAACAAAATTGATAAACCCTTAGCAAGAATCATCAAGAAAAAGAGGGGGAGGACTCAAATCATTAAAATTAGAAATGAAAAAGAAGTTACAACAGACACTGCAGGAATACAAAGCATCCTAAGAGACTATTACAAGCAACTCTATGCCAATAAAATAGACAACCTGGAAGAAATGGAAAAATTCTTAGAAAGGTATAACCTTCCAAGACTGAACCAGGAAGAAATAGACAATATGAACAGACCAATCACAAGTAATGAAATTGTAACTGTGATTAAAAATCTTCCAACAAACAAAAGTCCAGTACCAGATGGCTTCAAAGGGAATTCTATCAAACATTTAGAGAATAGCTAACACCTATCTTTCTCAAATTCTTCCAAAAAATTGCACAGGAAGGAAAACTCTCAAACTCATTCTATGAGGCCACCATCACCCTAATACCAAAACCAGACAAAGATACTACAAAAAAAGAATATTACAGAGCAATAACACTGATGAATATAGATGCAAAAATCCTCAACAAAATACTAGCAAACAGAATCCAACAACACATTAAAAGGATCATACACCATGATCAAGTGGGGTTTATCCCAGGGATGCAAGGATTCTTCAATTTATGCAAATCAATCAGTGTGATACACCACATTAACAAATTGAAGAATAAAAACCATACGATTCATTCAAAAAGAGTCATGTACCAAAATGTTCATTGCAGCTGTATTTACAATAGTCAGGACATGGAAGCAACCTAACTGTCCATTGACAGATGAATGGATAAAGAAGATGTAGCTCATATATACAGTGGAATATTACTCAGCCATAAAAAGGAACGAAACTGAGTTATTTGTAATGAGGTGGATGGACCTAGAGACAAGTCAGAAAGAGAAAAACAAATACCATATGCTAACACATATATATGGAATCTAAAAAAAAGAAGAAAAAAAAGTGGTCGGAACAACCTAGGGGCAAGACAGGAATAAAGATGCAGACCTACTAGAGAATGGACTTAAGGATATGGGAAGTGGGAAGGGTAAGCTGGGACAAGGTGAGAGAGTGGCATGGACATATATACACTACCAAACATAAAATAGATAGCTAGTGGGAAGCAGCCACATAGCACAAGGAGATCAGCTCAGTGGTTTGTGACCACCTAGAGGGGTGGGATAGGGAGGGTGGGAGGGAGATGCAAGAGGGAAGAGATATGGGGACATATGTATATGTATAACTGATTCACTTTGCTATAAAGCAGAAACTAACACACCATTGTAAAGCAATTATACTCCAGTAAAGATGTTAACAACAACAACAACATATAATTATCTCAATAGATGCAGAAAAAGATTTTGACAAAATTCAACACACATTTATGATAAAAACTCTCCAGAAAGTGGGCATAGAGGGAACCTACCTCAACGTAATAAAGGCCATATACGACAAATGCATAGCAAATGTCATTCTCAATGGTGAAAAACTGAAAGCCTTTCCTCTAAGATCAGGAACAAGACAAGGATGTCCACTCTCACCACTATTATTCAATATAATTTTGGAAGTCCTAGCCACAGCAATCAGAGAAGAGAAAGAAATAAAAGGAATAGAAATTGGAAAAGAAGAAGTAAAACTGTCACTGTTTGCAGATGACATGATACTATACATAAAGAATCCTAAAGAATGCCAGCAGAAAACTACTAGAGCTAATCAGTGAATTTGGTAAAGTTGCAGGATACAAAATTAATGCACAGAAATCTCTTGCATTCCTATACATTAACAATGAAAGAGCAGACAGAGAAATTAAGGACACAATCCCATTCACCACTGCAACAAAAAGAATAAAATACCTAGGAATAAACCTACCTAAGGAGGTAAAAGACCTGTACTCAGAAAACCGTAAGACACTGATGAAAGAAAACAAAGATGACACAAACTGATGCAGGGATATGCCATGTTCTTGGATTGGAAGAATCAATACTGTGAAAAGAACTATACTACCCAAAGCAATGTACAGATTCAGTGCAGTCCCTGTCATATTACGAAAGGCATTTTTTAACAGAACTAGAACAAAAAGTCTTAAAATTTGTATGGAGACACAAAAGACCCTGAATAGCCAAAGCAATCTTGAGGAAGAAAAACAGAGCTGGAACAATCAGACTCCCTGACTTCAGACTATACTGCAAAGCTACCAGTATTCAAGACAATATGGTACTGGCACAAAAACAGAAACATAGATCAATGGAACAGGACAGAAAGCCCAGACATAAACCCACACACCTATGGTCAACCAATCTATGACAAGGGAGGCAAGGATATACAATGGAGAAAAGACAGCCTGTTCAATAAGTGGTGCTGGGAAAACAGGACAGCTACATGTAAAAGAATGAAATTAGAACACTCCCTAATACCATACACAAAAATAAACTCAAAATGGATTAAAGACCCAAATGTAAGACGGAACACTATAAAACTCTAGGAGAAAAACATAGGCAGAAAACTCTATGACATAAATCACAGCAAGATCTTTTTTGACCCACCTCCTAGAGTAATGGAAATAAAAACAAAAATAAACAAATGGGATCTAATGAAACTTAAAAGCTGTTGCACAGCAAAGGAAACCATAAACAAGATGAAAAGACAACCCTCAGAATGGGAGAAAATATGTGCAAACGAATCAACAAAGGATTAATCTCCAAAATATAGAAACAGCTCATGAGGCTCAATATTAAAAAAACAAACAACCCAATCCAAAAATGGGCAGAAGACCTAAATAGACATTTCTCCAAAGAAGACATACAGATGGCCAAGAGCATGTGAAAACTGTTCAACATCGTTAATTATTAGAGAAATGCAAATCAAAACTACAATGAGGTATCACCTCACACCAGTCAGAATGGCCATCATCAGAAAATCTACAAACAACAAATGCTGGAGAGGGTGAGGAGAACAGGGAACCCTCTTGCACTGTTGGTGGGAATGTAAATTGATACAGCCACTATGGAGAACAGTATGGAGGCTCTTTAAAAAACTAAAAATAGAATTACCATATGACCCAGCAATCCCACTACTGGGCATATACCCAGAGAAAACCATAATTCAAAAAGACACATGCACCCCAGTGTTCATTGCAGCACTATTTACAATAGCCAGGTCATGGAAGCAATCTAAATGCCCAGCGACAGAAAAATGGATAAAGAAGATGTGGAATATTCCTCAGCCATAAAAAGCAATGAAATTAGGTCATTTGTAGAGACGTGGATGGACCTAGAGACTGTCATACAGAGTGAAGTAAGTCAGAAAGAGAAAAACAAATATCGTATATTAACACATGTATGTGGAATCTAGAAAAATGGTACAGATGAACCGGTTTGCAGAGCAGAAACAGACACACAGATGTAGAGAACAAATGTATGGACAACAAGCGGGGAAAGTGTGGATGGTTGTAGTGGGGGTGGGGGTAGAGGAGCGGTGGGATGAATTGGGAGATTGGGATTGACATGTATACATTAATATGTATAAAATAGATAACTAATAAGAACCTGCTGCATAAAAATAAAATAAAATAAAATTCAAAAAAATAAAAGAAAGTTCAAACTAGATTGTTAAGAATAATAAAGCAAGTAGCAAAACAGTAAAAAAAAAAAAGAAGGATAGTGACATAAACTAGGCTGTAGGTCATCAGAAAGAAGTGGATTATTTGGGAGGCAATATGAAAAGACTTGGTTATTGACTGGACATAGGAAATTCAGGGATAAGGAGGATTCAATAATATATTCTAGGTTGGTTCCAAGCATCATGACTGGGTGAAGGTACAGAGAATGTTAGTGGAACAAATGTTTATTTGTGGAGGGGAATAAATTAACTTTTAGTTATTTTAGGTTGGGGTGATTGAAATGTTTAGTCAGCAATAATATATATGAATTTGAATCTTGAAAGATAATTCTAGCTTGGGCATGTATATTTACTGTCATTAAAATATAGTTAACAAAAATCATAGAAAAGCAATAGACAGGAAAGAAGAATCTATTTAGACTTGAACTCTTTAGGCCAACCATATTTAAGGAATAGATAATGCAAAGAGGGTGTATGATGGAGTCAGAGAAGATATAGTATGAGAAATAAGAACAAGGAGAATGCCTAACCAAAAAAACCACCAAAATTCTTTGAAAAGAAAGAAGAGGTCAACACTGTAAAATGCAATAGACAACAAAGAGAAAAAAGGAAAATGCTTCTGTTGTGTCTAGCATTAAGAGAGTTATTTGGGGACAATAACAAAAAAGTCAGAAGTCAGGTTACAGATGGTTGACAAGTGAATGAAAGGTTAAAAAGAATGGCTGCCTACTGCAAGGAGGGAGGGAGGAAGAAAGAACAATTGAGCAATAGAAGAAATTTATATGTGGAGCAGACTAGCTTGCAAGACAATGTCTGGCAAACATTACATTAGTAGGTATGCAATCAATATTTCTTCAAGGAATAAATGACTGATCATCAGAATGAATGAATGAAATGAATGGGGAGAACAGTGTAACAGGTAGGATGAAATGAGGGAAGTGTAACAGGTTTACAATAATTATATTACTTTCATGTTCATTGAGCTGCTTCAAATCCTTTTGGGAATTTGATGAGCTATTCATTACTTAATCAGGAATCTTCACAGTATTCAAATTTGCCATGAGTCTTGCCACATTTCCTTATCCTGGGACTTGTAAGTAAAATCATGGGAAAGGAAGGAAATTGAGCTAACATTTATTCATTGAGAGTACTTTGCTGGCATTATTGCATTTGATCTTTGAACAATCCTGTGAGGCAAGTATTATTATTTCATCATCTTACAAAAGAGGAAACTGAAGTTCAGAGGGGTTAAGTGATTTGCCTGAGGTCTTACATCATTATTTATAGGGCACTATTCTAAGCTATCAAAATCACCACTATAAATACTGTATGAAAGAATAAAATAGGTCTGTGAGCACAATTTAAAAACTATTCCAACTGGAGAAATTGAGTGGCAATAGAATATGTTTAGAAAAACAGCATAGGAAGCAGGAAATTCTTCAAATACTAAAGTATACAGAAGATGAGAGTGTTGGTTTTAGAATCTGATTGTCTGTGTTCTATGACCTTGGGCAAGTTATACGTCCCTCCTTATGCCCCAATGTCCTCACATGATAAATGGGGATTAGAATTTTCCTCCCTGGTGCATTAAAATTTATGCAAAATATTTGACACAGTGCCTGCCACATGGTAAATGCTTAATTCATGACATTTATTTCTATCATTGGTATCACTATTTTTTACTAGAGTGACACAAAAGAGGAAAATCATAACAGTGATATTATCTTTTAAAGGTATTTGGAGACCCTATAATTAAAAAGTACAAAAGTGATATTACAAAACCTTGTCTCAGAGTACTTTCCATCTAAAACAACTCTAGTGGTCTCATGGGTGAAACATATATGTTGGCTGCCAAAGGATATGAGAGTTGGGTCAGACTTCTCCAAGATCTATACCTGAAACTCATGAAAGAACAAAAAATAATTGCTCTGTTTACATTATAGAGATTGTGAAATGAAAATATCCTTGAGCTCTGTAGCTTAATGATAGGGTGACTTGCTTTGGAATGGTGGGTATGCATTATAGACCACATGTAGCCATGTTGACAGGGCAATGCTAATATGTCCACCCTGCTGTGGAATAAACCAACTTGAAAACTCCAAGAAAGAGAAGACAATTCTATTTCTCTGGCTGTTCTGAAAAATAACTATCCTTAAAATAGTGACATCCCAACACTCTAAAGTAAACCACTGAATCCTCTATCCTGACCTTGATGCCTAGCCTCCTTTGTGCAACCACCCATCTCTGGATGAACTGAGTATTGGAAAGGGAGTTTCAGCAGTGAAGATGATACTTTTTCTTCATGATGGTCATAGCACTGGCTAAATGAATTGAAGGGAGGGTATAATTTAAAAACAAATCCACATGAAAACAAAAATGAGATTCTGGAAGAAATCAGGATGACAAAGTAAGGTTATTTATCGAGAATGGAAACTTGACCTTTGAGCAGCGAAGTTTGCAGAGACCACATCCTGTAATGGAAACAAATTCCTTATAGGGTGCCTATGGGAGTCCAACAGCGCATAAAAGTAAAATATAGTTGAGGGCTAGAAATGATGAAAAGATGGCCTGTGGTCCCTGGGCATAGCTTCAGCCTAAAGAAACATTTTATTAGCTTGGGATAAAAAGAACAGCAAACTCTTTTCTCTCCCTCATTTCTGTTTTCACTACCTTTGAGTATAAATATCATCTATGGACAGTGAATAGAAATACTACAGAGAAGCATAACTGATTGGAAGAATATGAATGAACTATGTGCAAAAACAGAATAAAAATGGATATACATGCAATGAATGTGTCCCTAAACAAAACTATGAGAGGAAATATACTATTGTGCTTAAGAGCCCAGGCACTAGCATCAAACTGTCTAGGATTGAATCCTATATCCATCAGGTGTTAACAGTGTGGCTTTTGGCAACTCATTTAACTTCTCTCAGCCTTGGTTTTCTTATATGTAAAATGGGGATCACATTGGTACCTATGTCACGGTAATACGACGAAGAAAAGTGTATTTCCCGTTTCTTAACTGTGAGTTCTTCTAGGGCTCAAAGTATATTTCAAGTATTCATCTTTATATATCCAATTCCTAATAGAGTGTCTGGTGCATAGTGGGCACTAAAATATTTGTTGAATAAATATGTAATAAATTATTCCTTTGATGCAACCACTGGACTATATAAGAATTTTCCTATAATACACTCAGATTTATGTTTTATTTAATGCCAAACAAGATCAAGGATTGTTTACATGATCCTTAGCATGCATCTCTGAAAGATTATTTAATAAGAAGAATAAACATTGTAATCAAATCTTGGTAAGCCAAAAACTAGGGGGGTAGGAAAGAACTATTTATTAGAAATAGTTTATCATGGAAAAGGCTAATGGACATTCTAAAATCACATTGCTCCTAAGTGCTATTAGCTATATAAAATTAGGCTGTCAGATGCTGCTTTATGAATAGTCAGTAAGGAAGAAAAAGAATCGCAAGGGACAAATCACTGTCATTCACAGAAGACTACCTGGCAGTCTCAGAATTAAGTTCACTCTTCAGGGCACGCTATCCTCAGCTGTTATAAATATGCCGGAATGCCTCTGTCAGCAGGCTCCATAAAGAGGCCACCTCCACCAATATGGTGCTTGTAAGATGCAGTCTGTTGCTCAGAGGGAAAGGGAACAAAGACATTTTGTTTCCAATTATTGTCACTTTGCCTTTTAGCTCAGCCAAGCAATTTCATGACCAGTAAGACAGAAAGGATTCTGAGCAGTAGAGTAACTAAACAAAATCCCTCTAATTAAATGACACTTGGCAAGGGCAGAGGACTCCCAGAGTCTAGTTTAGAGCAGGTTGTCTCTACATGGGATGAGCAGCTACATTTGAGGGTTAGAAAACACTTTTACTTTTGCAGATTACTCCACTGCCTCTCTGTGAGCCACTTATAGACCATACCTATCTATGAATGTTCTCAGGGGTCCACTGATTTGCATTATATGACATAAAATAAATAGAGGTTTTGGAATGACTACAGTCTTTTATAAATGGTATACAATAGTAGTTCCCTAATCTATTTTTCTGCCTGATGCCCTAAGCAGATATCTTATTTACCAGCATATCTGGCATCATTTGAGATTCTAAAGTTTACATATTTAGCCTACAAGTTGTCAGAGGTCAGAAAGTGGTTTACAGACTGTATTCAGGAAAATCCCAGGATTTTCTTTGTCAAGTCATGGCAGTGGCAGACCTGTGTGACTGTAGTAGAGTTGATCTGTTAGTTATCCTTTAAGTCCTAGTTCTGAAATCACAGAACCTCTGGAACTCTGAGATCTAAGAAGCCCCAGGGGCCAGGGCAGGAAGTGAATGCCAATACTTGGCCAAATGCTCTCCATGGCCCACTGAACAAATAGAACGGTGTTCTATAAATCAGAACACAGAAGATCAATGATTATAGTCTTAACAGTCATTTGAGGTCTATATGGCTGTTGTTCTAGAATCTTTTAATGGGAATCACTGAGCTACTTCCTATCCTAGGAACCACGAACCTCTGGGGGCCTCTGTGGAATAACCAAGGGTCTTTAAATCCAAATGCAGAGGAAGCATTGTTAGTAGAATGGAAAAATATTTTTTTTTGCACCCAAATGTACTTTCCAAATATATACTGACACTGATAAATACAACAAATTTATTTAAAACATTTCCTGAAAGCATATCTATTGATTGCTACTTTTTTTATTATTATTAAATGATTCTAAAAGTTGAACTGACAGCAAGACATTGTGGGACTATAAAAAAAATGTTGATAATCAAGTGCATTCCTCTCTTTCAAAAGACTCTAGAAGCACCTCCACAGAGAAAATAATAAAGTTGATAAGCATAAAAATGGATAGGGAAAAAAAGGAGAAATGTTTCAGCTACCAAATTTTCAACCCAAAGAAGAGATCTGGAGTGACTCAAGTCACTTATTCCAGGTGCACTAAAACTTATCTATCTACCTCCATACAGGAAAAGCCTTCTGCTGTAAGATACATATTAACTTGGCTCTCTAATTAGTACTTAGATATGTTTCTCCCTATTCTTCCTTTGAATGACAGCAATAGCTAACACTAAAGTTGCCAACCTTCTATTGCAGCATAAATTTTATGAGGCTTTCAGTTAGCCATTATTCTATCATTTTCTATCTGTAGAGATCTTAGTCATAAATGGGTGGCTTATCCTGACATGCTGGGATTTAAAAAAAAAAAAAAACTTTTATCTTCTGATACGTGAAACAGTCTACACGTTTTAATATAGAATATATCCTCCAAGTCAAACTCAATTCCCCAAGTAGTACAGAAGGTGCAATCTAAACATTTCAGGTAGGAATGAATCATCTACATAGAGAAATAGTTCTTGCTAATAGCGTCTAAAATGATTTCTATTTTATTCACCAAGACATGAGATAAAAGGCTTCCCTCTACTGAAGACCTTCACATTATGACAGGTCATATAGAACCCCAAAGTTTAATTATTAACAATAAGTTTTCCAAAGACAGACATTTAGTCCTTTTTTTTCATATCATGTTGGATCAATACCATCTAGCATAATAACTAGTACACTGTAGATATTTGTTAGTTTTTGAATGAATAAATGAATTAATGAGTAGATGAGTGAATTACATCAGCAATTTAGTGACTCAATGAACTTACTTTAGCCTAAAATAATGAGCTCAGTAGTGGAGACAAGGTGTAGTTTGGGATGGGAGGATGGGGCTTTAGAATCCATAACTCCATAACATTTCCCCAAAGGCACTTCAAATCAATATGAAATCTAAGTTAAAATATTCTTTATATTTCTATGTAAACTTCAATTCAAGAACAGTCAATTGGCACATCCTTCCAAGAAGACTATCCTCAACTCATGCCTGCTTTACAAAGAAATTCTAGAACTGCAATTCAATCAATGATTAAGCAAAATACATATTTTTTTCCATTCCATTTTCCTCCCAAATATTTTGTTAAAATTTCCAAAATTCTATACAAGTCTGCCCTGGCATTACCTTTCTCTATTACTCTGAATCATTAGAATATAAGCCCCACAAGGACAGGGATCTTGGCCTATTTTGTTCAATAATGTATGTGAAGCACCCAGAACAGTGCCCTGCAGAAAACAGACACTAAATAAATATCTTGCATTTTTTAACGTTCCACCCACCATAGCCTTTGATGCTTCATATCACTGTGTAACACTCTGCATACATTCATCCCTTGTTATCTGACTTGATACCTTATTTTCCAAATTATTTTTTCCTTAGTCAAAACCAATTTAAAAAAAAAGAACACTATAATCAATATAGTGGAGACATTTAGTCATTAATTGGACTCCTACTTAGACACTGTTTCTTTGGGTGCTTAATAGTGCCTACTGGAAGACCCTTCCACTGAGTGAAAGGACAGGAAGATGCCAAAGCAAGGGGGTGAAATAATTATACTTACCCAGATCAGCAGTTATACTTTGGAAAGCACTGTTATATACACCACCTTATTTAATCTTCACACCTGTTTTGTAGAGTCAGAAAGACCTTATTTTCTCAATATTTAGAAGAAGCAGCTGAAGCTCAGAGAGGCTGACTTGCCTGAGGTATACACAGCTAGTAAGTTTGACCCTTTTCCTACCCATTTCCCTTGGAAATTTGCTTTCTATCCAACACATTAGGTCCAAATGCATTCTACAGAGTTAGATACTTAGGAAGTTACAGACAAACCAACAAATAATAAATAGAGGCAAGGATATGTATCATATTCACCATTTGGATTGTTGTGCAATAGCTTAATAAAACTGATGTGTAAAATGAAAAACTGAAGAACAAGCCTTAATCTCCTTGAAACCAGACCTCCAGTGGAACAAATCCATGTGCAATAAAAATTGGAAAACTGTGCAGAAGGCAGAGAAGTACGTAAAGACACAGGTGGACAACCTTTCAAAGTGAAAGAGATCATTGTAATTCTGCAGGGATGCACACCCACCAGACCATGTGGCAGCTGCCTTCTAGACCTCTGTCACTCTGCTCTGCGCGCCCCTGAAGTCAGTGGGGGAAGGAGGGCTTCCTTCCTTCTCACTAATCATCCTTGACATCCAGTTGGCACACCCATCAACGACAGTCTATTTGTGGCTTTCTAGGTCAGCCTGGCACTGTGGGAGGAGAGTGTCCATATTTATAGGTAGCCTAGGGTTGTAATTAGTGTTACTCTGCGTCATTTGGGGGAGCTCTGGGGTACCTGTGCTGTTGCTGGGATTCAATTTGCAGGTGTGTGCCTGTGTCCTTTGAAGGAGGCATATTCAACTTAAAAACGCTTAAGCTGCAGGGCCCCTCACTTGCATGGGCCCCTTCCAAGACCCTGGGAAAAGGTAGTACCTGCACAGAGTCATGTTTTTGTAAAATGTATAAAAACTGCTATATTCTTCTAGTCTATCTACTCCTTTGTTATCTTTTCCCTTGTGTCTGGTGGTATTGACATAGCTACTGGTACCTCTTGGAGGTGGCTAAATGTGGATTACATTTGAGATACATTAATTTGGGTTTATAGCATATATTTGCACAGTTTACAGTCACTTCCCTGTATAGTTAAGTTACTACTAACAAGATTGCCCAGCTAGTAAGTGTAAGAGATGCCACTCAAATTGACCTTTGTCTGACTCCAATGCTAATGATCTTAACAGTGAACAATAGGGCCCTTCATATGCTTAGTGATCCATCAACAAGCATTTGATTCCTTAACCTAAAGGCAAAAGAAGAGAGTCTCAGCTACTTGCCAACATTTATACCAGATCGTGTTTCTTCACCGGGCCCTGACACACCTGTCTAGCTTTATTGCTGACAGCTCCATCCTTGTACGTACCACAGATATGCTACAATTCCCTGTATCCTATCTATATACATCTTCTCGTACACGTTGTTTCCTTGGCCTGAAATGGCCTGACCCAACAATATGTCTACAGATTCTTATTAAATTCTTGTTGATTTAGTATGAAATACTGACATTCACAAATATAACATTCATAATATGCTAATACTATGAAGACACCAATGACAATTGCCTAATAAGAGTTGTCAAATCAAACAGTATTTAAGAATACTCATGGTAAATAAAAATTTGTAATGCCCCAAAATCTTACAGTTCAAATGAGAAAGTTTTTTCATAAATGTAGCAGTTCCAAAAATTTACATGACAACACCAGTAAAGAGTTGTAAAGATGAACAATACTATACATGTTTTCAATAATCAAGTATAATTTTTATCAACCCTGGTTAAGAAAGGACTTAATTATGTTTCTCTTTTCTCTGTAGAAAATGATATTGCAGAATTGTTGTCACAAATCATGCAACCAAAATGTAGGTTAAAAGGTATTACAGAGGTGTGTTAAGCATTTAAATAATAAAAAATAGTGTGTTATTTTTCTGGATTTTGTGCTTTGTAACATTGGGTGCCTCTTCAACATGGATACATCATTGTGATTTCTTTTTTTCACTCTACATATTTCTTTTGTTTTGGTAATTTTACATTCTTTTTCCTGAAGAATACCCCCAAATTGTATAAGCTTCAGGCACTGCAACACCTAACTTTGTTGGAGGAGGACTTTAAAAGAAAACACAGATTAATGATGTGTCTACAGATCTGAGTTTAGATGCTCTCAGGAAAGCACAATGGGTCTCCCTGGCAATACAGAGAGGAGACAAGTCCCCTGGAGCAAACAAAATATCAATAAACTCCTGCCCTGCTTCAGGACTCAGCAAAGGAAGTCCTGGGGAATCAGGAATGTGACACTCTGTATTGTTTCATGGATTTGTTTCTTCAGGCAATCATAAACCATACAGGGAGGATTCTTAGGAAAGTTGCTCTCAACAGACTTGCATTTTGGTGGTGCTGATGCTGGACAGCTCAGTGGGAAGATGGCTCTGCACGTCCTCTAGTTGGGGGAAGGGCATAGAGGACAGCCTAAGGGAGTTACCAAGAAGGACTGCTGAGACCAGGATATCTGACCAGGTGGCAAAGGGGCCAAGAAGCGTTCTATTGAAGCAATTGATCCATAGGGTTCTCAGTACAGGATAAGACCTAGTGTAAACAACAGCAATTCTCAGTGGGAGCCATGCCACAAAAAGAGGGCGTTTTGGAAATGTATAGATATATTTTTGGTTGTCACAATGATTGTGGAGCACTGCCAGATTTAGTGGGCATGGACCCTGGATGGTCTTCAATGTGCAGAACAGTCAAGTCTAATAAAGGACTGTTCTACACTCTGCACACATTTCAAGTGTTCTGCTGGATAGTGATGTAGAATGGCTGACCACCCTATTGATAATCATTTGGGTCTTTTATATAAACACAAAATACTTTTGCATGATTGTAATATAAACTGAATTTTATACCATGTAAATAATGGGAATTAGTTTATAACTTCCCCCAGGTTTGTTCGTCTTTTCCAAATATCATGACCCTCCTGGCAAAGCAGCGTATTTTATTCCCATTATTAATATAGTGTACCTGAGTCATTCTTTATTTGTAGCTGTTGCATTTACAGAAATTGTACACATACATAGAAATGCACTTACGTTTCACTGACTTCAAATTATCGAATGGAAGGAAAAAGTTTTTTAAAAGTATTACAACCTATTCACTATAAGTAGATACAAGAACCTATTTTATTATTTATTCTATTGTGGTGGTTCTTCAATGTGTTTATAGCATCAGCAAATAATTCAGAGATGTTCACAACATTATTTTGCCCACTAAAATTTGGTTTTTCAAATATGAACAGTAAGCCAGTAGGTTGAATCAAGTAATAAAGGCAAAAACAGAATTTACAAGTGAAGGAGGGAGGATGCAGTCTGGAAACAGTGAATAATGTGTACATATTTTTAGCTAAGCCTATTGACTGGAAACTAACATGGAAGCAGTCTGACTTTGAATAGGACAAGTAGGATATAAAAGAAGACAATTTCAGTCATTTATGGATTCTCTAGAAAGCCTTGACTGTTTCAGATATAGGCATTCGTGACAGGTTGTGTTATGTTCCCGTAGTTAGACCTGCACCATATCCTTCATTAGAGTTTTTAAATATTGACATACATAATATTTTATTTTAAATTACTTTTCTTTACTTCTCTTTTACATTGCTATAAAGATACTATATTGAGCTTTTAGGAGTTACATTATCCATGGGTTACATTATCCATGGGTTACATTATCCATGGGTTACATTATCCATGACTATTATATCAGGTGATTAGATGAATGTTATGAAAATATTGGCTATAAAAAGAGTGTTGAGTCTGACAGAGCTTAGGACCAGAAATATTGTGTGAAGCAGTGGAAGAAGCTCATGCTTAGAGGGGACCAAGAAGCTCCCCTTAGTCGTAGGAGTCTGCCAACAGGCAGAAAGGGGTCCCTAGCAGAGTGTCTCCCATATTAGAGGAATTCAATTCATGTTTAACACCTGGATGGATGGATTTAAAATAAAATTAGGTTCCACAACCCTCACGTGCCTCTGGAAAGAGAGTAAAGGTTTTTCGTTTTGTTTTGTTTTTTTGTTTTAAGGAAATGATCCACTGAATAGAAAGGTTATTTAAGTCAGCTGTTTCAGAGGAACTGTAGGTAGAGAAACAAGTAATAGAAACTCAAAATTTCCCCTCACAAACTCTTTCTATTTGGCCTGTGGAAGCTCAACTGAGCATCTTTTAATTTTTAATGTTACTAGGCATAAAAACAGAAGCAGATTCATAGGCTATGATTAATAAAGGTAAAAATTTGCTCCTAATAACCAAAAACAGCTAGGCCATGTTAGATATGTTTGCAGCCAAAAAAGTTTATGGTTTTACAAAGTAAATGGCCAAATCAATCTGGATATTGCATTATTTCAGAGAAGGTGTTTCACTTATCAGAGTGCATACATACCAGCATTTCACTCCATTATAAACAGTCACATCATGATATTTCTCAAAATGATGGAGGCTGTCATACATATATATATGTGTGCATACATGCATGTGTATAAATGTATACATACACATGCTTATCCATAGACTCTTGTTCCCCCTCCCAAAGCAATAAATTAATATCCATAGTGAGTTTGTCCTAGAACCACAATGCTGTTATCCTTGAAATGCTTCTCAAAAGGCTATTCATTTTGTTGTACTGATTAGGATTTCATCTTGCCAAGACCTATAGTAATCAAGCATTTATAGCTTATAGAAAAATTCCACTCAAATTGAGAATTTTGCTTATTAAAATATATCTTAATAAACGTGACATAACAAGTCACGAATCAGAAAGAGATTTTTGCAAAGTACATAACCACACATTTAAATCCCAAATTTAACTAAATTCAAAATATCAATAAGAAAATGACAGGAAGAAAAAAAAAAAAACCCAGGGAAAAGAAAAATAGCAAATTCCTGAACAGGAATGTCACAGATGAGCAAATATGAAGACTCATTACTTTTAAAAAGTAATGTGAAGCGATGAAGAAGCCAGCAGCATAAAAGGCTCTTGTTTCATTCCTGCAGGTAACTTCCTACAAACCTGAGTAGTATGACAGAAATTGCTTGACCAGAGTTGGGCTTTAAAGCTGACCATGGAGGACAGAGAATCAGAACAGCTGTGATCCCAGCTGTTTCCATCCACTCCTGGAGCATAGCCTTTGTATCCAGCAGCACCTAGAACACATACTATAATAGTCTCCACTAAATACCGGTGAATGAATGAACAGACCCACGTGCGTATCCCCCATGAACACATGATTTGTCAGTAGCCACACCAACGTTGCAGAGAAATCTCTTGGTGGGAAGCTTGAAATCTGTGGTAAAATCTATCTCTTTCAAAAACCTAACCAGGCTATTATATACACTAGCAGATGTAAAATAGATAGCTAGTGGGAAGCAGCTGCATAGCACAGGGAGAGCAGCTCGGTGCTTTGTGACCACCTAGAGGGGTGGGATAGGGAGGGTGGGAGGGAGACACAAGAGGGGGGGGGAATATGGGGATATATACATACATATAGCTGATTCACTTTTTTATACAGCAGAAAGTAACACAACATTGTAAAGCAATTATACTCCAATAAAGGTATTAAAAAAAAAAAAAAAAACTAACCAGGAGAGTAAATCAACCTGAGACTTAGGAATTCCCAATCCTCAGGTAACATCATATTTTAGATCACCAGCCCCCCCACATGACTCCTGTCATCTCACAGCTCCTTCACTCCAAGTAGCTCCTGTAGCTCATTCCCACACAAGAAGCACCTGTTAGAAATACACATACAGATTTCTTATTCTCCCTTTCTAATTTGCACAAGATCGAGCTTCTTAAGTAGAGTTTGAGCTCCTTCCCTAAGTTGTAAAATAACAGTGTTCATACAAAGCAGCACATATTTTGTACATAACTGGATAGCAAAATAAGTGTTGGTAGAGATTCTGATGTCTTTTCTATATATAGTCATCAATTTGAATGGCACATTAATGGTCAAAATGCCTACTAGTACAACTCAAGAAATTCTCATTTTCCAAGTCACCTGTCCATATCAACACCTGTTAATACCCTCTCTTACTCATTGAAACTGAGCAGGACCCTATTGGACCTTCCCAGGGACAGACCCCCTCTTATGTCTCCCACCTCTTATTTACAGCAAAGATTTAGCCTCCTAGGTCTTCCCCAAGTTACAAAGAGCAATTTAATCAGAGAAGTGAGAAAATGCAAAAACAAAGGAAAACAGTCAAGCAAGACAAAATAATAATAGTTTATCCATAAAACAAAGCCAAGGACCTTTATTTCCTCCTCAAGGGCTATAGATAATATCCTGAGCCATATCCTTGAGTTGTTTGGCAATTACTAAAACCCCCACCAAGTGGAAGAAGTTAACTGCATGCTGACCACCAGCATGCAAACCCCAGACCAGTTGAGCCAGAAAAGTGGTAATTGAGATTCCCTTAAACGTCACCCTGTTACCTCACCATCAAGCAATCAGAGAATTGTGCAGTATGAGCTGATCAGGCAGCCTGCAACTACACCTCTAACCTTGCCTTCAAAACCCCTTCCCTGAAAGCCATCTGGGAGTCTTTTGAACATGAGCTTCCTGTTCACCTTGCTTGGCCTTGCAATAAACACTGTACTTTCCTTCACCACAACCCTGTGTCAGTAAATCGGCTTTACTGTATGTCAGGTGAGCGGACCCAAGTTCGGTTTGGTTTGGTAATAATATTATATGTTCATCTTAAATTTCCTATTGGCATTATAAATGAACCTATATCCTAGGTAACATCTCATCCTAGTTTTTTTCTTTAATCTCAGTTGTACCTCTATTGGAACAAAACTCAAAACCAATTTTCTTTTTCAGAGCTTCTCTTGCCAGTTCTTAGCTTCCTTTTTACTGGTGGTTGACTTCTGTCCATAAATACCAGCAGTTTCAATGATAGGTATGGATAGATGGAAAAGACTTACCAGAAATCATTATATTTCTAGAGATCTCAAAAGTTTCTCAGCATTATTATACTCAGCTATACCGTAGTATGCCATAATAATTACTTCATTCACTCATTCACTTACTCACTGTTGAATGAGTGGTTACCTTGTGTTTTAGGTGTTGAGAGTGATTTGAAGTTCTATACCGTATCAGCTAGTCTCAGAATGAACACAGTCCCATCAAGAGGCCAACTATTTTCCATCATTTGGCAGCCTGCTGCCAAGGTGGCAAAAATAACGTTTTATCTCTGACAAAGTTCTTTTGCTGCACAAGCATTTCACATGAAACTCGTCAATAATTAAGAGCCACTAAAAATTCTCTTCAGCTCTTTGGAAGTTAATGAAAACACCTATGATTTAAAAATTGGGCAATTTAAAAAACCTTTTCTGAGTCTCTTCATTAAGACATTGTTAAGGAGAATCCATGACTTAAAATCCTAAACCACCTTTCTGGAATGCAAACTGTAGTGATTAAAGCTTAGAAATGCAACCAACATGAGACAACACCCTTGGCACTGAAGTAAGCAGGGCATGTAAGCAGGGCATGAACAAAATATTCAACTCAGTAAAAAGCAATACCTGATCTCGATGTTGTTTTCTGCTCACATGTTTCCAAGATTTTTTTTCTTTAGTCTAAACATGGTAACCCTGCTTAACAATAACCAGGCAGGATGCTGCTTGCTACTTACAAAATAATTAAAATAAAATATATGAATTAAATTGGATTATTTGACTTAAAGTACTTACACCACTGATCTTTCCTTTCCATCAGCAGCTGGAGAAATGCAGGGAAAACACCACGCTTCAGTTCAGCTATACTTTATAGCCTTACTGACACCAGATGCTAGGATTATTCTGGAAATGTAATTAGTTTCAATTAACTAACATCTGGCCAAACATAAACATCCTATTTGGGATTCAGGTAAAGGAAAACACATTCCTACAGAGCAAGCTGGTTTACTGAACAGTCTGAAAAAGTTTAAGAAATTCTATTTATGTCATTGAGAAAGAACTACTTTATTAGAACTGGCTTTTAAAATGTATTCCTAGAGATTTTCTCCATCTCTATGTTTCTGGATTAACCTCCAACATAATTGCATGAACCAAAATCTGTTTACATAATACCAGGTCAAATCCTATCCCATCAAATACCAAGTCAGCTGAAATCTCTGCGTTGTCTCAACTCCAGCCAAGAGCTCATCTATTTCAAGAAAACATTTAAATCTATTTTCAACATGACAAAAGAAACATCCCCTTGGAATTGGCTGTGATAGGATTTGTGTGGCTGTTCCACGGGATAATATGTTTGAGGGAAGAATTTGGCTTTGTGATAGTTATAAGTGATTCTTTACTTGGGAGCTGTACATAACAATATAGATGATAAATCTGTAAGCTGATGAGCTGAATATAGAGATCAAACTAAATACCACCAGGCTTAGTGGGAATAAAATCACACTTTATTAAAGAGAACTTTTTCTATATATGGGTTTATTGGGCCACCCGCACAATACACTTCTATTCAAATTTGAGACTTTAGAGAATGTAGACCGGCCAATGAGCTGAACACTGTCAACACATAGAGCAGATTTCAATCTGTAACTAGAAAATGGTCAAGAACTCAAGTCCTGTAATATCTAAGTGGGAAAATATTTGGTTTCTTGCTCATTTCCATATTTGTAATATTCAGATAAAATTACCTTTAATCATCATCCATACTAAAGACTCAAATCAAAAAACATGTTCAAATTCAAGGGATTGAAAAAAATTTGATGCTAATGTAGTCTAAAGCCTTCTATCAAATAAAGGTTTGTAAAGCACTTTGGCACTCTACGCTTCTGTAACCATAGAAAGAGACAAATTGCAGAGGTCACATTTGACTTCTGGACAAACTTTTCCTATTTTACCTGTTCTATGTGTAGAAGGAGATTGTCCTTGGTGACAAATTTCATTCTATTAGCACCACTGCCATATTCCTCACAGCCCAGCTCAGATACACAGATCATACACATGGAATAAAGAGCACACAAAACTAAGGCACATATGCAATAGTGACAAGATGTATTTAAGCAACTAAAAAACAACTTCAAATTTATTTCTTACTTTTGCATTCATGCATATTAAATTTTCCCATTTAGAAAGGAAAACTCACACACATGCACACACACACACACACACTACAAGCACATTTCCTTAATACTATTTACCTCTTTCTAATTTGTGGCCAAAATTCTAGATGGAGTAATTTACATTAACTCTTCCATTTTTTCCTCACTCTCTCCCCCCTGAACCATGCTCTACTGTCATCCTTTTGCTTCTATCCTCAGCTCCCCACCTATTCCTTTCCTATCTACTGGCTCCCCTTCCTCTGTATTCTCTTTAAATGTTGGTGTTGCCTTTGGTGTCCTCATGCTATGCAGTCTCCATAGCCAATCCCATTTATTACTTCAACCACCACCTCTATGGTGACAACTAATGAATCTATATCTTTACCCCGTATCTTCTTTTCAAGCTCCAGGCCTATATTTCAAACTGCCAACTACTTACTCAGCCTAACATGATTGTCTCTAGATATCTCAAACTCACTGTGTCCAAAATGAACCTTCTCAACCCTACTCTTACTAGTTCCTCCTGCTGAATTCCCAGTGTAATGTCATCATCTACACAATCTCCCAAACCAGAAGCATGAGTATCATCCAATTTCCTCTGTCTTCTGGTACTACTGCTTTAGACATCTTCTCTCATTTGGATAAGTAAGAAGCCTCATAGCAGCTCCTTGCTTTGAGACCTGACGTCCCCACCTTCAACCCCAGGCCTTGACAATCCATCTTTCACAGTCTAGATGCAAATCTGATGTCACTCTCTTGATAACAAGCTATAAATGTCTTCAGGATAAAAGTCAAATCCTTTCACTTAGGAAATGCCTTTTTTGATCAGATCTGTATCAACTTTTTCAAAAATTGTATGCCACCAACTCTGATGTGCTAGATGATCATTTGTCAGCTTGGTTACACTGGGAACTGTTTTCTAGAATCCCCTTTCCTATAGAATTCCAGGTTAGAATTAACCAAAAGTAAGATCATGAGAGATTTGGGAAGCAGAAGTGAAGCAGCCACCAATACACTATGAAGGTCATTGATGTTTAGAGGTTATGGGAGAGAGATGCAGACATGCTGGAGTGTCTCAGCTTGGTATCTTTCCTTCCACTTCCAGGTTTCATTCCTGATTGCTGACCATGCTGAGTGACAGAGGCTTTGGGCTGAAAAGAATGCACTTTACTGCAAGTTCACAGAGGTAGAAGCCACGAAGATTAAAAAATGTCCATAACTCTTATATCAGCCTTCCTTTGTATCTCTACTCCAGAAGCAGTTTCTACGTCACAGATTTCCTCTCCAGCTCCATACTAGGGCTGGTGAGTGATATATTTTTTGTCTTTTAACTCTCTTTTGGACCTTACTTCTCCAACTCCTATAATTGTGTAACATCTAATTCTTATGATAGATTCCTTATTCCATAACACCACCTGACTAAACCCTGACTGACACATCTAATGCACAATCTTTATGTACCACCTTGATATACTTGAGGTTCTCCATATATGCCCTGCTTTTAAGTGCTTGTGCCCATGCTGTTCCCTTGGCCTGCTATTCATTTGCCTCTACTAGTCTTCTCCCCACGTCTTCCTGACTAATTTCTGTCAGTCTCAGCCTTCACTACATTATCACCTCCTGTTGGAAAGATTTCCCTGCTATCCATGCACTGACATTATTATATCAATTACTATAACACATAACAGTTACTAATTTATATAATTTTTCTAATTACTAAACTATTTATCTCCTGTCACCATCCCTAGATTGTGAGATCCCTGAAGGCAGGCATAATGTTTATCCTGTACCTTCAAAACCTGGCACAAAACTTATAAATGTGATCTGAAGTAGTACCCAGATAAGAAAAAACTCCAGCCAACCAAATCACCTGGCATCCAGATATATGGAACAATACTCTTCTTTATTTTCAAAGACTCTGACCTCAAAAGAACCCACAACAACTGAGTTAAGACCTTTGATAGCAAATAGAGATACTTTTTAGAGTTCAAAACTCAAGTTCAGTGCCCAAAGGGCTGCTATTACTATTTCCATTTCATTCGACAACCTGCTTAAAACTCTCCAGGTACACCTTATCCTCTGCAGCAGTGGTTTTCAAATTAGGTTCCTGAAATCCTGAGATCTCCTTGGAATTGCTTCAATGGTCCACGTAAAGAAGAACGAGTTGGTATACCATAGATGGGAGAATATGAGCTGTTATTTTACTCTCTATTCTTACTACATGAGACTCCCTTTTAGACATATGTTTGGAAGAAAAAACAAAAACAAAAAAAGATGTCCCTTATTTAAGAAAAGTTGAAAAACACTAGCTTATGGAATAATGTCAAAGTTCCTTAGCAGAGCTGGTCAAGATCCCCGTGAACTATGCCCTGCCTAACTCTGCAGATCCTTCTCCTGCCATCCCCTCTGTTTGTATTCTAATAGTTCACGACATAGAGCACCCTGGTTTATTCTGATTCTGCCTTGGTTCACACTATTCCCTCTGCCTGGAATGCCCCTCCTACTTCTTGCCTAAATACACTCGTGTCAAAAGTAAGCTGAGAGATAACCACCTCCAAGGAAGTTTTTTTCTGAAACCACAAGAAAGTTTTCATCCTCTCCACTTTTGTGGTACCCCAAATACATCTCTACTGTAATGCAGCATTGCACGGACATTATCTTTTCCACTGGCTGTTCCATATTCAACTGTGAATGTTGCAAGATGTGTCTTAATCATCCTTGTGCCTCCAGGGCTTAGCATAGGCACCTACACAATGTTCCATAAATCAGCATTGAATAAAACCCTCCCACATATAAAAATCTTAATTCATCAAAAAATTTTAGACTAAAGAAAGAAGAGAAGAAAATGAAATAGAAGGAAACTATTTAGATTCCAGAATGTGCTAGCTGGCTTCCATATACAGCTTATTTGAGTCTCACAAGAACTCTGACACCGATACAATTGTTCTCATTTTACAGTTAGGAAATTGTGGCTCACAGAAGTTAAGTAAATCCTATGGGATCGGGTATCTAGGAAGAGAGTGAAAAGGATTTGATTTCAGGGTTGCCTGCCTTCAAAGTCTAAGTCTTTATGCCAATCTACATGTGTGATGGTTAATTTTCTGGGTCAACTTGACCGGGGCTAAAAGGGATGCCCTGATAGCTGATAAAACAGTCTTTCTGGGTGTGCCTGTAAGGGTGTCTCCAGAAAAGATTAGTATCTGAATCAGCAGATTGAGTAAGATCTCCCTCACAGATATAGCTGGGCATCATTCAATCCATTAAAGACCTGAATAGAATATAAAGGTTGGCAAATTTGCTCTCTTGTTTGATCTGGGATGTTCAGCTTCTCCTGCCTTGGACACTGGCACTCCTGGTACTTAGGCCTTTAGACTTGGACTGAAACTTCCACCATTAGTTCTACTGGTTCGCAGGCTTTTGAGTTTGAACCAGAACTACACCATCAGGTTTCCGGGGTCTCAAATTTGTGGATGGTGGCAGATTAATACATATTCAAATATGACATCAAAGAAAACTGGCCAAGAGAGTGCACCTCTTCTACAAATGTCTGCATAATATTTCAGCCTGCTTATTTTTTCCAAATTTTCCTGGCAACCGAGATTTTAAAATAAAATATTCCTTTCAAAGAACAGCAGTCTATTTCTAAGTATACGCCACCTACTCAGTCAATTTAATAAACACTTATTTAGCACCAACTAAATGCAAGTCACTGCATACAGCCTTAGGGGAGACATAAAATAAGGAAGGCATGATCCTTGCCCTTCAGGAGCGCATAATCTAAAAATACACATTAATGACTCTGAATGGAGGCAGATGGTGATAAGTGCTTGTGGTAGAGGCACTTACAACGTGCTAAGGAAGCATAAGGCAGGGAGAGATTAATTCCAACTGTGGAGTAATAAAACACCTTGGTAAATTTATCTTTTACTGCACACCAAGAAAGTCTTTTATGACCCAAGCCAAAGAATGCATTTTTTTGTAAAATACCAGGGCTTATTCAAGAAACTAATAGACATGGGTTTTGTTAGCAAGAATAGAATTTAACAATAGAAGCAGCCCTACCTATAGGTGTTTTCCATACCAGCTGGAGGAAACCCATGGGTTGATTTATTTAAAGGGCTCTCAGTCTTTTTGGAAGAGACTGTATGTGGTTCTGCCTACAAACCTATGTCCATTCACAGCATTTCTTTTCAGTTCACTTGTGCGCTTAACGTGAAACTGGTCAGTCTTGACACAGGAAACGTAGATTGCAAAGGATATAGCTCAGGCCTAACCAATAAAGGATGAAAACAAATCAGATTTTTTTTTCTTTAATTTTAACAGAAAGCAACTACAGCAGCTTAGCCAGTTGAAACCTTGATTTGAAGCTCTTAAATGACTGTGAATGAGGCCAACAGTGCTAAACGACTTCCTCCACGCGCCAAGTAGATTTACTAGGTGCTGACACCACTGTACCAGACTGAAGTGGTTAGACTGGAATTAAAAGTAAAAACACAGACAATTCATACAGTTCCATCACTAAAAGATCAACTTACAGAATTTGTTCTGTTTAGAGATTGGCAGTACACTGTAGATACAAAGGAAACAGATCATTCACACTAAACATGTTTTAAAATAAGGAAATCCTGATTTAATGTAAAAATAAATGATATGTGTATTTTTATATGTTTATTTTTTTAATTAACAGTTTTCCTAAAGAAGATACAGCCATAGAAAAAATATAAACTAATAAAAGGCCAATATATTGTTATTTCTAAAAGCTGTCTCCCAGATAGGATGACCATATACTATAGCAGAGAAGAAGTGGGATTTGACAAAAGCCAATGGGCCAATAAAAGGTTCTGTTTCTGTGAAATCTTGAATCTGCTTTAGAAAGAAGAGGAAATTGATGGGGGAGTATCCATGACCTTGTTGCCTTCCTAATCCACTGCTACCAATATATTATTCTATTGATATTATGATAGATACAGTTTTCCTTTCCTTTGATTGGAACAAGCAGTTTATAGTACCCGCTTCTACTTTTTTTACCAGTGTTTTGCTCCGTAATTTATTAAATCTGGCCTTTGTCCCAACTATTGCCATTGTACAAAAATATTCTCAATAGTTATCAATTACATCCTTCACATATGATCTTTGTCCTTATGAAGGTGAACTCTCTCTTTTACCTCATACAAGTTGTTAGGTGAGAACACTTCTCATCGTGTTTAGAGTGAATGATCGGTGAGGACATGGGCTCTGTTCTCAAGGAGCTTACATTTGAGAAGAGAAAACAAATATTTAAGATCCATAATTATAAAATGTGAGAAGTGGTATGGGGAAAGGTGCTATTATAAGAGAAGGAATTGATTTCCATTGGGAGGTGAGGGAATGTCTTGCTGGGGAAATGACATTTGACCTGAACTTGAAGGATGGTTGAGGTTACATGAGAGTAGGAAGAAATTATAGTTCCTACAATGAGACCAGAGATGTTTATTATACTTCATAAATGACATACATGTAACATAGATTTAAGTTTTAAAGGTTGCAAAGTAAGAAGAAATTAAATATCATTGGAAGATGAGCTTTTTCTAGAATTATATATAGGATAGAACCTATTACAAGTATAAGGTTTTATAGGTACATATACACATACATACACATACATCTTTCTTACAAGAATCAAATGAGCTTAACAAATGGCTAGAACTGAATCAGACAAATGCCCTTGGGATCTACCTTTAAAAAATCTGAATCTTTCCCACCTAAGACATTTTAAAATGGACTTGCATCAAGAGATATAATATATATGGCTTTCATATCACTCACATTACAGCAACTCCTTTGAAAATGGATTCAAAGTAGGTTGACTCCCAAATTCATTGATTCCAAATCCTATGACCCTCATAGCAAAAATGATGAAGATGAATATGAAAATTACAATTCATAAGGCAGAACATGTGCATTATATTGATAGTCCTAAAATCATATCTCAGATATGATTTCTCTTTCCTCATAAAATTCAACTCTAAGTTTAAAGAAATGTTTATAGTACTCTGGAAGCAGCCGCTAGACAACATTCATATTATATCTCAGAACAGCACATTCCAACTTAATCTTGACATCGTCTGGCAGGTGTACAGCATGGAGTCACAGGGGAATGCTCAGAGTTGTTACACGTAGCATTTTATGTCTCAAAGTAGAAGCTTAATTACTCATATTATTGTCCCTGCTTCCCTCCAAGACTTTTTTTTTTAATTTATGAAGGCTTTTGACAAATAACAAGATTATTATGTTAAACTAGTTCAAAAACTATAATGATATTTTTTGCAGTTAAAATAAAAATTCAGAGAATGTGTAGTAAACAGACTATTAGATAAATATCAAGTTTCTTTTTTAGCTCAGGATATATTTTATAAAGTTAGCTTTCTAATGAATATGTGCAATTGTTCACAGACATGAAGTAAACACATTCTTCGTATTTGTTAAATTGGTATTTCTAAATTTTAAACCAAGTAGTGATTTGGATTAATATTGTTAAGGGATAAACTGAGACATATTATAATTTTAAGAATTTGAGCAAAAATTGATACAACTTGGGCAGCATCCAATCTAGCAGATAAAAAGGAGCTCCGAGTTGCTGTGCAACATGAAAGACTTTCACAGGCAGAAGAAAGTGGAAAAAAAGGAGGTAATACTGGACAAGAAAGTGGACTGGTTATTATAAAGTTACTTCCTTTAGGGGATTACAGGGGTCTATCAAGCAGATTACCTAACTAGTGTTAATCAGGCAATTCCTGATTGACTGGTTTAAGATTCCATTTCTGGAAAAGCTGAAACTGTAATTAAGTCTTGGTTTAGTGATGTGGGGCTTAGCATAAGGAACTCCATTTGGGGCCAGTTGTCTTGTTTTTAATGGCATTTGGGTAATTTCCATGGTATGTGCTTAGGGACTCTTGTAGCCATTGAAAAGTGCAGCCCAAGGTTTCCATCTAGATTTCACATGCCTTAGTACCCCAGACTAGAGCTGAGTCCTAAAGGGGCTGATGCTCAGACAGTATGGCTCATTTCCCATAATACAGTTAAGGTTTCAAATACACAGTTAAGAATGAAAAATGAATTAACAAACTGGACTTTCCAGAGCTTCCATCACCAGTCAGAAGCAGAAAAGGATAACAAAGAGAAAAGGCTAATATGGCTTTTTCCCATTTTAGGCAATGCTGACGCATGCAGTTTAGGAAAAATCTCTTGCCTCCATTTACCCAACATGGAGACTGATACTGTAGTTCTAAGTAGTGAGGGAAACACACAGTCATACAAGGAATCTGACAGTGAAGGACTTCTATGAAAACATCCCTTGCCTCACTCTATTTTCCTCTAATGCAGGATCGCATAGAGATTGCTGACAACATCACATACTAAATTCATTTTGTGCTTTGGTGGGCATGATTTGTTCTCCTGACAGAGAGAGAAATTCCCTAGGGACACAAATGAGACTGTCACATTCATTCCACTCGTGTGCTACAACAGATTGAAATGCCAGAGGTTGTGGGGTGAGGGTTGCATGAAGAAGTAGACGCTGGACCACTCAGCCTTCTTTCTCTGCTAAATCATGGGAGCATGGCTGATGCAGGCATCTTTCCCAGCTCTTACTAGAGAGGAATCCTCAACAAACACCACCAAATACAAAGCAGAAAAGAAAGAAAACCCAGTACAATCCTTTTAAGTTTAACTTTAAAATGTTTTAGGGGGCTGCCGGTTATCTTTTTTTTCTCTTTTTCCTTCTTTTTTGCGGTACACAGGCCTCTGACTGCTGTGGCCTCTCCCGTTGCGGAGCACAGGCTCCGGACGCGCAGGCTCAGTGGCCATGGCTCACGGGCCCAGCCGCTCCGTGGCATGTGGGATCCTCCCGGACCGGGCCACGAACCTGCGTCCCCTGCATCGGCAGGCGGACTCCCACCCACTGCACCACCAGGGAAGCCCGACTGCAGGTTATCTTAAACAGAACCATCCCACTCCGTAAATGAATATACGGTTTGATTCCTCCCCATCCACCCAACACCCCTTCATAAAATACCCTGCCACCCTTCACCCCCCAAGCATCGCCACAACCTCTCCCCCAAAGAGCAATTAATCCCATTAACCTTCAGCAGGGCAAGTCAGGCAGGACAGTCACTGACAGGCTGTGACACTGTCATCAGATAATCACTATCAAGGTGGCTCAGAGCTTCTGTCAAGAGCAGCCAGCAGAATTCAGCCTGGAGCTCTGAAAGATGCTGTAGCACTCTCTGGAATCCTACCTACTCTCAGGGAATCTTGACTCCCGACTTTCCTTAATGATCAGTTGTTACTGGAACAAAGTCTTCTGAGACTTCCCGGAAGGGAAGGCAGCTGCCTGCCTAGTCATTTTCCCACAGTATTTAACTGCCCCCGGAATGGGAGTTCTTAATGTGGACGACTCACAGGAACATGGAGGGAATAGGAATGTTACTGTCATTTATGTATCATTAAAGAAAACCCCATGGCAGACTGCAAGATGCTATCCAGTCACCTGAAATGTGAGCCATGAATGTCCTGTGGCAAATCCCAGCCTGGTTAGTCTTTCTGGTTTGGAGACTCCCGTTGTACATACAGTACATTCCGCTCAGCACTCATTTTCCGCCACACTCTGTGAGGGGCAAGGGCAGTTTTCATGAGTCATGTCAGTCTATTAATCTTTAAATATCGGTTATTTTCCAGTCTTGCAGGTAAATGAATCTTGTAAGGACTGGTGGTAGGTGATCCCCAGTGTGCAGCACAGAGAGCAGCATTTGAAGGCTCCTGGCCTGACCCAGAAAGGGCAACAGCCTAGAGCTCACCTCAGTAGACCCTTCAACAGGCAGCCAACAGAAAGAAAAGCTGTTTTGCTGTTTCTCCTCATCTCAGAGAAGCACAGGAAGTAGATCAATGGGGTGTAATTAACAAATATTCCCTGAATGCTGGCTGGAGGTAAGTTTTCCATCCAAGAGGGGGAAAAGGGAAGTTTTGAAACTATCCCTCTTACAAAATTAAAAAGGAGGGAAAAAGAAACAGAAGCAAAAACATACTTGTTTGCATATTTGTATTTAGTGAAGTCCATGGCTTTTATATCAGCAATAAATTAATTTTACACTCATGGCTTATAAACATTTAGAGAAGAAACGTAAACATTCAGTTCATAGAGTAAAGAGCTGAAATGGACTCTAGAGACTACCTGGATTAATCTTCTCTGTTTACTGACAAGGGAAACAAGAGTTTTGGGAAGTAAGTGGCTGAGAGAGTGACCACACTGTAGGGTAAACACTGAGCAACCACTTCTTCAGTAAACAAAGAGATTGTCTCCAAATTAACCAGAAAGTTAGTAGCAGACAAAGAATTAAAACGTCCCTGGACTCCCAAACCTGTGTGTTTTCTTTCCCTATTTTTATATATGTTAATTCAGACCATTTATGCAGATAAAATATCAGGGAATCACTGTAATAGCAAAACTATTTATTCACAGATGATAAAAGAACAATTAAAGAAAGGGCAGCAATAAACAGATATCATAAAATCTAAGTAATTCAAAATAAAGGGAAGATAGGCAGGGAGAATTGCCCCATTTGGGTGAAAAATTTTATGTATTTTATTTACTTTTAAGTAATGCAGAAGTACAACTAATAAAACATAGCCTTACGGGGCTACTTTCAGATCAACTTTTATGAAAACAAGCATACTTTGCTTTATATGTGGATGTGCTTTCTAGAAAGGTATGTGATGGGGATGATATTCTGAAAATCCTCCAGATACATTTTATCTTTTTTTTTAAATACAGATTTTCCCTTCTCCTTAAACCTTGTACCATTAGTGATGGGCTAAGAGACTTTTTGCCTAAAAGGGGGAAGAAGTAAGATGTAGTATAGAAAGTGATCCACTTCAAAGGAATAAAAAAAGTTTCCTTTGGAGCGAGTGGCTGTATGGGTTTTGGGAGAAGGGATGGTTGAGCCTGGAGAGGAAAAGAATGGACAAATTAAGGGGTGAGATATAGGAGTTTTCACTGTCTTCCTTAAGCTCAAAGCGTGAAGAGAGGGGCTGGTAGAGGACGAAAAGCTAGATGGGTAAATATAGCGTAGATAGTTGTGGGGATATCCAAGAGCACAGAAACTGGGTCCCCACTGCTCTGCACACAGACTAGGGGAAACTGTCTTAGGGAAGCCTTGGTTTGGGCACAGTCCTGAATCCAACGTGGTGCGATATTCTCTCCATATAGTAGCTATAGCTGAGCAGGTACCTGAGCGCAGTCTCCTGAGCCATGCCCACTGCAGATGAGTATGCAGAGAAACAGTGAAGGATCCATGTGTGCATGTTTGGGAGACAAGCATGCACTGGGCTCATATGTACTGAGAGGCCCAATAGACTAGAGTTGGCCTGAAATAAAAACAAGGCATCAGGCATGGGTAGAGGCCTCTAAAACCCATGGCTCTTCATATGCAAATCTCTTATATTCACAGATTTTTCTCTAAATCTCCCGTTAGTTACTTGCTCTGCCCTGAGCACACTACCTCTAAGGGGTGGTGGTTTTTCCTTCCATACTCTTCACATTACTGTCTTTGGAGGTGAAGTAGGTGCTCTGCTTGCTCGTCCAATTTTCTTAAAAACCCACTCCATCTCCTGTATCACCTACTTCCACCCCCTTATCACAGTAATCCACAGACTGGTGAAGGTGGGAGAGATGAACATCACTCCTTTTTATTTCACGAAACTTCAGACCCTGGTTCACTGACTCTCCCACAAATACTACTTGCGTCATAACTGGTGTTTCAATTTCCACATAGTTACATAGAGAAGCTTCCAATCTACTGGCTTTTTAATTCTTTGACTTGTTCCTTGATCTTCTCTTCACTGTTATCATCCTTCAGTTGCTCCTGCAAATACAACTAGAAGTCATCTTTGACTCTTTTTTTCACTCCCACTATCCTGTCAACTTGTTGGACATCTACTACCTCAAAGTAGCCCATGTGCCTCAGAGGATGCCTTTTGGGGTGGGAAGGCAGGGGAAAGTCTTGATTTACTGAGCCCAATGGCATACCCCTGACCACAGTGATTGGTTCAAAGATGGGGACATGATCCACATGCCTCAACAGAGATGAGGAGATGTGTGTGGGGAAAGCATTTTTCTTGATCACCTGAGAGAACTACCTGAAGAAGTTCTTACTCTTTTTCTGGACAACGTGGTATAAAGATTTGCCATCTGGAACAGCTGTAACTAGTTCTGCTACAATACAGTACACTTCTGGATCAAACCATACCTGAAATTAGATGGGCAAATAAATTCCATTCTCTATTGTACTGATGCACTAAGCTGAGGAATGGACTGGGCAAAGGAGAGGCCAGTATCACTAAAATAAATAAGTAAACATAGCTTTGATTGGCTGAGACACACCAGTAAATTTTTGGAAGAGGCTCATTATTCCTTGGATCAGGGTTGGTAAATTTAGTAAGAAAGAGAGAAATGACAATTTTTTTCAGTGGTACTCCTTTTGAAAACTTATGATCACCTGAACACTTTAACTGTGTTAACCCCTGGGGGGTTGTTTATTATAGCAGCTGATACTATCCTAACTAGCATACCCTTGTAAATGCTGGTAAGCAGTGTGAATTCTATTCTTCATGCAACACGGGAAAGCCATAGTAAGGTTAAAAAAAAAAGTGATATAAGCATTTTTCTAACTTTTCTTAGGTATTCTCTAAAAATTTCAAGTCTCAAAAAACAGATTCTTAATGAAAACTGGGCCTTAATACAGAAAAATGCTTCGTAAAAGGCTGGATTCACATAAAATGATCACAGCTCTCACTATGTACTTGGGTTTCCCTACACTGATTTCTTTTAGTTTTTCCCTGATAATCACTTAAGGCAATAATTGATTCAGAAACACAACTAAGGCAACTTTTAGGTAAATTATATTTTTATAACTTTATCCAAATAATTGTATTTCTCTGGCTTTTTATTTAAAGTAGGTCTTCGTACGGTCGATTGCTCCTACCTTGGGCCAGCTTTATGGATCACACCTGTGGAGTCACTCAGGCCACAGGCTTAGCTGGGCCCAGTCTTGGTTTAATGCCATTTTGTTGCTATCTTCGAGTTCATAATAATTTTTGGACAAAAGGATCCATATTTTCCTTTGCCCTGGGACTCACTGCCACTGTACACACACATGCACACACACACTGACAAAGACTCTTCTTCACCAAACTTTAGTCAGGCTCCTCTAAGCTCTTTTTGACTAGATCTTCACTCCCCCACCCCTCCTGTCTTCAGCCAACGCAACAGCCCAGTCTTAGCAAAGAATCCTGAGAAGTCAGTTTACAGAGAATCCTCCATCCCTGATAGTCAAGTTCTTCCTCTCCCACCTTTGATGTCTGAGTCCTTGGCCTGTCTTTAGCAAGACTCCTGTTAGGACAGTTTAGCAAGAATCCCCCTACCCCTAATGTCTCCACATAGTAATTTTTTTTTTTTTTTTTTTTGCGTTACCGGGGCCTCTCACTGTTGTGGCCTCTCCCGTAGCAGAGCACAGGCTCCGGACGCACAGGATCAGCGGCCATGGCTCACGGGCCCAGTCGCTCCGCGGCATGTGGGATCTTCCCGGACCGGGGCACGAACCCATGTCCTCTGCATCGGCAGGCAGACTCTCAACCACTGCGCCACCAGGGAAGCCCTCCACATAGTAATTTTTTATCCACTGAACACCACATTGCTCATTGGCTATCAGTCCCCAGCTACCTTTGCTATATTTGGAGTTAAGCCCAATCTCTCCTATTGCAATGCCCTTATTACAGTAGTTTGAATAAAGTCTTCCTTACCATTAACAATGTGAGAATATTTTTCCTTTAACAAAACACACACATACACACACACACACACACACACACACACACTTCACTCCGTTGCACGCCTCCTTGAATAATAACAAAAATAGCTAAGGCTCTGGGCTTCCCTGGTGGCGCAGTGATTAAGAGTCTGCCTGTCGATGTAGGAGACATGGGTTCGTGCCCCGGTCTGCGAAGATCCCACATGCCGCGGAGCAGCTGGGCCCGTGAGCCATGGCCGCTGAGCCTGCGCGTCCGGAGCCTGTGCTCCGCAACAGGAGAGGCCACAACGATGAGAGGCCAGCGTACTGCAAAAAAAAAAAAAAGCTAAGGTTCAATAACTTTATTCATATTACACACCAGATACTGTACTTAACACTTTATAAACAATGTTTCATTAAGTTTTTATAACAACCCTGTAGGGGAAAGATATTTACTTTTTCTATTTACAGTAGAGACAGGGAGAGATTACATAATTTCTTACCCAAATTTTGTCTAACTTTTTAGAGACTGAACTAGGATTTGAATTAAGGGAGTCTCTTTTAACTGCTATATTATACTATAGAAACTTTTTAAGTGGACTTCAGATTCCTTGTTAATAAAAGGGGAGAGGGAAGAATACACACTACTCACCTAGTTCTGCTTTCTAGTTCAAATAAGCATTATTGTTTTGCATCAGGACCATATTATGTAGTCCCTATGAGTATTAAAGCCATAGATAACAGTGATCTTTCTTGAGTGAAACACATGGTATGTGGCTTCAGTATAAGAAACAAATTTATTTCAAATTATACTCTCCTAATATTCTACAAGGCAGCTATGGAAACTAAAATATATGCACAATATTCCCGTTAATCTCCTTAAATATCAAATTTTGACTCATCCAGTTGTTTAACATTCAGAACATAATGTTATAGGAGTTGGGATGAATTATTAATCAGAATCTGAAAAAAATTCATAATTACATATTTATAAAAGTAATCCCTATCTTTGGTTCTACACTTACTGAAAAGAAAAGGCAGCTGAATATCTGCTGGAAGGATCCAGCTGCCAGCTCTTTTCACTGCAGCAAGAAACAATTGCAGATGTAATGTCTTTTAAATATGCTTAAGATGCATATTTAAAAAAATACTTTGGTATTTCTGAAAAATAAACTGGGAAGTATTAATACACTGTGGTGGTGTTAATATCAATTCATTAGTAAGAAGCAAAGGCCATTTATCCATTTAAAAAAAAAAGGTTAATTTCTGACAATGTCTCAGGTTGATTGCTCTTAACATAGTGTGCCTTTTTCTTCTCATTTTGCGCACTTGAGTCAAGACAAACCACTCTATCAATTAGAGATGAATGGTCCCTGCCTTCTGTTCTGTCATCTACTACTTTAGGATGTTCTTTTCAAATCACCACTTCACCCTCTCCTTACTTGCAGGGGATGAACCATACTTACTCCAGCAATAACTCATTTCTCTTTCCAGCTCAATGATATAAAGGTCCCATTGAGTTTCATTTTCCTACACTATAGGGTAGCAGTGAAAACTGTCACTGCATTTACCTTCAAACTATTTGTGTTTCCTTTCCTTATAACCAGATTTGTCCTCTTTGGGGGTTATTTCTTTTCCATTTTGATTGCATTTTTCTCATTCACAATAAATCACATCAGAATTTTCAATTTTCCTGATATATCCATGTCTCTCATAACCTTGTGCCCTTAAACTTCCCTTATTTAAATTACATGGCAAATGAATCCCGTCCTTCCAAAATAATTCAGAAGCACTTTCATAAGATGTCTTCCCTGTTTCTACCCTTTCCCAACAAACCCAGTGGAGATCAGATGCCCCCCAGAAGCTTCCCTTTGTTATAGCTCTGATCATACCATATTGTATAACATTCATATGTTTTCCTGACTGGGTCTTTGATCTCAGTTTGGGAGAAGAGGAAAAATTATTTTGCTTCTACCCTTCTGAGTTCTTGGCTGAGATCTTGTAATAAAACACAGATTAACCAAGAGAAAGACAAAAGTTTACTACTATGTATACTTTATGTACACATAGGAGAGACACCCAGAAAAAAAAAAGTAATCCAACGAGGTGGCTTTAGAACTCAGGCTTAAATACCATCTCACTAGGGAATGAGAAAGAGCCTTAAGAGGAAAATGAAGGCCTTTTAGGGGAAAGTAAATTAATTTTAGGAAAGGTGAGTAGCTCCTTCGAAGGGCAGATGGGAGATGTGATAGTTTGTGACAAAGTTTGTCTGAATGTGGTGTTGACATCTAGTCTCCCCTCCTGTGACAACAGTCTTTCCTGGTTGATGAAGCTCTTGAGGAGGGGCTTGATGACAATTGAGTTCCTTTTGGAGGAGCTGTTTTTAGGCAGGTAAGAGAGGTTCAGAGAAAGCCTCCCTCTGTTTTTGCTGATTTTCAGGTACCTACAGCTCAAAATGATGCGTAAACCAATGCAGCATATCTTGGGGTGGCATATTCTGCTGTCCTTCAGTTCCTGTCACAATCTAATACAGAATAACAAATGCTTATTTTAAGAGTGTTGAAGAAAATAGAAATTTTAGGAAATTGCTGGGGGTCATATTTGGGTTATTATATGAGGGATCTATCATTAGCACAATGGGCTAAATCACTGCACAGTGTTAGTACACACTGTGTTTGATAAAGGAACTCCTACTGATTATTTGAAGAATCTTATAATCAAATCTTACAATGATTTGAAGAATCAACAATCTCCCCATTCTTGGTTCTGGTTGAAAATTCTATTGTTGTCAGTCAGATGGGACTGAAACCATTGTGACTCCTGGACAAAGTTTACATTTAACATTTGACAAAACATCCCTAATAACTTATTTTCTCAGTCCTCTCTTCATTTTAGAAAGAAGATATACTGGAAAAATTGCCAAAAAAATTCATTTTCAATTGGGTTGGATTTGTAACATAGTATGATTACTATAGTTTGATTCAAATAGGTCTTGCCCTGGAATAAGTTAAGGTAACTTATGAACTGTTTACTTATAACATCAACCATCAAATAAAAACACTACCTGGTGTTCCTTCAGGAAAGAGAATCATTCCCGAATGCTGGCACTTGTACTTCATCCCTGCAAAATGATCCATGTAATTACTACATGAACCGTATCTCTCGGACTAAGCATGATAAACATTTTCTCTTCAGAATATCCTCATATAATGGAATGTGGGTTATCCTCATACTCTAAACTTCATCTGAGCCACCTAGAAATACTGAGTATTTATAGATTCACTAATAAAAACTTTTAAAGAAAAACTTGGGGTAATAAATAATTTTACATAACTTTCAGTGCTCTGAATGTATATGTCCAATAATATAAGGGTCAGATAGATAAATTCTGAGTAAATTAATAATATTTGATAAGAATAGTAAATACCAAGTCTTCCGTTATTTGCTTATATGAAACACATTTTTACAATAACAAAATGACATCTAAGATTTTGTGCATTTTGTCATTCTGCATCTCTAATAAGCAAATTTGTCCACATTCTTCCAGAATTCTTTGCTCACAGTGATTTTTTTTTAACTCACTGAGTTTCATAAAAAGCTAAATTTCTGTTGGGCTATTATCACATTATGCAACAATGACCAAACATATTTGCACAGTTTTAGAGAATATGGTGTGGCTGAAAATATTGGATATAAAGCATTCTCAAAGTTCTGTGAGACCTGGAAAGGAGTCTCTTCAAAGATAAAAATAGAAAAGGTGAAACTCAGGTAACATAAGAGACTCGTGTGAACTTCCAATCAGAAGAATTATGCCATATATATTAAAATTCCAAGAAAGAAAGAAGTGACTCCAAATATAAGCCTCAAAACTAAAGTTTCAAGGACAGATGTTTTAAAGTTTCAAGGACAGGTGCCAATTTTCTATCTAGCTGCTTCTCATATGGGCAACCGTAGGTTCCAAAATGAATATCAATAGGGATTGATTTATTTAACAATAGGTAACGATAATCTGCAGTGCCAAGAGGACAGCTAGTATGGAATAAGTTTGGAGGAATGTCTAAACTTAAAAGCTAAATATTCAAATGGAGCATTTTACTTTGGAAAATAGATTCAAACAGGCTGAATATTCCACATTAGGGGTGGTGTGAACTTTTATTAGTGAAAGAATTATTTCTCTTTCACATTCATTTAAAATTTAGAACATCATGTATTTATTGTTAAGTATTCTGAGTGGTGAAATGTGTTGACAAATCAGTACCTTTATTTAAATGACCTAATGATCTGTCATTTGTATTTTACAAAACGGAAAGAGAATTTAATGTCTTGCCAGTTTAACCACTGATCTAGATTCTTTCATATGCCAGTAATTTTGACAATATTTGCTTATAGAAAACAAATATAAAGCTTGTCCTTGCAGGATCTATAAACTCATTTATATGAATAATCACCAACAGATTATGACTGTGATATAGCTTCACAAATCCCTGGAGTGTAAAACTGAACAGGGATATTAAATAAATCACAATAGCCCAAATCAAACTAAGCAAATCTCTCTTCTCACTGGATTTTACATTCAATTCCACAAGGTCATTTGATTTACCTGAGGTTGCCGGGATTACCCAAGTAATGACTACTAAATTCCCTGCCCCCCCCCTTTTTTTTTTTTTTAGCAAAATTAGTTGCTGAAGTTACCACTCTTGAGACATCCATTTGACTTTGAGTTAAAAGTCCCTGAACAAAATTGCAGAATGATCTGATATACGACAGACCCACTGGTGGAGGAAAGACAGCCCACTGACAGTACCTGCTGGAGGAATGGCTTATACTTCATATTTATAACAGCACACAGCCAACCTCCAATATTCTTGCCAGACCCCATGTTTTAAGTTTTTGGATACAGAAACAGAATTGTTATAGCCCAAAGAATCCCTATGAATATGATCCAATTCTAGTTGCCTGCTATTTTGGACTCTAAGAAAGAGGTGAATGTGTTTTGTTTTTTATATACAACATGCTATGGTTCAGAGTTAGAGCTCTGATGCCTTTGGGGCATCTTGCATCACTCACGGCATGCTGTTGTTATGGAAAAGAATTAGCCAAGAGGAATTTGTATAGCAAAGAGGTCTGTTTCTGAAAGCTTGATCATCTCCTGCCTCTTACACTGTTCCAACACCAAACAATTCCTAACAACAAAGCAGAGCCTCTCTTCTCTTCATTGAAGAGCTAGCACCCAGAAATCAGAACATATTGTAGCCCTTCCTTATTCAAGTCTTTTGAGAATTTTGTTAAACATGAAATGAATCTTTTAGTTAGTTTTACTTTCTAGCTCATTCACTTACAGTTTGTGCTTTTAATGATTACTAATCAGATCAAAAAAAAAAAGAGTAAGCCTATTTTCTTTGCCAAGGTCATTCTCAAACTCTACATTTTATCTTAAGATTCTTAATCACTTCTTCAAGTGTATTGGTTTCTCTAGGAAGTTTATTCACACTGTTGTGAACAGCATGGTCATATTGAATTATCTTCTTATTTATAGACAGACAGTAGTTTATAGCAACTATTGTTACCAAATTTCATGAAGTTCCTACTTTAGCCAGAGGAGTTTCAGCCACCGCTAAACAAAGCAGTGGTGAATTGGCCAGTGCTAAAAGTGAGGGCACAGATATAGCCCTCAAGAAATAAAATAATCATTTAAAAAATAAAAATTTAACAAACCCAAATTTGTAATTTAATCAGAAAATCCCATTACAACCTTTTCATTCATTTATTCATCCACTGATTATTCACTCCACAAATCCGTACTGAGCACCTACTTTGGATCATCTTATAGGTTCTGGGGACAGATTTAAAAAAAAAAAAAAACAAAAAGAGTTAAACAGTCAAACCTATGCCTTCTTGAAATTTATATCTTGACTGAAAAAGATGGAATATACTGACCAAATATGTAGTACATCAGATTGTAATCAGTGCCAGGGCAAAAAAATGAACCAGAAAAGTGGGCTACGGAAAGTAGAATCAAGGAGGGGCAGGGACTAGAAAGGATATGGAAGGTAACAAGGGAAGGACCCACTGAAAGGGAGTATGTGAACAAATGTTGAAAAGAAATGAAGGAGCAAGCCATGTGAATGTCCAGGGAACATTCCAGGCAGAGACAACAGACATGTCTGGAGCCAAATGAGCCAGAGCAAAAGGATTAGGAGATGGAGATGAAGAAAGAACCATAAGATCGATGTTTGTTGGGGATGGAGGAGCCTGATCGTGCACAGCACTAGGGACTGACCAGCCCTGGGAGGTGCTCTGGGTTTACTCTCAGCGAGGCCGATGACATTAAAGGGTTTTGAACAAAGGCATGACATGATCTGGCTTAGGTATCACTATGACTATTGCAATGAGAAAAGACAATGACAGAGCAAAGAAGCCTTCTTACTATCCTAGACTGTCAAGCAGAACTTTTCATGCATCCTTCTCTAATGAAAATTCTCAGCATCTGTTTCCTCATGTGGCAAAAAGAAAAGTGTACCCATCATGTCTTCTAATGAGAAACTCCTCAACAACTAACAAGACAACTTCTTGTATGTTAAGAGTCATTCTATCAACACAACCAAGAATACCCTCTGGGCTTAAATGCTTTGAGAGAGCTTCTTAATTGCACCTAATTAAAGAGCATGTAAACAATCTTAATTTGAGATGTCTATGTGAAGAAGTATTTTAATTATTTAATATTAAATTTAAAAACTCTCGTCTATAAGTGGAATTTTTCTCATTGATGTAGCTGCATTCCCTGGACTAGACATATGGTAAGGTAGCCTCATAGCCAAGTAAATATAAGCAATTTAAATCTGACACATGCTTCGAATTCTATAATATTGATATTAAATAAGTTGTAAACCTTAAAATTCAGAATTATAGGAGGAGAAATTTTAAAGCATCTTTGTGTTTCAGAAGGATTTCTTTTCTTTTTTTCTTTTTTTTTTTTTTTGCCGTACGCAGGCCTCTCAGGAGAATTGCCCAGACCACAAGTGCCAGAAGTATGCCCAGCTGTCAGAGGAATCGAGACATTCTTTCTTTCTCTCCCTCACTCTCTCTTCTACTCTGCAATATATCTGATCCACTCTGCTGTCTGCCAACTATCTCTAACAGGCTCCTAATTTTTGCTCCTCCAAACATTGGGTTATGATTGGCTTTGTAAAGCCATGATGCTCCTGCTGAATTCCCCATTTACCAAGATTCTAGGTATCCAAGTTTAATGAAATCTGATTCAGTCTGTTTCTCTTAAGAACATATTAATTCTTTAGAGAAAGGGAATCTGATATTCTCAGCTTGGATCTGAATCCATCTCAGGACCAATAAGGCATAAATCATCTGACAGAAGCCTGGCCACATGGCCCCTCCTTCAGTAAGGGCAAGTAAGCACATCCAAAAATGGTGACATAGTACAGACTGGTAGCCAAACCCACCTATCTCAGTGGTTTATGACTAACTGCCCAAACCAATCAGTGACAAGTTTTATCTTGAACTTATAAAGCACCGAGGACATCACTTGGACTCACTAAACACTAGTGCTTTCACCAAACACTCCATCAGTCTCACACACACTCAACAAACACAACTACTTACAAGGTCTCTCTTTGTACTGAACCACCAAAAAGATAAGGATAAACATAAGCCTCCTTTCTGTCTTCAGGGACCTTAAAATCTAGTGCAATATAAAATAGTAGGTGATAAACACCAAGTGGGTAATTCACACAATAGTACTATATCTAGAATATTTGACACCTGAGGCAGATCATTTTTCAACACACCCTTCCCTCTATACAACAAAATTAATTTCAGTAATAAGTTTCAAATTAGCTGTTGTATAGTAATAAACAACTTTAATAAACACCATATTTTACACAGATGTCAATTTGAATAACTCCTGGTATATTTGTAATGGGTCATTAGTGTACAAGTTCGCACTGGGCACAGTTCTTGTTTTCAACTCACATGGTACCACATGTATCTCCATCTAAGCAGTACATTTGAAATAGACCATGAAAGCACAGTGATTGTAGTGTTAAAAAAAAAAAAAAGAAGAATTTGATTTACTTCAAATCTCTCATTCTGTTATTCTGGAGTTTTTGTGGGATTTTAACCATGATCTAGAAACAAATCTAACAGAATGCCTGATTTAAGAGGTGCTCAATAAATATTTGTTGGAAAAAAATGTCCAGGAAGAATCCAAAATACTGTCTAAAACATATATTAAAGTTTTTTTAGTATCATAATTATAAAATAATATTACTGATAATAGTCTAATAAACAGAAACTAATAAAATCATAGTCTTTAAAGTTGCCAACAAACCTGATTTGATAAACGTTTGGAGGCAGAAGGAGAGAGACAGGAAAATTGCATGATAACCAAAGAAGAATTTTAAGTTTAATATTCCATGTGGATGTGCGGTGTGAGAGATAAGGCTTGGTTTACCTTACCATTTGCTAAACATGATAAAGGAAAATAGAAAAAACAAATCACAATTTTTTTAAAAAAGATCACTTTCTTGTAGTATAGTTTTTCTCCCAACCTGCTGTTCTCACTTTTGATCCATACATTATATTTTGAAGAATATAAAAGTTTCTTGCTTGGAAGTTTAAGAACATAAATCTTTCCTTACTCCACTTACAAATTTTTGGGGAAAAACCCACCATGGACTCTTGACTCTGCCTTTATCTCTGTAAAACTAAGATGCAGGCAGTACCTTTTCTTGACCAGAATTCCATCAAGATATTATATCATTAAATTCTGTTATAACAACGACAATGAAAAATAATTGGGCCACATTAAGTTACTGGTGAGATCTTTATCTCTACCAAGTGAAGATTAAATAGATATGTAATCAATATTTGCCTGACTACAAAAGCAATTATACATTGGCAAACACATAATTGCCAGTATATAAGATACAGCAGTATACCGCAAGTTACCATAATATGGAGACGACGTATATTTAAATTCAAGATAAAAAGAAATGAGTGTGATTGCTTTCCACCCGTTCTGAAATTTCATTTCTTTAGTGTTTACTAAATATATATACTACTAAATATTTATGTAACAAAATGAAGAATCTTTCTCATACAGTAATTTTCAGAAAAGTGAATAGAGTTACATGCATGCTTTTTGCGTTCTCATTTCTTCATTGCTTTCTAGTATTTTCCATATATGAACACATATGGCCACTCCTAGTGTCTTGCTAAAACATCCAAATGATTTCTTAAAATTGTACCTGTCCTGGATGGAACATATTTTATGTTATCACTATTACTTATAAATTTGTTGGAAAATGTTCTATACTTGAAAATTTGTTGTATATATGTTCTATAAAATAAAGAAAAGAGAGTTTTAAACTTGGCAGTTTGGGCAGTATTTGATATGTGGGTTTATAAATGCTTTAATATAAGCCAAAATGCCTACAATGAACAGGCAGTGAGGTAGGCAAGTATGAAGAAACACAGAAGGCGGAGACTGTTAAATTGGAAATGTGGTCCATGTGAAGGGGAATGAAGTCTCTGAATTCTAGATGAGATTTGCCATGTGAGAACTTAACCCCAGCACTGCCAACACCTTGAATTTTCAAGAGAGCCAGAAATCCAAATTTCATATTATGTCAGTAAGGAACTTTTTAACATTCAAAACTGCCATGTGGGATGGCAAAATAGGTAAGTGATGGGAACCTGGAAATGCCCCATGGTCAGACCTCTGGCCACTACCTTGTAATTTCTGATTCAAATGAGACTTAAAATGTTTAAAATAAATTTCATATCATACAGTGTCCCTTAACTAATGGGAACAGAGTCCTCTATATCTCAGATGCTCAGATATAAAATTGTGAGCCATGTTTCACAAAACTAATTCAAAATATAAATCTGATTCCTGTTATAAAATTATGCAAACTAATTGAGCAATATTACCTTACACATGTAATAGGATTGGGGTGGGCTTATTTTCAATTAGGTAAACACACAGTGCTCTGACAGGCAGAACATATTCTAAGAAGGAAAATATCAGGAAAAATCCCGTAAAAGCACTTTTGTTATGATCACAAACTGTTTCAAATCAACATCATCAATCTGTTTTAAATAAGCTATAAACAACTAATTAAATCCAGAATCATAACAGATTCAACAGTTAAAATTCTTGCTGCCAAACCAGCTATTTTTTATCTCGAAATAAATCTTGAGTTGACATACACATACATTATAGCTTCTAGGCTTCTATTACATACCTGCCTCCCTTTTAAAAAGGCAAAGATAACATCAATTAATTATTTCACAAGTACTACAATTATAGGATGCAACCCAGTCTGAAGTCCTGTCAGCTTCCTAGCTCAAAAACACCGAGAAGCTTGGCTAGTGAAGTCAGCTTTACTGTCCAGTGCTGGTATCCTGCCTGTAGCAGTCTCTGATAGTTATTGTTTCACTCTGGACATGAAAAGTCTGCTCTCATACGGAGGCTGGCATGACTGTTGACTGTTTTTAAATCAAAGTGTCAATATGCAATATGCAAAGGAATTAGCATTTCCCAAGGCTTCTGAAAATGCCTCCCTGCTTGCAAAACTCCAGATGACACCCCAACACCTAACCTTCTTACATAGCCCTTTGCCTATATCTTTTTTGCCCACACTTCAAATACAGCATTATTATAGCCCTTATTTTTAAATAACTTGTGTATGTGTTTTTCTCCACTGATTTGTACCAGGTACCTGGAAAGTGATGATTTGGTCTTCTTTATCGTTCATTGTTTATCCACAGAAGAACAACCCATCATAGAGCCTTACATTGAGCAGATACTCAACAGGTGTGTACAAATTAATTAAAATATGAAAACCTGGAGGTTTAGAGATATGAATACAACCATCATTTCCATGGTACTTTTTGTTTTTTGATTAGCATCCAAAACTGACCACAGCTGCCACCCAATAATTGTATAAGATATGCATCATCTTACTGTTGAATTATACAGAAGAGCTCTTGAGTCTCCCATTTGCCACAGAAGACATATGTTAAGAATATGAGGATGAGACATACACATACATTCACCCTTTAAACAGAGTGTAGAAAGCGATAAGACCAATTACCACATTATATGAAAATTACTGTTTATCTCTTCACTGAAATACAAACCCTTTAGAATATGGATCATGCCATAGTCTCTTCATACTTTTAGCACTAACACAACACAGAATTTGACACTTAAGATATACTTAATAAATACTGACTATGTGTTAATATAATAACAAGCAATAAGTCAGTCTGAATAAAAATGATGCCACCACCTTCATAATCATTCCCAATAAAATATATAGTAAAAGGACTTCTGGGTAGCCAAGATAATGGTGGCTCCCTAAATCCTTAACTCTTCATGCATCCTCCAAAAATTATACAGAACAATAACAAATAAAACTACACAAATTCCATGTTATCAGCAAAACGAGAAGACAGAACACAGCAAACTTCAGAATACCTAAAAGTGGAAAAATAAATACCAATTTCCATCAGAACTGTTTCTTGGGTTCCTGCCACAACATTTTTAGGGAGTTAGTGACATTTGGAAAGAGAGTCCAAAAGAGAGAAGAGGGGATTGAGACAAAATATGCTCCCACAAAAGAAAAAAATCAAAACTCAACCAGAGTCCTAGTACACCAGAGCAATGACTTAAAACAGTAAAAATGGCAAAGTAGATAGCTCCAAAGGCCCATCCATCCACAAATTTTTTTTTTAAATTAAGCATAACTGTGAGAATCGACTTTGTAAGAATTCTGGGGGAAAAAATCAAGATTTTCAGGAACCAAGTGAACACTTACTCAGGAAAAATACAACTTAAAAATGATAGGAAAACTTTGAAGCATCTTTACTTGCTCTTGCCCGACTTACCTTCACTGCTCGTTGTCGTGTTGAGACTCAGCCCATGTTCTGAGTGGAGGACCTTGTTTCTGGATTCTGGAAAAAACAGAGCAGATCTTATTCTCAGAGAATTGTGTTTGTCTGTTCTAACCTACTGAGGAGCTAGCCCAAGGCATTTATTTTTGTTTTGCTTAACTCAGAATGCACTCAGGGAAGAAAAGCACCTGTGCAGAAGTCATTCCTAGAAACACTGTAAGGCAAATGAATAACTGAGGCAAAAGACAGACGAGTGGAAGGCCTGGGAGAAAAGCTGGGGAGATAGTTCTAGGGGGAGTGTTCCTTTCAGAAATGAGAGCATTCAAAAGCACACATGTGTGTACTGAGAAATTTAGAAAGCCATGTACATGTGCAGGGGAAGATACATGCTCAGAAAAGACTTTAAAAGACCCTAAGCTTCCACCGCTAGCTATCCTCAACCCTCAGGGTGAACAGGAAGTTAAGGCTAAGTCTCCTTTGCCAAGCACTGAAGCCAATTTGCAAAAACTGGAAAAGTTTTATTTTCCTTTCTTTTTTTTCTTTTCTTTTTTTTTCTCCTGGCCTTCAAGGAAATCCCTCTCAAAACATTAGCTGAACACATACTAAAATAACAGAAAAACAGACTTTAGAGCTCACATATGACAAAGAATACAGACTTTACAAAAATAGTTTAGAAAATCTCTAAACAAGTAAACATGTACAGTCCACAGCAAACAACATAAACAAACCCCGTGAAAAGGGAGAAGAATCTGATTTCCAGAGTTATCACATGATTATATCCAAAATATCCAGTTTTTAACAAAAAATTAGGAAACATGCAAAGAAACAAGAAAGTATGTCCCATTCATAGAAGAAACTAAAAGAAACAGTCTTTAAGGAAGCAGATGGTGAAGGAAGAAATAAAACTGTCTTTGTTCGCAGATGATATGATGATAGTCTATGGAGAAAATCCGAAAGAATTGACAAAAACACTCCTGAAGTTAATAAGCAATTATTGCAAGGTTGTAGGATACAAGGTTAGTATGCAAAAGTCAATCACTTTCCAGCAATGAATAAGTGGAATTTGAAATTAAAAATACAATATCATTTCTATTAATACCAAAAAAAATGAAATGCTTAGGCATAAATAGAACAAAATATGTACAAGATCTATATGAAGAAAATTACCAAACACTAATGAATGAAATCAAAGAGCCAAATAAATGGAGAGAGATTCCATTGTTGGTTTGCAACCTCAGGAGTTCCCCAGGTGAAATCTGAAACTGCCCTCCATATACAGGGCAAGAAGAGAGCAATGAAAGAGGCAGACCATTCCAGATTGGTAGGTGGCAGGTTAAATAAGCAAGGGAATTTACAGACAGGGCTTGCCTTGGGCAGCTGCAGTTTGAGTAGATCTTCACACATACCTGCCAGAATCTTGTTTATATAAAGGCCTTAATGGGGCTCAACCACATATACAGTCCAGATGGTAACACATTATTCTTTCATGGTCATATTCTTGAGATGGCTCTGTCTATGGGAATGATGGGCAAAACATCCATTCCAAGGACAGGGGAGGGGATAAGGAGCCTCCAATTGCCTAGGTCCAGCTCACGCATTAACCAGGGTCACTGCTTTTCAATGATCTCCTTCAACATCCATGTTCATGGGAAGAAAGATTCAATATTTTCAAGATGTTAGTTTTCCCCAACTTGATCTGTAGATTCAACATAATCCCAATAAAAAAGTTGTTTTGTGGATATTAACAAGCTGAGTTTTAAAGTTTATAGGGAATGGCAAAGTCCCAGAATAGCCAACATAATATTGAAGAAAAAGAACAACGTCAGAGGACTTTAAGACTTTTTATAAAGCTACAGTAACTGACTGTGGTATTGGTGAAAGAATAAATAGATCAATGGAACATAATAGTACAGAAATGGACCCACACAAAAAGAGTAAACAGATCTTTGACAAAGGACCAAGGCAATACAATGGAAAAAAGATAGTCTTTTCAACAAATGGCATTGTAACAAACATCCACACGTGGAAAAAAAAAAAAGAATTTAGACACAGATCTTAACATGCTTCACAAAAATTAACTCAAATTGGATCAGAGGTCTAAATATAAAATGCAAAACCTTAAAACCCCTAGAAGAAAACATAGGAGAAAACCTAGATGACTTTAGGTATGGCAACGACTTATTAGATATAACACCAAAGGCACAATTCATGAAGGAAACAATTGATAAGTTAGACTTCATTAAAATTAAAAACTTCTGCTTTGTGAAAGGTAATGTCAAGAGAATGAGAAGTACAGGTTGGGAGAAAATATTTCTAAAACACATCATCTGATAAAGAACTGTTATCAAACTATACAAACAACTCCAAAAACTCAAGAATGAGAAAATGAATAACCCTATTAAAATATGATCAGAAGACCTGAACAGACACTTTACCAAAGAAGATATACAGATGACGAATAAGATACACAGATGAAAAAATGCTCTACATCATATGTCGTTAGAGAATTGCAAATTAAAACAATGAAATACCATTATATACCTATTAGAATGGTCAAAATTCAAAACACTGACAACACCAAATGTTAGCAAGCATGTGGAGCAATAGGACCTCTCATGCATCACTAGTGAGAATGCAAAATGATACAGCCATTTTGGAAGACAGTTTAGCAGTTTCTTACAAAACTAAACATACACTTACCACGTGATACAGCAATCATTTGTGTTTACCAGTATGAATCGAAAACTTAGGTCCACACAAAATCTGCATATAGAGGTTTATAGCAACTTTATTTGTAATTATCAAAAGTTGAAAGCAAACAAGATGCCCTTCAGTAGGTGAATGGATAAATAAACTGTGGTATATGCAGACAATGGAATACTATTCAGCACTAAGAAGAAATGAGTAATCAAGCCATAAAAAGACATGGAGGAAACTTCAATGCATATTAAGAAGTGAAAGAAGGCAACCTGAAAATGTTTCATACTGTGTGATTTCAACTACATGACATTCTAAAAAAGGCAAAACTATGGAGACAATTAAAGGATCAGGAGTTGCCAGAGGTCAGTGGGGAGGGAGGGATGAATAGTAGGTGCACAGAGGATTTTTAGGGCAGTGAAACTACTCTGTATGATACCATAATGATGGATATATATCATTATACATTTGTCAAAATCCATAGAATGTACAACCCCAAGAGTGAACTCTAATGTAAACTATGGACTTTGAGTGCTAATGATGCATCAGCATAGGTTCATTGATTGCAACAAAGGCACCACCCTCATGCGCTATGCTGATGGGAGGGAAGGCTATGCATATGTGGGGTCAAAGGTAAATGCGACGTCTCTGTACTCACCACTCAATTTTGCTGTGAACTTAAAACTGTCCTAAAAATAAAGTCTATTATTTTTTTGAAATGTGGGGATGAGAACAGAGGATAATAAAGATGTTTTATACTCGGAAGAGTAGAAATAATGCAACTAAATGTCAGTAGAGCAAGCACATATAAAATGGAAAATATAATACACCAATGACTGGTATACAGGCAATAAACAGATGCCAAAACATATTTCTAAAAACTGACAAAAAAAGACATTAAAAGGTTAAATTATTGTAAAAAGCAGAGAAATAGGGCATAAAGATGTATAATTATAAAGGTAACCACTAGGAAAAAATATATAACCTTCTTAAATGCAAAAATATCATTCTTTTCAAAGACAGGTTAAAATCTTCATATCAAAGTACAACTCAAAACAAAAAGTCAATATAATTAAAAAGAACAATTTATAATCTAGAGTCACAATTCACAATAAAGTTGAAACAGTTGTGACTATACACCAAATAACATAGTAACAACTGTTAAAAAGTAGAATCTATAGAAGACACAAGGGGACATACACTAATAATAGAAGATTTGAACATACTGCTTTCAATACAAGAATGAAGTGCACAGAAAAATAAACATGGATTTAGAAAACTTAAAACATAATCAATAATGTAGACTGTGTGTGTATACATATTTAAACTTTATACCTTAAGGTTATACAGCAGAGAAAAATTATTTTCAAGAATACAGGAAATAGTCACAAAATTTTATTGCATATTTTATCATAAAGAAAACACCAATGATTTCTATAAACTAGAAATACTACAAAACTAGAAATTAATAACAAAATTTTAAGAGCCTTTCTATACAGAAATTTAGAAGAACATATTGAACAACTCACGTGAAAGAAAAATATAAGCCAAAGTGATAAAATTTATCATTTTGAGAACTTCTTTGCATCATAACCTCTGGATATGAGAGTAATCAGATGAAAATTTACAAACGAAAACTAATATCAATTAAAGTAGAAAAATGAACTAGATGAAATGAATTCCCCAATTAAAACAATAAAGGAAACCACAGGGAATAATAAAAAAGCAAAAACTAATGAGTAAAAGTAGTACTGATCCCTAGAACTTTCAAGTGTCTATGCATATAAAATGTAATTTAAAAATAAATAAGAGCAAAGTACTGATATATATGCAACAATATGGATGAATGTCAAAAACATCAGGCTGCTTGAAAGAAGCCAGACACAAAATAAAAGCAAACTCTAATCTACAGCTATAGATAGCAGATCAGTGTTTGTACAGAAGATATGAATAGTATGCTAACCTTTGGGCTGAAAAATGTCTGGGGGTGGGGGATACACATATTTCTTTATATATGTTAAAAATGATGCAATACACATATATAAAAAACTCAGTGGGAACCACACATATAGTAAACAGTCAAAAGAAAGATATTTTTTAAAGTATATTTTACTCTTAGAAAGTTTTTCTCCTAAACAAGTAACCCAGCATAATATGAAATCAATATATGATATTAAAAAAAAGAGGGCTTCCCTGGTGGCGCAGTGGTTGAGAGTCCGCCTGCTGATGCAGGGGACACGGGTTCGTGCCCTGGTCCGGGAAGATCCCACATGCCGCGGAGCGGCTAGGCCTGTGAGCCATGGCCGCTGAGCCTGCGCGTCCGGAGCCTGTGCTCCGCAACGGGAGAGGCCACAACAGTGAGAGGCCCGCGTACCGCAAAAAAAAAAAAAAGAACTGAAAAACTGATTATAAAACATTTCCCCAAATGATTTACAATGGTGGTAGCACAGACCCATAGTCCCTGAACTAAAACTCTAAGGCCAAATCTCAGAATTCAGAATTACTCAGACCTTAGAAAGATAATACACAGCAAAACCTGCATGAATGATACCTCCAGTGAGGTCTGAGGCAGCATCCCATAATCAAACACATTAATATTCTGTGGCAAAATGTATGAATATTCAAATTGAGCATAGTTTTTAAAAGATTATAAGTCACCTCAGCTCAGTTGAGGTCAGATTTTGCAGCCAAATGACTTAAAAGAAAGCTTTTAGTTTTCTGAGATTTGGGATTTCAGAACTGTAGATAAGGAAGCCAGGATCTTTATTTGCATAGCAACTAACAGAACTGGGCATACAGAGAATTTTTTATGGACGTGTTAACTGGGTGATTACCAGATAGGAGAGAAAGTTCATCAGAACATTCTTGTCTCTTTCAAAGAGTCCAATATGCATATCACCCACATTAAATTCAGCAATTCAGCTAGGACACATGTACTTTTCAAGACAAGAAAGATCTGGTAAGACTAAGAAATGGGGCTACTTTTTCAGCAGATTGCCTCATTAGAAGATCTGTAATAGTTTCAAAGTCTGGATTGGATTCTTGTTAGGATATTCAGTAGTTTTGCTTCAGCTCTTTTCAGATTCTCAAAATACAAAGAAACAGAAATAAAACGGATTTCATTAAAAAGAAGAGAAAAGGTGGAGAAAAAGAAGAAAAAGGCTGTCATCTACCCAGTTTCATTGAAACTTCTGCAATTCAGAGTTCACTCCTGTAATAATGAACATTTTATAAAAGCTTTATTTTATCTTCTATACTTCTTTTTAATACTACTAATATAATCCAAAGACTGTATAAATTTTATCATTTCTAAAAAACACAAGTCCAAATAATTTTCTAGATGTTATCAATCTGAAGAGTCTTCAGAAAATGATTTTTTTAACAAAAGGACAATAAACTATACTTTTGTTTGTTGCTTTGTTTCTCTGTAAACCTCTGAATTTACACTAATTATTTAATTTTCCATGTATTTAATAGGAGAAATGAGTAGAATGCTTGGATTGTCTGAGTGAAAGGTTTTATAATTATGCTGAAAATTATTATCAATAATTACAACAGTAATTCAGAATAAATTAATTTTGCATGTACTGAAATCAATAAGGAAAACCACATACTGAGCCTGCAAAACATTATTTATAATCAATTATAATTTCTTTCTCAGCAAATTTATTTTTCATATTTGTCATACATATGTCAAAAGCTATGGATATTTGAAGCCCAGAAGCCCAGAAATAAAGTGAAATAAACAAACTGGCACTTTTAAAGTGAGAAGCATTTCTACTTATAATTTGAAATCTCATCACTATCTCAAATTCCACATTCTATTTGGCCAAAGTCACTTTTAGAAAGATAATAAAGTGAGCTAAATACTAAAAAGACTGATATTTTCTGAATATTAAAGAATTTTCCAGTTTCAAATGCCACATAGTACTCCTGTTGATTCATCTTTATGGGAATTTTACTATCACCTTCCAGGGTACAGAAATTAGCACTTAACATCAAGGCCAAGGAAGACTAGTAAATTTTAAATTTGACTATTCTTTGTCTCACTGATGTCTTAAAGATCCAGGAGAGGGATTTAACTACTTAAAAAATAAATAAAATTTAAAAAAAAAAAAGCAGCAGCTGTTTTCAAAGTCTCTTGCTTTACCCACTACATCTGATAAGAAAGATTACTAGGAACTGAGTTCCATTCCTTTAAATAGGTCCTTCCAGAGTAAAGTTTCAAACTCAGTGAGAGAACCACTACTCTCAAGGACCAGGTTGGGAAGCTTTTCTTTATCGTGTGCAAAACAGAGAAACAAAGCTTATCTTTTCCCAAACCAAAATAAATCACTCAATGTCCAGTTTGACACTAATACAAAAGAAGTCAAGGGCCTCTTTCGGTTTGCTGAAGGAAAGGAAGTTACATCTAGTTCTTGTGAGTGCCAGATGCAAATGATTAATGAATCAACAGAAACTAACAGGGAGGCAAGTAAATCAACACAGGGTCAAGTGGTCCAGATGTCAAAAGGCAGGGCAAATAGGCAATTTCTTGTGATGTTTATGGAGGATTTTCCCAGCAAAGGTCACAAAGTACTGTGACTGCAAATATGAGGTATGGAAACTCTTCCACAGACCTACAGGAAGGAAATGTCTGCAAACCCACTGGATACACATAAAAGCATTTCTCCTCACATGCTTGCTGATCTTGTTAGAGGAGGTGAAGCCGTATCTTGAGAATGTCTTCTCTCTACTCTAGTGTATAGGAGCAGATGAACAGATCTTATCTAGTCTTCTCTCTACTCTAGTGCACAAAGTGAATGTTCAGGGAAAGACGAGGGGAGGAGTAGGAGGGATCCCAGAAGCAGAAACAGAAAGAACAGAATATAAACCATCATAAAGAGGAGAAGATAAGAAAATCTGCATCTCTGTTTAGCAAAGATTCAAAGTTTTGCAGAAATGTTGTTAATAAAAAAGTCATAGAGGTGGTGTTTCTCAAGCGCTTCTGCAGGTGCCCGCGGAGCTGAGGTGTCGGAGCTACCATTTTGCACCAGGAACTCTGGTCTGAAGGGCCGGGTGTGAGGCCTCTGCACGCGGCACCCTCTGAGCAAGGGAAAGTAGACAAAGCACAAAGGAGAAAGAAAAAGAAAAGCCCACGAGGGAATCGGGAAGATGGCGGAAGAGTAAGACACGGAGATCACCTTCCTCCCCACAGATACACCAGAAATACATCTACACTTGGAACAACTCCTACAGAACACCTACTGAACGCTGGCAGAAGACCTCAGACTTCCCAAAAGGCAAGAAGCTCCCCACGTACCTGGGTAGGGCAAAAAAAAAAAAAAGAATAAACAGAGACAAAGAATAGGGACGGGACCTGCTCCAGTGGGAGGGAGCTGTGAAGGAGGAAAGGACTCCACACACTAGGAAGCGCCTTCGCGGGCGGAGACTGCGGGTGGCAGAGGAGGAAAGCTTCGGCGCCGCAGAGGAGAGCGCAGCAACAAGGGGGCAGAGGGCAAAGAGGAGAGATTCCCACACAGAGGATCAGGGCCGACTGGCACTCACCAGCCCGAGAGGCTTGTCTGCTCACCATACGGGGCGGGCGGGGCTGGAAGCTCAGGCTCGGGCTTCGGTCGGAGCGCAGGGAGAGGACTGGGGTTGGCGGCGTGAACACAGTCTGCAGGGGGTTAGTGCGCCACGGCTGGCCGGGAGGGAGGCCGGAGAAAATTCTGGAGCTGCCGAAGAGGCAAGAAACATTTTCTTCCCTCTTTGATTCCTGGTGCGTGAGGACAGCGGATTAAGAGCGCTGCTTAAAGGAGCTCCAGAGACGGGCGCGCGCCATGGCTAACAGCGCGGACCCCAGAGACGGGCATGAGACGCTAAGGCCGCTGCTGCCACCAGCAAGAAGCCTGTGTGGGAGCACAGGTTACTATCCACACCCACCTTCCGGGGAGCCTGTGCAGCCCGCCACAGCCAGGGTCCCGGGATCCAGGGACAACTTCCCCGGGAGGACGCACGGCGCGCCTCAGGCTGGTGCAACGTCACGCCGGCCTCTGCCGCCCACAGGCCCGCCCCCGCGCACTCCGTGACCCTCCCTCCCCCCAGGCCTGGGTGAGCCAAAGCCTCCGAATCAGCGTATCCTTTAACCCCGCCCTGTCTGAGACGCCCTCCGGCGACCTACACGCAGAGACGGGGCCAAATCCAAATCTGAGCCCCGGGAGCTGTGAGAACAAAGAAGAGAAAGGGAAATCTCTCCCAGCAGCCTCAGAAGCAGCGGATTAAAGCTCCACAATCAACAAGAGAGCTGGAGTAGCAATTCTCGTATCAGACAAAATAGACTTTAAAATAAACACTATTACAAGAGACAAAGAAGGACACTACATAATGATCAATGGATCCAAGAAGAAGATATAACAATTGTAAATATTTATGCACCCAACATAGGAGCACCTCAATACATAAGGCAAATACTAACAGCCATAAAAGGGGAAATCGTTAGTAGCACATTCATACTAGGGGACTTTAACACCCCACTTTCACCAATGGACAGATCATCCAAAATGAAAATAAATAAGGAAAGCTTTAAATGATACATTAAACAAGATGGACTTAATTGATATTTATAGGACATTCCATCCAAAAACAACAAAACACACATTTTTCTCCAGTGCTCATGCAATATTCTCCAGGATAGATCATATCTTGGGTCACAAATCAAGCATTGGTAAATTTAAGAAAATTGAAATTGTATCACGTATATTTTCCAACCACAACGCTATGAGACTAGATATCAATTACAGGAAAAGATCTGTAAAAAATACAAACACATGGAGGCTAAACAATACACTACTTAATAACGAAGTGATCACTGAAGAAATCAAAGAGGAAATCAAAAAATACCTAGAAACAAATGACAATGGAGACACGACAACCCAAAACCTATCAGATGCAGCAAAAGCACTTCTACAAGGGAAGTTTATAGCAATACAATCCTACCTTAAGAACAGGAAATATCTCGGATAAACAACCTAACCTTGCACCTAAAGCAGTTAGAGAAAGAAGAACAAAAAAACCCCAAAGTTAGCAGAAGGAAAGAAATCATAAAGATCAGATCAGAAATAAATGAAAAAGAAATGAAGGAAACGATAGTAAAGGTCAATAAAACTAAAAGCTGGTCCTTTGAAAAGATAAACAAAATTGATAAACCATTAGCCAGACTCATCAAGAAAAAAAGGGAGAAGACTCAAATCAATAGAATTAGAAATGAAAAAGGAGAAGTAACAACTGAAACTGCAGAATACAAAGGATCATGAGAGATTACTACAATCAACCATATGCCAGTAAAATGGACAATCTGGAAGAATTGGACAAATTCTTAGAAAAGCACAACCTGCCAAGACTGAATCAGGAAGAAATAGAAAATATGAACAGACCAATCACAAGCACTGAAATTGAAACTGTGATTAAAAATCGTCCAACAAACAAAAGCCCAGGACCAGATGGCTTCACAGAATTCTATCAAACATTTAGAGAAGAGCTAACACCTATCCTTCTCAAACTCTTCCAAAATACAGCAGAGGGAGGCACACTCCCAAACTCATTCTACGAGGGCACCATCACCACGATACCAAAACCAGACAAGGATGTCACAAAGAAAGAAAACTACAGGCCAATATCACTGATGAACCTAGATGCAAAAATCCTCAACAAAATACTAGCAAACAGAATCCTACAGCACATTAAAAGGATCACACACCATGATCAACTGGGGTTTATTCCAGGAATGCAAGGATTCTTCAATATATGCAAATCAATCAACGTGATACACCATATTAACAAATTGAAGGAGAAAAACCATATGATCATCACAAGAGATGCAGAGAAAGCTTTTGACAAAATTCAACACCCATTTATGATAAAAACCCTGCAGAAAGTAGGCATAGAGGGAACGTTCCTCAACATAATAAAGGCCATATATGACAAACCCACAGCCAACATCATTCTCAGTGCTGAAAAACTCAAACCATTTCCACTAAGATCAGGAACAAGACAAGGTTGCCCACTCTCACCACTCTTATTCAACATAGTTTTGGAAGTTTTAGCCACAGCAATCAGAGAAGAAAAGGAAATAAAAGGAATCCAAATTGGGAAAGAAGAAGTAAAGCTGTCACTGTTTGCAGATGACATGATACTATACATAGAGAATCCTAAAGATGCTACCAGAAAACTACTAGAGCTAATCAATGAATTTGGTTAAGTAGCAGGATATAAAATTAATGCACAGAAATCTCTGGCATTCCTATACACTAATGATGAAAAATCTGAAAGTGAAATCAAGAAAACACTCCCATTTACCATTGCAACAAAAAGTATAAAACATCTAGGAATAAACCTACCTAAGGAGACAAAAGACCTGTATACAGAAAATTATAAGACACTGATGAAAGAAATCAAAGATGATACAAGTAGATGGAGAGATATACAATGTTCTTGGTTTGGAAGAATCAACATTGTGAAAATGACTCTACTACACAAAGCAATCTACAGATTCAGTGCAATCCCTATCAAACTACCACTGGCATTTTTCACAGAACTAGAACAAAAAAATTTCTCAATTTGTATGGAAACACAAAAGACCCTGAATAACCAAAGCAATCTTGAGGAAGAAAAACAGAGCTGGAACAATCAGACTCCCTGACTTCAAACCATACTACAGAGCTACAGTAATCAAGACAGTATGGTACTGGCACAAAAACAGAAAGATAGATCAATGGAACAGGATAGAAAACCCATGCACATATGGTCATCTTATCTTTGATAAAGGAAGTACAGTGGAGAAAGGACAGCCTCTTCAATAAGTGGTGCTGGGAAAACTGGACAGCTACATGTAAAAGTATGAGATTAGATCACTCCCTAACACCATACACAAAAATAACCTGAAAATGGATTAAAGACCTAAATATAAGGCCAGAAACTATCAAACTCTTCAAGGAAAACATAGACAGAACACTCTATGACATAAATCACAGCAAGATTCTTTTTGACCCACCTCCTACAGAAATGGAAATAAAAACAAAAATAAACAAATAGAACCTAATGAAACTTCAAAGCTTTTGCACAGCAAAGGAAACCATGAACAAGACCAAAAGACAACACTCAGAATGGGAGAAAATATTTGCAAATGAAGCAACTGACAAAGGATTAATCTCCAAAATTTATAAGCAGCTCATGCAGCTCAATAACAATAAAACAAGCAACCCAATCCAAACATGGGCAGAAGACCTAAATAGACATTTCTCCAAAGAAGATATACAGATTGCCAACAAACACATGAAAGAATGCTCAACATCATTAATCATTAGAGAAATGCAAATCAAAACTACAATGAGATATCATCTCACACCAGTCAGAATGGCCATCATCAAAAAATCTAGAAACAATAAATGTTGGAGAGGGTGTGGAGAAAAGGGAAACCTCTTGCACTACTGGTGGGAATGTGAATTGGTACAGCCACTATGGAGAACAGTATGGAGGTTCCTTAAAGGACTAAAAATAGAACTACCATATGACCCAGCAATCCCACTACTAGGAATATACCCTGAGAAAACCAAAATTCAGCAAGAGTCATGTCCCAAAATGTTCTTTGCAGCTCTATTTACAATAGCCCGGAGATGGAAACAACCTAGGTGTCCATCATTGGATGAATGGATAAAGAAAATGTGGCACATATATACAATGGAATATTACTCAGCCTTAAAAGGAAACGAAATTGAGCTATTTGTAATGAGGTGGATGGACCTAGGGTCTGTCATACAGAGTGAAGTAATTCAGAAAGAGAAAGACAAATACCGTATGCTAACACGTATATATGGAATTTAAGAAAAAAAAAGTGTCATGAAGAACCTAGGGGTAAGATAGTAATAAAGACAGAGACCAACTAGAGAATGGACTTGAGGATATGGGGAGGGGGAAGAGGAAGCTGTGACAAAGCGAGAGAGTGGCATGGACATATATACACTACCAGACGTAAAATAGATAGCTAGTGGGAAGCGGCCGCATAGCACGAGGAGATCAGCTTGGTGCTTTGTGACCACCTAGAGGGGTGGGATAGGGAGGGTGGGTGGGAGGGAGACGCAAGGGGTAAGAGATATGGGAACATATGTATATGTATAACTGATTCACTTTGTTATAAAGCAGAAACTAGCACACCATTATAAAGCAATTGTGCTTCAATAAAGGTGTAAAAAGAAAAAAAAAAAACCTCATAGAAACGTACTCTCTATTGAATGTAAAGAGGAATTCCTTAGGCCCCAGCAGGCAAGAATCTCTGTTTTATACACATAGGTGAAAGCCTTTTGAGAAAAAGAAAGATGACTATATTCACACCCATCATTATTATCCACTGTTATTGGTAGTGATAAACATGACTAACAGTAAAGACTTTTGTTCTGCACAGACAGAGTAAAGAGTGTGTTAACACTTACCCAGCACACAGCCTCTGTGTTCCTTTGTCTGAGGAGAGTGAAAAATACCTCCAAAAGCAACTTGGATTGGCCTTTAATCCAAACATACTTCATCTGGTTTCCACAAACACTATTCAGGAAGTCCAAAAATTGAATTCCCCACCCCCGTCCCCCTCCAACACATAGTACACCAGTGAATCTGTGTGCATTGCTATGAGGATCTGACAGCTTCCAGCAAGTTCTCAAATGGTTCTTAAAGGGTTGATAACTACCAATTTAATACCCTACCCATAAGGTCAGTAGGAGGTAGAACAGTACTAAAAGGAAGAGAAAGCCGTGACCATCATTTAGTTAGCTAACCCAAGAAGAGGGCTCATTTCATGGAACCTGTGTGTGTGTGTGTGTGTGTGTGTGTGTGTGTATTGGAGAAAAGAAAAATTGAGTTAGAGTCCAACATCCTGGTAGTTATTGTTAGTATGAATAATCCAAAATTCTTATCAATTTTACATCAGAGTAAAGAATTTATCAAGTGACAGGAAAAATGCCAAAGAGAACTGGGGAAACGTGTTAGGTAGGACATCTGCTGACTAATCAAATGTCTTTAAATTGAAATTTGAAGGAAAAAGAAAGATATTTTACAAGTCTATAAGCAGATACCAGACATGGCATCAGAAGAGAAATTAAAAGACAGAACTGTGGTGACACAGAGTTGAGCAAATTCCCCTCAAATTTCACCAGTTTATATTAAAAAAATAGCATAATAAATAATTTAGTAAGGAAGGAGTACATATTTTGCATATTCTGCTCCTTTTTCATTTCAGTGGTGTACTGTCAACTAAGTTACTCAAAAATGAAAGGTTTCCTTGTGAAATATTCATGTAAGATTCTTCTGTATAAGTGGATAATAACCCTTGCATTGAAAAACTTCCTGCATTTTAAAACTGCTTAAAAAATAGTATAGTATTTATATGAGAAAGTAAAATTAATATAATTTTATTGTGCTTTTATCTTTTAAAAATAAAAAAATGATTTTCAAAATGGAAAAAGTAGGAACATTATTAAGTGATAACTGAAATTAAACATAATATGGATAAGCTTCCTTTTAGGAAAATAGACAGAAAAAACTTGTAGATGAGCTTAATCATTTTTTAAATCGTCAAATTATGGAAACTTTTAAAAGAGGTATTATAACATCAAACTGTCAAATAGCTTGATTTTCAGAAAGAAGATATTATTAAATTCTGTACATTCCAATGGTTTACATTGGCACTGTTCCCTGGTCAGAGTTTAGTGCTAGTTATTAAACAAATGGATGAGGAGTACATAGAAAAAGTGAAGTTACTAATGGCCATGATGTGTTCACTGGGAAAAGTCATGCCAAGTGAACAGTTTTCCTTACAACAGCTTCTAGTGCCAACTTGGAGGCTGAGTTCTAAATCTTCAAGAAGACTCTTGAAGGTGTTTTCCCCTGTGCTGTTCCATATTTCTTATCAGTGAATTTTAGTGAAGGTGTAAAAATTTAAGAAGAAAAATGTCTGACTACTTTGGAAGTAATAAGAGCAGTTACGGTAGTTGAAAGATTCAAAAGCACAAAGAGTTAAAACTGGGAGAACTTGGAAGCACCATAAACAAGATGAAACTGTGGCAAGCTCAAAATGATCCCCATAAGATGGGTGGCTGTCAGTTGCTTCTGGACATTGAGAAGGACAGTATGCGTCTGAGCAGCATCTTGGCAGGGATACCTTAGTCGACATGAGACTGCAAAGTTGTGGCTGGCTGGCGTGGCTGAGTATTTAAAGGCTCATGAAGCAAGGATAAGATGCCTGGGAAAGACCCCAAGACAAATAACTCTGAAATGAAGACAAAGTTTTCATTTGTTGACTTGCTCTTTTGACTTCTCTTGTCTTTTATGCCAAGGACCTCATCGCTTATCATGGAATGGGTGCTATTAGGATGATCAGAAGGAAAGAAACCATGAAAAGGTAATTATAAATGATCATACATAATATAGAGAGATATATAGTCTAAATAAACTTGTCAAAGTTTATTCCTTTGAGTTATGTTTTAAAGTGATATCCCATATTTTCTTGATGTCATCATGCATCCTGTTTCATTTTTTGTTTTCTTTTTTGGCGGCACCATGTAGCTTGTGGGGTCTTAGTTCCCCAACCAGGGATCGAACCCAGGCCCTCAGCAGTGAAAGCACGGAGCCCTAACCACTGGACCGCCAGGGAATTCCCTACCATGCATCCTGAATTCCATGGATCCTTCTAAGATTTCCAAGGAGAGCATGTCTACTGTCTAAGGTATGAAGAAAGGGTAATATGAATAAACTTTCAAGTCAACAGCTTCAGTCAGGTGTAAAACTAAACAAAAAAACAAACAACAAAACAACAGAGAAGGTTAGGTCAGAAGGGAGGAAGGTGGGAAGCCAAGCCAAAATGTCTGGATGAACTTGACTAAACCATCTTTTATTTCAAGTAAGGTGAGAGCATGGTCAATGTCCAGTAACATTTAATCTTTACTCTCTTTTTTTTTTTTTAACACCTTTATTGGGGTATAATTGCTTTACAATGGTGTGTTAGTTTCTGCTTTATAACAAAGTGAATCAGTCATACATAAACATATGTTCCCATATGTCTTCCCTCTTGCGTCTCCCTCCCTCCCACCCTCCCTATCCCACCCCTCCAGGCTGTCACAAAGCACCGAGCCAATATCCCTGTGCCATGCGGCTGCTTCCCACTAGCTATCTACCTTAAGAGAGTAAGTTTCGATGAGGATAAAGATCACAATTTTATACACTCTCTTCCAAACTTCCTGCAGTGCTAAGCTTCTACAGTCCTCACACAAAAATTACTTTTTTTTGTTCATTGAAGTATACTTGATTTACAATATTGTATTAGTTTCAGGTGTACAGCAAGTGATTCAGTTATATATATGTATTTTATCTCAGAAAATCCAAGATCGAATATTTCTTATGTCATAATGACCACCCAATAACATATTTTACCTCTTTTTTCTACTTTTCAGCAATTTGTGTAGTAGAGATGCATCCAATAGAAAGTCAGTGCTTGTAATTGTAACGTCTACATGAATGAGAAAAATTAGAAACAAAAGCACTAATTAAATTTAATTAGGTTAGGTGGAGACTGATCATCTCACTTCATGCACTGAATTATTTGAGCCTGAGGAAATGGTAACTCATTAAACATTTCTCATCACACTTCTGTCATGCTAGCAGATACTATTCTCTCCATATCATGATTAAAACAAAAAGAAAAAATATGAGATAGAACTGATAGTGAAACTCCAAAAAAAAATTTATAGGGTTAACAAAAGAGACCAAATGGCACTTACAGATAATCATAATGAACTTGGAGTGACATACTCTTCCCCTCTTTAGCATATAGATAATTTTATAGTTAGCAGTAGGAAAAGGTTATAGTAGAAGAGACTAAGATATGGGTTTTTTCCCCCTCAGGCTAGATTTATATATTCAGCACAGAGGTTCTTCAGAAGAACCTAGGGGCAAGATGGGAATAAAGATGCAGACCTACTAGAGAATGGACTTGAGGATACGGGGAGGGGGAAGGGTAAGCTGGAACAAAGTGAGAGCGTGGCATGGACATACATACACTACCAAACGTAGAATAGATAGCTAGTGAGAAGCAGCCACATAGCATAGCTCGGTGCTTTGTGACCACCTAGAGGTGTGGGATAGGAAGGGTGGGAGGGAGGGAGATGCAAGAGGGAAGAGATATGGGGACATTTGTATATGTATAACTGATTCACTTTTTTATAAAGCAGAAACTGACACACCATTGTAAAGCAATTATACTTTAATAAAGATGTTAAAAAATTAAAAAAATAAAATAAAATAAAATTGATGGTTATCAAAAAAAACGGAATTGAGTTATTTGTAGTGAGGTGGATGAACCTAGAGTCTATCATACAGAGTGAAGTAAGTCAGAAAGAAAAAAATTAATACCATATGCTAACACACACATATGGAATCTAAAAAAAAAAATGTTCTGAAGAATCTAGGGTTAGGACAAGAATAAAGACTCAGATGCAGAGAATGGACTTGAGGACATGGGGAGGGGGAAGGGGAAGCTTGGACGAAGTGAGAGAGTGGCATAATATATACTACCAAATGTAAAATAGATAGCTAGTGAGAAGCAGCCACATAGCACAGGGAGATCAGCTCAGTGCTTTCTGACCACCTAGAGGGGTGGGAGGGAGACACAAGAGGGAGGAGATATGGGGATGTATGTATATGTATAGCTGATTCACTTTGTTATAAAGCAGAAACTAACACACCACTGTAAAGCAATTATACTCCAATAAAGCTGTTAAAAAAAAATCATTACCAGTTCAAGAAATGACACAATCTTACACCACCATTTTAACTTCAAATTTCTTAACATTCATGGGCACAAGTCTCATTTTCAACCTTTTCCTGTGTAGACCAATGTGGATTAGGTGGTAAGTGCATAGATTTTATAATAGAAAGGTTGTGAGGTTCACTATGAAACTATAAAATGAAAGACTATTAATATGACATAAATCATTGAGGGAAATATTCTAGCTTTCTTCAGGCCTTTACTGGAATGTTTATTTTTAGTAGGTAGCTGTTATCTTCCCAGGAGGTGGGAGAACTAGCAATCCTCATATGATATAGTAGCAGGAACAGTTAATTGTCTTCCAGGAGAATGTTTTTCTTTACCTCCATAACAATACAGCAAAATAATAGCCAGCTGGAACAAAGACTATAATTCCCAGTCTTCTTTGTAAAGCTCACGTGTCTAAGTTTTAGCAGATGAGATAAAGCTTCATGAGGCACCTTCTCGAACACTCTTGAAAGACTTTGGCAAATGCTCTTTGTCTTTTTTTTTTTTTTTCTGTGACCCTTCTTTCCTGCTGGATGTAATATGAATTTGAAAGTCGAAGCTAGAACAGCAACCTTAGACTATGAGGTGATCCTGGGAATGGAGCCTTTTCACATTGTAACAACACGAGAGAATAAACTTGAGTCTCTAAAAATTCCATGAAGCAGAAATGTCCCTGTACTTCCATCTTGTCTACGCCAGTGTTGTAGTTAGGATTTCTTGTGAGTAACAGAGATCCTGACTCTACAACAAACGACCCACTCTTGTATGTGACCACATGACCTGGACTGGCCCATTATAGGACTCCCTAACCCCACAGTGGTGGCTGGCCTAGCAATGAGCACAAACTCTAAGTTGGATCAATCAGCAGCCTTCACAGAAACTTTATCTATATAAGCCTCCTTCCTTTGGGCTGTTAGTCTGAATGATGCAAGTGTAGCAATGGTTGCAGCCTCTTAATTTCTCCTACCACATGGAGACACATCCTACCGTAATAAAGAAGGTGGAAAGAACACAGAGGGAAACAAAGATAGAAAAGAGGGGAAGAGACAGAAAAATATCTGACATTATGTGAGTTTCTGATACCAACTCTACCCATAGATTTCCCAGTTCTTTACAGTACTCATTTGGTGGTGGGGCAGAGGTGGGTAGAATTAAGGTATTATACTTTGAGTTGAGTTTCTGTCACTTAATCCTATAAGAAATCTAACAAGCCACTTTATAAAATGGCCATTCCAAAGACTAGTTGTTTCATGTGCCGTACCTACTTCCAATCCTCTTGATTTTTGTAGATGTTCTTACTACCTAAGTTATAACGGAAAAAAAAAAGAGAGAGAGAGAGAGAGAATCCATCATATGAAACTTCCTTTAACTTTTTAGACCACCCTAATAATATCATGTGATCAAACCCATTCTATCTACTGTTATCCTTCTACACTTTGGTACAATCATGGGAAAAGTTGCCCAGCTTTCTTTTCCAAACTACTGTTCAGCCTCTTCTTTCATTAATTTCTTCACTAAACATGCACTGAGCATCTGACCATGTTTATGCACCAGTTATTGGGTTTGGCTCTGGAGATATAAAGATGATTAAAACTCAGCTCTTGCTCTTAAGAAACTCACAGCCTAGTAAAGGACACAGACATAGAAATGCACAATCGATCATTATTGTGTTAAATGAATAGATAAAGACATGCATAGAGCTTTGGGGGAACAAAGAAAGCATTCTCTAACCAAGCATGCAAGGGAAGAAGAGGAATGAGGTACTCTAGATGTAAGAGTTAGTAGGTGTTAGGCAAATAGGGAGAAAGAATATTCCAGGCAGAGGAATCCATTGTAGAGGACACAGAGACAAGAAGCAGCACTGTGTATGCAGTAAGCCAAAGTCCTAAGTTGGTGACAAAACTGAACCAGAGAGCCAAGAAATGAAGCCGTTTATAGTCACTGTAACAAGTATAATGGAGGGTCCAGCCTGTAGAGTGGAATTATTGGAGAATTTTAAGCAAAAAAATGACATAATAAAATTTATGTTTTATAAGCTCACTCTGGATGCTCTGTGAAGATCATAGAGGGGGAAAGGCTGAAGCAGAGAAATCAGTCAGGAACATATTTCTGGAGTCCAAGGGATGAAAAATGTGGCTTGGATAAGGGTGAATGTGGTTAAGAAATATTTCGAAGATGGAGCTAACAGGATTCATCAATGGGTTAGAAACGTAAAGGAGAGGAAACTAGAATGATACCAACATTTTTGGCCTGAGCAACTGAGGAAGTGGAAATGCAATATATTAGGATGGAAAAGACTGGAAGAGAAACAGTTTCTAGAAGAAAATGGGGACATTATTTATGATCATGGCATGATAGAGATGAAAAATAGACATTCAAATAGAAGTATGGACAAAGAGGAGTAGTTAGGATTGAAGACATACATTTAGAATGCATTAGTATGTATACATTATCTCAAGATATGAGGCTGTGTAAGATCATTCAGGGAATGAGTGAAAACAGAATGGAGATCTGAAGACTATAAGGTGTTTCAACATTTAGAGGCTTGACAGGAGGATCCAGCAAAGGACACAGAAGGAAGAGTTCCCAATAAGATCCAAAGAGTATCAGAAAGGAATATGTGAGAATGTTTCTAGGAGGAAGAAGTAATCAAATGCTGCTGAGCAATTTATTTTCAAATTTAGGGTTGGAAAACGTTTCCAGCAATACCATTCTGTCATCATTCTGTGCCCCTCCAGCACCCCCCGGCCTTAACCCTTACTCCATCTCCAGTGTAGTCCTGCCACCTGACAACTAGTTCTTGCCTAGCATCTAGGAAAGTAGCCCTTTTAAGTTTTAGCATCTCTTCCCAAAGATAGGGTAACTAAATTATATTTAATATGTATCGGGGACGATAGTTTAATAGTGCACAAGACAGCAGAAGCAAAGAAAAACAGACTCAGAAAGCAATTACCTTGGACATAAAATTAGAAGTTGTTTAAATCAGGTGAAAAATGTTGCAGTCCTTTATGCTTTTCTGATTTTCTTGCCTCTACAACTCACTGAGGCAGCATTACATACAGCTCAGGGATTACCCCAATTTAGGAGCTCCAATTCTTTCCATTTGGAAAGTGATTCTGATTGACAGTATTAATATTATAATACTACATCAGAACAGCTATCAAGTATTCATTTTTAAGTATTTGTAACACCAATTTTCATTACATAGAATGATAACAGACATCACCTAGGACAGTACTGGCAATTTCACAAACAAATCCTAAAATTGATCTAAAGTTTTGTTGATTTAACCTGTGAAGCAGAGACCAGAGCAACATGTCAGTTAAAGAAGTCGCTCTTAATGTACAGTCACTGGACCGGAAGCAGCAGCATCACCTGGAAACTGTTAGAAATGCAAATTCTCAGGTCCCAACGCAAACTTACTGAATCAGACACTCTGGGAGTAGAGGTCAGCAACTGGTGCTTTAATAAGCTCCCCAGGTGACACAATGCACAGAAAAGTTTGATAATCACTGAGTTAAAGGATGGGAAAGGGAGAGGCAAGGAATACAGAAGAGAAGGACCAGGAAGAAAAGAGTAGGAGGGAGAGAGAGAAAGGAGAAAAGGAAGTGAAAGGGAGAGAAAGAAGAGGCGAGGGCACAATGAAAGAACAAGGGATAAGGAAAGTGAGGAGAAGTCTGAGAAGAAAGAAGATGGAAAGGAATAGGAGCATGAAAGGAAGGGAGAATCACAGGTGTCTTTTGATGGATAACTATGAGCACTTACATGGATATATGGTCATCAATTAGGTGTCTATTAATTAGAAATGAATAATAATCACCTCACAGTATTGTAAGAATTAATCTGAGAAAATTAAAGTAAAACATTTTTTCAAGTGCCCTGGCACCTAATACTGGTAATATCTGTATAAAATTACTGGCCACAAAACAGCTCAATATTAGCTCAACACAGCCCCTTCAAAACCTTTATTTTCCTCCATTATTAACAATTATTTTCATTTACTTTCTCCAAGGCCAACATCTCTTAGGAGGCCTATTCTCTGTCTAACTGGCCTCTTGGCTTACTTTACCTCTGCTTTGATAATAGATTCTTCACTACTTCCTTGAAACTCCCTTTACTGCCTATATTCTCACCCATCCAGCTGACTTCCAACTAATAAAAAAAAGTTGAAAAAGATGCCGTTTGGGGAGTGGTGAGACTTAGACCGCCATGTACAGTCCACCAGTGTAAAACAATCCTGGCCAAGAACTATAGATGAGATTAATGTTTGTTCACATGGAGACAGGAACACTTCCCATTTAAAAGAGAACCAAAGAGAAGCAGTCAAATTGCTTTTTAGTATCCTTTGACTTCTTCATGGAGACCTAAGATTTCCTGGAGTTTTATTACCAACAGAAAGCACCTGAGAGGCCAACTACTTCCAAAGATTCAGCTCTTCTTCCTTGTTTAATAAAAATCATAAAATCCACCTGGCTAGGAAATTCAAAGATAAAAAGCAACTAATTAAACTTAATTGGGTCAGGCTGGGCAGGCTGATTACTCTGATTGGCCTCAGGAGAATCTGATCATGGATTCACCAAGTGCAACTTGGCAAAGGAAAGCCTGAAATTAGGACAGGTGCTGTATTCCTAACTGGAGATGTAATTTTTAGCGAAAAATACACAAAAGAGGTTAAAGAGGAAACAGTGTATTGGGTATAGCACAATCAATCACAAACAAGTCATTTCAGGCCCATCCTAATTTCTCAGAGTGGAGCAGAGGGAATTATTATAATAATAAACAGGATTATTTTATAGGCCCTGGATTTCTTTCACCTGAATTAACCAAATACATTTTATCAGGTTGTATTTTTTGGGTGGGGTTTTTTGTTTGTTTTGGGGTTTTTTTTGTGTGTGCAAGTTCTTTCTTGATGGCAACCAAGAAGAGGAACTAAAGAGAGCCATGTGGAATGGCCATCAATGATGGTCAAGTTTGTCTGAGGGACCCAAACCACAATATATCACTGATAGGAGTACTGATTCCTAGAATTTAAGGACAATCTTATCCCACCAGCATACATGCTTGCAATAATCATTTACTCTGGGACCCCTTCTTCTGAATGTAGTACTAGTTAATCTGGTTAACTAAGATTGGTTTTAACTGCATCAAGATAAAAATGTTATAGCATATAAAAATGATTTTTGCTCTTATAAAACCAATTGAGAATTTCAATCTTATATCTTATCTTATAGAAAAACTCAAAGAATTAAATGAGTTTTAAGGTTATATAGATCTATGCTTCTCAAAGTGACCTATGGAACACCTGCATTTAACTCATTAGAATTATGGCTTAAAAATACAAATTTATAGGGAGACTGGTTCAAGATGGTGGAGTAGAAGGATATGCTCTCACTCCCTCTTTCGAGAACACCGGAATCACAACTAACTGCTGAACAATCATCTAGAGGAAAACACTAGAACTCACCAAAAAAGATACCCCACATGCAAAGACAAAGGAGAAGCTGCAAGGAGACGGTAAGAGGGGCACTATCACAATAAAATCAAATCCCATAACCACTGGGTGGGTGACTCACAAATTGGAGAACATTTATACCACAGAAGTCCACCCACTGGAGTGAAGGTTCTGAGTCATATGTCAGGCTTCCCAACCTCGGGGTCTGGCAATGGGAGGAGGAATTCCTAGAGATTCAGACTTTGAAGGCTAGCGAGATTTGATTGCAGAACGTTGGCAGGACTGGGGGAAACAGAGACTCCACCCTTGGAGGGTACACACAAAGTAGTGTGCACATTGGGGCCCAGGGGAAGGAACAGTGACCCCATAGAGACTGAACCAGACCTACCTGCTAGTGTTGGAGGGTCCCCTGTAGAGGCGGGGGACAGCTGTGACTCACCAAGGGACAAGGATACTGACAGCAGAAGTTCTGGGAAGTACACCTTGGCATGAGCCCTCCCAGAATCCGCCATTAGCTCCACAAACAGCCTGGGTAGGCTCCAGTATTGGGTCGTCTCAGGCCAAAAAACTGACAGTGAGGGAACCCAGCCCCACCCATCAGCAGACAAGAGGATTAAAGTTTTACTGAGCTCTGCTCACCAGAGCAACAGCCAGCTCTACCCACCACAAGTTCCTCCCATTGGAAAACTTCCACAAGCCTCTTAGATAGCCTCATCCATCAGAGGGCAGACAGCAGAAGCAAGAAGAACTACAATCCTTCAGCCTGTGGAACCAAAACCATATTTAAAGAAAGATGGATGAGATGAAAAGGCAGAGGGCTATGCACCAGATGAAGGAACAAGATAAAACCCCAGAAAAACAACTAAATGAAATGGAGATAGGCAAACTTCCAGAAAAAGAATTCAGAATAGTGATAGTGAAGGTGATGCAGAACCTTGGAAAAAGAATGGAGGCAAAGATCGAGAAGATGCAAGACATGTTTAACAAAGCCCTAGAAGAATTAAAGATAAACAAACAGAGATGAACAATAACTGAAATGAAAACTACACTAGAAGAAATCAATAGCAGATTAACTGAGGCAGAAGAACGGAAAAATGACCTGGAAGACAAAATAGTGGAATTCACTGCTATGGAAAAGAATAAAGAAAAAAGAGTGAAAAGAAATGAAGACAGGCTAAGAGACCTTTGGGAAAGCAATAAACACAACAACATTCGCATTATAGGGGTCCGAGAGGGAGGAGAGAGAGAGAAAGGACCAGAGAAAATATTTGAAGAGATTATAGTCAAAAAATTCCCTAACATGGGAAAAGAAATAGCCACCCAAGTCCAGGAAGCTCAGAGAGTCCCATACAGGAAAAACCCAAGGAGAACATGCCGAGACACATAGTAATCAAATTGGCAAAAATTAAAGGCAAAGAAAAATTACTGAAAGCAGCAAGGGTAAAATGACAAATAACATACAAGGGAACTCCCATAAGGTTAACAGCTGATTTCTCAGCAGAAACTCTACAAGCCAGAAGGGAGTGGCATGATATATTTAAAGTGATGAAAGGGAAGAACCTACAACCAAGATTCCTCTAGCCAGCAAGGTTCTCCTTCAGATTTGATCGAGAAATCAAAAGCTTTACAGATAAGCAAAAGCGAAGAGAATTCAGCACCACCAAACCGCTCTACAACAAATGCTAAAGGAACTTCCCTAAGTGGGAAATACAAGAGAAGAAAAGGACCTACAAATACATACCAAAACCAATTAAGAAAATGGTAAGAGGAACATACATATTGATAATTACCTTAAACATGAATGGATTAAATGCTCCAACTGAAAGACACAGGCTTGCTAAATGGATATAAAAACAAGACCCATATATATGCTGTCTCCAAGAAACCTGCTTCAGACCTAGGGACACATACAGACTGAAAGTGAGGGGATGGAAAAAGATATTCCATGCAAATGGAAATCAAAAGAAAGCTGGAGTAGCTATACTCATATCAGATAAAATACACTTAAAATAAAGAATATTAGAAGAGACAAGGAAGGACACTACATAATGATCAAGGGATCAATCCAAGAAGAAGATATAACAATTATAAATATATATGCACCCAACCATAGGAGCACCTCAATAAATAAGGCAACTGCTAACAGCTCTAAAAAGGAAATTGACAGTAACACAATAACAGTGGGAGACTTTAACACCTCACTTACACCAATGGACAGATCATCCAATAGAAAATTAATAAGGAAACACAAGCTTTAAATGACACAACAGACCAGATAGATTTTATTGAGATTTATAAGATATTCCATCCAAAAACAGCATATTACACTTTCTTCTCAAGTGCACATGGAACATTCTCCAGGATAGATCACATCTCGGGTCACAAATCAATCCTCAGTAAATTTAAGAAAATGGATATCATATTAAGCATCTTTTCTGGCCACAACAGTATGAGATTAGAAATCAATTACAGGAAAAAAACGTAAAAAACACGAACACATGGACGCTAAACAATACGTTACTAAATAACAAAGAGATCACTGAAGAAATCAAAGAGGAAATCAGAAAATACCTAGAGACAAATGATAATGAAAACACAATGATCTAAAACCTGTGGATGCAGCAAAAGCATTCGAAGAGGGAAGTTTATAGCAATAAAAGCCGACCTAAGAACCAAGTAAAATCTCAAATAAACAATCTATCCTTATACGTAAATGAACTAGAGAAAGAAGAACAAACAAAATCCACAGTTAGTAGAAGGAAAGAAATCATAAAAATCAGAGCACAAATAAATGAAATAGAAACAAAGAAAACAATAGCAAAGATCAACAAAACTAAAAGCTGGTTCTTTGAGAAGACAAACAAAATTGATAAACCCTTAGCAAGAAGCATCAAGAGGGAGAGGACTCAAATCAATAAAATTAGAAATGAAAAAGAAGTTACAACAGACACCGCAGAAATACGAAGCATCCTAAGAGGCTACTACAAGCAACTCTATGCCAATGCAATGGACAAATTCTTAGAAAAGTATAACCTTCCAAGACTGAACAAGAAGAAATAGAAATTATGAACAGACCAATCACAAGTAATGAAATTGAAACTGTGATTAAAAATCTTCCAACTAAAAAAAGCCCAGGACCACATGGCTTCACAGGTGAATTCTATCAAACATTTAGAGAAGAGCTAACAGCCATCCTTCTCAAACTCTTCCAAGACATTGCAGAGGAAGGAAAACTCAAAATACTCATTCTATGAGGCCACCATCACCCTGATACCAAAACCAGACAAAGATACTACAAAAAAAGAAAATTACAGAGCAATATAACTCATTAATATAGATGCAAAAATCCTCTACAAAATACTAGCAAACAGAATCCAACAACTCATTAAAAGGATCATACACCATGATCAACTGGGACTTATCCCAGAGATGCAAGGATTCTTCAATATATGCAAATCAATCAATGTGATACACCACATTAACAAATTGAAGAAGAAAAACCATATGATCATCTCAGTAGATGCAGAAAAAGCTTTTGACAAAATTCAACACCCATTTATGATAAAAACACACCAGAAAGTAGGCATAGAGGGAACGTACTTCAACATAATAAAGGCCATATACAATGAACTCACAGCAAACATCATTCTCAATGGTGAAAAACTGAAAGCATTTCCTCTAAGATCAGAAACCAGACAAGGATTTCCACTCTCACCACTATTATTCAACATAGTTTTGGAAGTCCTAGCCACAGCAATCAGAGAAGAAAAAGAAATAAAAGGAATACATATTGGAAAAGAAGAAGTAAAACCGTCACTGTGTGCAGATGACACGATACTATACATAGAGAATCCTAAGATGCCACCAGAAAACTACTAGAGCTAATCAATGAATTTGGTAAAGTTGCAGGATACAAAATTAATGCACAGAAATCTCTTGCATTCCTATACACTAATGATGAAAATTCTGAAAGAGAAATTAAGGAAACACTCCCATTTACCATTGCAACAAAAAGAATAAAATACCTAGGAATAAACCTACCTAGTGAGACAAAAGACCTGTATGCAAAAAACTATAAGACACTGATGAAAGAAATTAAAGATGATACCAACAGTTGTAGAGATATACCATGTTCTTTGATTAGAAGAATCAATATTGTGAAAATGACTGTACTACCCAAAGCAATCTACAGATTCAATGCAATCCCTATCAAGTTACCAATGGCATTTTTTACAGAACTAGAACAAAAAGTCTTAAAATTTGTATGGAGACACAAAAGACCCCGAATAGCCAAAGCAGTCTTGAGGGAAATAAACGGAGCTGGAGGTATCAGACTCCCTGACTTCAGACTATACTACAAAGCTATAATAATCAAGACAATATGGTACTGGCACAAAAAGAGAACTATAGATCAATGGAATAGGATGGAAAGCCCAGAGATAAACCCATGCACCTATGGTCAACTAATCTATGACAAAGGAGGCAAGGATATACAATGGAGGAAAGACAGTCTCTTCAACAAGTGGTGCTGGGAAAACTGGACAGGTACATGTAAAAGAATGAAATTAGAACACTCCCTAATACCATACACAAAAATAAGCTCAAAATGGATTAAAGACCCAAATGTAAGACCGAACACTATAAAACTCTAAGAGAAAAACATAGGCAGAAAACTCTATGACATAAATCACAGCAAGATCTTTTTTGACCCACCTCCTAGAGTAATGGAAATAAAAACAAAAATAAACAAATGGGACCTAATGAAACTTAAAAGCTGTTGCACAGCAAAGGAAACCATAAACAAGACGAAAAGACAACCCTCAGAAGGGGAGAAAATATGTGCAAACGAATCAAAAGACAAAGGAGTAATCTCCAAAATATAGAAACAGCTCATGCAGCTCAATATTAAAAAAACAACCCAATCAAAAAATGGGCAGAAGACCTAAATAGACATTTCTCCAAAGAAGACATACAGATGGCCAAGAAGCACATGAAAAGCTGCTCAACATCACTAATTATTAGAGAAATGAAAATCAAAACTACAATGAGGTATCACCTCACCAGTTAGAATGGGCATCATCAGAAAATCTACAAACAACAAATGCTGGAGAGGGTTTGGAGAAAAGGGAACCCTCTTGCACTATTGGTGGGAGTGTAAATTGATACAGCCACTATGGAGAACAGTATGGAGGTTCCTTAAAGAACTAAAAATAGAGCTAGCATATGACCCAGCAATCCCACTATGGGGCATATACCCAGAGAAAACCATAATTCAAAAAGACACATACACCCCAGTGTTCACTGCAGCACTATTTACAATAGCCAGGACATGGAAGAAACCTAAATGCCCATTGACAGATGAATGCACAAAGAAGATGTTGTACTTATATACAATGGAATGTTACTCAGCCATAAAAAGGAATGAAATTGGGTCATTTGTAGAGACATGGATGGACCTGGAGAATGTCATACAGAGTGAAGTCAGAAAGAGAAAAACAAATATCGTATATTAATGCATATATGTGGAACCTAGATAATGGTACAGAGGAACTGGTTTGCAGAGCAGAAATTGAGACACAGATGTAGCGAACAAATGTTTGGACACCAAGGGGGGAAAGTGGTGGGGGGTGGTGGTGGTGGTATGATGAATTGGGAGATTGGGATTGACATGTATATACTGATGTGTATAAAATGGATGACTAATAAGAAAATAAATAAATATACATGAAAAAAGCAAACAAACACATTTCTAAGCCCTAACCCAGGTTACTAAATCAGAATCTTTGGTATTAGATCCAGGGAAATGTATTCTTTTATTAATGCTTCCAGGTGGCTATGAGTCCCTCTAAAACCTGAGAAATATACTTCCTGAGTATGAGACAAGAAATGTCATGCTAAGTAGCAAAGTAGTAAAGGATTGAATGCCAGCTCCACTGTACCATATGATGGTATAATTTACCTTAAGCACGTCGTTTTTACCTCTTTGTACCTTGTTCCTAATATAAGGATATTAAGGGCCTTTATCCAAAAATATTGTGACAAAGATTAATACATGGAAAGTGTTTAGTATGGTTCCTGGCTATGTAAATCTTGGCTCTTGCTGTTGTTAAAAGGAACATTACCTACATAAAAATAGTAGTCCAATTAAAAAGAGTGTCTCGGTGAATCCACGTGGTGATCCTGTTTTACTATTGAGTTTCTGCAGTTCCTGCAACATGCTAGACACTCTTCATTAAAAGCTAATTTTTACAGTTTTTGAACTTTCTTTTTTATATTTTACTGTATTCCTAACACTGTGAATCTCCTGAAAGAGAATAAATCAACAGAGAAGGAAACTTTCTATGGCACAAGGATAACACAAGACACCCACGTTGATGAGGTGCCTACCACAGGGCAGGACTGTCCACACGTGACTGTAGGAGGAAGTAGCTGTAGGTCTTACGACCCGCAATTACCCAACACAAAGGCTGATGACCCAGAGGAAAAAAAGCACCTCAGACACTAGCCACAAGTATCAAAAATGCATTAAATTAGTTATGTGTATTGTGAAATGTTTCTCCTTACTCTGGGATATGTACATTTTTCACCAAGAAATAAAAACAAAAAAAGATAACGAGGTGCATGTCATGGAAAGGACACAACCAAGTTATCTGTGCTTCATCAACCATAGTTTTTATGCTGTTCCTACAGATTGATATGCATGAGTTCATTTAATTTGTCAGAAATCTATGCAAGGAAGATATTCTTTTTCACAGGGAAGGAACATAAGGTTAGCGAGATTAAGTAGCCTGTCTATGGGGGCAGTCTGCATTCAACTCGCGGCTGGCTGTTTCTGGCCCCAAATCCTTCTTTTCATCACTTGACCAGAGCAGTAGATACAAAGCAGCCTGCTGGGTGCCCAACACTACTAGCAGCTGAAGACACAGCAGCGACATGCCCTCAGGGAGCTCTCAGTCTAGCAGGGAAGCTAGAGAATGAATACATTCTGAGCAGCATTACAAGCGTTATGGACCACAGGAGGTATAAGGAGTTCTAAGAGCATACATCAGGGAGACTAATTTTACTGCAAGGATGGGGAAAAGCCCCCTCAAGGAAGGGACATTTAACCTGAAAGATGAACAATAAGTAGGGTCAATAAAGGAGAGGGAAAGAAAGTACTGATAGCAGAAGGAACAGCATGTATGCAAAAACCCAAGCCAGAATGAGTCAGATACTTTGAAGGAAAACAATATCCAGGAAGGCTGGAGCACTGGAAGCAAGGGCTGAAAAGAGACTAAAGAAAAAATAATGGGAAGTCTTGCAGGTCACATAAGGTTCTGAAAATTCATCCTAAAATCAAATAATAATAATAATTTAAAATAAAAATTCAGGGGCTTCCCTGGTGGCACAGTGGTTGAGAGTCCGCCTGCCGATGCAGGGGACACGGGTTCGTGCCCCGGTCCGGGAAGATCCCACATGTCGCGGAGCAGCTGGGCCCGTGAGCCACGGCCGCTGAGCCTGCGCGTCCGGAGCCTGTGCTCCGCAACGGGAGAGGCACAACAGTGAGAGGCCCACGTACCGCAAAAAAAAAAAAAATTCAGTGAACAGATTAAGCAGATGAAAGGTAATGAGCAGATTTTCTGACTTACAAGGTTCTCCCACATCAGTGACTGGCATAGACATATTAGAAGACTCTATACTTAGGAGTTGTCAGCCTCTGCCCAACGTGTTTTTGAGCATCAGATCGATGGCTCTCTTTACACTGATGCATCAGTTCAGCTGATGCACCACAAATATTCAATACAGTAAGTATTATAAATACACTGCAATTTCTACTAAACTATAGCTCCAAGCACCACCTCTTATCTTGATCTCAAGATGTACATCATCTGTTCCTCTCTTGGCTTATTGCCTGCAGCTGTGTAATAATGACACCCCAAGCACCCATTAGAGTCAATTTTATTGGTAACTTCTGCTTACTTAGGAAGACTATCACTCAACTTCTGGAAATCAAAGCCAACAACAGCCTCTGGGCTGACATATACCTGCAGTCCACCAAGTACTAGAACCACGTGGAAAGACAGAACAATGGAAAAAAACCAAAAAACTAAAAATCTGTATAGAGAAATAGCCCTTTTGTGTCACTGGCTGCCTTAGTAGTTTTTCGTTGGATTCACTGCTGACTATAGGATGAAATTCATCATGTAATCTTGACTAATGTCTTAGCCTTGAATTCTCCTCACACCTTCTAGACATTTTTTAACATTTCATTAACTGATTTACCTGATTTAAAAACAGGTGTGAGTCAACAACTGAGCTGATTTTATTTCTTTTTTGATTTGCTACTGAACTATAAAGATTGCAAAGTCTGCCCTTTTGTTCCCTTGCTGTTCCTGTTCTTATCTCATGTATACATTTGTCTCCTAAAATCTTCCCCTTGGCTAATCTAGTTCTGCTTCTTCACAACGTTCCTCTCCCAAAGTTCCCACTTTTAAGATTGTTTATTTATTAATAAATTTATTTATCTACTTATTTATTTTTTGCTGCATTGGACCTTCGTTGCTGTGTGTGGGCTTTCTCTAGTTGCGGCGAGCGGGGGCCACTCTTTGTTGCAGTGCATGGGCTTCTCACTACGGTGCCACTCTTGTTGCAGAGCATGGGCTGTAGGTGCACACGCTTTAGTAGTTTTAGCACACGGGCTCTAGAGCGCAGGCTTAGTAGCTGTGGCGCACGGGCTCAGTTGCTCTGTGGCATGTGGGATCTTCCTGGCAGGGCTTGAACCCGTGTCCCCTGCATTGCCAGGCGGATTCTTAACCACTGCATCGCGAGGGAAGTCCTAAGATTAAGTTTAGAACAGTTTCCAAGGATGTATGTACCCTGCTGCTTGGAGGCTGAAGCCACAGAATGTAAAGTAGAAATGGAAAATAAATAATGTATATTGTAATCTGATGTTGTGATTCCCTTCAGAGCCTCCAGAGCAATACATGAAGTTTGGGGCACTGCCCTGAGGAAAGAAATTCTGCATCAAGGAGGTCTGGAAGGAAGATGTTCAGCCAGCTCTTCTCTGTGAACTGATTGTTCAACTAGTAACCCGCCACTGACTATCCTGAAATTAAATAAAACCTTGTATGCTGGCATGTATTAAATATTCTTTTGAAATGTTGCTAGTATAGAAATTTGGAGGTCACCTTCTGAGGTGATCCCAATGAGTCATGCCCTCGTATAATTGCCTGCTCTTGAGTGCAGATGGAACCTTCTAGTGCTTCTAAATGATATATTATGGCAAAAGTGATAAGATGTCAAGCCTTTATGAAGTTGCTTTATATAGCAAAGGTGATGCAATGTCACTCCTATGAATATGTTATATAAGACTCTGGCTTAGAAGATTGGAAAGAGAACTCCTGCTGGCCTTGAAGTAAGGCTGCCATGTTGTGAGACGGCCCGTGAGGAAGCTCACATAGTAAGGAACTGGGGGGCCTCTACTAGCTGAGAGCAGCCGCCCCCCGAGATAACAGTGAGCAATACAACGGGGACCTCAGTTCCACAGCTGCAAGGAGATGCACTGTCAACAACCAGAGGGAGCTGAGAAGCAGAACTTCCCTCAGCCAAAGCCCTGATGAGCCTACAGCTCGGTTAGAACCGAGATAGACTGAGACCCTGAGCAGAAACTCCAGCTAAGCTGAGCCTGTACTCCTGCCCTACAGACAGTGAGAGAAAAAATAGCCGGTTTATTTTTTTTCTTTTCCTTCAGTACTGCAATAATATTCCATGATCTCCTTGCAACCAGTTTTCTGTTGTAAAAAGTGTGATTAAAACTGATTTGGGGCCCTTTGTAGGTGATTCCCCTTGTTCTTTTGCAGTTTTTAGAATTTTCTTTTTGTCTTAACCAAATTGAGATTTATACAGATTGCACATTCTTCTCAAGAGAGCATGGATAGAGACGTTTCGGGAACGGCACATGAGGAGCTCTGTTGACCCTATCTCTGGTGAAACAGCCATAACTGGTGAAAATTAGTGAAAGGAAAAAACTTTAGGTCTCTGGATATTGCCCTAAAGACATACAGCAAATGGAGAAACCCTTAAGAAAATCTACGCAGTCTTGGTAAGGAAAGAGAGAATCTGCGCCATTTTGAGCCTTTACCTTCCCTTCCCGCAGCTCACCATGACCATAGCTCCACTACGGCAGGTTCAGCTGAGAACACAGGAATCTCTTCCGCCAGGGTCATGCCATCTCCCGTGGCAGGGCAGGATGCCAGTATGTCTCATGCTCCAGCTCCGTGTTGCAGAAGCCATACTCCAGGCAAGAGTCACTGAGTGGTCTTGCGCGCCCTTCTTCCACCCAGCTCTCACTCAATGGTGGAAGCCGTCTTCCAGGTGCATCAGATCAAGAATACTGGTTCCCAATTGGCTTGCTTCTACTTGCTTGTAGATAGGGCACAGTATCTACACCTGAAGACGCTAGCCAAGACCAGAAGCTAATGCCCCACACAGCGGCCCACTTGTAAAGAAGGAATATCATCTCTTGAGAAGTGGGTTACTGTCCTTGCCACCAGCTCTGGAGCAGCGGTGCTGAGGTTTTTGTGGTAAGCAATTAAAAGGAGGCCCAGAGCGCCATGAAAGCAACAAGCTAAACCATAGACCAGGTAGAGTTTAACAAAGAGCACCAGGGAAAGAGACAACTAGGAGGATCCCTTCTGGGGTCAGAACAAACCTGAAAGGCAAGCTTCAAAAACTACCCCTGCAGAGAATGGACTTTAATTGGACTGGTCTGTGGAGCGGTTTACACCCCAGGACATTGCTGAAAACAGTAGAACAATCAACCAGCAATTAGAGGAGGCTGGCAGCTAGATGTGATACCATCGGAGGCAGACAGTTTAACAAAGATCAGAAAAACAGAGAGAGATCAGCTAAAGCCATTGTCATCCCAGGGTAACTGTGTGTGGCCGGAGGCTGCATCCTCTGAGGCAGCATGCTGTGAGGAAACAGATTTCACTGAAATATCCAGCCAAGTAACTAAAAATACAAATAAACAAACATCAACACCCACAGCAAGTCCTGGAGGGACATATCAGTATCCAGAGTTGGAACCCACATAGAAGGCTGATGGAAATGCAATATGGTGTAGTCACTTTGGAAAACAGTCTGATGGTTCCTCAAAAGATTAAACATGCAGCTACCATATGATCTAGCAACTCCACTCCTAGTTATATACTCCTCCCCCACAAAAGAAAGCATATGTCAACTGAAATAAAAGCATACAATGTGAGAGCCATGAGTTTCAGTTTTATTTGGTGACTTCCTGAGGACTGTAGCCCAGGAGACAGACTCTCTGATCGTTCTTGAGAAACTGCTCTAAAGTGGGGAGTGGTGGGGAGAGGCCAGTATATATGTGATTTTGGCCAAGGGGGTATGTGAAAGCACACATCTCAGTTGAAGTGCCAAGGAACAGATATCAGTTAATGGCTTTAGTGCTTTTCTAAGTATGGGAAGATGCAAGAATCCAAGTTCATTACATTTTCTCCTGAAAATATCGAACTATCTGAGGTTCTGTTGTGACAGTTTTCCCAGAGCAGAGTGCCTTATTTCTGATCTCCCACTGAATTCCTTTCAGAGTGTGTTGTAGGTCAACGCCTGCAGTGGCTAGTGACTTAATTCTTGTAGAACTGGGTAGTGAGCGACATTCCTTAGTTGCCACATGTATGGTTAGGCCATTCAGGATGGCTGTTCTGTGTCTCTCTGTACATCCTCTGCTTGACCAGGCCCTGTTTCACTCACAGGACGATCCAATCCTCTTATATAGAGCTTAATTAGTAACTGCCCATGTGCTTGCCCCCTGCCCCAGCTGCTGGTTTCCTTGGTAACTGATGAGCCACCCTGACATCAATTCCCCCTGTAAATGGTAGCCTCCTTCTCCCCCAAGTAGTGGAGATTGCTGTCATGTTCTTCTGCCCTCTGCCATCCACGGCAGGGTGTCATTCCAGGACCTTTGGTTCATACATATAAAATCCCCTATCCAATAAACTGTTGATGTCTCTGTCCCTGCCTCCGGGATCTTTTTTCAGTCTCAGGACTGGGCAACTACCAGGCTTGCAGGCCTGTGTGGTACAGCCCAACAGAACATACCTCCACTCAAAAACACATACACAAATGTTCATAGCATTAGTCATAATAACCAAAAAAGTAGACACAACCCAAATGTCCATCACTGGTAAATTTATAAATAAAATGTGATCCATATATTCATATAATGGAATATTATTTGGCAATAAGAAAGGAATGAAATGCTGATACATGCTATAACATGAATGAACCTTGAAAACATTATGCTAATGAAAAAAGCTACTCACGAAAGACCACAATTTGTCCATAGACAGAGAAGGTGAGTGGCTGCCTACAGCTGAGGCTGTTGGAAAGAAATGGAAAGGGACTGCTAAATGTTATGGGGTTTCTTTTTGGGGTCATTAAAATTTTCTCATATTGATTGTGGTAATGGTTGCACAACTCTGTGAACTTACTAAATATAATTTACTAAACATAATTGAATTGTACACTTTAAATGGGTGAATTGTATGGTAGGTAAATTATATTTCAGCTGTTTTTAAGAACTGGCAATGCAACCAATCACCTTCCTTAATGAACTAATATTATATTTACACTATTAGAATTTTACCTAAAACTATGTGCTTCTGCCAGAGAAGTTTTAGAGTATTCCTTTAGTTGTGTGGTGGAGAGAGAGAAAATTTTTTAATTAACCTCTTTGAAGATTTTTTTCAGTAATAAAGTATGTGTTGCTAGGTGAACACATGGCCAGGAATTGATAGGTTCAGCATTGCTCAGTGATGTGAGGTTTGCCTTTAAAGATTCTGAGGCTTAGTAAATAAAATCCATATTGTCCCTTCTGTTCCCAAATCAATGGTTGGCCTAATTCATTATTAGTAATTCTTTTCAGGCATACAACATGCTTCTATGCTGTGCTTTTAGTTTAGGAGAGTCAACTTTTAAAATTAGGCTATTTACCACTCAAAGACATTGGACCCACAATTTTTTCTCACCATACCATATCTGTGCTTTTTAAAAAGGCAGTTTAGCCATTTATATTTAAGAAAAGAGATTGGAATATATCTTTTGGTACTGAAACATAACTCTTTATTAAAGCAAGTAAATATAAGGGATATTAGGCAATGAAACATAATTCCTTTAGAGAAAGATTTCTTTCCCAAATAAAGACCTAGGATGTATTTCTTAGTAATTACTTTAAAGGGAAAAAATTTAAAAAGACCTCAGACATTTCTTTTCTTTAACACGCATTACACAACTTGTGCTTAAAAACCTCTCCAGAAGTTTACGCTCAACCATCTTCAGCGTTTGAATGTGCAGGGGTCTCTTAACTTCTGTCACAGCCACAGACACAGTGTCCACATTAGTTAGGGAAAAAAATTGGTTTACTTTTGTAAACTGCTTGCATGCAGAACGTCTATATTCTTTCCTGCACATAGAAGAAAAGAGAAACTTCTACACTTTCCTTATACCTTTCACGTGATTATGGTCATTCAGAAAGCCCACTTTCACAGGGTCCTTTCTTAGCTTACTCTTTTTAACTCCTCCCTCCCAGCAGTCATTTGTCATCTGACTCCCAAACTGGTGCCAGATGTCACTTAATTGATATGTATCTGTTTACATTTTGAAAATAACCTAAGGTAGGCCCCATCGAAAAACAAAGTTATAGAAAGTCTTCTAAAGCACTGAGGTTCCTGAAATGATCATAATATTGTGAAAACAACTTAACCAAGACTTTTAAATAGAAATAATGCTTGTCAAATATGGCAAAATGCTGAACCTCACTGGGCATCAGTAAGAAGCCTGTGTTTAGCCAACCACATCCAATTCCGCAATCAGGCCCTGTCCTAGCTCATGGCAGCAGCAATAAATTGATGGCAAGGATGGATCATTAAATTCTGGTAATTAGTGGGATATTATTCCTTCTATCAAATTTGAAGTATAATTGATTAATCCCTTAACTTTGAGATATGTCACATCAATTTATTTTGCTTGTCTCGATAGCAATCTTTCTATGTTCTTAACACAGTTATTCCAAAATTATAGATCAAGCAATCAATACAAATTTATAAGTGACAAAAAGATGTGAGTTATTATGCTGGACTTTATGAGAAATATGACGTCAGAAAAAATTTCTTTTGTCACTCAAGTTATTTAAATATTAGATGGAAAATTAGGAACTGATGGGGAGGGGGAAATTCCTGCCTCTACTTGTCTTGAGTTCTTGTGGCTGGACTAATAATAAAACTGATACAAAATAGATTAACAGGAGAAAAAGAAACAAATTTTAATTCACAGGGAGGTCTCAAAGGAATGAAACCTAAGAAGTGTCCAAAGCAGGCAGCTTTTGTACTTTTTAGATTAAAAAAACAATAAGCATATGAGAAATTGACAGGACAAAGAAATTTAGGATTTGGATGCTCAATTAGTGAAGAATCTAAACAGAATTTGGGCTTGGGTGGTAAATTAAAGTAATAAGATTTGTTTAGACAGTCTTCTGGGCCTGAATTCCCTATCTCTGGCATTAAAGGTGTCCTTCTACCTCCTTTCACATGAGAGATTTATTTCCTGCTTTCAGGGAGATAGAAAGAAGGGTCAGAGTGTCCCTCTTGCATTGGCCATTTCTTACGTAACTTTAATTCAAAATAATCAATATGCCACTGTGGCATACTTGTGGGTGGCCTGCCTTGAGCCCCAACAGAATTAAATAAATAAAAGAAATTTTTAAGTAAAAGAGGGATAGTGAGACAGAGAGAGAATAAGACATAATAAGTATGCCAAATGAGTGGTTTGAATCTCTTTAAAGCAATGACCACCATATTGGTCTTCAGATTATCATACACCAGGTTTATTACTCATAGTGTTCACACTAGTTGCCCAAAGCTTCTTGTACTTGGTGGTAGAAATAAGAATATTTTCACTTCCTTCAAAAATGAAAACTGTGAAACAGCCCAATTTCTAGCAACAAAGGTATTTTTGTTTTGACTTGACATTACAAATTATTGGCCTTTAAATTACTCATGGAAATATTGCTTAAAGCATTTTGATAATCAATTATTACTTTCCACATTAGGCTCTCATTTTTATTAGTGAATATTCTAGCTATGGTATAGACACATTTTTTAAAAAATTTAGTCTGCTAAACCAACTAATCTACAAATTGCAGAGTTGCCTACACTTCACACCCTGGGGAAGCAAAACTGACAATTTGGAAGAGTTTTAAAACATACATATTAGGGAAACCATTGACTGTGTGTTCATGGCTCAGTTATTTTCATTTTCATTGCTCATTTTTAAAAAAGGGAACTTTTCACACTGGATTATTTAATTAATGATGAATGTGTGACCCTGTGTACATTTCAGTTCACTGTGATCCCCGACTACACAAATAATTCATATCAAGGAAACTGCTCGTATACAGGAAAGAGAAGCACTGACCTGGAGCTCCATTATCAGTTTCATCTTTAGTAGGTGTCATATCATAACTCCTTCTTCCATTTCCTTTTAAATTTGATTAACAAAGAGCAAATATGTTACTGCGGTGCAAGAATGACGCATTCATTAATCACAATACCATTTACAATTATGAGTACATTTGTTTTTTATACTAAAATAATAGCTGCCATAATAAATAATCTGACAATAATATTCTATTAAGAACGTTCAACAGTGCATTATAAATCTAAACTACAAAGAGAAATTAGAGTGATTGGAGAGCTACTGTGTTCCAAAATAGAAGGTATCATATGCCAACTATTGTCATGAGATGGTCAGTAGAAAATACATAAGGCGCAAATTCCATGGTGAAGATACCTGTAAGTAAACACAGAGGAGAAATATTTCCTTTTATCCTTATAGCATCTTGACTTCAGTTATAAAAGTTGTTTATTCAAAGAGTACATGAAGGCTTAGGGTTATTAAAGCAATTCGTTTAATGATATGTGCACAAAGATAAAGGTAACTACAAATGTCTGGCTTCTAACTCATGCTGATAGTTTGGAATTTTCTCTTTCTCACGAATTCATGTTTCTTGTAGATAACAAGCTGCCCTGGGGAAAAGGGACCTGGAGAGAAAAGGGTAGTAGCTATTATTGGGAGTTTACAAAGTGCTGCACTCCATTAACATTTCTCATTCCCTGGGAGCCTGTTTCTGACAGCTCCCAAAGCTCAGCACTAACGCAAAGCCTTAAGCAGGTGGATGGTGGGCTGTTACACAGGCGCCTCTGCATTCTGGAAATAACACAAGTTTAAAAATCACACAGATATGGGTTCAAAACATAACTCTGCCACCTACTAACTCTGTTGCCTTGGGCAGATGATAACCTCCTGAGTTTCAAGTTTCTCATATGTAAAATAAATAGAGAATTCTCCTCCATCAAGATAAAATGATATTTTGGAGATTAATCCTTTGTCTGTTGTTTCATTTGCAAATATTTTCTCCCATTCCGAGGGTTGTCTTTTTGTCTTGTTTATGATAACATCAATATATATACACTACCGAATGTAAAATAGTTAGCTAGTGGGAAGCAGCAGCATAGCACAGGGAGATCAGCTCGGTGCTTTGTGACCACCTAGAGGGGTGGGATGGGGAGGGTGGGAGGGAGATGCAAGAGGGAGGGGATATGGGGATATATGTATGCATATGGCTGATTCACACTGGTATTGTATTATACCAGTATTGTGCAGCAATTATAGCACAGTATTGTGAAGCAATTATACTCCAATAAAGATCTATTTTAAAAAAGATAAAATGATATAATGCATACAAATATCTGGTAAATCTAAGTGTTCAATTAATTAAGCTAGTATCTATTTGAAATACTTAAGGTCTATCATGTGGCAGGTACTACGCTGGGAGATAGTGGTGAGTAAGACAGACAGAGTGACTTAGCCTGACCAACTCTCCTCATTTGTCCAGGATTTTCCCGGTTTTAGCAAAGAAAGTCCTGCATCCCAGAAACCCCTCAGCCACAGACAAACAAGGACAAACTGGTCATCCTACCAGAGCATTCAACCTAAAAGACTATATCTAGATGCCATCAAGGATACGACCACAGCATGAAACTGTAGTTTCAAAGAGTTGTCAAAAGGGAAAGCAAAGTTGTCATCGCTCATCCTGAATTGAAGTGAGCCTGAGAATGACACGATTCTCAAGGGGCTGCCAGGAGAATAAAGAACTGGATTATGAACAGGGTGTGCTAGAGAAATTAGGAGAGTAAAGAGCTGACAGAGCTAAACAAGAGTCCTTGAAACTCCAACCTGTCCTTGAGGAAACTTTCTATAGTTTGTGACCTACCTATAGACATCCAATTCAGAAAGAAGGTATAAAGGAAGCCAGGCATGTGGGTAGGTAACCACATCACTTGAGGAGGCAAAACATTGAATATTTTGCTAGAAAGTCTCAGTGGACAAAGCCTGACTGGAGCACAGACTTGAAGCATCATATACTCTTGGATAATATCTCCGTGATGCCTCCATCTAGTAGTGATAGAAACTAAAGCTCCGGACGTCACCCTCAGCCTCGTGTTCCTGAGCCACTGCTCCAGATGTAAGCTCCTCTGTGTTTTTTCTTCCTTTCCTGGGCTTTTATCCCAATACTGCTCCAAGCTTTCTGCCTCCAGTACTCCCTACCTTGCCTGCCCTCCCAACCAAACCTTCCTACAGCCTCCGGAACCCACAATTTCTATTGGGAACTCCCATCAGATTCTATCTACTAAGTCTGGAAAGAATTTTTTTCAGTGCTTCTAGCAGCATTAATATTCCTCAAAAGATATTTTGGAAAGTGTTACTCTAGCCTCCCCTCCTACCTGCAGTAGCCTTTACCCACTGTATATGGAGCTTCTGGAAGCCATCACACTCTTCACACCCTCTTATCTTTGCATGTGTTCTTTTCTCTTCCAGAAATGTTCTGCTTTCACTCTTTCTCCTAGCTAATTTATACTGCACCTTCAAGACTAAGTTCAAATACACTGCTTAGGCCCCTCCATCTGGTTTATAGTCCCTTCCCCATACCTCCAGGGCACCCAGTTCATTCCACTTAGCAGTCAGTTTCCCAACGAAAGAGCTCCTCTTATTTACCTTTGTTACTTCAGGGATTACTACAGTATCTGACTTTTTTTTTTTCTAACTGTTGAACATTTATTGAAATCGGGTCATTTTCCACATCTCTCAAAGCACAGATAACCAACCTGAGACCTAACTAACGTAGCATCGATAATGGTTCTGTCTAAATACTCATAGAGGAATGTGGAAGAGCATCTCAGCAGCAGGACGGCTGTAGACGGGGAGAGCTCACATCCCCCAGGGCCCTTCGCCACCCTCCACCCCCGTGCCCGCACGCCCAGCCCCGCAGCCGACCATCAGGCCCCGGCACCTGAAAACCCACTGCGCCCGGAGCCTCCGGTCAGTGCAGGGTGAGGGTCATGTCTGTCCACAGGTTGGGGCTGGAAAGCACTTTCTGCCATTGGAGTTTTGATCGTGAGCACGAGTCCGCGCCGCCCGCTGGCTCTTCCTTGGAACCAAGCCTGGAGCCTCCCAGCAAGCGGTCGTTCACACCGAAGTTGGCCTGGTCCCAAACGGTTAATTCTAGGGTGGATTGCCTCAGCTGAGAAGGGGTGACCCCTTTGAAAACGAAGGAGTGCTTCCACTGGGGACAGGCTTGCTTCTTCAGGACGGGGGACTTCAGTCTCAACCTCTGCTGGTCTGGCAGAGTGAGACAGCCCTTAACAAATGAGTTTAAGGTACCATCTGAGGGCACAGGTAAATTCTTGGCTCCCAGCACTACCAAACAGAGCTGACCGTTATGTGATGGCTGATCTCCCGTCCCTTCTTGAGCCTCCTGGAGCTTTCTGGGCCCTGCAGGGAGGACCAGTTTGGCCCGGACTACAAGTTCTCCGTTATTCGTGGGAACACTGTCTTCGTCTTTCTCTGCCTTGGCCTGGAGCGGATACCAATGGGCAGACTGGGTCGTGCGGTCATCAAAGTCCCACGTGGCCAGAGGGATGATCACTTCTCCAAGAAACACCCTCCGGGCGAGCGTGCCCAGGTGCCACACAGACACCCGCAGCTGCCGGGTCGCCAGCTGGGTAGGCTCCACCTGGTACTTCAAGGTCTCCTGAAAGGTCGGCTCCACCGTGTTCTTTTAGACTCCAGTCTTGCGTTTTCCCTGGAAGGATCTGTCAGGCAGCAGATAGGTCTTTACATACGGATTGCACTTTTTCTTCTTTTCCTCCCCATAGGCAAGGTTCTTACAGGCCTTGATGCGTATGCTAGGTTTTTGCTAATTGTTGAATAAATAAGATGTTGAAGACAATGGAGAATAAAACATTGAACCAAAATTTAATGGGGGAATTTGGACGAGCAGTATACCAACTGCCTCTCTGCAAATTTAGTAAGAAGAAACAAAGTTGTCTTTCTGGAGCTCTCTTAGAACAGGAAAATGAACTGCATGACTTCTGGGGTCTTCCTCTTGCCTTTGGAGTCTGTAAAGTTCTGGGAGAATAATACATATCTCTATGAGTTTGATCTAGCCCTTTCAAATGGATTCATTATTCTTTATTTAAATTATGTATGACTTACACTTCCAGCTGAATATCAATAGGAGAATCCAGTCTGATCTTAGATTTCTTAACATCTCCAAGTTAGAATCTCATTCAAATTCAATGAGATTAAAAGACCTTAGATAAAAATTATTAGGGATTTCTCCCCACTCTTTTAGCTGTCACGTGTATGATCTTTTTCACATCTATTTTGACTTTCTAAATCCTCTTGTAGAGATTTTAAATTATCCTTTCTTGACTTGTTTAGTGAAAACATTTGAATGTTCAGAGGAAATCTGTTGCATTTATAACCATCTATTTTTCCCTTTTAGATTTTTTTCTCTTGCTCTTTTATAACTTCTTTTTTTCACTAATCTACTCTGCCAGGGATTTTGACAGCTGAAGTATGTGATTAGTGCCATTTTATATCTCAATGTATGTATTTAAATCACTCACAGTGGTTCTAGTTGAAGTTTTGTTCTGTCAAAATATTTTAGTCTTAAATGAAAGCTATCCACACGTGCTTTTTACAAAAGCAATTCTTGCACAAAAAGATTTATAGCATCTCTCTTTTTGAGTAATTCTGAATAGGTGACCTAAAGCATCTAAAAATGACAGGTTTCATTTCATTTTCTGTATTTTGGGCTTAAATATACACAGTAAAATTTTTCATGCACACCAGTACTTAAGATTCAATAAAGGAGTTAACTTTCTTCCCCCTGGAAATCATTGTCTGCTATCTTTTCTTCCACCACTTCCTGCTCACTCTTCAACACACTCAAGTGTGGCTTACAGTCCATCACCTCATGAGAACATTATTTTAAATTCTTTTTAACATTTGTGACATTCCTCAGCATTGTATGAGAAGTAAGGGAAAATTAAGCAGTTCAAATTCTGATATAGATTAAAAAAATAGAATTTGGGAAAATTTGAACTGTCTCTAATTTTAAAAAATATATCCATACAATAATGTCTTCAACTCTATAAATGTAGTTTGTTACTCTTTTAAAGGAGAAATGTTACCAGAATACTAGCAAAGCCAGAAATTTCTAAGTCAAATGTATTACAGAAACAGTATATTTTAAAATGTATTGCTCTAGAAATAATTTAGTTTTAGATTTATACATGTAAATTTAATATTTGAAGAGTTAACACATTTTCAAAGTTTTGATGTGAATGTTAAGAAATAGTCTCTTAAAAGTAAACTCTCAGAACATCATGAATTCCTTGAAGAACAGTCTATGCTTCATGTTTCTGTATCTATCGTGACTATCATGCAGCTAGACACAATGTTAGTATGTAAAAAGCACTCCAAATTGAACTTGAAGTAGAGAATTGAGGCAAATGACTGAAAAATCAATGAAAGGCGGATTTTGATTTCTTACTTCAGAATCCACCTGTTGGCCTTACCAATCACTGTTCCAAAGGGAGCTTTTATTTAAGAGAATAGAAATACCTTACATGGCGAATCTACCACATGATTTTCCTCAGTTAAGCAACAAAGGGAGTTTGTTCTACAGAGGTCAAACTAGCTTCTCTTTGGTCTAGTATTAAAGTACATTGGAGAGAGACAACACAGAAACTCTTTCGGCCAGGCTTGAGATGCCAGGGTCATTACCTTTAATCTTTCTTTTTTAGATGGTTCCAAATTGCTGGAGAAAAATAACACAGTGGGGCACACTTATGGTTTCCCAACCCAGCAAGGCCCTTAGGACTGCCTGACTAGCTTTCCTACTCTCCACAATAATCATTTCAAGTCTTCTGCTTTCTCCTTAAATTTTGATCCTTCCCTATCCTCTGGAATTTCAATGGATGACACTCTCTCTGATTTTGCTAATAAATTAGAAACATGATAAGGAAGTTTTCACAGCTCTCATCACCAAATACACAGACCTACTCACATAGACACCTGGATTCACCTCTTTTTCTACTTTGAAAATGGAGGAAATATCCCTCCTCCTAAAAAGGGCCTTACCTGCCACCTTCTTATAACTCCACGGCTAGAGGTTATCTTCCCTGGCCTCTCTGCTATCTCTCTCTTAGACCCTACCCTTTACTATTTAAACATGCTTTAATCATTCCCTTAAAAATTAAGAAAGATAAAGTGTCCCTGGACCCTACATTCTCCTAACCTATTCTTCTGTCTCTTTTCTCCCCTAACTCTTGTAAAGAGCTCTCTGCCTTTAGTATCTCTACTCTCTATTGACTCTTCACCCATTTCAGTATGGCTTCTATTATACCACCAATGAAAACACATTTTAATAATGCAAATAATCTTTGTGACTCAAAGAAAGGTTTAATTCTTCATTTTACAGGACTTCCTAAGAGCATTTCACATAATTGGCCTCTCTCTCCTTTTTAAAATACTTTCTTCCTTGAGTTCTGTGACGACAGATCCTCCAGGGTTTCCTTCTACTTTGCTGTGACTGGCCATCTCAGTTCCCTTTGATAGTTCATTCTCTCTACCCAGCCTGCTGAGATACTGACTGATGTACATTATTTAGAGCAATAGGAACAAAACAAATGGACTGGGAACTGGACTTTCCCAAGATTAGATTTGGTACTACAGAATGAGATGACACAGGCATGCCATCTTTACAGAAAATATTTTGCAGGTGAGTCTAAGGAGAGTCTTAATTCCAGTCATTTGGGGCAACTGAAAAGACAATAGATTATATGGGAACAGGAGGGCAAATAAAGCCTAAACAACTCATATACAAATTAATCTCTGCCACTTATACTATTGCCCACACACATTCCCACATAGGCTTAGTGCAAATAGCTGACTCAAATGTGATTAAAAAGTGAATTATAATAATTTTAAAAGGATACAGCACAGACAAAATCATTTAAAAATACTTAAGAAGGAAGGAACAGAAAAAGCATAAGGCAGACCAAAAACAGTAACTAGAAAAAATATTGCCACCAAGCAGATAAAAATGTAGGCCAAGCATATTGCCATAAATTCAATATAGCCAAGTAGAGTAATCAAAGAGCTCAAAGAAGAATTACAAAAACTCAGAAAAAAACATAGTGAAACAACAGAGTGAAATGAAACATAATCTTTCAGAGCTCAGGAAAGAAGTAAAAAGAATCACAAAAAGTCAAATCCATCAGAGAAGTAATGAAAAGAAAACAAGCCGGCTAAAACACAGTAGGAGTTATAGAGAAGAGGTTTGGGGAGAAGAATTTTAGAACTGGAAATGATGGAAATGATAACTGGGAAAAGAAGGAGATACAAGTGTGTAAGACTGATTCCCTCAAATTTCATATACAGAATATAAAATATATTACTGAAACAGAAAATTATATAAGTAGTATAAGTTTATTTAAAGGAGGTAAACAATAGATAACCTAAGAAAAGTGATGTAATCCATGGAAATCATTTCATAGACAGAAGGGGCTAAAAAGATAGAAATATATACTAACTTCTTACTGTTCATTCTGGGAAGTAAAATGATATAGGTCATTAGATCATGAACTCAGAAAAGAGATAAATGTAGATAAAATAAAATATTTTGGGTTTGAACTCAGCTGCTCCCATGGACACAACAAATATACAGCTACATATGGAATGATTTTCCTCTGAAAAGGACCTGAAAAGTAGATGAACAGTGTGTCTACAATAAAGGATAAGAGGCACATGGAGACAGGTAGGAGAAACAGAGATACAGTCTCACCCTGGACGATACCCCAGGAGCAGTGACCTACAATCAAGAGATACACCAAAAATATAAAGCTTTCCCTCAAGGAGTGAAGGAATCGAGCCCCACATCAGGCACCCTGACCCTTGAATCCAGAAGACAAGCACCCAAAATATCCAGTTTTGAAAATCAATGTGGATTAAGTCCAGGAGAACCATAGCATTGTAGGGAATGGAGACTCCTCTCTTAAAGGGCTCATGAACTGTTCCATTTGCACTGATATCCAGCACAAAAGCAACAGTTTGAAAATGCCTAGAACATAATAAAAGGAAGTCTACTTACAGATTTAAAGCTGTTGCTGGAGAAGCAGGAAACTGCTGGGACTTTCGCCAGGGATGGAAGCACTGGTGGGTGCCATTTTTGTAATCTCATCCTAACTAGCTCATGACAGAACTGGCAAGTGCCATTTTTGGTGCCCTCTCTCTAACCTGCTAGCACCAGTGCACGTGCTCTGCCCACCCCATGCCACAACCCAGCTGGGTGAGTGCCCCAAACCCATATTCACCCCATGTAGCAGCCACACCACAACTAGGCCAGGCAAGCACTCTGTGCCTCACCCACCCTACACAGAAGCTGCAGCCCTGCTATAGCTGGCAGGTATGCACAGCCCATACAAGGGACAACTCTTTAGTGCCTGACTCTGGTGGCCAAGAGAGACTTCACTTCCAGGCCCCACAGATAATATCCTACATAAGGACACTCCTTCAAGACTGAGAGAGGTAGCCTGTTTCACCTAATACATATAAATAGAGAGTTAGGAAAAATGAGGAGACAGACAAATCCCAAACTAAACTAAAGAACAAGACAACCCCCCAGAAAAAGATCTTAATGAAATGGAGATAAGCAACCTACTTGATAAAGAGTTCAAAGTAATGGTCATAAAGTTGCTCACTGAACTCAGGTGAAGAATGGATGAACACAGTGAGCTTCAACATAGAGATAGAAAATATAATAAAATATAGAACAGAAGTTATAACTGAAGTGAAAAATACACTTTAGGAATTCAACAGTAGACTGAATGAAGTAAAAGAACAAATCAGCAAGCTAGAAGACAGAGCTGTAAGGTCCGTTGGCCCGGGTGAAAGGAGGCCCGGGGGGTAAGAGAAAACATCGACCAGTATGAGGTAGGAGAGGCGTTGGGACATAACGACCTCACCTGTTCTGGGAATCAACAAGAAACTCTAACTTCCTGCCCAGAAAACAATGGGGCTGACGGGAAGGGAAAATGGGCTTATGCCCCACAACAGACCAACCAACACCTGGCCCTGCTGTATCCTCACCAAATAAGGAATTACCCTGTATAGCAAACCAACCCCTCCCTTTGCAAGCCGCCTTCTGCTTTTACCCCAATAAAAATCCCCCTCATCCAGTACTGGATGTGACTTCTCTGGCCCCTTTCTCTCGGACCAGGGAACCTCGCCTGGGAGCGCTTCCTAATAAAGCTCACTTGAAGCTTTCCTCTGTTTTGTGGTGCCGTTTGTTAAGATCCGACCTTACAAGAGCAATGAAAATTACCCAGACAGAGCCACAAAATGTAAAAAGAATTTTAAAAAGTGAAGATACTGTACGGGAACTCTGGGACAATATCAAGCAGAATAACATTCATATTATTAGCTTCCCAGAAGGACAAGAGAGAGAGAAAGGGACAGAAAAATTATTTGAGGAAATAATGGCTGAAAACTTCCCTAATCTGGAGATGGAAACAGACATCCAGGCTCAGAAAGCCCAGAGAGTTCCAAAAGATGAACCTAAAGAGAAACACAACAAGACACATTATAATTAAAATGGTAAAAGTTAGGGGTAAAGAGAGAATTATAAAAGCAGCAAAAAAAAAAAAAAAAAAAAAAAACCAACTATTATGTACAAGGGAAACCCCATAAGACAATCACCAGATTTTTCAGCAGAAACTTTACAGATCAGAAAGTGTAACATGATATATATATCCAAGGTGCTGAAAGGAAAAATTTTCCAACGAAGAATTCTCTACCCAGCAAGGTTGTCATTCAGAATTGAAAGAGATTATGAGGTTTCCAGATAAGCAAAAGCTAAAAGAGTTCATCACCAATAAACCATCCTTACAAGAAAAGTTTAAAGGATTTCTCTAAGCTAAAAAGAAAAGGCAATAATTAATAATAAGAAAACATGAGAAAGAAAAAGCCTCACTGGAAAGGCAAATATATAGTAAAGGTAGTAGATCAATCACTTATAAAGCAAGTATAAAGGTATAAAGTATAAAGACAAAGCTAGTAATCATTTTAAATATAAATGATCTAAATATACCAATGAAATGACAGAGATTTTCAGAATGGCTATAAAAACAAAACTGAAATATATGTTGTCTGCAAGAAACCCACTTTAAACATAAAGACTTAGGTTAAAAATAAAGATAGCTCATGATAATACTAACTGTTTAAGAAGCGGAAGCAGTATATTAATTTCAAACAAAGTAGATTTAAGAACAAGGAAAACTATCAGGGATGAAGCAGAGGAAACACAACTGATTTAAAATTCTATATCCACAGAAAAACCTGCCTGTGAATGTTTATAGCACCAAATGTTTATAATCACTAAAGACTCGAAGCAACCAAGATGTCTTTCAATAAGCCAATGAATAAACAAGCTGTGGTATGCCCATAAAATGGGTATTCAGCAATAAATGAAATGAAGTATCTGTATTAGGTTGATTGGATCACATAAAAAAATACCACAGACTAGGTGGCTTAAACAACAGAAGTTTATTTTCTCCCAGTTCTGGAGGCTAGAAGTCCAAGATCAAGGTGTCAGCAGATCTGGTTTCTCCTAAGGCCTCTCTCCCTGGCTTGCAGATGGCCACTTTCTTGCTATGTCCTCACATCCCTGGTACCACTCTGTTTCTCCAAATTTCCTCTTCTTATAAGAATATCAGTCAGATTGGATTAGAACCTACGCCAAATGCCTTATTTTAAGTTAACCACCTCTTTAAAGGCCCTATCTCCAATTAGAGTCACATTCTGAGGTACTAGAGGTTAAGACTTCAACATATAGATTTTCAGGAGACACAACTTAACCCAAAACAGTGTGAAACCATGAAAAGACCTGAACCCATATTTATGTAAATAAGTGATTACATTCATAAATTCTGGAGAAGAGACAACTCATTGCAGAAGAATATCAAATAGTTTATATAAATATTCTGCTCTCAAAGCAATGGGGTATGACTCCCCACTCCTTAAATATGGGCTGCACATAGTGACTTTCTTCCAAAAAGTACAGCATAGAATGGGGGAAATGAAGAGTAATTTTACAATGGAGAAGACTGACAAGCATTACCTCAGTCGGGGAACCAATATTAACATCAACAGTCATACCTAATACTGATAGTACGTACCCATCATACGATGTAATGAAAATGACACTTCACCTCTGTAGTATCTTTTCCCCAAAACACATAACTGCACTCTAATCATGAGGAAAATTTCAGATAAATCCCAACTGAAGAACTTTCAGTATTTGACAAGTGCTCCTGAAAACTGTCAAGTTCATCAAAAACAAGGGAAGTCTGGGAAAATCTCACAGCCAAGAAAAACCTAAGGAGACAAAGTAAATGTAACCTGGTATCCTGGATGGGACTGTAAAAAATAAACAGAAGCCTCAATTAAACAGAGCTGAGAGACCAGAAGGGGGAGCGCTCAAGCTCTGTGAAAGCAGAGTCCAACAATAGGAAGAAATACTCCTCTTCTTTCCCGGCAACACTCAGCTAATGAAAAGCCATGGATTCTTTACTTACTATAGCCCTGTAAATTTCCTTTTCTTCTTCATAAAAGAGGTCTTCCTTTGTTGTGCTTGGACTTGTGAGTGGCTTGCCGTGGTTGCAGACCCTGTATTACAATCCTCTGCTGATTCTAAATAAACCCTGCTTTGCAGGAGGAATAGCTGGCAGTTTATTTGTTTTAGGTCAGAAGGATCCTGGAACAGGAAAAGAATATTAGGTAAAAACTAAGGAACTGCATAAAGTATGGACTTTAGTTGATAATAATATGTCACTATTGGTTCATTAATGAAATATACCATACTAATATAAGATGATAATAATAGGGGAAACTGAGTATAAATTATATGTCAAATTCCTGTACAACGTTTGCTATTTTCCGGCAACTCTAAAAGTGTTCTGAAAGAAAAGGTTGACTTACCAAAAAAACCAAAAAATAAAAAAACCCAAAACACCACCAACAACAAAAACAGGAGTGGACACATAAAAACCAAACCTAACTGTTAGCTACATAAAATAAATGCATGTGCATTTAAATAAATGTGACTTTGAAGACCGAAAACAAAATTACGAACAAAGACTTACCTGGCACGTGCAAATTTAAAATCAGTAAATAAATAAAAATAAGAAAATCAAAATTTGGCCATAATCATAATAGCTAACCAAGCTGAATACAAAGACAAAAGTAATAAAATAAGGTAGGGCATTTTTAATGATAATATGCCATATCAATACAATATGCCATATACAAAATATGATATACAATATGCAATAAAGATCATCCCACCCTGAATATTTTTGTACTAAATAGAGCATTAAAATTCAAAGCATAAAATCTATAAGGACAATAAGTGAAATACACAAAATTAATTTGCCTATCTCTAGCCATGATATATCAAGTGAAAAATATTAAAAAAATCAGTCACTATACATACCTTGTTTGTATATGCCCTTGGAAATTCAATTATATTCACCATATGTAAAGACACAAAAAACTGTTCATTAAAATTTAAAAAGTACAAATACAGCAAACAATGTGATTTTTTTTCAAGATGCAATAAGTCTAGGGATTAATAACAAAACTCAAAAACAGTTAAAATCCAAACACTTGGAAATGTAGGGCTTTTTTATTACAGAATTATTTGATTTAAAAATCAGGACTCAAATTGCAGATTTGTTAGGAAATAACTAAAGTTAAAACAATTGCAATAAGAACCTATGGGATTCAGATAAAATGGTGGCTTAGAGTAGTATTCTTAGCATTGGAGACATATTAATTATAGAGAAAGAAAAAAATAAATTAATAGATCAATCAGCAAATGATGTTACAAACAAAATGTAACAAAATAACCTAAGAAAATTGGAGGAAGTAATTAGTCAAGGGAATAGCAGAAATCAATGACAGGAAAAAAGGAACATTTAAAACTATGAATAAATCTGGGTAGGTTAATTGTGAATGGGAGGAAGAAAAAATGATACAACACATTAACTATTAGTTAATCTAATGAAGAAACAAAGGATGGGGGAAAGCACAAATACACAAAAGAATAGTAATGGGGATCCAACCACATATAAATTTTAAAACATGGAGGTATATTGCTTAACTCTAAACAAATTTACTCTAAGCCTAAATTAAATGAATAACTTTCCTAGAAAAATATAAAGTTCCAAGAATAACCCAAAAAGAGATAGAAAACCTAAATAGAACAATTATTTTAGATTAAATGATGTTCAAAAGTCAACCCCTCCTCCACAAAAAGGTGCCAGTGCTGGACAACTTCACATTGGATTGATATCATGCCTTTAATTTTTAAGTTCTTAGTATATCAGAGACATTAAACCAGACTAAGATAAAACAGAAACGAACACCACAGTCTAATTTTGTTTATTAATATGGATATAAAAAGTCTAAATACAATAAGAGGTAACTGATATTTTTCTTAACATGATTATGCTTAATGGAAAAAGCCTAGAAGCATCTCCTTAAGATCAGAAACACAAATACATCAGCTATCACGATTATTATTTATAATTCTTTTGGAGAAATAACTAGAAGAAAGAGGAGTGAAAAAAAGTGAAAAGTGAACAGAAAGAGGAAAAATAATTATTTGCAGATGAAAACTTAGAAAACTCAAGCAACTGAAAATAACTATAAATAATGAAAAACTTCAGTTAAGATGTCTGGATACAAAATCAATATGTGAAAATAATAGCCTCAATATATACAAATAAAAGTCCATTAGAGGGTGTAATGGAAGAGAACATGTTCTTTATGGAGGTGATCATGAAAAAAAAAAAAACATAACTAGGAACAAGCTTAAGAAAAGTAAAAGATCCTTATGTAGAAAACCTTAAAGTGTTACTTCAAGGTTTAGAAAAGACCCAAAGAAGCCTAGGATAAATGGAAAAGCAATCCTTATTCTTGGATGTCAAAGCTTAATGAATTAATTTATAAATTTAAGATGACCTCATTAAATTAAAAAAGACAAGCAGTACACTGGAGAAAGGACAGTTTTTTCAAAGAGCAAGGCTGGGAAAGCAATAAATCCTACCTCCTACTTCATACTCTATGCAAAAATAAATTTTAGATGGATTGTAAATGTAAATGTGAAAGAGAGAAATATAAAGTTTCTAAATTTAAGGCAAACACATCATGACATTTAGTTAGAAAAAAAAATTCTGAAATGGTGTACAAAATGTCTGATCAAAAATAAATAAAGATATTTAAAAAAAGTAAAACATTGTTAAATTTAATAGTTTGAACTTAAGATTTATCAAAATATTTCATTAAATTCTGAAAAAAGCAAACCGCAGAATGGGAGAAATTTGTAATACAACACAAACACATACATTCAACTATAGTCACCAAAAGTCTCAAATTTAGAATATATAAAGTGCTCCTGTAAATCAGTAAGACAAAAGAAGATGACCCAATAGAGAATAGATAAAAGATTTGAACAAGCAGTTACAATAAATGGTGTCCTAATGACCAAACATGAAGAGCTGTTCAGCTTCATTCGTCATCACTGAAACACAAATTTAAACCATATTACAACATCACCACACATCTACCAGGAGAGTTAAAATACAAAATAAATAAATAAATTTAAAAACATACAAGTGTTGATGAGGGTGTGGAGAGAATAAAACATTTACTGTTGGCGGGAGTGTAACAGTTTCAACAGCTTTGAAAAATTGCTTGACAGTATCTACAGGAGCTGACAATGTATGCACACTCTCTGACTCAGCAGTTCTCCTTCCAGATAAAAGCCCAACATAACTCATATCCACCAAAAGATATGGACAAGGATGTTCACAGCAGTATAATTCAGAATAGCCAATAAAACAACTATTTCAATAACAATCCAAACACCCCTTAATAGTAGAATGGATAAAAAAGAAATAGTATATTCACACCACAGACTATGATTTAACAATGAGAATGAACAACCTACAGCTACACAAAACAATGTGGATGAGTATTATTACCATATTTTTAGCCAAAGAAGCCAGACACAAAAGAATATATGTATACAATTCTGTTTCTGTAAAGTCAAAAGCAGGCATAATGAATCTATGGTGTTAGTAGCAGGGTAATGGTTACCCTTGTGAGGAGGCAGACCGGAAGTGACGTCTGGGGAGCTGGTTATATTTTGTCTCTTGGTTTGGGTGACGATTACATGCGTATGTTCACTTTGTGAAAATTTGTTAATCTGTATATGTATGATATGCGCACTTCTCTGTATATATGTTATACTTCAAAAACAAAGTTACTAAAGCAAACTTTTAGAACAAGATATGGTAAACTTTATATAGAAAAACTAACATCAAGAATTAGCTGGGGCTTCCCTGGTGGCGCAGTGGTTCAGAGTCCGCCCCCCGATGCAGGGGACACGGGTTCGTGCCCCGGTCTGGGAGAATCCCATGTGCCGCGGAGCGGCTGGGTCCCTGAGCCACGGCCGCTGAGCCTGCGCGTCTGGAGCCTGTGCCCCGCAACGGGAGAGGCCACAACAGTGAGAGGCCCGCGTACCACAAAAAAAAAAAAAAAAAAAAAGAATTAGCTGGGAGATTATAATAGTTGAAGTATAAGAATAAGAGACAAGTCTTTTATTAAATCATATTTCAAAGTTACAATAATTAAAAGCATAAAAGGGTCAAGTAGTCATTGTCTGCTTTCTTCTGCAGGTCTGTTATTGCTTTTGTCTACCCTGCTCTGGAGAAGAGAAATGACTATCCTGGGGGACGGTTGTGGCCGGATGACATACTTTTTCATCATATGTACCATGTGCACAAACTACTTATCCTAAAAGTAAATTGATCATGGTATTTTGTTTAAATCAACATTTTCCCATTGCTCCTGGGATATAATCTAAACTTCTATTGTTGCCCAGCCTGATCTTCCTCTCAACTGGCTTGATGAGGCTGTCAACAGCTTGAGAATAATTATCAAACTCTTATTTCCAAGGCAACCCTCTCTATAAAAAAGACTCAAGGACCCAGGTTATAGAAAGAAAACTGTCTACACTGGCTGACTTGACTGGTGAGAAAGATCAGTCTCCTCGCTACCCCAAGAGAAGACCAAAAGTTTGGGAGAGGGAGTATCTGTATATACTGATCATGTGTTTTATTGTCATCAACTAAGAGTGGACTCAGTGGATAACTGATTCTGTCACCTAATTACTGACAGAAAGTATGGCTTAATAACACCTACTTGAAAGCTTTAAAATCAATTGGCAGACTAGCAAAGTTTAACTGGCTTATAGTTAAGAAGTTTATATCATAGGTCAATTCATTTAGTTACCTAGGGGTATATATTTCTAACCAGTTTATCTTGGAGATATACCAGAAATTGTCTTTGATTAATATTAAGCATTCTATTGTTGCCTTATTGATATTTTTATGGCTACTCTGAACAACTGGCAACACCTGCTTTGGCTTTTCTTTTTTCTCAGAATAAAATGGTTATGACCATGTTATATAGTTAGCTGTCATAGAATTTGAGGAACTTGAATGCCCCTTTATTCATTTGTTGAAATAGACTTGACAGTAAAAAATGCTTTGAGATCATATGGCTTGTCAAATATTCTACCCAAATTCAGGTAACAAGTAGAAGTGAGTCGCAGTCCTGACCTTAAGGGAATTTCTTCTGATTTCCAGGGTTTGCCAGAGAAGATATGGTCAAATCATCCAATGTTCAATATTTTTTAATTGTTTGACAGGAAATAAAACTCAAAGAGATGTCAATTACCCATTTTTATAGACATTCCAAATCCTATAACCTGTTTCCCACTGCTCTTAGAATAAAACCCACATGTCTTACCACAGGTTACTATGCTTTCTAATCCCATCTCCACCCATTCACTATAGTCCAGCCACACCAGTTTCCTTGTTATCTCTCCAACTCACCAGAACTCTTTCTTTCTCTGAAACCTAAAAATTGTTGTTCTCTAATAACTTTCTTCCTAATCTTGTCATGACTGTTTCCTTCCCATCATTTAAATGTGCTTCAATTATTGTTCTTCAGAGAGGCTTCCTCATCCTCCTAGTTATTCTCCATCACATAATCCTGTTGTATAATTTTCATGACACTTACCACTATTTGAAACAAGTTTAGTGATTTGTTTGTTTTATCGGCTATTTTCAAACAGTACGTCATCTCTGAGACCTTATCCATCTCAGAGTGCAGAGTCCAGTACGTGGCAAATGCTCAGTATTTTGAGTATTTCCTAACTGAATAAATAAAGCTAGATTATCAGACTAATGACCTACATTGAGAGTAATGACCTACAATCAGCCATAAAATCTAATGTTTATATCATATACAAGTTTGAGGATTTAATCCACTATACCCTACAGTATTCCTCTAAAGGATTTATAGGAGTTATTTATCTTACATATTTATATACAGGAGCAACTAGCAACTTGTGTGCTCTGATCTGGGATCATATATCTCTTGTACCCTATCTTGTTTCTATCCCTTGCTGCCAAGAAACAAAGGACCAAATCTGAGACCCATCTCCAAAAGCCAGACTGAAATTTATGGTGCATATTTGGAGTCCTGAGCTCAGCCCTAGAATCACTGCATGGTGTCATTTTTTTCCATCTCTATTTTATTTTATTTTGTTTTATTTTTTAATTTATTTTATCATGTTGTCCTGCATGCATTTTTGTAAGTTGTCTCAAAATCTATTTGGAATGAGACAAGTTTAAAAAAAAAAAGAGAACTATATAAAATATGTGTGTCCATTCAGTGTCTGTAGGCAACCTCACTCAGGATGTCCTCCTCTGCAAATTTCTCAAGTGCTTACCCTTCTCAGAATTAAGGTGGCTCTGGTCTATTGGTTACAGTCAGGTCCATTGGTTACAATTCAGCATTTGATCAAATACTCTCTTATAGTATGTTTTAGTTGCTTCATAATATAGATTCTATAAGATTTTAAATCCTTACCTGTTTACGTATGTTCTCCATAGCACTTATAACAGTACTTGCCACATAATAGGTATTCGATAGATCTTTATTAAATTAGTAAATGAGCAAATGAGTAAATCAGTCCCATGGCTCAATGAAGGGATAAAATTGTTTTAAAAGCCTCTAAAAAAAAAAGCAAAATCAGTTCAATCTTTCAAATATTCTGTAATCCTACTAATGAAAACAATGGGAAATTAGGGGATTTTTTTTGTCTATAGGTTTCCTACAAGAACAAAGAAAGCATTGATGATGTTCAACTATATAAATAATAAGAGAGTCTATGCCATGCTTTCAGGATACAGTATTTTACTAGACACAGATGTGTCAACCCTGCAGTGCTTTTGTATTGATTCTAAAGTGCTTTTTGGATGAACTTTGGAAGCCATTTGCTGAGTGTGGGATTTTGTATGCTTGGGGTTGTCAATAAATATGTTTTGCTGTAATTAATAACTGTATGTTCCTGCACCTGTGGGGAAGATGAAGCATCTTTCTAATTTCACATTCAGCAATAAACATGAACAACTGTCTGCAGGATTCCTCTTTTGATTCCAGCTGCCAACAGCTTGGAATGCTTCGAGTCCAGCTAACTCTACATCCCCCCTCATTAGCTGGTGCCCCCATTTATTTTTCTGCCTAAATGGGTAGAAAAGTCATTTCGTTTAGCTCATTTGGAAGTGTTGAGAAAGATACCAGCAAATCAACACCTGTCACTTTTCAGTAATTCCTAAGAGGAACTGGGGCTTTGTAGCAGATTTGCCTTGGCAGGAAACGAAATGCTGAGGATTGCAATAAATGACGGGGTTCTATGAAACTGCCATCTCCTCCCTTAAAGTGGAGAATGAACATCAGCCTATTATGGTCATAATTGATCCAAATCACTTATAAGGTAATAAAACTTAATTATATATTCTTAAAAGCTAAGGACCCACCAATTGGTGTTAAGCTTTTTCTTGATTGTAGCTAGTGAGTTAAATTTTTGAGGCTATTTTTCCAACAGTTAATTTTTTTAAAATCTTTATTGGAGTATAATTGCTTTACAGTGGTGTGTTATTCCTGCTTTATAACAAAGTGAATCAGTTATACATATACATATGTTCCCATATCTCTTCCCTCTTGCATCTCCCTCCCTCCCACCCTCCCTATCCCACCCCTCTAGGTGGTCACAAAGCACCAAGCTGATCTCCCCGTGCTACGCGGCCACTTCCCACCAGCTATCTATTTTTCGTTTGGTAGTGTATATATGTCCATGCCACTCTCTCACTTTGTCATAGCTTCCCCTTCCCCTTCCCCATATCCTCAAGTCCATTCTCTAGTTGGTCTCTGTCTTTAGTCCTGTCTTACCCCTAGGTTCTTCATGACATTTTTTTCCTTAAATTCCATATATATGTGTTAGCATACAGTATTTGTTTTTCTCTTTCTGAATTACTTTACTCTGTATGACAGACTCTAGGTCCATCCACCTCATTACAAATAGCTCAATTTCATTTCTTTTTATGGCTGAGTAATATTCCATTGTATATATGTGCCACATCTTCTTTATCCATTCATCCAATGATGGACACTTAGGTTGTTGCCATCTCTGGGCTATTGTAAATAGAGCTGCAATGAACATTTTGGTATATGACTCTTTTTGAATTATGGTTTTCTCAGGGTATATTCCCAGTAGTGGGATTGCTGGGTCATATGGTAGTTCTATTTGTAGTTTTTTAAGGAACCTCCATACTGTTCTCCATAGTGGCTGTACCAATTCACATTCCCACCAGCAGTGTAAGAGTGTTCCCTTTTCTCCACACCTTCTCCAGCATTTATTGTTTCTAGATTTTTTGATGATGGCCATTCTGACTGGTGTGAGATGATATCTCATTGTAGTTTTGATTTGCATTTCTCTAATGATTAATGATGTTGAGCATTCTTTCATGTGTTTGTTGGCGATCTGTATATCTTCTTTGGAGAAATGTCTATTTAGGTCTTCTGCCCATGTTTAGATTGGGTTGGTTTTTTTTTTATTATTGACCTGCCTGAGCTGCTTGTAAATTTTGGAGATTAATCCTTTGTCAGTTGCTTCATTTGCAAATATTTTCTCCCATTCTGAGTATTGTCTTTTGGTCTTGTTTAAGGTTTCCTTTGCTCTGCAAAAGCTTTGAAGTTTCATTAGGTTCCATTTGTTTCATTAGATTCCATTTCTCTAGGAGGTGGGTCAAAAAGGATCTTGCTGTGATTTATGACATAGAGTGTTCTGCCTATGCTTTCCTCTAAGAGTTTGAAAGTTTCTGGCCTTACATTTATGTCTTTAATCCATTTTGAGCTTATTTTTGTGTATGGTGTTAGGGAGTGATCTAATCTCATACTTTTACATGTACCTGTCCAGTTTTCCCAGCACCACTTATGAAGAGGCTGTCTGTTCTCCACTGTATATTCCTGCCTCCTTTATCAAAGATAAGGTGACCATATGTGCGTGGATTTATCTCTGGGCTTTCTATCCTGTTCCATTGATCTTTATTTCTGTTTTTGTGCCAGCACCATACTGTCTTGATTACTGTAGCTTTGTAGTATAGTCTGAAGTCAGGGAGTCTGATTCCTCCAGCTCCATTTTTCATTCTCAAGATTGCTTTGGCTATTCGGGGTCTTTTGTGTTTCCATACAAATTGTGAAATTTTTTGTTCTAGTTCTGTGAAAAATGCCAGTGGTAGTATGATAGAGATTGCATTGAATCTGTAGATTGCTTTGTGTAGTATAGTCATTTTCACAATGTTGATCCTTCGAATCCAAGAACATGGTATATCTCTCCATCTATTTGTATCATCTTTAATTTCTTTCATCAGTGTCTTATAATTTTCTGTATAAAGGTCTTTTGTCTCCTTAGGTAGGTTTATTCCTAGATATTTTATTCTTTTTGTTGCAGTGGTAAATGGGAGTGTTTCCTTGATTTCACTTTCAGATTTTTTGTCATTAGTGTATAGGAATGCCAGAGATTTCTGTGCATTAATTTTTTATCCTGCTACTTTACCAAATTCATTGATTAGCTCTAGTAGTTTTCTGGTAGCATCTTTAGGATTCTCTATGTATAGTATCATGTCATCTGCAAACAGTGACAGCTTTACTTCTTCTTTCCCAATTTGGATTCCTTTTATTTCCTTTTCTTCTCTGATTGCTGTGGCTAAAACTTCCAAAACTACGTTGAATAAGAGTGGTGAGAGTGGGCAACCTTGTCTTGTTCCTGATCTTAGTGGAACTGCTTTCAGTTTTTCACAATTGAGGACGATGTTGGTTGTGGGTTTGTCATATATGGCCTTTATTATGTTGAGGTAAGTTCCCTCTATGCCTACTTTCTGGAGAGTTTTTATCATAAATGGGTGTTGAATTTTGTCGAAAGCTTTTTCTGCATCTATTGAGATGATCATATGCTTTTTCTCCTTCCGTTTGTTAATATGGTGTATCACGTTGATTGGTTTGCGTATATTGAAGAATCCTTGCATTCCTGGAATAAATCCCACTTGATCATGGTGTATGATCTTATTAATGTGCTGTTGGACTCTGTTTGCTAGTATTTTGTTGAGGATTTTTGCATCTAGGTTCATCAGTGATATTGGCCTGTAGTTTTCTTTCTTTGTGACATCCTTGTCTGGTTTTGGTATCATGGTGATGGTGCTCTCGTAGAATGAGTTATGGAGTGCTCCTCCCTCTGATATATTTTGGAAGAGTTTGAAAAGGATAGGTATTAGCTCTTCTCTAAATGTTTGATAGAATTCGCCTGTGAAGCCATCTGGTCCTGGGCTTTTGTTTGTTGGAAGATTTTTAATCAGTTTCAATTTCAGTGCTTGTGATTGGTCTGTTCGTATTTTCTATTTCTTCGGGATTCAGTCTTGGCAGGTTGCGCATTTCTAAGTATTTGTCCATTTCTTCCAGGTTGTCCATTTTATTGGCATAGAATTGCTTGTAGTAATCTCTCATGATCTTTTGTAGTTCTGCAGTGTCAGTTTTTACTTCTCCTTTTTCATTTCTAATTCTATTGATTTGAGTCTTCTCCCTTTTTTCCTTGATGAGTCTGGCTAATGGTTTATCAATTTTGTTTATCTTCTCAAAGAATCAGCTTTTAGTTTTATTGATCTTTGCTATCGTTTCCTTCATTTCTTTTTCATTTATTTCTGATCTGATCTTTATGATTTCTTTCCTTCTGCTAACTTTGAGGGTTTTTGTGTTCTTCTTTCTCTAATTGCTTTAGGTGCAAGGTTGGGTTGTTTATTCGAGATGTTTCTTGTTTCTTAAGGTAGGACTGTATTTCTATAAACTTCCCTCCTAGAAGTGCTTTTGCTGCATCCCATAGGTTTTGTGTCATCGTGTCTCCATTGTCATTTGTTCCTAGGTATTTTTTGATTTCCTCTTTGATTTCTTCAGTGATCACTTCATTATTAGTATTGTTTAACCTCTATGTGTTTCTATTTTTTACAGATCTTTTCCTGTAATTGATATCTAGTCTCATAGTGTTGTGGTCAGAAAAGATACTTGATACAATTTCAATTTTCTTAAATTTACCAAGGCTTGATTTGTGACTCAAGATATGATCTGTCCTGGAGAATGTTCCATGAGCACTTGAGAAAAATGTGTATTCTGTTGTTTTTGGATGGAACGTCCTATAAATATCAATTAAGTCCATCTTGTTTAATGTATCATTTAAAGCTTTTGTTTCCTTATTTATTTTCATTTTGGATGATCTGTCCATTGGTGAAAGTGGGGTGTTGAAGTCCCCTACGATGAATGTGTTACTGTCGATTTCCCCTTTTATGGCTGTTAGTATTTGCCTTATGTATTGAGGTGCTCCTATGTTGGGTGCATAAATATTTATAATTGTTATATCTTCTTCTTGGATCGATCCCTTGATCATTATGTAGTGTCCTTCTCTCCTCTAATAGTCTTTATTTTAAAGTCTATTTTGTCTGATATGAGAATTGCTACTCCAGCTTTCTTTTGATTTCCATTTGCATGGAATATTTTTTCTATCCCCTCACTTTCAGTCTGTATGTGTCCCTAGGTCTGAAGTGGATCTCTTGTAGACAGCATATATATGGGTCTTGTTTTTGTATCCATTCAGCAAGTCTGTGTCTTTTGGTGGGAGCATTTAATCCATTTACATTTAAGGTAATTATTGATATGTATGTTCCTATTCCCATTTTCTTAATTATTTTGGGTTTGTTATCGTAGGTCTTTTCCTTCTCTTGTGTTTCCTGCCTAGAGAAGTTCGTTTAGCATTTGTTGTAAAGCTGGTTTGGTGGTGCTGAACTCTCTCAGCATTTGCTTGTCTTTAAAGTTTTTAATTTCTCCATCAAATCTGAATGAGATCCTTGCTGGGTAGAGTAATCTTGGTTGTAGGTTTTTCTCCTTCATCACTTTAAATATGTCCTGCCACTCGCTTCTGGCTTGCAGAGATTCTGCTGAAAGATCAGCTATTAACCTTATGGGGATTCCCTTGTGTGTTATTTTTTGTTTTTCCCTTGCTGCTTTTAATATGTTTTCTTTTTATTTAATTTTTGACAGTTTGATTAATATGTGTCTTGGCGTATTTCTCTTGGATTTATCCTGTATGGGACTCTCTGTGCTTCCTGGACTTGATTAACTATTTCCTTTCCCATATTAGGGAAGTTTTCAACTATAATCTCTTCAAATATTTTCTCAGTCCCTTTCTTTTTCTCTTCTTCTTCTGGAACCCCTATAATTCGAATGTTGGTGTGTTTAATGTTGTCCCAGAGGTCTCTGAGACTGTCCTCAGTTCTTTTCATTCTTTTTTCTTTATTCTGGTCTGCAGTAGTTATTTCCACTATTTTATCTTCCAGGTCACTTATCCGTTCTTCTGCCTCAGTTATTCTGCTATTGATCGCATCTAGAGTATTTTTAATTTCATTTATTGTGTTGTTCATCATTGCTTGTTTCATCTTTAGTTCTTCTAGGTCCTTGTTAAATGTTTCTTGCATTTTCTCTATTCTATTTTCAAGATTTTGGATCATCTTTACTATCATTATTCTGAATTCTTTTTCAGGTAGACTGCCTATTTCCTCTTCATTTATTAAGTCTGGTGGGTTTTTATCTTGCTCCTTCATCTGCTGTGTGTTTTTCTGTCTTCTCATTTTGCTTATCTTACTGTGTTTGGGGTCTCCTTTTTGCAGGCTGCAGGTTCGTAGTTCCCGTTGTTTTTGGTGTCTGTCCCCAGTGGCTAAAGTTGGTTCAGTGGGTTGTGTAGGTTTCCTGGTGGAGGGGACTAGTGACTATGTTCTGGTGGATGAGGCTGGATCTTGTCTTTCTGGTGGGCAGGTCCATGTCTAGTGGTGTGTTTGGGGCGCCTGTGGACTTATATGATTTTAGGCAGCCTCTTTGCTAATGGGTGAGGTTGTGTTCCTGTCTTGTTAGTTGTTTGGCATAGGGTGTCCGGTACTGTAGACAGTGCTGGTCTTTGAGTGAAGCTGGGTGCTGGTGTTGAGATGGAGATCTCTGGGAGATTTTCGCCATTTGATATTATGTGGAGCTGGGAGGTCTCTTATGGACCAGTTTCCTGAAGTTGGCTCTCCCACCTCAGAGGCATAGCACTGACTCCTGGCTGCAGCACCAAGAGCCTTTCATCCGTACGGCTCAGAATAAAAGAGAAAAAGAGAAAGAAAGAAAAAGAGAGAGAGAGAGAGAGAGAGAGAGAGAGAGAGAGAGGGAGAGAGAGAGAAAGCAGGGAGAGAGGGAGGAAGGAAGGAGGGAAGGAAGGAAAGAAAGAAAGAAGATAAAGTAAAATAAAGTAAGATAAAATAAAATAAAGTTATTAAAATAAAAAATAATTATTAAGAAAAAAACATTTTTTTAAAGAAAAACAAATGGACGGATAGAACCCTAGGACAAATGGTGGAAGCAAAGTTATACAGACAAAATCTCACACAGAATCAAACACATACACACTCAGAAAAAGAGGAAAAGGGGGAAAAGCCATAAAGCTTGCTCTCAAAGTCCACCCCTTAATTTGGGATGATTGGTTGTCTATTCATGTATTCCACACTTGCAGGGTACATCAAGTTGACTGTGGAGCTTTAATCCGCTGCTTCTGAGGCTGCTGGGAGAGATTTCCCTTTCTCTTCTTTGTTCTCACAGCTCCCGGGGCTCAGCTTTGGATTTGGCCCCGCCTGTGCGTGTAGGTTGCGGGAGGGCGTCTGTTCTTCGCTCAGACAGGACGGGGTTAAAGGAGCAGCTGCTTCGGGGACTCTGGCTCACTCAGGCCGTGGGGAGGGAGGGGCACGGAGTGCGGGGGCGGGCCTGCGGTGGCAGAGGCTGGCATGACATTGCAGCAGCCTGAGGCGCGCCGTGCGTTCTCCCCAGGGAGTTGTCCCTGGATCCCGGGGCCCTGGCAGTGGCGGGCTGCACAGGCTCCCGGAAAGGGGGTGTGGATAATGACCTGTGCTCGCACACAGGCTTCTTGGTGGCGGCAGCAGCAGCCTTAGCGTCTCATGCCCGTCTCTGGGGTCCGCGCTTTTAGCCGCGGCTCGCGCCCGTCTCTGGAGCTCCTTTAAGCAGCGCTGTTAATCCCCTCTCCTCGCGCACCAGGAAACAAAGAGGGAAGAAAAAGTCTCTTGCCTCTACGGCAGCTCCAGACTTTTCCCCAGACTCCCTCCCGGCTAGCCGTGGTGCACTAACCCCCCGCAGGCTGTGTTCACGCCACCAGCCCCAGTCCTCTCCCTGCGCTCTGACCGAAGCCCGAGCCTCAGCTCCCAGCCCCTCCCGCCGTGGCGGGTGAGCAGACAAGCCTCGGGATGGTGAGTGCCGATCGGCACCGATCCTCTCTGCGGGAATCTCACCACTTTGCCCCCCGCACCCCTGTTGCTGCGCTCTCCTCCGTGGCTCCGAATCTTCCCACCCGCCTCCACCACATGCAGTCTCCGCCCACGAAGGGGCTTCCTAGTGTGTGGAAACCGGTCCTCCTTCACAGCTCCCTCCCACTGGTGCAGGGCCCGTCCCTATCCTTTTGTCTCTGTTTATTCTTTTTTCTTTTGCCCTACCCAGGTACGTGGGGGAGTTTCTTGCCTTTTGGGAGGTCTGAGGTCTTCTGCCAGCGTTCAGTAGGTGTTCTGTAGGAGTTGTTCCACGTGTAGATGTATTTCTGGTGTATCTGTGGGGAGGAAGGTGATCTCCGCGTCTTACTCTTCCGCCATCTTCCCCTCGTCTCTCTCCTATATATTTTTAAGAGGCATGTAAATCACACAGGATCGTGTGGTGATTATCAATAAGCTACACTTTATGAAATATTTGTCCTATATTACCACATACACTCCATTTCACCCTGCATCCTGATGCTGCTAAAATATAGTAGAAAGCAACAGCATAGTACAGGGAGATCAGCTCAGTGCCCTGCGATGACCCAGAAGCAACAGTTAATTTTTTAAATATCGTTTTATTTTTAGTTAAGTAGCTTTGATATAACATTGCTTTTAGTGGTAGATCAAATACGTCCATTAACTTCAGCTTAATTCCTGTATTTTGGGAAACATTAGTTAGGAACTAACTTCCTGGATGTGTCTTTATATAATTGTCACTTTCTGCACCTTAGAGACTTTCTCTCTTCATTATCTATTAAGAGAAGTATTTCCCTCTCATCTCTAAACAGCCGTATATCTGTCTTTTCATTGATTTTTAGGTACCTCTGTGCTTGAGAGCACGAACATGACAAAACATTTCAAAATTCATTCTGATTTGGTCAGATCCTGTTGTGAGTTGACTGTTGTAAATGAGTGAGATCATCCCTTGAAAGTGTACTAACAAGCACATTATGGATTTAATGACCCTTCTATCCACAAAAGGTTAAGCTGACCCCAGAAATCAGCTGTTCATTCTTAAAAAGTAATTATAAGAACTAACAGTTATTAAACTTTTGCTTAATAAATGTACTTTTATTAAGTGTACCAGGTAATTTTCTATAACAGTCTACATGGATTATCTTATTTACCTGAACTACAATTCTATAAACTAGGTACTATTACTGCCCCCTCTTTAGTAATGTGGAAACTGAAGCACAAGGAGTTTAGACAGCTTGCCCAAAGTTATACAGCCAGTTAGCGGTGAAGACATACTTTAAGCCCAAGAAATCCAGATTTTAATCGTGATACTCCAGTACTCTTGCTTGGCTAAAGGGTACAAAAGTATGCACACATACATGTACACTCATTTCTCTAAAACCTATCACATGCTTACTGTTGTTAGCACTGTGATATCACAATACCATAAAATCTCATATGTGTGTATACTATATGTAGGTGCCCTTTTGGTAGATCATGTCCAAAGGATGATCATGTCCATCATCTTGCCAGGATGACAAGTCTGCTCCTAGTTGTAGTTACACAGCTGCTTCAGAAATTCCTGCCTTTCTCTTTTCTAAACCTCATCCAAATAGATCTTTCTGGCAATGATTCTCTGTTTTCCTTTTGAGTCAGTCAGAATGACTATTATTACAGATCTTGACCTCGGTTGACTTTAAAGTACCACCTAGCCTTCAACAGCAAAATATTACTTTGTGCCGTGGGAGAGCCAGGTATGTCTTCAAATAAGATAATGCTGTTCATACGCTGCTGATGAGGTTTGCACTGTGAATGGCGTTTACAGGCATGATGGTGACGATGCCCAGAAGTCTTCAGACTCTTGAATCAATTGAAATTGTTTGCAAGTTATCTAATTGGAGTTAGGGATTGTGATTCATTAAATACAGCTATAAATTCTTTGCTACTTCTCCCATTGATAGGTGGAGTTTCATGTCTCTGTCTCCTTGAATCTGACCTGGCTTTATTGGTGTATTTGACCAATTTCAGTGTGGAGAACGTGATATTCTGAGACTTCCAAGGATAGGTCATAAGACTTGCAGCTTCCACTTAGGTCTTTCAAATGCCTCCTCTGGGGGGAAGCCAGCTGCCATGTAAGAAGTTCAGCTTCCCTGAGCTCACCATGTTGGAGATGCCAGATGTAGGCATTCTGGTCGACAGTCTCAGTTGGAGCCACGCTTCCGTTCATTCTTTCCCAGGCACTAGATGTGAGTGACGCCATCTTGGAACTTCAAAACGAACCCAGCTACCAGCTGAGTATACAAAATGACCCCACCAACGTCACAAAAGCAGGTGAATCATACGGCCAAGTCTGGCCCAAATATCTAACGTACGTAACTGTAAGATATAATAAAAAAGTCGTTTAAAGCCACTGAGTTTTGGGGTAGTTTGTTATACAGCAATGGATATATAACCACAGCAGAAAATGATAGACGGCTCTGCCACGAAAAATCAAACCTGACATTCTGTCATCACATAACCTCAAAGTCCCCAGGCTCTAAAGAAGTCATTTCACATTTGTAAGCAGATTTCACTTCCGTGTTGGGATCCAGATCATTAAACATGGATCTCTGACTCTGCCCTGTTACCGGCCCCTCGGAGTGCATCTCCTTTGTATTCATAAATGAGTCCATGCACACTGGCTGCTCACCTGACAGAATTCTTTATCCCCTGGGTCCACTGAAAGCTCCCACAGCTTCTGATCATAATTCACGTTTTCATTAACATCTTCACCTGGACCCCAAAATCAGTTCATGTGACCAAATAAGTATTCGGACAACACCCAACTCTTCCTTCATCTGCTTGTCCACTCCTCCTGACCTCCTCTCTCAACTTCTTTGATCTTCCCCTTCCTCTCGTTGACTCTCCCCTGCAGCTCCATCTCCTTCCCAGACCTACTGCTTCTTTCTACCTCCTCCTTTCACCTCTGTATCAACTTGGGCAGTCACTTTACCTCTCTTCACATCTGTAAATTAAGGATGCAGTGAACATTAAAATTGTCATATAATTTAAATGTTAGCATATCACAGGATACAGAGTAAGTGCTCAAAATATGTTCACCTTCATTAAGATCATTACTATTATCCTTCAGCCTAAAGCAATAGTGGCCCTGGCAGTCAACTCATGCCAATAAACAACTGTCTGACTACCAACTACTACAACACATCGTCACTCCTTCCCATAAAAATCTAAATTCCATTTGGGCTCATTCAGGACCACTTCAATCATAATCAAAACCTTCAAATCAAAGTAACTACACTTCCTAGAAAATCAGAGCTTGCCATGGTATGAATAAGTATAATGTCCAACCCCAGCATACAGAGAAACTGTCACAGAGGTCCTTCCAGAAACCCAAATTTGTGCAACCAAATTATTCTTTATAATTTCATGGTTTTGTTCAATATGATTACATTATTTCTGATGGACATATCAAAGTTATTTCAGATTGGGTTAATCTGATTAGCAGAATATTAAAACTTGTTATTTTAGTCCAAGTAGTATGACACTGAACTACATTTTCTTATCAACCAAGAAAAATAACAATTTGCAATTTTGTCTTCCTAGAAGACATTCTTGTTCAGAAATTTCAAAACATTTTAATATTGCATGAATTTCATTTTTATATTGCAAAGAAGTTAATAATAACTATTAGAATTTCCTCTTCTGGGGCTCTTTTTCCCCCAGTATATGATAGATATTGAATAAGCTATGTACTTACTTATAAGCGATATCTTTCCAATCTTTAAAACTAAATATAGAGCTGCCCACTAGACATCTCCATTTAGATGTTCCATCACAATAACAACAACAACAATGATAATAATGGCTAACACTTACCATAGCACTTACTCTGTACCCAGCAGTATTTGAAGTACCTAATTTCATTTTCTCAATCTTACAATCATGACAAGACTATGAATAGGGATTATTATTCCCATTTTATGGAGGAAACGGAAGTATGAAAAATGTAAATAAGCTGCTCAGGATCACACAGCTACTGAGTGGATTCAAACCCAAGAAGATTGGCTCCAGAGTCTGGCTTTTAACCACTGACTACACACCATTTCCATTCTGCCTCTCATGGATACCTGAAACTCTCGTGATTAAAACAGAACTTATCGTTTTTAACCAAAACCCAGTACTAACTCCTGTGTTTATTAATGCCAAAAATATCACATGATCTCTCACTTATTTGCTCAGGCAAACATGGAGCTCTGAATCTGAGTAACCAGATTCCAAACACTCATCCAAACAAATCGTGACAGTTCTTTCTCCCAAATACATCATTCTTCAAATTGATTTCTCTTTCCTATTCCAGTCCAAGTGATGCTTGTCTCTCCCTCTCTCTCTCTCTCTCTCTCTCTGTCTCTCTCTCTCTCTGTCCTGGACCAGATCACTGCATTAGCCTCTTAACTAGTCTCTGCCTCCAATCCTGGCTCATACAATTCATTCTCCGTTCGGCAGTCAAAGTGAGTTTTCCAAAATGCTAAAGTAATTATGTCACCTTCTAACTTATCTTCAACAGTTTCCTGCTATCCTTAGCAAAGTGTCCAAATTCCTCAACATGGCTTATAGGGTGCTTAGGGTTTAGCCTGTGCTATTTCCCAGCCTCACCATCAACCGTGCATGAGTGATGCTCCAGTCACACTCAGCCTTCTTCAATTCTTCAAACGCAGTATGTTTTCTTTGCCTCGGGGTCTTCACACACATTATTTTCACTGTGCATACACACTGTAGAACACACCACACTTCTTCACCTGGCAAATTCTTACTTATCCCTCGAGTTCCAGTTTATGGAAGCCTGCCCTGATCTGCCCCAGGCATGTGTGCATATAGCCCTAAATTTCCCTTACAAAAGCATTAATCAAGTTCTATCATAATAGTTTTTTTTTAAACTCTCTGCATCCACCTCTAAACTGTAAACTTCATAAGTCCAAATCTATTTTATTTATAGATGCTCAATAAATGTTTGTGAATTTAATGAATAAATATAAGACACAAACGGCTAAAGAAAAGTGATACAGAGATACTATATACAAGAAACTACATATTCTTAAATTGTCTATTTTCTACCAAAAAGTAGATTTGCATGGCTACTCTGTGTGAACTACTCTATAATAAGTAATTATAAAGATGAAAAAGGAATGGTAAATGAGTGGCCATGAGCAAACTACAATGGAGAAAGAACAAATGAAGGTATAGATTAAACATCACTCTTGGAGGTGATAAATATGTGCTTATTTAAAATCATAGTCACTGAGATATACACAAGTATTGATAAGATTACTGAAACAATAACTAAGGTTGAAGAGAATTCTGTTGATCTAGTCTTGAGGAGAAAGTTGATTGAAGATTTTGGAAAATTAGTGTTTACAGGGTTTCCTTTACAAACTCTGCAGCCCCCTAAATTTATGAGGAGTGAAATTAAGACTGGAGGTCCGGTGTAAACTGGATCAAGATCCCTTAGCCAAAGGAGGAGAATAGGAACTTATAACTAAAAGGGAGGACAGGAACACAATCATTCTGATCAAACACTTTGCACCACAATCATTTTTAAGAATCAAAATTTTGTGGATTCAATAGTTTTGAACACCTACTATAATTTAGGTTCCAGGAATGTAACAGGGAAATATGTCCTTACTTTCTGTAGATCTGTGTAAGTACCAGAGACTCATGATTTCAGCTCTAGGTTTCAGGTTGAAGAAAATAAGTGCTGAGATGACCTGAAATTATTTATAGTGGAATAACCTCAATGGATCAAAGAAAACCATCATTGATTAAAAGCAACCCCTTCATATGGACATTAGTACAAATATGGTAATCAAAGAACCATGTGTTTCATGTACTTCTGAAAATATGTTTGAAATCACCCTTCCAGAGAGATTAGCATGGCAAAACCCAATTAGGGTAAGCCAGGGACCATTCCCTGATGAATCAGTCTACAAAGTACCATGTGTTTACATTTATAAGTCCCTGGGGCCCCAAAGATCCACAGATTTCAACAGAGTCAGACCCTAGAGTGAGTGAATTACTTCTGAAGAAAACAGGACTTCACACAGTACACCAAGGCAGGTAATGATAGATTTAGCACAAGGTAACCTTTTGCTCTGGAGGCCCCCCAACATTGGGAAAGTCAATTCAGTGTTGCTTTATCTTATTCTGATATAATAAATAAAGAATGAACCTAATTTACTTCAAATGCTTATGCCTCATGGTTTTAAAACAATCTTTAAAAATTCCTATTCACTCACGTCTTAGCTGCAACAATACCATTTTCCCCCTGCAGCTCCCTATATATTTTAATTATGAAGGGGAAGGAAAGCCTATAAAACCTGGCAAATAATATGAAATTATGTCCTTAGTTTAATTAGAAAACATTCTTTAAAAAGGATCCATATGTAACTCCTCTTGAATGGAGAGATTAAAATAAATATTAGTCTAAATTATTCCATATAAATTTCATTTGCAGCATTCTATGTGGAATTTTGTAAAGAGTTATGGGAAACACTTAGCAGAATATTTTTGTTATGCTAATGACCTCAAAGCCATGCCATATTTCATTCTTCAGGACGTTGCATAGGCAGGTCGAAGAGAGACTATGAAGGAGATTACTGAATGCGCTTAAATTTCAGAAAGGAAAGTACAGTTATCTAGACACTGGATATTAGAGTGTATTTTTATTAATAAAATACATACATTTTCAAGTTCTTTCTCTTTTTTAATAACATGTTTTGAGCTTTTGGATTCTCTCTCTTTTCTGCATGCTCACATCTCACCTGTCTTCATTGCAGCTGCCAACAGCACTAAGCTTTGTGTGGGAAATTATCATTTGGGAACACAGCAGTTTTGACTTTTTTGTGAGACTGCTTGTTTCTTCCTTTGATGAACAAAAGCACTTCTATGGAGTTTGTGTGTTTCTTCTAGGAAACACCTTAAAGAAATAATTAGCTAGGCTGGTAGTTTCAGGAGAGAAAAAGTGAACCTTTACCGCTACCAGAAAAGCCTATTTTTTTGTTTTGGTGAATAATCCATAGTTTTCTTTGTGAACACAAGTCCTTTATAAAATGAAAGTTGTAAAGACCTTTAAAAATGATCTTAAAGCAACAAGGATCACTCACAAATGGTGCTAATTTTGACTTGCTGAGGGTTTTGTTTTGTTTTGTTTTTTATTCATTACTGCATTGATCTCAACAGCTGTAGGTACTTAAACTCTCTTTCTGGACCCCTTTCACCCTACGCTGTGCACAAGAGAAGAAGTAGGGACAATTATTACCAATTTTTCAGAGCCTAGGGAGCTGCTTAGGAGGAGGATGGACGTTCTTCTTCCTGCCACATTCCCCTCACACTCACCAATTGCAACAGCGTCTCATAAAATAGCACAGTAATATTCATTAGGAAAAATAGAATTTTTATACATAAGAACAAAGGAAAAAGAAGTGGTAAGAGAAAGACAGGAAAGAAGGAAATTTAAGCTAGTCTTTTTCAAGCTAAGGGTGTCTCCAGTGGTATATAATGAAAGGTCTTTGTGGATTTCATTGGGTGTATGTGAGCATTTATGGCACCTGTGCCTGCAAGGGAGCCACACCAGCATCCAAATGGTAATACTGGTGTGTAATTACAGAGCACTTAACTGCATTCAGCCTTGGCTTGTTTCTCTGATAATTTCCACTTTCCCTGTTCAAGAAGCTGTGGACACTAGAAGCTGAGGTTCAAGTACCTGCAGCTGTTGAGATACATGAATGTAGTAGCTGTTTTTAAAAAAGTTTCCAGTAGGAATGCTGTTTAAGAGGAAAGTTTGACAAAAGTACAGTTAAAATATTCTACTTACCTTTCCAAAGCCGTAAAATCCTACATCTCTAATTGGATCGTTCTTTAGTCCTCTTTCCTCTTCATTTCACAAGCTGGCTGCGCTCCTTCACACCCCACTCAGTAGACCTGGTCCTCCTTGCCCACTGTTGAATTCTCAGCATGGAAAATGCTCCTTTGATTTTTATTCAGCTCTACAGACAGACATAGCCCGTATGTTGTCTGCACTGGTGATATATAACAGATTCAGAGGTTTTAAAATGTGTTAACCTGTTTGTATAAAAGAGTACAAATGTTCCAAAAGTACAAAGCCTTGTCAAATCTGAACAGAAATCTGCTTTCATTTTCTTGCATTTCCCTCCTCCAACCAAACTACTGAATGCGTTATTTATTTGTGTTTAGTTCTTCTTAAAGTTTGGAACATTAGGAAACCCAAAGGTAACAAAAACAAAAATTAATATAATTTCATTTTCAGCACCTTGGAGAGAGTGTGTATCATCTTCCGTTTCCCCAAAACCCTTTATTTCAGGAACAAAAATATAGGGATTATTTAGAAACAGTACTGCTTGATTAATTATTACTACTCTTCTCATTTTATTGTATTTTACAAATAGCTTCTTCAAATTAATATAAAAATTGAGAGCCTTTATAAAATTTCCACGACACAAAACTTAACTATTACTTTGACCTTTTGGTACTTTCAGCAAGCAATTCTTTTGTTTCTAATTATGAGTTACTTTTCTAAATTGGTCACTAACTGCTTACTTTTGGTCAAAGTGTAATTTTTCTCTTCCTCTGAGTGTGTATATACATATGTGTATTTAGATAGATACATGATAGATACATGATAGATAGATGATTGATAGAGGATAGATAGAGAAAGCAATACTAAGTCAAATGGGGTAAAATATTACCAATAGGTAAATCTGGGTAAAGGGTGTACTATTTTTATTTTTGCAAATTTTTAAGTGTAAAATTCTTTCCAAATAAAAAGTTTTAAAATTTCTATGTGGTTTAAACACGCATAACTAAGAATTTATTCTCAACCTCTCCCCATAGCTCTTTCTCTCCACACATGCCTTGAGCTCCAGGTATACCAGGCTGCTTGTAATTTCCTCAAATGAGTGTGCTTATCCTCTAGTCTACCTGGAGAACTACAACACACTGTACAAGACAACACCTGAGACCATCTCCCCAGAAAAGCTTTTTCCTGATCTCTGCAAGCAAGTATTTTCTTCACTGTGAGAAGTGATTTTTTTTAACATGTCTGTCTTCATTAAAATACAAGATATAAAAAAATGAAACTGCATTTTGTGTGACCCTGGGCATGTTAATTAACTTCTGGTGCTTCGGTTTATTTATAATATGGAGATGACAGCACCTACTCATAGGGATATTTTGAGGATTAAATGGGTTAACTCATGTAAACGACTTAGAACTACCTGAGGAATAGCAGATACTCCATAATGTTAGTTACTTATTATGGTTGTGCTGGTGGTGTGATGGTGCAAAATAATACAGCATCAGAAAAGTACTAGAATAATAGGTGTAGGAGGGATCACAGTATATTCTACACTAAAACTTGAAGAAACTCATTAAGTATTTTTAGGTGAATGAATCAATGATCAGGGAGTATATTAATATAATATTATGGGGAAGAAGTAAGGAAGGTCTTGGGCTTCCCTGGTGGCGCAGTGGTTGGGAGTTCGCCTGCTGATGCAGGGGACACGGGTTCGTGCCCCAGTCCGGGAAGATCCCACATGCCGCGGAGCGGCTGGGCCCGTGAGCCATGGCCGCTGAGCCTGCGCGTCCGGAGCCTGTGCTCCGCAACGGGAGAGGCCACAAGAGTGAGAGGCCCGCATACCACCAAAAAAAAAAAAAAAAAAAAAAAAAAAAAAAAAAAAAACTAAGGAAGGTCTCAACCACAATGATAACAAGAGGGAAAGAAGGGGAAAATAAATTTTAAAAGCCTTCATGTAGATCTATATCAAGGGAAAGGATAAAAGCTATTATGTCCTCATTATCTTAGAAATTTCACAAAGCCACGTTTTAGGTGGTATTTCTGGGATATGGTATCACCACGGCCATTGGCACTATGTTTCAGACGATATGGATCAGCCTCTGACTGGGTTCAAGTGCTTTTCTCTGTGTTATGCAAGACGTTTTTTAAAAGTTTAGTTTATTATGTATGTGTGACAATCATTAGTCAGTGTGTGATTATAGCTGTATGTTTGAAAGGGTCCAGATCAAGGGTAGTATATAACTACATAAAAAGATAATAAATTTTTAATGAGATAAGCAAGCTATGGGAGGAGAAAAAAAAAGAGAAATGTAACAGTTTAAGCTTCATTAATTTTAATATTAATTTGTTCATATCCTATAGGGCTTTGAATAGAAAAAGAAAAAAAAGATATAATCTTGGCCCAAAACCCTGTTTCATCAGAGAAATGAACAGATTTTGTGTATCAATGTAAAAATAAATGAACACATAATAGCAAGAATACAACTGTCTTGTCTGTTGATAGTATTTTATTTAAAAGTTCACAATTAGAGCGCTTGTAATAACACAAAAAGTTTAAAAGTGACAAAGGCTGCCTGTAGGAAGGACTTTTCTTATATGTAGAAGGAACAAGGATCTTGTGCTTAAAATGTGTAAAACGTTCATCGCAGAGTGGGACTCAGTAGATCAACAGAATCTATAATCTGAAGGGAATGAACATAACTTCCAAGTTATCCCAAAGTTGGCAGGAAGGAGGGGGGGTTGCAGAGATGGCATAAATCTGAGGATTTCACTTGGCTCAGGTTACAAATCCAAAGGAAAACAAGAAGAAACCACCTCAGCGGTATCCACCATCTGCTGACATACTACAAAACACAAAACTGCAAACCAGTGTCCTTTAAAGAAATCCATACTTTAAAGACCTCTGTCACACGTCTCAAATTCAGCACTGTGGGAGGGGATAAGGATATTCCTGGTTAAGCCAGAGAGAATGATGATTAAAAAGAAGCAATACACAAACATCATGATGGAGGAGTTCATAAATTAAATCCATATTTCATTTCAACCATTTTTATAGTATTCTGCCTTTGTTAAAGTGTCCCGAGTATGGCAGATGGTATTTAAAAACAATGACAATAGTGTCCGTAAAGTATATATAGAAAGAGTTCAGAAGATAGAGCAGCAACTTTTTCGACCTTGATCATCGTTAATCAGCACCATCAAATGTTAGCTGCAAAGAAGCATGTAGGTAAGCTTAGCACACCAAAAATAAGGCATTTAGTAAATGAAGGAATTCTCGTGAAGGACTCTCTAAGTAAGGTTTTTAAAAAGTGACTGACAACAATTTAATTGTGAAAGAAGAGAATATTAAGGCATAACTAAGTAAACTGAAATAAACCTTGATATCAATATTCATCTCTGGGAAAGAAAGTTGTGAATCAGTTTCTTTAGATAAAAAACTGGCTTAGGTTGATTTAAGAATGGAGATGGGGCATCCATTTCTCTATGCCGCTTTCCCAGCACGGTACTGTCTGTAGTGGAAGAGACTCTTGGCGTCCACATTGCGAGATTTCTTCACAGCTTCCGCAAAAAGTTTGGTCACCTGAAAATATAAGGGTAGGAATCTTAGCAACGCATATGAAATGAAAGCGGCAGCAGGAGTGAAAAGTCACAGTTTCTGTTCCCAATTTTCAAAGGGGCAGGAGATGGAAGACACAAACATTTTTATTTAACGGGGACTTTCTCCTGTATCTCAGACCTCAACATGAATAAGCTTGTTTCCCCCCACCCCCCATGGGGATTAAAACTGACTCAGGGGGAAAAAATACAATGGGCAGAAAGTTAACGAGTCTTGACAAACATTTCTTCTCCCTGTGATAAATTTGGTGGGTCATGTCCAAGTAGACGGGAACATACCTCCTGCGATCATTTCCTGTGAATTGGACAAGTGCTTGCACTGTATCTGGATCTTCAATGATCATTAACCTGTTGCTTTTATGCGGTGGCTTTCATTTAGACACGATGGAATAAAATTGTGTATCTTTATTCCATGCCACACCACACATGTTATTTAAAGGATAATTGTATGGGTAATGAGAGAACCATGGCTATCCATGGCTTCTGATTATCTCAACTCCTTGATCACCAACTGTCTCAGATAGGCCATGACCTACCAAAATAGACCATTATTTTAGATTCTATTTAGAAATTCTTCTCCATTCTGAAAGTTACAAGAAAGGGAGAAGAGAGATGTGCACTCTTAAGGGAGGCGCAGAAATAAAAACCCTCAGGCAGGCTATCTGTGAGAAAAAGAACATACCTGGAAATTAGTGAGGAGAGCAATTCCACTGTCAACAGCTGTCCTCCGAATCACATAATTATCATGGACAAATTTAGTGTTGTTATTGGGGAGGTTAATCACCAAGTCAATGCTGCCGTCTCTAATCAACCTGGAGGAATAAACAAAATAAACACAAGTTTGCAGGAGACTATGTATATTTTATAATTAGTTTTTTTAAATACTAATGTAAATTACTTCTCTTAACCATTCAAGTCCATTCCATACTGAGTTGATTGACACCCGCCCTCCTTTATTCCTAAGAAGATGTACAAATTACACACATTTGGGGGTTATAAATTTTTGTTGTGTTCTTGAAAGAATTCTGGTGAATGCCTAACTAATCGAATGGAAATATTTGTTTCTCTTTAAAATGCTATCTATCCATAGCAAGAACTAGTAATTGGATAGACAATTATTTATTTTACAGGAGGTGGTTCCTCCAGCACTGAAGGCCATTTGGCCCCCATACTCCCCCCTCAGATCAACTTTACTTCATTGCCTGTTTCCCAGTGCCTTAGCTGATGGTGTGGAAATACAGGTCGCCTGATTTTAAATTAAAACATTTCACATTCTGTTGCTGGGCTACTACACACACTAGGAGACATTTAATCAAAATGTCAAAAGCATGAAGTATTGTTTTACAAAGCCCTAAGGCGGGCATATAGCATCATTAGAAGTCTACTAAAGTCAGAACAATGTGCCCTTCTTTTATTAATTTGATAATAATTTAGGTTACTTTCTTAAGAGCCCTATCAAATAGTATATCACATAGAATTTGGTATGACTTAGCCATTCAGTAGGCTGTAACATCCTGTAGCACCTGAGAATTATCTCCCATGTACCCGTGCCACATAGCTCCATAAGTGTTGATGTAATGATGTTCCTGAAGGCTCACGTAGTGTGCTGAAATAAATGTCTTACAAAACCTAGTGATGTACAGAATCCTAAAGACGCTACCAGAAAACTACTAGAGCTAATCAATGAATTTGGTAAAGTAGCAGGATTCAAAATTAATGTACAGAGATCTCTTGCATTCCTATACACTAATGATGAAAAATCTGAAAGAAAAATTAAGGAAACACTCCCATTTACCACAGCAACAAAAAGAATAAAATACCTAGGAATAAACCTACCTAAGGAGACAAAAGACCTGTATGCAGAAAACCATGACACTGATGAAAGAAATTAAAGATGATATAAACAGATGGAGAGATATACCATGTTCTTGGATTGGAAGAATCAACATTGTGAAAATGACTATACTATTGAAAGCATTCTACAGATTCGATGCAATCCCTATCAAACTACCACATTTTTCACAGAACTAGAACAAAAAAATTCACAATTTGTACAGAAAAACAAAAGACCCCAAATAGCCAAAGCAATCTTGAGAAAGAAACACGGTGCTGGAGGAATCAGGCTCCCTGGCTTCAGACTATACTACAAAGCTACAGTAATCAAGATACTATGGTACTGGCACAAAAACAGAAATATAGATCAATGGGACAGGATAGAAAGCCCAGATATAAACCCACACAACTATGGTCAGCATATCTTTGATAAAGGAGCAAAGAATATACAACGGAGAAAAGACAGCCTCTTCAATAAGTGGTGCTGGGAAAACTGGACAGCTACATGTAAAATAATGAAATTAGAACACTCCCTAACACCACACACAAAAATAAACTCAAAATGGATTAAAGACCTAAATGTAAGGCCAGACACTATAAACTCTTAGAGGAAAACATAGGCCAAACACTCTATGACATAAATCACAGCAAGATCCTTTTTGACCCACCTCCTAGAGAAATGGAAATAAAAACAAAAATAAACAAATGGGACCTAATGAAACTTAAAAGCTGTTGCACAGCAAAGGAAACCATAAACAAGATGAAAAGACAACCCTCAGAATTGGAGAAAATATTTGCAAATGAAACAACTGACAAAGGATTAATCTCCAAAATTTACAAGCAGCTCATGCAGCTCAATATCAAAAACAAACAACCCAATCCAAACATGGGCAGAAGACCTAAATAGACATTTCTCCAAAGAATATATACAGATTGCCAACAAGCACATGAAAGAATGCTCAACATCACTAATCATTAGAGAAATGCAAATCAAAACTACAATGAGGTGTCACCTCACACCGGTCAGAATGGCCATCAACAAAAAATCTACAAACAATAAATGCTGGACAAGGTGTGGAGAAAAGGGAACCCTCTTGCACTATTGGTGGGAATGTAAATTGATACAGCCACTATGGAGAACAGTATGGAGGTTCCTTAAAAAACTACAAATAGAACTACCATATGACCCAGCAATCTCACTACTGGGCATATACCTGAGAAAATCATAAAGACTCTTCAAAAAGAGTCATGCACCACAATGTCCATTGCAGCTCTATTTACAATAGCCAGGATATGGAAGCAACCTAAGTGTCCATCGACAGATGAATGGTTAAAGAAGATGTGAGATATATATATATATATATATATATGTACAATGGAATATATATTACTGAGCCACGAAAAGAAAAGAAATTGAGTTATTTGTAGTGAGGTGGATAGACCTAGAGTCAGTCATACAGAGTGAAGTAAGTCAGAAAGAGGAAAATAAATACCGTATGCTAACACATATATATGGAATCTAAAAAAAAAAAGGTTCTGATGAACCTAGGGGCAGGACAGGAATAAAGACACAGATATAGAGAATGGACTTGAGGACACGGGGAGGGGGAAGGCTAAGCTGGGACAAAGTGAGAGAGTGGCATGGACTTATATATACAACCAAATGTAAAATAGATATCTAGTGGGAAGCAGCCATATAGCACAGGGAGATTAGCTGGGTGTTTTGTGACCACCTAGAGGGGTGGGATAGGGAGGGTGGGAGGGAGACGCAAGAGGGAGGAGATATGGGGATATATGTATATGTATAGCTGATTCACTTTGTTATAAAGCAGAAACTAACACCACTGTAAAGCAATTATACGCCAATAAAGATGTTAAAAAAAAAACCCAAAAAACCTAATGATGACATAGCCTAAGGCATAACAACCAACCTGATCAAAGAATGGCAAATTAGGTAATACAATAGATGACATTACCATAGCACGCCCCCTAGTGTCCTGCATGCTGCAAGTCCTCAGTAAACTGACTGATTCATTGATGTACAACCTCAGTGAAATGCAGCTGAGCATTCTTGATATACACAATATAAGTTTGCCATAAAATACAGAGTGCTGCATTACATTCTTCATGCCCATGATTCTCACCACTGAGATCTTGGTGTCAGTCAAGGAATGGATACTTACTAGGAGACATTTTGAGAGATGCTACATATCACCATGTACATATATGGAATTATGTGTTTTGTAGTAATAGCAAAGTTCATGAGAAGGAAGCTTTACTATCGTTCACCAATTTCGTCATTTTAAATTGGATGACTAAGAAGACTTGCTATAGGGTAAGGTGATATATTTACATCACAATAGTTCCCAAAGTTAATCTTTCATCTGTTTTGCTATCACAGAATATTCTGCCCAGTTCTTACTTTCTGATGGAAGAGAGGCTGGGATTCTGTCCTTCTTGAGACGGCCACGCCACTGGGGTGGCAGGGACATTGTTGGCATTGAGCCAGTCTGATGTGGCTTCCGTAGCAAAGAGCTGCATTTAAGATGGAAAAGTCGGTTACTGTATCACAGGGAAAGTTTTCACAGAACAAAGACACCCACTGGGACACACGTGTCATTTAAAGCATAGAGCAGAAAAAACTGGTGAATATGAGATGCAAAATGATGTCAGAAATAGAGACTTAGACTCAGCATCTAGAGTCATGGGCACTTTAAATATTTTTAAAATATTTGCAGTAAGAAAAAATTTAATAACCTCAATTGTAACTGCTTTTGTAGAGGAGAAAAATAAAGAGTTGTTGATGGCTGAAAATTCATTGTTATTAGGCCAACAAACCCTCATGACCACAGGTCCAATGAGCCTTGGGACTCATTCTGTTTTACAGAACCAGGCTTTGTGTGGAGATATTCATGGCAAAGAATTTTTGCCTGTAACTGTTAACACCTGGAAACTATGACTTCGTATGGAAACAGAAAAAGGAAAAATGGAAAATATATGGAAATACATTGAAACTTTATCCTAATTCTGTGTATGCAAAACTCTCTAAGTTTTTAGCCAGCAAATTTTATTGAGTTTGTGGTAATTGTGTTAAAACTTAAAGCTAGTCTTTCTAATTAGTTTATTCCATTGAAGTTTTGAAACTGTCAAGTTAGACATCTTTCAAGTGGAGAGGTTATATTTTGCGCTATTTTATTCGCTAATATTCTTCAGTATTCTTTTTTGCAGATAGAATGCTGACAGAAAACAACTTAAAAAAATAATATCACATACCTTGAAGCCTTCATTGTGTAATTGTTCAGCCACACCAAGGAATTGTGGACGGAATGATTGCTGAAATTAAAGGAATTTAACTGAATTCACTTTCCAGATATACATGTTATTCATTTAGTCATGCAATATGGCATTCTCTCATGTCATAAAAGGCAATGCCATGTGTTGCCAGGTGCTTTCTATTCAAAGATGACAAGTTTTATCCTTTTATTCTCCTTTAATGAGTATAACCTCTTACTTATTTTCCGATATAGATGAAATTCCATCCACATTGTCTTGCTTTCTACTGTCTTACTTCTTACCCCTCAAATTCCTTCACCCCCTACTTAATCCACTTAGTCTCTGCCTGTAGAATCAGATTCACCCCAGTTCTGGAGGAACCCTTCTCCTGGTCAGGGAGAATTTAAAGTCACCTGGATTAGGCGCTCAGCACCAAGTCAGCCTTGTTGGATGTTTTGCTGTTCAACCCGTTCTAATTGCTGAATTCTAACTTTGGACTGCACTTCAGTAACTAGGTCCTGTCCTAGTAGTTCATGCACCGTTCCCTACAATAAGTCAATCATTTGGAACTCAGTTTGGCAAAGGGTAAAAGAATGGGCTCTGGAGTCACTAAGCTGCATTTCAAATACCGTCTGACCTGCAGATACCAGTCAGAACCTCATTATGGATCTGTTTCAGTGTCGTCCCCCAGGTGGAAAAGATAAATATCCGACATGACAGTATTGGCAGTTTCCAGCCAGGGAACTACTCTGCCTTCCGGTCTGGGGTGTTGGCTTTCATAGTCACATTATAAACTTCTATCAAACACGTATTGAACACTTGTGACACATAAAATAGGCTCTCTACAAAAAGAAATTACAGCTGTCAGCTTGCATCTGAGTAGCCCCAGATTTAACAGCTGATTGAAAATACCTGGGTAAGAAATCATTTGTTACTAAAGGTGAAAAGTACAAGCTGATTTATTTCCTGGAAAACATTTATAAGGAAGAAAGTCTTTTAAAAATGATAAAAATAAATATTTCCTCTAATTATCATTTTCACATTAATCCAACTTCTGGCTACAGAACCAAAAGCCAAGTTAAGGCTGTGTCATGCCTGTGGACTCTACTGGGACGTCTGGATTGACAATGCTATGGTTGTTCCTAATGATTCTGTATTGAAGATAAAAGGTTATTCATGTCACTTGGAGTTGTCTTTTTCAAATAAAATGCTTGCTTTGTGTTCCTGGGCAATGCTGAAGCGCAGATGTCAGGATGGTACTCTTCACAAGCATCACTGAATAGCCCAATCAGAGGGGAAAAAACAGTGAGGGCTCTTGATCTACTCTAGAGTAAATCATTTATTGTTAAAGGGTGTTCCAGAAAACTTCAAAACAAGGCAGATTGCCTACTCATAGCAACTAAAAATAAACCCTGATGGAAAGATTGCAGGAAAATCAAAGACGATTTTGTTGCCACATAAACCTACATTACGCCTTTCTTATATTAGGATCTATGCTTATGGAAAGGGTCTTGGTAGAAATACAGTACATATAATAGTTGACAAGGATCCTTTTTTTTTTTTTTTTTTTTTGCAGTACGCGGGCCTCTCACTGTTGTGGCCTCTCCCATTGCGGAGCACAGGCTCCGGACGTGCAGGCTCAGCGGCCGTGGCTCACGGGCCTAGCCGCTCCGCGGCATGTGGGATCTTCCCAGACCAGGGCACGAACCCGTGTCCCCTGCATCGGCAGGCGGACTCTCAACCACTGCGCCACCAGGGAAGCCTGACAAGGATCCTTTGACAAAATCTAAATCTTGATTTTTTTTTTCCCTAAGTCCTAGTTACGCAGGATTGATGTCATGAATATTTCAAACTTCCCAAGTAATTTGACCATAGGATTAACTTTGAGAAGGCAGAAACAGAGGGTCTCTGTGTGTGAAGGAGTAGGGTAGGAAAGAGAAAATAAAGAAAAATTAGGAACACTGAAATATAACAAATGAGCATGTACACATGCACACACACACACACACACACACACACACACGATCTATTTACTAAATGTTGAGTCGTGGTTGATACTTGCTAGTGATAAATTAAAATTTGAAATATGTGTTAAACTACCAACAATAAGAAAAAATGTTTCCCGGCTCAGCATCCCTTTTGCCTTTCCTCCATATTTCTCTTTTCCCCCAATTTTCTCTTGCAACCTGCTGTGAAAAGTTAGAGGTAAGGTTTCTTCCATTAAATCTTTCTACTCATAGCAGGTAGCTGGGTCAGGGTGGGGCAATGACGAGAAAAGAAGACCTTTACTTCAAATAAATGGTATAGATGTTGACCAATCTCCCCATATATACGTGAAGGAATAATAAAGCAAATTAACTGAAACAGTGCTGGCTACCAGGGCTCTTCTGTGATTGAAGTCTACATAACATCATGCTAAATGAATGTTTATCTCAGGAAATCAAAATGCAATGGTGGACTTTCTTTCTTAGTACATAACTCAACGAAATGTATTCTCTTGTATTTACTGGCCTTAACCCCGTTTATATATTAGCAGTACTATTTTAGGTCCTTTTCAGTTCTGACTTTATGTATTTGGATGAATATATATGAATTCTTCTGTCCAAGTGGAATCATGTTAAATAAAATGTGTTTTTTTAAGCATAATGTATCCTGAAATATGGAATTATAATTACTTTATCCACAGTTAATATGAAGCTTAGGTAGATTTGTTCCCATTCTGCCTAAGAAGATGTCCAGTGAGTTTTAGCTATTAACTCTAGGGTTAGTACATTCTGTCATATTGTTCAGTTAAATTTGTGATTATCCTTTTTAAAGAAATCACTATAAACGAAAATCCTCCATATAATAGTGAAGAGATTATACACTGACTGTTGGTGATGGCAGCTTTTCTTTGCCTCCCATATAAAGTAGGTTAGAAAATGATTTCTGCATATCTCTAGAGGCTTAGAGTCTTAATGATCAATTTTACCACAGCTGCAAATATTTTATTAAATATAACTTTACTATTAAATATTTCTTTAAATATACTTTTTAAATTCTGTAATTAAAATACATATATATTTAAATTCCTTACATTATGCATGCATGCACAGGGAGAAAGTTCTTTGCAAAAATTCATGTAGCTGCTGGAACACTGATTTCTTTAAAAAAGAATACACCAAAAGGTAAAACTTAAATGGACAAAACCTCATTGCTTTAAGAAAACTTTTTGTTCCCTACAAACCCCCTTTTTTCCCTACAAAGCAAAAATTCTGTTCACTGATGCCAAAATCACACTAGTACTTCATGGGGATCAAATTAATTTTTGCTTTACATTTCCCTGCAGCACTGGAACCAAACAAGGCACTATTTTATACATCACTGCCTTCTTAAAGTGGTATTTTAAAATGTTAGCATTATTCTGATTAGTTGTGAGGACGGGGACTAAGGGCATGGTCTCCTCTGGATGCCCCCAGGTCTCACATTAAACTTTAAGCCATAACTAGAAGTTGGAGAAATACTCTTATACTTGCGACTTAATAATACTTAATACCCATTATAATGTGATGAGTCTCTCATATGGTGTGATGTGTCTCTGAACTGCCATTAAGCTTCGCAATTGCAATTCATCTTGTTAGCTTCTGTTCTAACTGTTCACCATCGACCTTCTGGCACCTTTATGAAGCAAAATCCCAATTTAGTCTTTGCAGAAACTTCTCCAAAGCCGCTACCCATCCAGTCTCCAGAGACTAATTTGCTGATATTAAGGCACTCTAATGCGACAGCATCTCTAATAATTACCCACTGATTTGAAAATACCTGGTATTATTCTAATTATATTTTTATTGATTTGTATGTAACCATGCAGGATTTGAAATTATTAAAAGTATGGCAGGGGTGATATATAAAACCATCTATTGTTATTATAGGCTCCAAGAATTACTAACCTCAAATGAAAGTGAATGATCAATTGGGAAACATCTAGTATTTTTCAGGAAATTTATAAACAAACAGTTTGTACACTCTTGTAATAATATTCCAAGGAGTAATAAGAGTTTCCTGGCTCCCATTTTGCCCTAAGATTTACATTTGACTTGCAATAATAAACCAATAATGTCCTTCTCACCGTATGAAGATATTCACGTATAATTACTTCACCCTGCTTTGACTTAGAAGGTTTACTAAGTAACAATATTTCAAGAACTTCCACAGTACACTGTGGGATGTGCTGACTTTCTTAAGCCCATTAAGTCACTGCCCTTTAAGAACTTTCAATTCGTCTTGGAGTGTCAGGCTAAGAAAATTTCTCAAATAATGCCCATGTCTTCTTCAACTTTGAATCTTTGACATTTAGTAGAAATTGAAATGTGAATGAATGAATGTAAGGAAGGAAGGAACAGAGGTCAGGAGGGGATAATACTGACTTCAGTTTGGGATGTGCTGTGTTTGAGACATCCAGATAGAGGTATCCAGCAAATTGTTGGAAACAGGGGATGGCTGAGGATAAAGATTTAAAGTTGATCGTTTTAGATGGAGAGTGGATACCACAGACATGAATGAGCTGGCAAAGGGGAAAGTCAAGAGAAAGAACTAGACATAGACATAGACACAGACTCAGAAAAAGAGTTGAGACCCAACCTTATGGAAAGCCTAGGTTCAGAGGCTAAGGAGGTAGAACTAAGAATAAAAACACAGAAAAGATGTAACCAAAGAGTAGAATAGAATCCTTTTGAAGCTACCCTAAATCCTGTTCAGGATAAGTATCACTTCACTAGAGATTTTTTTCTTTCTTTCTTTCTTTTTTTTTTAAATTGTTTATTCACTTATTTGTGTTGGCTGCTGCAATGAGAAAAGGCAAAAATCAGGGAACAGAGTACAAATGTCCATTCCTTCTAGAAGTTGCTGGGGTTTTTTTAGTGGAACTTTAAACAAATCTCCCCTCTTCTATACCACCATTAAGGTCATTTCCCCCACCAACTCCCAGCATGTGCCCACAGGCATGCATACAACCACACATCACTTACCTGAATTCCAATCAGGATGCCTTTCTGGGGTAACTTAAATCCTGTGGAAAGCATTGCCTTTAGGAAAGCGGTATGAATACCTTCACCAAAGCAAGCCACCTGTTTAGAATAAATGAAAAAAATAAAGTAAAAGAAAGCAAATGATAGTCACCCAACCTTACCAAAAAACAAACACAAATGAAAAGTCAGAGACTCCTATGCTAGATTTTATTGAGTTACCAAAGGACCATGTAATCTGAATCCAGGGATTAAAAATCTGGCTAGGGCAGACGTATCTTGTGTTTTTAATTAAGCATAATGAATAAATAAGCAATTCTTTCTCTATCCAACAACACTCCATGGAGCAACGCAACTGGATTCTACTGTGAGATATCTGGATACAAATTACAGCTTCTGGCCCATCATATGGTGAGTTACCAAATGTTAATACGACTTAATGTTTAAATAACGGTATATGTCTTGTATGCTATGCAACAGGGCATGAATTCATGGGTCAGTAGCACAAATGCATAACTGCTGATCAATCAGTTAGGAGTCATTTCATATGTATGAGAAAGCCTTCAGAGAAATTCAATGAATCTATGAAAATCTCAAAGGAACTTGTTCTTTTATTATTATTATTGTTTTCATAAAATGAACCAAAATACCTTGCTACTAGTCCTGAATATTATAGCCTAAAGTAAAAAAAATTCCAAATTAACATATAATGTTGGGATATACAGAGGCTTCCCCTAGGGTAACTGTGCTACAATATAACTACAAGTCAAACGCCCACACTAACTACAGAACAAGTATATCTGAGCATGATAGTAGATTCTGCCATGCACATTATCATTTGGCACGGGTAGAGAACCACCATTAGAGTAAATAACACTGATGGCTAAATTCATTCTTTAAGCAAATGACGACCTTACTGTCAAAGGAAAGTTCTCATGACTATGATTTTCAGTTGATCACCAGTACATGCTGCTTTTTACTCCACAGTGAACATTTTCTTTGGTCAAGAACTGGCTAACCAAATTAGTAATGTCACCCTAAGCTAACAGAACCCAAACCATACTGAAAGAACCTGGGCAATTCCATCATAAGTGCATATACAACCCACAAGAGGTTTCAGCAGTTTTCTACAAATAACATAAAAAGTAGTTAAATATGTAAGTAAAGATTAGGACTAACATTCCCACCTCACCACTAGGAAAGCTAAAGGTTTATTTAATCCCACAACAAGCCATTTTAACACTGAAAATGTCTCTGAAGCATAACTGAGATTTCACTAAGCTAGAATTATTATTATGATTTCAGTTATAAAACAGAACTTGTAATATTGTACTTAGTGACACTTGGAAATATGACTCTAATGGAAGAAGAATTCTCTCTCTGTACTTCTGAAACAGATACAAGTAAGGGGGAGCTGAATTTCTAATTCTCTCATATTTTCGTATTTCAACAACTCCAATAACGTATGTCTGGAGGCAGAATGGACATAGATACAGTACTGAAAATAGATTTGCCACACTAAAGAAAACAGCATGAAGGAAAACAGATCTCTCCCTGATGTGAATCCTGGGCTGGCTGAAAACAGCCTTGCTACTGAGTGACCAAGGGATCACAATGAATATCAGAGTAGCTCCTTAAACAGCAGAGAAATGTAATGTAAGTCCCTTGTTTTCAAGTTAGGTTTTCTCATCTATTAAATTAACAGAAGCAGCAAAGGAGCTAAGAGAAGGCAATCATCAGTCCAAATACGAACAAGATAGCCATTTATTCCTCACTGCCTCCCTTCCTGTTTCACTTGGCTTCTCATCACAGATCTTGCTTGCAACCAGGCAACCATATAAAATATCACGTATATGTTGCAATTAGGTATTTTCCCCTTTCAGGTTTTCCTCAACACCAAGAGGAAACAATGACGCCTCCCAGTCTGATGTTGCCACCCCCATGGGCACTGATGAGAATCTGAAGGCTGTACCTAGTAAGTCTGTCAAGGGCTAGGTGATTCATAAAATGTCCTGGCACTAACATGTAGGGAACTCTCTGGTATCTGACAGCTTTCTACAAGAAACACATTTCACATTCTTAAAGAAACCTTCAGGGCTTCCCTGGTGGCGCAGTGGTTGAGAGTCCACCTGCCGATGCAGGGGACACGGGTTTGTGCCCCAGTCTGGGAAGACCCCCCGCGGCTAGGCCTGTGAGCCATGGCCACTGAGCCTGAGCAGCTCGTACCACAAAAAAAGAAACCTTCAGCTGACAGAGTCCTCAACACAAGTGAAGAGGGACATCCAGTGGCCAGTCCCACTATAGTTTTTAGATAATCCCCAAGAAGTTAAAGTTGCTTTTAAAGTGGTTCTGGGATTTTGCAAATATCTGCAGATCCCAAAATATTTTGGCCCCATTATCTTTCTGCTGCTGTACATTCATTCCACATATTGCTAGTAAAATCTCGATGATCTAATTTCATAGTAGCAAGGAAAGTTAGAGGAAGCAAGAGGTGCTGTTACAGAGAGATCTAAGAACCTTAAAATAAAAATACCTGGCAGATATTTACCTAGACATCTAGAGGAATATTTGAAAGATGTTCTCAATGTGTAATGTGGAAGTGAATGACACATGTTGAAATATAAGTGAGATTTAGACTCTGGGCTACAAAAGTCAAAGATTTTTCCTCAGCTCAAAATGCCTAAGTCCTTTCAGACTTACTCTGATAGCAAAAGAAGTATCCCACTAACTACTTACTAACTTGCTTTACTATATTCAGATCATAAAAGCATAGATTTCAAAGTAGATTTAATGAAAGTGGTCATGGATCATTAACTAGTTACCTCTCCAGTAGAAGCCATCTCACAACGCAGAATGGGGTCAGCGTCTCTCAACCGGGGCCAAGAAAACATTGGAGCCTGTCAAAAATAACGGGTAGGAAAAATATGTTGAGAGAAGGGTATAAAAGGTATAAACAAGGATAAAAATATTTAGTGAATCATCTCTCATAGGGTTCATTTAGGCTACAGTAGACATGTAAAAAATTTCTTTGGTCCAAGCGTCTGACTTGAAAAGTGGCTTTAAACCTCTGTTCCAGGAATTTCTTGAGCTTTGGGCCAAAAATTGGATTAAATAATCACAAATTATTTCTGTAAATAGGGCCCCAGTGACCTGTCTAGGCCAGTGTTTCTAATCTGGCTTACACATATTCTTACTGGAGTGATTTCAAACGAAGTATATTGGGCACTGGTCTCCCCAGACACAGAGTTCAAACACACTTTTTCCTTGGTAGGCTTCTGAAACATTCCTCTTCTTGTTCTGATTATTTGGACTTGCAACAAGCCACACTGCCAGAAAGGTCTGTCTGCAAGCTGACTTCTGAGACATTAAACTGCTGTTGATACCTCTTTAAAAGCTTTGAAAAACATTCTGCTTGGGAACACTTTTGCCCAGAACTTTCATATGAACTAGAACATAGATAGCAGTGCTTCCTTTTCATTTATTTTACCAATGCGATTCACTAAGAATCGAATTCTTGTTTCTTGCATATATCCATTTATCTAGCCTAGACTATACATCTTTGATTCTGATACCCCTCTAAGTCATCATGGGAATTCTAGCTTGGGGTCATTTCACTGGGTCATCCTAAGTCAAGTTATCATATATTCCTGCCCTCTAGCCTCTCTCTATCTCATCTGTTGATATCCATCCACCTCACTAGGACTATATTAAGATTGACTTTGAATAAGTAATTTGACAAAAAAGTCAAGATTCATGCACAAGGATAACTAGGAAAGAAGTAAACTGAAAGATACAGTGCATTTCGAAAAACTCGTATCTACCCCTCAGTATTGTTATTAGTTGGAAATTATTTCATACACATATGTGTGTGTATGTGTGTGTATATTCCTGTGGTTAAGAATAAAGAAACATGAATTTGAAATTCATATATACAATTTCCAGTGGAAAAATACTTTTCGGGGCCTTCTTCTTATTGGTCTCAAACAGTAAAATCCTATGTACATATATTCCCACTGAAAGCTTTTAACAATGTATGTTGTGTCACAGCTTCCAGGAATAAAATGTTACCCTCCCCCAACATAAGAGGTGACATTCCATCCCAGTGCACTATGAAATCCAAGGCATCCTAAATTATTAACTTAAATAAAATTAATAAATATTTTTTGATTTATAGCTTCAACTTAAAACTTCCACTGTAAAAGTCAGAAGTCAGAGTCTCAGCTGTAACACAATTATGGTTGAGGTCACTAGTACACATAAGAGTGGAAACCTGCGAAGGCATCCAAAGTACGTAAATGTCACATAAATATATTATACAATATAAATTAATTTTTTGTATGCTTTATCTAAAGAATTCAAATATATTTACATAATATCTCACTAATCCTCATAATGTCCAGTGAGGTAGTTAAAGGTCATTATTATAAATACTCTGTTCATGGGTATACTGAGGCAGCTAGAGGAATACAATGGATTTATGATAAAGTTCTTATTCAAAATATACACATATACAGGCGTATCTTGTTTCATGATGCTTTGCTTTATTGCACTTCACAGATACTGCAATTTTTACAAATTGAACGTTTGTAGCAACCCTACATTGAGCAAGTCTATTGGCACCATTTTTTCCAACAGCATTTACTCACTTCATGTCTCTGCGTCACATTTTGGTAGTTTTCACAGTATTTCAAATGTTTTTATTATTATTATATTTGTTATGGTGATCTGCAATCGGTGACCATTGATGTTACTATTGCAAAAAGATTATGACTCACCAAAGGCTCAGATGATGATTAGTATTTTTCAGCAATAAAGTGGTTTTTAATTAAGGTATGCACATTGTTTCTTGAGACATAATGCTATTGCACACTTAACCAACTACAGTACAGTGTGAATAGAACTTTTATATGCACAGGGAAGCCAAAAAAATTGTGTAGTGGTCCGGAACCGAACCACAATATCTCCAAGGCATGCCTGTATTTGAAGTTAGTGAACAAACCTTAAATTTTCCTGGTCACTCTTCATAAAGGTGCCATCAGTTTCATTGCCCTCACAGTACCACTGTGAGAAAATTCTGCCACTAGAGAAAATAGGAACTAAGCCAAGGCAGTAAACATTTAACCACCACCACAAGGTAACACTTTTACAAGATTCATGCATTCCTGAAGTCTTGACACAACTGAAGCCTTATCCCAAGAAGATACGTTCAGAATTTCTGTCTACCAACTAAACTGGCAGCATTATGCATCAGCTTCATAAATGTAGTTTATAAGTCACTCAGCTAGTTGGTTTTGAAGTTATGTAATTCTAAATATTATTTTAATTTTTGAAATGCACAATAGTACACATAAAGTTGCCTGTATAGCAACTGCACTGCTATACACTGCAATATGCTATACATGCATTGCAATGCTATACATTGCATCGCAACTGCATTCAAAGCAAACATCATAATCCCGTAGTCTAGCACTTCAGTTACAAGGTTCAGAACGTATCGAGATTATTTTTGATGAAAAATTATTCCTTTCATTTCTTTGGAACTTAAAAAATGACTAAGATTTTTGAAAATATTACCTTAATTGCAACATAGTCAGCAGGAATTATAGGATGCTCCAATGTTGGAAGGAGTTTCTCATCAATGTTCTCTCCAATCATCACCTTGGTGGCCACATCAATGAAGTCTACCCCAAGGGTCTTGGAAACAAAGGGGAAGGATCGAGAAGCTCTCAGGTTACACTCAATCACCTGGAGAGATAACAAAATTCAAAAGAAGAGGAAGGATGGTGAGAGACAATGACAATATTAATATGCTCCTGGCCACTTTGGTTCCAGCTGTTACTGGGGCCCAGTCTTGCTTTGCCAGCCTCTTCCTTTTCTCCCCACTGCTTGACTTTTGCTAACTGGTTTCCTTTCAGTCAGTGTCCTTGAACTCTGACTTTTTGCCATCCCCGTTCCACAATTCCATCCCCACACACTCTTGACAGATTTGTTTTAATGCAGAGTTCAGATAATGCCACAGCCCTACTAGAAAGCCTTCAGTGGATTTCTACTGGCCATGAGATTAATGTCTAGCCCTTGAAAGACTTCTATCCTCTTGCCTCTATGTTATCTTGTACCACTTTTCTGGCCCCAGTCTTTCTTTCTAAGTTTACCTTCCATGATTTCCCTGGAAAAATAATAAACTGAGCTAGTCATCATCAGCTGGTCATTGATAAACTGAACTAGTCACTATCTCCTAAAATGCGCCAAATTTACCCACACATATTGTATGTGTACTGTCCTTTCTGTCTTCCTTTACTTGTCAAAATTCCAGCTATTCTTTAAGACCCAGCTCAAATTACAAAATCTTCCTTGAAATCTTTTATGATCCATCCCAAATCAGGCATATGACAGTCAAATACATGCTCATACACATATGTGCAGGCACACAGACATACAGACAGACACACACACGCACACACACACACACACACACTAATAGATAGGCTCTCTCTGTTCTGTGCCTCCGATACCACTTTACTTGTACATTCCTTCTAGCAGCTATTATATTCTGACTTACGTTATAGTCATCTAAAAATTCATCTTCTCCCCAGTTCTCACTAAATCGTGGATCTTTGAGAGCAGAGACTGGGCTCTATACGTCTCTGTAGCCACCTTATGACTTTGCATAGTAGGTGAGGAATCAATATTGGTTACTGATTAGTTACATTAAATAAACTAACTTAACTAAGACTAACCTAGTTGAATTAACATTTTTTATTTTTTTGGTAAATGGTATCCAAAACAGCTTTCTTCTCTGAGAAAGTAAACTTCAGTACATGTAATTTATGACTATTCTACAGTAACCTGGACAGATTACTTTATGATAGTTACTGCATCCATCTATATTGTACTGAAGATGGCAGTCAGTGATCTTCTTTCCAGTGGATCAGAGTGCTTTTCAAAGCTGTGACTGACATATCAGTGCTTTCAAACAAGGCAGGCATTATGTGCTGTGCAACTCCCATACTCAGACACAATCAGCTGCAGGGGTCTCAGCTGCTCTGTGGTGGTGTTCACAGAGAAGAGTACCAGAGGGACACAAACCAACATGACATAACACAGCAGTGGTGTCCTCTCAAACACCTTGGCATTTCTTACCAAGACCTCATTTCCTTTGACAAGAAACTGGACGTTGAATGGGCCAGAGATGGCAAAAGCCTTTGCTATCTTCCAGGTAGCATCCTTCACCTAGATAAAAAGGACAATGATACAGTGCTAAAGAACATTCCTTAGTTTAAAAACAAACCAACAAAAAAGATACAGCACCTTAAATTTAGATTTCTTTCAGTTCTCTTTACAAAGAACTACATCTCCACGGATAATAATAATAGTAATAGTAATCATAGAAGCCATTATTAGGCTTCTATTAACAAAGTAATATTTGTACCAAATGTACTAAATATTCACAACAGGATAGCAGGGAAAAGAACAAATAATCTTACAGGATTATCTTTCTGCCAAATGCATCTATCTACCTACAATTATATACTCTGGTTTTATTTTCAGGGCTAAATGGAATCCTTTCAGTCTAGTTGCTTTAGCACCAAAACTGCAGTCCAAACTCTGTATCAATCTAATGACCTACCTGCTGAGAAGTGCAGGTCCTAAAATTACATGGTACTGCAAAGAGACCAGAGAGGTTTCTTTTATGTGCTTTTCTTTTGCCCTAGACTGCAAGGGTAGATATTATGGTCAGAAGAAACATGTTCCCTTGCAGGGAGGCTCTGCATGTCACATATAGGAATTCCCGTATCCAACCAGAGATAGAAGGTACTCATGCAAAGAGAGAGCACTGACTGCTGGAACCAAGAGTTCCTCATTCATTACTCTTACAAGAGTGGTTCAGCAACTTAGTCAGTTATAAAAGGAAACAGAGTCCATGACACAATGAGCTCTGAGAGATTTGGAAAAATCTGAGTTCTTGAGGCCATTTATCCTGATATAAAAAATTGAAGTACATTTGAAATCCCAGGATAGTGTTCCTTTATGTTGCTGCTGTTACAAAGCATCCTGCTACCTTCACATTCTAGAACAAAGTAAGACCTTCAGAATTCAGTCCAATGTACAACTAGCCAGACAGGCCTGCCTAGATTCTGATGGCAGGATTATTGGAAAGTCTCACTAAAAAAGCTAAGCCTAACCTCATATACCAGAAGACTAAAGGAACATCCCCAAGTTACTTAAGATGACAGAGAGGGACCTTCAAGATGGTGGAAGAGTAAGACGTGGAGATCACCTTCCTCCCCACAGATACATCAGAAATACATCTACATGCAGAACAACTCCTACATGACACCTACTGAATGCTGGCAGAAGACCTCAGACCTCCCAAAAGGCAAGAAACTCCCCACGTACCTGGGTAGGGCAAAAGAATAAAGAAAAAATAGAGACAAAAGAATAGGGATGGGACCTGCACCTCTGGGAAGGAGCTGTGAAGGAGGAAAAGTTTCCACACACTAGGAAGGCCCTTCGTGGGCGGAGACAGGGGATGGTGGGGGGGAAGCTTCAGAGCCACAGAGGAGAGCGCAGCAACAGGGGTGCAGAGGGCAAAGTAGAGAGATTCCCACACAGAGGATTGGTGCTGACCAGCACTCACCAGCCTGAGAATATTGTCTGCTCACCCGCCGGGGCGGGTGGGGCCTGGGAGCTGAGGCTCAGGCTTTGGGTCAGATCCGGGAGAGGACTGGGGTTGGCGGCGTGAACACAGCCTGAAGGGGCTAGTGTGCAACAGCTAGCCGAGAGGGAGTCCGGGAAAAACTCTGGAATTGCCTAAGAGGCAAGAGACCATTGTTTCGGGCTGTGAGAGGAGAGGAGATTCAGAGCACCGCCTAAACAAGCTCCAGAGATGGGCATAAGCCCCAGCTATCAGCGCGGGACCCCAGAGACGGGCATGAAACACTAAGGCTGCTGCTGCCGCCACCAAGAGCCTGTGTGCGAGCACAGGTCACTATCCACACCTCCCCTCCCGGAAGGCTGAGCAGCCCGCCACTGCCAGGGTTCCGTGATGCAGAGACAACTTCCCTGGGAGAACACACAACGCGCCTTAGGCTGTTGCAATGTCATGCTGGCCTCTGCTGCCGCAGGCTCACCCCTCATTCCGTACCCCTACCTACCCGCGGCCTGAGTGAGCCAGAGCCCACTAATCAGCGGCTCCTTTAACCCCATCCTGTCTGAGAGAAGAACAGACGCCCTCAGGCGACCTATACGCAGAGGTGGGGCCAAATCCAAAGTTGAACCCCAGGAGCTGTGTGAACAAAGAAGAGAAAGGGAAATTTCTCCCAGCAGCCTCAGGAGCAGCAGATTAAATCTCTACAATCAGCTTCATGTACCCTGAATCTCTGGAATACCTGAATAGACAACAAATCACCCCAAAATTGAGGCGGTGGATTCTGGGAACAACTGTAGAGTTGGGGTTTACTGTATGCGACTGACTAGTTTTTGATTTATACGGTTATCTTAGTTTAGATTTTAGTGCATGTTGACACTGGTAGATTTGTTTATTGGTTTGGTTGCTCTCTTCATTATTTTTTTAAATTTAGTAATTTTAAAAAAATTTTATTTTAATAACTTTTTACTTATTTTATTTTTTTAATTTTTTTTTCTTTCTTTCTTTTTCTCCTCCCTTTTCTTCTGAGCTGTGTACCTGACAGGGTCGTGGTGCTCTGGCTGGGTGTCAGGCCTGAGTCTCTGAGCTGGGAGAGCCAAGTTCAGGACATTGGACCACCAGAGAGCTCCCAGCCCCACGTAATATCAAATGGCAAGAGCTCTCCCACAGATCTCCGTCTCAACACTAAGACCCAGCTCCACTCAATGACCAGCAAGCTCCAGTGCTGAACATCCCATGCCAAACAACTAACAAGACAGGAACACAACCCCAACCATTAGTAGAGAGGCTGCTTAAAATCATAATAAGGTCACAGACACCACAAAACACACCACCGGAAGGGGTCCTGCCCACCAGAAAGACAAGATACAGTCTCATCCACCAGAACACAGGCACCAGTCGCCTCCACCAGGAAGCCCACACAACCCACTGAATCAAACTTACCCACTGGGGGCAGACACCAAAAACAACGAGAACTACGAACCTGCAGCCTGTGAAAAGGAGACCCCAAACACAGTAAATTAAGCAAAATGAGAGGACAAAGAAAATACACAGCAGATGAAGAAGCAAGGTAAAAACACACCAGACCAAACAAATGAAGAGGAACTGGCAATCTACCTGAAAAAGAATTCAGAATAATGAGAGTAAAGATGATCCAATATCATGGAAAGAGAATGAAGAAAATACAAGTAATGCTTAAAAAGGAACTAGAGGGCTTCCCTGGTGGCGCAGTGGTTGGGGGTCTGCCTGCCGATGCGGGGGACGCGGGTTCGTGCCCTGGTCCGGGAGGATCCCACGTGCCGCGGGGCGGCTGGGCCCGTGGGCCATGGCCGCTGGGCCTGCGCGTCTGGAGCCTGTGCTCCGCAGCGGGAGGGGCCACAGTGGTGAGGGGCCTGCGTACCGCAAAAAAAAAAAAAAAAAAAAAAAAAAAAAAAAAAAAAGGAACTAGAAGAACTAAAGAGCAAACAAATAATGATGAACAGCAAAATAAATGAAATTAAAAATTCTCCAAAAGGAATTAATAACAGAATAACTGAGGCAGAAGAACAGATAAGTGACCTGGAAGATAAAATAGTGGAAATAACTACTGCAGACCAGAATAAAGAAAAAAGAATGAAAAGAATTGAGGACAGTCTCACAGACCACTGGGACAACATTAAATGCACCAATATTTGAAATATAGGGGTGCCAGAAGAAGAAGAGAAAAAAAAGGGACTGAGAAAATATTTGAAGAGATTACAGTTGATAACTTCATTAGTATGGGAAAGGAAATAGTCAAAGAAGTCCAGGAAGCACAGAGAGTCCAATACAGGATAAATCCAAGGAGAAACACGCCAAGACACATATTACTCAAACTATCAAAAATTAAATACAAAGAAAAAATATTAAAAGCAGCAAGAGAAAAGCAACAAATAATATACAAGGGAATCCCCATAAGGTTAACAGCTGATCTTTCAGCAGAAATTCTGCAAGTCAGAAGGGAGTGGCAGGACATATTTAAAGTGATGGAAGGGAAAAACATACAACCAAGATTACTCTACCCATCAAGGATCTCATACAGATTTGACAGAGAAATTAAAACCTTTACAGACAAGAAAAGCTAACAGAATACAGCACCACCAAGCCAGCATTACAACAAATGCTAAAGGAACTTCTCTAGGCAAGAAACAAAAGAGAAGGAAAAGACCTACAATAATAAACTCAAAAACAACTAAGAAAATGGTAATAGGAACATACATATCAATAATTAACTTAAATGTAAATAGATTAAATGTTCCAACCAAAAGACATAGACTGGCTGAATGGATACAACAACAAGACCCATAAAAATGCTGTCTACAAGAGACCCACTTCAGACCTGGGAAACATACAGGCTGATAGTGAGGGGATGGAAAAAGATATTCCATGCAAATGGAAATCAAAAGACAGCTGGAGTAGCAATTCTCATATAAGACAAAACATATTTTAAAATGAAGACTATTACAAGAGACAAAGAAGGACACTACATAATGATCAAGGGATCAACCCAAGAAGAAGATATAACAATTGTAAATATTTATGCACCCAACATAGGAGCACCTCAATACATAAGGCAAATACTAACAGCCATAAAAGGGGAAATCGAAAGTAACACAATCACAGTAGGGGAATTTAACACCCCACTTCCACCAATGGACAGATCAACCAAAATAAAAACAAATAAGGAAATACAAACTTTAAATGATACATTAAACAAGATGGACTTAATTGATATTTATAGGACATTCCATCCAAAAACTACAGAATACACTTTCTTCTCAAGTGCTCATGGAACATTCTCCAAGATAGATCATATCATGGGTCACAAATGAAGCCTCGGTAAATTTAAGAAAATTGAAATCGTATCAAGTGTCTTTTCTGACCACAATGCTATGATACTAGATATAAATTACAGGAAAAATATCTGTAAAAAATACAAACACATGGAGCCTAAACAACATGCTACTAAATAAACAAGAGATCACTGAAGAAATCAAAGAGGAAATCAAAATATATGTAGAAACAAATGACAATGAAAACACGGTGGCCCAAAACCTATGGGATGCAGCAAAAGCAGTTCTAAGAGTGAAGTTTACAGTAATACAGTCCTACCTCAAGAAACAAGAAACATCTCAAACAAACTAAACTTACACCTAAAGCAATTAGAGGAAGATGAACAAAAAACCCTCAAAGTTAGCAGAAGGAAAGAAATCATAAAGATCTGATCAGAAATAAATGAAAAAGAAAAATGAAGGAAATGATAGCAAAGATCAATAAAACTAAAAGCTGGTTCTTTGAGAAGATAAACAAAATTGATAAACCATTAGCCAGACTCATCAAGAAAAAAAGGGAGAAGACTCAAATCAATAGAATTAGAAATGAAAAAGGAGAAGTAACAACTGATATTGCAGAAATACAAAGGCTCATGAGAGATTACTACAATCAACTCTATGCCAATAAAATGGACAACCTGGAAGAAATGGACAAATTCTTAGAAAGGTATAACCTTCCAAGACTGAACCAGGAAGAAACAGAAAATATGAACAGACCAATCACAAGCACTGAAATTTAAACTGTGATTAGAAATCTTCCAACAAACAAAAGCCCAGGACCAGATGGATTCACAGGTGAATTCTATCAAGTATTTAGAGCAGAGTTAACACCCATCCTTCTCAAACTCTTCCAAATTATAGCAGAGGGAGGAACACTCCCAAACTCATTTTACGAGGCCACCATCCCTCTGTTACCAAAACCATACAAAGATGTTTAAAAAAAAAAAGAAAATGACAGGCCAATAAACGCAAAAATCCTCAACAAAATACTAGCAAACAGAATCCAGCAGCACATTACAAGGATCATACACCATGATCAAGTGGGGTTTAGCCCAGGAATGCAAGGATTCTTCAATATATGCAAATCAATCAATGTGATACATCGTATTAAAAAACTGAAGGAGAAAAACCATATGATAATCTCAATAGATGCAGAAAGAGCTTTTGACAAAATTCAACACCCATTTATGAAAAACACTCCTCAGAAAGTTGGCATAGAGTGAACCTCCCTCAACAAAATAAAGGCCATGTATGACAAACCCACAGCCAACATCATTCTCAATGGTGAAAAACTGAAACCATTTCCTCTAAGATCAGGAACAAGACAAAGTTGCCCACTCTCACCACTTTTATTCAACATAGTTTTAGAAGTTTTAACCATAGCAATCAGAGAGGAAAAAGAAATAAAAGGAATCCAAATCGGAAAAGAAGAAGTAAAACTGTCACTGTTTGCAAATGACATTATACTATACATAGAGAATCCTAAAGCTGCTACCAGAAAACTACTGGAGCTAATCAACGAATTTGGTAAAGTAGCAGGATCCAAAATTAGTGCACAGAAATCTCTTGCATTCCTATACACGAATGATGAAAAATGTGAAGGAGAAATTAAGGAAACACTCCCATTTACCATTGCAACAAAAAGAATAAAATACCTAGGAATAAACCTACCTAAGGAGACAAAAGACCTGTATGCAGAAAATTATGACACTGATAAAAGAAATTAAAGATGATACAAACAGATGGAGAGATATACCATGTTCTTGCATTGGAAGAATCAACATTTTGAAAATGACGATACTACCCAAAGCAATCTACAGATTCAATGCAATCCCTATCAAACTATCAATGGCATTTTTCATAGAACTAGGACAAAAAATTTCACAATTTGTATGGAAACACAAAAGACCCCGAATAGCCAAAGCAATCTTGAGAAAGAAACACGGTGCTGGAGGAATCAGGCTCCCTGGCTTCAGACTATACTACAAAGCTACAGTAATCAAGGTAGTATGGTACTGGCACAAAAACAGAAATATAGATCAATGGGACAGGATAGAAAGCCCAGATATAAACCCACACACCTATGGTCAGCATATCTTTGATAAAGGAGCAAAGAATATACAACGGAGAAGAGAGAGCCTCTTCAATAAGTGGTGCTGGAAAAATTGGGCAGCTACATGTAAAAGAATGAAATTAGAACACTCCCTAACACTATGCACAAAAATAAACTCAAAATGGATTAAAGACCTAAATGTAAGGCCAGACACTATAAACTCTTAGGGGAAAACATAGGCAGAACAGTCTATGACATAACTCACAGCAAGATCCTTTTTGACCCACCTCCTAGAGAAATGGAAATAAAAACAAAAATAAACAAGTGGGACCTAATGAAACTTAAAAGCTCTTGTACAGCCAAGGAAACTATAAAAAAGACAAAAAGACAACCCTCAGAATGGGATAAAATATTTGCAAACAAAACAACTGACAAAGGATTAATCTCCAAAATTTACAAGCAGCTCACGTAGCTCAATATTAAAAAAACAAACAACCCAATCCAAACATGGGCAGAAGACCTAAATAGACATTTCTCCAAAGAAGATATACAGATTGCCAACAAGCACATGAAAGAATGCTCAACATCACTAATCATTAGAGAAATGCAAATCAAAACTACAATGAGGTATCACCTCACACCAGTCAGAATGCCCATCATCAAAAATCTACAAATAATAAATGCTCGACAGGGTGTGGAGAAAAGGGAACCCTCTTGCACTGTTGGTGGGAATGTAAATCGACACAGCCACTATGGAGAACAGTATGGAGGTTCCTTAAAAAACTAAAAATGGAACTACCATATGACCCAGAAATCCCACTACTGGGCATATACCCTGAGAAAACCATAATTCAAAAAGGGTCATGTACCACAATGTTCATCGCAGCTCTATTTACAATAGCCAGGACATGAAAGCAACCTAAGTGTCCATCGACAGATGAATGTATAAGGAATATGTGGCACATGTATACAATGGAATATTACTCAGCTATAAAAAGAAATGAAATTGAGTTATTTGTAGTGAGGTGGATGTGCCTACAGTCTTTCATACAGAGTGGAGTAAGTCAGAAAGAGAAAAACAAATACCGTATGCGAACACATATATATGGAATCTAAAAAAAAAAAAATTTTTTTGAAGAACCTAGGGGCCGGACAGGAATAAAGACACAGATGTAGAAAATGAACTTGAGGACACGGGGAGGGGGAAGGGTAAGCTGAGACGAAGTGAGATATACACTACCAAATGTAAAATAGATGGCTAGTGGGAAGTAGCTGCATAGCACAGGGAGATCAGTTCGGTGCTTTGTGACCACCTAGAGGGGTGGGATAGGGAGGGTGGGAGGGAGATGCCAGAGGGAGGTGATATGGGGATATATGTATACGTACAGCTGGTTCACTTTGTTATACAGCAGTGACTAACACAACAATGTAAAGCAATTATACTCCAATAAAGATGTTAAAAAAATGTACACAAATAAACATGTGTTGACTGATTAAAAAAAAAAAAAGATGACAGCCTCAAAGACAACACCTAGCATGCATATTGAGTACTGAGGCAGAGTCATTATTACTGGAAAGGTCTTTAAAGCAGTGGTTCCAAAAGAGGGTTTGAAAGAGATATATCATAAGGTACTATTTGAGGTGAGGGTAAGGGCAGACAGTGAAAGCATCGGTTCTAGAAAGTTCTCACGTGACTGCTGCATACCTGCTTCTGAGAAACATTGCTTTAGATGCTGCTCACCTGTAAGTGGCCCAAACATTAGAATCATCTGCAGCAGTAGTTATCCAAATGTGGTCCCCAGACCAGCAGCAATAGCATCACATGGGGACTTGATAATAATACAAATTCTGGGGGCCTGCTCAGAACTACAGATTTAGAAGCTGGGTAGGAGTCTTGTAACCTGTATTTTAACAAGTCCCCCAGGTGGTTATGATGCATACAGTTAGAGAACCACTGCACTAGCATACAACCAAATGGGCTCTGAAGGGCAGTGAAGGAAATTATCATCTTTAAAATACCCAGCAGACTCAGAGGAGGAAGTTCCCCTCAAAATTAAATTTTACCTGGGGCATGTCCTACTGCTACCTAGTTAAAAAAATGTTTTTAATGGGATTCCCTGGTGGCATAGTGGTTAAGAATCCGCCTGCCAATGCAGGGGACACGGGTTTGAGCCCTGGTCCAGTAAGATCCCACATGCCACGGAGCAACTAAGCCCGTGCGCCACAACTACCAAGCCTGCGCTCTAGAGCCCATGCGCCACAACTACTGAAGCCCATGTGCCTAGAGCCTGTGCTCTGCAGCAAGAGAAGCCACCACAATGAGAAGCCCGAGCACTGAAACAAAGAGTAGCCCCCGCTTGCTGCAACTAAAGAAAGCTTGCATACAGCAACGAAGACCCAACACAACCAAAAATAATAAATAAAATAAATAAATTTATAAACAAAAAGAGAAAATGCATAATAAAAAAAGACCCTTCACAATCCAGCCCCAATTAAATAAAAATGTTTGAAATCTTTTTCCCCTTCCACTTTTATTTATAAATGATGACCTTTTCAATGGCTCCTTGGCTGATGGTTTGTGTGGGCAGCATCAGAGTAGCATCTCCTGAGTGGACGCCTGCATCTTCCACGTGTTCAGAGATGGCATGGGAGATGACCTGGCCAAAAGAAGATTTGCAAAAGAAGTGTCAGCTCTTCTTCAATGAATCTACTGCCTGACCCATCCCCCTAATTCTAACAGATGCCTCCAGCATTGAGCAGTTTCTTTGCTAAGTTTCTGATGAGAGGAGTAGAAAGAGCTGCATAGGTAGCGTCACCAAGCCTCCCTGTGCAGTGACAGATCATCTCTAAGGGCAGCTGAGAGTGTCTGAAAGCTTACCTCCCTCTTCCATTGATTAGAATAGTTATTAATACCAGGAAAAGAAGGCAACTAAGCCAACTCATAATGACTTTTAAAAATGGATAGGAAAATAAAGCATTCGGGGGGCACTGGAGATAGCTTTATCTTTTCCTTCCAGGTTAAGTTTTAAACACTGGAAAAGAAAAGATGGGAGAGGTCAATATCTAGCTTAGGTAAATGTCATAACTTAGATGGATCAGAAAGAAAATGTAAGAGCTAAAGATCAAGAGATCTTTATCAGCCCCACACTCTAACCAACTGAGCTAACTGGCCACCTACAAGAGATCTTTAAACTGAAATTTGAGACAGGAAGGAAGCAAGAGGAAAATATTCTTGTCCTCTTTTAGAGGTAAGAAAACCAAGGCAATATAAGAATAAATAACCCAAGTACATGTGACTGCTATGTGACCAAGTCAGGATTTTGAACACTTATCTGTCCGATTGCAAAGTTTACGGTCTCAACCACAATAACCTGAATGTTAACAGTATGTGTGTCTTTGGAAAATGATAAAGCTGAGAGTGGGGGAGAATAATAGGGTGGTTGTAAAAGACTTAAATAAATTACAGTGAAGATTTGTTTATCAGATTTATAGATGCTTTAAAGCAGAGTGACATTTGAGTCCCAGTACTCCTGCTGTCACTTATGAGTTCTGTGACCTGCGTGAGATACCTTATCTCCTTAGCCTTGGTTTCTGATAAGATAGGAATAACAATGGTATCTGCCTCACAGAATGTTTGTAAGGATAAAACAGAACACATAAACAGTGCCTGGCATGATATTTAGTGCAGAGTCAGCGCTCAAATTTTTTACACTGTCTAGAAATGGGGAGGCAACACCTCACCGAACTCTGAAAAAAAGTTATATGTCTGAAGTACTAGGTCCACGTCTGAGTGTGACTGTTTAAAAGTTATGTGAATAACCTGGAACATTTCCAAAAGAAGGAGTCCAGGATGATAAGCAATGGTCAAGGTCTAAGAGAATCTTAGGGCAGGAGCATATCCTAGCAAAATGGAACCAAGTCAGGCCAACTGACCAGCATTACTTTACCAGCACAATATTTGAAAAAACATAAATATCTGTAGGCCAGTCTTACATTCTCCACTTCCACATTGGTATGATCACATTCCTCTTATTTTATACCTCAGTCTCAAATACATAAATGTTCAAGTGGGAAAGAATATACATATGCTCCATAACTCTGGAGGCCAGCAGGTCAGGGATGAAAATTCTAGGGAAGCAGATCTTAGTTCAAGAGAAGGAATATATTAGATGTCCAAGAAGTAAAAGCAAAACCAAAACAAAACAATATATATATGTCATCTTACAACTTTTTATGCTCTGTATAACCAAGAGTTAAACAGAAAGCAAATGACCACTTTCCAGGGTTGCTGTGAAGAAAATTCTCATCCTTGGGGAGTAAGGGGTTGAAATAAATGATATCTAAGGGTGCTTAAACTCTAGATTATACGATAAGAGGTCATCCTTACTATATATATAGTATTTTTTTGAAACAACCTTGATTTGAACTGTTAATCTGGAAGAGAAAAAAAAAAAAAAAGACCAAAACAAAGAAACAAAAAAAGCTTTAACATGCTTTATTAGTACAACTTGAAAACTAAAGGAAAGAATTCTTATACTTTCATTTCTCCCTTAAGTTTGAGGCATTCATTGTATTAGTGATACAAGATGTGATATGGTAAGCCAATTTTATGTTATTATCTTTACCCACCCTACTCTGTTTAGTTTTGCTTTTATTAACCCAATAAAAAGGAGAAGGATGGAAAAATCAAGAGAGAAGAAAAACTAGGGATTCAATTAGGAACTTCAGAAAGAAAAGTACTGGATGTTTTTCTAATATCCATTGAAACAAAAAAGGAAACACCAAGACAAAAGAAAATGAGAGAGAAAATCTATTCAAAAAGAACGAGTACAGGATGATAATTTTTAATATCATCAAAGAGAAATTCTAACAGTATGAAAAGCAGAAGATATGATACCCATGACACATCAACTGAATTGTCAGTGAAATGGAACAATTTTTTTTGACTGAGCAGACTTGTCCATTATTTTTAGAGACCTGTTTTGTAGAAATCACGAACTCTAATCTGAATTAACATTTCTAAATTGCCAAGAAAAAAATTCTGATGGGAAGGCAGGAAGAGGGGGTGGGAGATAAAGCACTTACTCTTCCATCTCTGCCAACAGCATCCATTTCCACTTCCCGGGCCCCCTCAATAAATTTTGTCAGCACCACTGGGTGTTCCTGTCACCGAGGAAAACAGAAGGGCAGAAACTTTAGTTGAAATTACATGTATGGGGTCAAATAAATCGTGTACCTTAAGTCAGTACCACGGCAATACTTGAAAAAAAAAAACAATGGTCAACATACTACACAAACTCATTAGCCAGTTTGTTTGGTAAGAACACGGTCATTCTCTGCTAACAGTGAGGAAGAGGAAATCTTTCTCCAATTTTCAGTTCTCAGTGAATTGAACATGAGTTTTGAAATTTCAAACATCGACTTCTAGGTGAGTTAGAGAAAAGAGGAGGCTAAGGAGAGGGCAGAATGAGGTTGCTTTTCTGTCTCCAGAGTTATAAATAGCTCTCTATTTTATTTATAATTATATATCAGTATTGGTTCAGGTTTTTCCTCTCTTCCTACACTTATCTTTTCTAAGCACTACAATGCCCTCCATTAGTTCTCTGTATGAGAATTGTGAATGAACTTAGAAGGAGAGCAGCATTTTGTTTCAGTTTTATTAGGCCAAAGATGGAATTATTTACATGGAATTGACATACTTTAAATCACTTCTAAAGTGTGACATTTGTGACTGCAAAATCAAACATTTTTCTGTATAAATCTTAAAATGTTCTCCCTCTCTCAGCTGTTTCAGACCCCTTATTATTCTTGATGTTCTTCCCACACTCAGTTCCTTCACGACAGTGCTGCAATGCCCTCCGCAGCTTGATCACTAGGTGCTTTTCCAGACTAAAAGAAGTGGTTGAATGAAGGCCTCCAGGGTTTAGGCATCTCTTCTCCCCTGCCCCAGGCACCAGCAACCGGCACCACTTGCTGTTTTCTTACCAGACCCTGTCTTTACCTGTCTCCATGCCTCTCTTCCACAAATGCACTCCACCTTCTCTCCTCAGCTTCATCTTTCAAATTTCAACCCATGCTTCAAGGCCTAGCTTCAATGCCACCTCCTCCCTGAAGGCTTCTCTGAACATGTCTTTTTGCTCTGAACACTAACTCCTTTTGGCCACTACCTTGGAGTTTATCATCTTATGCATATGTGTTAAATATATCTAAAATACAAGCAAAAATAAACAAATGGGACCTAATTAAATTCAAAAGCTTTTGCACAGCAAAGGAAACCATAAACAAAACGAAAAGAAAACCTACAGATTGGGAGAAAATATTTGCAAATGATGTGACTGACAAGGGATTAGTCTCCAAAATTTACAAACTGCTCATGAGGCTTAATATCATCAAAAGAAGCAACCCAGTCAAAAAATGGGCAGAAGACCTAAATAGACACTTCTCCAAAGAAGACATACAGATGGCCAAGAGGCATGTGGAAAGATGTTCAACATCACTAATTATTAGAGAAATGAAAATCAAAACTACAATGAGATATCACCTCACACCAGTCAAAATGGCTATCAGCAAAAAATCCACAAACAATAAATACTGCAGAGGGTGTGGAGAGAAAGGAACCTTCCTACACTGTTGGTGGGAATGTAAATTGGTACAGCCACTATGGAGAACAGTATGAAGGTTCCTTAAAAAACTAAAAATAGAGCTACCATATGACCCTGCAATCCCACTCCTGGGCATACATCTGGAGAAAAAGATGGCCCAAAAGGATACACGCACCCCAATGTTCACTGAAGCACTGTTTACAATAGCCAAGACATGGAAGCTACCTAAATGTCTATTGACAGATGAATGGATAAAGAAGATGTGGTATATTTATACAATGGAATATTACTCAGCCATTAAAAAGAATGAAATAATGCCATTTGCAGCAACATGGATGGACCTTGAGAGTGTCATACTGACTGAAGTAAGTCAGACAGAGAAAGAGGAATATTGTACAATATGCCTTACATGTGGAATCTAAAAAGAAATTATACAAATGAGCCTCTTTACAAAACAGAAACAGACTCACAGGCTTACAGAGCGAACTTATGGTTACCAGGGGGGAAGGATGGGGGGAAGGGATAGTCAGGGAGTTTGGGATCAACATGTACACACTGCTGTATTTAAAATGGATAACCAAAAAGGACCTACTGTATAGCACAGGGAACTCTGCTCAATGTTATGTGGCAGCCTGGATGGGTGGGGAGTTTGGGGGAGAATGGATACATCCATATGTATGGCTGAGTCCCATTGCTGTGCACCTGAAACTATCACAACATTGTTAATCGACTATACTCCAATATAAAATAAAAAGTTAAAAAAATGTAATATATCTTATGTCCTTTAACAGAACATTTTAAATAGAAGTGAATTTTGTAAAAAAAATTCAAAATAACCAATGTCTCAAGCCATAAATAAGCTTCTCTCTTCTTAAATTTATTATTAAATGAAGAAATTTCCCCCACTTCCTTTTCTTCAAAGTCCTATCGGACATGGAAAATTTTTTTCATCTCTGTTTCTCTTTTTTAAAATATTGGATGTTGACTGTTGGCAGGCCTGGTAGAGCTGTGTTGAGACTTACGTGGGAATTTTTCCATATATTATAATAACAATATAACTGCAAACAAAGATAAAGTTTAACAGCTGTCTTAGTCTCTCTAGTCCAGCCTAAGACAGGGGTTCTTGTTCAAGTGATATATTGAGGGAGTGAGAAAAGCAGGATGGGGCAGCAGGAAAAAACTAGGAAGTTCGTGGTCTCAGTGGGGACTGGATTTGGCCTTACCACAGAGGGAGCTCTGAGTTGCAGCACAGAGTAAGTCCCATCTTAAGGCAAAGGGCAGTCACTGTCCAGCATTTTGAGCGTGGTAGTAAGGTGAGGTATCTTGCCTCCTGGCTGACAGAGGCTCCCATTTGACTGAGAATAGTTATCCTGAGAAGTATTGCTAGGAGGTGTCATCAGCTACCACAGCAGTTGGGGGATGGGTGCCCCCACTGGTAAAGGGATCTAAGGGGGGCAACAACAGCATCCTCCATCCTGGCCAATTGAACACATTTATGAAATAGTCCTTAATATGTTGAGGAAGAAAATTTCTTAATACATTTCAGTCTTTCAGCAACATTATACATTGTTGGCCCTCTTAAAGCACTTCTTTCCTTAGGTGTCCATGATCACCTTTTCATATTTCTTTCTCAGGCTCCTTTGTGGTTCTTTCTTCCCTGCTCAGCCATTAAATGCCAGTACTCCTTTCATCTCTGTCTTAACTGTTCCTTTTCCTCTATACTATCCCAGGTGATTGCTTCCAATCTCAAAACTTCAATTACAATGATACGCTATTGACTTCCAAATCTATATCTACATCTCTGTCTTTAGCCACGATCTTGATCTTCAATTCCAATTCTATGTAACCCTCTGCTTTCAGAACATCTCTACTTGGACTTCTCACAGACATCTCACATTCAAAAGGTCAAATATTACATATATGATTTCCCCCTCTAAAATTTCTCCCTGAAGTGTTCCTTGTTTCAATAAATGGTACCACTGTCCATCCAGCTGTCTAAGGCAGAAACTCAAGAATCATCTCTTATCCTCTCTCACCCTCCACCTCCATCCATTCAGAACCTCAATACACATTCTCAATATTTCTAGAACACATGCACTTCTCTCCATTTTTACTACCATTACTCTGATCCAAGGCACTGTCATCTCTACCCTGAGCTATACAACAGCCCCTTAACCTCCTCCCATGAATTCAGACTTGTCCCAGATTTTACTCTCTATACCATAGAAGAGTGATCTTTCTTTTTTTAACTTTCAATTGCTCTTTTTTTTTTAGTTTAAGTATAGTTGATTTACACTATTGTGTTAGTTTCAGGTATGCAGCATAGTGATTCAGTATTCAGAAAATATGACTAAAATCCACCTCAGTATATAACTGACAAGGTTCTCTTTATCTGCTCCTTGTCTTTCTGCTTTCTACCATCGTTATAATCAACACTCCTCACCATGTTTGGCATCCTAGCCATATAAGTGAATGCTTTATCAGTTTCTAGAAACTTCATGCTCTTTCTCAGCTTCAGGCCTTTACATATGCTGTTCTTTCTTCCTACTCACACACAATGTAAACCTTTTAACTCTGAATCAACCATTTGGAATCAATTTAAAAGTCCCTTCTTCAAGGACTGGACCCTGATACTTTTACACTCTCCTTCAACATCATGTATTTTCTCTATTGCAATGCTCATCATATTTAATTATAATTATTTGATGTCTGATGTCCCTAGTAAAGAGAGTCCTCTGTGAGACTATCTTTTCATGAATGTAACCCCTGATACTGAGAACAATGTCGTTATATAGCAGGTGCTAAATATGAATGGATACATAAATAGATCAATGATTAATGGGGGCTAGTTTTACTCTAGATTCACTGAATTGAGAATCTCAGATTCTGCTGTAGTTTGATGGGGAGACTTGAACCAGAAGTACTCCATTAAGACACCTCTATTATAAAACTTTGGCCCTGTAAGGATTCTATCCACCTGCTAGCAGAAAAAAAATATTTTAAAAATATTCTACCAAGTAGAGGCCCTATAAGATACACTGTCCCAGACAGAGAACACCTGCCTCATCACTCACATGAGACCAGCTGGGTCAGGCTGCTGGTTTCTCAAAAGATGAGTGTGGCAGGACCCCTTGCAGGGAGTGAGATAGAGAAGAGGACAGTATCTCACTCCAGAGCACATTAATGAAAACTGGCCCTTTGGAGAGAGTCCCTCCTCAGTTATCTGACTTTCACACAAAAGTGAATTCAAAATCCACTTGGTTTCTTTTTTATACTCTGTCTCTTCTCACTCTTTATCCTTATGCACTCTTTTCACTGACCAAATTTCCTTGGGGAGCAACTGCCACGCAGAAACAAAGCCCAGCTTCATGTGTGCAGGAACAGTCCATGCTCTTTATTCCTCTTTCAAATGCCTCTGATTTCACTCTTTGGCTCCCTCCAAACTCCACTTGCCTAACATCAAACTCTTCTCTATGAGTTGTGTTTTCTCTCTCTCTCTCCTTTTTTTTTTTCTTTTAGCCCTATCTAGCTTTTGAAAGCTTTTAAAAAGAAAACATTACTTTTATCCTCTACAGTACAAGGTCTGCAGATCAATAACCCCACTGGGTAAATCTTAAATGGATTACACTCAGGTAACGCCGAAGGAGAACGTAAAAGCTGGGACAGTGGAGAAAGCTGGTTGAGTGAACACAGAATTATAAACATATTTATTAACTTACAAATGGAATGTACCAAAATGAAAAAAATCAATAGGTGAGTGAGGGGATTTACTATTGAAGTTGCAGGATTGACTAAGGCAAAGAAAGGCTCTCCAGGTGTGAGAATTAAAAATCAGGGAAGCCTTCACTTGTGTGTGATGACAATGCTTGGGCTGCCCTTGAGGCTGGGAATCCCATGGATAACTTGACCAGCAACTAACTCATTAACAGACAAGTTTGTGCTTATGCAGCCTTGCTCTTGGAGACTAAAATCGTATAAATCTCTGTTCTGATCAAATATTCACTGGTCTTCCTCTTCTTCCACTAACCCTAAGGATCGAAATATAATTAAATGCATATGTGTTTTCTCATTTCTATATTTAGGACTATAATGGGTAGAAGAAAAAAGGAAAAACATCATAACATCCTGTGCAAAGAAAAACAACATAAAAACAAGGTAGCAATGAACAGAAAAGGTAAAAGTCACCAGAAGGAAATAGGACACTACCTGAGAGACTCTAGTGGCCTCCTCTAGGAATTTTTTCATCTCATCCTCGGAGAATACCACATTCATGGCAGACCCACTGGGTAAGGAGGGGGAAAAAAAAGAGGTCAGTTTCTTTTACCACTTCAGAAGTAAAGCATGCTAGAATTGATTGCTTCTCAGAACAGTTCCAGGCAACCTCTAGTTCCAGACTAGGCTAAATAAGAAGGTGTCTCTTTCTACATTGAGACTTTATGTAATCAACAGGACAATCAACCAAAGTAAAAAGTCCCCAAAGTTGGGGACGAGGAAGGGGGGTGGGACATGTGATAATGCCCAAAGAGAACCATGGTAGCTCTTAGCAGTGGCACATCCCCACGGTCCAGCCTTTCTGATTTATTGTTTTAACTCTCTTCTGGTTCCAGGTAACACTTATACTGTAACAGGATTCATCCCAGGATCTAGCTTTCTAAACTTGTGTCTTCAGAGTTCATTACCCATAGCTGATCTTAACCCACAACTATGCTGTCAAAGCAGGTCATTCTACTATCTCAGCTGGGTTACTAAACAATCAACTTTTTAGTAACATTTGCAAATATAATGTATGGTATCTGACTGAAATGTATTCAGCTGTGTCCTTTCAAATTCTTGAGAAAGAATACTATCTGAAATCAATTTACTCCGAATTTTGGCATTTTCAGAGTGGGATGGGAGGGGAGGAAAGAAGGAAGACTAAGCAGAAGGGAAGAAATAAGGAAGAAAAATATCACTTTCCACTTCCTTTTAAAAGTAACTTTTTCTTTACGTTTGCTACTATATTGCAAATTTTATGCTTGAAGAGCTTTCAATTTCTTCATCTATTTAAGACATGAAGGCTAAGGTCCTAATGACGCTGATAATTCACAGTATAGGGAACTAAAAGAAAGATACGGATCGCAATGATGTGAGGGAGCACAGTAGTCAGAGTGACCCCCCCTTGAGTGCCTGTGTTGTTTAAATTAACGTACATTAACACCTCAGAGAAGCAGTAGTATTGGACTGTGGTTTACACAGAATGTCACTTAAAGAAAAAGGAAAGTTTCCCACCTCACTTGAAATTTTTCATTATTTTAAAGGATCCCATCTCACATTCCATTTACACTTTCAAATTGTGCACAACAAATGACGTTTCTCTTATTAGCCCCTGTTCAGTGAAGTAGCTCTTTATATGTGGTAACATCTGAAGAGAGTGACAGTTGACGACTTCTCCTTTGATGACAGAACTTAGTTTCAAAGTTTATTATAAAAGACACTGTACATGAACTCCAACATTGTAATTCATTTATTTAAAAAATCTAATCTCAAAAAAAATAAATTCAAACCATAGGCACCATCGGAAGGTGCTGACAACTGTCAAAGATAAGCTGTCATTTCTGGGTATCAGAGAACAGATGCTGGTGAGAGATATCCCAAGTTTGTTTTGTTTTGTTTTTTTAAATTGTCCTCTTCTCTAATGTAAAGCTATCCTCTTCCATTTGGCAAGGAGATGCCCTAAGCCATGCTCCTAAGATGTAGGATTGGAGACACTGTGTTGTCACTCCCTGAAGGAAAAGCATTAGGCTGAAGAGCTGTGCACAGGTCTTCACTCTGGCTGTGTTGTTATGGGGATTGTCGATGGATTTACAAATTACTACACATCAAAGCCTAGTGCTGTTAGCATACAGAATGCAGTTCTGTGTCTCCTGACTTTTAAATAATAGTTTTAGAAAACAATATATTACCTCAAAACATAGGAAGGTCTCAACAAGCAGGGGTAGCCCACTGACTTCGCAAATTCCAATGCCTCATTCTAATTAATAGAAACAACAACAACAAAATGCATGAATAGTTTAAAATATTCAATAAAAATGCAGAATGGTATCGTTAGAACAAGTGGTAACCCAACTCCTTTTATTCTTTCTCCCAAAAGACACCACTAAAATGTAAACTGGACACCAAAATACATAAAACTTCTAGTTTCTAATTCTAAATATCAAGTCTAGTTCAAAAATAGTTTGAACTTCTTTCCATTGTTGGAATCAGTGAGAATACTCCTATCAATTTATAACCAGCATTTAACTGCAATCATGGAAATTCAGCAACTTTAAAGTAAATTCACTGAGCATAGTGCATTCTCTCTGCCCTGCAGTTAGCATCTGCGGTAGTTAACATTTAGGTTACGACTCTTCAAAATGGAACATTAAAAACAGACTCGTGTTTCTCTCCTTACCAAAGTGTTAACAGCTTTCCATGGTGCCTGAGACACCTTCAGCTCATCCAAGACAGCTGAGAAGATGGAGCGATCCTCAGCCCTGTCGATCTGCAGAGGGCTCGTGCCCATGATCTTGACACCGTTCTTGTACAGGGGGACTGCCAGGTTGTTTGGAATCTGGCCCCCGACTGATATGATACAGCCACCACATGCCTGAAAAATATGTCCTCGATATCAGCCACTGGATAATGAACAACTATGCTAATACGGCCTCTGTTGCCTTCCTGAGAATGCTGAATGAACATGACTGTGATATTTTCATTATTCCCATCAATGAATATATTGTTATGCCACAAAGAGGTAAACGGATTTAGTCCTGACTTTCCAGGCACTTACCTGCTAAAGGCTTTGTAAGACTCCCATACAACTAACTACACATGATAACCATGTAAGACTCCCATAAAACTACACGTGATTACCGTGCACGACTTCCATACAGCTGCATGTAAACGTGTGACATTTGCATATGTGGCAATTAAAAGAAAATTAAGTCAATGAACATTTCCATCCTGTATTTTACATTATAATCAACTAATTCTTGAACTACTGTTGTAATTTCTTAAACGGATACAGATCTCTCCTTTTAACATTCCCCTCTGCTGTTCCTCTCCACCCCAGCACTTCGCATTCAGATTAATCATTCAAAAGACTGCTTCACCAAGTTACTCTTATACTCGGAGTTCTCCAAAGGTTTCCTTTGCCTAAAGGATATAGTGTTAACTCATTACCACTGGGGCCATCAAGACTTTCCAATCTTATCTATGATCACTGCTGTCAGCCCCAGGAAAACTACCTACCCACTGTCCCCACCTTCATGCATTCCCACCAGCAAGCTTTCTCACCTCCACATAATCTTTCCCTGCCTGTTTCCTTTCTCCCTTCTCCTTTCCCTTATCAATTTTCTAACCATCCCTAAAGTCCAGTCTAAATCCTACCTCTCATTGTGACATCTTGCCTCCTTTACTGCTGCTTGGTACCTGTCTACAGTACCCAGAACTCATTTTAATTCCTATTTCCTTACTATTTGCCTTACAAGCAGTCCCTGAATCGTTAAACTTAATCTCCTATGAGCAGTCAAAACTTCAAGATTTTTTTCTTAAAAGCCCACCAAATCTCAAATGTTCTTGAGACTAGTGCTATAGAGGTGAGGGTGAGCCAAAGAGGGATGGTGGGGAATTGGGTTTGGACTTAAGTCCCTCCTCTTCTTGGTTCCCTCCGTGAAACTCTCCCTGAGGTTCAATCTTCTTGTCTGTAAAATTAGGATAATACCTGCCTACTTCATAAGGTTCCTATGTATGTAGATCAAATAAGATAATAAACATTAAAGGTGTTACTACATTATAAGACATTATTATTTATATTAGAAAATATTACAATATCTGATAGGCCATTGATCTGGGCGTAATTTGTGTTTGCTTTAATGACCTACTAATGAATGTTGCTGAAGGAATACCTATGTGCCAAATGTATTTTGTCATTATTTGAAGTTATTCTGAAATATTTTTTAAAGGGATGAAGCTCATTTCTCTCTGATAAGAGAAATTACATACTGCCTAAGCAAACACCCTGCAATTGAGTGCTTAAATTCATTGTAAACATTATGGAAAATAACAGTCCACATTTCTGCATATTTATAAGTACACTTAAACTGCTTTTATCGTCATTTTTTATGTTCAATATCCATTTTTTGCAAAACCTTTAATAAATATTTTTCTCTTAACTATAGTATTTTTATTTGCTTATTATTTTTAGTTTATTAGCAGCATTAATATTTTAGAAGCCTAGAAACGAATTCCTCAATTAAATATATAGAAAAGTCTCTTATGTGAAAGACTTCAAAATAAATTCTAAAATTAAGGGAGAAGTAGCCAGTTAGCAAATATCAGAGTCAATTGGACTAAATAGGTACTTACAGTTGAATAAAAAGGCTCTAAGTAATAAATATATCAATATTTTCAAAAATAACTCTATGGAATTGATTTTTATCAATAAATCAACACATTTAAAAACAATAATAATATGCACTGCTACTATTTACTAAGTACATTACTGTATACCCTAGACGATGTTTTGACTTTCATGGTCATGGTATCACTTTGAGGCAGTTATTACTATCCCCATTTTGCAGTTAAATAAACTGAGGCTTGGTGAAGGTGAAATGACTTGCCCATTTTTCTCATCTAGCAAATACAGACTTACTTGAACTCAATTCTACATATTGTAAAGCAGTTATGCTTACCTAATATACCAAATCTTTGAATCTGAAGCTAACCCTGTTTTTCTGGTTGGTTTCAAAGGTAGTGAATGTTAGAAGTTAGTAGAAGAGCAATTTCTAAAACACTCTTTTTGGAAAGTGGTAGATAGAAAAACATTCACTGCAAAACCCTATTCTCGTCTTTGACCTCCAGAAATAAAGACCATCATTTGGAAGACAAATCACATCCATAGGAATGTTTTAGAGTAATGGTGTGATGGTTTGTGCAGGTTTTGCCTGTACAGCAAAGAGAATTCAGTAGAAGAGAACATTTATGGGATGAAGTTAATAGATGAGAGTTTTGTGGAAGAATTTTATCTTAAATTGGCCCCAACTCCAAGCACAGAACTTGTAGGGACTTAGGGAAGAGAATCTGGTATCCCACACAGATAAATTATTATCATACATATTGATACAATCACACAAATAGTTTCAAGTAACTTTCTGAAATAAAATATTCTAAAATTCAGATTTGTTTCCCGGATTTCCAAATACTTTAGGCCTAAAGTAATTCCATTAGTGTCCCAAAGTTCTACCGATGTTACCTAGATTTGTTTGTAGTATTTTTACCCAGCTTAGTTTCTTAGTTTTTTAAACCTGATATCACAAAGCTAAGGTATCACTGCACAAAAACATTTCTGAAATAATCTTTAACCTGAAATTTATTTTTAGCAGTGAGGAATGAAAAGAAAATTCTTCAAATTTATTTGAGAACATCTCAATTTCCCTTAGACACTAATCTCTTTGGTCAGTCCTTATTTTTATAAACAAATTAAATGCTGTATTATTGACAGAATACAATGTAAGAAAACTTGTCTTACTAACAGAAATAGCATTAACTTCATCAAAAAATAGCCTTGATTTTTGTAATTTCATGTATTATCTCTAATGTACAAGCCTCCACTATTTATATTCTGTCAGTGAGGTTGATCATGCACTATTTTTTAGTAATTTGCATTTTAGTAAAACATTTTTAACATTTCAGACAGAATCTTAAACTTAATTACAATTAAACCAAATGCTAGGAGTGAACCGCAATCCTGGTTTAGAGTGATGCATTACCTGATGGGTTTTGCCTGTCACTAATTAATGTCTGTCACTCTTTCATTCACTTAACTCAAGTTGTAGTAGAGGTACCATTGTCTACATATACATATGGTATTAGGTGTTAAAAATAGGAGAATTATATCATTAAGCAGAGTACATATCTATGGGGTATGATCCAGTAAATTATACATCATAAAAGCAAGAAAAATTGTATAATCAGGACTCAAATCAGACAGGGACATCATAAGGTGTTAAATATGTTGCCTGGTATTTTTGTTTGTTTGTTTTGAATACTTGAATTGTATTTATTTTTTTATATAGCAGGTTCTTATTAGTCATCCATTTTATACGCATCAGTGTATACAAGTCAAGCCCAATCGCCCAATTCATCACACCCCCACCCCCAACCCCCGCAGCTTTCCCCCCTTGGTGTCCACACGTTTGTTCTCTACATCTGTGTCTCAACTTCTGCCCTGCAAACCGGTTCATCTGAACCATTTTTCTAGGTTTCACATATATGCGTTAATATATGATATTTGTTTTTCTCTTTCTGACTTACTTCACTCTGTATGACAGTCTCTAGATCCATCCACGTCTCTACAAATGACCCAATTTCATTCCTTTTTATGGCTGAGTAATATTCCATTGTGTATATGTACCACACTCACACACCAAAACATAAAAGATAAAAATGCAAATCTCTTCTCAGGGAGCAGAACTCATGAGCACAGTCATAAGGAATTAATGACTTCAGTTTAAAGGGTTGCTCTTTATAAAGTTAAAAAAAATGCAGCCAAAGGGATATATCGCTACAACATTTTCTCTTAAAAAAAAAAAAGAACAAGTGGGAAGGAGATTTTGGCATTTCTAGTATCTCCTCTCACTCAACTTCTGATCAAGACCTCCCTCCAAAGCAGCCTGCTTTACTCACAGGCCATGTCACTTTTCTGACTTCCCCTTAATGGTTTCTTCAGAGGTGCTTCTTTGATTCCATGGAAACAGGCTTGCTCCTGAACTAGACCAAGAGACCTGGACCAAGGGACCTATCATATTTTCTATCATCCCATGTAGCTATGTATGCTTGGGAAAGCCTATTGCCCTTCTAAGTGACTCAAATGTGTGCTTTTAAATAAGTTTAGACGTGCTTCCAATTTTCCGCAAATTTACAGCTGAATGCCTCAGTGCCTTCAGAATCTCTAGGGGCATCCGAGGTCGAATAAGGGCAGCCTTCCGAAGGTTGAGGCACACCCGGTATGAGGGACAATGCTTGTAAAGCCTGCTGTGAGGAGACACACAACAAGGGAACACATACACAAATATATGTACATATGTGTATGATATGTGCATATGATATATAACATTTCTTGTGGGGTAGTTTAAAGGATACATCAATGGCACATTGTTCTTATGTTCTTCAACATAACATTTACAATTACCTTATTATATATAGTAGCACTATAAAAACCAATTAGCTTCAAATAGGGCCAATTTATTTATTTCTATCATACTGAATTCAGTTATAGTAAAAGGACCTCATTATCATCATATGTAACTGCATCCAAAGGCAGTTGTAGAAGTTTTTCATCTTTCCTTAAACCATTTCATGGGGAAATAATTAATTATGTGTAAAATGCCTGCTGCTATTGCTTGTAATGCTTGTTAACATTTTTAAAACAATTATGTAACTTTCCACATATTACGTCATGGATTCCAGTTTTATTTTAATGTCTTAAATGTAGGGACCTGGTTTTATAGCTCTCTATCCTGCTGAACCTGATTTTAAAAGGTATTCAAGAAATATTTGCAGAATGTACTTGTTTTGATCCCCACTTATGTGTCTAAAATGAATTAAAAAATCATTAGAAAAATCAGGTCAGAGAGAGAACTAAAAATTGTGTATATTCTACCTAATGGTTCAGTTTCATTATATTACAATATTAGTAGGCCAGGCCTAAATATTGATAGAAAAACATGATGATACATCAATTTTAAATTTGTCTGTATTTTTCTTCATAATAATAAAATCATTACATTGTTCTAGCACAATACTTTATACTTGACAATGTGATCTCAACTACAAATCTCATGTTGCCTTCACAATACCTGCATGTAGAACATTTAAACACTCATATGATTCATAAACAAAAAAAAAGATGAAGCCCAGAGAATTTATATAACTGGCCAAAAAAAATGAATTTTCAAGTCAACAATTTAAGTCTTGCAGCTCCAAGTTAGAATATTTTTTTCCTTAAGTGACCATATTTTGTATATAAGGATAATTCTCTGTAGTAGGAAATTAATTACAATAACATCAAAAGGCACAACTATTGGACATCACTCTAAAATTTTCAAGTAGTTTTTTTTTTTTTTTTTTTTTTTGCAGTACGCGGGCCTCTCACTGTTGTGGCCTCTCCCGTTGTGGAGCACACGCTCCGGACGCGCAGGCTCAGCGGCCACGGCTCACAGGCCCAGCCGCTCCGTGGCATGTGGGATCTTCCCGGACCGGGGCACGAACCTGCGTCCCCTGCATCGGCAGGCGGATTCTCAACCACTGTGCCACGAGGGAAGCCCCAAATAGGTATTCTTTTAATTGTAAGCTAACTTGTTCTACAGACTTACAGTAACCTGGGATCATATAAATCCACAGTGAAGATACACTCAATAATATCGGAGTGGAGATGGAAGAGCTACTTAAGAGCAAGCTATAAAGGCACCAAAATCATTCAGAATGAACTCACTGATTTTAAATTGAAGACTACTGGCTTCATCTGATAGCATAAAGAATTAACCAGTCCTCTGTGAACGACTGACTGTCTCCTCTGAGAACTGGTCATCATTAAACTGCAACAGCACATGAACTAGAGAGACTCGGCTGCTTATCATATGTCTACATGACCAATTAAATCATTTTGCAGAATATTTATTGGGGCTGTCTTGTGCTAATTAATATGTATCGGGCACATGTTACCAAGAAGAATTTTCAGTAGAGCTAGAATGCTTAGAAAGAAAAAGTGAATTTTATATGAAAAATAATTACTCTGTGCCAGGGCCTCAAGAATCTAAGGCTAGGTGATTCTTTTTAGAGTTTTACTACGAAATTAGACAATGGAAGACACCGGCAGCTCTTTCTCCTAAGGGGAATTGTAATGTAAATCTACATACATGAATACACATATATAAAGTATGCACTGCATATATTTTTCTCTCTTTTTTTTTTTTTTACCTCCTGATGATAGATGTCTAGGATTCTCTCCAAAGACAACTCTTCAAAGTACAGTTTGTCACACTCATCAAAGTCCGTGCTCACGGTCTCGGGGTTACAGTTCACCACCACTGTCTTCTTGCCAAGTTGACGCAGAGTGCGGATACTGGAGACAGCACACCAATCAAATTCCACGCTGCTGCCTGCAGAGACCATGAGATTAGGGAAAGGGGGGAAGAGAAGCCTGAAGTTACCGCACAAAGAGAAGCAGAAATACATTGCCAATCGGTCCAGGCTAAGGGAGCTAATGCCCTTTCAATTCAATTTTTAAAACTCCAAAATATAAAGGTGAGATCTATTATGCACACTATATTATTAGTAGTAAAAACAGGGACTAATTAAACTACGACACGTTGGCTTGTTTTGTACACTAAATTCTGCAAGAGGTAATCTCCGTATTCAAAGCATTCAGAATCTGAAAGTTAATGGGAGATAACTGTAATAATAATTTTAAAAACCTCATTTACTGAAAAGAAACTCCAAGTGAACATATTGACCTCAGTACACAAAAGTAGTTACGTTAGAGATCAAAATACTTGAGTTCTTATTTCAGTCCTTCCACTTACCCTGTTGTCTGAGGGCCAAACCCAATGATCCCTGAGGTGCCTTGCAGCTCTGACATATCTTGATTGATTGGAAAGCCCTGGCCTTTCCAAGCATATCCTTTTAAGCTTGGCAAGGCCACCCCATGCAGAGTGAGCGACCTTCTAGGAAGTAATCTGAAGTATAATAATGGCCTAAATGCCTCAAAATATCACCTCTACTGGGATGCCATAGAACTGAAAGTTCTGGGATTTGTACTAATCCTTTGCATTAGGACTTTGTCTCCTAAAAATTCTTATGGGAATAATAAGTTGTCCAAATATAGTAGCATGTTAAATCTCACTATCAATTAAGTATGCACTTGATTATCAGCTCAGCTAATCTTTCCTAGGCCCTAAAGTAATGTAGAATTGTTGCATAAAGGTTTTGAGAAGAGAAGGGTAGATCCTGGTGAAGGCGTCCAGACCATTTAGCCATAAGATAACTGAAGTGGCAAAGGTATAAATACTTTTGACCTACTTTAAGATCTGGCCAAAATTTGGCAAACTACCATATCCTAAAGCACTTAGTTAATTGTAAAAACTATAATAAACTATGCTTAAAGTAACAAAACAAGACCACATATGCTTAAATCATATATTTCATCATTTCCATATTAGAACACCTTGCAGAGACAAAATGTTAGATATACTTATTAAGAAACATCATTGTCTATTTAAATATATACTTTGTAACTGTAATAGATCTTGATTCATTATTAAATATTCAGTTTTAAGTGACTGGGAGAAATATAACAATTTCTCGTGAGAATGTTTTAATTAAATTATGTAATACTCTTCCTGTGCCCCAAAGAGAAGAGCTCTTTGCATCTAATGTCAACACAAGTCATATGTTAGGTCAGACAATGGGTCTACAAATATAATTACTGGCTGATGTATAAAGTTCTTGAGCAAATATAGATCTTCGTGAAAAACTATGCGGGAAGAGAAAAAGTCAAAGTGTAATTCATTCCCCAACCCCAGTAAGAGGCTCAATTTAGTTCATGAGGATGAAAATGATAAAGGGATGACATGATAAAATGAAAGAAGATGGAATCTGTGGTTGAGACCCACATTTGAGTCCTACTTCTACCACTTAATAGATGTATAAGTTGGGCTACATGTCTCTGAACCTCTGTTTCCTAATTTGTAAAATTTTTATTATGACAGCATTTGGTTTACATAGTTCTTAGAATGGAATTAACATGGATGAAACTGAAAAAGCCTTTGTAAATATAAGTTATCACTTTACCAATGTGATATGGACCACAGCCCAGTACCATCATTCCATGTTCATCAAAATTGATATCATGCTCCTGAGGGGAAAAAAAAGTTAAGATGTGGAAATTATTATATTATTCTTCCCTCTATTTAAACTGTGTCCTGTCTTTGAGTGTGTCTTTCCCGTTCTTCCTCTTGCTGATAAGCATCCTCTATTAGTCTTTGGGAACCCATAAGTATAAAGTGTTATACAAGCCCTACTTATTCATTAAAAAATTATTCAATATTTTTAATTAGATAGTCATGAGAAAACAGCATAATTGTATGATCATGTAACCACTGTCTTTATCTCTTCACTTGTTTGATTTCATCATCTTAGGGCAGTTCTTAAAAGATTGGGTACAGAAACATATCATCACATTCAACTCACATGATGTCACTGTTTATTACTAGATAACCAAAGACACACAAAACGTATATTCCCCCATGTGGACCATTTACTAAATCTAGAGCTTTCTGCATTATAGAAGTTTGGCAGTTCCTACCTGACCATTGTAGGTAACATAGAGGTAGTTTGTTACTGATGGGTATTCTGCAGCCAGTGTATCAATCTGCAAGATAAAATAAATAAATACATACATAGGGATTTTTACTCCCCTTATTATAATTATTTTTCAAGGATGCTGTGGATTTTTTTTCTGTTCTGCATTCATATTCCTTTAACGTCCATTACTATCAAATATAAAGACAAGAAAAAGGTATGTACAATCCAATTGCTTTCTAATGCTAAAAGTGAGAGGGGAGAAAAAAATAATGACACAATTTAGCTATCACTTGGGCAATGAATGACAATACGCATTCCAGAGCAACAGATCATTACATAGTACATCTCAGGAACACAACAAGGTGGTCATATAGTCAACTGGTTATCAGGAAAACTTACCCAACCAGCTGTCTAAAGCAACTGCAAATAAAACCTAAAATCAAAGCAAAATGACCTATATATAAGGATGTCTTTGGTTTGCAAATTAATGCATAGGATTTAAGTTACCTATGGCACTGAGCAATGGGATGACATAAATACCACAAAGCATGAGGAAGAAGGGAAGGGGACAAGATCTCATTGAACATATTTGGAAAGAGTAAATCAATTCAGCTCTCAAGGGCCAGGAGCTCAGCTTAGTGAGCAAGAATTTGGGGCTGACAGGGCAAACTAATGTAAGGCAAGTGAGAAGGAAGAAAGATAATAATTGCTGAGTAGAAAATATTCGGCCTCAAGCCTGAGACCTAAGGTTATGTGTGTGCCCCCTGAGCACATGGGGAAAAGCCAATGATTTTAAAGGACAAAAACCAGCTGGTGGTACTTTAAGCCAAAGCATCTCTTCTACTAAAGACCCAAAAAAAATCACAACAGTACACCTATGAAAATTCTTGTGTGATTGTCATGAATACTAGATGAGCTCATTATGCCCAACCCTAACACAATGAATACTAAATGAACCATAATGATGGGGCACTTAAAATAAAGTATTACCCTGTAAAAAGTCAGTGCCAAAAGAGATGACTATTCTTTTCAAGAGGGTCAGTCACTAGCTAGGGCATTTCAAATCCTTCTATTATGCTAAGGATTTCTCTTACTACAGATATATTTGCACGTGGGTCAAAAAGTAGAAGAGAGGTCATTTTGATTTTTTTTTTTCATTTAGGCCAAGAAAATCATGTACTCACTCTTCCCTTTATATCCCAGTGTGCCTTCATCCTTTCCCCTTTAAAGCATAAATCAATCCTGTGCTGAATAAAATAAGTGACGTCATGGGCATCAATTGAAAAAGTAAAATCACTTTCGAATTCGTCCCTTTTTATTGAAAATGGCTCTATGAATTGGTGCCTACATTTCACCCAAGAAATCCTGGGAAGAAAGAAAAACTCCTTTTCTCCTTTACCTGTTTAACCCAAGGATGAATGTTTTTCTTTAACCTCAGCTCCCTTGTCTGCGCCTCAGTCAACCCGAGGCATTTTGAAATCTGCTTGTCTGAGAACCCAATCTCCTTTGCCTTTTTCAGGGTTTCTTCTGTAATGGACTCACTAGAATTTAATGAAAAAGAGGATTCAAGTTTAGACCAAACACAATAAGAAGTGAACTATTCACTTTCAAAATCACCAAAGGCTCCTTATTTTCCAACTTCAACATACTTAGGTCTCCTGCCTTTTAAAAATACACGAATAACCAACTAAATGGTCTAGCCTCTAGGAAGTCTATTTGCAATACTGACTTTCTCAAACGTGGTTTCCCACTTTCACACCCTATGCACCCTCTTCTCTTCTTAATTCCTGAAAAGTGACTTCTGTACCAAGTGTCCTAATGAATTTGCTCTTTCAAAAATAATCAGAACCTCTTAAATCCAGGAGTCTTTCTTAATTTTCATTTTCTCAGTTTTTCAGCATATGTCCCTTTTGATGTTCCATTCTTTAAAAAGATATTTTTCTCTGGCAATAAGCTGCTTCTCACCCTACTTTATTACAACAATAATTTACTGTTTTTTTTCTCCAAGGCTGTATCCTCTGTTACCTGCTTACATCCGGCTACTTTCTCTCCCTTCCTAAATTTAGTCACTGTCATTGGCTCATAATGACTAGTTATCCTACATAACTAGTTGATGATTCCCAAATCCGTAGCCCCTTCTCCAGTGTCTGACCTGTGTTCCAGGTCTTTATGGGCTTTGAGAATTTCTTCATCTGCACCTCCCAACATGGCATCAGACTGGGTATCCTCTCCATAAACTGTCTCTATTTACTAATGTTACATATCTGTCTGTGTTGAGAAGATAGTTCTGTGATTTTATGATTATTTCCCACTGAAGCCAGATTTGTCTCCTCACTTTCCCCATGCTCATTTCCACAGTGTAGACACCACTCACGTTATTTCTCTCACCTGTAATGCCTTTGACATTCCTGTCACCCACCCATCTTCTCTCCAGCTCTCAGCTTCATAGGTCAGCTAAAGCCAGGGCTCATCCTCAAAGCCTTCTTAGTCTGCCCTAACTCACACACATCTTCCTGGGTTCTTAACTGACTCTTTTACAGGAGCTAGGGGCATAGTTGGAATCATACTGTTTAGCATGTATCATTTCCTGATATTTTTAATGTTTCTTAGCTTTTATTCAGCAGCCAGACATTTTTCCTGCTAGATTCAAGTTCCATGAGGGCAAAGAATACGTTTGGCTCATTTACTAGATTATTCCCAAAGCTTAGCTCACTGTCTGGCTCACAGACAGCATTCAATAAATATTTATTACATGAATGAAGGAAACTGTAACCCTAGAGTTTTTTTACTTTATAGAAAAGACAAAGAAGTTATTGAAATCAGTTTATAACTAGAATTCAAAATGTACACAAAATAATTTGCAAAGCATCGAGTTACAGAAGAATTAAATACTACTATAAAAGCATCTCTAACCAAATAGCTGTGGCCAACCTGTTTCAAGCAATAGTCAATATGATAAAATTCAGTTGTAACAGTTTGATAGTCAATACAATGAAATTAAAATATAACAGTGTGTTGCCAGAGATCTAATAATAAATAAAACATTTTCATTGAAATTCTGCTAATAGAATGCAGTTGAATTAAACCTACTGCATTTTGTTCATTCTATCCTTCAATCTTCTTAATTTAATTAACTCATATTCTGAGATTACAGAAGAAGCAAGATGGTACATTTAATAGCTACTTCTCTGGCTTTTTTATATCAGTGTTAGTTTGGATTTCTGAAGCTACAGGTCTTCCTAATCAATTCACTTTCTCTATGGTGCCTACTTTGTCTTGTCTCTCAAATCCATTATTTCTCCTAGTGAATTTAATTTCTTTTTTCCTATTCCCATTTTGATTTCTCAGTCTTCTCAAGTATTTGATAAGCATTCTCTCAGAACGACACATTTTCCTGTCAAATTCCTGAACACAGTCTATTAAGTATTATTGGTCACTTACTATGTGCCAAGCACTGTGCTACCTATCAAATATGGTAGCCACTAACCAAACATGACTATTTAAATTTAGATGCTAATTAGTTTAAAAGTTTTTAGATTATTCAGAGCCACACCTTCACTGGTCACATTTCAAGTGCTCAATAGCCATACAGACTAGTGCCTACTACACTGGACAGTGCAGATTATAGAATATTTTATCATCACAGAAATTTCTACTAGACAGTGCTGCTCAAGACGATACAAAACAGTATTTGAGGCAATGCAGTGATAGAGAGTGATCCAAACATTTTGTGAAGAGATAAGCTGTGTAGTGCAATGTGAGGTCAGAGAAAGTAGACAACAATATGAGTGGTTGCACTTGCGAAATACTATGGCAATAGACGGATGAGAACAGAACCATCAAATATGCTCAGGTTTATACAGATGAAAGGAGTTGACAAGGCAAGGGCAACTGCATTCACAGTAATGTGAGGAAGCAATCGTGGCAGGCATAGGAACATACTGAGGATTTGTAGTTGGAAAGAGTTAGTAGGACATTGTGGATGGTGAAGGCGGGGCAACACTCACTGTCATTTCCTTCATTAGTGCTTTAACATTTAGTGAACAAGTGCTCTGTGTATCAGAGCACTGTCCTACGTATTTTGATGGAGAGATAAAATATCAAATCTCTACATTTAAGGAGATCAGAGTATATAAGAAGGCAAACAAATAGCCATTCCTCTGATAGCACAGTGAGAGGTGCTGTGAGGAAGTGCTCCCAGCTTCTACTGGGGAAGTCTGGAAAGGCTTTACCCAGCAGGTGACTGCTGAGCTTCTAAGCTTCTTGAAACACCCAAATTTATGGTGTTTGCCTTTAGTTTAGCAAAAAAAAAAAATGTTTGAGACAAAAGCAGAGGAAGGATTTGTTGTTGTTGTTGCTATTTGTTTTATAAAGGCATGTTTCTACTCTCCTTGCCAACACTATATTCCTAAACCAGTTGCTCATCTGCTTATGTGCAAGTGTGCAATCAGCCTCAAAGTGGAAGTGTTTGACAAATAAACAATTTTCCTAAATTAAAACTTTGGATGACGTATTTTTTTAATCATGAGTTTCCTGGATGGTTTCAAATCATGTTTACCTGTATGAGGAAAGGCTACACATTTTCCCTGTGATCTGCAATCTTATTACAAACACAGGTATGAAGCTTGAGTTAGGTGGAGAAACACTGTGCATACAACACTGAGCCAATTCTTACCTGTAGATGTTTTTAGCTACCTGCCAGAGCATCTTCCCATCATTGTGGGATGGCAGTAAAAGGAAAAACAAGCAAAAATAAATAGATTTTCAAAAAGACATTTCTTTATTCTTGCAAAAAACTATCTGAGGCAAAACCTATATTATGTTTCTATATCAACAACCACACTAACTAAAATGACTAAATGCTAACGCTGAACAGCAATGGTCTGGACACACATAAGAAACATGCCTTGAAAAGAACAATCACACCTATAATTATGACTATGGACTAGCACAAATGCAAGTGCTTCAAGTCCAAAGGAAACCAGAAGTAACGTATTTATCTTTAACTCTTCTGGTGAGATTTTTTTTTTTTTGCTTTGAATGATTTATTTTTTATTTCTTATTATCTGGAGGATCAGTCAATTCTTCAAAGGCTGCTATATTGCTTTAAATAAAAATTATAAATAATGGTATTAAACAAACAAAAAAAGAAACCATTTAGATTCCTCAAATTTCTGTTAGGGATGCAGTAAATCTGCATTTGTTTTGTCCACATTCAGCAATGCAGTCTTTTCTATTGCTGAAATATGCATAATTCCTCTTATTCTTTTCCACCAAAAGAGTCCAGTAGAGCATATAAAGACATCTCCAGCAAATATACACAGTCTTCCTCCTCCACCCACCAAATAAAATTGGACTCTTACCAACAAACAAATAAAAAAAAATAGAAAAAGGAAGGCTGATGGATAGAATTGGCCTTGTGCATACAAAAGTAAAGTGAATTAATTTTGTGCTCAGCTCTACGGCAAAGAAATAGCTAAGACTAACTCAATCATTATTGCTCCCCATAGCATCCCCACCTCAGAGAGTTTTCATTATTTAAAGGGGATGCTGAGAAAAGCAACAGTAACACAAAATAATGAATGAGAGTTTCAGAATGGGGGTGAAAACTACTTCTCCACAGGCACCCGCTCAGGTGAGAGTTCTAAAACAGATGCTTCAAGCTAGACCTACAAAGTGCATGTTTTAAGCTCACAAGCTGATTCTCAGAATATTTTCTTGGTGAGCCAAAAACTGATTTAACTTTCACTCGATATTCAAATAACTAGATCAATAGCATGATATGATATTTAAACATCTTAAAATTAGGGTGTATTAAATTGGAATGGCATATGAATATATTCATGTTCATCTATTTCAACTTGAATGCAAATATTGGGTAGATATGTTCCTATGAAGTTCCAAGTAATGTATCTTCTACAGTACTTCATTCATGGCTTCTCTGGTTATTAATTTCTACTCTTTAGACATGTTTATGAAATAGTGCAAAGCACTTTGCAATCCTCCTCCCTGAGAAAAGAGATGTTGATTCTGACCCACCATGGCAGTTACAAAGACACAGACAAGTTAGATTCCTTTCCACGTTGATCATGGTCCTAATTCTGTGTGTTACCCCTAACTCTGAGACAGGACGTAGGTGGCCGCTCTCCATTATTTCCCTCATTCACTCTCTCCACTGTTTCTGCGTAACACAAGGTTGGCTGGCATGTCATTACACACAGAAGAAAATTCACTTCATTCCCTACTTGTTCTGATACAAAATTTTATTCTGAGTTCCATTATAATAAAATAAGAAAAGAGACAGTTTGAAGACATGATTCATTAGCTTTGCGCCAGTGATTTAGATAAGGTTAAACCTCTTCAGAGTCAAATACAAGATGAATCATCTTAAATGAACATAAAGCTCATTTAACAATGTGATTTAGATATATGCGTCTCAGCTTTATCTGCCCATATTGAGGTGCCCCCATTTTGTCTGCTAAAAGGAATTCCCACCAGAGTGAGGTTTTTTTTTTTTATATCAAGCTAGGTAAAAGCTTGTTTTAGGGACAGGACTATAATATTTCTATTTTTTTCAAGGGAAAGTGAAAACTTTAATTTGGAACAAACTCAAAACAGAATAATTACTAAAAGAAAGATAAACACTGAATTTGTAATTCAAAACCGTTTTAGAATCCTCAATAGGAAATGCTCCATTTATATTATATTGTAAATCGAGGAAGCATTATACCAAGAGAGAAATGTGCTCAGCTGAATGGAACATATTGCACTAAAGAACACAGTGTTAAAATACGTATAATAAATAAATTACCCTTCTGTTATTCGATATGTATTTGAGTATACTAGTATGTTTATCTTTACTCCTTTGAACATGAACACATTAAATCCATATTTCAGAACGGTGTCCTCTAAAATATACTACGTATACAAATTTTCCTTCCCCTACCAGCTTTCCTTGCTTTCAGAGTTCAAGGGCAAACTCTTCAAAGGTTACACGTTCATCATTGCATAACAGATTCTAAACAATTAAACAAAGAAACCCAAATAGCTGTGAGCCTGGCCTTTTCATAATCTTCAGTTTCTCTCTACTTAGCAGCACCAAATGACAGTCTGAAATTTTAGAGGGGGAAAAATGTCTTAAAAATAGAAGATCAGACTTTTACACACTCTGACATCACCTTTTAACGGTTAGACAGGATGGCTCAGCTTCTACAGCGAGAAGTCTCTCATGTGTTCTCCCCGTTTTATAAACAATACAAGCCTCTCTCTTTCTCCTCGACTTCCGATGTAGATTTTGTTGTTGTTGTTTAAAATTCTACCCTACCCTGTCATCTCTGAAGCTTCCGCCACTCACACTTAGTCTTCAATAATAAATGATAAAAGGAAATGGAATAAATTCCCCTTAATGAGGAAATTTTCACCTGGCACACAGGAGCTGGGGAAATCTCTTAACTGACTGGAGGAACGCCTGCAGCTTCGCAATTATCAGGGGAGCCCGCGTACTTCACTCGGTCCTCTCTTCCACTTGACTGGCTTTTATCTGATCCACCAACTCACAAGTAATACTAAACAAATTTCCCTCCAGATTGCACAAACTCTAATGTGAAAATGAGCACTCCACTTGGCCTACAATTATGGGATGGGCTTACAATTTTATTATTATCTTCTTTTAAAACATCCCCCAAAAGGCAGAAGCTAAGAAAAACACTAGGCCTGATGTTCAGTAATGACACCAGTTTTAATAAGGAAAGAGAACTGAGAAAGATGTATGTGCTCTGTTCCAAGACCCCTCACCAGCCTCTCCCCTGAGTTTTACAGGGCTTCACTGATTATTTTTGGCATTTCACGGGTTCAGGACCATGCCACAATCACAATAATGCAATCAAGTGGAGAAGTTGTCTTCTCATTTTTTCTGTCAAGGAGACGGGTTGTTACCTCTTTCCTTGAGAGAAATGAAAAAGACATTTTTCAAAAGCAGAAGCAGCGTTTAGAAAAGCAAAGGATAAAACCCAGGAAATTGGGTAAGTACTACTATTTTCTCTTAATTTTTGAGAGCACCATGCCTTATTTCTGTACAGCAATGAGGTCTTTGGAAGAGTTAAAGAAAACCTTGATCTTCATCTCTCATGTCTGGGACAAACAGTGATCCGATGTTCATGTGAAACCATGACAGTATGAAAAGCATTTATTAGGATTTGGGTTCACTTAGCACTATCACAATAATGCTATAAAACTGCAAGTGCTGATTTTCAAGGGATGACACACTTAAAATTATACTTCACCTTAAAGGCTATTACAAACAACAAAATCAAAACCTAGAAGAAAACCTTATGAGAAATTGATACAGTAGATATTTTTAAGTAGGCAATTTTTAAATTCCTGAATCCTATGTTCATTTTTAACCAATCTTTAGTGATCCCAATAACCCAGAAATATTGTTATATAACTTGTAATCTCGTAAGCTCATTTATATACATCATTAATATATGATGATTATAACATCATAATTATATTCTATGAATACCAAGTAATGAAAATGGGGAAAATAACCTAATACAGGTTAGGTTAATCATAATTTTTGATCCTTAATAAATCATGTTTTGGATCTCAGTGATCTCTAGTTGAGAACGCTGTGACTCTCTTTCTCTGCCCTTGACTGCTAACAATGAAAAACAAATGGAAACCACCTAATCACAGTAATAAGACTTGTCCATTAGTATATAAAAAAGTGTTCTGCTACATTCAAAAGAGCAGGCTTCTACTAAGAAAATAGCTTTCACCTGATCAGACTGAGCTAAAAGGCAAAGTCTATACTATGGAATATTGCTTCTGTTATTTCTGCTTAGAAAATGTATTTATAATTTAAAATACACTCAGTGTATTCTTTTTCGAAAATTAAGAGGATGTATTCAGTAAGCAAAATCCTGGATTTTTCCATGAATATAGGTTTGTTATACCTCCAGAATTTAAATCCAGTGGATAAAAAGAAATATTGTATAAGGCCCCAGTAGAAAACTGACACTGAATGAGCATTCTTTGATGTCACAATAAGTTTATTTGGAAGTCCTATATTTTAAAACTTCTCCATCATCTTTGTTTAAAGCAAGTCACATTTCCACAGAGTAGTTTTCCAAATACCACATATGTTGTCCAAGCAACAAATATATAACAAATGTGTAACTTTCTTTGACTTTTAGAAACTATTACTTAGAATCTTATTAAAATTATTTACTTAAGTGAAGCCTATCTACTGATAACTACTGCATAGATTTTTTTTTCTTGCTAAATGTAACTTGTGTAGAAATAATTTTTCATCAAATTTTTCTAGTTCTTAAACGAGAAAATGTAAGCCTTTTCTAGAAAGGGGAAAAATAAGAAGCCATTTCTAGAAAAACTGTAGAATTAAATGTAGAAAAATGTAGATGTAGAAAAATTCTAGAATTAAATTCCTGGTGACATGTCACACTAGATCTATGATAATTTGAGGATTACTATGTACATGAAAGTCAAAAATCTTTATCACTGAGGGTTTTTCAGAAGAAGACATATAATACCCAGATAGCAAAAATTCTCATCTGTTTCATACTAAAAACTATATACTCAAGAACCGAATGAGTAGCTCCCTCTTCAAGTTACCTAGAGCTAAGTATGGTCAATTAAACCAGAACATCTGCTAAAGATAGGTGGTAGGTAGGTTATGAGGCAATATGGGCAATATCAACATAACCATGTGATGGCCATTATGTTATCATTACTATATTTACATAGGCAAATAGTGCCTAACTGCCTACTTCAACCCGAGATGGGCCAATATCACTGACTGAATCTAAAGTCAGGGAGGCAAGGCCACTGCCTCACTCCTCGAGATACGCATCACCCACTTTAGCTCCCAGGGCACTAGCGGAGGTTATGCGCCCATAAAGGCATCTCAGGTATGAATGAGAAGGTGAAAAATCCTGAGGGCCAGTGAGTGATTACCTAGCATCTGTAATTATAGCTCAGGCAGACTATTTTGTCTACATTTAATTTCCATTGTACACTTCAGGAACTTTTAACTCACACCCGCATTAACATGGAAGTAAGGCATTTACATTTTATTTAAAGAAAAAAATATATGTACATGTATGTATGTGTGCATATAGACACACACGTATATATACTGTCTCATAAATACAGAAAAATTTAAAAAGAAAATTCTTACGCTAGCTCTCCATTCTCTTGAAAATTCTGTTTACATCTCTTAAAGGTGACTCACCAAGGCTTTCTGCTTCCCAGGCCCCCGCATTTTCCTCACAAGGGTTTAGAGAAGGGCACATCTCTTACAAGGCTTCTGCTCTAAGTGGGGTCAACAATTCAGGCAGGGAAACACGCAGCTCACAACTTGACAGCTAAGGAGGAGCTGATCTCCAGCTGTCTGATTTAAAAGTCATATCTCTACAAAGAAGCTTTTGAAAAGGGTTAGCGAATAGAACTGAAGGCAGAGGCCCTGGGCTAGATTTCTTGCTTTCTTCTGACTGGTGTGACATAAAATATGACACACACCTCTGTGTGACTCAGTTTCACCACCTACAAAGATAGAATAGTGAGTATTTTCTACCTGTATTATAACAGAAATTCACCTTAAGGTCACCAGAGAAATACAAATCTCTGTATCATAAGTGTTATGATTATATATTTTTCACCTTAATCTTCTTTGCTGGTTAATTAAATCAGAGCCTGCACTACCATTGTACATATTTATGAATATTTCTCATAAAAAGTTTTCTAGAAATTTGCAATTTTGAAAACTTAGATAACTTTTAAAATCAAAACTAGGTAGGGACTTCCCTGGTGGTCCAGCGGTTAAGACTGAACTTCCACTGCAGGGGGTGTGGGTTTGATCCCTGGTCGGGGAACCATGGCACAGACAAAAAACAAACAAACTGTGTAAATTTTGGCTTGTTCTCAACAGGCAATAGAGTTTACAATGTCTATGTAAGTATTATAGTGCTCCCAGTATATATAATTTCTATTTGACTGTAAAAAACAATTAGATATATCCCCTTTTATTAGAAAATAGTCATTCAGAGACTTCCTAGCTAATTAGTAAATATATAGTCACTTAAATAATGAAAACCTAAAGATGCTGATTTCCAGTGTCTTCCAACACAGAGTTTATATTCTGTTTACTTTATTTTATTTTTTGGCCACACTGTGCAGCATGTGAGACCTTATTTCCCCGACCAGGGATTGAACCCATGCCCCCTGCATTGGAAACACAGAGTCTTAACAACTAGAAAGTCCCCAGATTTTATATTTTGGACTACACATTTTCCAATTAATAATTTTGTGGGTCCCTTGAGCAACCAGGAATTGTAATATATTTTCCTCCACTCCAATCTCCCTTCTTTGGCATGACTGAAAAATTCTGATTTTCACTTTCTACCAAAAATATTTTTTATTTATTTAATGGGAATATTATCATACAAATATTATTGAGATTTTACTCTATGCAAGGTCAATTTCCAAGAAAATATATAGTATATAAAGAACTGAAAATCATTCTTATCTGTTTCAGAACTGACACTATTTTTTAGAACGGTGAAGTCCATTCTTCATTCACACAAATCAGCAAAAGCTTTTAAGAAAATCTTATAATAAAAGTATATTAAGACATGGTATTTGAAATTTGCCCTAATGGAATTTACAGATTAATTGGAGCATCCTCCTAGTATGTAGTAATTACAGAACAATGAGCGAAATTGTGTGGCTCCAACTATAACGTACATTGAGCAAATAGGTAGAGAGTATTCACTTTAATTTCTGTTCACAGCCTTAATTTCCTTATAGGAAGATTCTCATTTTTATGAAATACAGCATAAATATAACAAAATAATAGCAAACACGATTTGTCACTTCCTGAGTACAATTCATCCATTTACCTACTTCTTTCTCATTGCACATTTGGTCCTTTTAGTCTAGCTCCTACTCTTTCCTCCCCATCAACAAATTTGGTGGGCTTGCTCAGTTCTCTCCCTCTCTGCTCTCCCTAAACCATGACATATTGTTGACAGTGTATTCCTATTTATTTATTTATAATTCTCTCTTCCCTTGGTTCCCATGGCATAGAGATATATTGAAGGAAAGATGCTATCCTTGGATTCCAAAAGTCCTGAACTCAGATCGTGGCTTCCGTGTGCACTTCCCCTGAAATCTTGAAAAATTTATTTAAATGTTCTGAGTCACTGTCTTGTTTATAAAATATGGGGTAGGGTTGCATACCTTCTAAGAACTCTTAAACTGTGACTTATATGAGATAACTTAGTACACAAAGATCTTAGAGCTTCTTGGGCCATTAAAAGCATCCTGTCTTATGTATACCTAAGCATATACAAATCTTCAAAAATAGATTACAGACCCATTGAAGGCAACTAACAATACAATTTGGTCTAATAACAGCTCCTAATAAAGAGAAATGTCATCAAGTAAATAACCTATCATGCTGAGATCACAGATGTTGACATACGGATAATCTATTAAATCCTGGCTATTAATAGATACATACATACTACAAATTATGAGTATATGTTATTTTAAACCAACTTAAGATTTTTGGAACTATCGAACATATAAGAATCAATAAGCAGAAAGTATACAATATTTATTTTATGAATGATGTGAACATCACTCTGAAAACATTTTAGGTGAAACATGCATCTTGCCCACGCCAGACTCAAGTTCTCTATCACTCTTTCAAAATGCAAAATTATTTGTCAAAACTATGAAAGCAATGTTTAAATAATTAATTCAATGAGGGTTCTCAGAATGTTAAATATTTGATGTAAAATTTTATTCACAATATACCTGATATAATAAATTATTAGTTAGAAAAATTAATAGAGGCTTGTCAAATCTGTGACATCGCCTAAAATATCACATGGAACATAAAAGCAAATTAAAAATAAAATGTATTTTTGGCATTAGTTCACGGGCATGGAAATTCCCACAGTAATGTTCCTCTTTTCCAGAAGAAAAACTAACCTTTTTATGTAAGGTCCAATATTTAGTATTCGTGAAGAGGTTTATTAGATAAATGGTTTAGGGTATGAAGACAAACCATAGGATACTAATATGTAGTAACTAATAAAATTGTTTTCCTTTAGAGTCAATTACTTTATACATAATATATATTCAGCTTAGAAGCATGGCTAACTAGTAAAATAAGAGAATATATATTTTTTAAACTAGGGTGAAACTGAGACTTAGAAATATAGTGTGAGTTGATGGTGAAGTCAGAGGACATAACCTATTTTCTGCAAATCAGATCAATGGGTTCCACTAAAGTGTCCAACCATCTCTATTCTCATTCTACATTCAAAATAATAAACACCCAAACACTTAGTGTGTATATATATATACACACACATATACATACATTAGTGTGTGTGTATGTATGTATGTGTGTATATATATATATATATATATATGTTCATATATATATATATGAAGGTCCACAGACTGGGGTGGAGAAAACAACAAATGGTATCACAAGCATATATCATAGTAAAGGATCATAAAAATTATAACATGTGATTATACATTATATATAGTGAAATGTATATTTTTCTCTAAATTGCTTCTATATTAAATGCCCTTTAAGGCTAAATGATTACTGTTAATTTTTTCTACCAAAAAGTATAAATTATCATTAGAAAGTAAAGTACTGATCCTTCTCTGTCTTAAGCTTAAGTTTTGGTTTTTTTAAAAATTTTTATTGGCGTATAGCTGCTTTACAATGTTGTGTTAGTTTCTGCTGTACAGCAAAGTGAATCAGCTATACATATACATATATCCACCCTTTTTTGGTTTCCTTCCAGTTAGGTCACCACAGATTATTGAGTAGAGTTCCCTGTGCTAAACAATAGGTTCTCATTAGTTATCTGTTGTATACATAGTAGTTATGCCTAAGTTTTAATGACTTTTAGGTGACACTTTTCCCTAGAAAACTTCAATCAAATACAAGCACAAAACGTTCTTGTCTGGTTTTGCCACGCCTCCTGAACAAGTTAAGTAAAAAGTCAATAGAAACTAACGTGTGTAGGAGAGGACATTCAAAGGGAGTGTTCCAGCTAAGGTGACACCTGCATTATTACATCTGCCAGAAGTTTGTGGCTGCAGGGAAATGGCCAACTTTACTGAGCTCAATTTAGCACTTGAATGCCCAAGTGGAACTCACCAGGCTTCCCCAGATTGTTTTCCTAAGCTATAGGCACACCTATGACTTTTTAGCACTCACCAATGGATGTAGTTTATCACATTGAACATAGTGATGTTCAGATGAAAATTAGGCCCTTCTAAAGCACACTTTCCTCTTTTTTTACTACATTGTAGCAATAAGTGGCAGTGAAGGGGGAAGAGAATATTAATATTAATATTATCAGAATTAAAAGTTAAAAAAAACAACATATGAGCCTACAGAATAGTGGACAAAAGCAATTTCTGAATAACTTGCATATTAATCCATAGTAAATTAAATTTATATCAATCCTTAATAGAGAAATAAATCCAAAACTTAGCCACATATATGGTGCCCCCAAACTTAGCCACATATATGGTGTAAACTGTATCACAGTGGTCATATCCCCTACTTTTGAACATCTAAAATGGATGAGAACAGAGTCCTTTTAAACAGTCAAGCATTATGTTGCTAACATAAATAGCAGCATTGTGCAAAAAAAAAAAAGAAAAAACACCAGAGAGCAAAATGGACCATACTGGGAAAATTGCCCAAATTGAATGAAATGCAAAAGAACAAGCAGTCATCATAACGGGTGGAAACTTTCCATTTGGTGATTTAACGTGGTACAGCACAAGCAGTGGATGGCTGCCTTCTTTAAGCTAATCACTGAAAGAAGGATTCAAAACTTAATTCAACTTAGTTCCAGTCAGTAAAAGAGCAAAATTATACGACTTAGGCAGGTATAATAAAGTTCTTCAGCTACACATGTCAGTCAGAAATAGCAAAAGAAACTAAAAATTAAAATAAAGAAAAAAATGTAAAAAAGAGTTATAGGCAGAAGATAGGCAGGTGCTCAAAGCTGGTAATTAGCATATTCACATTTTTTCTTGCATATTCAGGTTGGTATTTTTTTTTAAGTATCATGACTGTCTTTCAATCTAAAATTGTTAATCCAACTTGATATTATAAATAAAAAGGTTTGGGGTGTAGTGTCTTTAAATAGTTCTTGCCCACAAAGAAGATTTACTACAGTTGACTAACTTCCTTACTTATAGTGAAAGGGGTTCAACTGTGATATTTTTGTACCTGTGCTTATCTATTTATTACTAATATTGTTGAAACCTTTATCAAATGTGCTAGTTCTATGATGATGGGACTATCATCGCTTTATTAAATACTGTCACTATGCTGGAAGTGTCTACTACATGTAGTCTGATTTCCTCCAGATGTTATATAATTCACCTTTCCACCTTTCCACATCCCTAAATATATATATATATGTGTGTGTGTGTGTGTGTGTGTGTGTGTGTGTGTGTGTGTGCATGTGTATAGGGTTTAAATATAAAACATCCCAGGCTCTGGAGTCCTGCTCAGGTTTGATCTCAATTCTGTCATTTATTAGCATGTGATATCAAGGACGTTGCTAAATATCTCAGAACCTCAGTTTACTACCTATAAAATTGGGATAATTACTGACTTTCTTAGGTTGTGGTAAGGATTAAATGAAATAATGCAATTAGAACAGTGCCTGATATGTAGTCAATAAATTCGTTGATCATTATCTTACACCTGGAAGGCGTTTGATGGAATCAAAATTCAAGTTTCTGTATTAACACATAGAGCTTGATTATCCATCCTTTTTTTACTTTAGAGAACCAGCTATATCAAGAGAACCTAGCTGATAAAGACATTTGACATATTTATCTGTTTAACTTATACTACCTGTGCTTCTGTCCTCCAATCCAGTTTTATTTGCATGACTAGAATTGAATCTGTCTATGGACTAATGGAGGAAAGGATTACAGGTAAGACTTCTGTAATTTTTAATAGATCAAAATAAATGCATTTTTCTTCTAGTGAAAATGCTATATGGGAGGAGCGTTATGTGTAAAAGAGTCAATGTTGGTAAGATGAGTGAGTATGGGGAAAAGAGATACAGTAAAGTCTGGGTAGCTTGGTAGTGAAGGCCAATGAAGAGAGCTTTTGAAAATGTTGCAATTACACTGAAAATTCTGACAAGCTCAATTTTCCTAAACTACTTGCAAAGTGATCTGGTAATGTGAGGTTAATAGATCAAACATATGAATCCCAATGCACAGGCATAATAGGCATTGGAATCCTCCATGATACAACTCACATCACATTGAGTAAAGAGAAACTTTTCAAAACCTAAAGAAATCCAAAGTGAAATATGTTATCACTCTAGATCGATTCATTCCACTACACTAGCTTATAAATTTGGGGAACTGCCTAGGACAGTCAACTTTCCTAGCATGCCCTCGGGAAGCAATAAACAGTTTAAGAAGAAAAAGAGAAAGTCAGTGAACTGAAGTATAGAAGAGGAATTCTTTGCTGAAGCTGTCTGAATAATGATTAACACCTAAGTTGGTAAGAATGGCTATTGCTCTGGAAGTTTCCAGAGGGTTGCCATTGCTATGATCATGTATTGAAGATAACAAACTGAGTTCTGATGGAAGCAAGCACTCAGAGCTGGGATGCTGAGGGATACTGAGTTGATTATTCTAACACCTGTCTAACTTGGCCCATCACCCTGAAGAAGACTGGGATTTCATACTTCATCCTCAACAAGAAACATGTTTATCTCCACCCTTCAAGGAAGTGAGAAAACTGTAATTTCTACTTTCTCATAGACATGTAAAACTCATCCGTTATTTCCATAATGCTAACCTTGTTACAATCATTGTTTTCTTTTCTCTACTCCAGTCTGTGGACATTCACATATACACCTAATATGTGGGTATATTCTATTTGGAAGTCAAATTCTGGACTTCATTTCAGGTGACTATATATAAATACAAGTAATAGACTGCCATCAATCTAAGTGCTATTCTCATCTTCTGCTAGTGAATGTATTTATTGCATTTTAGAAGAATTTTAGCATGATTAACAACTGTAAAGTGGGAATTTTTGTTCATTATTATAATGGAGTGCTATTGATCTTTTGATAAGAATGGCATTTGTATCACTAGCTATCATTGCTTTCTTATTTTAAAAAAATAGGTCTGGTATTAAAATAAGTGACAATGCATCATAAAGAAAATTAAGAAATGATACATTGCAAAATATATATGCAAATGCAAATCGTGACTCTGAAAATGAGTCTTAAAATGCATATATCAGTATAACAAGCAGCATTTTCATTTTCAGGGGGAATAAAAGAAAACTTTCTTGGACACTCATCATGTGCCAAGGGTCCTTTGCATTTATATCATTTAAACTCCACAACAAAACTATAAAGGAGACATTAGCAGGAAGCACGTGAGGTTGGAGAAGTGAGGGAGGTGATGTGCCCATGATGCTGCAGTTGGTAATACTGTGCACCCACATATCTGACTGGCTCCATAGCCTGTGCTCCTTCCAGCGCACAGGAAGGAACCAGGTGAAACTTAACCCACGTCTAGCATTCTACACTTTATCCTTTCTTTAAGTTTCTCCTTTCTCCTAATTAAGATCCCCACTGCCCATTTTCCCAGGGACTTATAAGAAAATTGCAAAGGGACCTGGGCACATTGGTACCAGAGACATGCTAAGGCAAGAGAATTTGGGGGTCGGCCCAAATCAGACCAAATAAATAGCTACTTCCTGGGTCTACATCTAAAGTCAGCCTTTCGAACATGGGAGCAGTTGAAATTTTGAAACAAATCACAGATAAAAAAGAACCAGCTGACCTTAACCTTCCTCCAATATATAACTCAGCCATATAATACCAACTGTTATTAGATAGCTATTACTGTTGGAGCAGTATCTGCCTTGATGACCAAGCCTCTCTGGATATTTAGAGACTGATAAAAAGCAGAAGATGTCATAATCCAGGCTAATCATGAAGATAATCAAAATAGGGCAAAAACAAACAAACAAACAAATGTAAGTCCTGCACTCACCCACCATCAGTTGCAATATCCTTTCAACTTCAGATCCCAATGTGCCACAGAATGACTGAGACAGGGGGCTTCAGTAGCCATCTGTTCTTATTCTATTTATCCAACACCTCTAAATAACAGTCATTATTGAATTGCTATGTGTGCATCTAAGATACTCAAAAAAAAAAAGGACGTAAAGTGTCCATCAGATAATAATAAGTTCAGAGTTTAGGTTTACTAACACCATAAATCCTCTGTTGAGGTCTTGAAGCAAGAGACAATTGTTAAGTATTATGTTTTAGAATCTTTTAAATTATTAAGTTGTATATAAAAAATTTTTATTGTAGATGATTATGAACAATAGAAAAATCTCTATTTACAATTATACTTATGCCAGAAAATGGAGACTTTATTTTAAAATGTCAAATTAACAACAAAAAATGCAATGAAATGTTGAAGTCAGAACGATGTTGTAAGTGATCTACGACTGTGAGTCGTTCTAATAATCCTCCAAACAGCTTTTTCACTATCAATATACACTTATTTCTGCTTAGTTAGAATTTCAACCTGCCTTCTGTTTGTAACAAAAACTATTCAATTAAAACATTGAATTTGTCCAAAAATCAGAATGGATATCAAGTGGAAATTTAAATCACAATAACATCTGCTGTTTTTCACCCCAGGACTCCTCCACTGCTACGGTTGGCGTACTGTAAGTTTCTAGCACCCTCATGTGGTTTAATTGGAATGGTTTCACAGGCATTTGAAATCAGTTGTCTGAGACTGAAAACAGTGGAACAGACTATAATTCAACATAGAAGTTCTGCTGGCATCATAAACCAAGAAAGGAAACCTCAAGTCAGCAAAATTCTAAGATGAATGTATAGGCTCGATTCTTAACTTCTATCTACTGCTCATTTTATATGATCACTACAAAGGATGACTTACAAGCAACTACAGCTAGTTTCATTTCTGGCAGATTGGAGTCCCCCATTTTCAAAACCAAGTATTTGTTGTGGGTGATTGTTGAATAGATGAAAAAGAACCTCCTTCTGCTCAAAAAGAGAAGCAAGTGCCCAATTTGTGTACATTTTGATTAAGTAAACCCAGTAACCCAATTATATGTTGCAGTTTCTAAATAGTCGAGAAATCCAGTCACTGAGAGCTTCCACTGTTTTCAACATTTTAAGCAATTAATTTTTCTACATTTACTAAAATCATTTGAGAATAATTTCTGCAAACAAAATTTTTCCCTCTCTAAACATGTGCCTAGGCTTGTAGGTGAGATTTCTTTCCAGTAGTAGTGTATTTCAAAGCCCTCTTAAAGAGGAGAAGCTAAAGAGAAATACACTGTCTTTCTTAAACTGGTAATACATGTTCCTGTTACCACAGATCCAAGTTTAAAACCTATCTGTGACTTCATATGCCTGAGCTGCCTCAACAAACGATCTTCTCAGAAAATAGAAAAAAGTAGATTTTAAAACACTGATATTATAGGAATGTTCTGAACATGAAATAAAATTTTTAAAATAATTGGCCATAAAGGAGATAAAAATGCAAATTAGTGAGAGGTAAAGAGTCTATTAACAAAAATTTGAATGTGGCTTATTTGTATGCTGAACTGGATGTCCCAATGTTAAAAATATCAGTAGAGTGCAAGAGGAATATGTTTGCTCATCAATACACAGCAATACGTAGGTTGATATTAAAAGAGAAGAATAGACTTCAGAACTTGGAAAATGTATAGAAAACAGAAATAGTATTCATTTCATTATTGATTAATAAAATTTAAATCTAGGTAATGTCTGGTAATTAAATAGCACATCAATCCATAAATGTACACCAATTTTTGTAAATTCAGAAGACCTAATAAAAACATCACTATGTTTCATGTCAAGGGTAGGGCAGGGGTAGAAGACAATTAAAATTATTAATAGATGCCTTTAAAAAGGTAAACGTCTAAAAACTGCCATTTCTTCTGGTTGTGGCTATTGCTTTGCAGCATTGGCACTATTTACTTCATTGAAGCAGAATTTTGGCCAAATGTGTAAGGGTAAGAGGAAGACAAAACTGCACAGAAGATACCTGGAGTGAATCAGAGCACAAGTGCCTTACCTGTTGAGCCCTTTTAGTGTCTTTTCCATGCTTAAAATGTCACGCATCTTATACAAAAACCACTTGTCAATGGATGTGAGCTTCATAATCTCATCCAGGGACACATTGTCTTCCAAGGCCTGCCAAAAGGAGAAGAGATGCTTTCTTTGGCAAACATCTTATAAAGGTCTTATTTGGTTGAAAACATAGCAGCCATTCCTCTCCATGTTAAGAGAGCCTGAGGCTATAGACTGAGAATGAAACTGATATCACATCATTGACGTTCCTCCCAATAAACTTACAGATACTGCCAACTATATCCACAAATGGCATGAACAGGAGGTACTCTGAGTTAATCAGAGTAGTGTGTGCTCAGAAAAGTTCCTGTAACAGGCTCTGCTTCCCTGCTTTTTATATGACTGTGTTACCAATTATATTCTAAATCTGGTATATCTTTTTGGCATTAAAGAGAATCTCTTGAAACTATAGTTATGCCAAATTGGTAAGAACATGTAGAATCAATATAATGATCATTTAACTTGTATTTTGGATAATTATCCTTTAGCATATTTAGCATATTTTTATCACTTCATTCCATATTCACACCAACCAGTCATTGAGAATTTATGGATCACATTTGGCTTGGTGTTATTTCTCTCAAATATTACCTCACAGAAGACTTCAAACAAAAAATTATTTTGAATCAGTTACTGTGACTTTTGTGCTAAGACAGGCATTTTACAAAATCCTAATATAGTCCAAAACAATGTAGTAATAACTTCTGTTCTGATAGGCAGCTCAGCTTTTTCCTCAAGCTTAGTTTAGCAATTTCTCAAAAGTAAAATTACAGCTATGGGTCATTAAGCTGAGTACAAAAGGCAGCTGAAAGAAGAGATAAACTCTCAAAACCAAAACCTTCATATTCAAAAGATGCCTACTCTTATTCTTTTCTATGTTTAGATAATATTTCTACTCAATGAAAAATGATAATCAAATATTTCAAAACAACGTATTTTATTATGGCACACTATATTTTTAAATACCATTAGGAAATATATGTAACTAATAACTGCTGTTATATTTCAACCAAGGGAGCTTAATTTTCCTAAAACTTTTACTTATTTCTGGTATCAGAGAGACCATTGTCATACATGTGGAGAAACAATATAGCTCATAATTCTATTGACTAGAATAAAATGACATCTAATGTGAATACTGAAAGACATATTCGTTTCGTAAGTCTATTTATGTTTTTTTGTTTAATTCTCCCTATAACTATACCAGGTTCCCAAGGACTTAATATTATGCCTTATTTGCGAAGGGATTGAAGGGACAATTGGCTCTTTGACCATCAACACTGTGAGGGGAATAGAACCTTAAGGTCGTAGTGACACTTCTGATAGACCAAAGGACATTTTCACACAATCGCACACAGTAATTACCCTGTGACTGATGAAGGACCTAGAATCTGCAGTCATTTTACTGTGAGGAAGGACAACTAGAATCACATCCACAGTTCTGAACAGAAAGCAAGATCCTGCTGATCTTTCAAGAGCTGCAGCTTTGCCATGTCACACAGCCGTAATGAAGTTCGTAATGACCCCAAACAAGTTGGAGGTTACTCTAACGTTCCCCAAATCAAAAATAATGCCCTGTATTCTCCCCAAATCAAAAGAGGTGATGATCCAGTCATCCTGAAATAAGACTGCTGCAAAAATCAGACCTCAGAGCAAGTTGCCCTTTCTAAGAATTATGAAAGCGAGCAAAGATTTACTCACTCCCTTCATTTTTTTTCCCCTTCAGCCCACCACACTCCTCACACTCTTTGTCAAAATCACCAAGTTCCTGGTTGCTGTGGAAATGAACAGTAATGATGACCTCTAACAAACAGAAATCAGTTCCTTCTCCCAGCACGCTGGCAGGCAATAATTTATACCTCAGACCCTGCACTTCTTGCTCATACTCTGTGCAAGAAAGAATCTCCACACATTTTCCCTGAATTTAGAAAAGAATGAGAGATATGCTTGAGTTTTACAGCCTCACTGGGAACCTGGAAATACTTCCCTTGTTCATCCACCTCAAAATGGCAGAAGTATGATTACTAGACTCAAGGAAAAAATCTATTTACTGTCCTTTGTCTGGAAAAAAAAATTATATGTATACATACAGACACACACATACGCATATATACACATGTATGAATGTTGTAGGTTGCTTTTTAAACAAAAGACTGAAATAAGAACAATAAAGAAGGTGAAATGGCTTTCTAGAATGACCTCTCATTACTAATATCAGTCCCACCACCATGGAAAAATGTTAATTCTCTATTCCCTTGAAAGTCAACTTTGAGAAATGTCCATCAAAAAATACTAGTATCTCTCAGACTACTTCAGAATTTCAATGGAAATGAAATATTCTGCATTTGGAAACCATAAAGGTGAGGAGAATACATTAAATGCAATGAAGGAAACATTCCCTCCCCTCCTTCTATATATGAGCATAAAAGTTGCAGAGTTCGAAATCACTAACAGCATTTTTCTGTCGTTACAAAGACCAGCATTTTTCTGTTGCTACAAAGACAAGTTACAAAGACAGATTCCCTTTTTAAAGACAAAATTCATATTTTCATCAACTCATTCCACATGTACATACACACACATAAAATGGTCAGAGGACTTTGTAGCTCCAGTGTGGTTTGGTACTGTTGGAGGATTAATACCTAACCTTCCTTAAATGTCAAAAAGCAATTCAAGGATTTCTGACCAGACACATCCCAGCTGCCCAAATCACCTTTTATAAAATCAGATGAACTAAAACTTCAAAACTCTAAGCATAGTAAACATGAAAGGAGATTAATATGGCATTTAATTTGCATTAAAGGGAACTAGTGGGTGGAAGTGAGAAATGTGGGGCTTTTTTGTTCTATAAGTAAGACCAATAAAATAATTACATAGAAAAGCCTATAATCATGGAAGTTCTTTAGAGTTTGTTGTTTAAACACAGAAGAAGAATCAAATAAAGATTATTCTAGAGTCTTAGGTAGGACATACTAAGTGATACCATTTTACGCATCTTCCTTTCTAAAATATAATTTTACACATTTTCAATGAGCAAGTAATGAGAGTGATGGGAAATCATAAGTCAATATTATCAAACATTTAAGAGTATTGATAATATATGTACTAAAAGGGAAGAACATTTTATCTATGTGATCATCCTTTAAAACTGCAGTGTTCCCTTTAAGTCCAGGCTTAAGGTGAAAATAAAAAAGGGTAATTTTTCATTAGCTATAGAATAATCTGATGAAGTCCGTAGAAACCTCCAGTTTAATACTATTAAAGAGAATTAAAGATTTTCCAAAAATTCCTGAATTCAAGACCACTTTGTGATTCAGTTTTACATTCAAGTCCAAGCTGATTGTATTCTGGGAAAGAAAAAAAAAGGGTAGCTCTCCACCCCTTGTCACATATTACCTTGGCGATGGCATAGATGCGGGTGCTGGATGGTTCAGCCAGCTCTCTTCTGAGATCAATGTTGGATGGCCACTCTTTGTTCATTGGGAGACGGGAAGTAAAACCAGCTATAGAAGGGTGGCACATCCGTAAAGCCTTCTGGAAACTCTCCTCAAAGGTGCGACCAATAGCCATGACCTGTAATACACATTTAAGACTCATATTTTTAAAAAGAGCTTGCATATTTTTAATTTGTAACAAAGCTAGAAGTTGACTATTTTTCAGAAAAGACTTAGGAGCAAGACATATATCAAAAGAATGCTACTCAAATTTAAGTTATTTTTCTTTCTTGCCTTTTTACCGTGGTTTTGATGTAATGAGTCTTTAACATCATTAGGTCACTCTTTTACCACTTAGGGAATTTAGCTTGATTTGCTGAGACTGATGAGGAAATCACCTGTACTTGCTCTGGACCATAGCATTAAAAGAAAGAATCTGTGGCCAGAGAACATAGACCCTTCCTCAATAAGATCTTGCTTTCATGCAGATGTCCTTTAGAATAAAAAAGCAAACGAAGAGAAACCAGACATATATTAACACAAAAACAGAACTATTTCTAAATGGGTATCAGTCAGTATCCCAGACAGGTTGGCTTTCTTTATAGCTAAGCATTAATATTAATAGGACCTTGAGAATCATAACAAATACTGACAGATTCAGATTTTGAATATAGGAGACTAAATTCCCCATGACAAATTCAACATGTCGTCCCACAATCTTTGCAGCTGATTGTATGCTAATCAATTAGGAAAACCATGTGGTGATTTAGTTTGGACAAGTTACAAGTGAGAACTAAAATTAACCTTGAAGCCTACCCAGTTATTTTCAGTGAATAAATACTGTCTTTGATTCTTTCCATGGAATAATAGATTGCCATGCATTTTTGGTCTACAATTTAAAATAATAACAGTCATAACACTGCCTTCAGTAAACTTCCGTGATGCCTCAAACAGACCTGAATTCTCATTAATGTCAGTTTAGTAAATCTTCATGTCAATTGCGTGACAAGCTACATATACAAAGATCACTAAAGCCAAACAGATAACCTTTTCACACTGCTCCAAATTTAATTAGAAATAAGGGAAGAGTCTCAAGAGCAGGGATAAACAAAATATTAGTCCAATTCAGATACGTAATTTATGAGGCATAGTGGTATTTGAAGAGTTAGACAATATATTCATAGATGTTCTAGCCTAAGCATAGGAGAGGGTACCAGATATAATATAGTTTATGGCACTATCAAATTAAGAAAATATTTTTGGAATATTTAAGAAAATTTTAAAGTATTATATATTTAAGAGTTGGCCCTAAAGTAACTAATTCTATAAGTAATTCACCATGAATTTTCATTAAAGTACACTGTACATAATAGCATATGGAGTACATTCAATAAAAGAGAAGTAAACATAATAATAAAGGAATACATAACAGTGTTTGCTCAAAATTTGTCCTTTTTAATACTTTATATTATTAAACTTCATATTCATTAAGTGAAGATTTCACCATTTTTCAGTGGAATATCTATTGTGGCTTTCCCTGACCCTATTCTACTACATTCTCACAGCACCTGCATATAAATACTGCATTCCAACTTTTACCACAGTTTAATTCATATTATATTTAGTTCTGTGAATATATTCTGAACTCACCAGCTGGAGATAATGTCACAATTATCTCCATCTTATTCGCTGTTTTTATCATCCCAGGGTCTTGCATGTAGTAAGAACTCAGGAAATGTCTGCTAACTTGAGTTGAACTAAATGTAAAGTGTTAAATATTCACTGAAGACAAAAACCTTTCAGATAATAAACCCTAAATTAACACATTACAAAATTATCTCATATTCCTTGGCCTACAAATTTTCCCATGCACATTGTGAAAGGGGAATCTTTCCATGAAATGTAAACTAAATAACAGTTGTTTATTTGGCAGAAACACCACCAACAAAACTTTTCCTGGCATTTGAGTTATAATTCTATTGTGCACCTTGAAGCATGATAAAAAAAATTAAGATTTAAAACAGCTATGCCTTATGTGGAAACACTAGGGAGGAAATGAAATTCATATGTATCCTCCAATCAGTAACCCAGTATCCAAGGAAACTGAAGACTTTCAATGACATTAGGGTTGGACAAAATAACTGAGAACAAGGATGAAAGAGAGGAATTAACCAAGGACTCACCTCTCCTACACTTTTCATAGAGCTACCAATTCGGCTAGAAGTGCCGTGAAAACGATCAAGATCCCAGCGAGGAATCTTGGTAACCATGTAATCCAGGCTCGGTTCAAAGCAGGCTGATGTTTTCCCTGATACAACGTTCTTGATTTCTGGAAGTGGAATTCCTAGGGCAATCTTTGCAGCAATGAATGCCAATGGGTAGCTATAAAGGAGGAGACATTTTTTTTTCTTTCAGCAATAAGTATTAAAAACAGCTCAAAATATAAATTGGTTTTTCTTAGAAATTCTGGTATTATTTCACATCAAGGTATAAAACACACCTGATTCTCAGTTCTGTATGAAAATTTAATAGCTCCTTATAAAATAAAGTGAGTCATGGTAAAGTACAGAAGCACAGATCACAAAAGAGTTCACTGTCTATGCCTGACATGCAGTGCTACAACTCCCAACCTTCACCTCTTCAAGCCAAAATCAATAGCTTCCTTGAGGAATAAAGTACTCACTTGTGTATAATTTCCACTAAGATAAGAATCTGCAAAATATTCTTTTATAAAAATATATACATGTCTGCACCTAGGAAGACGGTGGAGTTAGCTGGTACTATGGGGTATGTAAAGGTCATAAAATGCAGTCCTTGAAAGTTTGGGTCCTTGCTCTGTTTCCAAATTATCTTTGAACTTTGGGCTCCTTACACAACTAACACTCTGGAAACTTGACCATACTCTTCTGGAATGTCAGTTTGGGTAATTGTATTTGAAAAATTAATTCACAGAACTATAGAATTACATATGAGTCCTTTAGTACAACTTCCCCACCTAAGAGGTGAAGAAACTGACAGAAACAGTAGTGATTTATCCAAAGTCCCACAATTAGTAGAAGGACCAGAAGGAGAACTCAGGTCTCTTGACTCTTGTTTAGCTCATCACTCCTTCCACACTCCATGTAGCACTGTCTAGCTACATAAAAATAGCTTGAGAGGTAAATATTTTTTAAATATCATGTAATTTAAATACCAGATGTTAAAGATATTAATAGAAATAAAAGATATTAATTAGTGTTCCTTCCAGTCATGCTTGCTAGCAATTGTTAAGTAGATACAAATTTATTTATTTAGTTGCAAGATTTACCTATAGAAAAAACCTACTGTTGTTTGCTCTTGTGAAGTTTTGCTAAAATAAAATAATGTGATTGCATGCTTGAGTCAAGTGAACTCTATTATTTGTCCAAAATTTGTTATATACCTAAAAAAGTCAGTGAAGGACTAAAATTAAGGATTAATTTGTACTTTTTAACAACATCTGCAAAGTGCAATTAAGAAGCAGATTTTTCACAGCCTGCTTTGACCACCCAGATCTTGATTAGTTTATGATTAGCCAGCAAACAAAGCCAGCTAGCAATACCATTTGCCTCAATCTGGCGGCAAGCTCATTAATAACCATGTCCATAGGACATGACTGGGAGTCAGCATACAGAAATGGGGACTATAGTTTGCAAATGCAGCACATTCTTCCACTAGCTTTCAATTTTCCAGTTCAATCTGCAAACCCATGGTCAATCGTTCTGGCCTTACCCAGTAGCTTTTGAGGCCAGAGCAGAGCTTCGGGACAGTCTGGCATTCACTTCAATGATGCAGTATTCCATTGAGGTAGGATGAAGGGCAAACTGAATGTTGCATTCACCCACAATGCCCAAGTGGCGAACGACATTGATTGAAACACGTCTCAACAACTGAAACTCCGCATTGGAGAGCGTCTGGGCAGGGGCCACAACAACTGAATCACCTGTACATCCAAGCAACACTTGTTATTTGGTAGCATATCTAAATAACCAACTTTAGTAACTTAACAATCTATTTGCATGACACAAGAAACAGAACAGGCTGAGGGTTTGCCGGGAAAAGAACTATCTTAGGGAAACACATACAAGGCACGTTCCCTCTGATTGTTTTACCTGTATTACTCTGACATATTTACAGAAATCACTCTAAGCTTTCCCAAGATCATGAAGCTATCAAGGCTTAGTCATCTACTTACTGGATTGACATTAACTTCTTCAATTTCCCTTCTATGTCTCATGAATTAGCTTTCAAGTTCTTCCTTCCATAAAATATCAGCTCGTCTTCACCCACCAATTTTCTAAATCTCATCCCTTCTCATTTTCTCACTTCTCTCCAATTATAGCCCCCTGTATCTTCAATCTCTTAGTCCTTAGTCACCATCCCTTCTGCCTACAAACAAGCTCAGATCACTACAGGCTCAAGGAGCCCCTCTCTGAACTGCCAGATGGTTATAAGAACCATCTCTCTCATTCCTTACATGACTAAACCTTTTGAAAATTTACCAGTTCTTTTGTTTGTTTGTTTGTTTTTGCGGTACGTGGGCCTCTCACCGCTGTGGCCTCTCCCGCTGCGGAGCACAGGCTCCGGACGCACAGGCTCAGCGGCCATGGCTCACGGGTCCAGCCGCTCTGCGACATGTGAGATCCTCCCGGACCGGGTCGCAAACCCGCGTCCCCTGCATCGGCAGGCGGACTCTCAACCACTGCGCCACCAGGGAAGCCCTACCAGGTCTTCTTATCACTCATAGTCATATAATTCCTTTCCATACGGCTCACATAACCAACTTTGCATTGAAACTGTCCTCTTGAACATCCAAAAGCAACATTAAATCTTCATTCTTGACCTTTCATAGTATTTGCTACAGTCAAAACCAAAGCTCTTTTATAAAATATTTTTGTGCATTGGCTTATAAGGTAACTATCATTCCCTTCTTTTTCTTCAACACCAATCTGTCCTTTTTCTTCTGCCCTATAAATCTGAATGTTTCCCAGGGTATGGTCCTGGACCCTATTCTCTTTCCTTCTACACCTATGCCCTTGAATACTCAGTCTATGCTTCCAGCTTCCGCTATTTTCTTTATTCAAAGACTTCCAATGACCTTGCATCAACTTCTTTATTTCTATCCTCTTTCCTGAGTTCCAGCTCTACATTCTCCTCTTCTTGAGATTTCCGCCCACTTTTAAACTTTAGCATTTCTAAATCCTAAGTCATCAGCTTTGCCCTCTAGTCTAACCAGTTTCCCTTCCTGAGAAACCTATTTATTTCACCTATTTCTATTTACTGTGGCTATTTTCTCATTCACTTGGTGACTAACACCCAGTCTGCTTCAAGCCTTCTTAACCTCATGCCTTACTTCTCAACACCAAGTCTTACAGATTTTACCTTCACAGCATTGCTTATATTCTACCCCTTCCTCAAATGAAATCAGGATAATAATATCTGCCCTACTTCAGAGGGTTTTTGTGAAGATCAAATTAAATATGAGAGTATTTTCAATGCTGTAAAATACTATATATGTGTAAAATTTTATCACTAATGTGTATGCTAAGAATAGTAATTTAAAGAAAGGGACTTAATAAAGACTGCTATGAGCCACCAGAGATATGAGCTGAAGCCATTACCATAATGCTTGAAGATTCCTTGCCTACCTGTATGAACGCCCATGGCATCAACATTTTCCATGCTACAGACAGTGACACAGTTGTCATCAGCATCTCGGACCACTTCAAATTCTATTTCTTTCCAACCTGTCACTGACCTCTCCACCAGAATCTGGTTGGTCATAGCAAAGGCCTGGAAATTGGTGACAAAAGACATCGAAGAGTAAGGAAAGGCACTAGCATTAACGTGGCTATTTGGCAAAGCGCCCTGGCCTAAATCCTGGTCTGCACTGCCTAGTCTCCATCCTCCTCTATGCTGCAGAAGGCACAATGTGTCGGAAAATCAGCGAGGTACTAGGAATAGCATTCTGCAGTGAATATGCTTGATTTACATTATTGAGCCTTGCCATTCAAAGTGCTGATATGACATTAAATCAAACTAATTTAGGAAAAAGAGAAAATAATTGAGCAATCAGGCAAAGGGAAATGAAATTATTTTTGCAGCTAGGCTTCTGTGAAAGCAGAGATGTGATAAGTGCAAATAAATATGGAAAAATAAGTCTAAAGATTCTGTCTTTCTCTAAAATAGCTGAGGGTGCTTTGTAAAGAACACACACAATAAAAGTCAGTTGATGTTGATGAGGAGAAGAAAGGAGATGATGATGGTTGTAAACAGTTAGCCAAGATGGCATGTGAAACTTGGGAATTAAAAGAACCATACACGACTATTATTATGGGTAATCACTGCCTAAGTGCTTAAATACTGAATCGTATATCATGCCTGCCTGATTAAACAGATATGAATTAGTATAATTATCATTCCTTATTTACTCTGTACCCCCTGGTGGGTAGAATGCTGAACCCAAAATCTGAAAAAGATGGTCTCCGACCTTAGGACATTTAGTGGCTGAAAATCCAAGACAGAAATGTCCCTTTGTCTCATAATAAATTTGATTATTTATGGCAATGAAAGTAAGAGAAAGCAACTGGGGAAAGTAATTTGAATTTTTTCAAATTATTAGCAGGTAGCATAATGAAATAATAACTCAACGTAAGTTATTCCGTGATGTGTCTCAACACAGTTTTTTTAACCTCAGCAAACACTACAGGCTCCAGCATGTGCACTTCAAAATGTAACACATTTGTCCCCACAGCTACCCATGGTGAGGTTTTCAAAGTGGTTAGGAAACTCTGTAGCCAGTGTGAACAATTTAATAATGATTTATTTGTCATTAGGATAGCCTGCTAATAGAAAAAAAAAATCTGGGAAACAAAGGAGATGAAGCTGAGGAAGGCTTTTGCATTCTAATGGAGTAGACTGGACACAAGGACTATTGAGATCATCTTCACCTGTTGCCTCAGCTTCTTCTTTCTCTTTCAAGTCTCAGATTTTATACAAAGATTAATTTAGGGACCTAGACCAGGTTAATGCAGTTTCTAATAATGCTAAATATAATCCCAAGAGAGTAAGCGGTAGCTTGGGATATAACAATACAAGTCATTATTCTCAAATGAAAAGCTAGGGTTTCAACAAAGAAAACCATTCAATGGCTTACTAACTATTTTAGAGGAATATAAATAATTTAAAAATATCCCATTCCAAAGTTGTCTTCATTGTAAATATTCTTATACGACTGAGTGTTTAGAATGCTTTTTATACTGTAAAAAAAATACATTTTAAATTGAGAATAAGTATACATTGGTCACGATTGACAGTAATAATGAGGTTGTTAATATTAAAAACATTGTTGGGGGGAGACATACAAGATGGCGTAAGAGTAAGACGTGGAGATCACCTTCCTCCCTACAAATACATCAGAAATACATATACATGTGGAACAGCTCCTACAGAACACCTACTGAATTATGGCAGAAGACCTCAGACCTCCCAAAAGGCAAGAAACTCCCCAAGTATCTGGGTAGGGCAAAAGAAAAAACAGAGACAAAAGAATAGGGACGGGACCTGCACCAGTGGGAGGGAGCTGTGAAGGAGGAAAAGTTTCCACACACTAGGAAACCCCTTCACTGGAAGAGACAGGGGCTGGCGAGGGGGAAGCTTGGGAGCGACGGAGGAGAACACAGCAACAGGGGTGCAGAGGGCAAAGCGGAGAGATTCCCGCACAGAGGATCGGTGCTGACCAGCACTCACCAGCCCGAGAGGCTTGTCTGCTCACCCGCCGGGGCGGGCAGGGCTGGGAGCTGAGGCTGGAGCTTTGGAGGTCAGACCCCAGGGAGAGGGCTGTGTTCACGCAGCCTGAACGGGGCTAGTGCGCCACAGCTAGCCGGGAGGGAGTCCGGGAAAAAGTCTGGACCTGCCTAAGAGGCAAGAGACCATTGTTTTGGGGTGCGTGAGGAGAGGGGATTCAGAGCACCACCTAAATGAGCTCCAGAGACGGGCGCGAGCCGCGGCTATCAGCACAGACACCAGAGACGGGCATGAGACACTAAGGCTGCTTCTGCAGCCACCAAGAAGCCTGTGTGGCACAGGTCACTCTCCACACCTCCCCACCCGGGAGCCTGTGCAGCCCGCCACTGCCAGGGTCCCGGGATCCAGGGACAACTTCCCCGGGAGAACACACGGTGTGCCTCAGGCTGATGCAACGTCACACCAGCCTCTGCCTGCACAGGCTCACCCTGCATTCCGTACCCCTCCCTCCCCGCGGCCTGAGTGAGCCAGAGCCCCAGAATCAGCTGCTCCTTTAACCCTGTACTGTCTGAGCGAAGTACAGACGCCCTCTGGCGACCTACATGCAGAGGCGGGGCCAAATCCAAAGCTGAGCCCCTGGAGCTGTGGGAACAAAGAGGAAGGGAAATCTCTCCCAGCAGCCTCAAAAGCAGTGGATTAAATATCCACAATCAACTTGATGTACCCTGAATCTGTGGAATACATGAATAGACAACGAATCATCGCGAAACTGAGGCAGTGGACTTCGGGAGCAACGATATATATATATATTTTTTTTCCTTTGTCTCTTTTTGTGAGTGTGTATGTGTATGCTTCTTTGTGTGATTTTGTTCCTATAGCTTTGCTTTTACCATTTGCCCTAGGGTTCTGTCTGTCTGCTTTTGTTTTTTTTAGTATAAATTTAGTACTTGTTATTTTTGGTGGATTTGTTTTTTGGTTTGGTTGCTCTCCTCTTTCTTTCTTTTTTTCCTTTTTTATTACTTTTAAATATTATTATTTTTAAAAATTATTTTTTATTTTAATAACTTTATTTTGTTGGTTTTTTTCTTTCTTTCTTTCATTTTCTCTCCCTTTTCTTCTGAGCTGTGTGGAGGACTGGGTCTTGGTGCTCCAGCTGGGTGTCAGGACTGTGCTCTGAGGAGGGAGAGCCGAGTTCAGGACATTGGTCCACAAGAGATGTCCCAGCTCCACATAATATCAAACAGTGGCAGTTCACCAAAATATCTCCATCTCAACACTCAGAACCAGCTCCACTCAACGACCAGCAAGCTACAGTGCCGCACACCCTATGCCAAACAACTAGCAAGACAGGAACGCAACCTAACCCATTAGAAGAGAGGCTGCCTAAAATCATAATAAGGTCAAAGACACCACAAAACACACGAAAGGACGCAGACCTGCCCACGAGAAACACAAGATCCCACCTCATTCACTAGATCACAGGCACTAGTCCCATACACCAGGAAGCCTACACAACCCACTGAACCAACCTTAGCATCTGGCGGCAAGCACCAAAAACAACAGGAACTATGAACCGGCAGCCTGCGAAAAGGAGACCCGAAAAACAGTAAGTTATAAAAAATGAGAAGACAGAGAAACACACAGCATATGAAGGAGCAAGATAAAAACCCACCAGACCTAATAAATGAAGAGGAAAGAGGCAGTCTACCTGAAAAAGAATTCGGAGTAATGATAGTAAAGATGATCCAAAATCTTGGAAATAGAATGGAGAAAATATAAGAAACATTTAACAAGGACCTAGAAGAACTAAAGAGCAAACAAACAATGATGAACAACACAATAAATGAAATTAAAAATTCTCCAGAAGGAATCAATAGCAGAATAACTGAGGCAGAAGAACGGATAAGTGACCTGGAAGATAAAGTAGTGGAAATAACTAATGCAGAGCAGAATAAAGAAAAAAGAATGAAAAGAATTGAGGACAGTCTCAGAGACCACTGGGACAACATTAAATGCACAAACATTCGAATTATAGGGGTCCCAGAAGAAGAATAGAAAAAGGAACGGATTGAGAAAATATTTGAAGAGATCATAGCTAAAAACTTCCCTAATATGGAAGAGGAAATAGTTAATCAAGTCCAGGAACTGCAGAGAGTCCCATACAGGATAATTCCAAGGAGAAACACACAAAGACATATATTAATCAAACTATCAAAAATTAAATACAAAGAAAAAATATTAAAAGAGGCAGGGAAAAGCAACGAATAACATACAAGGGAATTCCCATAAGGTTAACAGCTGATCTTTCAGCAGAAACTCTGCAAGACAGAAATGAGTGGCAGGACATATTTAAAGTGATGAAAGGGAAAAACCAATAACCAAGATTACTCTACCTAGCAAGGAACTCATTGAGATTTGACGGAGAAATAAAAACCTATACAGACAAGCAAAAGCTAAGTGAATTCAGCACCAGCAAACCAGCTTTACAACAAATGCTAAAGGAACTTCTCTAGGCAGGAAACACAAAAGAAGAAAAAGACCTACAATAACGAACCCCCAAAAATTAAGAAAATGGTAATAGGAACATACATATCGATAACTACCTTAAAAGTAAATGGATTAAATGCTCCAATAAAAAGACATAGACTGGCTGAATGGATGCAAAAACAAGACCTGTATATATGCTGTCTACAAGAGGCCTACTTCAGACCTAGGGACACAAAGAGACTGAAAGTGAGGGGATGGAAGAAGATACTCCAAGCAAGTGGAAATCAAAAGAAAGCTGGGGTAGCAATTTTCATATCAGGCAAAATAGACATTAAAATAAAGACTATTACAAGAGACAACGAGGATACTACATAATGCTCAAGGGATCAATCCAAGAAGATATAACTATTTTAAATATTTATGCACCAAATGGAGGAGCACCTCAATACATAAGGAAAATGCTAACAGCCAAAAAAAGGGGAAATCGACAGTAACACAATCATAGTAGGGGACTTTAACACCCCACTTTCACCAATGGACAGGTCATCCAAAATTAAAATAAATAAGGCAACACAAGCTTTAATACATTAAACAAGAAAGACTTAATTGATATTTATAGGACATTCCATCCAAAAATAACAGAATACACTTTCTTCTCAAGTGCTCATGGAACATTCTCCAGGATAGATCATATCTTGGGTCACAAATCAAGCACTGGTAAATTTACGAAAATTGAAATTATATCAAGTATCTTTTCCGACCACAAAGCTATGAGACTACATATCAATTACAGGAAAAAATCTGTAAAAAATAGAAATACATGGTGGCTAAAAAGTACACTACTTAATAACCAAGAGATCACTGAAGAAATCAAAGAGAAAATCAAAAAATACCTAGGGCTTCCCTGGTGGCGCAGTGGTTGAGAGTCCACCTGCCGAAGCAGGGGACACGCGTGCATGCCCCGGTCCAGGAAGATCCCACATGACGCGGAGCGGCTGGGCCCATGAGCCATGGCTGTTGAGCCTGCGTGTCCAGAGCCTGTGCTCCGCAACGGGAGAGGCCACAACAGTGAGAGGCCCACATACCGCAAAATTAAAAAAAACCAACCTAGAAACAAATGACAATAAAAACACAATGACCCAAAACCTATGGGATGCAGCAAAAGCACTTCTAAGAGGGAAGTATATAGCAATACAATCTTACCTCAGGAAACAAGAAACACCTCACATAAACAAACTAACCTTACACCTAAAGCGATTAGAGAAAGAAGAACAACAAAACCCCAAAGTTAGCAGAACGAAAGAAATCATAAAGATCAGATCAGAAATAAATGAAAAATAAATGAAGCAAACAACAGCAAAGACCAATAAAACTAACAGCTGGGTCTTTGAGAAGATAAACAAAATTGATAAACCATTAGCCAGACTCATCAAGAAAAAAAGGGAGATGACTCAAATCAATAGAATTAGAAATGAAAAAGGAGAAGTAACAACTGACCCTGCAGAAATACAAAGGATCATGAGAGATTACTACAAGCAACTATATGCCAATAAAATGGACAATCTGGAAGAAATGGACAAATTCTTAGAACTGCACAACTTTCGGAGACGGAACCAGGAAGAAATAGAAAATATAAACAGACCAATCACAAGCACTGAAATTGAGACTGTGATAAAAAATCTTCCAAGAAACAAAAGCTCAGGACCAGACAGCTTCACAGGCAAATTCTATCAAATATTTAGAGAAGAGTAACAACTATCCTTCCCAAACTCTTCCATAATATAGCAGAGGGAGGAACTCTCCCCAAATCATTCCATGAGGCCACCATCACCCTGATACCAAAACCAGACAAGGATGTCTCAAAGAAAGAAAACTACAGGCCAACATCACTGATGAACATAGATGCAAAAATCCTCAACAAAATACTAGCAAACAGAATCCAACAACACATTAAAAGGATCATACACCATGAACAATTGGGTTTATCCAGGAATGCAAGGATTCTTCAATATATGCAAATCAATCAATGTGATAAATCGTATTAAGAAACTGAAGTATAAAAACCATACGATCATCATAATAGATGCAGAAAAAGCTTTCGACAAAATTCAAGATCCATATGATAAAAACACTCCAGAAAGCAGGCATAGAGGGAATTTATCTCAACATAATAAAGGCCATATATGACAAACCCAGAGCCAACATCGTTCTCAATGCTGAAAAACTGAAACCATTTCCACTACGGTCAGGAACAAGACAAGGTTGCCGACACTCACCATTATTATTCAACATAGTTTTGGAAATTTTAGCCACAGCAATCAGAGAAGAAAAAGAAATGAAAGGAATCCAAATTGGAAAAGAAGAAGTAAAGCTGTCACTGTTTGCAGATGACATGACACTATACATAGAGAATCCTAAAGACTCTACCAGAAAACTACTAGAGCTAATCAATGAATTTGGTAAAGTAGAAGAATACAAAATTAATGCCCAGAAACCTCTTGCATTCCTATACACTAATGATGAATAATCTGAAAGAGAAATTAAGGAAACACTCCCATTTACCATTGCAACAAGAAGAATAAAATACCTAGGAATAAATCTACCTAAGGAGACAAAAGACCTGTATGCAGAAAACTATAAGACACTGATGAAAGAAATTAAAGATGATACAAACAGATGGAGAGATATACCATGTTCTTGGATTAGAAGAATCAACATTGTGAAAATGACTCTACTACACAAAGCAATCTACAGATTCAATGCAATTCCTATCAAATTATCAATGGCATTTTTCACAGAATTAGAGCAAAAAATTTCACAATTTGTATGGAAACACAAAAGACCTCGAATAGCCAAAGCAATCTTGAGAACGAAAGAAGGAACTGGAGGAATCAGGCTCCCTGACTTCAGACTATACTACAAAGCTACAGTTATCAAGACGGTATGGTACTGGCACAAAAACAGAAAGATAGATCAATGGAACAGGATAGAAAGCCCATGCACATATGGACACCTTATCTTTGATAAAGGTGGCAGTAATGTACAATGGAGAAAGGACAGCCTCTTCAATAAGTGGTGCTGGGAAAACTGGACAGGTACATGTAAAAGTATGAGATTAGATCACTCCCTAACACCATACACAAAAATAAGCTCAAAATGGATTAAAGACCTAAATGTAAGGCCAGAAACTATCAAACTCTTAGAGGAAAACATAGGCAGAACACTCTATGACATAAATCACAGCAAGATCCTTTCTACTCACCTCCTAGAGTAATGGAAATAAAAACAAAAATAAACAAATGGGACCTAATGAAACTTCAAAGCTTTTGCACAGCAAAGGAAACCATAAACAAGACCAAAAGACAACCCTCAGAATGGGAGAAAATATTTGCAAATGAAGCAACCGACAAAGGATTAATCTCCAAAATTTACAAGCAGCTCATGCAGCTCAATAACAAGAAAACAAACAACCCAATCCAAAAATGGGCAGAAGACCTAAATAGACATTTCTCCAAAGAAGATATACAGACTGCCAACAAACACATGAAAGAATGCTCAACATCATTAATCATTAGAGAAATGCAAATCAAAACTACAATGAGATATCATCTCACACCAGTCAGAATGGCCATCATCAAAAAATCTAGAAACAATAAATGCTGGAGAGGGTGTGGAGAAAAGGGAACACTCTTGCACTGCTGGTGGGAATGTGAATTGGTTCAGCCACTAAGGAGAACAGTATGGAGGTTCCTTAAAAAACTACAAATAGAACTACCATATGACCCAGCAATCCCACTACTGGGCATATACCCTGAGAAAACCAAAATTCAAAAAGAGTCATGTACCAAAATGTTCATCGCAGCTCTATCTACAATAGCCCGGAGATGGAAACAACCTAAGTGCCCGTCATCGGATGAATGGATAAAGAAGATGTGGCACATATATACAATGGAATATTACTCAGCCATAAAAAGAAACGAAATTGAGTTATTTGTAGTGAGGTGGATGGACCTAGAGTCTGTCATACAGAGTGAAGTAAGTCAGAAAGAGAAAGACAAATACCATATGCTAACACATATATATGGAATATAAGAAAAAGAAAATGTTATGAAGAACCTAGGAGTAAGATGGGAATAAAGACACAGACCTACTAGAGAATGGACTTGAGAATATAGGGAGGGGGAAGGGTAAGCTGTGACAAAGTGAGAGAGTGGCATGGACATACATACACTACCAAACGTAAAATATATTGCTAGTGGGAAGCAGCCGCATAGCACAGGGAGATCAACTCAGTGGTTTGTGACCACCTAGAGGGGTGGGATAGGGAGGGAGACGCAAAAGGGAAGAGATATGGGAACATATGTATATGTATAACTGATTCACTTTGTTATAAAGCAGAAACTAACACACCATTGTAAAGGAATTATACTCCAATAAAGATGTAAAAAAAAAAAGAACACTCCCTAACACCACACACAATAATAAACTCAAAATTGATTAAAGACCTAAATGTAAGGCCAGACACTATAAAACTCCTAGAGGAAAACATAGGTAGAACACTCTATGACATAACTCACAGCAAGATCCTTTTTGACCCACCTCCTAGGGAAATGGAAATCAAAACAAAAATAAACAAATGGGACCTAATGAAACTTAAAAGCTTTTGCACAGAAAAGGAAATCATAAACAAGATGAAAAGACAACCCTCAGAATGGGAGAAAATATTTGCAAATGAAGCAACTGACAAAGGATTAATCTCCAAAATTTACAAGCAGCTCATGCAGCTCAATAACAACAAAAAAAAAACAACTCAATCCAATAATTGGCAGAAGACCTAAATAGACATTTCTCCAAAGAATATATACAGATTGCCAACAAGCACATGAAAGAATGCTCAACATCACTAATCATCAGAGAAATGCAAATCAAAACTACAATGAGATATCATCTCACACCAGTCAGAATGGCCATCATCAAAAAATCTAGAAACAATAAATGCTGGAGAGGGTGTGGAGAAAAGGGAACACTCTTACACTGTAGGTGGGAATGTAAACTGATGCAGCCACTATGGAGAACAGTATGGAGGTTCCTTAAAAAACTAAAAATAGAACTACCATAGGACCCAGCAATCCCACTATGGGGCATATACCGTGTGAAAACCATAATTCAAAAAGAGTCATGTACCACAATGTTCATTGCAGCTCTATTTACAATAACTAGGATGTGGAAGTGTCCATCGACAGATGAATGGATATAGAAGAAGTGGCACATATATACAATGAAATATTACTCCGCCATAAAAAGAAACGAAATTGAGTTATTTGTAGTGAGGTGGATGGACATAGAATCTGTCATACAGAGTGAAGTAAGTCAGAAAGAGAAAAACAAATACCATATGGTAACACATATATATGGAATCTAAAAAAAAAAATAGTTTCTGAAAAACCTAGGGGCAGGACAGTAATAAAGATGCAGACATAGAGAATGGCTTTGAGGACACAGGGAGGGGTAAGGGTAATCTGGGACGAAGTGAGAGAGTGGCATGGACATACATACACTACAAAATGTAAAATAGATAGCTATTGGGAAGCAGCCACATAGCACAGGGAGATCAGCTCGGTGCTTTGTGACCACCTAGAGGGGTGGGAGGGAGACGCAAGAGGGAGGAGATATGGGGATACATGTATATGTATAGCTGATTCAGTTTGTTATAAAGCAGAAACTAACACACCATTGTAAAGCAATTATACTCCAATAAAGATGTTAAAAAAATTTTTTAAATAAAAAGATTGGGAACATCTAATATGCTAGAGGAAAAAAATGTATACCTCCACAAACATGTCTTTTCTTTAAATACATGATTCAGAAGTCCAGATGGAAATAGGGAACATTTATATTAGATATGTTTCCCTTTTGTAGTTTTTTTTTGGCAACTTTAGAAAAACTCAATCCAATTTGTAGACATGTACGTTTGTCATTGCAGTTATTAAAATACATTTAATTTTATCTGTTTCTTCTCAAAATCTTATGTCAACAATTCAAGGGCTCATTCTTTTTCACTCTAAAACATAAATAATGATAAGGGTATAAACTCTGCCTGATATTTACTCAGCACTCCTAAAAATAGCCATCACAATAATTCTGTCAGCTTCACATCCATAACTGCCACATGGAAAGTTACATAAGCCTCTTTGCCCACACACATATTCATTCATTCAACTAGCACTTACTGAGCCCCAGTATTGCAAGGCACTGCTGTATTCTGTGGGAATAGAGTGTGGGCAAAAGTCGCTGATTTCATGAAGCATGATTTCTGTGTTAATTTCTAATTTATTTTTTGGAGCATATCTTAATTTTCAAGATCTTTCCTTTAATACTTAAGAAAAGGAGTATTCAGAAATAAAGTGATTTTTATGTAAATGGTAAGCACTCAGATTTCACTTTTGCTTATATATGTGTGTGGCAGTTGGCAGAGTAATCACTCATTCATAGTACTAAGAGGTTTATATTGTATATATGTTAAACACCTGAATTTGAGGTAAAGCTAAACTACTCAATGTGTTTTATTTCCCTTACCAGATGTCATCCATGTCTTATTGTTTCAAAAGATAATGGCAAAATGGGACATTATATTGTTTTTTTTTAAACCACTAAAATATATTTTAGCATGATGGGTGTTTTGGAGCAGATTTTGTAGCAGAGGGAGATGGAACTGGATTGACTGTCTATCAATGAAATCAATAGACAGTACAGTAAAGACGGACTTTGGGTTAATGCTATGTTCCAGTGTAAGTAATTGCACTGTATTTCCCTTTCAAAAGTGTCACCTCTTGGACAACAATTTAGAGATGTGGCAGTGATTTATAAACAGAGAAAAGGTTATTTCTTATCTACATAACTTTCTCTAATTGAAAGACTATATCAGGGAGTTTTCTTGGCTGGTCAGAATTTGGTCTGCGAAAATACATACCTTTGTGCTGAGGTCCAGTAAGGTCTCCTTATTAGGACAGATGCCTGAGCCTAACCCACCCAGGGCATAGGCAGAACGGATCATCACCGGGTAGCCAATGGTGTCTGCCGCCTTCAGTGCATCCTCAATCTGTCAACAAGAACAAGGACTCAAAGTTTTAAAAGCTGACAGTAGAAAAGACCAACCAAAGGAGTCTGGTAATTCAGGTAAATCAGTTTATTTGGAAAAAATGACTATGAAAATGTTCTATTATTCCCTCATCTCCTTCTGAAAAACAAGTGTTATTTTACAAATTTTAAGTTAAATTTTAGAATTTTTTAATATACAGTGAAGGCTTTTTTTTTAACACCTTTGGGGTAAATTTTATTTTGCAGTATAAAAAATAAAACAATGGCCAGAGGTGAGATAGTTGCCATTAATTTGAGAATGGGAGCTATACTGAATTTTTAAGTTCAGTTTAAAAGTCTTCGTCTCTTAACAAAGCAAGGTTTTCTACTACAGAATCTAACTTGATATTACTGCAATAAGCCATTTGGAATATTATATAGAAAGAGATTTTTCATTTTTCAAGTTCAGTCAGAGAGTAGTCTCGGAAGCTTGGGATTTTTTTTTTTTTTAACTTACAGAATACAGCATATGTTGGCTATATTTTTCTGTCATGGAATATTATTACACTACCAATGGGAATGTAATTATACCTTTCCCATATGCCTGTTTCTCATCCTAAGGAAGCAAGGACATAATTAAATCTGGCAATGAAAGAATAAATATATGGCAGGAGCTTTCCACATGTTCAGCAGAGCTATCCTGGGATTGTTCCTGATTGACAGCTTTGCAACATGCTATATACTTGATAGCACGCTTTTCTGAAAACATACATAGCCCATTTTTAGTTGTCCCAGCAGTACTTGCCTTATCCCAGAGGATTTGCCTATTTCTACACTGAGGAAGTTGCATCAGAAACTGTCTCCAGTATCCCCATTTCACTGACTGAAATCAGGAATAAAGTCAGGGACAAAAAGAGATGTACAGGAAGCTGATCTTTTCCTGGCACCTGGTAATAGCCCATCAAGAGGCACAGGATACGATGGAAAATGATTAAGAGAAATGCAAAACAATCTGTCCTCTTTAACCATCTAAGCCACAGGTTTCTCAGTCATAAATATTACTGATTAGATCCAATGGCTTTTTTTTTCTAGATAATTTTATTGTAAAATGTTTATTCCATTCTAACAAAAAAAAAATTTGTTCGTTTATTTTTTGGCCATGCTGCACGGCATGCAGGATCGTATTTCCCCACCCAGGGATCAAATCTGTGCCCCCTGCAGCGGAAACACAGAGACAACCACTGGACCACCAGGGAAGTCCCTAAAAAAAATTTTATATTCAACCATTTCCCATTTGCAGGACATTCGCACTTACAAAATGTGTGACTGATCCCAGGAAGAAGGTAAAAATTACTTTGGCATTGCAAGTTGATATGGTTCTTTGTTTTGATTCAGGAGATTTGATACTCAGGTCACATCAACCATTGATAAACCACATCACCTTTGAGATTATGCTTCCCTTTTCATAAAAATAAACTATTAATACCTGTCCCTAATGTTTTAGCATTGAATGCCACAATTAACACACAGTGTCTCTGAAGTAATAACACATTTCTGGAAGATAACATATACAAATATAATACTTTATTATTTTTAGGCATGACAAATCATTCTCTCTACAACGCAAGACACATAATGGTCCTGTTTCTCCAGAACAAAGATTTCTTACCGATTCCACTGCAAAACTTGGAGCAATCTTTTCATTAATCTCATTTAGTTTGTCTGAGAACAGCTGTCTATCTTCTGTGGCCATAATGGATTCAACTGAGGTTCCCAGGACTTTCACGCCATATTCCTTGAGCACACCTCTCTTAAATAGTTCCACTCCTACAGAAAAACAAAATAAATCAATTTTTAACATATCAAACTCTTATGTTTTCTATAATAGATATCTGAATACAACTTTTTTTAAAAAAAAATCTTAACTCCAAAAAGCCACCAGAGTCCACAACAGAATTGCACTTAGAGTAAAAAAATTTTTGAAAGAAAAATTCTGAAGACATTTTAGCAAAACATTTTGCTGGTGCTACTATTATGTATAGTATCACCTTCTCCAAATGATTTTTATTATTCTCATTAATAAAAATCATAGCATTACAGTGAGCCTTAAGATTTTAGTATATTTCATTTCCTTCCAAGGAAGGTCTATTCCTATAATGAGCTTCTCTTGTGTAAATAATCTCAGTGATGTGGGTATCTATCTAGGTTAAAAATTAACAAAATCGTTTGTGTTCCCACTAACTTAACATCTAACTTTGGCTGTTTTTTATAGTTGACATACAAATTATATCACCAACTGCTTACCCAAACTAGCCAGTGAGATTCTCATTCATGATCTAATTCTGAAGGTTTGAAATATTTTAAATAGGACAGAGCATTGGACTCAGCAGATGCATGAAGGGATGGTAGAGAGACTGATCTATGTAAACATGAAAATATATGTGAAAGTCAAATGCCACAGGGCAGATACATAGAGCACAGAGCACTTAATCAATGTTAATTCCCCTTTTTCACTCATAATAGTTCTCAGAGTTTCACTGGTAACAGAGAAAAGCAGTATCCTGGGACGGAGAGGGGGACTCAAAAAACCTACTCAGTCACCATGCAGCATTAAAGCAAAAGGTTTCTTTTTGTCCCCCAGCTGTTCTGTGAAATAAACTGGTAATGTTCATCATGTGACATTTTCAGGTGGCTGTTTACTAAGCTTCCTCACACAGTGGAAAACTTTTGTGAACACACAGAGCACAACTGCTAAATAAATTCAAACAAAAAAATATTATATATAAGTGTGTGAACCAAAACTCTGCAATTAAACTTAAAAGAACTCACCACAGTTCAGAGCTGTCTGTCCACCCATGCCTAGAATTAATCCATCTGGCCGTTCTGCCTTGATAACCTCTGTGACAAACTGAGGGGTGATGGGGAGGAAGTAGACAGTATCTGCTTGCTTTAAGCCCACTTCATTGGTTTGCACCGATGCAATGTTTGGGTTCATCAGGACAGTTTTGACATTTTCTTCCTGAAATAAAGAAAAAGATCTAGAATCTTAATATATGGTCTAAAGAGAAAAATCATATTCAAATGAAGGGTATTAACAGGTAACAAAAAGTTATTCTGTGGGCTCTAGAGATCAGTAATGGGACCAGTGTGAATGGAAGTTAAAGGATGACAAACATTTGGTAAAAGGAAGGAAGAAAATTGCTTGAAAATAAAACTATCCAAAAAGAGCTGGCTACCTCATGAGGATCACCCTGAATTCCTTGTCACTGTAGGTATCAAGGAAAGCTGGAGATGTTTTCTATAGAATTTGACTGGAGGTCCACAAATACTACTCAATTTTACAGCTCAGTCGATTAAAAGAATAAAATATTCCAAATTTTTTTGAATGAGTAAAACATAAAATGGAAAAAAGGCAGCATCAAAGCTGCTTCCTTTTCTAACGTTTATTGAAGAACAGCATTGAGCATACGTTTTAAATGCAAGATAATGTGCTCCCTTCTAGCTGGGAGCACTGAGAGCCTTCTGCTGGTTTCCATTTTCTTTAGATTTTCATGCCTGCTGTAGTGCTTTGACAAAGACCATTATACAACTGTTTATACATATTATATAAAAAGAAAATGACCGTATGGCAAAAAATAAAAAATAAAAATTTGTGTGTGTGTGAAGATATTCATAGCCCTATCTCATTCCTGACATCTGGAGAGACCCCTAAAATAATTCTTCATGTAGGCTACTAAGGATAATAGCTTTATAGACCAGGATGAGGGCGACATTTAGTAAAATAATTATTATGAAATCTGGCCAGATGGTTCTTATCTTTTTACCTATTAGCATGTCAATTTTGAAGTCTTCTAAAAACTCAACAAAATATTCATATGAAAGTATAGAAATCATCATTGAAAGCCCTACATATCCTTGGGGGTGTGGTGAATCCAAATGAAAAATTAAATATATTTCATATTACTTTAAATTCAAATAGTGCCTTAAAACTTGTAGTGTACTTTTTTGTTAATTTATTTGATTTTTATAGCAAGACTATAAAAGAAATTTTCACCTTACAGATGAAGAAACTGAGATTCAATAAGGTTAAGTGACCTTCCAAAGATCATATAGCTGATAAATGACAAAATTAGGGCTCTAATTCAAGTCTTATGACTCAAGTTCTACACCCTTTCCTCAATATGAGCCCTCTCTAAGATTGTAAGGAACATTTTAAAGAGTACTGTTAACAAAATATTGAATAGATACATATAGATAAGCAAATGCATTTAAAATATGGGTTAGAATTTAAATAATTGAGTCCAAACGGAGAGCACATCATAAACAGAAGTTATAGACTGTCTCACTACTAGAGAAAAGTACCAATGGATAGGTATATTTGTTAAATATTTTCCTGCGTGTGCTATACAATGAATATAGCTATTTTTATAAATCAAATTACATAGGAAAAGGTCCCATAAATTCATGTGATGAGTGTCTATTCAAACCATTTTAATAAATGTTACATAATTTTTTTCTAATATAATTCCAGCTATAATTTATGCATAATCTAAGTTTTAAAAAATACTCAGTTCATAAATTCATCTTTATTAACCTCTTAATCACAATACTATATCTAATAATTCCTATTCTTCAGTTCAAATCAATAACTTCACCTTTTGGATGTAATGCATATAAAAAATACAACCTATGGAAATATTAATTCTTTATAAAACTACCAAATAAGATAAAAAATTGCATGACACTTAAATGTGTTCTAAACCCTTAACACACTTAGACTGTGTTCTAACCAATCTGAACCATTGGATACCCACTAATTATCTATCTAAAGATAAACTGAATCTTAATACAATGAAATAAAGCACACTTTGAAAATGTACACAAAAAACATGTGTGCATGGGGTGAACATGCATGCGTGTATGGAGAAGAGTATTAAAAATAAAAACGAATGGGAAGAAGAGTAAGGTAATTGGGGGGTTGTGTCTGTTTTCAACAGACATCTGTCAGGTGAAAATCTCTGTATATAGAATACTGAATAAAGAAAAGAAAAAAAGGAAAATTTTGGCCAACTGTTTCTCTTGTTGGTTGTCCTAGTCTCCTGCTTCCTTCCCTATGTTGCTCTCTCCTAGCCAGGTCTCTTGGTAAGAGTGGCTTGACTCCACAAAGCCTGTGGCAAGGTCACAGAGAGCTCACGTTGACTTTGGATGGCTTGATTAGCACCAAAATGGGGACTATCGTGGAAAATAAGGACACCAAAGAGAAGCCAAGTTAGCTCTTCAATAGAAATATCTTACACTTACAGTGTCAGTTTTCTAAAGGTTTATTTTACTATGATAAAGGTTGGGGAGATTTCGAGAGACTCTGAAGAAACAGGGAGGATATTCTTCCCAATTTAGGTATCAAACCCTCTATTCCACTTGAAAATCCAGGCATACCTTCCTGGTAAGTCATCCAGTCCAAGTCACAGATGGGGGAATTAGGTGACCTGCAATAACTTCTAAAGCTTGAACAAAAGGCATTGTTTCCTTTGTTCCTCCAGCTGGATCTTCCCCCTTTCAACCAAAGAGATGCCTGAAGCATCCTGTAGAACACTTGAAGTACTTTAGAGCACCAGGGATACCCAAATTCCCTCTTTCACACAAAAGACAAATATGTTTTAAAAGCTCACTGCCTCATTGAGTAACATCTATAAGTGTAGATTTATGTTTTCAATATAAATAGGTGATAACACAGACAATTCTGGAGATCAATCCAACCTTCTTAATTTGCAGGTGTGCACATTTAAGTTAAAAACCTTGTCTGTGATCAAACTTCCTTTCATATAAGATGTGGAAGGAAATTAATTATAGTGACTTTGAAAAGAGGTAGTGTCATAAATCTAAATTATAAAATACTAATTAGACTCATAAAGGGAGTGTATATTAATTCCAGCAAAGATCAGAGTCTCTCACCTTCATGGCTTTTACAGCTTGCGATCCCGAGTAATCAAATTCACCTGCCTGACCAATGGACAGACCTCCGGATCCTAGGATAAGGACTTTGGAAACCTGTAAGCAATAAGAAGATAGCATTGCTTTTATTATTAAGATGGGGAAATTAGTCATTGTTAAGTATGGGAAAGATAAACTGTATTGTCTGTGTTTATGTGGTGATTTAAAGTACAATGTTTTGAAATATACATAATATATGAGTAAAAAGACCAACAATTTAAACATCTCTAATTTCAAAAAGGAATTTCCAAAGGTCATGGTTTTTTTCACTTAAGTAAAAACTTTTTGGAAGAGGTCTACATTTTAATTAAACATATATAAATATCTAAAAATAACTACATAAATATATATGGAAATGTATATCTATATGTGTATATATAATAAATATAATTTATATATATAATTTTTAGATAAAAATCTCCTTAAAATTTAATTGACTAAATGTGTTACTGTTCCATGGGTTTCTACTGGACAAAGAATAGGCATAAATATAAACAAGCCTTTCCTAACAAACGGAGAGAAAACACAGGAGGCAAGGGGACACAGGGACACCTTCATATTTACATTTTGCCTTTACTTTGCAGTTCAGTCCAGAAATATTTACAGAAAATACAGTAATGAAAAGATCATGTTTTGGCAGCATACTGAAATTCATACAAATTGTATATATGATTTCAAGCAAATAATAATTCTGCTTATTTTTTAACCACAACTGCCAAGCCCTTCAGAGGAGAAAAATGTTCTAGGTCACTGCAAGAGACAAGGACTTGGGAAACTTGTTTTGTATTTATGGAGTGCCTGCTATGTGCAATGCAATGTAGAATCCCAAATTACACGTTTCCCTCACTATTTAAAAAAAGAAAAGCATCTGAAAAACATGAGTTGATATTTTGAGAAATACACTGTATGGTGGGGTGGCTTCTTTAGCTACCAAGAATCCACAGTTTGATTCCACATTGAGTGGCTGGATTACCTCCCATCTCAGGAAAAAAGGCTGTCACAGAAATCTAAAACAAACCATCTAACTCAATTTATCATTTCATGTAAACATATAAATCAATTCTTTTTGTTCATAAAAAGAGGATTATATATATATGTATGTATATACTTAAAAATATACATACACCCTTCTAAATTTTATGTAATAATGGTGTGGGTGTGGGTGTGCCTTAACTATGAAGGAAATGTGTAGAAACCTTTCCATATTAAATACATATTCAAACAAATAAGGAGTCGAGTCTTACACTATATTAATCCTTATCTATCTGCTCTTTAGAGGTATTGGGTTGTCCAAAAGTTCGTTTGGGTTTTTCGTTGAAACAAAAATTTCTATCATCTATAATGATTCTGTAGCCTGAACTGTATCTCAAGCATACACAGGGCTGTGGTTTATTGAGTAATGGAAAATATGAAACTAAATTAAATTTGAAACTAAATTAAACCTTATTCTCTGTTAAATTATTTTCATTACACATGTTCTAGAAGAAGTGAACTTTAAAAGATATGATTTTTAAATCAAAACATGAAGATTCCAATGAACATCCAATGAATCATCTAGAACAGACCAAATAATTAGATGCTAAAATGATGGGTGATTGCAATATTACCAATCATTTTTCATAGACATCAAAAAGGTTTACATCATTCACTTAAAAAAGAAGTCATCACACAATAGAGAAAATCCAAAATACATAAACGAAAAGGAAGCCCACATATACTGACCTCAACTCGAGATGCTACTAGGGCCGGCTTCGGTAGAACTGATGTAATTGTGGTACCTTTCTCCTTCTTTATCAGTGAGAAAAAGGAATCAAACAGGTACTAGAAAAAAAATATAGCCAACTAGTTAGAAGCTTCAAAACTCACAGAATTCTCAGATAAAATACAGTATACCCAGTTCAAGTTGAACTTTAGATAAGTAACAAATAACTTTTTAGGATGAGTAGTGCTATGCAGTATTTGTTTTTTGTTTTTTTTTGTTTTTGTTTTGCCAAAGCTGGCAAAACTAAATATTTACTACTATAAGAATTAGATCAAATAAACACTTCTAACTGCTCATGTCAAATCCTATTAAAAGAAAGTTTTCAATATAGGTATACATATAACTGATTCACTTTGTTGTACAGCAGAAACTAACACAACATTGTAAAGCAATTATAATCTAGTAAAGATGTAAAAAAAAAAGTTTTCAGCAGAGAATGAACATTTCAAATAATGCCTTCTGAGAATGTCATTTTCAGCCCCTTAATTATGAATCATTTTCTTCTTCTAAATAAAATTCTAACTATGAAAAAAAATGAAGCTATATTACTTATGCACCCTAAAGTTAGAAATAACTGGATATTTAAATTTTCTATCAGGTCAAAAATATCTCTAAAGATTGTATTATGTATTAAAATATCTCTAAGGTTATTCTTAAACTTTATCAATGATTTACTTCCACTGTTGCACTAGAGGTGACAAATTTCAACAAAGATATTTATTTTGCAACTATTTGGCAGGACAGGAGAAAAAAAGAACTAAGTGATACTGGATATCACATATCTTAATTTCAGTGTTCCTAATCTGAAGTCCTACTATAGGCAAATAATTTAAATTTTAAGTTAAAAAACTATTAACATGCATTAGGCAATAGATATATGAAACTAAATTTTATTTTTGAGTGTCATCATGGGTAGGTAATGTTGTAGTGACTTTGGCTATTAAGAACCATTCTTTCCTAATAATATTAAAACAAGAACAAAATACAAATATCTGAAAAGGCAACTCAGGGATGAGGAAGTAGAGTCTACAATGGGAAAATTTTTATTCTCCTCTTTGTTTTACCCAGGTGTCTTTTCTGAGAGCATCTGCTGACAAGGAAGAATTGTCAGCATTACTACTGGAGGCCCTAGGGTATAGGAGAGGAAGAGTCACTTCAGACTTCCCAGACTTTTCTGAGTATCACCACAAGCTCTTGTTTGGAAAGATGTTCTTAAACATTGCACCAGAAGCTTACAAAAAAAGTAAAAATATTTAAATTAAAAACAAAACTCCTCTAAGCATTCCTTATGGTTCTCTTAAGCCATCTGACTCGTATGTATGTGCATGTATACCCTCCCCGACACCCCTGACCTCCTTCCTGCTCCTGCTGCTGTTTATTCTGCCTTCGTGGCTACGCAAACAGTTGCCATAGGGATTTTTGTGAAGTCACAGATGGGGGATTAAAATTTCATTTCAGTTATGAGAATAAGATAGCAAGAGGGAATTCATTTGCATAGTACAATTGTAAATTTCAGAACTAAATATATTAGAATGATACTCATTTAAATAAAAATCACATTGCATCAGTTTCTTAAGCGCTTTCCCACTTTAACTGTTTAAAACGATAGAAATTTCCTCCATGATATTCATGGGGAAATTTTCTTACAATATAGGCATTATCAAAGCACTCTTTTTTTTTTTTTTTTGCAGTACGCGGGCCTCTCACTGCTGTGGCCTCTCCCATTGCAGAGCACAGGCTCCGGACGCGCATGCTCAGCGGCTCACGGGTCCAGCCGCTCCGCGGCATGTGCAATCTTCCCGGACCGGGGCACGAACCTGCGTCCCCTGCATCGGCAGGCGGACTCTCAACCACTGCGCCACCAGGGAAGCCCCAAAGCACCCTTTTTAAGAATGTTCTGTACTAAGACCACCCAGGTGATTATTTTGTTTTCTCAATTTTTCACATAAATATATTTCTGATTTAAAAATTTTAATACATAATGGGCCTCATCTTTCTGACATACCTCAGTGTCTGTTGGCCCTGGGCTGACTTCTGGGTGGAACTGCACACCAAAGAAGGGTTTGCTCTCATGCATAATCCCCTAAAGGAAAAAGAAACGGGAAGAAATTCCTTCAGTAGCAAAGAATGTCAACCAGGACTAGGTATGATTCAGTGGACAATAAAGTCCAAACTTTAAAAACTAAGTTAAAAGTTTGAGAACATTCTAAAAACAAACAGTACTAATACAACTAGGCCAATAAAGATTCAACTGGTGTCGTTCCCTTACTAAAAACGACTGATCTGGTCTATAGCCTTTGAGGCCCCTCTAGGCTCTGGTTCAGAATAAACTCAAATCCTCTTCTTTTCTCCAACTCCTAAATTACTTCTCCAAGGGTCTTCTCAAAGGCTACTTCAGTGCTAAGTGAGTCCCAGAGACCCACGTAGACTAGGCTCAAACAGACCTCCACCAATCACCCATTAGCAATGAATGTGTAAGACAGCCATTGACTAACCACTCAAATTGTGGATCTTAATGAGTCAACCGATAAGAGAATAAGACAGAGAGAAATGACTTTTTAAAAAGCAGAGGGCTGTGGAAAATAATCTGTAACAAGAATTCTTCCACATACACACCCCAGAAAAGCCCACATAAACAAGGGAAAGGTAATTGTAAAACAGAGTATTAAAAGTCCTGCACTTCTCATCACACACTCAACAGGTTTACTGAGAGCACTTACCTCATTTGTTTGATCATTGACATTCACAAAAAGTGGTTTCCAACCAGCAGGAAGAGTACTGTCCAGGGCATAGCCATGATTCTGAGCAGTAATGAAAGCCTGTCTGTTTGTGATATTCAAAACAGGCTGATTCTGCCCTCTGGAGGGAAAAGGGGAAAAAGAATATGGAAAAGGAAAAGTGAAGAAAAGAATATAAATGCATTAGTTGTAAAATAGTGAACAAGAAAAGCCTATTAAAATTCAAACGTTTCAATTGCTTAGTGAAAATTACTGCATGAGAAAAGTCACAGATTGTTAAGCCCAATAATTTTAGGAAAAAATTCAATTCAGGAAGCTTTGCTGTGTGTTAAATATCAGTTCTATTAAACTTCTGTAATCAGTTTTAGAAAAGGGGAATTGCACTCATAACAAAAAGCTAAGATTTGCTCACTAGCTTAATAGAGGCACATATAAGCCACTTATTTTAAGGGAGCTACAGTAGTTTTAAAGCCAAAGAAGAGTTCTTGGGGGATAATAAAGAGATAACTACTCAGTCCTGAATCAATATGAACTATACTTTATGTGGAGGGTGGACTGTGAAGGAAAGTTCCATGTTGAATAAATTAACATCATTTGGGGTAAGGAAGTAAAACCAAGAGGAGCTGAAGATTTCTTGGTTCTTAAGTCACACTAGAGTTTTACAATGTTATCAGCTTAAATCAAGCTTATAGATTATCTGATTATCTGAAATCAAGATTATCTGAATTCAAGATTATCTGAAATCAAGCTTAAAATCAGAACAATTTCCCTTGGAATGTTATTTGATTGAGTGTTATAACTTCAATGTATGCCAAGGAAAGGAAAATAACTTTAAACTACAGCAAAGTTATCGTTAGAGAAGGCTGCCTTTCCAAAATGCAATAAAAGTGGTATCAGGTAGTCAGACAACTGTGAACCGTATAATAGTGTGCTTATCGATTTATTCTGAAGAAAATGGCACGTAAGTTCTCTAAGTCTTTTCGGTTTAGTTACTACCAGTATTTCAGAGCCAGTTTGACATGTAAACAGAAGCATAACTGCCTTACCTGTTGGCCATAGACATTTTGTAGGCTTGGGCACCGGCCGCCAATCCTGTTATTAAATTTCCTGTACTGATTCCAAACAATGGTTCCTTGCGATCGCTCTCCAAGATCTAAGTCAGGGAAAAATTTTATTACTCCAGAAGAACGATTCCAAAACATGCAATCTCTGAAGGAATAAAATGAAGCATTCTTTTTTTTTCTTAATTTACAAGGTAAAGAGAATAGTAATTGAATAAAAAGTTAGACGATAAATAAGGACGGGATTGACAATTTGCAGCATTGAAGTTCAATAGAATGTACTTAACATCCAGACTAAACTACATCTAATTTAATATTTCTCTGGAACCTTGAAGGTCTTATAGGTCCCAAGTTGTCATTTTCCAGTTGTACAGACAACACATTTGGAGATTGGACTCCAGCTCTCTGCACTCAAGGACACAATCCCAGTCACTTTGTCTAAAGTTCTTTGTTCTTCTTCCTGTTGAACTCTCTCCTCGTTGGTTCCCCCTATATACTATCCGTGCTGACATTGCCTCAGAGGTCACAAATAGGAGTACTAAAAAATTACTTGTATAAATAAAATATATTACAGCTTTTTCGGCCATGCAGAGCAGACTCTCTCCACTTCACACACAGACACAGACTATCCCAGGTTCACTGCACCTTTTTGACATTCTGAATTAGTGGTTGTGCAAGAGCTGGGTTCCCAGGTCCTCCGGCAATTAAAAGCCCATCATACTCCATCTTGGTGAAATCATGATTCCAGGGCACTACATGCACTTCCGCTCCTCGCTGGAAAAGAAACACAAGAATGGTCAATTTAATAACATTTTTCTTCGCCAAAGTGGTAAACCTTCTCTTGGCTAATTAATCCCGAAAGGGAAGGGAAACAGAGTCCACGATTCAAATAAATAATGCTGAGCAAAAAACTCTCTGTTGACTCATATTTTGTGTGATGTAAATGGACCCTAGGATAGAAAGTGGAGGAAAAAAACACTATTTACATTTTGATTCTGAAAAAATAGATAATGCATTTCCCCACACTTCAGGAGGTTGTAGACCTAAAGGCTTCATGACTGGGCACACAGGAATACAGTTTATCTTCCCTAGCTCTGGGAGAGGGAGTTGCAAAAGAGAAGATAAATTCCTTTCTTCAAAATTTAATTTGGTCCACCTCTCACCTTTTTCAATTCTGTATTTTTTTTTTTTTTTTTTGCGGTACACAGGCCTCTCACTGTTGTGGCCTCTCCTGTTGCGGAGCACAGGCTCTGGACGTGCAGGCTCAGCGGCCATGGCTCACGGGCCCAGCCGCTCCGCGGCATGTGGGATCTTCCCGGACCGGGGCACGAACCCGTGTCCCCTGCATCGGCAGGCAGACTCTCAACCACTGTACCACCGGGGAAGCCCTCAATTCTGTATTTTTTGTCTGACCAAATTTTAGTGACTTCTTTCCTAGGGATTTTTCATATTATCTATAATACCTATATTCTGATAGAAAAATTAGAACTTTTCTATACAAAAGTGGATGGGAAGATGTCTTTGATTATTTTGCTAGAAGCATTTCCTGATATAAGAATTTGAGAGAAAGAAGTTTCTTTGGAGGGGTTTACAGGAAATACCAATAGAAAGCAACATGGGGAAAGACCCTAATAAAGTGTGCATTTTGGGGCAGTTACCACAATGAAGAAAAGGAGCTTCAGCCCACTGGGGAATTCTGAGAGCCAGTGTAGCATATTTCACCTAACAACAGCTAAGCAATGTGGCAAAGGAGCTGGGGAATTTATACTCTGTCATTGATTGGGGCTGCTCCAGGGATCATTAATTCTATGTCATTTCCTGCCTGCCAGCAGCCTCCAACCAACCAAAGAGAGCTCTGAGGCAATAAGATGCAGACACTTGCAATTAGAAGATGAACAAAATGCCTTAAGATGATAAAATGAGAGGGAGATATGGCTAGGCCAACCACAGCATCTACTATTTAAGGGTCCACACACATTTTTGTTAATAAAATTGACCAGCATTCAAAATCATGATCTGGATGTTGGTGATATTCTATAACAAAAAAAGTGAATTGAAGAATTCTCCTTTACCCATGCTAATTTGGTGTTATGCAAATATATCTAGGGGTGGGGTGCATGTGTATAAGAGAAATAGAAAGACAAAGAGACAGAGGGAGACAGAGAGAGAAAGAGAAGGAGAAATCTCAACAAAACAATGTTTAAGAAGACATTGTGGGCTTCCCTGGTGACGCAGTGGTTGAGAGTCCGCCTGCCGATGCAGGGGACACGGGTTAGTGCCCTGGTCCGGGAAGATCCCACATGCCACGGAGCGGCTGGGCCCATGAGCCATGGCCACTGAGCCTGCTCATCTGGAGCCTGTGCTCCACAATGGGAGAGGCCACAACAGTGAGAGGCCCGCATAACGCAAAAAAAAAAAAAAAAAAAAAAAAGAAAACATTGTAATAATGGTTACATTCTCCTCAAGTATTTTTTAAGGTCTAATTTCAGTTGGTTCTCTAAGAGTTGATATAAAGCAATGTGCAAGTTTGTACTATATCAGGGCATAATCCCTACAAACATGTGGCACATAATAAATGTAACACAAAGGGGGAGTTCTCCTACTGACTACCTTTTTGGTTACCTCTAAACCCCAAGAAATTGAGTGTGTCTTGTCTCAGAATGTCCGTCAGTAAGTGAAAAGAACAGTCTTCATTTCCTTCTGTGTTTTTGTGGCCTTTGAGGTTTTTGGGTTTTTTTAACAGAAATCTACATCTCTAATTTTAACAGGAATAAATGTGTTATCTAATAGATCAAAGGCAACAAGAAGAGAGTATATCCCCTGACATTCTGACAGAATACACAAGCTTTCTCTGAAACAGATAGAGGAAATCAGATTAACACTAATGATCAATATTAGAAACCCCCAACCTTGAGACGGAACAAATTACTTACCTTTACTAGTAAGCGGATTACATTGTTTTTTATCCCACAGTCTACAGCTACCACTTTCGTGGGATTTCCTTTGCCATACACCTTGACACCCTGCCATTTTAAAAACCAGAGAGTAAGAGAGAAGGTCCAGCTATGAGCAACACACCAATATCATAAACACATCTCAGGATGCTCTGCACTTGGTAACAGATTGACTGCTAACTACTAGGGAGTGGCTGGCAGTTAACAATCAATTTGTAAGAAAGGCACAGCAAATGCCACAAACTCTATCTTCTTCATGAGAACAAAGTACCTTGCTGTTTTGCATAAAATGTTGATTACAGTAATAACAGTTATCCCTAAGAAATTGGTTGCTTCCATAATTAACAAATATCTTTCCCATGTTTGGCCTCATTAACAACCAGTAGCAATGGAATTTCCAAGTATTATTGCCTGATTCAGCACTAAACAGATGTAGTGATAGATATATCATGCTTTAAATACCATTTGATCCTCAACTTGCAATAAAGTTTGGATGAGATAGCGCTGTTGTGTGTTAGGCTTATGCAGTGGGGCTAATGGATAAAATCAGTCTGAGTCAGAGGACTTGCTAAGCTAGTGTAGACCCCTGGTCCCTTTAGGTTACTGTGCAATCATTTGCATTTAAATGGTAGACTTCATAAAAGGATCCCAGAGCATATCATAATCATTACCTATGTTTAAGCACTGCTTGGAGTCAGATCCATTTTCACAGGCATTTACCCAAGAAGTAGTTCCCCAAAGTCACAAGAGAAGAAATAATAGAGAGAGAGAGAAAGCCTAGAGGGCTGGGTGCCCACACTGGTCCCAGCTTCAAGAGTCAGCTAGCACATTCTGAATTTAGAATGATTTCAAAGTTTAGTAAAGGTTTTAGATGAAATTTGCAACCTGGTGTCTACACAAACACACCATATACTCTCTGTACAGAATGACAGAAGTAAGCAAGACCTCACAGAAACTGGGATATATGAATTTGCTAGGAATCTCCAAGAGAGGAATATATTATGCAGTATTTTTCAACCTTATTTGACCACAGAATTTTTTTAAGGTGACTTTCTCCAGGCCAATACTTCTCACATTTGGAAAATCTAGACTAGATCCCCAAGGTAGTTCTAAACTCTAAAATTCTATAAAAATAGCCCTCTATCATGCTGTGTCTCAAACAAAATCACTTCATAGGAAAATATGCTAAAACCTCTTTCTCCTATTTGTCTGAGCCACCCTGCTGTCTCTTTTCCTGCTGTTACTGCTCAGGCTAGGCTTTCACGAGTTTTGTCCTAATTAGTTGCAATAACTTTCTAGTTATCTGCTCTTTTATCCAGTTTACTTTGCTCCAAAATGATGCCAAATGGGTTCCCAGTAGTCTCCAAGTTAGCTGATTTATTTAGCCAACGATACTAAACCATCTAGCTCTAGCCCCGTCCATCTCCACTCATCTTTGGCCAAATGCGAGAACCTATATGTGTGAACCCTTAGGTCAGCCACACCAAACTACACATAACTCTTCAAAGACACCGTATCGTCTCATACTTCTGTGCCTTTCAACACATGCCATTTCCTCTGCCTGAAATGAAGTTCTCCTTGTTCTCCATCTACTGAATTGCTCCTTATGCCTCAGAACAAGCCTAATTCCTCGCAGAACCTCCCCTGAGCCACCTGTTTCATTGGATGTTTCCCCACACATGCCTTTATGGTACCTCATGCACATTCCAAGGACAGCATTTATCATAGTATTCTCTCCATGGTGCCTACTTGCTTGCCTATCCCACCAATCTCTATGGTCCCCAAGGACAGAGGCTGTAGCCCAAGAGACTCACAACTACATTAACAGATATTCAATCAAAATCAACACATCTTTCTAAGATGTATTCTATACCTTCCTGTAAATATACAATAAACATATCTTACTTTGGGGTGATACAGTCATCATCCTGAATACTACTCTTTGAACTGAGCTATAATACACTAAATCTTCAGTGTGCTCAGGAATACTTTTCCCTGCACAAAATGACCCCAGATTCTGATTACTGTACTGGGTCTGATTTCTATAAAGTGTTCCTGACTCTCTGGCAGACCATTCGCTCTGACTCCTGATATTCAATTGAACGCCCTTTTATTTGACATTGTTAAAGTCTTGAGCTAAGGAACCACAAGAGGAGAGAAGAAAAATTAAAACAACAGTAAACAGCCTCTAAATCAGGCCATGAAGATCACTCTGTAAGTAAAAGTTATAACTTTAAATGCACTGATTTTGTAATATATCAATTTTAACTGCTATGAGACCCTTTTCTCCTTCCCTCTCTGATGCTTCTGGAAGATGACCTCTACCTAAAAGAAGATTTTGATATTACAAAAGAGGAAGGTCTAAAGGGAATAAAATAAAACTACAAAACATGAAGGAAAATTTCTCACCTTGGTTGAAACCTCAGCAATCAAATTCTGCTTATTTGGATCCACAAAGTCCACAGACTGACCTTCAAATTCAATCTTCCCAAGCATGGTACCCTATCAAATTAAAAAATTAGACAGTTAACAGGGAGCAATGATGCAGGTGCTGACAGTTAAATTCACAGGGACTTACACAGCTGCTCCACTATTTAGATGTCTTTAGAACATACTCATAACCATCAGCAAGAGATCTTCATCTTCTCAACTAGGAAAGGTGAAGCAGTGTGCATGGTACATTTTGGGAAACACTATGAGAAGGTACCAGCTAGCAAGGTTAATCTGTGAAAACTTTACCTTAGTTCTTTTAGGGCTGAGACAGTCACCTGGGGTAAGCAAAGTCAAAGGGCAACAGAATTCAGGTCTCCAGTAGATGCAAATCAGAGTATTTAGAGTACTTATGACCTAAAGCTATTTCGTGGGTGACATCGACAAAATAATCGATTGAGAAGAAAAAAAGAAATCTAAAAATAGCTGAAAATTGAAAAAGAATGCAAACTTATTAGAGAGCAAAATTCACAAACAAAAAACTGTGAAATGCTGTATAAGTCACAAACTTTGAGAAGTTGCAATGAAAGGGTTCGCTGCTTTAGACATGCTAATAAGGGCTTGAACTTTAGAGTACCCTTAACCCTCTGTAAAGTTTTCACAAATTAACCTTGCTAGCTTGAACGTGGCAAATGTTGTATTATTCTTAGCTGTCTTGAGATTTACTTATTTGTTAGTAAGTCTACGTTGACCTATTTAGAAAATGGTATATTTTGTAATCAAGACTTTATTGAGGGAGAGAACAAATCAAAATAATTCATTGATTTGCTTTTCTCCAACGAAATTGTTGCACTGAAGGAAATAAAGGAAAGCCTTTATTTCCCTTTGAAATGCATTCCTTAGGAGAAGAAGTAACTTGGGAGTGAGTGAGTACCAGCAACATGGTTAGAGGGTCAAATGGTTATTTCAATGTGATTATTAAAACCAGAGTACTACCTCACACTCTGGGAAAAATAGTAAAAATCACCTTGCACTTCCATACTGGATTATTAAGTTTCATAGTGATCTCCACTTACTTTTATAATCCAAATCACAGAAGTCCTTGACTATAGTTACGGATCCCTAATTTTGAAATTCCGTTTTCAGTTCTCATTCCCTTTTTCTCAAAGCATGCTGAATGACAAACACCCTTACTTTTCAACCTAAGACTAATAGAACTGAAAGCCACAACATAGTTTTGTTGTTGTTGTTGTTTTTAACATCTTTATTGGAGTATAATTGCTTTACAATGGTGTGTTAGTTTCCGCTTCATAACAAAGTGAATCAGCTATACATATACATATATCCCCATATCCCCACCCTCTTGCGTCTCCCTCCCACCCTCCCTACCCTACCCCTCTAGGTGGTCACAAAACACCCAGCTGATATCCCTGAGCTATGCGGCTGCTTCCCACTAGCTATTTTACATTTGGTAGTGTATATGTGTCCATGCCACTATCTCACTTCGTCCCAGCTTACCCTTCCCCCTCACCATGCCCTCAGGTCCATTCTCTACGTCTGCATCTTTATTCCTGTCCTGCCCCTAGGTTTTTTAGAACCATTTTTTTCTTTTAGATTCCATATATATGTGTTAGCATACGGTATTTGTTTTTCTCTTTCTGACTTACTTCACTATGTATGACAGACTCCAGGTCCAACCACCTCATTACAAATAACTCAATTTCATTTCTTTTTATGGCTAAGTAATATTCCATTGTATATACGTGCCACATCTTTTTTTTAATTAAAAAAAAATTAATTTTATTTAATTTTTTATACAGAAGGTTCTTATTAGTTATCCATTTTATACATATTAGTGTACATATGTCAATCCCAATTTCCCAATTTCCCACCACCACCCTGCCGCCACATTCCTCCCTTGGTGTCCATACGTTTGTTCTCTACAACTGTGTCCCAATTTCTGCCCTGCAAACTGGTTCATCTGTACCATTTTTCTACGTTCTACACATATGCGTTAACATACAATATTTGTTTTTCCCTTTCTGACTTACTTCCCCCTGTATGACAGTCTCTAGATCCATCCACGTCTCTACAAATGACCCAATTTCGTTCCTTTTTATGGCTGAGTAATATTCAATTCTATATATGTACCACATCTTCTTTATCCATTTGTCTGTCAGTGGGCATTTAGGTTTCTTCCATGTCCTGGCTATTGTAAATAGTGCTGCAATGAACATGGGGGTGCATGTGTCTTTCTGAATTATAGTTTTCTCTGGGTATACGCCCAGTAGTAGGATTGCTGGGTCATATGGTAATTCTATTTTTAGTTTATCAAGGAACCTCCATACTGTTCTCCATAGTGGCCGTATCAATTTACATTCCCACCAACAGTGCAAGAGGGTTCGTTTTCTCCACATCCTGTCCAGTGTTTGTTGTTTGTAGCTTTTCTGATGATGCCCATTCTAACTGGTGTGAGGTGATACCTCATTGTGGTTTTGATTTGCATTTCTGTAATAATTACTGATGTTGAGAAGGTTTTCATGTGCTTCTTGGCCATCTGTATGTCTTCTTTGGAGAAATGTCTATTTAGGTCTTCTGCCCATTTTTGGATTGGGTTGTTTGTTTTTTTAATATTGAGCTGCATGAGCTGTTTATATATTTTGGAGATTAATCCTTTGTCATTGATTCCTTTGCAAATATTTTCTACCATTATGAGGGTTGTCTTTTCGTCTTGTTTGTAGTTTCCTTTGCTGTGCAAAAGCTTTATGTTTCATTTGTTTATCTTTGTCTTTCTTTCCATTACTCTAGGAGGTGGATCCAAAAAGATCTTGCTGTGATTTATGTCAAAGAGTGTTCTGCCTATGTTTCCCTCTAAGAGTTTTATAGTGTCTGGTCTTACATTTAGGTCTCTAATCCATTTTGAGTTTATTTTTGTGTATGGTGTTAGGGAGTGTTCTAATTTCATTCTTTTACATATAGCTGTCCAGTTTGCCTAGCACCATTTATTGAAGCGACTGTCTTTTCTCCATTGTATATCCTTGCCTCCTTTGTCATAGCTTAGTTGACAAGAATGACCTTGATCATTACATAGTGTCCTTCCTTGTCTCTTGTAACATTCTTTATTTTAAAGTCTATTTTATCTGATATGAGTATTGCTACTCCAGCTTTCTTTTGACTTCCACTTGCATGGAATATTCTTTTCCATCCCCTCACTTTCAGTCTGTATGTGTCCCTAGATCTGAAGTGGGTCTCTTGTAGACAGCATATATATGGGTCTTGTTTTTGTACCCATTCAGTGAACCTGTGTCTTCTGGTTGGATCATTTAATTCATTCACGTTTAAGGTAATTATCGATATTTATGTTCCTATTACCATTTTCTTAGTTGTTATGGGTTTGTTTTTGTAGGTCCCTTACTTGTCTTATGTTTCCCATTTAGAGAAGTTCCTTTAGCATTTCTTGTAGAGCTGGTTTAGTGGTGCTGAATTTCTTAGCTTTTGCTTGTCTGTAAATCTTTTGATTTCTCCATCGAATCTGAATGAGATCCTTGCCGGGTAGAGCAATCTTGGTGGTAGGTTCTTTCCCTTCATCACTTTAAATATATCATGCCACTCCTTTCTGACTTACAGAGTTTCTGCTGAGAAATCAGCTGTTAACCTTATGGGAGTTCCCTTGTATATTCTTTGTCGTTTCTCCCTCGTTTCAATAATTTTTGTTTGTCTTTAATTTTTGTCAATTTGATTACTATGTATCTCGGTGAATTTCTCCTTGGGTTTATCCTGCCTGGGACTCTCTGGCTTCCTGGACTTGGGTGGCTATTTCCTTTCCCATGTTAGGGAAGTTTCTGACTATAATCTCTTCAAATATTTTCTCGGGTCCTTTCTCTCTCTCTTCTCCTTCTGGGACCCCTGTAATGCGAATGTTTTTGCATTTAATGTTGTCCCAGAGGTCTCTTAAGCTATCGTCATTTCTTTTCATTCTTTTTTCTGTTCCATGTCAGTGAATTCCACCAGTCTGTTTTCAAGGTCCGTTATCCATTCTTCTGCTTCAGTTCTTCTGCTACTGATTCCTTCTAGTGTATTTTTCATTTCAGTTACTGTATTGTTCATCTCTGTTTGTTTGTTCTTTAATTCTTCTAGGTCTTTGTTAAACATTTCTTGCATCTTCTTGATCTTTGCTTCCATTCTTTTTCCAAGGTCCTGGATCATCTTCACTATCATTGTTCTGAATTCATTTTCTAGAAGTTTTCCTATCTACACTTCATTTAGTTGCTTCTCTGAGGTTTTATCTTGTTCCTTCACCTAGTACATAGCCCTCTGCTTTTTAATCTTGCCTGTCTTTCTAGGAATATGGTTTTGGTTCCATAGGCTGCAGGATTGTAGTTCTTCTTCCTTCTGTTGTCTGCCCTCTGGTGGATGAGGTTATCTAAGAGATTTCTGTGCCACATCTTCTTTATCTATTCATCTGTCGATGGATACTTAGGTTGTTTCCATGTCCTGGTTATTGTAAACAGAGCTGCAATGAACATTGTGGTACCTGACTCTTTTTGAATTATGGTTTTCTCAGGGTATATGGCCAGTAGTGGGATTGTTGGGTCGTATGGTAGTTCTATTTGTAGGTTTATAAGGAACCTCCATACTGTTCTCCAGAGTGGCTGTATCAATTTACATTCCCACCAAAAGTGCAAGACGGTTCCCTTTTTCTCCACACCCTCTCCAGTATATACTGTTTGTAGATTTTTTGACGATGGGCATTCTGACTGGTGTGAGGTGATATCTCATTGTAGTTTCGATTTGGATTTCTCTAATGTTTACTGACGTTGAGCATTCTTTCATGTATTTGTTGGCGATCTGTATATATTCTTTAGAGGAATGTCTATTTAGTTCTTCTGCCAATTTGTGGATTGGGTTGTTTGTTTTTTTAATATTGAGCTGCATGAGCTGCCTGTAAATTTGGAGATTAATCCTTTGTCAGTTGCTTCATTTGTAAATATTTTCTCCCATTCTGAGTATTGTCTTTTTTATGGTTTCCTTGGCTGTACAAGAGCTTTTAAGTTTCATTAGGTCCCATCTGTTTATTTTTGTTTTTATTTCCATTTCTCTAGAAGGTGGGTCAAAAAGGATCTTGCTGTGATTTATGTCATAGAGTGTTCTGCCTATGTTTTCCTCTAAGAGTTTATAGTGTTTGGCCTTACATTTAGGTCTTTAATCCATTTTGAGTTTATTTTTGTGTATGGTGTTAGGGAGTGTTCTAATTTCATTCTTTTACATGTAGCTGTCCAGTTTTCCCAGCACCACTTATTGAAAAGGCTGTCTTTTCTCCATTCTATATTCTTGCCTCCTTTATCAAAAATAAGGGGACCATATGTGCATGGGTTTATCTCTGGGCTTTCTATCCTGTTCCATTCATCTCTTTCTGTTTTTGTGCCAGTACCATACTGTCTTAATTACTGTAGCTTTGTAGTGTAGTGTGAAGTCAGGCAGCCTGATTCCTCCAGGTCCATTTTTCTTTCTCAAAATTGCTTTGGCTATTCGGGGTCCTTTGTGTTTGCATACAAATTGTGAAATTTTTTGCTCTAATTCTGTGAAAAATGCCATTGATAATTTGATAGGAATTGCATTGAATCTGTAGATTGCTTTGTGTAGTAGAGTCATTTTCACAATGTTGATTCTTCCAATCCAAGAACAGGGTATATCTCTCCATCTGTTTGTATCATCTTTAATTTCTTTCATCAGTGTCTTATAGTTTTCTGCATACAGGTCTTTTGTCTCCTTAGGTAGATTTATTCCTAGGTATTTTATTCTTCTTGTTGCAATGGTAAATGGGAGTGTTTCCTTAATTTCCTTTTCAGATTATTCATCATTAGTGTATAGGAATGCAAGAGGTTTCTGTGCATTAATTTTGTATCCTTCTACTTTACCAAATTCATTGATTAGCTCTAGTAGTTTTCTGGTAGCATCTTTAGTATTCTCTATATATTTTATCATGTCACCTGCAAACAGTGACAGCTTTACTTCTTCTTTTCCAATTTGGATTCCTTTCATTTCTTTTTCTTCTCTGATTGCTGTGGCTAAAATTTCCAAAGCTATTTTGAATAATAGTGGTGACAGTGGCAACCTTGTCTTATTCCTGATTTAGTGGAAATGGTTTCAGTTTTTCACCATTGAGAACTATGTTGGCTTTGGGTGTGTCATATATGGCCTTTATTAGGTTGAGGTAAGTTCCCCCTATGTCTATCGTCTGGAGGTTTTTTACATTTAATGGGTGTTGAATTTTGTCAAAAACTTTTTCTGCATCTATTGAGATGATCATATGGTTTTTTTCCTTCAATTTGTTAATATGGTGTATCACACTGATTGATTTGCGTATATTGAAGAATCCTCGCATTCCTGGGCTGAACCCCACCTCCTCATGGTGTATGATCCCTTTAATGTGCTGTTAGATTCTGTTTCCTAATATTTTGTTGAAGATTTTTGTATCTATGTTCATCAGTGATATTGGCCTGTAGTTTTCTTTCTTTGTGACATCTTTGTCTGGTTTTGGTATCAGGGTGATGGTGGCCTCGTAGAATGATTTGGGGACTGCTCCTCACTATGCTATATTTTGGAAGAGTTCGAGAAGGATAGGTGTTAGCTCTTCTCTAAGTATTTGGTAGAATTTGCCTGTGAAGACATCTGGTCCTGGGCTTTTGTTTGTTGGAAGATTTTAAATCACAGTCTCAATTTCAATGCTTGTGATTGGCCTATTTATATTTCCTATTTCTTCCTGGTTTAGTCTTGCAAGGTTGTGCATTTCTAAGAATTCGTCCATTCCTTCCATGTTGTCCATTTTATTGGCATATAGTTGCTTGTAGTAATCTTTCATGATCCTTTGTATTTCTGCAGTGTCAGTTGTTACTTCTCCTTTCTCATTTCTAATTCTATTGATTTGAGTCTTCTCCCTTTTTTTCTTGATGAGTCTGGCTAATGGTTTATCAATTTTGTTTGTCTTCTCAAAGAACCAGATTTAGTTTTATTGATCTTTGCTGTTGTTTGCTTCATTTATTTTTCATTTATTTCTGATCTCATCTTTTTTATTTCTTTCATTCTGCTAACTTTGGTGGTGTTTTTGTTCTTTTTCTAATTGCTTTAGATGTAAGGTTTGGTTTTTTATTTAAGATATTTCTTGCTTCTTGAGGTAGGAATTTATTGCTATAAACTTCCCTCTTAGAACTGCTTTTGCTGCATCTCATAGGTTTTGGGTCATCATGTTTTCATCCTCATTTGTTTTTAGGTATTGTTTGATTTCCTCTTTGATTTCTTCAGTGATCTCTTGGTTATTAAGTAGTGTATTGTTTAGCCTCCATGTGTTTGTATTTTTTACAGATTTTTTCCTGTAATTGATATCTAATCTCATAGAGGTGTGGTCAGAAAAGATACTTCGTATGATTTCAATTTCCTTAAACTTACTAAGGCTTGATTTGTGACCCAAGATATGATCTATCCTGGAGAGTGTTCCATGAGCACTTGAGAAGAAAGTGTATTCTGTTGTTTTTGGATGGAATGTCCTATAAATATCAATTAAGTCCATCTTGTTTAATGTATCATTTATAGTTTGTGTTTCCTTCTTTTTTAAAATTTTGGATCTTCTGTCCATTGTTGAAAGTGTGGTCTTTTTGGGTTTTTTTTTTCGGTACGCTGGCCTTTCACTGTTGTGGCCTCTCCCATTGCGGAGCACAGGCTCCGGACATGCAGGCTCAGTGGCCATGGCTCATGGGCCCAGCCGCTCTGCGGCATGTGGGATCTTCCCGGACCGGGGCACGAACCCGTGTCCCCTGCATCGGCAGGCGGGCTCTCAACCACTGCGCCACCAGGGAAGCCCTGAAAGTGCGGTCTTACAGTCCCCTACTACTATTGTGTTACTGTCGATTTCCCCTTTCTTGGCTGTTAGTATTTGCCTTATGTATTGACGTGCTCCTATGTTGGGTGCATAAATACTTACAATTGTTATATCTTCTTTTTGGGTTGATCCCTTGATCATTATGTAGTGTCCTTCTTTGTCTCTTGTAATAGTATTTATTTTAAACTCTATTTTGTCTGATATGAGAATTGCTACTCCAGCTCTCTTTTGATTTCCACTTCCATGGACTATCTTTTTCCATCCCTTCACTTTCAGTTCTTTATGTCCCTGGTGTGAAGTGGGTCTGTTATAGACAGCATATATGCAGGTGTTGTTTTGTATCCATTCAGCCAGTCTATGTCTTTTGGTTGGAGCATTTAATCCATTTACATTTAAGGTAATTATCGATATGTATGTTCCTACTACCATTTTCTTAATTGTTTTGGGTTTGTTATTGTAGGTCTTTTCCTTCTCTTGTGTTTCCTGTCTAAAGAATTTCCTTTAGTATTTGTTGTAAAGTTGGTTTGGTGGTGCTGAATTCTCTTAGCTTTTGCTTGTCTGTAAAGGTTTTAATTTCTGCATCGAATCTGAATGAGATCCTTGCTGGGTAGAGTAATCTTGGTTGTAGGTTTTTCCCTTTCATCACTTTAAATATGTCCTGCCACTCCCTTCTGGCTTGCAGTTTCTGCTGAAAGATCAGCTGTTAACCTTATGGGGATTCCCTTGTGTGTTATTTGTTGTTTTTCGCTTGCTGATCTTAATATTTTTTCTTTGTATTTAATTTTCGATAGTTTGATTAATATGTATCTTGGCTTGTTTCTCCTTGGAATTATCCTGTATCGGACTCTCTGCATTTCCTGGACTTGATTAACTATTTCCTTTCCCACATTAGGGAAGTTTTGAACTATAATCTCTTCAAATATTTTCTCAGTCCCTTTCTTTTTCTCTTCTTCTTCTGGGACCCCTATAATTCGAATGTTGGTGCATTTAATATTGTCCCAGAGGTCTCTGAGAGTGTCCTCAATTCTTTTCCTTCTTTTTTCTTTATTCCTCTCTGCAGTAGTTATTTCCACTCTTTTATCTTCCAGGTCACTTATCCATTCTTCTGCCTCAGTTATTCTGCTATTGATTCCTTCTAGAGAAGTTTTAATTTCATTTATTGTGTTGTTCATCATGTTTGTTGGCTCTTTAGTTCTCATATGTCCTTGTTAAACGTTTCTTGTATTTTCTCCATTCTATTTCCAAGATTTTGGATCATCTTTACTATCATTACTCTGAATTCCTTTTCAGGTAGACTGCCTATTTTCTTTTCATTTGTTTGGTCTGGTGGGTTTTTACCTTGCTCCTTCATCTGCTGTGTGTTTCTCTGTCTTCTCATTTTGCTTAACTTACTGTTTTCGGTGTCTCCTTTTCGCAGACTTCAGGTTTGTAGTTTCTGTTGTTTTTGGTGTCTGCCCCCAGTGGCTAAGGTTTGTTCAGTGGGTTGTGTAGGCTTCCTGGTGGAGGGGACTAGTGCCTGTGTTCTGGTGGATGAGGCTGTATCCTGTCTTTCTGGTGGGCAGGACCGCATCCAGTAATGTGTTTTGGGGTGTCTGTGACCTTATTATGATTTTAGGCAGCCTCTCTGCTAATGGGTGTGGTTGTGTTCCTGTCTTGTTATTCGTTTGGCATAGGGTGTGCAGCACTGTAGCTTGCTGGTCATTGAGTGAGATGGGTCTTAGCGTTGAGGTGGAGATATCTGGGAGAGCTTTCGCTGTTTGATATTAGGTGGAGCTGGGAGTTCTCTGGTGAACCAATGTCCTGAACTCGGCACTCCCACCTCAGAGGCACAGCCCTGACACCCGGCTAGAGCACTAAGACCCTGTTAACCACACGGCCACTCACAAAAAGAGAAAAAGGGGGAAAAAAAATATATATATATATAGTTGCTCTCAAAGTCCACTCCCTCAATTTTGGGATGATTCATTGTCTATTCAGGTATTCCAGAGATGCAGGGTACATCTAGTTGATTGTGGAGATTTAATCCACTGCTCCTGAGGCTGCTCGGAGGAATTTTCCTTTCTCTGTTCGCACAGCTTCGGGGGTTCAGCTTTAGATTGGCCCCATCTCTGCGTGTAGGTCGCCTGAGGTCGTCTTTTCTTCGCTCAGACAGGACAGGGTTAAAGGAGCAGCTGATTAGAAGGCTCTGGCTCACTCAGGCCGGGGGGGGGGGGGGGGGGGGGGGGGAGGGGTATGGTATGTCAGGCGAGCCTGCAGCAGCAGAGGACAACATGTCCTTGCAACAGCCTGAGGTGTGCTGTGTGTTCTCCTGGGGAAGTTGTCCCTGGATCATGGCACCCTGGCACTGGCTGGCTGCAGAGGCTCCTGGGAGGTGAGGTGTGGAGAGTGACCTGTGCTTGCACACAGGCCTCTTGGTGGCTGCAGCAGCAGCCTTAGCGTTTCATGCCCGTTTCTGGTGTCTGCTCTGATAACTGTGGCTCGTGTCTGTCTCTGGAACTGATTTAGGTGGTGCTCTGAATCTGCTCTCCTTGCACACCCCGAAACAATGGTCTCTTGCCTCTTAGGCAAGTCCAGACTTTTTCCCGGCCTCTCTCCTGCTTAGCTGTGGTGTACTAGCCCCCTTCAAGCTGTGTTCACGCGGCCAACCCCAGTCCTCTCCCTGGGATTTGACCTCCGAAGTCCGAGGCTCAGCTCCCAGCCTCCGCCTGCCCCAGTGGATGAGCGGACAAGCTTCTCGGGCTGGTGAGTGTTTGTCGGCACCGATCCTCTGTGTGGGAATCTCTCCGCTTTGCCCTCCGCAGCCCTGTTGCTGCGCTCTCCTCCATGGCCCCGAAGCTTCCCCGCTCTGCCACCTGCAGCCTCCGTCAGTGAAGGGGCTTCCTAGTGCATGGAAACCTTTCCTCCTTCACAGCTCCCTCCCAGAGGGGCAGGTCCCGTCCCTATTCTTTTGTCTCTGTTTTTTTCTTTTTTCTTTTGCCCTACCCAGGTACATGGGGACTTTCTTGCCTTTTGGGAGGTCTGAGGTCTTCTGCCAGCATTCAGTAGGTGTTCTGTAGGAGTTGTTCCACATGTAGATGTATTTCTGATGTATTTGTGGGGAGGACGGTGATCTCCACGTCTTACTCCTCCGCCATCTTGAAGGTCTCCCCCTCAACATATGTTTTTAATATGAGCCCATATCACTCATAATCAAATATAATAGGCAATACCACTATTTTGTCTGTGCTAATCTATTCAGCCAAACTTTGAAAACCTAACTGCCTCTGATAAAAGAAGGGCTCACCTTAAACTAACCTATCACATGAAGAACATGATATGGTCTTGTAAAGTGTTTTCCCAAATACTAGGACTGATTATATTCTATTCAACCTGCCAAATCTACAGCTTGAATTGAATTTCCCCATTTTATTCCCTTCCCATTCTGGTATCCTCATCATTGTTTACTGCTCCCACAACATCATTGGGCTACAAAAATCTACCTGGGACATATAATCTCACTAACATCTATTCTCAGGAATATCATGGAGGAGGGAATAAAATCAGAGATAGAGTAGAAGGACTGCATAAATTCTCAGTGTCTTTCTTCTGGTCATGGGTATGTGGCCATGTTCTTATTTTCAAAGCTGTTCTTTCTGTTTATAGAGATCCTGTGTCTACACATATGCCAACAATCTACAATAGATTTTCTTGAAGAATCCTTTTCACTTTGAAATTGTATCTTTTTTTCTTTTTTAAGAAAAAATATATAATTTAATGAGAAAACTTTGGTGGCATTAAGGGAATTTAGTTAACATTCATGAGATAAAGTTTCTTTCTGTTCTGGGATATGAAGGTTTCTAAAACAAGTGTCCACCTCTTATAACAAGAAGGAAGTAGATGGGGCTGAGATATTCTCAGAAGAAGGGTCAAATATCTCATCTAGCAGATATGAAAGCAAAAGATAAACTTACCTTCATCTTGGTCATTGGAACAATTTCAAGAAAGACTATATAACTGAGGTAATACATGCAGGGTTCATTTAATATACCCATGAACTATAACTCACTAAGTTCAAAAACTCCTCCAAGAGGACTAAACAAATAATGGCCCCAGTGCTGTACACTTCCTGGTTTTCCTTTTTCAGCAGGTAGGTATTCAATTTAGGCAAAACTCTTACGCACCTAGTTACCTTCTCCACTTGTTTACTAGCCCTATCACATGAGCTGAATTACAACGGCTTTAACTTGTCACTTGGAATAGTGAACATAGAGTGGGCACTCAATAAACTACTGCTGAGTGAAGTATTCTTAAAACCATTCAGTAACAAACATCCCAATCAAGTATTCAGTCTTGAAAATTACATCAAAAACAGTAAAACAGGATGGCAGAGACCCAAATGATAGAAATTGACCAGATCTGTTCTTTTACACACCAATGGGTTCCTTGGGCAAAGGGAAAAAAACATATATATATGTAAACATATATTTGGCTAAATATGATTATCATACCTTATCTCGAATTATTTTAGTCAGCATTCTTGTATCCACTCCATAAATTGCAGGGACCTGTAAGGAAAATAATTGTAGTGACAGTAAAATTGGAGGAAATTTGGTCCAGCAGAGTGTTTTCAAGTTACAAACTTAATATCATCTATCTTCTTGAGCAGTAAATAATTTCCCTACTCCTTTTCTCTGATCCAGGGTGTCTGTGTCACAAGAACAAGGTAAATTGCTGTTCAGTTGGGCACAGGACTCTTAATATCCAGACCCTTCCTCAGAGTGAAAAGTGAGAAATTCTGAACATCAGTCTTCTGCTACAGCTCTTTTGCTTTTAATCCAGGATGTTAAATAAGTAATATAATTTTATAGATACATATATATTTTTAAAAAATGGAATCTGTGAACTTCATAAGCAAAGATATGTAATTAATAGGCAAATCCATGTTGTGAACCACAAGTTCCTGGCACATGGTAGGCAATCCTGAAGGTTTTCCTGAAGGTGCTTGTTAGGTAGTCATACTGTATTAAAATTTTGCCCAATCTATTAGTAAATCAGGCACCACCATTTGTTTTAGTTTCTTTGACTAGGTTGGATAGAGATAGATGTAGTACAGTAGGTTCCCCCTTCTCCCCAGTTTTGCTTCTAGTGGTTTCAGTTACCTGTGATCAACCATAATTTGAAAATATTAAATGGAAAATTTCAGAAATAAACGGTTCATAAGTTTTAAATTGTACACCACTCTGAATAGTGTGATGAAATCTCCCACCATCCTGCTCTGTCCCACCCAGAAGCTGAACCACCCCTTTGTCCAGCGGTGCCCACTCATTAGTCATTTAATAGCCACCTGGATTGTCAGGTCAACTGTTGCGGTATGGCAGTTCTATGTTCAAGTAACACTTATCTTACTTAATAATGGCTCCACACTGCAAGAGTAGTGACACTGGCAATTCAGATATTCCCTTACTGTGCCTAATTTATAAACTAGACTTTATCATAGGTATGTACACATAGGAAAAGACTTAGTAGATATAGGGTTTGGTACTATCCATGGTTTCAGGCATCCACTGGGGGTCTTAGAATGTATTCCCCGTGGATAAAAGGGGAAAGAGCAGCAAGTTAAGAATGAGGAAACAGGTTTTAGTTTCTTTTCTTCCATCATTTATCTGAGTGATATTTGAGCAAGATGTTTCCCCATTACCTGTACATAGAAGGAGGTAAACTGGTTATTATTTTAGACACTCTTCTACTCTATGTGTCTATGATCATGGAAGAAGATTCAAAGCACATTTTAAAAACAAACGAACAAAACATGGATTAAGTTTATACTTCAACTATTAGTTCTGACACAAAGCAGCTATAATATCAGGTGTCTAAATAACACAAAGGAAACATTAAGGGGAAGAGGGAGCTGTCTCCTGAATGATGATCACAAGGAGGTAAATTCAGATAATGATTGAGAAGAAACTAGCAAAGACCTAGGAGATAATACATAAGCCTTCTTCTCTCTTGTAAAAATTTAGCAAGAATGAGGAAACAAAGATCAAGATTTTTTGCTTTGTTAGAAAGAGGAAAAGTTTAGCCTCAGTTGGCAGATGCTCCTCAGAGAGACAGAGTTTCTCAGAATAATATTCGGTCAATTACAGGCCCAGTTGCAACTTAACAAAAAGCAGCTACAGTAACCCTGGAAATAAAGCTTAGTATATTAGGTCTGTTAACTTTAAGTAGGTCTGACTTTCAAACCAGGAGAATCCCCTTATCGGATTAGAAAATAATAAAGTAAGGAAGATATAAGGTTAGTAACTTATTTATTACTTCAAATGAAGTGATATCTAATTATACGTCATAGTCATAACGTTTAAGCCCAAAGAGACTTGACGGCAATCAGTTTATATTAATTAAGAATTAAAACTAAGAATGTATGGTATGATTACATGACCTGAGCAAGGTCACACAGCTCGTTAATGGTAGAGCTGGTACTAGAATCCACGACACAAGTTACATCTCTAGATCCTCGTTAAAAGGGGGAGGTTATGTTGCTCCGGAGAGTAGAAAATTCTAAAATTTTCTCTAACCCCTTTCCAGAATGAGAAAGTCTGTCTACCAAGCATGTATGAGTGCCACCTAGTGGATAAACTGAAAATATAAGGTCCTCAGTGTTTATATAAAGAATGAGTTCTGGACAGTTCTGGACAGTAGTAACAGTTCAGCCTGAAGGAATCGCGCTCTGAAACAAAAGGGTCCCAAACTGCCTGATCTGCTTTATCTGTTTGGCCCTTTTCAATTACATACACCTTCCCAACTTTCCACGGGCCCCACCAATTGTCCTTAGGTGATGCTGGATGACCTATCATATTTCTCACCTTTTCTTCCTGTAGCCATTGCCCTAGACTCTTGGCAGCCAGCCAGTGGTGGTAGTCATCACTATAATTCAGCACCAGCAAACCTGCAACCTAGAAAGACAGGCAGTCATTTTAAAAATGTGATCACAAAATACTACCCAACTCTTGTGACTTGTCTTCTTTTTAATTAATAAATTTATTTTTTTCCATTCTTTTTCAAATTCTTTTCCCATTTAGGTTATTACAGAATATTGAGCAGAGTTCCCTGTGCTATACAGTAGGTCCTTGTTGGTTATCTATATATTTTAAATATAGCAGTGTGTACATGTGAATCCCAAATTCCCAGTCTATCCCCTCTGTTATGACTTAAGAGTCAGTTTGCATTCTTCAAGCTTTATTATATTCGCTGATACAACACTTAAAATTTTGAAACTTGAAAAAAAAATGTGATTAAAAAGTTTTCTCGTAAAATATAATAATTGTTACCTTAATTACCATGCGGGGAACAGTCTTACTTGGTTTTCCAAATCCTGAGAGTAAACTAGGTCCCCCTTCTCAGTACCCTGTACTTTTCCACAATGGCATTTATCGATAATCTAATTAATAATTATTTGCTTAATGTACGTAGAGAATAAGACAATTTTTAAATTTACATTTAAAAGAAACTAAATATTGGGGGGAAATGGTGAGATATAAAACTAAATTAAATGATCAGTCCAAGTCATTCAAAAATAGAGTGGTGAATTTAGAGTGTAAATTTTTGAATCGTTTATATGGTTCACATCCCTAAGATATTATTCAAATTTGCCTTGAATAGGAAATTTTAATTGTGTTTACTTTTCGGCTGGCATACACGTTATCTTTTACTCATCTCCCAAAGAGGATAAGATTTAAAAGGTAAATAATTGATACAGAGTTGATTCTTAAAATCCATTTAAAAGGTGATTCAACTCGAATTCTTGCAGCATAGTTGCTATCTGAACTTATAACAACATTTTTCCAAATGAAGCCAGTTTTATCCACAGCATTAAAAATAAATCCAGAGTGCCCTGAGAAATGAAACTCAGAATAATGTCATGTTAAAGATTATTTTCATATACCTAGGAGTAAGATTGAGAATATAAATTTAATGATTTGTACTATAGGATTGAGGCCGAAATTTTGTCCAGCTTAGATTCTTAATAAATCAACTATGCTTCTTAAATAGTCATCACTGGTACTACCTTAATTCCATCGGACTCCAAATATTTGCTAAGTCCCAGTTCATCCAGTGCAGTAGTGTCAGGGGCTCCACCATTCCCAACAATAGGATTGGCCATGGTGAGAATCTGCCCCTTGTAAGCAGGGTCAGTAAGAGCTTCCGGGTACCTAGGTAAAGATGCCAAGAAATTATCAACAAAAAAATGTATTCTACATACATGATCTTAATTATTGAACCCTTGAAAATTAGAGAACATGAGAATAAAATCCTACAAGCTTGTCTCTAGATTTTGCCAAACCTAAGGATTTTATGATAGAATATGGAAATTTATCCCATGATATTACTGATATGAAAAGACTCTTAAGTAATATGGCATATTCTCATTTAATTTTCATTCCCTTAATTTCTTAAATTTTTTAATTCCTTGAAAAATTCTTCACAGGGTCTTAAGTTTTTAAATATTGCTCTATTTAAAGTTTGCAGATATCCTCAAGAATCCCCTAGCCTACCAGACATGAGTGAGTCCAAAATGATATTTACTACTGAGGGCTGACAGTTTCACCAAAATATTAACTGTCAAAAATTGAAAAGTTTTTAAAAAATATCTTTGAGGATACTGAAGAGCATGCTGATTACGTCAGTGATGGTTGCCTGGGTATATATGTTTATTAAAATTCACTGAGCATTTAAAACTCTGATTTATTTTCTATGAAAGAAATACTTAATAAAGTTGATTTTTTAAATATTTTAGTTATATAGAGAGGTGTATGTTTGATAGTTATTATCAAGTTATCATTGATAGTATATGTTTGATAGTTATTATTTTATTACAGAAAAAAATCAATCCCCAAAAAATTGACCCAAAGCATTTCTGTCTTCTAAATTAAAAGATTCCAAGTAACTATTTTAAAGTACTGATGTGGAATTAAGAAGAAATGCAGAAGAGCTTTATTTTAAAGTGTGGGGAGGAAAAAATAAGAATACATGTGTTCTTGGGCCTCCCTGGTGGCGCAGTGGTTGAGAGTCCGCCTGCCGATGCAGGGAACACGGGTTCGTGCCCCGGTCTGGGAAGATCCCACATGCCGCGGAGCGGCTGGGCCCGTGAGCCATGGCCGCTGAGCCTGCGCGTCCGGAGCCCGTGCTCCGCAGCGGGAGAGGCCACAACAGTGAGAGGCCCGCGTACCGCAAAAAAAAAAAAAAAAAAAAAAAAAAAGAATACATGTATTCTTTTTTTACTCTACATATAAATAAAATTATATATAAAATTTCTATTCTTAATAATAAGAAACATGATTCCCATAAATACCAGGATCTATCTACAGCTATTCCATGCATTGCAATGAGATTTTTTTCCCACCCTCTTAACATTTTCACTTCCCACAGAGACAGTTAAACGTAATCTTTCTTGTGGATTACTACTGAAAGTGAATTTAGGTGCTGAGGGGGACAGACTGACAACCTTGAAAGCAATAAAATGCAGCTCCAGCAGTAGTCAACACGAATTCTTCAACCCTCATCCAGACTAACTTCTCCCAGAACTCCCTTTGCCAACAGAATACTTAGTCTCTCAGCTCAGCAACCTCTAAAGTGACTAAGATGCTGTGATATTTACCCACACCTCCATCAGCTAATTTCTCAGATTCCCTCTCACTTGTCAGGAACTAATAATTTTTTAACCAAGGCTTACACATAATATAAATGCATTTCTTGAAGATGAAAAACAAAATAACTCCCTTAATTATCAACCCCTTGCTGAGTGAGCCACGCATGAATAAAAGCAGCATTTCTCGATGGAAAATAGGATGTGTGGACTAATCTTATTAATGAATGCATTTTTCTACATCAAAAGAAGTCTTTAATTAATTTAATTTTACTTCTTTTCTTCTTTCTTCCCATGAAAGAACTGGCCATTCCCTTTAAACATATGCCTACAATGCTCTCTCCAGAAAATGAATAAATATAGCTTGTCCTAGAGAACTGCAGTGTTGGAAGAAAATTAATCCATCAGGTCCTGTTTGACTTTTGTGATGTGACAAGATTTATTACCCATAATCTATCACAGAGAAGAAAACTCGAGTGCCCTCCATCATTCTGATCTATATTAAACAGCTGTTTGTTGGCAGGTATATTAACACAGTTAGTAATTAGTGCTGTCAAAAGGCTTAAATAATTGCCTGGTGAAGCAAAACTTTGCAAACAGTTTTCATACACTGTAATTTAATGTTCTCACCAGTGGAACTATTTTAAAAACCATCTAATATTCTTTATTTCAAACAGAGAGCTAAGAGTTTAGAGGACAATGCACATTAATAATATAATGGAAGTTTGGTCAATCAATATCTTCAATACCAGTTAACCCAATGCCTCCTTGTCTTTAAAAGGCTAACTGAATTTCCCTAAAGAATTCATCAAATATTTTACAGTTTAGTCTATTGAATCTCTAATGGAACCCTTTAGAAACCATCTAATTTTTTAAGATGTAATTTTTTAAATTCCTAGCCATAAATTACTATCTAATCCCATCCCCTCACACTTTACATGTGGAAACTAAGATTCAGAAAGGTTAAGTGATTTTCTCAATATCACATAATCAGTTACCATTAGAACTGAGACCAGAACTTCAGCCACCTGGTTCCCAGATGAACATTTGTTGGCTAGATAAGAACAGCTACATGATTTCTGTAGCAACTCTTACCTTTGTTGCTCTACACCTATTAGCAGAAATTAAATACTGAATTCAGTCTCAGTTGATAAATTTTGAAAATATCCGATCTATGAACCTGCTCTCCTGTGTATTACTTTAAGATAATAAATGTATCTGTTATTTTACCTTTCTTATTAGAGTGCAAATTATATATTGTATTTTATATAATTTTGCACTATAATACCTAAGGAACTTCTTAGCTCTTTATAATAGTTCATATTAGATGTGCAAAGTTGATTCTTAATTTCACTAATGGAATGGCACTAGAGAGTGCTACCCATCCTTTTCCCTGTTCGATTTTCACCTTAAATCAGATTGATACTGACCCCCCACCTTACAGAAGCCACTTGGTAATCTCACATAACTTGTGTCTTTATATCCTAAGTTTCTAGAATTAATTTTTGTTCTTTTTTAGCAGGGGAACACCAGTGTCTGTATTCTCTTCCATTTACAGCCACAGGGAGGAGTTTGTGTCTATGGCCCTTTTCAGGGTTGGCTTGAGCAAGCTATGTACAAGCACAGGGCAACGTCAGGACAATGTGTAGTATTATGATGATGATGTGGTGATTTCAATTTCCCACCATGAATAAGATCATCCAGTTATTCCTCTATATAGAGCAAGAATAAAGCCTTGGAATAGAAGCATTACTCACCCTGCTAGGCCAGTATTAAAAACCACTTCACCAGCAACAGAGGATGGATGGCCAAAGGAGTAACCTTTCATCTTAGTTCCATCTTCCAGGACAATGTGCGCTGTCTGTGCCTAAAGAAACAGATTCATGAATCATAGCAGAATACAAAATATAAAGTACAACTAGTTGAAAAACTCCAAAAGTACACTACATAAATATATTAAATAAATGAACAGTATATTTGATGAAACCATACTATCTAGATTCTGAGTCACTCTCCTGTTTTCTTCAAACGTATGGCTCTTGTCACAGGCAGGTGTTTTATTTTGTTTTGCTTGAAAGAGGAACTGAAGCATGTTGATACACTGTCTATCCTAAGTCTACTTGTAGAGTTATTGACAATCCAGAAATACTTCAGTTTAGCTGTAATGCTATGTGTCTGTCTTTTCCCTCTTAATATTCCCTAGCTTTGTCAAGTATAGCTTAAGGGAAATTCATGAGTTTGCAAAAACTTTGTGAATTTTACCATACAGCTCCTCATTACTCTGAGGCTTAGAGCTAGAAGGAATCTTCAAAGTTATACATCAAATTGCGTTCCATAGAGCTCTTGTGTTTGATGGAGTTGTCTCAGGGGCTCCCCCCTCCCTGAGCTTTAGGATCATAAAGAAACTGAAACTTTATCATTCTGTTAATACTGATACAAAAGCAAGCACTGTGGAACTTCTGAAAATATATTGCATTTTGCTTTTTAGTAGAGTTAGTTATATACATGTCTGGTTCTCCCTTTAGACTACAAGGCATTCTGAATTTGACTACTTCACCATACTAATCTCTGAACCAGTTTCTATACAATTCTTGGTTAAAAAGAGGGACAATTACAGAAACTTATCTCAGAAGCAGGCATAATCTACTCTTCAAAAATACTCTAAATTCTATTGTTGAAACAATTTGGGTCTAATTCTCAATTTCCATACAATTCAGGGGGGAGAGAAGTACCACACTTTGGGGTGCAAAATCTAGACTCTGTAAAAAACTCTATGGGACGAAATAACGGGAACATTTTGATTTTATTAAAAATAAACTATAGGGCTTCCCTGGTGGTGCAGTGGTTGAGAGTCTGCCTGCCGATGCAGGGGACACGGGTTCGTGCCCTGGTCCGGGAAGATCCCACATGCCATAGAACGGCTAGGCCCATGAGCCATGGCCGCTGAGCCTGCGTGTCCGGACGGGAGAGGCCACAACAGTGAGAGGCCCACGTACCGAAAAAAAAAAAAAAAAAAAACTATAAAGGAAAACATCTCTGCAATAATTTAGAAAATTTGAAAATAAATTGATATTTTATTGTATTCAGTGTAATTTTTAAGATTGATGATGGCATTATGGTTATATTTTTAAGAATTTTCATTTTTTAAAGATATACACTGAAATACTTAAGCATAGACTAATATGATATCTGACATTGGCTTCAAAATAGTCAGAGGTTAGGGGGAATGAATAGGGATATGAATGAAACAAATCTGGCCATGAGTTGAAATTGCTGAAGTAAGGAAGATCATTGTGCTGTTCTCTCTGCAAGGGTTAAGTGCAGCCATTAAAGATAGAAACATACTAATTCACTACTTTCCTTACTTTTTTAGCTCTGGATCCCATAGCGTCTAATCCTTTTCTATCCTATCACCCACCTCCAGTCTTACCACACACACACACACGCACACACAGACACCAATCTCAGTATACAGCAGGAAGGCAATACATGATTTCTAGACCTCTGTCTCTATGTTCCTCTAGCTTTACAAGCACTCAGCTTTTCAAGAGTTAAAATGGTAAAACCTCATTATTTTTCTACAGTAACCTTCTCTTTAGAAATACGATGCCTCTTTTACTTGTAAAGTACACAAGTCCCTTGACACTGGAATGACTGCTTTTCAATGTAGTGTTTATCTTTAAATCAATAGACCATGTGCCTATGTATTGTTTATGTGTAGTGCATACACATTAATTTATATTTACACCCAAAGCTATTTTAGTATTCCCTATTAAAATTGATATGTTTATGGTACTCCTCTCAACAGGAAGTTTAGTTTTTAATTGGAGATGCAATGCATGGATTTCAATTTATATTTTGAAGAAAGTTGGACAAAGTACTGTCTGGCACGTTTTATATGTGTTTGTGTATGTGAGTTTGTATGTGAGTGCCCATGGGCAGAGTTAGCCAAAAGAATGTTGTCCTTCACCCAGCTTATCAAATAATCTTTGAGGTAAAGTTCTGTTTTATCTACAGCCTTGGAACCAGTGTTCAAGATCTCAAGCTTGACACTTTCTCTTTAAATAGTCATGGTTTACCTTCTCAGACAGTAAATTAAAATAAAGTTTTTGGAATTACTCAGCACAGAGGAAAGCACAATAAGTAATTAATGTAATACACATGATGACAAGAGTTCCCTGACAGAGACTGGCTTAACACACAAGTTCTGAATTCTGCCTCTGCATCCAGGAAGTCACCTTTGCACGTCACTTCTTCTAATAACACAATTTTCTTATTTTATATTTTAATTTGTCAATCATTCTTTACTTATAATTCAAGACAGAGGTTGTTGATTTTAGGAAGTAAGTGTGATTATGTTCAGTGTATTTCCAAAGAACATTATAAACTAATCAAATGTCTATGGTGATGGTTCTCAGTAGGGGTAAGTTTATTGGGAAAATTTCCTAGGTATCTCTGACATGTTTCACTAGGTGAAAACCTTTGGTCCAAGTAATGGAAATTCACTGTCAAAAAATATTTTCTACTGAAAGTATTATTTTCTGTTCTTGAGGAAGTCATGTGTGGCCTACACGCTTTCACCAAATGGAGGTGAGGTAGGAAACATTTTCTTAAATAATATTTAACTTTGATAGAACCTAAAATAACTGTACTTATTTGGCAAAACTTGAGGTGTGAACTGCAAATTTCAATTGTCTTCTATATACCAATTTATCTACCCTACTCTGAGCCATACCTGCCTAAAATATCACCTCTGTTTATTTTGTTCCTTTTGCTTTTCTCTATCCTATTCTCATCTAAGAATTTCAAATTCTCTGATCTATCTGACAACATCTAATTATTTTAAAGAAAGGTAAAAATTAGCATAAGCAATCTGACTCTTGTTAGCCTATTCGTACAATTCTATTTGGTATTTTTCTTCCTCTCTCCATGGGACTAGTTTTCTACTTTGCTTTCTGTCCTTTAAAGATATATTTGAGGAGACATTTACTGTTGTCCGAAATAGTCCCTGAGATTGTGTTCAATACGTCTTTTTTGCTCCTTTAATTATATTTTTTGTTCTTTTCGGCAGCTTTTATAGATTTCCCAATCCTTTTTTCCACTGCACATTATATTGTTACAAGGCTTCTATTTACTGCCTATAGTACCCTTTATATTTCACTTAACTACATTGGCCTCCAACGAGTCTAAAATGATGGGTGCCAATTGACTTATCTATGAATTGATGGAGAAACTCTGAACAAAGAGCTATTATTTGGAATCCCCTCTTCTAGCTAATAAGTTCCCAAATGCTATTTCATTCCAACGAGTCTAAAAGAAATCACCTTGCTACCAGCGTAAGATATTTTAGTAGCCTCAGTCCTAGTAGAAAGAGGACCATAGTCTAGGAATTATACTATAACCTTAAGGGTTCATTTAAGTGCCTACTGCCAGAGCACTTTGGTAGTTCGAATGCTGAAAGTGCAAAGGAAACCTTAATGAGCAGTCTGTACACTCACAGAATGTCAGGAAAAGTAACCAAAGGCTATGTAAGTGTAAGTTCTACAAAATAAATGACCTATATCATGACATGGTCCCTAACTGTTTAACAAAAAATGTATATGCCAATAAGACAGTTTAGACCTTCAGGTCACAACATCATTTAGCTCCCATCATGTGCCAAGTTTCATCCTAGGCTTTGGAGCTACATGGATAAATATCCCCAGTCCCCCCCACCCCTTCCACCCTCAATGTAGTAAAAGGGCCAGCTATGTGCTTGGATGGTAAAATAGAGGAACCTCAAGAAGATTACCTTTGAAACACCTAGAAACACAAAGATAAATAAATTATCCTTTCCTTTCCGAGATTTCTCTTTAAAAAAAGAATTCACCCTTTCCTTCCCATTCATGATTTCAGTAATAAAGTTAAAATTTTAAGAGAGAAACGCATCAAATTTTGAATCTAAAGTTTAAAGATTCCTTCAAGTCTTTACTCAAATGTCATCCATCTTCTTGGCAAAACCTATTTAAAATTGCAATGTTCCTAAATGTCCATCAACAGGAATGGATTAAGATGTGGTACATATACACAATGGAATATTACTCAGTCATAAAAAAGAACAAAATAATGCCATTTACAGCAACATGGATGGACCTAGAGATTGTCATACTGAATGAAGTAAGTCAGACAAAGACAAATATCATATATCACTTATAAGTGGAATCTAAAAAAGAAAAAAAAGATACAAATGAACCTATCTACAAAACAGAAATAGAATCACAGATGTAGAAAACAAACTTATGATTACCAGGGGGAGAAAGTGGGGGAGGGATAAATTGGCAGATTATACTAGATATATTATACTAAATATAGAATAGATAACTAATGAGAAACTACTGTATAGTACAGGGAACTCTACTGAATACTCTGTAATGAACTATACAGGAATAGAATCTGAAAAATAGTGGAAATAAATAAAATTACAATATACCCCTCAGCACCCTATCTACTTAGTCTACTCTTTCTTCACAGCACTTATTGCCTTCTAACATATCATCCAGTGTCTTATTTAAAACATCTGTCTTGTCCCACTAGAAAGTGAGCTTTATGTGGGCAGAGTATTTGGGTTTGCTTTGTTCACTGATGTGCCTGTCTCCAGGGCCAACATCAGTGCCTGGTACAGAGTAGGTAGTCATTTAATTTTTGTTGGATGAATAAAGCATCACTAAGTGACAATCTAAAGAAAAATACTGGGACTTCCCTAGTGGCGCAGTGGTTAAGAAGCCGCCTGCCAATGCAGGGGACACAGGTTAGATCCCTGGTCTGGGAAGGTCTCACATGCCGTGAAGCAACTGAGCCCGTGCATCACAATCACTGACCCTGTGCTCTAGAGCCTGTGCGCCACAACAACTGAAGCCCATGTGCCACAACTACTGAAGCCCACGTGCCACAACTACTGAAGCCCACGTGCCGCAAAAACTGAGCCCACCCGCCACAACTACCGAAGCCCACGTGACTAGAGCTTGTGCTCCACAATGAAGAGTAGCCCCTGCTCACCACAACTGGAGAAAGCCCACGTGCAGCAAGGAAGACTCAAAGCAGCCAAAAATAAAATTAAAAAATAAAGAAATAAAATACTATTTTAAAAATACTGAAAGACATAATTATCCATTCGGTTTTTAGTTTATTCTAGATATATATTTTAAAATAGCAAATATCTGTTTTGAGTTGCCTTTTCACTATTTAACAGTGCCTTTCTACAATACCTTAAGTGTAGTCAATGTGGAGATATTATGGTGGGAAAGAGATGTGTGCGACATTGAGGGAGAAAGGTTAGTGGATGGTTAGCCCAGGATATGCATACTGAGTATGCTGCATGTGAGTGTTCAAATACATCTTATGCAGAGTTAAAACAAGTATCATGGTAATTCAAAACAAAAGGATCATTCATATCAATTTCCTAGGGATTTCACATGAAAGAGGATGACAGTGCTTGAATTAACATAACAAACTGTTTCAGTCCCTTTTTCACTTTGAAAATATAGAAAAAACGAGAAAGCTCTCCTTACCCAGTGTATTCTAAAATATAGGAGTATGGAAAGAAAATCCTGTATTCTTCTACTTAGTTTTAGAATAGCTTATACAAATGAATTTCACAGAAAAAACATTTTACATTTCTCATATTATTCTCACATATTTTTGCCATAGCAAATTCAAGTGACAGGTCTAAGTCAAATTCAAAGAGATCAAAAGTTATTTTGAACAGTGAAAGCTATTAACTTTTTAATCGTCAAAATTAGTTGAATAAGCATGGACTATTATTCACCCAGTTCAATTTGAAATTTGAGTCTAACTAGCTGCTGCCTCTCTCTAGGTCAATCACTACAGGGCAATACAAGCAAGCAATAAATTCTAAGGTGAGTTTAATCTGACTCCCTCTTAGTGGAATTGAGAAAGATTTTGTTCGGTTTGCTCTCACGAGACACAGAGAACTTTTCTCTTTCCGAAATATGAATATGTATACAAGACTTATTGGCAGATGACTACTTTGGGCTTTTTTTCTTTGTTTTACTTTTTTCCCTGATCTGGAATAAGCAGTCTCAATTCTTTTAATATGTCCTTACAGCTCTTCATTTCACTTTTTCCCCTCCGGGTCTCTTACTAATATTCCAATAACTTTTCTCAGTAAAACCTTCATGTAAATTAAATTCCATGTGTGACAGGATCCACTTAGTGGCTTAATTTTAACTGGGTACTCATTTTCATTATAGTCTAATTCTTCATCACTATTTAAGTGCATATGAAGTTATAAGAATATTCTTCAACTCTCAAGATCATAGCCAATTAGAAAAATTTAACTTTTAGTTCATTACCTAATTTTAGATCTAAGTGCCTCAGAGTCAAAGGACTAGTTAGATGTTGATGTTGCTATCTTTTATTCATATTGACTCAACCAAATAGACACAAAATGCTGAAATATAACAAAGAAGTTTCGAGTTCCATCGTACTAGTCTTCAACTTAGAAGTTAAGAGATATTTAAACTGCTTTCATTAATCAAATGTAAGTAAATCCTTCACTCAATGTAACTTATCAACCCAAATAGACATAGTCCAATAAAGATAATAAGGGAAACCTTACCACAGGGGGCAGTGGAAACATTAAGCTTCTATCTGGAAATCTTATTTCAATAAGATCAAGCACATTGGGTTTGGCAAATGCTTAGATCATAGATTTTGAAAGATAAAATAACTATCCATTATATATATGTATATATATCTCACTATTCCCTAAATAACTATTGCCCAAATTTGCTTATATATTCATAATCTAAATTGCAAACCAGTTTAGAAAGACATTTCCACATAAGAGTAGAGTATAATTTTCTATCCAACCGGGGAGGAATTATTTTAAGTATAAAGAGGGCAGACTTCTGGAGAAAAGCACTGAGAAGAGCAGATGCTTTAGGGGAAAAGAATATTCATACACTATGGCAATCACTTCCTCTACCCTGGCTCCATTATTCCAATCTATATGTAGCCCTATCCATTAGGAACTGTTTGAAATCGTGCTCTGTGTAAGGGAAGGAAAGCGGGTATGAATGAAGTTGGGTTGGAGACAGCACTTTTGATAATCTCTTCCACCTTTCACCATCTGGGTTTCTCTTTCCCTCCCATACCCTGCCTGTTGAAATACAGATTTCACTCGTTTTGGGTTTGCTTCTTTGTTTGCTTAGTTTGGGTTTTTGATTTTATACTCTTGATCAATTGTTGTATATTAAAGGTCAGTTCTGCAGATGTCTTTGGAGACTTTGTCAGAAAAACAAACCTTGAAGATCACTAGGCATAATGACTCAGATATACCCAGGTCCTGACACCTCATTCCTGCCCTCTCTTCTTTCCACATATCCAAATTCTACCTCTTGCTAGGAACTCAAGCTGATCATCTTTGTACACTAACTAAACAGGTATTGAAGGATTCGTCACTTCTAAATTTAAGGTTAAGTAAAATTGGCTCTTAGAATTTACTGCCGTATACCCAACTATTTGACTAATTTCTCCAATAAGATCATAGTCAACACCAGACAACATCAAGAAGAGAGACCCTGCCTTCTGTGTCCAACACAGTATCACTAGCACATAACACAGCATCTGGCACTTAGTGGGTGATTGGGGAAACCACTTTGCATCTCTCTGAATTCATACTTTGGCCCATGAAGTTAACTTTCGGGGATTTTGGAAAGATCATTTAACCCCGGGTCCACAAGGGAGAGTAACAGGTATGATGGGTGACTTTGGGAAATAGAACTGAGCAAGACTGGCTCAACTCTTCTCAACAGTCTTTTCAAAGAAGCCTGTTTTCAGGTGCACATCAAGGTGGGAGATTTGCAGCTGTGAGCAGAAACATTTGACTCAGGGAATGGGGATTTCTAAGAAGTCCATTTGGTTGCAGATCTAGACCCTGTTTTCCAAATAGCTTTAACAGTAATCAAGCTGATACTCAGATCTCTATCTCTTTGAATTCTATGTCTTGTTGATTCTAAATTTAGAGGCTGAGAAGGAGGTGTGATTAATTATCACTCCTAGAATCCTACCTGTCGTAGATACCTAGCAAATACTGATTGGTTGAATGAATGGATGAATGGATGAATGAATGAATGAATGAATGGCTATCAGGTGGCAAAGATGCAGCATAATTCTACTTTTCTTTCTCTGAGACATAACTGGCTTGCAAATTGCACTCCTGCTTTACTCCAGTCGTATTTTAACTATTCCTCTTAGGCTTTGCTCACAAACATGAGAAGAAATGGGCAATTTATAGCTGTATTTAATTCTACATGATTTATTTCCTGGGAAACTAGTTAAGGGAATAAAGGACACCCACTTTAGTAGTATTTTCTCTTCCATAGTCCACCAAGTAGGGATGTAAGTCGGTACAGCAATTCCTTTTTATAAAGCCATTATATAATAATTAAGCTTTATTCACACCTTAGTAAAGTTAATTTAGTTAGATAATCTACTAACTATTTAGCAGAGTACAGCTAAATGATTAAATAATGAACTCAGTGAAAGAGGGAAAATTACAACAGAAAACAGTAAAAGTATATACTCTCTTACCTTACCTGCATCTTCTCCATTATTACTTTTCATACTTAAAATATTAAACATTTTTTTCATTTCATACTTGCTATAATATTTATTTGTAACCACATTTAAAATTAAACTTAATTGTTTTATGTTTGGTTGAACTCTTTTCTAAAACACAGATTTCTAATTCAATATTTATCTAGTAGTGGTTAGTCTTACAAATCTTTCAAACCCACAAATATTAATTCTAATAGTAAGATATTAGAGTTACAGTCTCTCTCCCTTTGACATCTTTTCCTAACATTTCTTGGGAGTGAAACTTTCAAATCATATCTGGGCCTATAGGCTAGGTAATAAAGTTACTTAAATAGTTACTACTCTAATTAAAAATGATTCCACTGTTGATGGAAATACAAAATGGTACAGCCACTGTGGAAAACAGTATGTAAATTCCTCAAAAAAATAAAAACTGGAACTATCTGATCCAGGAAGCCTACTTCTGGATATTTATCCAAAGAATTGAAATCAGGATCTCAAAGAGATATCAGCACTCCAATGTTCATCACAGCACTCTTCACAATAGCCAAGATAGTGAAACAAACTAAATGTCTATCAATGGATGAATGGATAAAGAAAATGTGGCATATACACACAATGGAATATTACTCAGTCTTAAAAAAGGAAGGAACTCCTGCTATATATGACAACATGAATGGCCCTTGAGGGTATTATGCTAAGTGAAATAAGCCAATCATAGAAGGACAAATACTGCACGATTTCACTAATCTGACGTATCTAAAATGGTCAAACTCATAGAATCAGAGAGAAGAATTATAGTTGTCAGGGGCTAGGGGAAGGAGGTAACAGGAAGTTGCTAACCAATGGACATAAAATCTCAATTGTTCTCAACATGAATAAGTTCTAGTGATTTGCTATACAGCATTGTACTTTTTGTTAGACTGTGTATATCGTACACTTAAAAGTTTGTTAAGAGGGTGGATCTCATCTTAAGTGCTCTTACCACAATAAAATAAAATTTTATTATCTTATGTTAACAGAAATTTAATCTTCCATCACTGGGGAAAAGAAAGAAAATTGAATTCAGCATATATAACCCAATTATTCTCTTTCCTCTTTTTACTTTTTATCTAAAGTGCTTGCCAATTTTACTGTATGTCAGTAGCAAATTTGTTTGTTTTCCTTTACTGATGCAGTCTCATAATATTCCAACTCTATGCCAAATTCCCAAATACCTTACAACTGATAATTAGTCCATTTTTATCCCCCACTAAAAAACCCTGAGGCTGCTATATTTCTATTGTTATTGTTACTGAGGTTTACATATGGTACTGATGCATACTTGACACTCAATAAATATTTGTATAATTAATTTTGAGGAGAGTAACTAAGGACAACATGTATATTTCAATTTTTCTCTAGTTTGAGTTCATGTGTTAAAGCACATCCCATTTTGTTTTGTTTTATTTTTTAATTCTGGAATAATCCTTATATTTGAAAAAAGTAAAGCATTAACATTTCTTAAGCATGCCTTATAGAAGTAGACTGACCTATCACCGTCCTATTTCTACCCTTCGGCATTTGGCATTGCTTTGGCATTGCTTTAATGAGACCCTATTAAGACATTAACAAGATTGCATACATAGTGACCAATGCTTATTAAAGTCTATATGCAGTTGCACAGATAAATTGTGTATATATATTTGAATGAGAAATTTCTACTGTTCTGAGAAAGGTATCTTACTTCAAATAAAACCATGAAGTTATGTTGGAAAAATATGTTTTGGGAGCACTTTGCCCTCGCTGAAAACCCCACCCTGATCCCTTCCTTAAGACATCATTAATAATAGTTAACATAAATGTACTAGGCACTGTCTCTCAAGCTATTGATGGATTTTTCTCTAATCCTCACAACCCTCCCCCGCCCCCCACTGAGGTAGATTAAATTAAGCTTTCCATTTTACAGTTGAGCTAACTGAGGCTTAGAGTAGTCAAGATCATTTCACTGGTAAATGCAGGAGTAGTGGTTTCTAAACCCAATCAGTGTGGCTTGGAATCCACAACCCTCCATCACTCTACGGTAGTCCTTCCCATGGAGCCATTACGTAGAAAATTTCAGCCTAAACTGACTTACATATTACCCCTCTTTTTCTTTTTCTAAGCTTACTTCTATTTCTGTTTTCTAATCTTTCAAAAATGGGGATAAAAAGCAATTCAGTCATAGACTGTACTTAAATTTATTTATAAGAATTTTAATTCAAAACTGCCACAGATAAGCTGCAACATGCCCAGGTCAACCAAGAATGACTTACCTGTAAATCTGTAAATCATCAGAGTGAAAACGTCAAGTCATTAATTACATCCTATAATCTGAAGAGAACTAGCAGGTTTTAAGAACTCTTCACTCTGATTTCAGGCCCTTGAATTTTTAAGCTCTCAAGACTATTAGGACCAAAGATGCTGTATAAACATGGAGATGCTCTTCTCAGTCCCATTCCAGGAAGGACCTGCCACCCTGCTGCAAGGAGTGAGGTCAGTGGATGGTCACCAGCTGTCAATTCCTTCAGGATCTACCTCAGTTGCAGAGAGCTGCCTTGCCCTTCCTGGAGTAGCCCACACCAGGTAACCTACCATATTAGACTTTTGTATATGTGGAGTTTACAGGACTATATAAGAAAGAAAGAAATTGAAAAATAGCCTGTTTTGTTACAAACACATGACAATATTTTGGTTGAAGTGGAAGAAATATGTCAACAAAACAGCACTGCCCTAAAATATCATATTTATAGAATTACTAACGTCCATATAAAGCAGGAATCCTCGCTGATTCTTGGATTTAAACAACCTGTTCTCAAAATGGAATCAAAAAAGGAATAAAGGAAAGGAAAAGAAAAGAAAAATCTGATTTATTTTGTATTGAGATAAAGTACAGTGCATATGGGCTCTTGAGTAAGAAATAAAATCCAACAGGAGAAGTTGTTTAGATCATTCTGAAGCCAGGTTAAACAACAAATACGGCTTCAGATATGCATATAAGCACACTAACAAAATGCCAAATTAAAAAGATCCCTATGATGTTTGAGGTCTAATTAAAATTCTACCCAGAGTTGCTACATGTATATTCACTTTGTGTGCAGAAACAGACATCCATGTGTCCTTGTATTAACTACAGCACTTACACATCTATGAAATGGGAAGAACAACATTGTTTCTTCCCCTGAGTGTGAGAATTCACCAGCAAAATGTTCTGGAGGTAAAGCTTAAGCTAATTTAGCAATAAGTTCCATAAAAGATTTGAATAAAACATTATAGCTACAATAATCCCCTTAAGCTAGTAATGGAAATGAAAATTATTTACTCTGGGAGTCTGATTGTATTGCTGTTAAATCATCTGTCTATGTAAATTATTTGCATATCAGAAAAGATAGAAGCCCCATGTGTTTATCTCCATTTTCACCCAGGCCTAAAGCTATATAAAATATTTGATTTCTGGTGCACCTGAGGTTTCTCAGCTATTAGTTGACATCAGTACTCATCCTCTTAAGAAATAAAATAAATCTGAACCAACCTTTGGAAGGTAGGAATCTTAACAGCCAGAATTTTAGTTTATTATTGCACAGATAATATGGTAAAAAGTTAAAATCTTGAAGTGTTCTTTATTGGTAAATGAAATCTTATTTTTTATTCTTAGAGTTAATACTTTCAAAATATGGATACTTAAGATTCATTATTACAGCACAATTTGCTATGTCTAGAATATTTAATGAGACTTCTCTGCAGTTACAATGCCTAACACTTCAGGATTTCAAAGTACTGTAACAGCAGTAATCAATTAAGCCTTACAACATCTTAAGTTAATAGCCTTACAACATCCTAAGTTAATATTAAGTCATCTGCCTTTGGTTAAACATAAACCAATGTTGGGGGAAAAAATTACACGGTTAATTTACTTGAATACTTCTATGTTCTGAACATTTATAAACAAATGAGTCAGATTCATAAGTAATTTTTATTCTAGTTATGTTTCTTATTATAAATAAAACATTCAGAAAAATTCCACCACAAAATACATGTATAAAGTATAGGTTTACTAACAAGCACTTAATGGGCATCTGCCATGTGGTAAATCGTTCTGAATCTGGGAGGAATCTTCAATACTGTTAGCTAATGTTTACTTTTTGGTTATAAATTATTATGCATCTTATGTTTAGTTCTACATCATAGAAGAAATTTATTCAGTAAAATTCTTAGTGATAACAGCAACTCTATTGATTCATTTATAAGAACCTCACATTAGCCAATAACCTCCCTGTGAAATTTAAAAGATCAATATGTGGCATTTATTAAGTTAAAAAAAAAAAGAAAAAGAAGAGAGGAGCCTTGAAAATATTTTCATGAGTTGAACTCATTTGGACCAGATGAAGGAAATCAAGTGTAAGATAGGGATTGCTAGGGCTGAGCAGTCCAACACCAGGCCTGACCTTGGCCCATGTAGCTTTTTTCAACCTTCAGTCATTGAAAAGACCCTAGGAAATACTGGTCACATCAAGGACATTCAGTCTTGCACAGCAAATTCCAGAAGCTCTGGTATGACCATTGCCCAAGAGATCTTGGAAACTCTCTACTACACCCTCCAACCTTTGGTACTAGTCAGAAATATGAAGGAAGTCTAATGAAGACCTGAAAGCAGAGGAATGTTCTTTATTTCCACAGCAGTAGGATCTAAATTTGCATTTAAACTATCAGTAAGTCTGGCCACACATGGTCAAATAGAAACGCAAGGTGCCGTCAACAGGAGAGGGTTGCCTGACGCCAAGACTAGTGCCAGTTCTTCTGGCATTTCCCCAGCCAGAATTCTTGGTTTCTGACCCAGGGCTGGGACCAGGGTGAGGCGAGTGAGGTGCTCAAGGCACAATATCAGACGAGGCACATCGTGGGCCTGGTAGTGAGAGCCTCCTTCAATGTTGTACAATAGACATCCCACTCACCTACCTCAGTCTAGGTCCTGTCCGACTATAGCTTGTTCAAGGGTTTTATGGCAAGAAGCTCAAAATGTCAAGACACTGTTGATGACAAACAAATGAGTCTATACCTCAGAAAGGGAGGTTATGAATGGTAGAGTACATAAAACAAGAATGTTCAAAAGAGAGGCCCCCTCCCAGTTAATGAAATATTGTCCAGCAAAAATATGTAAAGTTGCTAAATCATCTGAACTAATTCTACAACATTTCATTTGGGATTGGAACACAATTTATTATTTCAAAAATTTGGATTATCATGGATAAAATCCATCCTTAAAATGTATCTAGGGACTTCCCTGGTGGCGCAGTAGTTAAGAATCTGCCTGTCAGTGCAGGGGACATGGGTTCAAGCCCTAGTCCGGGAAGATCCCACATGCCGCGGAGCAGCTAAGCCCGTGCGCCACAACTACTGAACCTGCGCTCTAGAGCCTGCAAGCCACAACTACTGAGGCTGCGTGCCTAGAGCCTGTGCGACGCCACAAAGAGAAGCCTCTGCAATGAGAAGCCCGCACACTGCAACAAAGAGAAGCCCCTGCTCACCGCAATTAGAGAAAGCCCACGCACAGCAACAAAGACCCAACGCAGCCAATAAATGAATAAATAAATGTATCTATATGTGGTAAAAGTCTAATACAATAATTAGTCTTGAAGATGCATAATAAATTTACCCCTACCCCCACCTTTAATATGTATAAAGAGGCTCCTATATAATAATGAATTTTATTTCCTATGAATGTCTTTAAAGCTACTACAATATAATTAAATGATTCTAATTGTAGGAGTTTTTGTAGTTGCCAATTTCTAATCAAATGACAACAGCTCCTCAAAGGTTGAGCTAAATAGCTATTTCTATGTTACAATCAGAATATAATATCTTACAAAATGAAAACGTTTCAAAAGGAATAGTGATTCTGGGGTTTCATTCATATCTGAAGTACCAGAGTGAAGGACACTTGGACTGTTAGGTTCCTGGCTTAATTGTAACACAGGTCACCATTTTTATAAATGAGTGGATTAATGTTAGAAGCAGTACTTATTGAATCCTCTTCTATTCATAAGGAACTTATCCCTTTCAACTTAATACCTTGCATTCCCAAATTCATTTGCAAGTAAAAATAAAACTATTTAGTCTTAGTGACTTTCTAAGACTTGTGAACTCAGAATTTTTTAATCTGTAAGTTTCCTGCAGTCAGAGACTATCCACTTATTATCCATTTATTTCAACTTATCATTCTCCCTGTATACTCCCAGGGTACAAGTTTCATGTTTATTTGTTAAATAAATAAATAAATAAATAGGATATTAAGATGTACATCCTAACTTTTGGAATTGAATTCAACATAGTGGAAAAAAAAATATCTGCTTCATAGTCCTTGAGTCTAATTCATTATAAGCAATATCTTCCTAGAGATAGGCTTGTTATTAAGGCAAAGGTGAAAAAATCATCAAAGATATTTGACAATTTTTATCAGATATCTTGTCATTGTAATAATTTATAGCCTACAAAAACATGAAGAAACTCTGATCTAACTTTCTATTAAGTCCTTCTACTAAAATGTATAGAATAGAATGTTTTTCAAGTATCAAGTTTTTACTTTTTGGAAATCAAGCCCTTGTCAGCTGCATCATTTGCATATATTTTCTCCCAGTCCATAGGTTGTCTTTTCATTTTGTTTATGGTTTCCTTCACTGTGCGAAAGCTTATAAAATTGATTAGGTCCCATTTGTTTATTTTTGTTTTTATTTCTATTGTCTTGGGAGACTGACCTAAGAAAACTTTGTTACGATTATGTCAGAGAATGTTTTGCCTATGTTCTCTTCTAGAAGTTTTATAGTGTCTTGTCTTGTATTTAAGTCTTTAAGCCATTTTGAGTTTATTTTTATGTATGCTGTGAGGGTGTGTTCTAGCTTCATTGATTTACATGTGGCTGTCCAACTTTCCCAATACCACTTGCTGAAGAGACTGTCTTTTCTCCATTGTATATTCTTGCCTCCTTTCTCGAAGATTAATTGTCCATAGGTGTGTAGGTTTACTTCTGGGCTCTCTCTTCTGTTCCATTGATCCATATGTCTGTTTTTGTGCCAATATCACATTGTTTTGATTACTGTAGCTTTGTAGTATTGTCTGAACTCTGAGAGGTTTATGCCTCCTGCTTTGTTCTTTTTCCTCAGGATTGCTTTGGCAATTCTGGGTTTTTTATGATGCCATATAAATTTTAGGATTATCTGTTCTAGTTCTGTGAAAAATATCATGGGTATTTTGATACATATTGCATTAAATCTGTAAATTGCTTTAGGTAGTATGGCCATTTAAAAATATTAATTCTTCCAATTCAAGAGCATGGGGATATCTTTCCATTTCTTTGAGGGATGACTCAATTTCCATTATTAATATTTTGTAGTTCTCAGTATATAGGTCTTTCACCTCCTTGGTGAGGTTTGTTCCTAAGTATTTTATTTTTTTGATATGATTTTAAAAGGAATTGTTTGTTTACATTTCCTTTCTGATATTTCATTGTTATTGCAAAGAAATGCAACCAATTTCTGTATCTTAATCTTGTATCCTGCTACCTTGCTGAATAATTTTTACTTTTAAAGTATTTTATAGATTTTTAAGCACTGATCATGTGTGATGGTCACACAATTCTTGGAGTAAATCAAGAACTGTTTCTACACTATGGATGACAAAATTTGGGTTCAGAGAGAATATGTGACTTGACTAAGTTCAGAGCATTGAAAAATGCATAAGAAAGGTTAGAATCCAGGTCCTTTTATTCCTATCCAGTGTGTTTTCCACTGCAAGGTACAACTGGCTGAATGTAATAATGAGCACTGAAAATTTTAGATACTAATAGAAAAAGATTACTGTCTCTAGAGATTTCATATTTTATGGTGGTTGATCATTTATACCCTTGATATCAAATTCCTTTAAAATGCAGAGTACCTTGAAATTCTTTCTTCTTCCTTATACGTGAAATATAACTGTGCCTATTAACAAGGTACACTCTATAAATATTAGCTACAAACAAACGCATGAGGAAGGACCACATAAAAGTACAAGTGCGTCACTGCTGTCGTCAAACCCACTCTCCTTGTCCCTCACCAAGGGGAAAGTGACCTCCAAAGACATTGAAAAGGCAACCCATTTACACTGCAGTGCTTATATATCTGATCCCAGGGTATCTTCCACAATCCATTTACTATCTATAACTGGCTATAATGTTATTAACCTTTAGTGACTAGTCTCATTGCCCTTCACTGACCATATATAACTATATCCTAATGATTTTAACTATCTTTTAAATAGGATACTCATATAAAAAGAGTAAGTTTAAATATATCTTGCTAAGAGAATTGAGTTTTAAAAGTGAAGGCATGAAGAAAAGTTGGTAGAGGATTGTTTCAAAATAAGTGAATAGTAACACAAGTTCCCTTAGATTGCTGTATAGAATTTTAATTCACTACTGTGAAGTTCAAGAACTTCTATTTTTCATGCCTGGCATTCCTCCAAAACTTTGGCCAGAAATGATTGAGTATGAGTAATGGCTTTTACACTGTGAAATGATGACTTATTCCTCCTAGAAACTTGTCATTCTTAGCTGTGAACTTTGGCAGACCCTTAAAACAGATCTGCCACCATGAACTAGAACTACTTTCACAGTGGACCATCCACATAATTAAACCATTTTGTTGTAGTTGTGGTTGTATAGAGTGCTTATTATGATAGTGGAGAACTGGCTTCTAGTATCAGTCACATCTATGCCATTTTAAGTAGTTACTCAATTTCTTTGTTTCTGATGTCTGATGGAGATACACCTAACTCTATCTACCTATTTTTGTGAGAAGAAGAAGATATTCCAAGGGACACAACTTCAAAGTCTTAAAAGACATGTCTAACTTTAAGCAATACAATTCATCACTAGTTATTCTCTCTGAAGTGATATAGGAGTACCCTTGAGATATTACTAACGCTAAACTGAAACCAAATACTCACTCTCATAGCTTACATGTAGTCACTCTATCGTTGATGATGGTTTAGAACATATCTCCTTTCTGGCTCTCTTGGTACAATTAAACTGAACCCAAGAAAATGGCTGTTCCTGGGTTTCTTAATTTAGAATGGTAGTATCTTATACTTTCTCTTGAGATCTTGAGATCTCTTTTTCTTTCTCTCTCTCTCCCCACCATTCCTACTCCTTCAGACCTCCTTTCTCTTTCTGTCTCCCTCTTCTTTCTGCTTTTTATTCACTCCTACTTCTTTCCCACTCCAGTCAGTGGAGGTCATGAGAATCTACGGGTGTTGTTTAGCCCTGCAGATATCATTTGGGCTAAAATCATACTGAATCCTTCCTTGAGCAATCTAAGCAATAGAAGCTGGGGAAGTATTTGGAGGATTTTTAGCCAACTCACTGAGCACACAAAGTATAAGCAGTACACTCAAAACTATTACAACCTATTTTTACATCAACAGCTAGAGGTTGTTTGGGTTTTTTTTTTTCCTACTGCACTTTTTACAGCTCTTACTACTATAGAAGTAGTATATATTTAAAGCTACTGTGATTACTTAAATTTTATATTCACTAAAGATGATTTTCAGTAGCAAAGTTCCCTTGTAGTAATTTCAGATTTCTCTGGGAATAAATGTCTTCATAAAGGTATAGGAAGGAACAGAAGTTCCTACAGGAATTTCATAACTTACTGGTGGGGGTGGGGGAAGAGCACTTAATGTTCTCTTCCTGAACCTGCTCCTCAGTTACAGATACATTCAGAGAGACAGGCTCATCAGCTGATAATTGCCTTAGTGTCTTAATCTGCAAAATAAATATAATAAATTTGTCCTTCTAAAGGAAGAGCTAAGAGGGAAAAGGAAAAAGCAAAGGAAGTGTCTACATGATGATCTGTAAATATCAAAATTATGTAGATATTTTCCTCTCAACATTTCTTCCCAGAAAACTTTACAGTGAGCCAACACAGAATAGGGGTTAAACACACTACCTACAGCCATGTGGCTCATGTACATATAAACAACTCCATGCTTGAACCCAAAGTGTGAGCAATAGTGTCTGGGCACAAGCAGAGCCCTGATAGCCTTTTGAAAAACTTGTTTTCTAAACAGAACACTTACATTTTTACATATTCACAGGAATTGTGATTCTTCTTTATGTTGGGTGAAAATTAGTAAGTTAGTAGTTCAGAACTATGTTTTTCCTTTGTAAGTGACACCTTTGCTTCATGATAAACTACACCCCATACAATCTTATTGGAAACAATGAATACGGGAATAATACCTTGACAGAAAGGAGCCTGATGCCAGGTCTTGAAAATTTCCATGGATGGTGTGCAGTCACATTGTTTAAGCCAAAACCTGTCTTCAGGGTCTTCACCACTTTGCAAGCTGTCAAAATCCTCATCATTTTGAAGATGCTGATTTGTGACTAAAAATAAATGAAATTGCATATACTTTATGAGAATTTTGCTATAAGATTTTTAAATTAATGTGAAGAAAGCTGGGGGTGTGCAATCTAGTGTTTAAGGCTGACTGCACAGTGATCTTTGAAATTCCATTCATTCTGTCATTAAATGTCTTCGGCCATAGCTCCTCCTTCTCTTAAGCCCTCCTCCTGAGGTAATGTCCAGAGATGGACATGTAATACAAATTGCAACACATCAAACACTACCTGCTCCTGCTGAAATAATGTTAGTGTTGTGGAAAAACAGTCATCTGTCAAAGGAATTGCTTATGCAGCTGAATAGAATGATCTAGAAGCAGTGGACACCCTCAGGAATATCACTTGCCCTAAAGAGTAGCAACTTTCTAATAATGCTAAGGATCAAAGGTTTTTGCTTGTGTGAGATGTAATGCCTAATTTGCCTTAAAAGACATTTTGAATTCCCAAAGAATCTGAAGACTTGCGACTTTCTGGAAGTCGCAAGTCATTGGAAAAGACAATGGAAATCACATAGAGTAAAAAGGACATCAGAATAAGCTTTTCTCCACAAATAGAGAACAAACCTTTCTACACTGTGCTTTTTTTTTTTTTTTTTAGTTAATAGTGTATTACATTCTTACCATTGCATTGTTCTTTGTTCCAAATTTTAAAGCAATCAGTAATATCAACTAAAACACAACTGGAACAAAGTAGCCTATTTCTATCCCTCTTAATTTTTCAATTTGTAAAAAGTATATGAAATAATGGTAAACACTGATTTTAATGAGAACACATTCCTAAGTCAAGATTTTTTTAGTTGTTTAATTGCTACATATAAAATTCTCAAAACGTGAATATTTGTGTTTCAACCTGAGTTGAAACTGATTCACTTAGCCCTCAATCCCATGTTTAATGAGGCAGTCAAAGGGTCTCATTGGCTGGAGGAAGCTCTCACTTAAGTCATGTGTTTATGTAGATTAGGAAACTTTGCAGTATTATCCTTTGATATCCTTGCAAAGGAGGCCAAGAAATAAAGGCTTTTTCCTAGTACTTTTCACAATGGAAAAGATGACATAGAATGGCACAGAGATTGTAAACTTCATGATGTAGGATGAGTGCTAGAATTAAGTTGGAGGGGAGGGTTTGAGGATTTTTTTGTTTTTAAGGAACAAAGTTTAAACTCCATCTTCTTCTGCCTTACTTAATGTATTCATGTATAAACATTCTCTGAAGCCAAACTGCTTCACAGCTCCTGGTGCTAGAAAACTGAAAAAAACAGTCTCAATCTAGTGTATATAATTAATAAAATAAGTAATGTATGGTAGTGTGTCCAAATACAATGGAGAAAGAGAAAGAAAGAAAGAAAGAAAGGGAGAGAGAGAAAGGGAGAGAGAAAGGGAGAGAGAAAGGGAGAGAGAAAGGAAAAGATCAACTCCCTTGTGCATGTTCAGTAAAATTTAAATATGTGATTATGTTGAACCATATTATCTTGAAGGATTCAAAGAGTATACCAAGTAGATGGAGGGGAAAAAAGCAGAAGGGACAGCATGAGCAATAGCACAGATACATTAAACCATATGGCATATTTAAAAAAAAAAAAAAAAGCTAAAACAGCCTGCTAAAGCCTAGGTGCACAGTACAGGTTGGGGAAATGAAGAGGAACCATAACAAGGAAGATTATGTGTGCTTTAAAATGGTTGGTCTTAATCCATAAATAGTGTTCCTGGTGGTCATGAAAGTGTTTTGAACAAAGGTGAAATTACTGTGAAAGAAAGATTATGGAAAGTGAACTGAAGGAGGATGAAACTAACAGAAGAAAAACTCCCAACTCAAAGAACTAAGACCTTAGAAACAGAGCTTACTGGTTTAGACCAGTAAGTACGTTAGGTCGTGGACTCATCCTTGTCTATATACATAAAAATATATATATAGTGAGGATTTGTCTTTCTCTAATAAGAAAAATAACATGTACTTATCACAAAAAAATTTTAAGATGCACAATAAATTTAAATCAGTCATAATCCCATTACCCAGAGGTACCCATGCAGTGAACACTGTGGTACGTTTCCTCCCTTTATTCTCTACGCTTTGGGGTACTAAGGAGTCCAGAACTTAAAGAAGGAAAGACATTAGTAAGTGACTTCATAACCACTTTTAACAGTTGACCAAAAAGCATGGTGAACTGAGCATGGTTTCCCAATAAGATGTCAACAACTTTAGGGTACAATTCCATAACTCTAGAACCTAAAGAAAAATATAAGCCTGAGAGTTGTAATGGGCTTTCACTTTTTTCAGTAAAAGGTCCTGGATGTAGGCTATGGTCCATGTTTCTAGTCACCATAATAAAAGAGGAAAGGGCAGAAGATTTGGAGAGTTTGGTTAAATATTCTGAAAATTCATCCATCATGATTCTACAATCATCTCAGGAATTGGAAAGACCAATAAATTAAATGGTGGGTAGTTTCAGATTTGAGTGTTCAGGGTGGACTGAAATCTACAACCAAACTGAAAAAGAAAATTATGTTAGTTAGGGAGTTTACATTTGGATAGATCAAAGGGGTGAGGTGATAAGAGTTGATTAGTAGTGAATATGAAAGACATAAAGACAGTAGAAATATTACAGTTTTGTGAAAGACATTTTTTCAGCACACTTTAAAAGAAAGTATTTTTCAGTTTGGAATGATTTTTTTCTCTGATCCCATTTACATGGTCCTCCTCTCACATAAGCTATCCGCATACAACTAAGCAGGGTAAAAGCATGAACACATGTACACACAGAAGGTTGGGGGAATCTGTATTTGAAATGTATTTTGTATGAGTCAGGTCATTAAGGGTTCTCTAATCTTATAAGTCACTCTCTCAAAACAGCAAAATACTGTTTATGAATTTAGCCCTTCTTTTCTACTGATACACTTATTATAGTTATCACAGTTTACAGCATTAGGCTATTTTCCTCTGTACACCCCCATATGGAAAATTAAGAATTATTGAAACTAAACATTTCTCAGTTTTGATGGAGTAACATTCTAGTACTTTTTACTCTAGTGCTAATAAAGCATTTTATTTCTTCCATAAATTGGAAAATGTATTATATATATATGAATAAATATGTATTTATGTGTATGCAGAGAGATTAAAATATGTATGTACATATAGAGAGACAGCAAGAAAAGTATCCTTAACTAATACAATTATTTATCATTTCTTAAGAGAAATGGAAGCATTCAGCCTCCCAAATCCCTAAGAAGACTTAATTTGATGAATTTGTCATTAGGATATCTGGTATTGAAAATGGTGCTATATCCAGCACTAAGTGGTAGTTATTTTCCTGTTACTTAAAGAAATTTAGAAAACACTGAAAAATAGATAATAGCCTACTCCCAAAACATAACCTCTGTTAATATTTTAGCATATCTTCCTCTAGCATTTATTTCTATATACAAGTCATAATTTTGAAAACAGTGATCAACTTGCATTACGCTTTTGTGAGGTAATATTATATTTAAGGTATGTTCAATGTTTTTACATGTTCTTTTCAAACCTTAATTGAAATGGCTACAAAATATTTCATTTTCATTGTTTCTACTGTTGCTACAAAGCATATCAATATTGCAATTTTTTATAAACATTGCCAAATTTCTCTTCAAAAAGAATGTACCATCTACATACTAATCACAATGTGAATGTCCCTTTCAATACACCCTTGCCAACTCTAGGTGTTATCTTTCATTTGCTTATTTGAGCATTTGTTTTCATTTGAATTTTAAATAACTCGTGAAGTCAAACACTTCCATATACCTTTAGTTAGTACTATTTCTCCTTTTTTTCTTACATCTTTTTGTTCCCATTAATCCATTCCCATTAATGATCAAGAAAGCCTCTTAAAAGGAAACGTAAAACAACACTGATTGATATAGCCTGTATTTGTACTAATTTCAAGTGTCCTCTTCATTTGGACGATCCATTGATATAAGTAAGGGAGACCTGCTACCATTTGGGAAAAATCAAACCAGCTCATCCTGGATAATAAAGGCTTTAGGTTTTGGAATAAAGAGAAAATAATGGCATTAGTAATTCCTTCTTAAAAAGTACAGAAACTGCCAACAGCTTTCTTGAAGTGTGTCTTACTAAGGAATGAATAGAGACAACTCTAAGAAAGTGATGCATTTTTCAAAAAGTCTCTAATATAGCAAGCATGCAAGAGGTGCTTCTGAAAAATGACTGAATGAATGAATTGGTTCCTGTGTGCCAAGTTCCTGCCTGATCAATGACGTTTATTTAAGCAGAAACAAATAAAATTAGGTTAGATGAACATAAGAGGAAGTAAAGATGCTTTGGAATAGGAAAAGAGAGCTGTCAATTAAGAATTATACAAAAGACGATAAATTTAAGGCAAGAAGCAAGGTATGTCTGGAGAGCAAATAAACTCAGAGTAGAAGAAAATAAAGAACCACCCCCCTCAAAAAAAAAGTTCTATTTTGTGTTTGAGCAGGGATGCATGAAGACAGAATAGAAAAGGTAGACATGATTATTATGGTTCAATTCTGATTTTTATTAGCCTAATATAACAAGGAACACTGTCACAAGTGAGGATATGGACAAAAAAGGGCTACTCTTTGAAGAAAAGTGGTGTGGATTTGTACCTACATAAAAAAGCATATACTTTCTCTCACCATAGAAACTAGGATAAGCTGGTAGAAAGATTCCTCAAATAAAGTTTGGCCAGGGAGAAGATTTGTCAATAATGACAATAGATGTTAGGTTGTTAGATGATGAGGTTTTTAAATAACCAGATGTCTTTGAAAATCCAATCAAGTAAGACACATTCATTAAGGTCCAATTGGCATTTTGAGGAATAGAAGGTGAAGAACCAAGTTCATGAATGTGCTTATCAATCTAACATTTGATAGCATAAAGGTTGAAGTGATTCAAAGGAAGGTGAAAAAATGAAGCTGGAAAAGAGACCTTGAAAAAATGATTTCACACATTAAAATCCAAGGCACAAGTGATTATATTCTAGGATAATAAAAAAAGCAATCATTTATAAGACCCCATTTGTAAAAAAAAAAACTTAAAGAGAACAGATTAGTTGGTACAAGCAGCATGTGTTTGTAAAGAATAAATCTTATCATACCAATTTCCTGCCTTTAAAAAAGAGACATTACCAGACTATGTAGAAACGTTAGACGTAACCTACTTTAATTCAAGAGCATTGAGTATATATTCTAGACCATTATTAGGTGCATACACATTTGCTGGAGAATGTATATAAATGTAGGAGGGTGCAGTGAATTACCCAGTGAGTAAAACAAGCTTTCTATGATTTGTGGGATTAGAAGAACAGAGTGGACAATGCCTTAGAAAGCTGATTCAGAATTCACAGTGACCTTGGCAAACTGAAGACATAGTCAAACACAAACAGATTAAAGTACAAGCAAAGGGAGGTCAAGTGTAAGTTAGTCCAAAAAGAGGAAGAAAAACAAGCTACAAATACAAGTTGTAGAGGACTGATTATATAGAAGTAGGTCAAAAAGCATATGTAGCAGTCATACAGTATAGCAACTGCCCAAAGTTAGTCATAATAAGCTGTAATCATTAAAGTTGTAAATCATTGAATCATAAATTATACAAAGAAGGAAGAATTTAGAGTGAAATTTAAGAAAGAAAACTCAAAGTCACTAGAAAGTTAAATATTAAATAACTTGAAACACAAAAAATAAAATTTTGACATTGAGATAACTATAAATTTAAAATCATGTCATGTAGGATTCCTAATCAAAAGCTTTCAATCTTCCTAAAAGTCTAAAAAATGTTTAAAGAGGAATTTCTTGGGTATAAATTATAAAAATCCTACAATAGAAGCTAAAACATTGGAATTTATAACCACAATATATTAGCATATACCTGTAACTATATAGAGAGATATATACACCACTTACTATTATGCCAGTAAGTGCAAATAAGTATTTAAATAAATCAATTTTAATGAGTCCAATGATGATAAATATGCTCCTGCTTGACAGTTGAGGTACTTGTCATTTTTTGATCACCTACTAAGTGCCATCCCTTGAGCTAGGCACTTGGAATGCCTTTTTTGCTAATCTTAAAAGCAATCTCTGTACTAAATGTAGCTAATAATATCCCTATGTCATAGATGAAGATGGTGAGTGTGTCCCAGAGAGTTTAGCTTGCCCATGATCACACAGCTAATAAGTTGCAAAGCCAAGATCAGAACTCAGGTCTCAGCCAACGTCCATTCTTTTTCCAGCATGTCAAGTATACCTGGGAAAAACAGAGGCAACAACATGAAATGACTTAGAAAGAGTAGGCTGGTTAAGATGAATTTTGCAGAAAGAATACATGATTGCAGAAGTTGCAATGCTCAGAAATACTATGACATTACCTGGAAATGGATAAAATGTAACTTCAGTAAAAATCAAAGAATGAGAAAGAAGAAAGTATCCATAACTTCTCTGATTTATTGTTATGTTTAAAATTAAAATAATATAAAAAATGAAGAAGGTAATATAGAAATAAAACTATAAATTTTTCCCAATAATCTATCTAGTGGGACTAATTGGCCTGGGAGTCATACTTCTAGTTGGCTAAACTGATTCAGCCCAACTTACCTAAAATAGCAAAGGAAATTTTATATTTTTCTATGTTACATCCTATTGCTTTAAGTTACTTATTTCAGAATCTGAATAATTTAATGCCATTGAATTTTCATAATTGCTCATAAAGTTAGAATTGCTAAAAGAATAACCTATTCAGGAACTATTTATTGAGTGCTTTCTATGTATCAGATGCTGTATAACAGGAAAAAGGATTGTTTTCAACTAAAAGATACTTTGTAGGAAATTAATCTCTTTTTAAATGTATTGCCTAAACTATCATCAAACAGAGAACATAATAATTATCTAATAGATAGTTTTATATAGTTGAAAGTGATTTTTAAAATCATCTTTTCTAATTGCTCTGTTTTATAGATATAAGAAATAGATATCTAAATAAGCCAACGTTATCTCATTATTTTTGAGTTAATACCAAATCTAAAGCCTTTAGTAGAAATCGCTGTAGAAAAGTAAGTTCCTAACAATTACTACCTTTCCAGTAGAAATAATTTTGTAAATGATGGAACAGTTAGTGAAAGAAATTAACAACTACATAAATCAAACTCTACACTTAATTTTGGCCTAAGCATTTTCTTAAATTTTGGCCTAAACATGCCTACAACATAAATTTCATAAAATAGAATGATTAAATCATTAGGCAATTGTCACTCTAAAGAGTAAAATATTTCTAAGGAAAATTTTAAAATTTAATTCATCACCAGCCTTTTTTGCACAATGATTATCATTGCAACAAAATCGTCTTTTGCTGAACAGAACAGCTCTGATGGGCTTGTTAATTCTTAACTTTTGCCAAGAGTAAACACAAAAGATTTTGCAAGGCTCTAAAGAGCAACCCTAGCCATGAGGAGGGGTTACCCATGGTACTCCAGGTCATGTGCTGGGAGAGTATTGGATCCTCTTTAAATTAAATATATTTGAGGATCACAAAGAAGCAAGTTGTGCAACGTGTCTTGAAATTTCTGACCTCGTGAAGTAAGGGGCGGCCGGTTACATGGGAATGACGTAGAAGACTTTTTTTTCTAAACTAAAAACAGGTCACCCACGCACATTCCTACTCTATTCCCTTTGTAGTGTATTTGTTACATTAAATCTGATTTCTTTCACGACCTCTCGCTTTCAAGGGAACTTGGTCCAGGAAAATATATTCCGCCCTCCTAACAATCAGATCACCACTCTCACAAACAGTAAAGTTCCATCTTTCTAAACTAGTATTGCAAATTTCCATGAATGGACCATACAGCTATTTCTTCTTCCAGATTTGGAGATTCCTAAGTTGAGTGATTGAAAGGTGGGGGGCCTTTTTTTATTTTATCGAGGTTAAAAATTTTAGGGGGAAAGTAATGCTGTAGAGGGAAAAAAGAAAAACAAGAAGGAGACACAGAAGGGGAGAAAGGAGGAAAAAAACCATCCTCATCCTTCAATGCTACAAACTGCTAACAGTCAAAAATGCCTATTTGGATTTTAACTGCTGACATTCCCTGGGGTGTTGAAGAATTAAGTGTTTTATTCCGGTATTGTTTATTTGATGTCATTTATTTTTAACCTCTACTTGACTTAATCAAGATCATCCTCAGCTGAAAGGAAGAGGGGATATATAATGTTTTTGCTATTGGACTCAAGGGATTGATTATTTCAAGAGAACACTCTTGAAAGCTTTGCAGACCAAAAAAGCAAGGGATTGAGCATGAAAAAGTTGCAGACTGTGTCAAGGTTTCAAAAATTTGTTTTTAAAAGCTGATTGACTGGGATTAGAAGTTGAAGTTAATCAGTAATAATAAAAATCCGACAAAAGAAATGATTAGACATTTTGTAAAAAACAGTAAGACAAATGAAAGAAATAAAGTTGTATAAAGGGAAGAAGTATTATCACCATGTTACTTACTATGGATGGGACACCAATATGTAACTTGGAAAAAAAGGGCTGTCAAGTTAGAAAATATTTGTACTAAAATTGGTGACTGCATTCCTCAAATTATTAAAGACCCTGACTTAAAAAGTCACTTGTCCGTACATGTCTGTTTTTCTACTATTAATTAACTGAATCAATTAGTACTTGATTAATTAATCAATACTTCTTTATTATAACAAGACAAAGCGAGTTTTTAGGGACATAGATTAGTTATAAGTTATTGCTACTCCCAACACAAACCAAGGATTCTCTCAAAAACATATCTCGAAAAAAAAAAAGAAAAAGAAAAAAAATATATCTCGTTCTTCTCCAAATTTGCAAATAGTAAAATTATACATCCTCTAGATAAATTTATTGTGTGATAAAACTTTAAATAAAAGACAGGTCTTTTATTAGGAGATAATTTTTTTCTTATTTTTCTATTCATATAAGTTTTGAAGAATTAATAGCTAATGAAAATTACTGAAACCTTCAACTAAAGTTCTTTTAGGGGTGTCATTTAATTTCCCTGTTCACATGCAAATCAGAGCACCTGTGATCTAATGACCACTCTGTTAACATTATATGAAAAGAATTGCTATTCACTAGACTACATAACTCTCATCTTTTTAATGTACAGGGTAAGAAAATTTGGAAATTTCTTTATTGTGAAGATATCCCGATACATATCTTGCTAATACTTAAAAGCAATTGAAATATCACAGTGAACTGAGAAAACAGAACTCAAATCCAAGAATAAACTTTTTTAATGACTCAAAATTAAACTCCTGAATGGGGTGCATATTTTGCAAATTGTCTTTGCCTTTAACTCTCTGTTTAGAGACCAGAATCAATTTCAATGAAAATCAGTCTTTTAAAGAGAAAATACTTCTTTTAAAATAATGTTTACCTTTAAATAAAAATTGTTTATCATGTTAACTGATAAAAAATGACCAAATACGTCTATGAAGCACCATCATTTTTTTAGCTGTTATTTTCATTTCTTGCAGTTTATAAGCAGAGTCTTTGGCTCAGTTCCTGGGCAGACACAAAGATGTAGGGCAGGGACGGTAACGGGCCCAGATGGCTCTTGAACATTGAAGGTAGGACATACAGCTATTTCACAATGGTACTATAAGGAATAAAAGCAAAATCCTATGCAAAAGAGGGGTGGGATAGGGAGGGTGGGAGGGAGATGCAAGAGGGAGGAGATATGGCGATATAGGTATATGTATAGCTGATTCACTTTGTTATAAAGCAGAAACTAACACACCATTGTAAAGCAATTATACTCCAATAAAGGTGTTAAAATAACACTGAAGGCTAAGACTGACTCCTGGCAGAGACTAGAGCCATTCAGTAATAGGAGGGTGCAGTTTTGCTGATGTTCATTTACCACCTTCAGCTATGGCCACCAGCTAGAATCCGAGACATCTTAGTATTCCCCATCTCTGATTACCTTTTTCTCTTCTTTTCCTCATCCTGCCACACAAATTTCACCAGAGAAAATGCTTAGGACATGATAGAACGAGTACAAGGAACAAGAAAAAAAGAGGAGTCAAAAGAAGAATGTTTGATTATAAGACTATACATTTAAAATATGTAAATGGATCTCACAGTGACTTGACATACTGCCAATGGTGTCAAAGACCACACAACTTCTGTCAACTGAAGTTTTCTCTTTATAAAGTTGAGTTGATAAAGAAAACTATGAGGAATAATTAACAAAACAGACTGTGAATCATTTAGCCAACATAAGATGATGCAGTATTTTACTTGATGAAGAAATGTGAGGCTGTACATTTGTTAGATTAATTTTCTCAACTTGTTTATATCCTGTCAATCCTTCAAAGCCATGTGAAATCCTACTTCACAAACTTTATCTATATCTTGTTTGTACCATAGTTAAGTTGCTATTTACATACTCTTATTTCATATATTTTCCTGATTAAAATCATTAAACAGCTCCACACTGCTTCTTGACTACAGTATAAAGCTAAAAATACAATATATACTCTTTTCCGCTATTATAGGCTCTTTTATACATCATTCATGTGGTATGATCCAAAGTAGTTTCTCCATTGTCTCCGTTTCATATGAACAAATTGGAAATAGTAGCAACTGTGACCTCTCATAGGTCATAACTCTTTCCTTCAATATTTCTTGAAGGCCATTTATATGCCAAGGACAATGCTAAATCTTAGAACAGAAATAAGACTCGAACACAGACTTGTCCCCCAAAAAGCTCACTCTTGAAAAGCCTTTCAGGTTTATTCTTAAAAAGAGATATGACATCTATTTTCTACTCTCAAGACTGAGCAATAAAGAATAACAAAAAGAACTGAAGACCTAAGAAACTCAAGACCTGTGAGACCCAAGCATAACATTCCAAATCAATATTCCTCTCCAGCAGCACTCCCAGGATGAAATGGGATCACCTGTTAATGCACTTTATGAAGTAAAAACCCCTCATATCATCTTTCACTTTCCAAAGGAGTTGACCCACACCTTAGAAGCCACTTCAGATCCAACAACTTCTCAAGAGAACAAAAAGAATAACGCTTCTTCACCAGCCAATTTTGGCTAAAGGGTGTAGTGATCAACACTGAACTAATTAACGAGAGAAAACTGAATATCCACTCCACATGTAACTACAAAGAACAAGGAATAAACCATGAACTCTCACATTAATGTCTTTAGGAAACCAAATGCTTTCTGAAAAACACATGAAGAGAAATTTATGATAAAACACACTTTAAATAAGTTTAGGTTAATATTGAATTATAAACACTTAAGGCCTAATATTTAAAACCAGCAAATTTTAAAATAAATAAAATCCCAAACACCCATGAAATTATAAATGTATAGCTACTGTAACACTCAACAGGAATACCAAAATATATTTAATTACTAAATAGTAGAGAAAAAAGTAAAGGCTCGTACCCAATTTATATTAAAGTTACAAGGGTTTAAAACTCAGGAATAATAAAATTTCTCAAGAGCGCCTCATCAGAATCCAATGAATTACTCAGCTCACCACTGTTCCTTCTTTTCCAAATCTTGAATATGAGCAGCTAAGAAAAGATGAGCCACATCAAAATCAAAACAAACAAACTTTTGGCTGCTAAAGCTTATACACAGGATGGCTGGAAACAGGATTGCCATGTCCAGGCCCAAGTCAGCAAAGTCCTTTTTTAAGGAGCTTAATCTCTTTCTTCAGGCTTGAAAACCTTGTGCTATGTCTGGGAAAATACCTACTCCACTACCTTGATGCTGGACTCTGTGCTTCTTCCAGACCTAAGATAAGAGACTTCTCCTTATCTCCTCTGAAGAAAATGCATGGCTCCAAAGTCCAGGAGACAGGTTATATTCTAATGCCAATAGAATTAGAGGCCTTGCCAGATCACCTGACCTAGAATTAGTAGGGAGGGCGAAAAAAATAAAAAGTACTAGACACTTTAATTCAATTAAAAAAATTCTTCAAATCAACATATTTCTTCAGTAAATACATTCCTAACTATCCCGATAAATTTCAAGGTGAAATATGACAACCATTCTTTTACATACTTAATATATTATACTTCAAAATATCACACCACACTTTGACTTAACCAGCAGAAATTCACTCCAATTTTATTTGCAATTATGTCATTTTTTTTCTACTTCAAGGATTATCTATACACTCAAACTAATGTGAGGAAAATTCTCGTTAAAGCCAGTTGAAAATAATTTATGGCTTTAAACATATTTTAAGTAATATTTTCATGTATGAATGGTACCTAAAGAGTTAAGTAAAAGGTTACACAAAATGTTTCCCTAGAAGGACTCAAAGCATTCTTGTTCCTATTAATCTTCCTTCCATATGTTAAAGTCTTAGCAATCAGGAGAATTAGGATTTTTAATATTAAGTGTATAAACCTTTCTTCAAATGAGGATGAAAAACATAACTGAGTGTTTATACAAGTCAACTCAAAGCCCCAGAATGAAGCTTTAACATGAATTAATTCTACCACAGTGACTGAGTTATTTAACCTTTGTCCTTATCATTTTCTCATAAGGAAATTGAGAAAGATTAATGACCATGAAAAAAAGAGTTCTTGGCCTAAAGGTGTATCTCATCAAATATGCTATGTGCAGAGAAGGAATATTTATAGTACTACATTTCAGAAGGAATTTTCCAGTTTTACAAACCTACTGATGTGGATATATTCCCAATATGTTTTCTTTAACCACTAACAAGTGTGCAAAATGCTAAACTAGTTAAGAAGTAGAGGCAAATTCTATCCCTGGCTCTGTTGTAAACTTGTTCTATTCTTAGCCAAGTCAATTAACCTTTCAATATCCCAGTTTCTCTAAAAACTGGGCAAGTCAATGCCACATAAGTGACAGAGACACGTGAGTTAATGAGAGAATATCTACCAAGGCTATGATCTCAGAAGAGAGCACAGAAGAACATCAATTTGATTAAACATCAAATGACCTTATATTAATAGCCTTAATAGAATTGTTAAGGGATAACCAGAGAACGAGTGTTTCTTGATCCTCTGATTTTGTATGTCTAATTTATTCATCATTTATCCATTCATTCATTTATTCATTCAACAAGTTGAGTATATTTTACCACATACCCAATGCTCCATTAGGCAATGATGAAGTGAACTGACATGGCCCCAAACCTCATGATACCTCATAGGAGATGGTTGCAAATATGAATGAATCAGGGCTTTCAGTGTATTAAGACAGTTTAGTAATTAATCACATAGCATATAATTACAAATTATATTACAATGTATAATTACAACTCTACAGGAGAAAAGCAGGGTATTTAACTAGAAAATAATAGTGGAGAACAAAATTTAGATTGGATGGTTAGAAACAGTCTGAGGAAATGATATTTAAGCTGAAATGGAATGATTCATATTAATTAAATGGGTAATGTTGAGGAAAAGTATTCTAGCCAGAGGGAACACCATTCATGAAGACTCTGAGTTGGGAATTGATGATACCTTCCAGGGACTGACTGGTGGGATAAAAGGATGCTGAACAAGGGAGGAGTATGACATGAAGAGAACTGAGAGATAGTCAGACTCCAGCTCCTGTAGGGGTTGGTAGGACATGTTAAGGTGTAGATTTATCATTCATAGTACAATAGGAAGCCACCGAGGGATTTTAACATGGTGTCAGTCTGCTCAGGCTGCTAAACTAAATACTATGGACGGGTGGCTTGAACAACACACATTGATTTCTCACAGTTCTGGAGGCTAGAAGTTCTGATATCAGGGTGCCAGCACGCTCAGGTTCTGCTGAGAACCCTCTTCCTATTTTTCTCACAATGAAGAAAGAAGGAGGAAGCAAGCTCTCTTGTGTCTCTTCTTACAAGGGCACTAATCCCATCTGGAGAGATCCACCCTCATGACACAATTACTTCCCAAGGGCCGCATCTCCAAATACCATGGCATTGGGAATTAGAGCTTCAACACATGAATTTGGGTGGGTTTGCAGGGGGGTGAGGGGGACATAAAAATTCAGCCTGTAGCACAAAGAAAGTTAAATTATCTTGTTTATGTTATAAAAAGATCAATTCAATTGCTTTAGAGAGGATGCATTGCATATGAGGTAAGTCCACACAAAAAGCTAACTGTGGCAGACCTGTTTGTGTGCCCTGCTCAGAGACCCTCTACCAGGCCAGCATATCCATCTCCCAGCCACTGTGGGCTGCCTGCTAATCAGTCACATCTGACACCTTTTCCAGAGAATTGCCCTGGTTGACAATGTTGCCTTGCTCCATCATAGGGTCATGAAAGACCAAACTCCTTTCCCTCAAGAGCAGACAACTCTGCCATGTGATTTGTGTTCCACAGCCCTCCCCTGTGGATCCGGCCAAGGCTAGAATTTATCTGAGACCACATATTTAATTTAATTTTAGTGGTGAAGGGAGAAGCCAGATTGAAGTGCATAGAGTGAATGGGACATAAAGAAATGGAGACAACATGGGAAGAAAAGCAGTTAAGTAAAATAATAGAAACTGGATGAGAATGTGAAGCAAGGGAGAGTTTATTTGCTCTGTGTGTGTGTGTGTGTGTGTGTGTGTGTGTGTGTGTGTGTGTGTGTAAATGGAAAGTGACCAGGGCATACCTGCACTTGATGAGACTGCTCTATCTGAAAGGGAGGGGTAAATTTGCATCAGAGTATAACTAAAAGGTGATGACTTTGGGAGAGTCAAGATGAAATCTAGAGAACATGGAAAAGGACTCATAGGAAGGGGCACATTTCCACCATTGTAACAGGAGGGCAGTAGGAGTAGATGTGTGAAATATCCCTTCTCTAGCTGAAGATGGGTAGACTTGGTGGTATAAAGATGAGAGCATGGTCACTTGATAGTTCCTACTTTACAATGAAATAAGATGCATGGTTTTTAACTGAGGATGGAAAGGTTTAAAATAATTCCTGTGAAGAGTCAGATCATGTTCTCATTAAAGAACCACTGCAGGAGATCCAGTAGTATTAAGATTCCCATTTGAGGTTGGTGATCATGAATTTATAGCGACACCAGAATGTCCATGTATGTGGTTTTCTCCAGCCATGTTCAAATATATGAGTACAGGCATGGAGATGGAGGATTGTTCACCAAAGGTCTGAGTTTTGCCAGTTCAGTTAGAGAGAAACAAGGGTGGGGAAGTTGAGAATACCTGCAAAGGAACGATTATAATGGTAGACCCTAATCTAAGCTACGTTAAAAAAAAAAGAGAGATGCTCAAAAAAATGTTAACAGTGGGAATACTTGAGTGCATGAGGTCAAAGAATAAGGAAGGGGTACGTGGAAAGAGGGATGCTTGAATTTTGGAGGTGGTTCAATTTCTGGTAAAGAGAGGTCTAAATGTGGCCACAGGAGTTGGTGGCTGAAGTCAAAGTTAAGGCATAGGAATGGGATGGTTTGCTAAAATTGAGTTTCATTATACCCTTCAGTTCATGCAACTCCAGTACTCTGTGGTCAACCAACATCTGCCAAATAACATGAATTCTCTTTACAAAAATAATTAACCGTCATTACATTACAAAGCAATCTGGATGAGTAAATTATGCTAAGTGAAGCACAAGTATTTTCCCATTTTTCCCTTTGGGGAAATTTATAACTTTTTAGCTCAAAAATATTGGTTCAAAGAAAGTTCTAAAAACTTTTTTGTTGTTGTTTTTCAGGGGTTAATAGTACTAATGCGGCCTTGAACTTCTCTAAGTCAGCACAACTGATCAATCAGCATTTCACTGATTGCTTAATTCCTCCTTCTCTACATAAGAGGGGGAAAAAGCCCTTGCAAAATGTGTTTGTTCTGTTTGTTATTCTGGACAAAGCCGATAACGAGTTGCAGCTGCTGTACAGAGTGTACTGCTTGCCGAGGCCATTGCTTTAACTTATAGATAGAAATGGAGCAGCCAGAGATGTGCCTCGGGCTGAAGTGGGTGCTGTAAATAGGACATCCCTTTCCAACTACAGTATATATGTTTCATTATCCAACAGTTTGTTCTGCCGAGGAGAGTTTGGCCAGGCAAGAGACCAAAAGAGAGATTTTTAAATATCATGACCCAGCTGAAAGAGTTCTGTTTTCTGACCTGAGGAATTCTGTCAGTCTCAATAAAGATGCTTGTAATAGCAGGTGATATAGACTCTGAAGGTGTGTGTCCCTCTGCACCAGTGCACCCCTGATGATTAGAGTCTTGGGGCTATGCCTCAGGCCTCACAATTCCTAGTGCTAAACCTACTTGCAGATCAGCCCTTCATCCAACTGAGTTGTGTTCTTCTGTATCACTAATGACTGCAAGTCAAAAACATGTGAGGTCAACTATTTGCCTTTGACCAGTAAATAGGTGTTTAAACTGAGCTAACTAAGGAAATAGCATCATTTGTCCGTCCTTGCATATCATTTTTCATTTTATCATAGATTATTAACTAGGACATGAGAGAACAATTGTAATCAGTATCATAAAGTTTAACCCAAAATAGAGACTGATTTCTGGAATGGAGGGATTAAATAGTAGATGTCTTATGCTTTGCTTAAAAAGGTTCTCAAATTAGCCGCTTACTATCTGTGTGACCTTGAACACGTTGCTTTAACTCTTTGAACCTCAGTGTTTTCATATATAAAGTGGGAATAAGAATCCCTCCTGTGGAGGATTGTTGAGAGAATGTAAGTGGAATAAGTTACGTAAAATGTCTGGTACTGGTGAGTAAAGGATCCTCTCAAGTCATTCATAATGTGAGTGTACGTCGGTCTAGCCACTTTGTAGCATAATTTGTCATTATATAGTAAAATATATAAGGTAAAATGTGCATACTCTATGGTAATTACTTTTCTCAGTATGTAATCTAGAGAAATACTAAAACATGAGCAAAATGATAGACAGCACAGAGAGCAGACCAGCTCAGTCCCTCTGTAGGTATCAACAAGGATCCAGAGACACTACATCAATCCGGGCCCCCTTCCTTTCTCCACCATCAAATCATGTAAGCCAAACAACCAGATGCCACCTTGAAGAGGAACAGGGTGAGCAGATGGGATGTGGAAAAAATGAGCATCTACATAGGTCAACCAAGCACGGACAGAGTTACCTAAAAGGAGTGTTTGAACTGCAGCATTGGACTCAATACAACATTGAGCAGACTAAACTTAAAGTTTAATTTTTAGCAAGTGAAATAGATCAGATCAGTCATAAAAACAAAAAAAATAAGTTACATTTTTTTTATAAAGTTGAGCCTTCTGTGGGTAATTCCAAACTTTACTTCAAAATATCTAATGGAGATATGACAGAGTGTGCCAATTTTGTGGAATATTTTGCAGCAGGTGAAAAGATTAAAGTAGATCTTTACGCACAAAGAGGAAACACTGACACAGCGTTTACTTTGTGTATTGGCTCTGTTCTAAGTGCTTCATGTGTGTTAACCCACTTCATCTTTCAACAAGCCTGACATGCTGATTCCGTTGTTATTCTCACTTTATGTGTGAGGAAACTGAGGCACAAATATTAAGTTGTCGTCTCAAGATTCCCCTACTAATTAGTGCTAAGGCCTAGATAGAAAGATTTCTGAGCCATACTGGGGAGTGAGAAAGGCAATTTACAGAATAATACCTACCGTATAACATTAATAAAACACACAGAGGCAAAAACGAACACCATGTGATTTTTGTCTGTAAACAGCTGGAAAAAGGTCTGAAAAGATATAATCAAACTGGTAATAATATTCTTCTCTGCAGCAGGAAGAGTTTTTGCATAGAGAGGAGTGTTGTCAAAGAAGATTTTAGCCTTATCCATAATGTTTTAATTTTCACATTGAGGCTACAGCAATGCACTCCTCATGTTGCTAAGTTGACAAAATATATGATACTAAAAATGGTGGTATGATGATATGTAATGTTTTTATTTTCTACTTTATCTGCAATATTCATATATTATAATAAATTATAAGAGAATGCAAGCATATGTATTGGGTAATGTTGGAAGTTAATAAATTGCACAACATTCATCCTACCATCCTCACCAGATGTCATTAGACTGATTTTTAATCATGCAGTAGTAATTAAACAGGGATCAATGGCATTCTCCCAAGAACACTAACACAGCCAAAAATAGTTCCTCGAGACAAGATCATTTCTATTAAAAAATAAAAGAATGTGAAGTTAATTATTGAAATTAAAATGCATATCTTTACTTAAATGCATAAGGATACCTTGTTTTAATATAATGAATTAGTTTAGCCACTATAAAATTCTGTTTTCCTGATTCTTTTCAAAGATCAAATGAACCTTCACTATTGGGCTGTATTATAAAGTCTTTAATATATAAAAGTTGAACATTTCAAGTGTGGCATCATTATATACATATATACATAAATATGGAAAGAATTAAGGATACAGGCTTTATTATTATTATTAACATCTTTATTGGAGTATAATTGCTTTACAATGGTGTGTTAATTTCTGCTTTATAACAAAGTAAATCAGTTATACATATACATATATTCCCATATCCCCTCCCTCTTGCGTCTCCCTCCCACCCTCCCTATCCCACCCCTCTAGGTGGTCACAAAGCACCGAGCTGATCTCCCTGTGCTATGCGGCTGCTTCCCACTAGCTATCTATTTTATGTTTGGTAGTGTATATATGTCCATGCCACTCTCTCACTTTGTCACAGCTTACCCTTCCCCCTCCCCGTATCCTTAAGCCCATTCTCTAGTAGGTCTGTGTCTTTATTCCCATCTTACCCCTAGGTTCTTCATGACCTTTTTTTTTTCTTTTTTTCCTTAGATTCCATATATATGCGTTAGCATACGGTATTTGTTTTTCTCTTTCTGACTTACTTCAACTCTGTGTGACAGACTCTAGGTCCATCCACCTCACTACAAATAACTCAATTTCATTTCTTTTTATGGCTGAGTAATATTCCATTGCATATATGTGCCACATCTTCTTTATCCATTCATCTGTTGTTGGACACTTAGGTTGCTTCCATGTCCTGGCTATTGTTATTATAGTAAATCCAGGCTCCTATAAAATTTACAATGGCCTTTAGAACTTGAATAGCATATTGAGACAAGATAAGAAATCTGAAAATAGCACCTTATTAATTTGGAAGATAATTTCATTATATAATTATACAATCTCTTATGTTATTTCAGATCCTGCCATAAACAAAAATGGATCATGCAAGAGGATCTTAAAAAAGGATTGTGAATTATGCTGCCTTCCCCCAGGCCAGGAGGATCAAAGCACCATATTCTACGGGAAGAGAACCAATTGCTATAGTATTGTTCTTTCAGCCTGCAAAGATTAGTAGTACTGGAGAGTAGTGTGGAAGAGGAAACGGCATGTGTTTTGTAGGATAACAGACTGCTCTAGCCTCAGTGCAAGACCAGACTAAGCACACGCACATCATCTGTCAACAGTACCCGATGAATCACTTCACCACTGATCCTAAAAGAATCACTGCTGTCTTACAGTTTTCATATAAAATGAAACACCATTCAGGGAAATGTGGTAGCTTACTACAAATGGATGGTACAAGACATCCACCTTGGAATCAGGGTATCATATTTGATTAACACTACAATTGAACAGAGTTGAATATTGCTGCTGTAAAACGTAGAGGACACTCGGGTATGTCACTACTCAATACTTCAGGGGGCTCTTTTGGCAGGTGCTAAGTATGTTATTTGTGTGTGGCAGGCTCACGACTGGAGGAGGATGGCAGTTCCATGTTGGAGCAAACTTGCTGTCCTGTACATAAAGTCTTTACTGAAACCCCATGCCTGTTACTCCAACCAAACTGAATTAGGCAGTTGTCATTCCTGCTGGAACACACAGCAATTACAAAAGAAAAAACAATATTCACATGGAGAGAGTTTTACCAGTTATAATTGCTTTTGTCTCCTTCTCTTATCACTAGCCCTTCTCTCCACTCATTGGTTTGAAAATTAACTCCTTAGCAATGTGTTGTAACTGAACTTGGTGGTGATTTGAGGAAATAGAAATCCAAAATCGATAATTCATTTTTAGCTCATGTAGGATACACCTCTGGAGCTTATCAGCGTTTCAAAGTACAAGAGTTTTAAAAATTCCTATTAAAATGCATCTGGTATTATTAAGAAAGGGTTTCTGGTGTGTTTATGAGTATGACGTAAATTTATCACAGATATCAACTGCTGACATGTCTACTACTTGAAACAATGAAATCACCTGTCAATATTACATGAGCTTTTCTCTACTCATGTTTATTTATCTTGTACTATTTAATTTTAGTTTTAGAAGTAATCTAAAAACTATTCAAAGTTTCCATCCAATAATTTATTCTTATGTTCTTTCTCTTTTACTTTCATTTCCTTCTTAATGGATATAAGGTCTATCAGGCAAATTAAATTCTCTACAAAGGTATCATATGGAAAAGCATACAATTGGTATTTGTAATTCCAGTATTCTTTGAAGACCTACTGGCACATTTTAGATTGCCAGACAACTGGGCTTATACCTAAAGAACCACTTAAGCACTATTTAATCATGATTTTTGTTTGTTTGTTTGTTTGCGGTACATGGGCCTCTCACTGCTGTGGCCTCTCCCGCTGCAGAGCACAGGCTCCGGACGCGCAGGCCCAGCGGCCATGGCTCACGGGCCCAGCCGCTCCACGGCACGTGGGATCCTCCCGGACCGGGGCACGAACCCGTGTCCCCTGCATCGGCAGGCGGACTCTCAACCACTGTGCCGCCAGGTAAGCCCCATAATCATGATTTGTTTTTAGCTATCCAGAAAAAACTTTGAGATTATTAGAAACTAGAGAGCTGATTTTCTTTCAAATATAAAAATTGTATGTAATTTTCTAATTGTATACATATAAAATCCTTTTGTAGGAAATTAATTTCCATGTAATGTATTCAAATGGACTTAGCTTAATGTCTGTTTGATAAGCTTGAAATAGACTCAAATTGGAAATGGCAGTATAATGTCAACTTTAGAAATTTTAGATAGGAAGTTACAGACCTGAGTTTGAATCCCAGCTTCATCACTTACTAGCTAAATTAATCTGGACATAATCTCTCTAAATCTGTTTTCTCATCTGAAAAATCATAATAAAAAATAATAAATAATCATAATAAAAAATCATAATCACCTCCCTCATAGCACCCATTTTACATGGTCTATAGATGGGGAGCACTCTGATTTGGGGGAGCAGGGGTTAAGTTGCAGTTGCACAGAACTTTACCCAGTAATGAAGAAGTTTCAATGTCATCAAAGAATAGCGAAGGAAAATAAAAGAGGAGAGACTGAACTTTTTTTTTAAGTGCATGCAGTTAAAAAAAAAAGTGTTATAGCTAGGATAATATTTTTGAAATAGTAACTGATGCATTTTCTTCCCCAGGTGTCCCTCATGTTTGCTACTCTACCCACTGAATTCCTTCCTTCCAGGAGAGAACCAAAATATCTTCCTCAGCTTTGGTATTCAAAACTGGCTTTTTAAAAGTCAGTAGCTGAGACAACAGTCTGAAAAGCAAGGCTTTCAGCTATTATTGCGAGAAAACCGATTTGTGGGTCCCAATAAGCCAGAGCTCAAGTGACTCAGCATAGTATTTATAGTACAAAACTTAGAGCAGGGATGAAACATGAGGTCTTTCCAACACTAAAAGGTAGATAAAGCCTTCAATGGGAGGTGGGTGGGAGAGAGGAGATGAGCCCTATGCGAGGCTTACAGAGATCGGGCATATTGTAGCACGCTAACATGGGTGGATGAATAACTTACAGTCTACGTACCCAGCCACCCCACTATGATTAAAACTCCAGAATAAAAGAGCAATTAAAACACCCATAGCAGGGATGCAAATGTTTTGTTTCTCAAAGCATAGCCAGGGAACCCTGCAAGTTCTTAGGAAAATTCAGCATGACACCAAAGCAACATGGCGCAAGGGCCAGCACAATGGCTGGGGAAGGCTCTAGACAGCTGAGCCACAGGCAGCCTCCTAGAGTGCCACAAAGTCACTTTCTGCAATACAAAGCCGCTATGAGTACTTGAGCATCCTCTAAGGAAAAACAAGGAAGTGCTCAGAGGACCTGTGGTCTAAGAGAACCTAAGAGAGCCAGGCCAAGTACATCAGCACCAGATGCTGCACACCTCAGTGGAAGCCAACAAGGACCAAGACACTTCTCTCCCAATGGCAGGATGAGTTATAAACCACACAGCAGATCATCTCCAGAGACAATCAAAGCACGGGGCCAGAAAGATAATCTCAGAATTTGACGGAATAAACTGGAAATAACTGAACTAAGCTTAAGGGGCAAGAGTAACAGTCTTCAACCAGTGGAGCGAGTAAGGGATTAATTAGTCAATAATAGAAAAATAAACAATCATTTCTATACACCCGAGTTATGACTGTACGTTTTAACCCTACTATATAATACCTTAGGAATTATGTATTTCCACGTACAGTAGATCCACTGAGAACTCTCGGAGATTCACTGCCTATTTCTCCTAAGACACTTTCAAGTTAACAAAAGCATGTAGTCAATGCCAGTGAATTTGTCCCCATGGAAAAAATCCTAGAAACATACAAATCCGATGCACAGCAACGTGTATTAGTAGATTTTGGTAATGGTTACAAGAGCGGACTGTCATTTTTCTTTCCATAACGAATTTGCATTAAACAAAAGAAAGATGACATGATTATGCATGGTCCCTCCTCCTTCGAAGGTTCCCTTCATACCTTTCCCAGGACAAATGAAGGAGCAGTATCACAAATGAAGGGAGCAGTATATCTGTCAGTCACGGAAGGGCTGGCTGTGTGCCTAAGCAAGTGTGTGCCACTGTGGGCAGTCCGCCCTCAAGCAGCCTTTTGGCATTTGAAACATTGCTTATTTCCCCACAGGATATCCTAATGCTCCTTTTAAGAAGCTGTGTGACAGCAGCAACTGACTGCTAACTCATCAGAATAGGTGGCACAAACATCCAACATGTCTCTGTCACTCACATTACACTTGGCCTAATCAAGGAGCAGCTAAAAAAGGGCAGCTAAGGACACCGGCTTGATTCAATGGCTCATTGTCTGATTAAACCAGACAGAGAGTTCTAGCAGTTGGTTTCCCTGTCCCTCAATGGCTTTCCTTTGAAGAGAGAGAAGAACAAAAGATCATTTTTGATAACTCTGAAATGAACTTGTTCCTATGGTGCTTATTAATGATCATTTGATTAATACCCCTTCACTACTGGCAGCTGGTGCATGACCCCTCAGGTGCCTTCCAGAAATAGATATCAAGAAGCCCCTAAATAGGAAATAGCCCAAAATGATTCCTTCCCAGAAAACAGATGAATTTTTGTTGTTTTAGAAGGCCAGATACATAGCCTGTTTCCACTGCTTCCAGCACTTTGAATCTAGACATGCACAGCTTCCCTTGGTGGCAATATGTTTTAGGAATCTGGTTCCTTGTGCAGGTTGTTACTGGGAACACAGACCTGGGAGTCCGACTGCCTGGTTCAGTTCCTGACTCCACCACCTACTAAATGCGTGAACTCCGGAAAACTGCCTACTTGCCTTTTCTGTGCCTGTTTCTCATCTGTATAATCAGAATAAAGACATTACTTATCCACTACTATATATAAGACAGAAAACCAATAAGGACCTACTCTAAACCACAGGGAGCTCTATTCAATATTCTGTGATAACCTATATGAGAAAAGAAACTAAAAAACAATGAATATATGTATATGTATAACTGATTCACTCTGCTGTACACCTGAAACTAACACAACACTGTAAATCAACTATACTCCAATAAAAAAAGACATTACTTATCCAATAGGATCATACTGAGAATTAAATGAGTGATTTACAGATGGAATGCTTACAACAGTATCCAGCATATAGTTAGTGCCATAGAAGTGTTAGCTTATTTATCATTGTCACTACTGTTATTTTTGCAATCTCAAAACACCCTAATCATGAAAAGTTTTCAGTTTTCCAAACCTCTGACTTAAATTTAAGCCTTCAGAAAATGAGAAACCCTTTTCATTCTTAGGGTCTCCTTTGAGTCCATAAGATTCCATCCATTTGAGGCAGTGTGGGGATGACGATGACAGGCCTGCTGATGTGAGCTTCTTGTTCTTCGTGGTCCTGCCACTCGGCAAGAAAATCTTTCACCTGAACTTGCTTCCCTTCTTGGTGCTGCTCTTCCCTACCTTTCTCAACTTAATTGGTCACTAAGTCTCAGAGGGTTGCCACTTGAGTCTGATAATAACTGAGATTAGTTCTTGCAGGATCATCTTCTTGAAGACCTGTTTAACCTAGAAGACTTGGCCAATCTCCCTCAGAGAGTGTGATCTTTAAGGCTCAACATTGTGTCATTAAAAAAACCAAAAACCTTCCCATTTCAGCTGTGAGCCAGATCTGTGATCAGATTCATAGAACTGTTAACCAGGTATAAGGCAACATGTATAGGAAAAATTTTTAGTACTAAATTTGTTTGTAAACATATATTTTTTATTTAGAAATAGCTATCTCCTGAACCAAAGTTTTTAATACATAACTTCAAACTAAATATAAACTATTTAATTGAATAGAACAATTCAGAATTATGAGCATCAGAATATATACTACTACAAGAAAATCTAAATATCTGGCTATCTTTCTTAATCTAACAAACTCCAAATTAAAAAGCAAGACATGAGAAAGCAAGAACTACAGTCCTGCAGCCTGTGGAATGAAAACCACATTCACAGAAAGAGAGACAAAACGAAAAGACAGAGGACTAGGTACCAGATGAAGGAACAAGATAAAACTCCAGAAAAACAACGAAATGAAGTGGAGATAGGCAACCTTCCAGATAAAGAGTCCAGAATAATGATAGTGAAGATGATCCAGACCCTTGGAAAAAGAATGGAGGCAAAGATGAAGAAGATGCAAGAAATGTTTAACAAAGACCTAGAAAAATTAAAGAATAAACACCTAGAAGAATTAAAGAACAAACAAACAGAGATGAACAATACAATAACTGAAATGAAAAATACACTAGACAGAATCAATAGCAGAATAAATGAGGTAGAAGAATGGATAAGGGACCTGTAAGACAGAATGGTGAAATTCACTGCCACAGAACAGAATAGAGAAAAAAGAATGAAAGAAAAGAAGTCAGCCTAAGAGACTTTTGGAAAACATTAAAGAAACCAACATTCGCATTATAGGGGTCCCAGAAGGAGAAGAGAGAGAGAGAGGACTCGAGAAAATATTTGAAGAGATTATAGTAGAAAACTTCCCTAACATGGGAAAGGAAATAGCTACCCAAGTCCAGGAAGTGCAGAGAATCCCAAGCAAGATAAACCCAAGGAGAAACACACTCAGACACATAGTAATCAAACTGACAAAAATTAAAGACAAAGAAAAATTATTAAAAGCAACAAGGGAAAAACGACAAATAACATACAAGGGAATTCCCATAAGGTTAACAGCTAATTTCTCAGCAGAAATTCTACAAGCCAGAAGGGAGTGGCACGATATATTTAAAGTGATGAAAAGGAAGAAGCTACAACCAAGATTACTCTACCCAGCAAGGATCTCATTGAGATTCAATGGAGAAATCAACAGCTTTACAGACAAGCAAAAACTAAGAGAATTCAGCACCACCAAACCAGCTTTACTACAAATGCTAAAGGAAATTCTCTGCAATAAATGCTAAAGGAACTTCTCTAAGTGGGAAACAAAAGAGAAGAAAAGGACCTACAAAAACAAATGCAAAAGAATTAAGAAAATGGTAAATGGAACATACATATCAATAATTACCTTAAATGTGAATGGATTAAATGCTCCAAACAAAAGACACAGGTTCACTGAATGGATACAAAAACAAGATCCATATATATGCCATCTACAAGAGACCCACTTCAGACCTCGGGATGCAAACGGACTAAAAGTGAGGGGGTAGAAAAAGATATTCCATGCAAATGGAAATTAAAAGAAAGCTGGAGTAGCAATACCCATTTCAGATAAAATAGACTTTAAAATAAAGAATGTTATAAGAGACAAGGAAGGACACTACATAATGATCAAGGGATCAATCCAAGAAGAAGATATAACAGTTACAAATATATATGCACCCAACATTGGAGCACCTCAATACATAAGGCAAATGCTAACAGCTATAAAAGAGTAAATGGACAGTAACACAGTAATAGTGGGGGACTTTAACACCTCACTTACACCAGTGGACAGATCATCCAGACAGAAAATTAATAAGGAAGCACAAGCTTTAAATGACACAATAGACCAGATAGATTTGATATTTATAGGACATTCCATATGAAAACAGCAGATTGCACTTTCTACTCAAGTGCACATGGAACATTCTCCAGGATAGCTCACATCTTGTATCACATATCAAGCCTCAATGAATTTAAGAAAATTGAAATCATATCAAGCATCTTTTCCGACCACAATGCTGAGATTAGAAATCAATTACAGGGAAAAACACATAAAAAACCCAAACACATGGAGGCTAAACAATACATTACTAAATAACCAAGAGACCACTGAAGAAATCAAAGAGGAAATCAAAAAATATGTAGAGACAAATGACAATGAAAACACGACGATCCAAAACCTATGGGATGCAGCAAAAGCAGTTCTAAGAGGGAAGTTTACAGCAATATAATCCTACCTCAAGAAACAAGAAAAATCACAAATAAAGAATCTAACCTTACACCTAAAGGAACTAGAGAAAAAAGAAAAAACAAAATCCAAAGTTAGGGCTTCCTTGGTGGCACAGTGGTTGAGAGTCTGCCTGCCGATGCAGGTGACACGTGTTCGTGCCCCGGTCCGGGATGGTGCCACATGCCACGGAGCGGCTGGGCCCATGAGCCATGGCCACTGAGCCTGTGCATCCGGAGCCTGTGCTCTGCAACGGGAGAGGCCACAACAGTGAGAGGCCCGCAAAAACAAACAAACAAAAAAACACCCAAAGTTAGTAGAAGGAAAGATATCCTAAAGATCAGAGCATAAATAGATGAAATAGAAACAAAGAAAACCATGACAAAAATCAATGAAACTAAAAGCTGGTTCTTTGAGAAGATAAACAAAATTGATAAACCATTAGCCAGACTCACCAAGAAAAAGAGGGAGAGGACTCAAATCAATAAAATTAGAAATGAAAAAGGAGAAGTTACAATGGACACCACCAAAATACAAAGCATCCTAAGAGACTACTACAAGCAACTCTATGCCAATAAAATGGAAATCCTGGAAGAAATGGACAAATTCTTAGAAAAGCACAACCTTCCAAGACTGAACCAGGAAGAAATAGAAAATAGAAACAGACCAATCACAAGCACTGAAATTGAAACTGTGATTAAAAATCTTCCAACAAACAAAAGTCCAGGACTGGATGGCTTCACAGGCGAATTCTATCAAACATTTAGAGAAGAGCTAACACCTATCCTTCTCAAACTCTTCCAAAATATAGCAGAGGGAGGAACATTGCCAAACTCATTCTACGAGGCCACCTTTATCCTGATACCAAAACCAGACAAAGATGTCACAAAGAAAGAAAACTACAGTCCAATATCACTGATGAACATAGATGCAAAAATCCTCAACAAAATACTAGCAAACAGAATCCAACAACACATTAAAAGGATCATATACCATGATCAAGTGGGGTTTATCCCAGGGATGCAAGGATTCTCCAATATACGCCAATCAATTAATGTGATACACCATATTAACAAACTGAAGAATAAAAACCGTATGATCATCTCAATAGATGCAGAAAAAGCTTTCGACAAAATTCAACACCTATTTATGTTAAAAACTTTCCAGAAAGTGGGCATAGAGGGAAACTACCTCAACATAATAAAGGACGTATACAACAAACTCACAGCAAACATCATTCTCAATGGTGAAAAACTGAAAGCATTTCTTCTAAGATCAGGAATGAGACATAGATATCCACTCTCACCACCATCATTCAACATAGTTTTGGAAGTCCTAGCCGTGGCAATCAGAGAAGAAAAAGAAATAAAAGGAATACAAATTGGAAAAGAAGTAAAACTGTCACTGTTTGCAGATGACATGATACTATACATAGAAAATCCTAAAGATGCCACCAGAAAACTACTAGAGCTAAGCAATGAATCTGGTAAAATACAAAATTAATGCACAGAAATCTCTTGCACTCCTATACACTGACAATGAAAGATCAGAAAGAGAAATTAAGTAAACAGTCCCATTCACCACTGCAATAAAAAGAATAAAATACCCAGGAATAAACCCACATAAGGAGGTAAAAGACTTGTACTCAGAAAACTATAAGACACTGATGAAAGAAATCAAAGATGACACAAACAGATGCAGAGATATACCATGTTCTTGGATTGGAAGAAACAATGTTGTGAAAATGAATATACTATCTAAAGCAATCTACAGATTCAATGCAATCCCTATCAAACTACCAATGGCATTTTTACAGAACTAGAACAAAAGATCTTAAAATTTGTATGGAGACACAAAAGACCCAGAATAGTCAAAGCAATCTTGAAGACAAAAAAATAGAGCTGGAGGAATCAGACTCCCTGACTTCATACTATATTACAAAGCTACAGTTATCAAGACAATATGATACTGGCACAAAAACAGAAATATAGATCAGAAAGCCCAGAGATAAACCCATGCACCTATGGTCAACTAATCTATGACAAAGGAGGCAAGGTTATACAATGGCAAGGTTATATAGTCTCTTCAATAAAGTGGCGCTTGGAAAACTGGACAGCTACATGTAAAAGAATGAAATTAGAACACTCCCTAACACCATACAAAAAAATGAAACTAAAAATGGATTAAAGACCTAAATGTAAGACCAGACACTATAAAACTCTTAGAGGAAAACCTAGGAAGAACACTCTTTGACATAAATCACCGCAAGATCTTTTCTGACCCACCTCCTAGAGTAATGGAAATAAAAACAAAAATAAACAAATGGGACCTAATGAAACTTTAAATCTTTTGCACAGCAAAGGAAACTATAAAGAAGACGAAAAGACAACCCTCAGAATGGGAGAAAATATTTGCAAATGAATCAACGGACAAAGGATTAATCTCCAAAATACATAAACAGCTCATGCAGCTCAATGTTAAAAAAACAACCCAATGAAAAAATGGGCAGAAGACCTAAATAGGCATTTCTCAAAAGAAGACATACAGATGGCCAAGAGGCACATGAAAAGCTGCTCAACGTCACTAATTATTAGAGAAATGCAAATCAAAACTACAATGAGGTATCACCTCAGTCGGGTCAGAATGGTCATCATCAGAAAATCTACATACAACAAATGCTAGAGAGAATGTGGAGAAAAGGGAACCCTCTTGGACTGTTGGTGGGAATGGAATTGATACAGCCACTATTGATACAGCCAGTATGGAGGTTCCTTAAAAAACTAAAAATAGAATTACCATATGACCCAGCAATCCCAGCAGAGGAAACCATAATTCAAAAAGACACATGCACCCCAATATTCATTGCAGCACTATTTACAATAGTCAGGTCATGGAAGTACCCTAAATGCCCATCGACAGACTAATGGATAAAGAAGATGTATATATATACAATGGAATATTACTCAGCCATAAAAAGGAACGAAATTGGGTCATTTGTAGAGATGTGGATGGACCTAGAGACTTCCATACAGAGTGAAGTAAGTCAGAAAGAGAAAAACAAATATCGTATTTTATCGCATATATGTGGAATGTAGAAAAATGGTACAGATGAACCAGTTTGCAAGGCAGAAACAGACACAGATGTAGAGAACAAATGTTTGGACACCAAGAGGGGAAAGTAGTGGGGGTGGGGTGGGGTGGTGGTGTGATGAATTGGGCGATTGGGATTGACATGTATACACTGATGTGTATAAAACTGATGACTAATAAGGACCTGTTGTATAAAAAAAAATCAAATAAAATTCAATAAATAAATAAATGAAAATCAAGGCATAACTATTAGCTATTTCTTGTGCACAAGTCTCCCTTTCTAGTCACCACCCCAGTTTTAACAGGAGGATGGAAAGGAAGAAAAAGCTACATCTACTTCAGTTTTACGTAAGACTATTTCAAAACAAGAGAGTTATTCACAATTTAGGACTGCTAAGTAGAAAGCTATTCATTTAGCACTTTATCAGGTTCTCTCTCCATTCTTCAGAATAATTTTAATCTTCTACTTTCCAAGTATCATAGTCCCCTTCCCAAAGACTCTAAGGTCAAAGACGAATGAACATTTTCTCTTTAAATTTGGCAATGACACACACCTTGTTGTCTTATTTTAAAGTTTAGAGTTGTCATATAATCTTCCAAAATTAATTACGCATTCTCTAAAATGCCTCATAGTTCTTTGTGATATAGTTGAGACTAACAAAATGCTTAAAGTTTCATCCAAGGGGCCCTAAACTAAAACCATGATATAAAAATATAATGGTACTCAGAGACCTAACTAAATAAGATTATCAGAGGACTGTGTTCAGAGTTAACAAAACCCTGCACCTTAGGAACACAGCATCACATGGGCCAATCAGGAGAGTTTGCTCTTTTAATTGCCTTAGGGACCAGGAGCTGCTGACCTAATGCACAAGTGTACATTTTTCCAGCAATTAAATAGGGAAAATTATATTCAGAGTCTCCACCTCACGAGAACAATGCAGTCTAGAAAGCCATGTACCACACAGAAGAACAGAAAAATAGGGTTATAATCACCCATTTGTGCTTAAATCTTAACATTCAGGACATTCTACAACATGACTAAAATCTCACCTCATATCAAGACCAAATTATAATCCTGTTCCCATGTCCTTTTTGGTAGTGCACTGTAGACAATTTAAACCAACCATCTTTCATAGAGCATTCTACTATAAACTCCTCCCCATAAATGACTTTTTTTTGCTGCTCAAAGTTACCAAAAATTCTCCAATCATTTTATCTTTTCTCATTCATTAGGCCAAGTTAAACAGAGCTGGAGGCATAACCTCCTCAAACTTGTACAAATACTTGAATGCAAAGCTTCGAGTTGTATTGCCTCATTAAAATGTTCCCAATTGATTACTCTTATTGTTCACTTTTTTCAGTAGGTAGGGATGATAAGTACCAAAGAAATAGGAATCCTAAAATAACTGGTAAATCACTGGACAACTGAGAGACTATTACACAATGCTAAATAAAAACCACAGGTGCTAACGGCTGGCAGAAGAGTTCTATTCAAAATTCAAACTGAACATAGAATTATCTGTTCTGCAGAGTTCATACTTTTTTTCCCTGTCTTTGCCCACTCTGGCTAAAATTAATTCCCTGGGGCTTCCAGCCCCAAGGCCATGATCTTTCAACTGGCATACAAGTTGTTCCTCCTGTCATCATTTTTCCTATATCAGAAACCAGAAATTTTAAGTCAGGTCTTAGAGAGTTTTCAAGCCTTGTAGTTTTATTTAACTGGTGACATGGCAAGAGTTTTCAGTACAATATTACCACTTATTTTTCAAAATGCATACGTAAGAGTTAAGTAACAATCAAGATTAAAAAGCCATTATCTCTCTCATGAACGTTTTCCTGATATTAAATAAGGCTGTTGTTCTCCAAGCTTATTGTGCATAAAAAGGGCAAGGAATAATAGTTTAAAATACAAATTATTGGGCCACTCACAGGATCTACTGAATCTGAATGGCTACAGTTGGAACTGGGAGCTGCTTTTTTAACCAGCACCCCAGTTGATACTGAAGTAGGTGGTTGTCAGCTACACATACATCATCAGAACTAGAGTATGAAGGGAGGTTGAAGTCAAAACAAATAGAGAGTCAGTATTTGTGATGCTGAATGGAGATTCTGAAACTTGGCTTTCTACAGACTTTACCATCACCAGTCACAACTACTTCCTTAGGTTAAGCTATTCACTCTCCTTAGGCTCGGTTTCCTCATCTGAGGAATTAAAAACACTAATACCTACCTCATAGCACTATTGTAAGGATGGCTTTACAGTACTGAAAACACTCAATAAAAGATAGCTACTATCAATCAAATTGAACACCCTTCACAGCAGGCCAGAAAAAAAAAAATCTGTGCTTTAGGAACTGTGATGTACATCCTTATGTCTTTCACGTTCATGTGTACATCAAAGACAGCTGTCTCAGAAATGGGAGACAACAGTGGTCAAAAACGCTGATTCTATAGTTAAACCATCTGAATTTGAATGTTAATGCTACTGCTTATTTGAGCAAATTAATGAACAATTATGGGCCTTGGTTTCTTCCTCTGTAAAACCAGCATAATGAGTACCTATCTCATGTAAAATGATTAGCAGAGTTCTAGTCAATGCTCAATCATTTTGCTATTATTGCAACATATGAAAGGGAATGTGATGGAGAAGAGTGAATAATTTTATAGGTAAGGGTAGAAGAAAAGATGATGCAAATTACCTTATTAAGAATCAATGGCATTTAGGAAAGCAAATTGTTGTCATTTTCCACAAACATGATTCCAGAAGAGTCAAACTCATTTAAAGAGCCTAGTAACTCCACTCATCAAAAACTGTATTTCATTTAATAGTATAACAACTGATTTTGTATAGGAATTTGATAATTTTGTACAACTTTTAGATAAGTGACCTCATCCTTTATGCAAGTCCCTAAATTGCCTTTAATATCAACTATCATGGAAATAATTATAAAGTGGTAACCCTTACCAAGATATTATAGTAATACACTTTTAATAAAATGTTTAAAGTCTACAAGTTTAAAAAATAGGAGCTTAAAATCCCTAACTCATTACAGGAAACTTGAAATCCATAGGAAGAGAATTTAGCTGGTGACAAGATCGGAAAATGTTTTTGAGTGAAAGTGCCTAGCATTATATTGCGTGTATATCTCAAGTTAAAATAGAATAGAATTGAACTGACATGGAGCAATGAGTGGGCAATAAAATGTAGATAGAACAAATGTAGTTAAGATGAAACCAAATAAAATCCATATTTTATCCCTCCCCATTCATCTCCACAATACTGTTGCTTATTATCATGGTGTCTAACTTAGTTTCTACTTTCACTGTGAAGGAAAACATCCTGTCTCCTGCTGCTGGTGGAAGTATTGATTAAGTAGTGAAGAGTAAGAAAAAATATTCTGGAATATTATCTTTCCAGATCTTTTTTGTCAGAATCAAAGGAAAACTCAGACTTCAATGCTTCTCATTGTTTTCTCTCAAGATGCTAATGTTTAGGGCTTAAGCATCTGTAATGCAATAAACCCAGCAACCAAGAGAAGGCAAATGAAAAAAATCCTTCCCTAGTCATATAAATCTGACAGGAGGAAATAAATGGTGTAAATGGACTCTCTGTTTATCGAAAAAGGTAGCCTTTAAAATAGGTTTATGCTGGCAGAGCCTTAAAAAATGAAGGTGAAATTTTGAACCAGTTCCAGGAGAAAGTGGAAATTCCTTAGCACTCCGCTCTTTCCCCTCTAAACTTTAATTACATTTATTGTCAGAATGACTTCTCTTGCACCTACTAAGTGCTAAGCCTTAGCAAACTGAAAGATGGCTAAGGCATGTTTCCTATGTTCAAGGAACCTAGAAGAATCAGAGATGCACAGACTTCACTCCAGGAAGTGGAGTGTTCTGATCTCATGGCTACACCGACACCTGACTTTATGTTTCCAGTATTTTTTTTTCTACAGTAGGTACTTGTTAGTTACCTATTTTAAATATAGCAGTATGTACATGTCAATCCCAAATTCCCAATCTAGCCCTCCTCCCCACCCCTCCCCCCTTGTAACAATAAGTTCATTCTCTGTCTGTGAATCTGTTTCTGTTTTGTAAATAAGTTCATTTGTATCATTTTTTTAGATTCCACATATAAGCAATATCATACGATATTTCTCTTTCTCTGTCTGAATACTTCATTTAGTATGATAATCACCAGGTCCATCCATGTTGCTGCAAATGGCATTATTTCATGCTTTTTAATGGCTGAGCAATATTCCATTGTATATATGTACCACATCTTCTTTACCCATTCCATTCCTTATCTTCACCATAACTCCCTTTAAAAATCTTAATTTGGACATGTCACCATCATGATAAATTCAAATATGTATAAAGCCAAACATATAATAATTCCCTCCCTCCTCCTCCCATAAAAATCCCTCTACATTTTAACTTCTCTCTTGGCACCACTATTTTCCCAATCACCCCAGACTGTAAATGTTAACATTTTTTAAAATTCATTCTTTTCTTTCCTATCCCATATTCAGTTAGCCACTGTGTCCTGTCAAATTTTCCTGAGGAATTTACCTCATAACAATATTTTTCTGTCAATCCTACTATTAACTGAGCCTTAATTCAAGTTCCCTTGACCTTTGTCTATTATAGTCATGGCTTGACAGGGACTTGCCTCACACCCATGAACTTGAAATTAAATGAATAAAAATGTAGTAGACGCAGCTGGAATGGCTTCACAAGTTTCCCCACTGAGGTCAACATCATTCCTGCCTTTCCTGAGGCACCATTATTTGGTTCATCCTCCCCTTTGAGCTACCTTGGTATATTTCCAATAAATTACCTTTTTTTAATTGAATGATTTCTGTTGCTTGCAACCAGAAGAAGTGTAACCAATAAAAAGGGAAATAAGATTGAGAGTTAAATGTATTAAATCAACAAACAATAAGAAAGGATAGAATGTCTTCCAGATCCATAATATTTTGCTATAACTTAATTGAAACTTTTTTTTTTTTTTTGCGTTATGCGGGCCTCTCACTGTTGTGGCCTCTCCCATTGCGGACGTGCACGCTCAGTGGCCATGGCTCACGGGCCCAGCCGCTCCGCGATATGTGGGATCTTCCCGGACCGGGGCACGAACCCGTGTCCCCTGCATCGGCAGGCAGATTCTCAACCACTGCACCACCAGGGAAGCCCTAATTGATACTTTTGACACAAAAAAAGCATGAATGTTAAGTGGAAGCCAGTGTTGAAACATTTATGGGGACTAAAGTAGCACTGTGTACATCAGAGAGACTGTCGTCAGGTAAAACAACCCACATAAAATAGGCCTCAAAATCATCCCCTCTCTTTTCTCCACTAAACAATCAGCTGAATATGATTTAAAGTCCCCACATACCTCAGCACTGGCAACAGGGTGACCTAACCTGTGTTGAGAATGTAAGCACTTTAAAGGGACAGCTCCTATTTTAAATGAACGCTGCCTCTATGCATTTGGTTACTGTGAGTCTCTAAGAGTCAAATTATTTCTGAGTGGACCAATAAAGACTAGCATATATCTCTAAAACAGTAAGGAACATAACTTTAACTGCCATGAACTCACAAGGAAAATATCAGTGTCTGAGTCCTTGATGCAACCTTCTTGTCACGGACGCTCATCCCTCACTTCTGCTCTGCTGTATCAAATTTCAACATCTGCATAATTGCCACCCCTGAAAAAATTGCCCTGCTCATTCATTCATTTCTGAGTCTTTTTTTAATCTTTCAAGCACTGTATTAGGTAATAAATATATAGCGGGCATAAAAGATAGACAGTAAGTAGTTCACTAATAACTAATAATTTACTAATATTATGCAACAAAAAACAAATAGAAATTCTATGTGGACATATAAGAGGGTGACTTATCTTAGTCAGGGTTATCAGGGAACACTTCCCCAAAGGAAATACCATTAGAGTTGTCCTGAAAGATGGTCTCAGATTCATCCCTTCAAACTGTTTTTCCCCACCACTGCCAGAGTAATCTTTAATAGAGGTTTCAATGCTTCTCTTATGTTCAAAATCTCTGCCCACTAGGAAAATAATTAAACTGGGGAGACATATCTTTGCGAGTTACTAAGCTAGGTGATCTCTAAGGTCTATTACGGATCTAAAGATTCTATAAGTATTTTTCAATATGTGCATAATGTTCCATATTATGGGAGTCCTGCAGTTAACGGGATGTCTTTGATGTATTTTTATGTAATAAAAGTAAGTAACAAAGAAATGTATATTGTTATTCCATTTTTAGGAAAATAACAACAGTTTAGTATAGGTGTTTTTGTTTGTATACAGTTTTATGAACATAGAGAAATATATGGGAGGGAAATACATCAAGTTGTTACCAATGATTTCCTAAGGAGAAGGAAGAAAGTAGGAAAAAATAAAGAAGAAAAATGGCTATCGAGTAACTGAAAAATATCATGGCTTAATTTTAAGTAAAACTTCAAATGTAAATATCCCATCTATATGATTTGTACAAAAGAGTAAAAGTTGAAAATAGTAGAGATTTTGGTCTTTACCAAATAGAAATATCAGGGATAAATGACAGTATTGATTGATTAGCTGACAAGATTGTAGCAATTTGTATCATTGGTTTCTGTTTTCATTTTTAATACTAAGCTTGCAATTAAGTAATGTTTAAGCTTGTGACTTTAGCTCACAAAAGCTTCTACCCAGCTTCAAAGGTTCTCTTTAAGCCAGCTTCATCCTCTCTCTTCAATCAATTTTTCACTACTTCCCAAATGCATCCACCAAGCACTTTTTATCAGTAACCTTCAGCTTTTATGGCTTTTGTGATAAATTTCAAGGTGGGTGGGGGGTGGGTGAGAAAGAAAGATTTCTTGAATTCTGCTACGTGGCAGACACCATTCTAAGTACTTTACATTCATGAATCCATGTAATCCTTACAACAATGTTAAAAAAGAGGTACTGCTACCCTCTCCCTTTTACAGATAAGGACTCTAGGTTAAGTGACTTTATTGATTTGACAGCATCAAAGGGGCAGAACTTGAATTTTCACGTAGGATATCTTAATTACAAAACTCGTCTTTTACACACTATGCTTTGTCGTCTGCCTACCTTTCCAGGCTCATTTTCCACGAGTCCCCCAGTGAATTCTTCACTCCCGTCATATCAGTCATATTGGACTACCTGCATTTTCTAGCACAGGCTACTTTTCCTTTCACCCCATCTCCCCTTCCCAAGCTCCTCCTCTTCTTCCTCCTCCATCTCTCTCTCTCTCTCTCTCTCTCTCCCTCTCTCTCTTTTACTTTGTTTGGAATGTACTACTCCTATTCTACCTGTATATTACTCAAACTTCTATTTGCTCCCTAAGACTCAGCCCAATTGTTCTCTCTTTCTGCATACCATCCTTGGACATCTCCAGTCAGATTCAAGACCTTCCTTTGTGTTCCCATCATGTCTGTTTTTATACCTCTATTGTGGCACTTATCACTGCCGTAATTATTTGCTTATTTAGCCACCACGCCACTGCTAACCAACTTCCCTTCCCCTGACTGTGAGTCATTGTCAAGCAGAAACTGTAATAAATTATTCTTTGTAATTCCAGAGCCTCATACGGGGCCTGGGACAGAGCAGAAACTTAATAAATGCATGCTAAATGAATACATAATTGAATTGTTCCCTAGAGTTCAGTACACAAACTCAAGGTCATTAAAAGAAGACAGGTGAGTGAACAAGACAGAATGAACATGATAGCTTGCCCTCTGCTCTTAGAAGATTGCATAGACTCTCAGATAAGTTAACTGTCTGAGGGAGGTTTTGCACCAGAATAATTAGCTGGAGAGTACAAAGTTTCAGAAAAATTATATATATTTCATATACTAAGTTTTACATGGTGCACCTATAGAAACTGAACCCTAACTCAAGGTGTCCAGCCACATCAAAGATTTTCTTACCCCTGGTATGGCACAGATGCTGGGATAGTGGATATTTCAACAGTGACCCATGCAGAGAAGTGACTGAAGAAAACAGGAACCTCCTGAGTTCTTATCCCTAAAGGGAAGGAGGACCCACTAATAAAAATTAATTTCCTGCCAACACAGTGGATGAGACAGAGTTGAACTTAAGTTAATAAAGAGAGGTAAAGAAATGTAATACTTCTTACTTAACCAATTTAGTATAGTTAGGCTTACAGGGTTCTAAGCAACACAAAACTCAATAACTTAAACAAGAAATATTGAAGGAGAATTGCACGGAAGGAATAGTCAAAAAATAAGGCCTTTGCAACCAACAGGAATTAGTCAAGATCTGAAGTTCTAGATAACAGGAAACAATGGCCTTTGTCGGAGTGCCATCTGTGAGCTGAATTCACTCCAGTAATTTTCAGTCCTTTTGTTACTCAATCTGATGGAGCATCTGATTGGTCCAACATTGCCATGTGTCCACAAATTGGCTAAGGGAGATTGGAGTAACTTGAGAGTCAGTTCCACTAAGATTTTAAATCAAAGGAAGATGACAAGTTTTCCATAGAAATATTGGGGTGCAGTTACCATGAAATAAGAAAATAGATAAATGGACATGGGGACAGCAAAACTGACATATCTATTACTGATTCATATCCCTACTTTTCACTGTTTAGAATGTAAGCTCCATGGAGACATAACCTGTTATTTGCATTGTTCTCAAAGGTATCTTCATCACTAGAATATTACCTACCATAGGGTAAGCACTCAATAAGTATGTGTTAAATTAATACCTTGTCTCTAAATAAATTGCCCTTTGGTTCTATTAGCTAGTTACCTAGTGTGTCCAAGAAGCAAAAATATGTACAGTGGTAAATTTGGAGTAAAAGCAAAAGTTTAAAAAAGAATCAAAGCCTGAGGCAGATTTTAATTGAGAAACATGGATAAACAGAGAACAATATTAATGAAAGATAAATAGCATAGTACATGTTGTGGGACAAGGCATAGGAAAGATGAGGTAGGAAAGTAATATTCATTGAACGCTTACTTTCTGACAGCTATTGTGGCAGGCAGTTTTACATATGTGTCTCACTAAATATGATGACCAAAACGTTAAGGAATATACAAATAATAACCACTGCAGAATGCAAATTTAGTTACTTCAAAATTGTGTGTATGGCTAGCTTTTGACCTCCACTAAGCACACATTTGTTTTGCACAATGGGGCCCTTGTCCCCAGTAAACAGCAAAGGATCAACATCACAGGTTAGAACAACAACAATTTTCCAGCCCATCTCTGCCCCACTCTCAAGCACACCCACTGCAGGAAATACCACCAAGCATATGATACCCATGTTTACATAAGCATCTCTCCTTAAATGTGTGCAGACATTAGTCAGCTCACCTTTTTAGGAACTTCATTCTACTCTAGGACCTAAAGTGGAAAAAATCCAGGTCACTCTGTCTTAAAATAAAGACTGCTGTTTTGAGGTAGAAAAGAAAATGTTTCCAGACAATTATCTATAGACAGTTATAAGCCTAAAGAACTCTGCAATATCTAGTCCATGCTGGAGATGACAAAACAGAGGCTCAGATAAGAAAAGTGAGTTGTTCAATATCTCAAAGCTAGTTAGCCTTGGGTTGAGGCCTTGAACGTGGGTCTCCCATCTCATAATGCAGTTCTTATCTTACTTCACTGAAGTTTGCTCAGACGTTGAGATTCCATGGTGGCTTTATGTTGTTTACAATAAAAAGTAGTAGATTAACTACCTTAATTGTTTATTAAATAGTATTTTTACACTTGCTTAAATTATTCACCTCTGTCTCTCAGAACTGTTTTTCTCAATCCAAATTTTACCCAATAAAACAGAGCACTAGCTTCTCCTAAGAACCATGGGGACAAAAATCATGGGTTTATCATAAGAGGTTTTAACTTTGAGGTGCTATTTTTCCATTTGAGGCCTCACCAACATGATATGCTCTTTCTTCCTAATTATCTATGAATATGATGAGATCCATGGATCCAAGAAGCAACATAAAATGTCCACTATGATCTCTAGAGTGTTTTAGATCAAAACAACTTCAACAATTTAGATAAAAATATCCCTTGGTAAGGCAATCAATAGATTCAATGCAATCCCTACTAAATTATTAATGGCATTTTTTCACAGAACTAGAACAGAAAATTTAAAAATTTGTATGGAAACAGAAAAGACCCTGAGTAGCCAAAGTCATCTTGAGAAAGAAAAACAGAGCTGGAGGAATCAGAGTCTCTGACTTCAGACTATACTACAAAGCAACAGTAATCAAGACAGTATGCTACTGCAGAAAACAGAAATATAGATCAGTGGAACAGGATATAAAGCTCAGAAATAAACCCATGCACCTAAGGTCAATTAATTTATGACAAAGGAGGCAAGAATATAAAATGGGGAAAAGAGAGTCTTTTCAGTAAGTGGTGCTGGGAAAACTGGACAGCCACATGTAAAGGAATGAAATTAGAACATTCTCTAATACCACACACAAAAGTAAACTCAAAATGGATTAAAGACCTAAATGTAAGACAGGATACTATAAAACTCCTAGAGAAAAACATAGGCAGAACACTCTTTGACATAAATCTCAGCAATATCTCTTTGGATCAGTCTCCTAGAGTAATGGAAATAAAAACAAAAGTAAACCAATGGGAGCTAATGAAACTTAAAAGCTTTTGCACAACAAAGAAACCATAAACAAAACGAAAAGACAACATACAGAATGGGAGAAAATATTTGCCAATCATGTGACTGACAAGGGATTAATCTTCAAAATATACAAGCAGCTCATACAATTCAATATCCAAAAAAAACACAAACAACAACCCAATCAAAAAATGAGCAGAAGAACTAAATAGACATTTCTCCAAAGAAGACATACAGATGGCCAAGAGGCACATGAAAAGATGCTCAACATAGCTAATTATTAGAGAAATGTAAATCTAAAATACAATGAGGTATCACCTCACACCAGTCAGAATGGCCAATATAAAAAGTCTACAAATAATAAATGCTGGAGAGGGTATGGAGAAAATGAAACCCTCCTACACTGTCAGTGGGAATGTAAATTTGGACAGCCACTATGGAGAACAGTATGGAGGTTCCTTTAAAAACTAAAATTAGAGCTATCATATAATCCTGCAATCCCACTCCTGGGTTATATCCGGAGAAAACCATGGTTCGAAAAGATACATGCACCCTGATGTTCATCACAGTACTGTTTACAATAGCCAAGACATGGAAGAAACCCAAACGTCTACTGACACATGAATGGATAAAGAAAATGTGGTATATTTATATAATGGAATATTACCCAGTCATAAAAAAGAATGAAATAATGCTATTTGCAGCAACATGGATGCACCTAGATATTATCATACTAAGTGAAGTAAGCCACACAGAGAAAGACAATATTATATGATATTGCTTATATGTGGAATCTAAAAGAAAAAAAAATGATACAAATGAATGTATATACAAAACAGAAACAGACCCACAGATATAAAAAACAAACTGATGGTTACCAAAGGGGCAAGAAGGGGGGAGGGATAAATTAGGAGTTTGGGCTTAACATATACACACTACTATATATAAAATAGATAACCAACAAGGACCCACTGTATAGCAGAGGAAACTATACACAATATTCTGTAATAACCTATAAAGGAAAAGAATCTGAAAAAAATAGATATATATGTTTGTATAACTGAATCACTACTATACATCTGAAACTAACACAACATTGTAAATCAGCTATAGTTCAATTTTTTAAAAAAATTTAACTACCCCTTGGTAGATGAGCCTATAGCTCTCTCTGGTTGACAGCAGCAAAGGCAAGCAAGAAAAATTATAACTGTCCAAATTAAAGTTTTATGATTCCACACTAGCTTGCGCCCTGGAAGCAAAATCTCTGGATTAGGAATATAATTCTTTTGGTCTCCTTTCTAAGTTATGTCAGTCAGTTTTCTTAGATGTAAACAATAAAATCTACTCTGACTAGTTTAAATAGAAAACTAATTTCTTAAAATTCTTAAAATTTCAGCTACACCAAAACATGATGATAAAACTTTAAAATGATTAATTGGACTTCATCAAAATTAAAAACATTTGCGCTACAAAGTTACCATTAATTACAGTAGCTTTGTAGTAAAATAGTTGGCCAGTGGGAAGCAGCCACATAGCACAGGGAGATCAGCTCAATGCTTTGTGACCACCTAGAGCGGTGGGATAAGGGACAGTGGGAGGGAGACGCAAGAGGGAGGAGAGATGGGGATATATGTATATATATAGCTGATTCACTTTGTTATAAAGCAGAAAGTAACATAAAGCAGAAAGTAACACACCATTGTAAAGCAATTATACTCCAATAAAGATGTTAAACATAAATAAATAAATAAAAATTAAAATTGGTCAGAGCCAAAAATTAAAAAAATAAAAGCACACTTATAAAGAATAAAACATGAAAAAAAAAGTTACCATTAAGAAAGTGAAAAGATAAGATACAGACTGGAGGAAAATATTTGTAAATCATATTATTGGTAAAGGCCTTGTACCCAGAAAATATTAAGAACAGCTACACCTCAATAATAAGACAAATAATCTGGTTTAAAATGGATAAAAATATTTGTATAGATGTTTCACCAAAGAAGATATACAATGACTAATATGCACATGAAAAAATGCTCAACATTAGTGGTCAGTAGGAAAATGCAAATTAAAACCACAATGAGATACCACTTGATGCCCACTAGATAAGATATAAACAAAAAGAGAGACAATAAGAGTGTTAATGAAAATGCAGAGAAGACAGAGACCTTCAAGATGGCAGAGGAGTAAGAGGTGGAGATCACCTTCCTCCCTACAAATACATCAGAAATACATCTACATGTGGAACACCTCCTACAGAACACCTACTGAATGCTGGCAGAAGACCTCAGACTTCCCAAAAGGCAAGAAACCCCCCACGTACCTGGGTAGGGCAAAAGGAAAAAAAAAAAAAAGAGACAAAAGAATAGGGAAGGGACCTGCACCTCGGGGAGGGAGCTGTGAAGGAGGAAAAGTTTCCACACACTAGGAAGCCCCTTCATGGGCGGAGACGGGGGTGGTGGGGGGTGGGAAGATTCGGAGCCACAAAGGAGAGCACAGCAACAGGGGTGCAGAAGGCACAGCATAGAGATTCCTGCACAGAGGATCAGGGCCAACCGGCACTCACCAGCCCGAGAGGCTTGTCTACTAACGGAACAGGGCGGGTGGGGGCTGGGAGCTGAGGCTCTGGCTTCGGAGGTCAAATCCCAGGGAAAGGACTGGGGTTGGCTGTGTGAACACAGCCTGAAGGGGGTTAGTGTGCCACAGCTAGCTGGAAGGGAGTCCAGGAAAAAGTCTGGAACGGCCTAAGAGGCAAGAGACCATTGTTTCGGGGTGCACGAGGATAGGGGATTCAGAGTGCCACCTAAATGACCTCCAGAGATGGGCGTGAGCCCCAGCTAAAAGTAGGGACACCACAGATGGGCGTTGAGATGTTAAGGCTGCTTCTGCAGCCAACAAGGAGCCTGTTGGCAAGCACAGGTCACTATACACACCTCCCCTCCCAGAAGACTGTGCAGCGCACCACTGCCTGGGTCCTGTGATCCAGGGACAACTTCCCCGGGAGAACACATGGCATGCATCAGGCTGTTGCAACATCACGCTGGCTTCTGCTGCTGCAGGCTCGCCCTGCATTCTGTACCCCTTCCTCCCTCGGGTCTGAGTGAGCCAGAGCCCCCCAATCAGCTGCTACTTTAACCCTGTCCTGTCTGAGCGATGAATAGATGCCCTCAGGTGACCTACATGCACAGGCAGGGCCAAATCCAAGGCTGAACCCCAGGAGCTGTGTGGACAGAAGAGAAAGGAAAATCTCTCCCAGCACCCTCAGGAGCAGTGGATTAAATATCCACAATCAACTTGATGTACCCGGCATCTTAGGAATACCTGAACAGACAATGAATCATTCCAAAAGTGAGGCGGTGGACATTGGGAGCAACTGTAGAGTTGGGGTTTCCTTTCTGCATCTAATTTGTTCTTGGTTTTATGTTTATTTAAGTTTAGTATTTAGAAATTACTATCATTGGTAGATCTGTTTACCGATTTGGTTGCTCTTCTCCTTCTTTTTTTCTTTATATATAGATATACACTTTTTTCCTTTTTCTCTTTTTGTGAGTGTGTATCGGTATGCTTCATTGTGTGATTTTGTCTTTATAGCTTTGCTTTTACCATTTGACCTAGGGCCCTGTCTGTCCATTTTTATTTATTTTTTTAGTATAGTTTTTAGCGCTGGTTATCATTGGTGGATTTCTTTATTTTGTTTGGTTACTGTCTTCTTTATGATACTACTTCTTAATTTTTAATAATTCTTTTATTTTAATAACTTATTTTATTTTTTTCTTTGTTTCTTTCTTTTTTTTCTCCTTTTCCTTCTGACCCATGTGGCTCACTGGGTCTTGGTGCTCCCGGCACGTGTCAGGCCTGTGCCTCTGAGGTGGGAGAGCTGAGTTAGGACAGTGGGCCATCAGAGACCTCGTGGCTCCACGTAATATCAGATGGCAAAGCTCTCCCAGAAATCTCCATCTCAATGCTAAGACAAAGCTCCACTCAATGACCACAAGCTACAGTGCTGGACACCGTACGCCAAACAACTAGGAAGGCAGGAACACAACCCAACCCATTAGCAGAGAGGCTGCCTAAAATCATATTGAGGTCACAGACACCATAAAACACACCACTGGACGCGGTCCTGCCCACCAGGAAGACAAGATCCAGCCTCATCCACCAGAACACAGGCACAAGTCCCCTCTAAGAAGAAGCCTACACAACCCACTGAACCAAGCTTAGCCACTGGGGGCAGACACTGCAGGCAACTGTGAACATGCAGGCTGTGAAAAGGAGACACAAAGCACAGTAACATAAGCAAAATGAGAAGACAGAGAAACACACAGCAGATGAAGGAGCAAGGTAAAAACCCACCAGATGAAACAAATGAAGAGGAAATAGGCAGTCTAAAAAATAATTCAGAGTGGGCTTCCCTGGTGGCGCAGTGGCTGAGAGTCCGCCTGCTGATGCAGGGGACACGGGTTCGTGCCCTGGTCCGGGAGGATCCCACATGCCGCGGAGTGGCTGCGTCTGTAAGCAATGGCTGCTGAGCCTGCACGTCTGGAGCCTGTGCTCTGCAACGGGAGAGGCCACAAGAATGAGAGGCCCGCGTACCACAAAAAAAGAAAAAAATAATAATTCAGAGTAATGATAGTAAAGAAGATCAAAAATCTTGGAAACAGTATGCACAAAATACAAGAAACATTTAACAAGGACCTAGAAGAAATAAAGAGCAAACAAACAATGATGAACAACACAATAAATGAAACTTCTCTAGAAGGAATCAATAGCAGAATAACTGAGGCAGAAGAACAGATAAGTGACCCGGAAGATAAAAGAGTGGAAATAACTACTGCAGAGCACAATAAAGTAAAAGAATGCAAAGAATTGAGGAAAGTCTCAGAGACTTCTGGGACAACATTAAATGCACCAACATTCAATTTGTAGGGGTCCCAGAAGAAGAAGAGAAAAAGAAAGGTACTGAGAAAATATTTGAAGAGATTATGGTTGAAAACTTCCCTAATATGGGAAAGGAAATAGTTAATCAAGTCCAGGAAGCACAGAGAGTCCCATACAGGAAAAATCCAAGGAGAAACATGCCAAGACACATATTACTCAAAACATCAAAAATTAAATACAAAGAAAAAATATTAAAAGAAAGGGAAAAACAACACATAATATACAAGGGAATTCCAATAAGCTTAACAGCTGATCTTTCAGCAGAAACTCTGCAAGCCAGAAGGGAGTGGAAGGACATATTTAAAGTGATGAAAGGGAAAAACCTACAACCAAGATTACTCTACCAGCAAGGACCACATTCAGATTCAACAGAGAAATTAAAACCTTTACAAACAAGTAAAAGCTAAGAGAATTCAGCACCACTAAACCAGCTTTACAACAAATATTAAAGGAACTTCTCTAGGAAGGAAACACAAGAGAAATAAAAGATCTACAATAACAAACCCAAAACAATTAAGAAAACAGTAATAAGAACATACATATTGATAACAACTTATATGTAAATGGATTCAATGCTCCAACCAAAAGATATACACTGGCTGAATGGATACAAAAACAAGACCCATATATATGCTGTCTATAAGAGACCAAATTCAGACCTAAGGACACATACACACTGAAAGTGAGGTGATGGAAAAACATATTCCATGCAAATGGAAATCAAACAAAAGCTGGAGTAGCAATACTCATATCAGACAAAATAGACTTTAAAATAAAAACTATTACAAGAGACAAAGAAGGACATTACATAATGATCAAGGGATCAATCCAAGAAGAAGATAAACAATTGTAAATATTTATGCACCCAACATAGGAGCACTTCTATACATAAGGCAAATCCTAACAGCCATAAAAGGGGAAATCGAGAGTAACACAATCATAGTAGGGGACTTTAACATCCCACTTTCACCAATGGACAGATCAACAAAAATGAAAATAAATAAGGAAACAAAAGTTTTAAATGATACATTAAACAAGATGGACTTGATATTTATAGGACATTCCATTCAAAAACAACAGAATGCACTTTCTTCTCAAGAGCTCATGGACCATTCTCCAGGATAGATCATATCTTGGGTCAAAAAACATGTCTTGGTAAATTTAAGAAAATAGCTCATATCATATCAACTATCTCTTCCGATGATAACGCCATGAGACTAGATATCAATTACAGAATATTATCTGTAAAAAATACAAATTCAGGTAGGCTAAACAATACACTACTAAATAATGAAGGGATCACAGAAGAAATCAAAGAGTAAATCAAAAAATACCTGGAAACACATGACAATGAAAAAACGATGACCCAAAACCTATGGGATGCAGCAAAAGCAGTTCTAAGAGGGAAGATTATAGCAATACCATCCTACCTCAAGAAACATCTCAAATAAACAACCTAACCTTACACCTAAAGCAATTAGAGAAATAAGAACAAAAAACCCTCAAAGTTAGCAGAAGAAAAGAAATCATAATGATCAGATCAGAAATAAATAAAAAGGAAAAGAAGGAAATAGCAAAGATCAATAAAACTAGAAGCTGGTTCTCTGAAAGGATAAATAAAATTGACAATCTATTAGCCAGACTCATTAAGAAAAAATGGAGAAAGCTCAAATCAATAGAAATAGAAATGAAAAAGAAGTAACAACTGACACTGCAGAAATACAAAAGATCATGACAGATTACTACAAGCAACTATATGCCAATAAAATGGACAACCTGGAAGAAATGGAAAAATTCTTAGAAAAGCACAATCTTGACAGACTCAACTGGGAAGAAATAGGAAATATAAATAGGCCAATCACAAGCACTGAAATTGAGACTGTGATTAAAAATCTTCCAACAAACAAAAGTCCAGGACTGGATGGCTTCACAGATGAAATCTATCAAACATTTAGAGAATAGCTAACACCTATCCTTCTCAAACTCTTCCAAAATATAGCAGAGGGAGGAACACTCCCCACTCATTCTAGGAGGCCACCATCATCCTGACACCAAAACCAGACAAAGATATCACGAAGAAAGAAAACTACAGGCCAATATCACTGATGAACATAGATGCAAAAATCCTCAACAAAATACTAGCAAACAGAATCCAATAACACATTAAAAGTATCATACACTATGATCAAGTGGGGTTTATCCCAGGAATACAAGGATTCTTCAATATATGCAAATCAATCAATGTGATAAAACTTATTAACAATCTGAAGGAGAAAAAACTATATGATCATCTCAATAGATGCAGAAAAAGCTTTCAACAAAATTCACCACATATTTATGATGAAAACCCTCCAGTAAGTAGGCATAGAGGGAGCTTACCTCAACATAATAAAGGCCATATATGACAAACCCACAGCCAACTTCACCAACTAAGTGGTGAGAAACTGAAAACATTTCCTCTAAGATCAGCAACATGACAATGTTTTCCACTCTCACCAATATTATTCAACATAGCTTTGGAAGTTTTAGCCACAGCAATCATAGAACAAAATGAAATAAAAGGAATACATAACAGAAAAGAAGAGACAAAGTTGTCACTGTTTGCAGATGACATAATAGTATACATAGAGAATCCTAAAGGTGCTACCAGAAAACTACTGGAGCTAATCAATGAATGTGGTAAAGTAACAAGAGACAAAATTAATGCACAGAAATCTCTTGCATTCCTATACACTAATGATGAAAATCTGAAAGTGAAATTAAGGAAACACTCCCATTTACCATTGCAACAAGAAAAATAAAACATCTAGGAGTAAACCTATCTAAGGAGACAAGAGCTATATGCAGAAAAGTAAAAGACACTGATGAAAGAAATTAAAGATGACACAAACAAATGGAGAGATATACCATGTCCTTGGATTGGAAAAATCAACACTGTGAAAATGACTATACTATGCAAAGCAATCTACAGATTCAATGCAATCCCTATCAAACTACCAATGGCATTTTTCATAGAACTAGAACAAAAAATTCCACAATTTGTATGGAAAATCAAAAGACTCCGAATAGCCAAAGCAATCATCAGAAAGAAAAACAGAGCTGGAGGAATCAGGCTCCCTGACGTCAGCCTATACTACAAAGCTACAGTAATCAAGACAGTATGGTACTGGCATAAAAACAGAAATATAGATCAATGGAACAGGATAGAAAGCCCAGAGATAAACCCATGCACATATGGTCACCTTATTTTTGATAATGCAGGCAAGAATATACAATGGAGAAAAGAGAGCCTCTTCAATAAGTGGTGTTGGGAAAACTGGACAGATACATGTAAAAGAATGAAAGTAGAACACTCTCTAACACCATACACAAAAATAAACTCAAAATGGATTAAAGACCTAAATGTAAGGCCAGACACTATAAAATCCTTACAGGAAAATATAGGCAGAACACTCTTTGACATAAATCACAGCAAGATCCTTTTTGACCCACCTCCTAGAGAAATGGAAATAAAAGCAAAAATAAACAAATAGGACATAATGAAACTTAAATCTTTTGCACAGCAAAGGAAACCTTAAACAAGACAGAAAGACAACCCTCAGAACAGAAGAAAATATCTGCAAATGAAACAACTGACAAAGGATTAATCTCCAAAATTTATAAGCAGCTCATGCAGCTCAATGTCAAAAAAACACACAACCCAATCCAAAAAAGGGCTGAAGACATAAATAGACATTTCTCCAAAGAAGATATACAGATTGCCAACAAACACATGAAACAATGCTCAACATCACTAATCATTAGAGAAATGCAAATCAAAACTACAATGAAGTATCACCTCACACCAGTCAGAACGGCCATCATCAAAAAATCTACAAACAATAAATGCTGGAGAGGGTGTGGAGAAAGGTAACTGTCTTACACTGTTGGTGGGAATGTATATTGATACAGCCACTATGGAGAACAGTATGGAGGTTCCTTAAAAAACTAAAAATAGAACTACCATACGACCCAGCAATCCCACTACTGGGCATAAACCCCGTGAAAGCCATAATTCAAAAAGAATCATGTACCGCAATGTTCCTTGCAGCTCTATTTACAAGAGCCAGGACATGGAAGCAACCTAAGTGTCCATCGACAGATGAATGGATAAAGAAGATGTGGCACATTTATACAATGGAATATTACTCAGCCATTAATAGAAACGAAATTGAGTTATTTGTAGTTAGGTGGATGGACGTTGAGTCTGTCATACAGAGTGAAGTAAGTCAGAAAGAGAAAAACAAATACCATATGCTAACACATAAATATAGAATCTAAAAAAAAAGAAGAAAAAAATTGGTTCTGAAGAACCTAGGGTCAAGGGAGGAATAAAGATGCAGACGTAGAGAATGGACTTGAGGACACCGGGAGTGGGAAGGGTAAGCTGGGACGAAGTGAGAGAGTGGCATGGACATATATACACTATCCAAAAAAAAAAAAAAAAATAGCTAGCGAGAAGCAGCTGCATAGCAAAGGGAGATCAGCTCGGTGGTTTGTGACCACCTAGAGGGCTGGGATAGGGAGGTTGGGAGGGAGATGCAAGAGAGAGGAGATATGGGGATATAGGTATATGTATAGCTGATTCACTTTGTTATAATGCAGAAACTAACACACCATTGTAAAGCAATTATACTCCAATAAAGATGAAAAAAAATGTAAATGCAGAGAAACTGGAAACTTCACATATTGCCTGTGGGAATGTGAAATGGTACAGTGGCTTTGAAATCATTTTACCGATTTCCTAGACACTTAAACACAAATTTAGTATAAGACTCAACAATAACCCTCCTAAATATATACTCAGGAAAAATGAAATGAAAACATTTACCCACACAAAAACATATTGATAATCACAGAAACATTATTCACAATAGCCTAAAAGTGGAGACAATCCAAGTGCCCATTAATTGGATAAATAAGATGTGCTATATGCATCCAAGAAGATACTATTCAGTCATTAAAAAAGAACAAACTGGGCTTCCCTGGTGGTGCAGTGGTTGAAAATCTGCCTTCCAGTGCAGGGGACATGGGTTCGAGCCCTGGTCTGGGAAGATCCCACATGCCGTGGAGCAAATGGGCCCATGAGCCACAACTACTGAGCCTGCACGTCTGGAGCCTGTCCTCCGCAACAAGAGAGGCCCGTGCACTGCGATGAAGAGTGGCCCCCGCTCACCGCAACTAGAGGAAGCCCTTGCACAGAAACGAAGACCCAAAACAGCCATAAATAAATAAATAAATAAATTAAAAAAAAGAAAAGAACAAACTACTGATAAATGCTATTACATGGCTATGCCTCAAACCACTCATTTTAACTAAAGGAAACCAATGCAAATGTTGTCTAATTCCATTATGTAAACATCCAGGAAAGGTAATACTTTGAGACAGAATAAAGATTAGTAGTTTTCTGAACAGGTGGTGGAAACAAAGACGATTGATTGCAAATGGATATGATATCTTTTTGAAGTGATGGAAAAGTTCTAAAACTAGATATTGATGATGATTGTACACCATTTAAAATGGGCGAACTTTATGGAAATTAAATTATAACTTATAGAACTGCTGAACAATCATTGAGAGGAAGACACTGGAACTCACCAAAAAAGATATGCTACATCCAAAGACAAAGGAGAAGCTACAGTGAGATGGTATGAGGGGCACAATCACAATAAAATCAAATCCCATAACCACTGGGTGGGTGACTCACAAATTGGAGAACAATTATACCACAGATGTCCACCCACTGGAGTGAAGGTTTTGAGCCCCACATCAGGCTTCCCAACCCGGTGATTTGGCAATGGGAGGGGGAATTCCCAGAGAATCAGACTTTGAAGGCTAGCGGTAAAGGATTGCAGGACTTTGCCAGGACTGGAAGAAACAGAGACTCCACTCTTGGAGGGCACACACAAAGTAGTGTTCATATCAGGACCCAGGGGAAAGGAGCAGTGACCCCATGGAAGACTGAACCATACCTACTTGCCAGTGTTAGAGGGTCTCCTGCAAAGGCAGGGGGTGGCTGTGGCTCACTGCGGGGAGGACACTGACAGCAGAAGTTCTGGGAAGTACTCCTTGGCATGAGCCATTCAGGAGTCCACCATTAGCCCCACAAAGAGCCTATAGATTCCAATTCTGGGTCGCCACAGGCCAAACAACCACCAGCGGGGGAACCCAGCCTCACCCACCAGCAGAAAACCAGATTAAAATTTTACTGAGCTCTGCGCACCAGAGAAACACTCAGCTCCACCCACCACCAATCCCTCCCATCAGGAAGCTTGCACAAGCATTTAGATAGCCTCATCAACCAGAAGGCGGCCAGAACAAGCAAGAAGAAATACAGTCCTGCAGCCTGTGGAATAAAAACCACATTCACAGAAAGACAGACAAAATGCAAAGGCAGAGGACTATGTCTCAGATGAAGGAACAAGATAAAACCCCAGAAAAACAACTAAATGAAGTGGAGACTGGCAAACCTCCAGGAAAAGAGTGCAGAATAATGATCGTGAAGATGATCCAGTACCTTGAAAAAGAATGGAGGCAAAGAACGAGTAGATGCAAGAAATGTTTAACAAACACCTAGAAGAATTAAAGAACAAACAAACAGAGATGAACAATACAATAATTGAACGGAAAAATACACTAGAAGGAATCAATAGCAGAATAACTGAGGCAGAAGAATGGATAAGGGACCTGGAAGACAGAATGGTGGAATTCACTGCCACCGAACAGAATAAAGAAAAAAGAATGAAAAGAAATGAAGACAGCCTAAGAGATTTCTGGGACAACATTTAAGGCACCAACATTTGCATTATAGTGATCCCAGAAGGAGAAGAGAGAGAGAAAGGACTCGAGAAAATATTTGAAGAGATTATAGTAGAAAACTTCCCTAACATGGGAAAGGAAATAGGTACCCAACGCGAGGAACAGCAGAGAGTCCCAGGCAGGATAAACCCAAGAAGAAACACACCAAGACATATAGTAATCAAATTGACAAAAATTAAAGACAAAGAAAAATTATTAAAAGCAACAAGGGAAAAATGACAAATCATGTAAAAGGGAATTCCTGTAAGTTTAACAGCTGATTTCTCAGCAGAAACTCTACAAGCCAGAAGGAAGTGGCATGATATAATTAAAGTGATGAAAAGGAAAAACCTACAGCCAAGATTACTCTACACGGAAAGGATCTCATTCACATTTGACAGATAAATCAAAAGCTTTACAGACAAGCAAAAGCTAAGAGAATTCAGCACCACCAAACCAGCTTTACAACAAATGCTAAAGGAACTTCTCTAGGCAGGAAACAAAAGAGAAGAAAAGGACCTACAAAAACAAATGCAAAAGAATTAAGAAAATGGTAATAGGAACATTCATATCAATAATTACTTTAAATATGAATGCGTTAATGCTCCAACCAAAAGACACAGGCACATTGAATGGATACAAAAACAAGACCCATATATATACTATCTACAAGAGACCCACTTCAGACCTAGGGACACAAACAGACTGAAAGTGAGAGGATGGAAAAAGATATTCCATGAAAATGGAAATCAAAACAAAGCTGGAGTAGCAATACTCATATCAGATAAAATAGACTTTAAAATAAAGAATGTTATAAGAGACAAGGAAGGACACTACATAATGATGAAGGAATCAATTCAAGAAGAAGATATAAAAATTACACATATATATGCACCCAACATAGGAGCACCTCAATACATAAGGCAAATGCTAACAGCTAAAAAAGAGGAAATCGACATTAACACACTAATAGTGGGGGACTTTAATACCTCACTTACAACAATGGACAGATCATCCAGACAGAAAACTAATAAGGAAACACAAGCTTTAAATGACACAATAGACCAAATAGATTTACTTGATATTTATAGGACATTCCATCTGAAAACAGCAGATTATACTCTCTTCTCAAGTGCACATGGAACATTCTCCAGGGTAGATCACATCTCGGATCACAAACAAAGCCTCAGGGAATTTAAGAAAATTGAAATCATATGAAGCATCTTTTACGACCACAACATTATGAGATTAGAAATCAATTACAGGGAAAAAATCATAAAAAACACAAACACATGAAGGCTAAACAATACATTATTAAATAAACAAGAGATCACTGAAGAAATCAAAGATTAAATCAAAACATACCTAGAGACAAATGACAATGAAAACACGATGAACCAAAACCTATGGATGAAGCAAAAGCAGCTCTAAGAGGGAAGTTTACAGCAATATAATCCTACCTCAATAAACAAGAAAAATCTCAAATAAACAATCTAACCTTACATCTAAAGGAACTAGAGAAAAAAGAACAAGCAAAACCCAAAGTTAGTAGAAAGAAAGAAATCCTAAAGATCAGAGCATATATCAATGAAACAGAAACAAAGAAAACCACAGCAAAGGTCAATAAAACTAAAAGCTGGTTCTTTCAGAAGATAAACAAAATTGATAAACCTTTAGTGAGACTCATTAAGGAAAACAGGGAGAAGACTCAAATCAATAAAATTAGAAATGAAAAAGGAGAAGTTACAATGAACACTGCAGAAATAAAAGGCATCATAAGAGTCTACTACAGAGGCAACAGCCAGCTCTACCCTCCACCAATCCCAACCATCAGGAAATTACCACAAGCCTCTTAGGTAGCCTCATCCACCAGAGGGCAGACAGCAGAAGTAAGAAGAAATACAATCCTGCAGCCTGTTGAACAAAAACCACATTCACAGAAAGATAGACAAGATGTAAAGGCAGAGGGATATGTATCAGATGAAGAAACAAGATAAAAGCCCAGAAAAACAACTAAATGAAATAGAGATAGGCAACCTTCCAGAAAAAGAATTCAGAATAATGATAGTGAAGATGATCCAGGACCTCGGAAAAAGAATGGAGGCAAAGAACGAGCAGATGCAAGAAATGTTTAACAAAGACCTAGAAAAATTAAAAAACAAACATCTAGAAAAATTAAAGAACAAACAAACAGATGAACAATACAATAACTGAAAGGTAAAATACACTAGAAGGAATCAATAGCAGAATAACTGAGGCAGAAGAATGGATAAGGGACCTGGAAGACAGATGGTGTAATTGACTGCTACAGAACAGAATAAAGAAAAAAGGATGAAAAGAAATGAAGACAGCCTAAGAGACCTCTGGGACAACATTAAGTGCAACAACATTCGAATTATAGGAGTCTGAGAAGGAGAAGAGAGAGAGAAAAGTCCCAAGAAAATATTTGAAGAGATTATAGTCGAAAACTTCCCTAACATGGGAAAGGAAATAGCCACCCAAGTTAAGTAAGCACAGAGAGTCCCATACAGGAAAACCCAAGGAGAAACATGCCGAGACACATAGTAGTCAAATTGGCAAAAATTAAACACAAGGAAAAATTATTGAAAGCAGCAAGGGAAAAATGACAAATAACAAACAAGGGAACTCCCATAAGGTTAACAGCTGATTTCTCAGCAGAAACTCTAAAAGCCAGAAGGCAGTGGAATGATATACTTAAAGTGATGAAAGGGAAGAACCTACAACCAAGATTACTCTAACCAGTAAGGATCTCATTCAGATTCGATGGAGAAATCAAAAGCGTTACAGAGAAGCAAAAGCTAAGAGAATTCAGCACAACCAAACGACCTCTAAAACAAATGCTAAAGGAACTTCTCTAAGTGGGAAACACAAGAGAAGAAAAGGACCTACAAAAACAAACCGCCCAAAATTAAGAAAATGGTAATAGGAACATACATATCAATAATTACCTTAAATGTGAATGGATTAAATGCTCCAACCAAAAGGCACAGGTACACTGAATGGATACAAAAACAAGACCCATATATATACTATCTATAAGAGACCCACATCAGACCTAAGGACAGATACAGACTGAAAGTGAGGGCATGGAAAAAGATATTCCATGAAAATGGAAATGAAAAGAAACCTGGAGAAGCAATACTCATAACAGATAAAATAGATTTTAAAATAAAGAATGTTACAAGAGACAAGGAAGGACACTACATAATGATCAAGGGATCAATCCAAGAAGAAGATATAACAATTATAAATATATATGCACCGAACATAGGAGCGCCTCAATACATAAGGCAACTGCTAACAGCTATAAAAGAGGAAATCGAAAGTAACATAATAATAGTGGGGAACTTTAACACCTCACTTACACCAATGGACAGATCATCCAAACATAAAATTAATAAGGAAACACAAGCTTTAAATGACACAATAGACCGGATAGATTTAATTGATATTTATAGGACATTCCATCCACAAACAGCAGATTACACTTTTTCTCAAGTGCGCACGGAACATTCTCCAGCATAGGTCACATCTTGGGTCACAAATCAAGCCTCAGTAAATTTCAGAAACTTGAAATCTTACCAAGCGTCTTTTCTGACCACAAAGCTATCGCATTGGAAGTCAATTACAGGGAAAAAAAACATGAAAAACACAAACGCATGGAGGCTACATAATACTTTACTAAACAACCGAGAGATCACTGAAGAAATCAAAGAGGAAATCAGAAAATACCTAGAGACAAATGACAATGAAAACACCACCATCCAAAACCTATGGGATGCAGCAAAAGCAGTTCTAAGAGGGAAGTTTATAGCTATACAAGCCTACCTCAAGAAATAAGAAAAATCTCAAATAAACCATCTAACCTTACATCTAAAGGAACCAGAAAACGAAGAACAAAAAAACCCCAGTGCGAGCAGAAGGAAAGAAATCATAAAGATCAGAGAAGAAAGAAATGAAAAAGAAACAAAGAAAACAATAGCAAAGATCAATAAAACTACAAGCTTGTTCTTTGAGAAGATAAACAAAATTGATAATCCATTAGCCAGACTCATCAAGAAAAAGAGGAAGAGGACTCAAATCAATAAAATTAGAAATGAAAAAGAAGTTACAACAGACACCTCAGAAATACAAAGCATCCTAAGAGACTACTACAAGCAACTTTATGCCAATACAATGGAAAACCTGGAAGAATGGACTAAATCTTAGAAAGGTATAACCTTCCAAGACTGAACCAGGAAGAAATAGAAAATATGAACAGACCAATCACAAGTAATGAAATTGAAACTGTGATTAAAAATCTTCCAACAAACCAAATTCCAGGACCAGATGGCTTCACAGGTGAATTCTATCAAGCATTCAGAGAAGAGCTAAGACCCATTCTTCTCAAACTCTTCCAAAAAATTGCAGAGGAAGGAACACTCACGAACTCATTGCATGAGGCCACCATCACCCTGATAACAAAACCAGAGAAAGCTACTACAAAAAAGAAAATTACAGACTAATATCACTGATTAATGTAGATACAAATATCCTCAACAAAACACTAGCAAACAGAATCCAACAATACGTTAAAGGGATCATATGCATTGATCAAGTGGGATTTAAGCCAGGGAGGCAAGGATTCTTCAATATATGCAAATCAATCAATGTGATACACCTAATTAACAAATTGAGGAATAAAAACCATATGATCATCTCAATAGATGCAGAAAAATCTTTTGACAAAATTCAACACCCATATATGATAAAAACTCTCCAGAAAGTGGGCATAGAGGGAACCTACCTCAACATAATATAGACCATATATGACAACCCCCCAGCAAACATCATTCTCAATGATGCAAAAACTGAAAGCATTTCCTCTAAGATCAGGAATGAGACAAGGATGTCCACTCTCACCACTATTATTCAACGTAGTTTTGGAAGTCCTAGCCACGCAGTCAGAGAAGAAAACGGAATAAAAACAATACAAATTGGAAAGGAAGAAGTAAAACTGTCACTGTTTGCAAATCACATGACACTATACATAGAGAATCCTAAAGATGCCACCAGAAAACTACTGGAGCTAATCAATGAATTTGGTAAAGTTGCAGGATACAAAATTAATGCACAGAAATCTCTGGCATTCCTATACACTAATGATGAAAACTCTGAAACAGAAATTAACGAAACACTCCTATTTACCATTGCAGCTAAAAGAATAAAATACCTAGGAATAAACCTACCTAGGGAGACAAAAGACCTGTATGCAGAAAAGTATAAGACACTGATGAAAGAAATTAAAGATGATACCAACAGATGGAGAGATATACCATGTTCTTGGATTGGAAGAATCAATATTGTGAAAATGACTCTACTACCCAAAGCAATCTACAGATTCAATGCAATTCCTATCAAATTACCAATGGCATTTTTTACAGAAATAGAATGAAAAATCTTAAAATGTGTATGGAGACACAATAGACCCCGAATAGCCAAAGCAGTCTTGAGGGAAAAAAACAAAGCTGGAGGAATCAGGCTCCCTGACTTCAGACTATACTAAAAAGCTACAGTAATCAAGACAGTATGGTACTGGCACAAAAACTGAAATATGGATCAATGGAACAGGATAGAAAGCCCAGAGATAAACCCATGCACCTATGGCCAACTAATCTATGACAAATGAGGCAAGGATATAAAATGGAGAAAAGACAGACTCTTCAGTAACTGGTGCTGGGACAACTGAGCAGCTACATGTAAAAGAATGAAATTAGAATACTCCCTAACACCATACACAAAAATAAACTCAAAATGGATTAGAAACCTAAATATAAGACCAGATACTATAAAATTCTTAGAGAAAAACATAGGAAGAACACTCTTGAACATAAATCACAGCACGATATTTTTTGATTCACCTCTTCGAGTAATGGAAATAAATACAAAAATAAACAAATGGGACCTAATGAAACTTTAAAGCTTTTGCACAACAAAGGAAACTATAAACAAGACAAAAAGACAACTCTCAGAATGGGAAAGAAATACTTGCAAATGTATCATCAGACAAAGGATTTACCTCCAAAATATATAAACTGCTCAATATTAAAAAAGCAAACAACCCAATCAAAAAATGGGCAGGAACTTCCCTGGTGGCGCAGTGGTTGAGATGCAGGCAACACAGGTTCATGCCCCGGTCCGGGAAGGTCACACATGCCACGGAGCAGCTGGGCCCATGAGCCATGGCCGCTAAGCCTGCGCGTCCAGAGCCTGTGTACTCTGCAATGGGAGAGGCCACAACTGTGAGAGGCCCACGTACTCCGCAATGAGAGAGGCCACAACTGTGAGAGGCCCACGTACCGCAAAAAAAAAAAAAAAGAAGAAAAAACAAAAGACACATGCACCCCAATATTCATCATGGAAGCAACCTAAAGGCCCATCAACAAACGAATGGATAAAGAAGATGTGGTACATATATACAATGGAATATTACTCATCCATAAACAGGAACGAAACTGGGTCATTTGTAGATACGTGTACGCATCTAGAAACCGTCATACAGAGTGAAGTAAGTCAGAAAGAGGAAAACAAATATCGTATATTAACGCATATATGTGAACCTCAAAAATGGTACAGATGAACCGGTTTGCAGAGCAGAAATTGAGACACATAAGTAGAGAACAAACGTATGGACACCAAGGGGGGAATGCGGCGGAGGGTGGGGGTTATGGTGTGATGAATTGGGAGATTGGGATCGACATGTTTCCACTGATGTGTATAAAATGGATGACTAATAAGAAAATAAATATATAAACATTTTAAAAAAAAGAATCTACTACAAGCAATTCTGTGCCAATAAATTGGACAATCTGGAATACATGGACAAATTCTTAGGTATAATATTCCAAGACTGAAATAGGAGAAATAGAAAATATGAACAGACCAATCACAAGTAATGAAATTGAGATGGTGACTAAAAATCTTCCAACAAACGAAAGTCCAGGACCAGATGGCCTCACAGGTGAATTCTATCAAACATTTAGAGAAGAGCTAACACCCATCCTTCTCAAACTCTTCCAAAACATTGCAGAGGAAGGAAAACTCCCAAACTCATTCAACGAGGCCACCATCACCCTGATACCAAAACCAGACAAATACACTACAAGAAAAGAAAATTACAGACCAATATCACTGATGAACATAGATGCAAAAAATCCTCAACAAATGCTAGCAAACAGAATCCAACAACATATTAAAATGATCATACATTATGATCAAGTAGTATTTATCCCAGGGATGCAAGGATTTTTCAATATACACCAATCAATTATTGTGATACACCATATTAACAAATTGCAGAATAAAACCATATGATCATCTCAATAGATGCAGAAAAAGCTTTTGAGAAAATTCAACACCCATTTATGATAAAAACCCTCCAGAAAGTGGGCATAGAGGGAATAGTTTCCTCAACATAGTAACGGCTGTATACAACAAACCCACAGCAAACAGCATTCTCAATGGTGAAAAACTGAAATCATTTCCTCTAACATCAGGAACAAGACAAGGATGTCCACTCTCATCACTATCATTCAACCTAGTATTGGAAGTCCTAGCCAGAGCCATCAGAGGTGAAAAAGAACTAAAAGGAATACAAATTGGAAAAGAAGCACAACTGTCACTGTTTGCAGATGACATGATACTATAAATAGAAAATCCTAAAGATGCCACCAGAAAACTACTAGAGCTAATCAATGAATCTGGTAAAACTGCAAAATACAAAATTAATGCACAGAAATCTCTTGCATTCCTATACACTGACAATGAAAGACGAGTAAGAGAAATTAAGGAAACAATCCCATTCATCATTGCAACAAAAAGAATAAAGTACCTAGGAATAAACCTACCTAAGGAGGTAAAAGACCTGTCCTCAGAAAACTGTAAGACACAGAATGAAAGAAATCAAAGATGACACAAACAGATGGAGAGATATACCATGATCTTGGATTGGAAGAATCAATATTGTGAAAATGACTATACTACCCAATGCAATCTACAGATTCAATGCAATCCCTATTAAATTACCAACAGCATTTTTTATAGACCTAAAACAAAAAAATTTTTAATTTGTATGGAGACACAGAAGACCCCACATAGTCAAAGCAATCTTGAGGGAAAAAAACAGATCTGGAGGAATCAGACTCCCTGACATCAGATTATACTACAAAGCTACCGTCATCAAGACAATATAGTACTGGCACCAAAACAGAAATATAGATCAATGGAACAGGATAGCAAGCCCAGAGATAAACCCACGCACCTATGGTCAACTAATCTATGACAAAGGAGGCAAGGATATACAATGTATAAAAGACAGTCACTGGAGAAAATAAGTGGTGCTGGGAAAAGTGTACAGCTACATATAAAAGAATGAGATTAGAACACTCCCTAACAGCATACACAAAAATAAACTCAAAATGGTTTAAAGACCTAAATGTAAGGCCAGACACTGTAAAACTCTTAGAGGAAAACATAGGCAGAACACTCTATGACATAAATCACAGCAAGATCTTTTTTGACCCACCTCCTACAGCAGTGGAAATAAAAACAAAAATAAACAACTGGGACCTAATGAAACTTAAAAGCTTTTGCACAGCAAAGGAAACCATAAACCAGATGAAAAAACAACCCTCAGAATGGGAGAAAATATTTGCAAATGAAGCAATTGACAAAGGATTCATCTCCAAAATATATAAACAGCTAATGCAGCTCAATATCAAAAAAACAAACAACCCAATCCAAAAATGGGCAGAAGACCTAAACAGACATTTCTCCAAAGAAGATATACAGCTTGCCAACAAACACATGAAAAGATGCTCAACATCACCAATTATTAGAGAAATGCAAATCAAAACTACAATGAGGTATCACCTCACACTGGTCAGAATGGCCATCATCAGAAAATCTACAAACAATAAATGCTGGAGAGGGTGTGGAGGAAAGGGAATCCTCCTGCACTGTTGGTGGGAATGTAAATTGATACTGCCACTATTGATACAGCCAGTAGGGAGGTTCCTTAAAAAACTAAAAATAGAATTACCATATGACCCAGCAATTTCACTACTGTGCATATACCCAGAGTAAACCATAATTCAAAAAGATACATGCACCCCAAAGTTCATTGCAGCTCTATTTACAATAGCTAGGTCATGGAAGCAACCTAAATGCCCATCAACAGATGAATGAATAAATATGATGTGGTACATATATACAATGGAATATTACTCAGCCACAAAAAGCAATGAATTTGAGTCATTTGTAGAGACGTGGATGGACCTAGAGACCGTCCTACAGAGTGAAATAAGTCAGAAAGAGAAAAACAAATATCATATATTAACACATTTATGTGGAATCTAGAAAAATGGTACAGATGAACCAGTTTGCAAGGCAGAATTAGAGACACAAATGTAGAGAATAAACATATGAACACCAAGGGGGGAAAGTTGGGGGGTGGGTGGATGAACTGGGAGTTTGGGATTGACATATTTACACTAATATGTATAAAATGGATAACTAATAAAAACCTGCTGTATTAAATAAAATAAAATAAAATAAAATTCAAAAAAAATTATAACCAGAATTCCCTTTGAAGGCTTTCTTTTTTGGTTAAGATGGAGTAAGAGGAACTAGATACACCCTTCCACATGAAACAATCAAAAACAAACAGTATATATGAAACAACTCTCTTTCACCATTAAGGAAAAAAGCAGTCAAGATCAGGGGGTCTCAGACAGACTGGATAAAAATGAGCCCTGTGATTGCCTTAGCTTACTGTCTTGAAGACTTTTCAGGTTTTGGTTCAGGGCGTCCAGTGGACTCCCTGTCTCTAAGGACATGAAGCTGAGGCTGGGGAGATAAATACAGCTATAGTTCTCAGTATGGAGTGTCAGAGAGGAGTGAGACATACAAAGAGTGAACTTTGGAGCTCTACAAAGGGTCTCTCTCTAGTACTCAGCATGGGCATGCAAAGAAATTACCTAAGGCCAGGAAAAGAACGACCTGAAAAGATCAGAGAGAATAGCTAGACTAAAAATATTCAGAATTCACAGTGCATTGGGTAGTGTCATAAGGGTCTTGCTTTAATGGGGTGGGGAGGGGAGGGGATAATTAGCCCTAGACTAAACACAGGTCTGGTTCCACCTAAGAAATCATAAGAGCAAGAGCCAAAAGTATCAAACTGTTACCAAGTACCTTAGCTGTGTTCTAGAACAAAGCTCAGGAATATTTATAGGAATTATAAGATCTCCAGAACCCAATAAGGTAAAATTACAATGTCGGCTATCCAATCAAAAATTACCAGGCATACTAAGAGGCATGAAAATATGACCCATAATGTAGAGAAAATAAAATGAATCAACTAAAATTGATCCAGGACTCACATAGATATTAGAATTAGCAGTAAAGAAATCAAAACAATTATCATAACTATATTTCATATGTTCAAATAGTTGAGTAGAGACATGAGAGATATTTTTAAAAAACAGAAATTGACTTATGGAGATGAAAATCACAATGTCTGGGATTTCCCTGGTGGCGCAGTGGTTGAGAGTCTGCCTGCCGATGCAGGGGACACGGGTTCGTGCCCTGGTCCGGGAAGATCCCACATGCCGCGGAGCGGCTGGGCCCGTGAGCCATGGCCGCTGAGCCTGCGCGTCCGGAGCCTGTGCTCTGCAATGGGAGAGGCCAAAACAGTGAGAGGCCCGCGTACCGCAAAAAAAAAAAAAAACACAATGTCTGATATTAAAAATCCACTAGATGATAACTAGATATTGCAGAAGAAAAGATCAATGAACTTGAAGATAGCAACAGAAACTTTCTAAAATGAAACATGGAAGGAAAAACCATTTTTTTAACAGACAAACAAAGCATTAATGAGATGTTGGACAACTTCTAGTGGTCTAATATATAAGTAGTTGGAGTCCTCAAAGGAGAGAACCATAGGGACAGAAAAACATTTGAAAAATAATGGTTGAAATTTTCTGAATTTGATAAAATTATAAACCCATAGATCAAATAAGCCCAACAATACTCAAACACAACAATGAATAGAAATGAACTATTGATACACACAACAACATGGATGAATCTCAAAATAATTATGTTTGGTGAAAGAAGCTAGACAGTCATATTAAATTCATGTAAAACTCTAGAAATGCAAATGAATCTATAGTGACTGAAACAGATCAGGATTTGACTGGGAAGATAGGTGGGAAGGAGGAATTACAAAAGGGTGTGAGGAAACTGGGGGTGATGGATATATTCATTATCTTGATTGCAGTTACAGTTACACATATGTAAACATATGTCAAATTAAATACTTTTTAAATATAGTTTATTAGATATCAATTATATCTCAATAAATGTGTTTAATAAATATATATATATGTTTTATATGTATATATCAGTATTTTAAACTCATAAGTTTAGCCAAAATCCATACCAAAGCGTGTATCACCATCTTATCATCTTAGCATGAACTAGGATAAAAGAATAAATTCTAAAACTGATAAAATATAAATAACTAAATAAATAATAATTTGTAGTCCTCAGAAATGTTTTGAAGGATATAAAAATAAAAATAAACATGTGGCTATGCTTCCAGGAACATAACAGAGACTTGGGCTAGTGAGGAAACCACAGCTGTAACTGCTGCCTCTGAACACTGCACACTGAAACTTGTCTCTGACAATATCACTATAACCACTAGAACCAATGCTACTTTTTCATAAGGAATTTTTCCAAAACTCACTGCCCCTTCCTAAAGCCAAATACTGCTGCCAATACTTGCATCAGAAAAGTGCAAACTCCACTGATGCCTCGTAGTGCCCACCTTTGAACTGAAGTCTTATTCAGGTTCATCTGATGGTGAGGCCTGGGTCACATGTTTGGTACTCAGCTACATGTAAGGCTGGGAATTAGAGTTCAAAATCCAACTAGAATAGGAAATGCTTTTGATGCATTAGTTTTTCCATAGACAGAAAAGCTGTTTAGAAAATAATGGGCAGCTATAAATAACGATGGATGTCCACTACAATTATTATTCAGATTAGACCCCAGCCAAACTACTAACATTTTGTTAAACATCACTTTCTAAAAAGAAAATTTTGTAAATTTCAATACTTCAAACTTTAGATATAACACTCTTCTTAATTTAATGCTTATAAGTGATGCTAGAGAGATGGATAAAAGTTTTACTTTCAGAATTGCATCAAAAATATGAAATAGAATAACTTAGATGCATAAGTTCTTTACATCTTTCAGGGATTTTCATGTAACTTATTTGTAATTTCAGAAAACAGTGGTCACACCTTGGGCAAAATGAAATCAGGTCTCCAGACACTGAATTAAAGTATTAAATAGCAACTCTGCCTGGTTAGGCAGAATTAATTTACGATGCAGGAAAAAAATGGTGTACATATACAAATCACAAGTAACAACTTGGCACAACTTAATAAGTAAATTTACTTTTCTATGGAAACTGATCAGGAAACTCAGTGAAGAATGTATTCTGATTTTTCAAGACCATTTCAGGGAGAAAATCTTCTTGACTGTGGTAGATTCTCTCATAATAGCATGAGAAGGAAAGGAACTAAAGATGTTTTCAAGGTTTAGTTTAGAATGAACAGAGGTAAGAAAAACACAATAGGAGTGAATCTGGAGAAGAAACTAATAAGTTAAATTTGGGTCATCCACATGGAAAGGTTCAGAAATCAGAAGTTTTGGTCTGGAATTTAGGAATCATGGACTCATTACTTCAATTCTCAACATTTATTTTGTTTGGAATTTATTATAATGAGAATTAGGTTCAGAAAAAAAGAAATAGTGGAAGTTTAACAAATTAGAAACATGGTTCTCTTTCCTATCCAATAAGTCCAGAAGTTGGTCTGGTAGAAGGCTCCACAGAATCAGGCACCCAGTTCCTTTTCTTAAGTGACTTCCTTTCCCAAAGTTATCTTGTGGCCCAAGAAGGTTGCTGGAGCTTCAGCCATCATATCCATAGTCCAATCAACAGAAAAGTGAAAGAAGACAAAAGAGCATGCCCCCTTCCTTTAGAGACACTTCCTATAAATTGCACATACCACTTCTACTTTCATTCCATTGGCCAGAATTTAGTCAATGGCTACACCTATCTACAAGAATGGCTGGGATATATGGTCTTTATTCTAACCACCCATGTACTCAGCTAAAAATCATGGCTTCTTTAAGGAAAGGAAGTGAACAGATATTGGGTAGCATAAAAAACTAGGACAGGGGGCTTCCCTGGTGGCGCAGTGTTTGAGAGTCCGCCTGCCGATGCAGGGGACACGGGTTCGTGCCCCGGTCCGGGAAGATCCCACATGCCGCGGAGCGGCTGGGCCCGTGAGCCATGGCTGCTGAGCCTGCGCGTCCAGAGCCTGTGCTCCGCAATGGGAGAGGCCACAACAGTGAGAGGCCCGCGTACCGCAAAAAAAAAAAAAAAAACCCTAGGACAAATGGCTCTAGCACTATTATTTCTTCCACTAAAAAAAGTGGCAGTAACAGCATCATCATAAGAATCACTGTGAATCCAATCTAATTATAAAACAAAATCATTCACAATCTTGGGTATCTTAACAATCTTTAGTGACCAATTACTTGTAAGACACAACAGATTTCAACATATCAACTTGTCAGGGTGTCACGAGTACACAGAACCTCATTGATGGTGGTTAAACTGTCACAGCACCACCATATGAAGTTACTAATCACTTTGTATAGTGGCAGATGAACAAATCCCATGGATAGCACGTATAATGTTCTGAGTCTGATATATAATTATGATACAAAATTGCAAAAGATGGCTTGCAGTTATCAAAAATGAAAAACTCTCATTTTGGATAATCACTTGGTGGACAAGTTCAAAATGAAGCATAACCAGAATGAGTTTCAACAAATAAAATTATTTAAGACATCCCTCTGAACTGTGTGCTGTTTTGTATCACATAGTCCTCTAGAAAAAATTCAAAATCTACATGCTCTTATCAGTCAGATTAAAAAAAAAAAGGAAAGAAAATTGGAAAGAAACATCAATGAGAAAGAAAAAAGGCTAAACTGTGCAAGTGTAATAACTGCTATCATTTTTCTTTGCCATTACTTTGACAATAAAAGTTTTGTATGGAAGCTCCTGATTTATGGTCCTTTCAGGCAGTCACTGCTGAACAAAACCACATTGATTTCCCAGGATCCGAGGTGGGGCAGTTCAAGGCCACGAAAAATTGCAACTCATACTTCTGTTGGCTGAATATCTATGAATTGGATTTGACCCAGACCAAATTTATGAAAGGGGCTGCTCTTGGCCTACCCATCTTATCACTGACAAATGGAAACCTTTACCTTGCCATAAGTCACACACATGAGTGCACCCTGGACTTCTGACCCATCCTCGCTCTAGTCTTAAGGTTTGTAGACCTTAAGACTCTCTTTGAAGATTATACAACAATAAACTGTATTAATATTTGATACAGACAAACCTTTAACTGCTGGGAACAGTATTATTACAGTAAGAGGACTAATTTAAAGGAATTAGGTAGAAAAGTTCAATGTGTTTCTTCCTGGGTTTTCCTTAGGTTAATGTCATTGATAAAGCAGGACTAAAAATTCCTTTGTAAAATAGTTCCTTTTTCACAAAAGATTATAGGGCAAATATGTACAGAAATAAAGTAAGGACACAGAAAAGAGTAGACCAAAACTTAGTATATATTAATCTATGCATAAAGGTAAAGAAGAGAGAGATCAATAAAAGAATAGTAGAAAGAAAGGAACTTAATATTTTAATAAGTAACTGAAAAAAAGAAGAAAAGCCTGACACCAAGGAAATGATAAAGAAAGGAATGAAAAATATTGGAGAAAAAAAGAAAAATTGAAGTCTTAACTGTACAGGTGAGGTCTATCATTTAAAGGCTTTCTGGAGGAGGAGGCATAAGCTGACTTTTGAGGGAAAAGTAGGTGCTGATAGAGGGACAGCATGTGTGAAGACAGATGTGCCACAGCAACTTATCTGACAAACTGCATGCAAGGGTGAGGTGGGAGTATAAAGGTAGAGAGGAGGCCAGTGTTCAAATCTTCAAGGGCTCCATTTACTAAGGCAGAGTTTACTTTATGCTGAAAGCTCTATGGAACTGCTGGAGTTTAAGCAGAGAAGTAACATGATCAGATATGCATTTTTTTAAAAAGTCATTAAACCAAAGAGAAGGATACACAGGAATGTAGTCAAAGAGGAGAAACAAAGATCAATAATACAAATGAGAAGCAATGAGATCTTGAACTTAAAGGCACTTAAAGAGGAAAAGAAGATAGATTCAAGAGGCATTAAGAGATGGAAACTACAGGACTTGTAGATTGATTGGATGAAGGGGTGAGAGTAGCATTAAGAAGCTACCAACCACATTCTGGGTTTGAGCAACAAGGTAGCTGGTTTTGTCGTGCTCTGAAATATGGTTTCCAGGAAAATTAAGAGGCCTAGGGGAAAGATGGTGAGTTTAGTTTTGATTAGGGTGGTCAGGGGACAATTCATTGTGAATCGGAAACAGTATAATTCATGATGCAGAGACTCACACAGAACAAAACTGAGAGAAATTTTTTAACTAGAGAATTATACTGACATGAATAAGTTTGTTGAGAAGCCTCAAAACTGCAATGTATAAATGAAAAAAATATGCCCCTAACAGTAAAAGTGTCAGTCACTTTTGAGTTTCGTCTAGTCCTTTCTCACTAAGGAATTGGTATTGACCCTCAATCAGTGTGGCTCAGGTAACAGCCGCTCTAAAAGCCTTTCCATGTTGTTCTAGACATACAGCATATTGCCCTCGTCCCATGTGGCTAAACTAGCAGTGTGACGTAAGCTTATTTCTAAGCCTCGATCTTTGCTTATGGAGTCATGAAGGTCCTTGAATACTGAGTCTCTAGCAGCTCCCTTGGATGTCTGCACAGTGATGCTGACTCTTGGATTCTTCTATTGAGACCATTATTGTTCTACAGCAGGGACTGTGCTCTTTTCCTCTTTTTAGTAGCTAGTTTCTTCATGATATGTTGATTGAAGGGATTTCAAAACCCCAAAGATCATGATTTTCTTCCTTCTAGATTCTCCATTTATAATACTATTATATGCCCCCAAAAGTCACTCATTCAGAGAAGTACTACTGTCTGCTCTCTTCATGCCCCAAATCACATGAATTACACTAAGAATGCACTCTCCTAGGCTGTGGTTGTGTCTCTCCTCTTGACTTCTTCCGACCTAAAGCAGTTAGTGTATGGCTAGCAGGGAAAGCTTCCAAATGCCATCTGTTAGAGTTTTATATACATTGTCCCTATCTCTGCCCCCTCTCAGGTAATGCAGAAGTAAGTCACCAAAATCCAAACAAGGATCACGTTCCCAGTTGCTTGTTTCTCAAACTTATTTAAGATTGTGTAGACACACTGAATTATGCCAATCACAATTAAGAAAGAAGTTTCCCTCCTTTTGATTGCCTAACCAATAAGAAGTGGGAATACCAGAACGCACTTAGTTCCTCCAGAATGGGGAAAGACTGGGTTTGGAGGATCTATTCAATCTTACACCAAAGAAAATATAGTTATGTTAACAGGAAATACACCCTTTCCTAATGACTATTCAATTGGAGAACGTATCCTTTACTTCAGTAGGACTCTAATACCCAACCCTTAGAGTCTACATGTAGGGTTAAGTGACCATAATCTCTGGTGTCAGGTTGCCTGAGCTCAGAGTTTGGCTCATCTATGTATCAGCTGTGTGGCATTGAGCAATTTCCTTACCCCTGCTTTTACTCAGTTTCCTCATCTGTAAATTGGGGATAATAATAGACCCTAGATCATGACATTGATGTGAGGATTAAATGATAGGATATATGTCAAGTGTTTAAAACAGTACCTGGCATAGAGTAGGCGCTCAATAAACATTAACTATTAATTTAAAGAAAAGATTTTTAAAGTGTTTTTTGCATTGTTTGGTGTGTTTTTTTTGTTTTTTTTTTTAGTTGGTTGGTTGATTGTTTTGTTTTGTTTTTTTAATGAAGATTGGTATCTGATGCTGCCAGAAGGAAATAAGAGAATAGTAAACAACAAGAGCTCTTCACAGATGGACACACACCATGCTTTGCTCCACTGTTCCAGGCAATGACCCATCAGAATATGTCACTCAGGGAAGAAGAAAGCTCAGTGGTATACTGGCACCAACAGCACAGCATCTCCCTGAACAACAAGCAGCTGGGCTGGAACAAAGCCAGGGAAGGAATGCAATCTCTTTGGGGAAAAAAAAAAAATCACAGCACATCTTCCTATTTTGACAGCCCAGGGAAAACAGGCAGCTATACAGAATAAAGCAGCAAGTGTGCTTTGAGATCTTGGGATGAAAAGCATCGGAGAAGCACACCCTATTATTGTACAAAACCCCTACTTACATGTACACCCAGAGCTTTGGCCCTCACCCGAATTGTGCTGTAAAAAGAAGAGGATTTTGCCTGTTTTTCTCTGATGGGCACATAAAATTCTTCTTTTCTTCCTAGATTTGGCTGGTGCTGCCACAGCTGTTACAGAAGAAGTCCCCTGAATAAGAATTTCCCCATTGTAACCTGGATACGTTCACCCTTCTAAGGATGCTGGGTCTGAATCATTTAGATTCAGAATCATCTGAATTTTTAGATTCCTGAATCTAAATCATCTGATTTTTAGATTCCTGAAATTTTTATCAACCACAAAGGTAGCAAAATAAAATGTATTCTCTCATTAGTTATTATAACCAAATTATACATAGGGGTTAGGGGTAGAAACCAAGAAAAAAGAGAAAGAAAGGAAAAGAGAGGCCATTGACAGAAAAAGAGAGAGAAGAATACAGAGAACAAGGAAGGAGCATACACCTGCTGGAAATAATAAGAGAAATGTGAGCTAATATCTATGCAGGGGTTCACTTTCTCCCTTCAGACGATAGAAGGTTTATTTAATGAGTCTCTATCAGCTTGTCAAGAAAAACAGCTGCACTTCTGGGCCTCTGGCTCAGGGAAAGGAACTAAATTGTCAAGTCCCCACAAAGCTTCCTAAGCTAGGTTTCTCAAGTATATTACACAGGGAAGGGAAAAATCCCAAATAACTAGAATCACCTCCATCCCAGGAGTTGCCACTACCATCTAGTGGCAGCATGTAATATAACCTCCAAGAAGTTATCACAGGAAATCACTAGTGATTCTGACTTTATTTTCCATAGAATTAGAAAGACCTAAATTATCCACCCAGTCACAAGATGTCAATGCTGGGAGGGACATTAGCAAGACCAATGGTCTAGGCTGTGGCTGCACAAAAGAATCATATGGAGAGTTTTTTTGTTTGTTTGTTTGTTTGTTTGTTTGCCATACGCAGGCCTCTCACTGTTGTGGTCTCTCCCATTGCGGAGCACAGGCTCCGGACGCGCAGGCTCAGTGGCCATGGCTCATGGGCCCAGCCGCTCCGCGGCATGTGGGATCTTCCCGGACCGGGGCACAAACCCGTGTCCCCTGCATCGGCAGGTGGACTCTCAACAACTGCGCCACCAGGGAAGCCCTAGAGAGCTTTTTAAAAGTATATATTAGTGTTTGGCTGATGAAAGAAATTAAAGATGATACAAATAGATGGAGAGATATACCACGTTCTTGGATTGGAAGAATCAACATGGTGAAAATGACTATACTACCCAAAGCAATCTACAGATTCAATGCAATCCCTATCAAATTATCAATGGCATTTTTCACAGAATTAGAACAAAAAATTTCACAATTTGTATTGAAACACAAAAGACCCTGAATAGCCAAAGCAATCCTGAGAAAGAAAAACGGACCTAGAGGAATCAGGCTCCCTGACTTCACACTACACTACAAAGCTACAGTAATCAAGACAGTATGGTACTGGCACAAAAACAGAAAGAGATCAATGGAACAGGATAGAAAGCCCAGAGATAAACCCATGCACATATGGTCCCCTTATTTTTGAAAAAGGAGGCAAGAATATAGAAGGGAGAAAAGACAGCCTCTTCAATAAGTGGTGCTGGGAAAACTGGACAGGTACATGTAAAAGAGTGAAACTAGAACACTCCCTAACACCATACACAAAAATAAACTCAAAATGGATTAGAGACCTAAATGTAAGACCAGACACTATAAAACTCTTAGAGGAAAACACAGGCAGAACACTCTATGACATAAATCACAGCAAGATCCTTTTTGACCCACCTCCTAAAGAAATGGAAATAAAAACAAAAATAAACAAATGGGACCTAATGAAACTTAAAAGCTCTTGTACAGCCAAGGAAACCATAAAAAAGACAAAAAGACAACTCTCAGAATGGGAGAAGATATTTGCAAATAAAGCCACTGACAAAGGATTAATCTCCAAAATTTACAGGCAGCTCATGCAGCTCAGTATCAAAAAAACAAACAACCCAATCCAAAAATGGGCAGAAGACCTAAACAGACATTTCTCCAAAGAAGGTATACAGGTTGACAACAAACACATGAAAGAATGCTCAACAGCATTAATCATTAGAGAAATGCAAAACAAAACTACAATGAGATATCATCTCACACCAGTCAGAGTGGCCATCATCAAAAAATCTACAAACAATAGATGCTGGAGAGGGTGTGGAGAAAAGGGAATCCTCTTTGCACTGTTGATGGGAATGTAAATTGATACAGCCACTATGGAGAACAGTATGGAGGTTCCCTAAAAAACTAAAAATAGAACTACCATACGACCCAGCAATCCCACTACTGGGCATATACCCTGAGAAAACCATAATTCAAAAAGAGTCATGTACCAAAATGTTCATTGCAGCTCTGTTTACAATAGCCAGGTCATGGAAGCAACCTACATTTCCATCAACAGATGAATGGTTAAAGAAGATGTGGCACATAGATACAATGGAATATCACTCAGCCATAAAAAGAAACGTAATTGAGTTATTTGTAGTGAGGTGGATGGACCTAGAGTCTGTCATACAGAGTGAAGTAAGTCAGAAACAGAGAAACAAATACCGTATGCTGACACATATATATGGAATCTAAGAAAAAAAAAATGGTCGTGAAGAGCCTAGGGGTAGGACAGGAATAAAGATGCAGACGTTGAGAATGGACTTGAGGATACGGGGAGGGGGAAAGGTAAGCTGGGACAAAGTGAGAGAATGGCATGGACATATATACACTACCAAATGTAAAATAGCTAGTGGGAAACAGCTGCATAGGGCAGGGAGATCAGCTCCGTGCTTTGTGTCCACCTAGAGGGGTGGGATAGGGAGGGTGGGAGGGAGACACAAGAGGGAGGAGATATGGGGAGATATATATATATATGTATAGCTGACTTTGTTATAAAGCAGAAACTAACACACCTTTGTAAAGCAATTATACTCCAATAAAGATGTTCAAAAAAAGATAATCAAGTAAACAAAATAAAAAATAAATAATTTACATAAATTAAATGGGGTGGCCAGGAAAGGTGTTGCTGAGAAGACAAGGCATGGAGTCAAGCATCTATCAGCACAATAGGTTTTTTTTTTACTCACATGACGATTGTGATCCATACAGTAATTCAGGGTACATGGTAATTCAGGGTCTTTTCCACCTTGTGGTCCATCTCTCCCCCAGGTCCTCAGTGTTGTTTTCCGCATTTAGCTGGAGAATGTGGAAAGAGAAAGAGTGTGGGGAGGGCACACACTCCTCCACCTGAGGAGGCTGGTGCCTCCACATCTAGGTTCACACCCATGATGAGAACCAGTCATACAGCTCTCCCTGGATGCCAATTCGCCAAGTGCTGTGCCAACCAAGAAAGGAAGAATAGGCACCTACATAAGCATTAGCAGCTCCTGCCCGCAACCAGTTAGGAAGCTACTGCAGTTTCCCAGGGGGAAGGTCGTGCTGACCGGGACCAGGGCCATGACAGGTGAGCTGTTGAAAACTGAAAGGATTCTGGATACATCCTGAGTTAGAGTTAAGTTTTATGGAGGAGGTGTAGGTGGAGTGCATGAGAATGAGAAGAGTGAAACTTAAAGCCGAGATAGATGAGCTTCTGATGTTTGGACCTTCCTGCCCAGGGGCTCCTTGAGAGGACCCAGTTTGCATGAGTTAACTCCTGTGTGGCTCTTAATTCCCACGTGGCCAGAGGAGGAGGAATATTTTATTCACAAACACCCAGGGAACAGAGGCAGGAACCACAAAGTTCTTCTGAGAGATGGATGGAGGACTTGTTTCCCCAAACTGCCCTGGAGACAGAGACATACACAGGTTTTTAAATTCTTCAAATAGTAAAATGTGGAGTGGGAAAGTTGAGTATTCTCTCATGTACATCACAGCATCTAAGGGGGCGGCAGATGCCACAGACACTTCTAGTGCATTGGCAGTGCCCTGCTGGGTTGAAATTTTTGGTGAGGAACCTATATAAGACATACTCAAAGAAATACTCGGTATCAGAGACGGGGCATTTTGATGACAAGGATCTGAAGTTTTGAAAAATAAATGTTTGGTGTTCCCCATCAAACAGCCTGAAAGAAGAAAGAAAGAAAAGAAAGAAAAAGAAAGAAAGAAAGAAAGAAAGAAAGAAAGAAAGAAAGAAAGAAAGAAAGAAAGAAAGAAAGAAAGAAAGAAAGAAAGGAAGGAAGGAAGGAAGGAAGGAAGGAAGGAAGGAAGGAAGGAAGAGGGAGGGAGGGAGGGAGGGAGGGAGGAAGGAAGGAAGGAAGGAAGGAGGGAGGGAGGGAGGGAGGGAGAAAGGAAGGAGGGAGGGAGGGAGGAAGAAAGAAAGAGGAAAATTAACTTATGGTACCCTATTCCCCCATATACACATGTACACACACACAAACTACACACACACACTCACACATACCTCAGGTAGTAAATTCACTGCTCAGTGACAGAGAGACGTGTGGCAAATGGAAGAAAATTCAAAGTTGTCCACTAAATACCTTTCTTCATATATTTTGCTTCCATAAGTCTAAGACCATTTTGGGGAAAGCGCTAAGAGGAAATACTCCTGAAGAGATCAAATATGCAAGCCAAATATGCAGTCGTGACGGCAAAAGGAGTTTCCTTGGATTAAATGAGATTTCTTCAACTAGAAGGCGGGAAGAAAATCCTGTGTTGCTAGAGAGGCTGTATTTCCCACAAAAAAAAATGCTTGATGATGAAGGATATACAGATCCTATCTTTCTTTAAAATTCTGATATTGTTCATCGTGAATTTTTTGCATTAATTTAGAATTTGTGAATTTTGCATTAAAATATGACTTGTGTGGTAACTGAATTTTGTGGCACCCCCTTAGCCCTGGTCCTGGTGACTTGGTGAAGCACAACACAGAAAGACACAAGTGCTCCAAGCGTCCTACACCACTAGACCCCAAGTGCCATCCTAATGGGAGGGTGGACACACAATGGTAACCTCAGAGGGCAGATGACCTACAAATAAAGAGGCACCTCTGATCCCCCAAATTTTGCATTATGTAACAACTTTGAACTATTGGGGGGGTTAAGTAAACCATAAGAAAGATTGAGGTTAATAGCGAACTTGAGGTTAGGAATAAAAAATAGTTTGAGTTCAGTTTCTTGCCCATTTGCGTGCGTAGACTGATATTCACATCCATTATACCAATAATTCTCAACTATGGCTGCACATTAGAATTGCCTGGAGTGTTTTAATACATACCAAAGACAGAGCCCCACCACCAGGGGTTCTGACTTAATTGGTATGTTTTAAAAGCTCCTCACATTATTCTAACATGTGGTCAGGACTGAAAACCTCTGCCTTATGCTATTAAGCATCAATGGTGCCTGTAGTGTACACTCTTGACAGTTGAGCCTAGCAGAGGTCCAGCAGAACGGTGGCTTGCCCCCACTGTCTTCCCCATCTTCCCTCTTACGTGGCTTCAAAACAAGTCTCAGTGCACACTGCTGTGAACCATAAAACAAAACCAAGCTCACTACAAAAAGTAGGAGAGCTTGAGAACATAATTAAAACAACAAATTTAAAAGAATGCCTTCATCTAAGGCTCATAAAGCGTCAATTCTTTAAAAAACGTGCTTGCACTTATGTGATCATTTCTTTCAAGATGCCAAAGTCATTTTATAGTTAGACAAGTTAGGCAATAAAGAAAACACATTTAGAATAAAATAGCACAAGACTCATTTTAGTTCTTTTTTATGAAGTTAATGTATTGTCAGAGCATAAATATTTTCTCTGTGCTACATGACAGCAACATACACCACACCACCTTTACCTCTTAAAGCCTAGAGGTGAAGCATACCTCTCTACCGCGTTGATATGGGCCTGGTTTACGTGAGGTTTAACCCTGGTTTTCAAGGTGCTTATAATCTAACAGACTATTGGTGGTTCAAAATTCAGGATCATGACACCATGATGCCCTGAAAATAGCTTGTAAACCAGGTTACAACCTCAGACAGCTTTATTAACCCATCTGTTCACTCACAGGAATGGAATCATTCCTCTACAAACTACAAATGACTATCACCTCAAATGACAGCACTGCAAATGAGATGTTCAACTAGAAGTATTTGCCTGCCCCTAGGGAAATGTTACTGCCAGGATAAGTAAAACCAAGAGCAAACTGCAAAAGAACTACTTCCTTCTGTTTGCCAAAGTGCACCTGCCTTATGAGTAGGCAAGAGAAATAGTCAAGCAGGAAGCGGCTGAAAGGTATCAGTAACGGCCAAAAGTATCCCTTTACCCACCTCCCCAGGTGCCGAAGAATCCAAGAATCCATCACCGGCACTGGATTCCTTTGGAATAAATAGTGCCTTCTCCCTGTAGACCACATGTAAACATACGCACTTAATATGTCCATGTAAAAGCTAAAGCATTGCCACTAACAATTACGTCTAACTGAATGGTTCATATCACTCAGAAGCACGGAGCACCTGACTTGGAGGAAGATTATGTAGAAAGAACAGTGAATGGGCAGAAAAAAAAAACCTTATTACTTTATAATTCGATCTAGGATTCATCTAGCCTGTGCTCTTACTGCAATCCTCTGCTAACTCCACTCAGTTCTCCTCCAGTGAAGCCACCAGTATGCCCCCTATTTGAAAACTTATTGGGAATCCCTATTTGAACACCATCTCAGAGAAGCAGGTGAAAAAAGATGACTTAGAAACCCAGAGGGTCTTCATTTTGACCGCCAGAGAAGGGCCCAGGGATGGAATTCAAAGGATCCGTGAACTTGAATTTCTTAAATTAAATGACATCACTTATTTTCACTAACATCTAACTGAAATTTACTGTTTCATTCAAATATAAATGCAGGTACCAAACCACCGTAGTATCAGCAGTACATGTCACTTTGTTATAGATAGAATATACTGATATTTCTATTTCTTGTTACAGTCTTTACAGACATACTGAAATCCTGTATATGTCACCACCTTGGATTTATAATGATTACTAGGCCAGCCATTAAATTCTGTTACTTAATGCATAAGAAGCACACATATTACTCTATGACAATTTAAAACTTATTTTGATAACTATTTCAGTGTGATGTGTTTTCCTTGAAGCCTTTGTATTTTATATTGTGCATTTCAAAATTATTCTGAGGAGGAGTGACAAGCTTCACCAGACTGCCAAAGCAGTCACAACACAAAAAAATTTAAGAACCCCTGAAATAAACCTCTCCTTTCATTGTAATTAGACTTTTGTGTACTCTTGCCATGTATCCCAAGTGTGTAATCCTAAAATTCCTATCAGCAAGGCAGACAAGAAACAAAATATTCTCTACTAGATTCTTTGCTACCCTCTGGGCTAGCCCTCTTGGCTTCATGGTGGGGTAAGGAAGGCAGATAACCTCTAGGCTCCATTCGAAATATCACATTAAAGTTATCTTTTGCAGATGACCAAACTTCGACGATATGAAGTGCTCTTCCTTGCATTTCTTATAAAAGAAAAGAAATTGTCCACTACCCATTCATGGTAGTTATCCTATTTCTGAATTCTATAGTGACTTGCTAGAGGACTACATCAATTAATTTAACCTTCTGGAACTTCTACTTCTCTATGTGTAAAAAGCAAAAAGCTGTAGGTCATTAAACTATATAACTATGTCTAAAGCATTCTCTAGCCATCAAATGCTGCTATTGCTTATAACATGTTTTGAGAATTCCAGATGATGAATGTTATACAATCATAACACGCTACAGCACAGAAAAAAAAAAAAATTCTGGAAGAATAGTGAAGTCTAACTCTCGTCAATTGGCATGTTGGGTTGGCTTCAACCTAAATTTGTAGCAGTCAACTTTGTTGGCTTCAGTCCTACCACAAGGTTCTTCATTACCAGCAACTCCTGATACCACAGCGTTGGTTGCTGCCAATGGCTCCGTTGCACCGTCACCAGCTCTGCTACTACCACCGCTAAATCTCCACAGAAGCCCCTGCTGAGTTAAGGAGGAAGAACTGAGTGGAATGACTTGACTACTCCTCAGGTTAATAGGCTTGAGGGAAGGCCTGATCCTCCAAGAGGAAAAGGCCCCCCCTGCAGAAGATTCCTCTTAGGAGGGAGCCATCCACAACTCCCCAGGGCTGTTAGATCTGCTAGAGGTGATCCCACATCTCTTTTTATGAGGGAATTGGTGGATACCTGGTGCCCTAATGGTGGTGGTGAGATGGTAACTGCCTACTGTCACAGGACACTCAGAACACCAAGGGGAGCGAAATAAACCCACAGATATCAAATGCACACTTGTACAACCGATGCAATTCAAATACATCCAACATTTAAATCATTCCTGCAGGAACTCAACACAGGCAGTAATTACATCATCCGAAGAAACAAAACACTCTCTTATAACCAATTAAACTCATTCAAGTCAACTATTCAAACAACTGCTGCCAATACATAGTTTAAACCTTCACATCAAAAGAATTTGTTTATAAACCAACTAATCGCCTCTAGAAATAGCTCTCTGGAAGCACTGTAAGATGTACCAGTCCAGAGCATCACAGCCCTCAAGAGGGGTTTCCAACTTTGCCCCACAATATTCTGCATCTTATAGATGAGCAATCCAGCAACCAAGGAGTTTTAAGGGACTCCTCTGAGACCACAGACTCTTGAGGTAGAAACATAACTGGAATCTCAAGTTGGGCTCTGTGGATTATATTGCTATTTCAGACACACAGGAAAAAATATAAACTGAGCTTTTTAAGAATTACATTAACAGACCAAGAAGTTCACTGTGTACACATGTATTGTGTGGCCCGCATTTTAGATGACAGTTTGATGGTACAAGAATTGGACTAACCCACTTTTAATTTTCCAAGAAATCCAGCTTTTGTTGATTATAGCCATGGCTCACCACTGAAAGAAGAGAGCCTTTCTTCTCACTTTTGATATACCTGTCACCATTAATTAGGCCAATAAATGCCCTAATCCCCACTACCTTCCACAAGTACTCTGAAATCCTATCTCTGCAGACACAGTGCGCCTAACTCCACAAGCAGAAGAGGAGTTCAAGCTGCAGTGGCAAATTCAGATGTTAACATGCAACATTTAAAATTTTTCAATTCTGCAATAAAAATGCTATTGTACAATCACTTAGGACATAATTCTCCATTTACTTATTAAAGTCGTATGCATATATTAGGTGCAAGATTATTTTTTACAACCAATGCTAAGACTGATCTACCAAAGTCACATAAACCCATATAGAGAAACCCATCATGGCTGTGCAGGAAAGGAAAGAAGGGTTTATGCACAATTATAATCTATACTGGGGACAGTTTGTGGGTCAGAGGTAAGTCTATATATGTCTCTGAGAATCTTACTGCTAGCAACAAGGCTCCAGTTCTAAGAGATTTCCTAAATGCTATTCAGAGGAGCAGAACAATGCTGATAACACTGTTATGTGCTGATAACACAGTTATGTGCTGATAACACAACCCAGAGAATGCTGATAACAGCTGAACCACTAACTGAAGCAAGGCTATATATAAAGTTAAACTTTCTTTCTCTCTTTCTCTTTCTTCTTCCTTTCTTGCTATCTTCCTTCCTCCCTTCCCTCTTTCCTTCCTTCCTCTCTTTCACTCTTAGGATAGTATAAGGAAAAGAAAGTACGATCAAGGTTCTGTGATTGGTTTATGGCTCTGTCTCGCCATTTTATGATGTTTGACTTAAGCTAGATTTCCATATCTTTGATTGTTCCTTATCTAATATTTATTTACTTGCTCCTATGACCTCCACATTGGAAATATCAAAGTGCTAGCAGATAAGTATGCCAGGGAAGGGAAGTTTCTCTCCTGCTCACACGTGAAGTGGAGCAGCCTTCTTTCTGGGTCGCTTCACTGGTGTGGAGTCCATGTGCAGGGAGGAAAGTGTTCCTTCCTGAGATATGCCGGGAGTGAACCAGTGCCAACACACACCCACCTATACTGCACCCAACAAGAGATGTACTCTGTCTTGTGAAAGTTCTGTAGCCAGAAATTCAAAGCAAAGTCAACAGCAGTTGAATACCTCACCCCTCAAGTCAAACCAATCCTGGGTGCAAAGAGGGAAAGGAGGACCCCTTTCCCTTTAAATCCTGGAATAAATATTCTTCAGTCCTAAAAGGTAAATCAAACTAAAGATTTTCTTCTAGGGCTGCTTGCACGGATCCAGGCCTCCTCCAAACTTCCCCATCATTCTATAAATTTGCAGTCTAGACCACACAATTTGTCAAATGTTAAAATAATAAGTTTCTTACCAAGCTCTCTAATGAACAAATAGCAATATTTCTTAATAATCTGCTGCATCTTTAATTTCCTAGATTTGTATGAAAGTAAGGATTAGAGGGATATATGTGAAAAGTGTGAACCTGCAGTCCACTAAGATTTCTTCTAGATTTGCTAGGAAAATCTCAGTAAACGTACTTGGGCAAATTTTTTCACCTTTTTTTTTCTATAGAACATAAAAAAAAATTAAACGTTCCATGATTTTTCTGGCTATTAATTGCAATTATAAATAAAAAGTAAAAGGGATGAGGGAGTGGGAAAGGGGATGTAGGCACTGTTGTAAACACAAGTTTTAACTCCCAATTCCCCAAGGAAACTTTACTTTCCCAAGAAGAGATCTTTCAGTTATTGTCCAAAAGGTGGGTAGAATTTGTACAGTCACTAATAGATCCGTTGGTTTATTTCTGCTCACAATGCACCCTTAATCTCTGAGGGCAATAGTACCTATACACACAAAACAATCACTACCACAGCAGGGCAGCAGGAGTGGACAGAAGGAACAGGCAGCATGCTAATAATGAGACTTAGAAAAAGCAGTTTGTCAAGCCCTGGAAAAGAAATGTGGTCATGAGCAATTCAGCCTGCAATCAGAGGCAGGGTTTTTCTGAATGAGGATGATGGGCCCAGATATATGCTGTCATCCTTCCTCACTTTTCAAGTAGAAAGGATGTTTTTGCTTCCACTATGGCACTGGAGACATTATAATAACTCTTTGTATTGAAAACTAGTTCGTCTCCCATCTAAACCAGAGGAGGTGTGTCTTTTCCTCCAACACGAAAGGAAAGGTTCTATCTGTGATCTAACAAACAGTATGATTTAGCCCCAATTTTTTCTTTTCTTTTTCTTTCTTCTCTTTCAACCTTGGAGAATAGCCAACTTGTGCAGTCAAAAAAGAATAATGCAAGCAAGCCAAAGTAAAAGGTTGTCGAGCAAATCAGATATCTAATAAAGAAAGAAAAAGGCCATTTCAATGTAGATTCACTTAGTTTCAAGTCCAAAGGTTTCCCACAGGTCCCCTGTATGGACCCATGAGTTATACTGAGTAAGTTTCAGTTGCTCCTTTTTTTTTTTTAAAGAACTAGGACATATCCCTATGGTCCCTGACACAGACACGAAAACTGATTTAATGGCCTAATTCCATTCTCAAAATTTGAAACTCCAGTATTGCATTGGTGCCTTCTGGGCATTTTCCTGACATTTCACTGGTGCTAAACTGTTCTCTATTTGGCTTTTTACAAATTGATATGTATGGCTGGGAACACAGACATGTGTAAAGGTAAATTTACTCACCAAACACTTGAATGAGGAAATACAAACTGTGGGGAAGAGAAAACAAAAAAAGAGAAATCAGACTTTGCTTTTAAAAAGGGGGTGGGAAGGTGGGGTGGTGCATCTCAATGTCCTAAACAACACCTAAGATAAACACAAAGACAGCAAGTCATTCAAAGAATGCCAGTGCCAAGAGGTGGCTTGGAGGAACATTAATATAATTTCCATCAACTTCCTCATCGTTCATTCCTTCATACACACAACAGACGCTTTTTCTTTCTTAGGTAAAGTTTTTTGCAAATGCAGGTTCAGACAACCCCATTCTGTGTTCCACCCCATGAGACAGCTACCTGAGCCACTCCCACGTACAAATTATGGAGCTGCCACAAAATTCCAATGACTCAGATTGAATCTGTTGTATATTAGGGTCCATGCATGATTTGTACAGCTAGTTTTAAGACACAAGAATGCATATCCCTCTGCTGAATATCTAAATGGCTAAGGTCAGAAAGGTGACAACAGGCTAGCAGGCAGGAGGTCTGGAGGTGGAGGCACTACACCTAGAGCCACATGAAAGACAAGCAGAGTGGCATGTGGTTCAGTAGATCCTTCTGAGAAAGTAACATACAGCTTCTTTAAGGAAAAAAGAGGGTAGAAGAAGGATATGTATATTCTTGAGTTAGACTTGATTTCCAGAAATTTTAACTAGGGACAAACAAAGATGTGCTTCAGTGTACATTTTTGTGTGTGTATAGGGTAGAATTCAGTTAGAGAGTAAGGATTTAAAGCAAGCAAAAACAGTCACAGGCCCTGCTTTAGGCGTGGTTCCTGGAAACTGACTCAGAGAGAAACCTGCATGTAAGAGGTTATTGTAGAGTATCCTTTGGAATAAGAGCTGTGAAGAAGAGAGAAGGCAGATTGTAGACAGAGAAGCTGACCCATAATGTAGTCAGAATAGAAGCCCTCGCCCATCCCATGGGGAGCTCTGGATCTAAGATGTCCCTTCAGAGTCATCCCAGATTGAAGCAAGGGTTCTGGGCACTTATACTCCCCCAAATAACCAGTCATTAGATGCTCTTCAAACACAGTGTTAAGAAAATGAGAAGACAAGACACAGCCTGAGATAAAACATTTGCAAATCACACATCTGATAAAGGACTTGTGTACAGAATATATAAAGAACTCTCAAAACTACTAAGAAAATAAACACCCTAATAAAAAGAGGGGCAAAGGAACTGAACAGACACATCACCAAAATAGACATATGGTTTGCAAGTAAGCATATGAAATGATGTTTAACAGTGTTAGTAACTGGAAGAATGAAAACTAAAAGTATAATGACATACTACTGCAAATCCACTAGGACGGCTAAAATTAAAGGACTGAACACACCGTGTGTCAACGAATATATGGAGGAACTGGAACTCTCATACACTGATGGTGGGAATGAGAAATGGTACAGCCACTTCGGTGAACAGTTCACTCATTTCTTAACGTCACACATACACTCTACGTACTACCCAGCCATTCCATTCTTAGGTTTTTACCCAAGAGAAGCAAAAGCGTATACCCTTACAAAGGCTTGTACATGCTTCTAGCACTTTTATTCGTAAATAGACAATAATTGGAGATAACCCAAATGTTCATGAAGAGGTGAATGAAGAAGCAAATTGTGGTATATCCACAGAATAGAATAAAACTGAACAATAAAAAGGATATTGATATATTCAATATGGATAAATCTCAAAATAATTATGCCAGGTGAAAAGGAGGCAGAGTACATACCATATAATTTCATATATATATAATCTAGAAAATGAAATCATTCTAGTACAGAATGATCACCCCTGCTCACTTTTATTTAGCTCACTGCTACACTTCCTTCTAGACTCGTCTCAGGTGTCACCTGCGAGGAAACCTTCCAGGCTCCCCCAGGTTGGGTTAGGTGCTCCTGCTATGATTTCCCAGTTTGCTGCACATCTTATAGAATAACTTTTATGTAGGTTGTACTCATCTATTTACTTGTTCCTCTTCTTACTAGACTGAGATTCTTTAGATCAAAGACCACACCTTTTAGCTTTGTATTCCCAAAACCTAGAACACAATAGACGTTCCACAAACATCTACTTGAAATACCTATTTGAAAAGTAAAAGGATGAATAGTGAACAAAAAAACCAACAAATGAATCAGAGAGTATAATTTGGAGGCATGTTAGAGGCCCAGCCCTTATACATCCAGGCAGGGCCAAGCTTGTGTATAAACCAAATATATGGAAACAGATAATAGGTGATTTTTGCAGGCAAGTGTAAAATTTTACCTCCCACCACATACATCTGCATCAGGTTATTTGAACTCTAAATATTCAGAGGGAGAGAAACACAGATTTGGAGCAGGAAGAATAAATAGGAATTTACAAGGAATGGTGGAAGTTATGAGAGGGTCTGAGTAACTGACAGGCAGCACTGGGGCCCTAATGTCAGCAGGGGGCAGGGACGGAAGCACTGAGGGCTGGAGCTGGGTTGAAAGAGAAGGATAATGTGTGAGCATGCTGGCTCTCCAGTTGGAAGGTCTAGGGCCACCTTGGAAAAGTGTCTTAACTTTGGAAGTCTTGGTTTCCTTACCTGCAAAAGCAGGATGTTAATAGTAGTGACTACCTGCAAGACTGTTCCGAGTATCAAAGCAAATATCTCAAGTAAACTTCCCAGCACACGCTAAAGGCCCTGTATACAGTAGATGTTGTTATTAGGAAGGGGCTGTGGACCAATCTGTCCTTCTTGGCCTTTTTGTAGCCCCGTCAACAACACCGAATGCTCTGGCAGGTTTATGAGTGACAGCAACCTCCTGGTCCCCTCAGCACTATCTGCCTGGTTCCCAGCTTGATGGTTTGGGGCTTTATTAAAGAAAAACAGTAAAATAAATAAATAAAAGGAAACTAAAGGTAAAAAAAAATGGGCAGAGGTACAAAACAGACATTTTTTCAAAGAAGTCATTAAGATGGACAACCGATGCATGAAAAGATTCTCAACATCACTAATTACAAATGACTATAAATAATCACTAATTATAAATGAGATTCCATTTTCCAGTATATTTTCTTGTTAGTTTGCATATTTTGTATATTTCCTTGCTAGTTTGTAGATATAAAGGAAAACTCCCATTTTTTTCTTCATATTTTTCTTTTCCTCACCAGTCAGATCATAAAATCTCATTAAAATTTTGTCACTTTTATGTAGGAATCTTTTTCACTTACTTTTCTTGAGAATTTTTGCTGGAAAAACAAAACAGAAACAACTATTCAACCAGCCAATTAGCAAATAAAAACAAACATTAAAAAACAGAAAAAATAAAAATAAATTTGGGTGCCCTCCATGCACAGGTACAAACTGATCCTCTAACCATCAGCTTCTTACAATCCAATAAAATCCATGGGATTGACACTTAGGCTGGAAAAGGCTCTGCTGACTCTGCAGACCCCAGAAAGCAGTTTGGAAGTTGCCAATTGTCAGTTGGTCTCTTTAGACCTCTTGCGAATGACACCTTTGGAAAGTCAAGAGGTGGACTGAAAATCTTAAGGGAACTCTCCACTTGTTACACGTTGACTGGTGTCGTTCACAAAACTCATATGCAGAAGTCTTAACTCTCAGTACCTCAGAATATGAGATTGCTGTATTTGGAAACATTTGTTGTTGTGGATATAATTAATTACAATCAGGTCATACTGGAATAGGGTGGGCCCCTAATCCAATATGACTGGTGTCATTTAACAAAGGGAAAATTTGGACACAGAGGCATGCCAGGGAGATGCCATGTGAAGACTGGAATTATGCTTCCACAAGCCAAGGAACTACCAGAAGCCAGGAGAAACCTGGAACAGACCCTTCCCTAGAGCCTTCAGAGGGAGCACGGTCCTGCAAGCAACTTAAGCTCGGACTGCCAGCCTATATAACTGTGAGACAATACATGGTCCTGCAAACAGACTGCCAGCCTATATAACTGTGAGACAATACATGGTCCTGCAAACAGACTGCCAGCCTATATAACTGTGAGACAATACATGGTCCTGCAAACAGACTGCCAGCCTATATAACTGTGAGACAATACATTTCTGTTGTTTAAGTCATTCAGTTTGTGGAACTTTATTATGGGATCCCTAGATCACAAATATTCCATTTTTCTTATTTTAAAATATCAGTTTCTTATTTCCCCTATCCTCAACCTTTCCATTACTTATGGCAGCAAAATTGCCTGAATCTTACAGGCACATATATAAGATTTATTTCTTTATTATATTTTCAAAGAGAATCTTTAACTCTATGGGATCTTCCTAACATTATTCCTTCACTGGCCATTTCATTTGTTTCCCTTTTATATCCCAGGCTCCTATGGATTTGAGGATCATGAAATACCACAATGAGGGCAGGTAGGATGTGCTGTCACAACAGAGCTAATTATCATCTCTTCATCACTAAACTATCAATGAGAACAGGGCAGAGGGGATTTCTGCAGTCTAGACTGGAACTCACAATGGATAGAAATGACCTTGCCACTCATGGAGGCAACGGCCCAAGATGGAAGTATCCCAGGCAAGGCTCAGCCTTCCCAGTGATCTGAGGGACGCACTAGGGGTTTTGTCTTTCTTACCCAAAGATCCAAAGCACACAGTCCCTCCCAGGGGATGGTTAGAAGGTTTACTCACTTATTTTCCACATCGTGGATCGTGTCAGGCAAAGGCAGAGTTCTGGTTTCAGGTAGCAAAAGGAGAACAGGACCAGCAACGATGGGAAAATCTCCATAGATGATCCAGGGCAAGGTGGGTAGATATACCACTAGGGTCATCAAGAGTGGAGCCAGTGTTGCCCCACACCTACCAGCCATCATATCTAATCTTGAAGCTTTTGCCCTGAGGGGTAAACAATAATACATAACAATTCAGTAAAAATCCACACATGTAACTTATGATCTAATGTTTTGATGTGATTATGGAAGACATAAAACACAATTATTAAATAGATGGGTTTGATAAAAAATTCAAAACAATTTTTAAAAAAAAGAGCTCTAGGATAGCCCCATGATGAAAAGGTGTAAAATGCAATTATCCTGCCTGAAGAAACTCAAGCTCAAGTTTCAAAAAGACTTGTCCTGACCAGTTGTTCTCCACCTTGCTCAAAAGATGTTTAAACTTCTGTTTGAGAGACATGTAGGTTAGATCTAAGACAGAACTCCTGGAAATATAAGGATGTTAAAAACCCTAATTGGCTGTCAAAAGAAGTTATGAATGCTCCTTTTCTGGAAGGATCTAGGGTGAAACAGCTGCCTGTAAGTGCAGGCTGTATTACCTTAGAGCGAACAGACATTTCTTTTTCCTTTCTCTTCTTTTTTTCTGGGGTGTGGGGGTTGTTTTCTGGTTTTTAACAGTAGTCCCAGGAAATATTTAAGGGCTATGATGCATCAAATATAAATTGGAGAGTATGGTAATTCACAAAAGTTCAGTCTACTTGTTACCATTTAGCACCATAGTTTTTATAGTCTCTCCCTCTCTCTCTCTCTCTCCGGCATTTTTCAAATTTTAGTCTGCAAGAGAATCCTACGGAGAACTTTTTTTAAAAACGCAGATTCAACCCCAAACTCCTGAATCAAGATCTCTGGCAGTGAAGTTAGAAAATCTGTATTTTTAATAAGTTCCAAGGTGACACAATACATTGATTGCTCTAGAACTTGCAATTACCTGGGGGGAAAGTTCTGTATAACTCCTTAGACTCCAAGTCCTGTCTCTCAGGTAAGGAAATCAGCCTGAGAATTTGCTCCTGGCTCTCTCAGCCGCCTCCAAGAGCAGCTCTGGATCCAGGCTTTGAGGTTCAACCCAGAGGATGACGATGGCAAAGGAGCCAGCTCCTCCCTGGGTCTGCAGGCCCTCTCCTCTGTACCAAAGCCACTGGCTGACCAGTAATGTGGTCAGTTCCAGATAATCTCATGTGGCAGTAGCAGAGTGAACCAGCTGAATTCTTGAAGTTTCCTTCTAAGTCTGTAAGTTGCATGGCAAAGTTCATATTGCCCTAAAGTAGCAGTTCCTCCCACATTTTGTGTTTGTTTTTTTTCTTTTTTTTTAAACATCTTTATTAGAGTATAATTGCTTTACAATGGTGTGTTAGTTTCTGCTGTACAATGAAGTGAATCAGCTACATGTATACAAATATCCCCTCCCTCTTGGACCTCCCTCCTCCTCCCATCCTCCCTGCCCCCATCTAGGTCATCACAGAGCACCGAGCTGAGCTCCCTGTGCTATCCAGCAGGTTCCCACTAGCTATGCATTTTACACATGGTAGTGTATTTATGTCAAACCTAATCTCCCAATTCATCCCGCCCTCCCCTTCCCCTGCCTGTGTCCACACGGTCCGTTCTCTATGTCTGTGTTGCTATTCTTGCCCTGCAAATAGGTGCATCTGTACCATTTTTCTAGATTCTACATATATGCATTAATATACGATGTCTTTCTCTTTTTGACTTACTTCACTCTGTATGACAGACTCTAGGTTATAAACGAATCTACTCACGTAGTTACTCCCCGATCCATTTGAACTCTCTCCTCTTATGGCAAATAGAAAGGAAAAACGAGGTACAAATAACGTGGCTACCAGGCAAGTCAGGAAATTTTAAAGTTTCTCTTTTAAATGATTGAAAAATACCTGCTGTGAGGCAATTCTGAAGCTTAAAAGAAGGACTATATGGGCCAGAATGTCTCTCTGTTGGTTACCTCCCCCTACCAGGAAATAGGACTGCCAGATATGCCAAAAGAACACCTTGAAATGGGAAAACATTTTGCAAGGCTTTGATAATAAATCATCTCATTCCATGGGTGGGTTCTATATGGTTGAGTGGTGAAGGAAGCAAATGTAATCCGCCTGATTAATGATTCATTGTCGTGAGAAGGTTGCTCTGCTTAGGGACACTTTCCATTGCAACCTTCATTATGCATCTAAAGCATATAGAGAAATGGGGAGCTGCATAATTTTAACAACTAGTACAGGTACATATGTTCAGCAATAAAGGGCGAAGCCTCTGTTTTATTTTGCTGGTAAAGACATAGACTAACACTGTTGATCAAGATCCCTTCTCAAATGTTAAGTGTAGAGAGGAAAAGACAGTTTAAATGTTTGTACACTTTTTACCAACTTTCTGTACTCACAGTCCTTAATATCCCAAGAAAACCCCAGTGCACCTGTCTCACATAATAGAGGCTCTCACCCAGCAGGTACATTTAGAGAAAGGAATCTGTCAGCATACTAATAACAGTCCTGACAAGGGAGGGAGGAAATGTTATCAGTACCTTAGGAAATACTCTCTCTGGGAAATTAAAACCGTACCATAGTGCATGTGGTGTACATCTGTTTAGGTTCTTGTTTCCTCCACTGGCAATAGCTCCTGTCAATCCATGAATTCTGTACTGTAAATGAAATAGAAAATTGCTTCAATATTACACAGCAGCCCCAGATGGATGTTAAAACAATAGCGTGGCGATATTAAACTCAAACTTAGATAATGCTTGCTTTATACTTCTTTGAGCTGAAACGGAAATAGGGTACTCTCCACAAAGATGTAATACTTAAGAGAAAAGTGAAAAAAAGTCATAGCCATATGCCTGATTTTGCGCATGCATTTCATTTTCTTTTGTTTTGAGAGAGGAGAATTTTCTAGAAAAAAGAAGGAATATGGAGTCTTACAATCTATCTTCTACCATAAGTCAATGACCCAGAAAGTTCAAGGGAATATGCAGGAGGAAACAGAGATGATGTGGTTGCTAGGAGGTCAGAGGAAAAGGGAACACCACAGAAATTTAAGCATGTTGCCCCTTTGATGGGAGACACAGTATCAGTTACTAGAGCTTCCACTCTGCATTAGAGACCAGTAACTGTCCACCACAGTGAGTCTTCCCTTTCTTTCATTATAGCTGGGTACTTCATTCCACAGCCTCCCAGGCAACCTCCCACGTGCTGGATTCTTACCAATGGAATAATGTGGGAAGCGATGGATTCCACTTCCTGCTCTGAGGTTGAAGGCATCAGATGTGTACTTCTCTGTATTTTCCTGACCTTCCCACAAGCTGGAAGAAACATGCCTAGGACCAGCATGGATCTTGCAGACGAGGATAGTGCACTCTGGAGGGAAAAACAATAAGATGGAAGTAACCTGTGATCATAAATGGCTGCACGGAGCAAAGCTATGTTTGAGTAAGAGAAAAATAAATTTCTCTTTATGTCAGTGATTGTGTTTTTGAGCCTCTTTATAACTGTAACTTAGCCTTCATCCTAATACACATTATAGCATTTTGAAATTAAGGTCTTAGAAGAGAACTAAGGAGCTCACAGATGGTACATGTTTTCTCAGTTTAATATAAACCTTCCCAGATTTCTAGAGGTATTCTTTTTTAAAGGCAATAATACAATGACTGTTTCCTAAGAGTTCACACAAAACAGATTCACAAATTAGGAGAAAGAACATTAGAATGCTTTTCAAAAAAATTCTAAATTTATCAAAAGTGGAATGGTCCTTGAAAAATAATCAACAATCAAACCTACGTTAGCCACAAATGTGTGCAGACACCACAGCCATACGTGAAAACATAAGCACTATTATGGGCTGCACTGTGTCCCCGAAAATTCATTTGTTGAAACCCAACTCCCAGTACCTCAGCACATGGCTAAATTTGAAGATGTAGGTTTTTGAAGGAGCTAATTACAGTGAAATGAGGTCAGTAGGGTAGGCCCGAATCCAATATGACTGGTGTCCTCATAAGAAGAGATTAGGTAGCAGACACATAAAAAGAGAAGACCGTGTTAGGATACAGAAGAAGACAACCACGTGCAAGCAAAGGAGAGAGGCTTCAGAAGAGATCAAGACTGCCGGCACCTTATCTTGGATTTCCAACCTCAGAATTGTGAGACAATAATTTCTGTTGTTTAAGCCACCCAATCTGGTGGTACTTTGTTACGGCTGCCCTAGAAGGCTAATACAAGTATGTCAGTGTCAATCACTTTTCTTCTGAGTCAGAACCAAGGAGAAATTCTTTGGGTTGCTTCTAAAACAAAACAAAACAAAATGAACAACAGAAATGAATTTTATATGATTTCCAGTCTTTCAAATCTTTGGGTTTTTCTGATTAACAAACAGAGGACTTGTCATGCTTTGACTATATCTGAACTTTCAAAACAACTCTATACCCTTCCAAAATAAGTGTGGATCCACGCCTTACACTATATTCATAAGCAAACTCCAGACAAAGACCTAAACATAAAAAGTAAAAAGCTAATAAAACAAAATGTAAGTCATCTTTGCAGCCTAGGAATGGATAAAGACTTTTTGAACATGAAGCTAAATCCATAAATTGCAATGTTAAAATTGGATGGGTTTTCCTTCATCAAAATGAAGAATTGTGGTTCAACAAGGGTTACCTTAGAAAAAGTTAACAGATGAGAAGATATGTACAACATCTAAAGCCAAAGGAGATTGATAGCTAGAATATCCTCTCCCTCCAAAAAAACAAAAACAAAACAAAAAACTGCTACAAATCAACAAGAAAATAATACAATCCCAAAAGAAAAATGGGTAAAAGATAATAGTAGGTAAATCTTAGGGAAAGGTCAGATGTCTAATGAGTATATGAAGAAAAACTCAACACTATTAGCTACAAAAATACTTAAAGTTTAACAATCAATGAGATTCCATGTTGTCCATTAGAATTGCAAAAAATAGAACACTAGATAATATCAAGTATTGGAGAGGACATGGGAATGACAGAAACTATTAGGTACTATTGGAGAGAATATAAACTTGTCTAGTAGTTCTGGAAAGCAATCTAACAGTACTGGGGAAATTAAGTATGAGGATGTTCTGTGATCCAGCAGTCTACTTCTGGTATATATCTCAGATACAGTCACATCCAGATCCTTCTTAGAACATGTACTTGGATATTCCTGACTGTATTATTTGTGATGTGGAAGTTAGAAACAATGCCCATCCTTGGGGGAAAGGATAAGTAAAATGAGGTGGAGACATACTATGAAAATATTAAGTATGCAATTATCTAAAACAACCAAGTGTACATAGAGCAACACAAATAGATATAAAACACAAGTTATTTATAGCACTACTCCACTTATTAAAAATGCATACCCGGGCTTCCCTGGTGGCACAGTGGTTGAGAGTCCGCCTGCCGATGCAGGGGACACGGGTTCGTGCCCCGGTCCGGGAGGATCCCGCATGCCACCGAGCGGCTGGGCCCGTGAGCCGTGGCCGCTGGGCCTGCGCATCCGGAGCCTGTGCTCCGCGGCCGGAGAGGCCACAGCAGTGAGAGGCCCGCGTACCGCAAAAAAAAACCCAGCATACCTACACAACCCATGACATATTTTCCAAAGATTATGTAAATCATACATACTGTGGTGTTTGCCTCCTGGAGGAGAGGAATGGGTGGGAAATGGGAATTAAGGGAAAAATTGAGATAGAATATGGTCTTCCACGTATCTCAGTGGTTCACAACCAGAGTCAATTTTGTCCCTCTGTCCTCACAGGGATATTTGGTATTTGGCAATGTATGGAAACATTTTTAGTTGTCACCACTTAGGGGGGCAAAGTGCTACTGGCATCTAGTGGGCAGGAGCCAGGGATGCTGCTAAACACACACAGGACAGCTTCCACAACAAAAAAGCATCCCTTCCAGTATCACTCTGATTTTAATTGCTCAAAGATTGTGAATAGGATAAACTGATAGTAAGCCTTTAATAATTAAAGAAAAATAATTAAAAATGCCTCTCACTCCTTATCCTTTTCTCTCTCTGAGTTTCTCCTCCACATACCCATCTATTAAAATAGGAAGGGTGTCCAACTTAAGATGCACTGAGGGCTTCTACTAAACCTTCATGAATTTGGTGAAGGAGCTAAAAAGTATCCTAAGAGGGCAGCAGTTCAAAAGAACAAATTGAGCCAGAGCAGGGTCAGAAGTAGACTTTGGGATGGCAGCCACAGAGGGACAAGCTTGGGCCAAGGTGGGGGTGGCGTAGGGATTGAGCTTCAACAAGAGGTTTGGGGGTAGGGTCCTTCCTTGAAACAACAGAGAAGGAAATAAAAGAGAACGTGACTCTTTCTGACCATTTAACAGAACTTCAAAATTCTCTGAGCAACAGAATGGGCCTCATGTGTACCAGGTGGGATTTAAATTTAAATGAAAGCAAAATTTTTCAAATACTAGAGACTGTTAAACATTGAAATTGATTGCTCTGGTTATCCTGCTCTATTGGACATTCTTATCTTTTTAAAGGGCTTGGGTATAGAGTATTACCGTCTAATTGAGACTAAGGAGGAGCTTAAAGTTCTTAAGAGCTGTGATTTGTGTTTTCATGTTATTTTCCTTAAAGTTTTGGCAATTGCTATTTGATACCTTGCCCTTGGCCACTCACATCCACCGAGAGCCTTTGAGGTTAAACTATCATGAATTATCTTCAAAGATTTTTGTCACTGTTGCTGCTGATGGTAGTGGTGGTGTTTTGTTTCGTTTGTTTGTTTTTTAAGAAATGAAAGAAAAAGTTTGACAAGTCTCTGGAGAAACATAATCCTCCCCAATTTTATTCAGTTCTAGCAGTAGGACTATGAATATATTCAGATCTCAAAGCAGTCATTTTTTCTCCTTCAGATTAAAAAAAAAATTGAATTGAATTCTTATGAATCATCTGGACTAATATTAGTTTACTTAACTGTTTTAAAAAAAATTTTAAAGAGAAGAAAGGTAGGAAATATTGGGTACAGCTGCACATTATTCTAAGATATGTCCCCACTCCAGCCCTCCAAGAATTACATCACCCTGTATCATCCTTTGGAAACCACACTTCTGTCTCTTTAACAAGTGAAAATGAGAAGGGGGCGGGCCTCCGGAGTGGCGAAGGCTCTGATTGGTCCAGCTGGCAGGAAGTGGGCCGTGAAAGCGTCCCTTCTGTTTTTGTCCGGAGGCTGCGGGGTGAGTGGCCCGAGACCGTGCAGGGCTTAGGGACCCTGGGCTGGTAGTTACTTTGAATCTCGAGAGTGCGAACGTGGGGTGCGAAACGGGTCGCATTCTTCGCTGTGGGTTCGGGGCCCTGGCAGCCTTCTTGCGGAGGTGCCACGCCCTAGCGGCTGGGCCGCGGTGGGCCCGGGGTCCGCTCGGACCGCCAGGACCAAGCAGTGGTCCGGGAACTGGAAGGAAGGTGTTCCCGGGGCGCTGGCCGCCGCCTTTGCAACTCGGCCGAGGCCCGTATCTCAACGTAGATTTTCTTTTTCCCCTGTTCTGCAGGCTCGTTTCTGGCATCATGGCGCAAAGGGCCTTCCCGAATCCTTATGCCGATTATAACAAATCCCTGGCCGAAGGCTACTTTGATTCTGCTGGGAGGGTGAGTTTGGGAAATATCTGCCTGCACCCCTACCCCCAGCCTCGAGTGTTTGGAAAGTTCAGTTTTGCCTGAAAGAAAGGAATGAGCATCCTTTTTTAAAAAATATAATAGAGTTTCACTATAAACATACAAAATATATTTTAAATATATAAAGTATATGTGAAAATATACAATTTAAGCTCTAAAATGTTGAACTTCTGTAAGGAGGCACTGTTAATATTATCAACAATAATTAATAATTGAAACAGTCTCAAACACTGATACCTAAATTCTAAAAATTCGCGGCTCTGCAATTTTCTGTGTAATCTTGAATTTTTTGATCACTTTTGGTTTGTGTTTTAAAGAGAGGTGAGAAATCCTGATGGCATTTCACAGGTGCCGTGTTACTGTTTTATGATTGAACAGGCGTATGGACAGGGCAAGGACGAGAGTAAACCAGAATGGGGTGAAGACATCTTTAAACTGAAAGTGCTAAGAGAGATTTGGGACATAGTCCCTGAAATCTTTGTATCATTTCCACTCTTCCCAGGACATCCCCACAGCTGGAAAATAAATAAATACATAAAACTGGTCAGTTTAACTGGTGAGCACTTCACAAGTCAGTGTAAGAAAGAGAACCTGGATGTGAGATACCAGAAGCCTGTGTTTTCTCATGCCTCTGCATATAGTTGTTAAGAGGGAATACAGTTCTTTTTAAGAATACCTAGTTGAGAAATCCTAAGAGTGAGTTAGGTTGGAAGAGTGATATCTTTAAATGTGCACACATTTTTTAAAAATTTTACCAGTTTATTTCTTCTAAGCTTATCAGCCATATGAAAAGCATTTTGCATGTGATGTAAGGGGCTTAGAGATTTCATATCTGCCAAGTGAACTTTCAGTGATTCTGTTGGTTCTTTCCTTAAAACACTTGTCATTTATAAATTAACTTGGGTGAGTAATGCAGGTAGGAGGAATGAAAGAGATGGAGAAGAGCTGTAAGATAGAAGGCTGCCGAAGTGTATATGGAGCTAGAATCAATCTGATTCTTTTAAGACCAGAATTGAACTCCCTAAACAAAGCCTGTAATCATTACCTTGAAGTCAGATGGCTTCCTTTTGGCTATTTGGACTTGCATTCTGCCCAGCTCTGCAGATCCTGAAGCTGAAGCATTTGTCTTGTCTTGTTGGAGGAAGACCTGCTGCTTCATGCTCACTTGGCAAAGAGAACACTTGAGGATGGATCCTAATGAAAGCAGCCTTCAATAAAATGTATCTCACTATTTAGGCTGTTTATAAAGTAAATGCTTTTTATAAATTTAACTGTTTCTAAGGGAGAAAAAAAATGTTCATAAATTTGAATTCTGGCCCCAAAATAATAGTGTAATTTATTGCCCAACACATGGTTTTTGGACCCATCCCAGAAAGAAATTAACCTACCAGTTTTAAAATTGTTTAATGTTGAACATCAAGGATTGGACCCTGAAGATCTGTCCTCCTTAATTTGTTAATGCAAAGATTTCAATAAGGAACTGCTCTATTTCCTGGCATCTATCAGAAAAAAGCGTTTTTATACACTCTTCAAATTATTCCTAGGTTTGAATAATTTTGTGGTCTGCTACAAGCAACCGGTATTCTTAGGCAGCTCACTTTTCTTAAATGCAATTATGTGCCAAATAGAAAGTGACTTCCCTTCTTGAGGCTGAGGCATTCTCATCATTCTTGGTTGCTTACAGTAAGGCCAGGCAAGATGATAAATTATCCATGATCTATGAACAGAATATGACATGTTCTTATGTAGATGCACTCTTCTATCTAGTTGAGATTTATAGACCTTTTATATCAATACTGAAGTATATTTTACCTTACAAAATGTATTTTTAAGGCTTGTTGAAATCTTAACCCCTTGGCAGGCATTGTTAAATAAAGGAAGTGTGTCCATCAAACACTGGTTTCTTCTTCAGATAGTGAAATAATGGATCATAGTGGTGCTTAGAATAAATAACCCAGATATGGTTAATCGTCTGATTTGCCTTATCAGAGATACTCTTCAGAGTATCAGTAAACCTTAATATCTTTTATTATTATTAATAATTCTGATACCACTTTTTCTACTTTTTTCAGTTTTTAAATGCCCTTTTTAAAAAAATGAGGTTATGATGCTAACAGGGAGTAAGTTAGGTTTGTTTTTACAGTCCTTGTGTGATGAAATGTCTTGTATCCTTGTAATGTTCCCCAACATTGTTTCACAGTTTTACTGCTTTGTGAAATCCAAGTCTGGGAATCACAGCAGATTCCTAAAAATATTGAAGGATACATTAAAATGTTCTTTTAAGACACTTCATGATTCAGTGTCTACAGAACTTTCAAAATACTTTTCAGTTACTTTTAGAACAAATAACATAATTATTCGGTATGCCTCACCGTTTGTGCCACATCTGTGGGCCTTTATATGGATGTCACTAACCCCACACCCCAGCCTCAGCGTGCTTTCAACCTATATCCAAATTATTGCACTTTATAGACCACTGGACTGCTTAAAATAGTAAAACTATCAACATTTACATCCCTGAATGCAAACGACATGAGAGACACAATCTCATTTGATCCTCAATGCACCTTTTGAAATTGGTGGGACAGGTATTATTATCCTGACTTTACAGAGGCAACTGAAGCATAAAGGAGTTATGGGTTGAGCATGGTCACTCAGCTAATAGTGGATAAGGATGTAGCCGGGCTCATTCATTGAGCAGTATTTATGAGGCCCCAAGCCTTCTGGGCACTGTGCTCGGCATGGGTTTTTGATACTTAGTCTGATGTTCTTTCCACTCTGCTGAAGCCTCCTGGTATCTGTGAGGTTTTTTTGCTTTTCTTATGCTACTTCTACAATTTTTTAAAAATGTTTATACATTTTTAATAAATGGATTTTTTATAAATGTTTATCTTCAATTTTCAAATAACAGAAGCAATTAGAATGTTTCTTTAGGGGATTAACATTGCTGCTGCTTGAATACTAAAACTCCAGTGGCTTGAAAACAGCAAACATTTTCTGATTTGTGCTTAGTTTAATAAAATGACTTTTATTATAATAAAAAATATTGGTTTAAATAATAGATGATTCTTAGTAGGTGGAAATTACTATGATTCAGTTTATCATTGGCAGCCTTTTTTAGTATTTAACTAAAAATTTTATGTAAAACATTTAAGTTACATCAAAAATATTTCCCAACTTGAGTAAGAAAACACAGTAGTACTTTTAAGTTTTGTTAATTTGTTCTTGTTTAAGAATAAAGTAATTTTCCAGTTCTCTTAGGCAAAAAAAATGTAGCTTAAGTGGAAATGAAGTACCCTCCTATTTTTAATAGCCTATAGTCCAGGACACCCAGTGCCCCATATTTTTTGATATTTGTTTTCCCTTTAATACCTACAGCTGACTACTGAGTTCTCACAACGCCTGAACAATAAGATTCGAGAGCTTCTTCAGCAAATGGAGAGAGGCCTAAAGTCAGCAGACCCTCGGGATAGCACTGTTTACACTGGCTGGGCAGGTATGAAGTGCTGACTGTGAACTGGCATAAGCGTGGTAGAGGAGAGCTGTCTGGCTGAATGCTGCACCCTTAAATGCTTCCTGCATCTGCACAGGAGTAATTGCTTCTGGGGAGAATGCTGTGCTCTCAGCCTAACCTGGATCTTTAACAGTGCTCAGAATTTAGGGCAGGGTAAGCATATTCCTGTAATTCACGCCTGACACAAATTTGGATGGCTGCCATACTTGGGAGAAAAATTGATGTTCAGCATTACATAGTTAATTCAGAGATGGAATTTCAGTGGGAAGAGTTGGTAAGATTCCCAAAATGCAGTGCATGAAACAGAGGAATTTGCCCATGGAAAATAAAACATGTCCAGAATTGTCTCTCTTTTTTTTTTTTAACGTTACCACATAACAGGGATCCACACAGGAACTCAGGGTATAGATTCCGTGAACTAATCCTCCAGTATAGTTGTTGCTGGCTGGTGTACATTCACTGTTTTACTGGTCATTGAGAGGTTGAGAAAGTTTGGGAGGAAATAGTACATAAATGCCAAAAAAGTGAGAGCGAGAGAAACCAAAGAAGGAAAGTTGAATAACTGCAGCTAGCTTACTAATACAGAGAGATAGACAGCTTTCTAATCTTGAAGAAAGCACAGTTTAGAGACTTAGTGTTTCCCAGTTACTCTGAAAAGCAGACAAGGAGGAATAGGTTTTCAGCTTAAGGAGTTTGGATTTGATTTTAAGGCAATGATGCTTATCATAAACATGCAGGTTCCTGGGCTTCACAGCAAGATTCTGCTTCGGTAGTCTTGAACAGGCCAGGAATCTGCAGTTTGCAAGCCTCAGTGGTCTTGATGTAGATGGTCATCTTTAGAGCATACTTTGAGAGCTTTTCTGAGAGGAATTTACTAATAGCAGTCTCTTAGCAATCCTCTCAGTTATGGCAAGTGATTTCTTACGAGGATGGGGAAGGCAGATAAAATCAGTAAAATGATAATCTCTCAGGGACGTTTATGGTCAGTATTTTATAAAATAAAAAGAATAAATAGTGTTGGACCCTCCCTTTTATAGTTTAGTTTTATGATTTTTGTAGATTTTAGAAGCTTAACACAAGAAATGTTAAGGTGAGAATAAAATGAAAGCATTTTGCTTCAAGAGACATTATAGCAACAGCTGTCATTTATTGAGTAGCTGCTGTTTCCAATTGCTCAGTAATTGGTAGATGAATCTCATTAATGAGCATTACTGTTCTTTATTTTAAATTATGAGGATTTGAACAAAACAGGACAACTGAGACAGATGGCTAGATTTAATTCCATAACTGATTGTTAAAAGAATGACTTGAGCTTCCCTGGTGGCGCAGTGGTTGAGAGTCCGCCTGCCGATGCAGGGGACACGGGTTCGTGCCCTGGTCTGGGAAGATCCCACATGCCGCGGAGTGGCTGGGCCCGTGAGCCATGGCCGCTGAGCCTGCGCGTCCAGAGCCTGTGCTCCGCAGCGGGAGAGAACACAACAGGCCCGCGTACCGCAAAAAAAAAAAAAAAAAAGAATGACTTAAATCTCTAACTCACCTGCTTCAGGTGAGCTTATATCATTTATTATATATTATAAGGTACCTTGCTTTAGGAGAAAAAGAAGTGGTGATCGATTTTAAGTTTGAATTGATAGTTTGGCAGTGTAAGGAAAAGCTCCTCTATTGGCAGGGCTAGTTGAGAAACAAAGTTAAAATTTACTTGGAAATAGAAAGAAAAAATGTTACTCCAAAGTAAAATGCAAGTTTGTTTAAATTTTTTTGGCACTATGGAGTTTTTGGCATCATTTTCTTTGAACTGCCCATGTCCTTCAACTTTTTATGCTTCAGTATCTATGATACTCATTGCTGTCTCCTGAAAGCAGCTCATAGGGGCAATTGGCACACTAAGCAGTTTAGGATGTCTTCAGTTGCTGGTTAGTTCATGACGTATCATAAAATTTTCTAGATAAATTTGCTAATGGCTTTCAAGGCAAGGTTCCTAATGTCTCCCCATCAAGCACTGTTAAAAAGCCATTGTTCCCATGTAAAATGGAGTCTCCTCCAGTGTTTTGAGAAGTAAAATGCTTTCCTGTGCAGTGTTCCATCTGAATAGCATAAAACTCTGAGTTGCATGAGAAACTAAAGCTGATTCAACTGCAGAAAATCATAATACCTTTTCCTCCCATTATATCTTATCAAGAATCATCTATTCATAACTGCTATTACCAAAAATACATTCACAAACATCTTAACACAATAAAAATACTTGGTGTTATGTCTCAAAGCAGTGTTTACATAATTATGTGTGACTTTGTATGTTACTTTTTGTGCCTCATTATCTTTTTATTTAATTATTTATTTTTGGCTGCGTTGGGTCTTCATCGCTGCACCTGGGCTTTCTCTGGTTGCGGCGAGCAGGGGCTACTCTTTGTTGTAGTGTGTAGGCTTCTCATTGCAGTGGCTTCTCTTGTTGCGGAGCACGGGCTTCAGGCCCACAGGCTTCAGCAGTTGTGGCACACAGTCTCAGTAGTTGTGGCACACGGGCTTAGTTTCTCCATGGCATGTGGGATCTTCCCGGACTAGGGCTCAAACCCGTGTCCCCTGCATTGGCAGGCGGATCCTTAACCTCTGCGCCACCAGGGAAGTCCCTTCATTATCTTTCAAAAAGTAATAGTTTTGAGGAAAAGGGGATTATATATTTTTAACTTTGTTCACCAAATTTAGGGTCATATTTCCATAAATATTAACTTATTATTTGCTCTTGTTATTAACTTGTCCAAAATAATATTACTTTGGGAAATACTAATTGTAGAAATCCTTTAAAACTTTATTTTCTTCTTCAGCATTCATGTTTATTAAGCATTTGTTGTCAGTATGCAATGAAAGCTTTTGCATACAACACATAGTTTATTTGAGAAACTACATGATTGTTAAAACTAGAACCTTAAATTACCATCTTATTTTGTTAAGTTTCATTCCCCAATGGAAGTACGGTCTGATATTTGTGCTGATTCAGATAGGCTTGGTTTTGGAATAGGATTGGGTTCAGCTGCATATACCCAAAATAATCAAAATTGCAGTGACTTAAATAAGATAGAAGTTTTTTTTTTTTCTCTCTAATGTAAAAGAAAGCCAGAGGGAGGGGGTCCAGGGCTGCTATGATGGCCTCAGGATGTCAAAAGGAACCCAGGCTCCTTTCTTTCTGCTACATCATCCCTCAGCCACCAGCTTCTAACCCTCGGCCAAATAGCGACTATATACAGCCATTACATCGGCCTTTCAAGGCTGCAGGGAGTAAAAAGAGGCAAAGATGAATGCATTTCTTCCCTTTAAAAAGACTTCCTGGAAGTCCCACTCAGCATTTCAATTCTACTTTCTTTGCATTGGCTGGAGCATAGTCACATATTCATACCCTTTAGCAAGAAAGGATGGTGAATGTAGTCTGTTACCTGAGGTTCTGTTACTAAAGGAAAGAGGAACATGGATTTGGGGGTAAGACCTAGCAATCTCTGCTATAAGTCCTGTATAACAAAAAAAAGACCCTTTTTTGTTCCTCTGTTTGCACAGAGTATTTAGTCAGCAACACACAATTTTTTCGTCTGCCAAAGGATCTCTAGCTTCTGCCCACTTCGGGGAAATTTTTATAAGGATAAATTTACCAATGTCTATAAATATTTGAAATTGGCTAAGCAATATTATGCCTGCTCTATATTTCTAGGGAAATTGATATTTGATTTTGACTGAAAATTTCTTATTCATTTTTAAGTTCATTTGCTTATTGCAGTAAGTAATAGTCTTTTCATAAAGGCTGCCATAGAAAGGAAGTGTTATAGAAATGCCAAATCATAAATAATTTTTGAAGAGCCAAGTGTAATTTCAATTTAGAAAGGGGCTACAACAGGTTCTAAATTTGATACTGGGAAACATTATTGTTTGCTCAGCTTGATTAAACAGCTCTCTGCCTCCCCTTTCTGCTTCCTCTCAAGTCTTGTTTGCTTCTTTCAGGGTATAAAGTCCTTAATTTGTTTTTTGTTTTTAGTTTTTTCTTAGATATACATTTTAAGTAATAACTAGAATTATGACTTATAAAATTATACCAGAACATATAAGAGTTTTAGAAATTTCATATAATATCTGAAACATTTATATTAACATATTTCCATACAAATAACCCAAAGAAAGTTTAGTATTAGTTGGTTTTTTTTGTTTGCTTTTTTATACTGCAGGTTCTTATTAGTCATCAGTTTTATACACATCAGTGTATACATGTCAATCCCAATCGCCCAATTCAGCACACCCATCCCCACTGCACCGTGGTTTTCCCCCCCTTGGTGTCCATACATTTGTTCTCTACATCTGTGTCTCAACTTCTGCCCTGTAAAGGGGCTCATCTGTACCACTTTTCTAGGTTCCACATACATGCGTTAATATACGATATTTGTTTTTCCCTTTCTGACTTACTTCACTCTGTATGACAGTCTCTAGATCCATCCACGCTCAAAAAATGACTCAGTTTTGTGCCTTTTATGGCTGAGTAATATTGCATTGTATATATGTACGACAACTTCTTTATCCATTCGTCTTTCGATGGGCATTTAGGTTGCTTCCATGGCTATTGTAAATAGTGCTGCAATGAACATTGGGGTGCATGTGTCTTTTTGAATTATGGTTTTCTCTGGGTATATGCCCAGTAGTGGGATTGCTGGATCATATGCTAATTCTATTTTTAGTTTTTTAGGAACATCCATACTGTTCTCCATAGTGGCTGTATCAATTTACATTCCCACCAACAGGGCAAGAAGGTTCCCTTTTCTCCACACCCACTCCAGCATTTGTTGTTTTTAGATTTTCTGATGATGCCCATTCTAACTGGAGTGAGGTGATACCTCACTGTAGTTTTGATTTGCATTTCTCTAATAATTAGTGATGTTGAGCAGCTTTTCATGTGCTTCTTGGCCATCTGTATGTCTTCTTTGGAGAAATGTCTATTTAGATCTTCTGCCCATTTTTGGATTGGGTTATTTGTTACTTTAATATTGAGCTGCATGAGCTGTTTATATATTTTGGAGATTAATCCTTTGTTGATTCATTTGCAAATACTTGCTCCCATTCTGAGTGTTGTCTTTTCATCTTGTTTATGGTTTCCTTTGCTGTGCAAAAGCTTTGAAGTTTCATTAGGTCCCATTTGTTTATTTTTGTTTTTATTTCCATTACTCTAGGAGATGGATCAAAAAAGATCTTGCGGTGATTTATGTCAAAGAGTGTTCTTCCTATGTTTTCCTCTAAGGGTTTTACAGCGTCTGGCCTTACATTTAGGTCTTGAATCCATTTTGAGTTTATTTTTGTGTATGGTGTTAGGGAATGTTCTAATTTCATTCTTTTACATGTAGCTGTCCAGTTTTCCCAGCACCACTTATGAAAGAGACTGTCTTTTCTCCATTGTATATCTTTGCCTCCTTTGTCATAGATTAGTTGACCATAGGTGCGTGGGTTTATCTCTGGGCTTTCTATCTTGTTCCATTGATCTATGTTTCTGTTTTTGTGCCAGTACCATATTGTCTTGATTACTGTAGCTTTGTAGTATAGTCTGAAGTCAGGGAGTCTGATTCCTACAGCTCCGTTTTTTTCCCTCAAGACTGCTTTGGCTATTCAGGGTCTTTTGTGTCTCCATACAAATTTTAAGATGATTTTTTCTAGTTCCGTAAAAAATGCCATTGGTAATTTGATAGGGATTGCATTGAATCTGTAGATTGCTTTGGGTTGCTTTGGGTAGTATAGTCATTTTCACAATATTGATCTTTCCAATCCAAGAACATGGTATATCTCTCCATCTGTTGGTATCATCTTTAATTTTTTTCATCAGTGTCTTATAGTTTTCTGCATACAGGTCTTTTGTCTCCCCAGGTAGGTTTTTCCTAGGTATTTTATTCTTTTCATTGCAGTGGTAAATGGGAGTGTTTCCTTAATTTCTCTTTCAGAATTTTCATCATTAGTGTATAGGAATGCAAGAGATTTCTGTGCATTACTTTTGTATCCTGCAGCTTTACCAGATTCATTGATTAGCTCTAGCAGTTTTCTGGTGGCACTTTTAGGATTCTGTATGTATAGTATCATGTCATCTGCAAACAGTGACAATTTTACTACTTCTTTTCCAATTTGCATTCCTTTTATTTCTTTTTCTTCTCTGATTGCTGTGGCTAGGACTTCCAAAACTATGTTGAATAATAGTGGTGAGAGTGGACATCCTTGTCTCGTTCCTGATCTTACAGGAAATGCTATCAGTTTTTCACCATTGAGAATGATGTTTGCTGTGGGTTTGTTGTATATGGCCTTTATTATGTTGAGGTAGGTTCCCTCTATGCCCACTTTCTGGAGAGTTTTTATCATAAATAGGTGTTGAATTTTTTCAGAAGCTTTTTCTGCATCTTTTGAGATGATCATATGGTTTTTATTCTTCAGTTTCTTAATATGGTGTATCACATTGATTGATTTGTGTATTTTGAAGAATCCTTGCATCCCTGGAACAAATCCCACTTGATCACGGTGTATGATCCTTTTTTTTTTTGGGGGGGGTGGGTGGGTACGCGGGTCTCTCACTGTTGTGGCCCTTCCTGTTGCGGAGCACAGGCTGCGGACGCGTAGGCTCAGTGGCCATGGCTCACGTGCCTAGCCGCTCCACGGCATGTGGGATCTTCCCGGACCAGGGCACGAACCCGTATCCCCTGCATCGGCAGGGAGACTCTCAACCACTGCGCCACCAGGGAAGCCCTGTATGATCCTTTTAATGTGTTGTTAGATTCTGTTTGCTAGTATTTTGTTGAGGATTTTTGCATCTATATTCATCAGTGATATTGGTCTGTCATTTTCTTTTTGTGTAGTATCTTTGTCTGGTTTTGGTATCAGGGTGATGGTGGCACATAGAATGAGTTTGGGAGTGTTCCTTCCTGTGCAATTTTTTGGAAGAGTTTGAGAAGGATGGGTGTTAGTTCTTCTCTAAATGTTTGATAGAATTCACCTGTGAAGCCATCTGGTCCTGGGCTTTTGTTTGTTGGAAGATTTTTAATCACAGTTTCAATTTCATTGCTTGTGATTGGTCTATTCATATTTTCTGCTTCTTCCTGGTTCAGTCTTGGAAGGTTATACCTTTCTAAAAATTGGTCCATTTCTTACAAGTTGTCCATTTTATTGGCATAGAGAGTTGCTTGTAGTAGTCTCTCATGATCCTTTGTATTTCTGCAGGGTCAGTTGTTACTTCTCCTTTTTCATTTCTAATTTTATTGATTTGAGTCCTCTCCCTCTTTTTCTTGATGAGTCTGGCTGATGGTTTATCAACTTTATCTTCTCAAAGAACCAGCTTTTAGTTTTATTGATCTTTGCTATTGTTTTCTTTGTTTCTATTTCATTTATTTCTGCTCTGATCTTTATGATTTCTTTCCTTCTGCTAACTTTGTGTTTTGTTTGTTCTTCTTTCTCTAGTTCCTTTAGGTGTAAGGTTAGATTGTTTACTTGAAATTTTTCTTGTTTCTTGACATAGGCTTTTATAGCTATAAACTACCCTCTTAGAACTGCTTTTGCTGCATCCCGTAGGTATTGGATCATCGTGTTTTCATTGTCATTCGTCTCTAGGTATTTTTTGACTTCCTCTTTGATTTCTTCAGTGATCTCTTGGTTGTTTAGTAACGTATTGTTTAGCCTCCATGTGTTTGTATTTTTTACATTTTTTTCCTTGTAATTCATTTCTAGTCTCAAAGCATTGTGGTCAGAAAAGATGCTTAATATGATTTCAAAATTCTTAAATTTACTGAGGCTTGATTTGTGACCCAAGATGTGATCTATCCTGGAGAACGTTCCCTTGCGTACTTGAGAAGGAGTGTAATCTCCTGTTTGTGGATGGAACATCCTATAAATATCAATTAAATCTATCTGGTCTATTGTGTCATTTAAAGCTTCTGTTTCCTTATTTACTGTCATTTTGGATGATCTGTCCATTGGTGTAAGTGAGGTGTTAAAGTTCCCCACTATTATTGTGTTACTGTTGATTTCCTCTTTTAGAGCTGTTAGCAGTTGCCTTATGTGTTGAGGTGCTCCTGTGTTCTGTGCATATTATATATATTTATAATTGTTATATCGTCTTCTTGGATTGATCCCTTGATCATTATGTAGTGTCCTTCCTTGTCTCTTGTAACATTCTTTATTTTAAAGTCTATTTTTTCTGATATGAGTATAGCTACTCCAGCTTTCTCTTGATTTCCATTTGCATGGAATATGTTTTTCCATCGCCTCACTTTCAGTCTGTATGTGTCACTAGGTCTGAAGTGGGTCTCTTGGAGACAGCATATATATGGGTCTTGTTTTTGTATCCATTCAGGAAGCCTGTGTCTTTTGATTGGAGCATTTAATCCGTTCACGTTTAAGGTAATGATATGTATGTTCCTGTGGCCATTTTCTTAATTGTTTTGGGTTTGTTTTTGTAGATCCTTTTCTCCTCTTGTGTTTCCCACTTAGAGAAGTTCCTTTAGCATTTGTTGTAGAGCTGGTTTGGTGGTGCTGAATTCTCTTAGCTTTTGCTTGTCTGTAAAACTTTTGATTTCTCCATATAATCTGAATGAGATCCTTGCCAGGTAGAGTAATCTTGGTTGTAAGGTCTTTCCTTTCATCACTTTAAGTATATCATGTCACTCCCTTCTGGCTTGTAGAGTTTCTGCTGAGAAAGCAGCTGTTAACCTCATGGGAGTTCCCTTGTATGTTATTTTTCATTTTTTCCTTGCTGCTTTCAATAATCTTTCTTTGTCTTTAATTTTTGCCAATTTGATTACTATGTATCTCGACATTTTTCTCCTTGGGTTTATCCTGTATGGTACTCGCTGTGCTTCCTGGACTTGGGTGGCTATTTCCTTTCCCATGTTGGGGAAGTTTTCAACTATAATCTCTTCACATATTTTCTCTGGTCTTTTCTCTCTCTCTTCTCCTTCTGGGACCCTTATAATGTGAATGTTGTTGTGTTTAATGTTGTCCCAGAGGTCTCTTAGGCTCTCTTCATTTCTTTTCATTCTTTTTTCTTTATTTTCTTCTGCAGCAGTGAATTCCACTGTTTTGTCTTCCAGGTCAGTTTTCCGTTCTTCTGCCTCAGTTATTCTGCTATTGATTCCTTCTTGTGTATTTTTTTTTTTTTTCAGTACACAGGCCTCTCACTGTTGTGGCCTCTCCCGTTGCGGAGCACAGGCTCCGGACGCACAGGCTCAGCAGCCATGGCTCACGGGCCCAGCTGCTCCGTGGCATGTGGGATCTTCCCGGACCGGGGCACGAACCCTGCATCGGCAGGTGGACTCTCAACCACTGAGCCACCAGGGAAGCCCCCTTCTAGTGTATTTTTCATTTCAGTTATTGTATTGTTCATCTCTGTTTGTTTGTTCTTTAATTCTTCTCGGTCTTTGTTACACATTTCTTGCATCTTCTCAATCTTTGCCTCCACTCTTTTTCTGAGGTCCTAGATCATCTTCACTATCATTATTCTGAATTCTTTTTCTGGAAGGTTGCCTATCTCCACTTCATTTAGTTGTTTTTCTGTGGTTTTATCTTGTTCCTTCATCTGGTACATAGCCCTCTGCCTTGTCATCTTGTCTATGTTTCTGTGAATGTGTTTTTTGTTCCACAGGCTGCAGGATTGTAGTTCAAAGTCCTTAATGTGTTTGAAACATTTATCAATCCATAGTACACCCCATAATAATGCATCTGTGTTTCCGGTTTATGACTCTAAAGCAAACTACACAGCTAGGCTGCCCAACTTCATCATACCTCATTCATGCTATGCCTAGATTTGTCTCAGTTACTCACTTGATCTTGAAAAAGTTTTACTGAAGAGAGGAAGCACCCAGATGTTTTTAATGTTACATATGTACTTCAAACTGAAAAACTGGACTCATGTCATTTTTTCCCATTTTCTGTTTGTTTGTTTGTTTTCCATAAAAAATTGAGATAATTAGTGACAGGGTCCTTATTGGAATGTGTGCTAGAGCCCCTTTGTGTGTTGTATGTGCTTTAGAAAACAATATAATGCTTTATTGGTAAGGGTGATACATACAAGTTTAAGCTGAAATTTAAAAGAAGCAAATCATTGCTTTAGAAAATTAACATTCATTTCACAAACTATTTTACAGCTGAAATAATGTTGGCTTTTATTTTTAAATGAACTAGAGGATATAATAGAGTGATGAGAGTGGTTCACATAAGCTTTTAATAGGATTCAGACATCATCTTCTCCAAAGCCTGCATATTTATTTATACATGTGGGTTGTCATAGTGCAGTTTTATAAGCTGTATTCTTGGCTTTTACCTTTATTTTTATTCACAGCAGAGAGGTAAAATGCCTTGAGACCCTTAGCAAGGAAAGGAGGGAAGAACTTTTAAAACCCCACAGCTGTCTCGTATTGGCAAATGAAGCAGTTGTTACCGTAAATCCTCTCTGTTACTTATTCAGGAATGAAGTGTCATGAATAATCAATTTTTCAGTTAGTAACTGAGAGTTAACAAATTATTACTATACATTAATGTTCAAAAAACAAGAATTAAATACTTTAATAATAAAATACATTGATTGAATGAATTTTGGTTCCTAAAGGAATGGGGATCATCAGTATGCAGTGTTGTCATCATTTGACTGTGGAAAGACAGGAGTAAAGATTAAAACATGATTCTTGTTAATAAAATGTTAATAGGATTGACATTTGAATGACGGGAGCCAGGGGGTGTGTGCATGTATGCCAGTAATTAATGTTAATGCCAGGCACTGATGTAAGTGCTTTGCATTAAATAACACATCTAAATCTCAAAACAACTCTGTGGTGTGGATACTGTTCACATCCTGATTTCACAGATGAGATGTCTGAAGCAAAGTGAAGCTGAGTACCTTGCTCAAGGTTACACAGCTAGTAAGTGCCAAAGATAAGATTCAAGGCAGCAAGCCTGGCTTTAGAACCCTGCTCTTTACCCCATGAGAGTGTGAGTGTGTGTGTGTATGTGTGTTACTTTCCACTCCTACATTCTGGTTTACTCCATGCATTTTGTAAGTGAAGAAGAGCTACACATAAGTTGTAAGATGGAATAATTGGAGTGATACCTACATGATGATGCTCATGATATACAAACTTTTTAGAAATGGCTAATGACTAGTCAATTTTAAGTGTTTTAGGAAAAAAAATTAGAATAAGCCCTGCTCAAACATGACAGGGATTTGGAAAGCTAGAGGGAAACATAGCTTGTTAGACAGGCAACAGTAATTACTATTAAAATGTCTACAGGAAAAAGTTGTTTGGAACTGGACATAGAGGAAACCCTAGAAAGATTTATGGGCATTGGCAGCTAGAAAAGTGTAATCTCCAGCATTGTTCCATAGAATGTGTTTTTCCCCTTCCTAATCCTGATTTAATATATTCAGTGTGGTTTCAGGATAGAAAATTAACTCGGCCAGAACAGAAGCTTTTCCTCATAATTGCTTGTATTTGAAAAGGCATGTTGAGGATCCTCTTGAGTAAAATATTACCCCTAGTCTGAAAGCAATCAGTAGCTCTTGCAACTGTTTATAAGCGAAATTTGAAATAAACAGCCTCAGTTCTTTTCACCGAAGTCCTCCTTTATAAAATTTAATACACTGAAGTGCAGTGCACCATGATACTGATGTATGACATACACCAGCAGTAAGCGTTGAGTTGTTCTTTTTTAGCCTTAATCCTATCCTGGTAGATTTTCAAGAATTCTTTGCTGCGTGATCCCAGTTTGGGGGCTAAGGGAAGCCATTTGGTTCTTTATGCCTGTGCATATAGCAGACAGTGTAGAAAAATAGCAGGCATGGAAGCCCCTTAAGATCAAATCTAAAGGCCAGCTATTAAGTGATGGTAGGTGGTGTCCAGGGATCTCTGGGGACTCACCAGAGAGCATGACGCCCCCTGCCACCTGGGTTTTGTTTGAAGTATATCTGTTCTAGGGTGGAGAAGATTTTAAAGTGCTTTATAAAATGGAAAACATGAAACACTGTTGAGGAATTGCTGTTATAAAGGATTAAACGAGCAGATGAAGTATTCTCGTGTTTGAAGTAAGCATTTAGTAGGAAAGATCGCTTCCCTCACAGATAACAAAGTAGGAAAGTTAAGTAAACCCAAGGGATGGCTGATCTCACTAGTATCTTTAAGAGAGAATGAGGGAAAGTGCTAGCCCTCATTTAATTGCACTTTTTCCCACTCTTAACTATGATAATTCCCAAGAGAAATGATGATCAGCTCACACTTAAAAAATATACACAGGACTCTAGGGGCTTTAGTTCTAGAAGACATGACCTAATCTTCTATAACCAACTCACAAAGTTAATGAGGCTAAGATTGGCATACATTTCCTCTTTTCAAGTATTAGATAACATTTTAAATAAGAGGATATGCAGCATAATCCCTAGAGTAATATTAACTCACGCTCTAAATGCAAGTTATTAAAGTGTTTCAAGATGCTGTTCCTCTGATCTGCCAAAGGTATAGCCTCTGAGCTACAGCTTTAGCATGTGGGTCTTAGTTTCTGCAGATACCAGACTTGTTTGAAAGGAATTGCACTGGCCAGGTGTCTTTTCTTTGCAATTTGATATTCTTATCAGTAGCTCTTCATCAGAGCCAGCATTTCATTGTCTAATTTGAGCCCTGACCAAGTGTCCTTCACCTTTATGAGAAGCACTAAACTGTTAGGACCAACAGAAGGCATCAGTGGCGTGGATCTCCACCGGGTCTATTAGGGCTCTTCACAGTGACTGCTAGACAGATGAATGCACCAAGAATGTCGCCTGCTTTCTTTGTGCCTGCACTTTATATGGTGCTGATATCACTGTGCTGTCAGTAATCTTAAATGGCTGAGACACAAGCTTGAAACAGCTGGAGGGTTTCGATATCACCAGTGTGCTTGGGTGAAGCACAGAGCAGGATGAGAATGTTTGTAGACAGATCAGAAGAAGTAGGAAGAGGTAAAGAAAGAAGACATCTAAGCATTTGATTTTTACGGACAGCACCAGGAGGCTGAGGCCTGTCTTGTCATTTTCATTCCATTAACTTCAGCAGTTAATACAATGCCAGGTCCATAGTTGGTGCTTAATAAATATTTGTTGAATGAACAAATGAATGAATGAATGGAGAGTAGCCTCCTGTTACTACTCTAGCTACCATCTAAGCAAACTAAAAACAATAACAAACATAACTAGGTGGAATGGGGAAAGGGTGGGAATCCAACTCATTTCATGTCTTTTAGGATGTAAAAGAGTCAGTCACATCTCTTTCCCTTCAACCTCTGATGCAATCAAGCATGAACTCAGAAATAAGACAGGGCTCGTAATATTCACTTTACACCTGGTAAAGCTGAATAAAGAGCATACTGTTTAGACCTGGACATAAAGTGGGCTTCCTTCTTCTTGCACCGATTTGAATTTACCTCCCTAGACTCAAAGAACATCTGGACAGCCAAAGAATGGATTATGACATGAGAAACATGATTGAGAAGAGAGAGCGCGTGATGTGGGAAGACTCCTAGAAAGCTCAACATGGTACATATATAGGGAACACTTTGCTAATTCTCCCCAGTCTGAGGAGCCAGTGAGGGAGGAGAGAGGCAGGAAATGGGAAGAGGAAGAATATGGTTCCCTCTGTACTTTCTGTCCCTTTAGATCAGGCATCAGTGATGAGACAAAGTGACTCATTCAACACTCATGGAGATTCACAGTCTAATGGGGTTTGGACATTTATTGAGTAGGTACTGTGTGCTAGGGACTATTGTACTGATCAGAATGATTTACAGTAACTGTGGAGTAGCTACTGCTATTTTCATTTTATAGATAAAGATGCTCAGGCACAGAAAGGTTTAGTAAGTGGGGTAAGATCTCACAGCTGGGAAGTGGCAGAGCTAGGCTTCAGTCCCAGGCAGTGATTCCTGAACCCGTGCTTCTTAATGACTACTATGCTGAAGGAGTTATCACCTATTATGGTAGTCTGAATAAAAGACTAGGAGCTCTTCCTAATTTGACAGTTACAAAGCAGTACACTGTAGGGCACTGAGGGAAGAAAGGAGGAAAGTATATATCTCCTTTTTTTAAATTTTCATCTCTTTTCCTATTTAGCTCTGGAAATAGATAACAGAGAAAAGAAGACACATCTTCAGAGTGCTCATTGCCTTTCTTAATTTACATTTCCGCTTCTTTGGGCCAATATTATTAAATTAAGGGTGTGGAGTCACAACTAGTTTCCTCCCCACGTTACCTGTATTAAAAGTACTGGAGTATTTGGAAAGCCAGCACTGTGCCCGGCTTTAATCTGAAGACTGACTGGATGCACTAGTCGGTGTAGTGTTTACATCCAGGCTTTGTGGAGAGTAACTACAGGGACTAGGAATGGGAATCCTGCCCTGAAGACCCTGTCATTTAGTTAAAGAAATGGAAACACACACTCAACACACACACTCAAAACACAAACAAAATTTAGACAGTTACAGAACAGCACATTAGAAAGTACCAACCTGCTTAAAAAGCAGGTGATCATGCTGTATGGGGTTAATCAGAGAAAACTTTCATTTTTTATTTTTCCATTAATCTGAAAGGGAAAAAAAATTAATGAGCCTTTAAAGTTTCAACTAGGGAACAGTTTATTTGAAACTTAGGTTGGAACAACCCATGCCCCCGCCTTTAGGAAGTTCTTGTCTCCGTATCACTCAAAACTGTTAAGACCCATTCTTGGGCACTAGCTGAACATCTCCAGTGGCTCCAGCAGCACCCGTAATCTGAGCATGATTTTTCCCACCAGAGCACATGAAGAGAGTCTTCAAAAGCACCTAAGCTACAAGGAAATAGCTTGCAGATCCGAAGTACCAACGGTTTTTACATCAGTGTAGGCTGGTGGTAAAATAAATGACTAAATGTTAAGGAATCATCTCTAAAATGCAGAATTACAGAGAAGTGCTTTGAGAGCTTCATACATCTGTGGAGATTTGTATCATCTCCATAGACATTTGAGATGCATCGAGGTCTTGATTGGTCAAGATGAACAGGACTAATGATCCCTCAGAAATCCAAAGGCTTCGTATTAATTACTTCTCAACAGCTGGCCATATTTATGGTACTACTGGGGATAAGTAGCTGAGTAAGGAAACTGCAGATTTAGAAGTGTCCCTAAACAATTTACCCTCCCTTCCCAGAGTTGTAGCTACAGAAGGAAACAGAATAGAAAAAATGTGGTTCAGAGCTTCCATGCTGAAAGCCAGGACATATTCCTGTTACAGCGGAGTTTCATTTGTTTTTGTCTTTCAAGTAAATTAGTTTTCAACATTTCAAAACCAAGAGATTCGTGGGATGAGCTGTGAGACAGTGCCAGACATCCTGAACTTCTTATAAAGAATGACATCTGTCCCTGGTGTTCAAAACAGTGCTGTCCTTAGACCATTCTGCTGTGATGGATAGTTTCTTTGCTGTCCATACAGCAGCCGCTAGCCACAGGTGGCTATCAAGCATTTGAAATGTGGCTAGTATGACTGAGAAACTGAATTTTAGATCTGTTTACCTTTAACTAACTTAAGTTTCTATAGATACTTATGGTTAGAACCTGTCACATTGGACACTGCAGTTCTGAGCAACCAAACAGGCTCCAGGAGTTATAAGGTCAAAGTAATAGATATCTGGGTTTCTACCGGCCTCTGAGATCACAGGAGATAAGTAGGTTCTTTTCTCATTTTTTGGAGGACATTTGTCCAGCCTCTCTTCCCCGAACTCAGACTCATATATCCAGCTGCCTACTTGACATCTTCACTTGGATGTCTAATGAACATCTCAAACCTGACCTGTCCAAGGTTTGGCTCCCTCTTTCTGCCACCTCCCTGCCAGGCCCCGTGTTAGACACTTCTAGTGCTCGTCCATATCGGGTTGTCCCTCTCCTTCTGGGGTCCCAGGAGGACAAGACCTCTCAACTTCATTGTAGTTAGATGACGCCACCTCTTCTGGTCCAGGGGCTCCGGGTGGAACCCCTGGACCAGAAGAGGTCACTTCCAAGCCAAAGCATGCAATTGCTGGTATGGTGCCCTGCAGTACTCTTCATGTTATATATGTCCCTAATAAAGTCCTATATATTCAGTCCCATCCTAGAGGACCTGAACTAACACATGTAGCCAAATTTATCTTTGAAAGATGCTGTTTTTGAATACTCCTCCTCTACATAAACTGACAGTCGATTAACATCAGATCTAAATTTCTATGTCTAGTTTTTAATAATTTGAACCCCTAAGGAGTCCAGCCTAACCAGGTCATCCTCTAGTCTTCTTGTCCACGAGGATTTGCTCAGATAATTCCACGTGCTGGGAGTACTCTCTGCATTTGCTCCATTTCGGGCTTCCCACAAATGAAGCTCCCCTTTCAGTACACACCCCACCCATAACTACTTCCTGATGGTGTTTTTTTTCCCCTGGGATAGAGCGGATACTCTGCCCACCTGTCTGTTCCTTCTCCACCAAGTCAGCTTCCAAGGCTGTGAATAACTATGGAATTAACATACCATTTCTAAAACAATTACTGACTTCACATGCTTAATTCTAAATGGTACTTTACTGATATTACTTAAATTTGTCTGGTTTTGCATGTAAAATAGAGATGATATCCCTCTAACAACTTTCCTATACCCTCTGGGAAATAAAGTAAGACATCATCCAGAGTAGGAATAATCTCTTGTTCCTGAAGGAAAGTACTCATTACTTAACAGAATTAGGATATTATCCAAATATTTATTGTAAAGTCACCTTTAATGACTTGAGAATTAATGGGAAAATAATGGATTCGATTTTGCTTTACTGATTTCTCAGCATATCTCTCTTCAGGTGGATTATTTTCTATTTTAAATATATCAGAATGTTTAAGTCATTTATATGAGCAAATCTAACAAAATAGTAAAATTAAGACCAAAAGCATGAGTTTTCATGGCTTTGTGACAGTCATTATCATGGAGTGGACCAGCTAAAAAATAGAAGAATATTTAACTTAAATTTTGTATCAATGAAAATGTCAAACTTCATCCAGATTCATAAAAGGTAGGGTGGTCTTCCATTTTTTTAACAAAATAATTCTGAAGTCTAAAACAATTTGGAGCATATTTTTACAATTAAATTCAATCAATTTTAAATCTCATTTCAATCTTTTCTGGTCTAGAAAAAGAGGTGAAAAGGGTAGAAGAAGGAAGCAAATCTTGATTAGTCTACCTTTTGCTTAGCAAACAGTATAGAAGGACATTTTATCTGCTGCTCAAATTTAAGCCCAAGAATGTTCTTGATTAAGTAACATATTCTGTGATTAAAGAAAAAAACATTAAAAAGTTTAAACTCCGTTCATCATCCTGTATTGAGCCTCGTGACCAGTTTTGATGGTTGTTATCCTAGAAGCCAGTAAGAAACATTCTTTCTCATTATATTAAATGTCCTTTAGGGACTGGAATCGTATTTGGAGATGAGTTTATGAATGGATACAACTGTAATCTTCCCTCCCAAACCTGGCCCTCCCCTAGAGGTGTTTGCCATCTCAGAGGACGGCACCATTGCCCGTCTAGCTGTTGAAGTTAGGCATCTGGGAGTCATCTTGATATTTCCCTCTCAGTCGTTCCCCACCAGGTTCTGTTGACTTTTACCTTCCAAGACAAGTATCTTTCCAGTTCAGTCTCACATCATCTCTGCTGCAGCTACTCTTGTCTCTCGCTTGTGCTCCTGAACTATCCTCCTGAAATTGCTCCTTCTGCATCCACTGTGCCATATACTCTTTTCCAAACCCTACAGTTCAATTACGGTGAACTTTTAAAAACACAAATTTAATTATGCTCTTGAATGGTGCTTTTCAAATAAAACCCATAATCCTGAGCTGGTTTACAAGACCCTATGTGGTCTACCTTCAGCCCACCTCCCCAGCTTTGAAGAGAGCTGTATTCTTTAGGAGTAGGCTTACTAGCATAAGGGGAATGCACCTAAAATAACAGTGGCTTTAACACAACAGAATTTCTGTCTTGCGTAAGGCAATGGGTGTGTGGCAGCTTCACAGTCCTTCGGGTTCTAAGCTTCTTTGATCTTGATGCTTTACCATCCTCATCACAGAGCTGCCACGTCATGGTCTAAAATGGCTGCCCCAGCTACACCATCACATCTGCATTCCAGCCAGGAAGGAAGAAATGGCAGGTCCCCTCCCTTCAAGAACATTTTCTGAATTTACCCCCATTATTCCCACTGTGTCTTATTGGTCAGAACTTACCCATGCACATGGCCATACCCATCTGCAAAGGAGACTGTTTTGGGCCGCCATGTGCCTAGCTAAAAGCCAGGGCAGTATTGTTTAGAGAAGAGGAAGATAGATTTGGGGGGACCACTTAGCAGTGTCTATTATAAGCGCTAAATCCTTATCTTCCAGAGTGAGATGTGAATCAAAAATAACTGATAAAGAAAAATCAAGAGAAAGTACATAGCATATTATTAGAAATATGGAGACAGATATTAGAGGAAATAGATAAAATGTTTGAAAGTGGTTGCTTCTGGGAGACAGGAATAGACTGGGGCAGGAGACTGCAAATGCATATTAAGCCTTATAGTACTGTTTGACTTCTTCCATGAAGAACAAATTTATTTTGAGAAAAATTACATTTTGAAAAGAGTTTTTAAAAGCATGGACTGAGGCCACGGTTGTGAGTACACATAAGGACTGGATGAGTTTACCCTGCAGAGCCCTTGAAGTTGTGTTTTTATTTCCCACCTTGCCAATTATCGCTCAGCCTTCAGTATTTATGCAAAGGTGTTGTTATATGCGTGAATATTGTCAAAGGTTAGAAGATCATAAGAATCAAGTTCAAGATATTTGGTCACAGGCGATTCCCCCATTTTTTCTATTACTAAATTAGGCCACCTGGGATATAAAATATTGATGAGGCATTAAATGTCTTTGACTTAGGCGTTTTGTCTTATTTTCCTGACCTAGGCTGATTTGTAATAGGTTGTCCAGGAGGATTTTTCTGATTGGCAGCAGCACTCCTCACTTGAAACCCTTTTCATCCTTTAGTGTCTTGTAGCAGGGAAGAAGGTAGGCACTGTAAACTACAACCTACAGAAGATTGCTTCATCAAAATATGCAGACACAGAGGCCCAGAATGAAGAGACAGAGAGAAATAGAACCTGAGGTGATGGAAAGCTAATTCTCTGCTGATCAAAAAGAAAAAAAAAATTTCATCTAAATGAAATATTGTGAGACTTGGGAAATGATTACCTGCTTTTCATGAGAAATGCATCAAACCTTAAAATTGCACACCTTAATGGGTTTTGTTTGTTAAATGTTTAGGCCAAGAGGAATTGTTGATAATAAGAGACAAAGGTCTGAAAAGGAAAATCTTCATTGGGCTTGTATTTAATCACTTTTTATTTTCTCAGATCTCAGTCACGTCATTATCTGGCCTCGGTGCCTACATAACTTAATTAGGGGAGTACAGGCAGTGATGGGAACAGGAGGGCAAAATGAAAGGGTAACAATTTGAACGGACTGTCTGCAGATGCCTGGTATGGGTGGAGATGAAGCCTATTAAGGACCTAATTCTAGAAGAAGCTCTTGACATTGATCATTTGTGAAAAGCAGAATTTTTTTCTTACCCACGTACAGGTTTTGTACACTTATGTCTACAAAGCTTAAGTATTGGTACATCTGATCAGCAGCTTGTAGAATTACTAACACCAAGTCACTCTGAAAGAATAGACAAGGTTATTAACTTTGGCAGAAAATGAAAATTTGGCCTTAATATACATGTGAAATTGAATTGTCTGTAGCACAAAGCTTTGGAAATTACCCATGCAAGATAAGAAAACTATCTAAATTTAAAATTGTCCTCAGTACCGTGAAAAGTAATTTTGCAAACTGCATTTTTACTGCATTGAAATCCATAAAGAGATTGGCTCTGTGAATTTAGATTTAGACAGAGGTTCAGTGTCTTCTAAAACTGGTAAATGAGATGGAAAATGTACTTTAAGGGGAGAAATGAGTTTCTGGAAATGCTGCAGGAAGGCAGGCTCCCTACCCCACATCCTTGAGTCTGCCCTGAGACTAGTCAGCTTCAGAGGAAAGGCTCTATCTACTGTGGCAGGCATTTGGAATGAGGACATGCAGACAAGGCCTCAATTACATATAGCAGGCTTCAAGAGTAGGATAAACAAATCAAGTAAAGCCCAAAGCAAAAGGCATTGGCAGCTTTTCTGGTTATAGTTCCTCAAGTGGCTGGGTCCTTGACAGTGAAAAAAACTGGGAAACTGAATATATTTTCTTAGATCTCAAATAACTTAATAGTTTTCTTATAATCCCCTGCCTGGAACAATACTGGGATAGAGGATTTGGTTACTCAACCTGTCTTCTCATGCAAAAAATGATCTTCTATATAAAGAAAAATCTAGTTTTTCATTCCCTAGTCTTTGAATTTCTTTAGTTCATAAGAACAAACATTTCTTGTTTATTATTAATTACATAAATTATTATTTGTAAAATAAATAGGTGATTATTTACCAAAGGTTGATTACCTATCATTTTAACCATCAAAAAGAATACATCAGCACAATAGCCAAGAGTGCAACAAGGATTAATATTAAACTTGGGTTTAGAGTTCTTAGGGTTCCTATTTTAATTTAGAGTTGTAATGATGAGGAAACTGAGAACAAGGAAGTGTCTGCCTACTGTTCTTAGAGCTGCTTAGTAATAAAGCTGAGTCTAGACTGAGGTCATCTGAACTTCCAGATAATTTACGTATTTGTTATAGCTTATCAAAAATCAACACTGCTGAGTAGACAGTACACCAAAATAATACAGTCAACTGCTCTTTCCTCATCTGTACATGATTTTCTTTTTGCTTTTCAGGTATTGCTGTGCTTTACTTACACCTCTATGATGTGTTTGGGGACCCTACCTACCTACAGAAGGCACATGACTATGTAAAGCAAAGTCTGAACTGTTTGACCAAGCATTCCATCACCTTCCTTTGTGGGGATGGGGGTCCCCTGGCAGTGGCTGCTGTGGTGCATCACAAGATGAACAATGAGAAGCGGGCAGAAGACTGCATCACCCGGTAATCATGTTTCTTTCTGAGAATTGTTATCTAAACATTATGCCTTAATTCTGTGTGTGTTAGCAAAAGAACACTTCATTGAATTTACTTTTCTCTGAGCAGTAAATCTTACTGCTGTCATTTGATCAATCACATTATTCCTGAGTTGTAGTTAAGGAACAACCATTATAATCCTTGTTTTATTGCAAGGTATAATGACACTGGGCTTCCCTGGTGGCGCAGTGGTTAAGAATTCACCTGCCAAGGCCGGGGACACGGGTTTGAGCCCTGGTCCGGGAAGATCCCACATGCTGAGGAGCAACTAAGCCCATGTGCCACAACTACTGAGCCTGCGCTCTAGAGCCCACAAGCCACAACTACTGAAGCCCGCACACCCTAGAGCCCGTGCTCCGCAACAGAAGAAGCCACCGCAATGGGAAGCCCGCACACTGCAACCAAGAGTAGTCCCCACTCGCCACAACTAGAGAAAACCCACAAGCAGCAAGGAATACCCAACGCAGCCAAAAAATAAATTAATTAAAAAAATTTAAAAAAAGAAGATATAATGACACTGAAATGTTCCAGATTAAACATCAGTTCCTTAGCATAAATGAGATCAAAAGCCTAATCATGTGATTACTAATCCAAGGTGCTATCCAGGATCAGTAATTTGAAGAAACATGGTGCACGTGCTGCAGTGGGCTGAGAGAGGCCTCCGAAGGGAACACAGAGTCAAAACTGCTTTGCTTACAGGCAAATGACATGCAAATCCAGATTTTCATTTTTAATGTAAATCAGGGCAACCCACTAGAATTTTGTGAATCATGAAGAATTATGAAACTTTTGTACAAATAAACTACAGTTTTTGCTTTAGTAGAGTTTATTGAACACTCTTTCAGAATTCTACTAAGAAATCTGGCTGCCATGCAACTCTTCATGCTGTGCTGTTAGGCTCCCCATAAGTATGCTAACATGCAGATAGTTGCAATTACAGCAGAGATTTCTTTGTTTTGTTATTTAATAGACTTGACTTTTTAGAGCAGTTTTCAATTCACAGCAAAATTGAGAGGAAGGTACAGAGATTTCCCATACACCCCCTGACCCACACATGCATAGCCTCCCCTGTTATCAACATCCTCCACCAGAGTCCACTTGCTGCAATCGATAAACCTGCATTGACACATCATAATCACCCGAAGTCTGTAGTTCAGTCTTGGCATTGTACATTTCATGGGTTTGGATAAATGTGTAATGACATGTATCCAACATTATAGCATCATACAGAGTAGTTTCACTGCCCTAAAAATCTTCTGTGCTCTGCCTATTAATCCCTTCTCTCTTCTTCCTAACCCCTAGCAACTATTGGTCTTTTTACTGTCTCCACAGTTTTGCCTTTTGCAGAATGTCACAGTGTTGGAATCGTATAGTATGTAGCCTTTTCAGATTGGCTTCTTTCACTTAGTAATATGCATTTAGATTTCTCCATGTCTTTTCATGGCTTGATAGCTCATTTTTTTTTTTAGAGCTGAACAATATTCCATTGTCTGGATGTACCACAGTTTATGTATTCATTCACCTACTGAAGGACACCTTAGTTTCTTCCAAGTTTCGGCAATTATAAACAAAGCTGTTAAAAACATCCATTTGCAGGTTTTTGTGTGGACATAATCCAGCTGTTTCTGGTAAATACCAAGGAGCATGATTGCTGGATTGTATGGTAAGACTATGTTTAGTTTTAGGAGAAACTTACAAACTGTCTTCAAAAGTGGCTGTGCTATTTTGCATTCCCAGCAGCAGTGAATGAGAGTTCCTGTTGCTCCACATCTTTGGCAGCATTTGGTGTTGTCAGTGTTCCAGATTTTGGCCATTTTAATAGATGTGTACTTGTATCTCATTGTTAGCTTAATTTGCATTTCTCTGATGACATATGTCTCGGGGCATCTTTTCATATACTTTTTTGCCATTTGTATATCTTCTTTGGTGAAGTGTCTGTTAAAGTTTAGCCCATTTTTTAAGTGGGTCTGGCAACATTTTAATTAGTGATCATCTCTGAGTTGACCATGGTTTTTGATTCCCACTGTTCATTCTTATAAATTACTGTTAGAATAGCATTATCATTTCTGATTTTATTTGTTGAGGATCCCTCTGCTTTAGAGGTTCACAAGCTAGTCTCATTCAATGAATCACTCTTAACTTTCATAAAAATAAATTGTAGTGGCCTTTATAGTCTATTATTATAATGCCAGCCTCTCTCAAAATATGTACAGCCCAATAGTAATAGTTTGGTATGTGAAGAATGTTAATAGGTATTAAATGAAAACAAGAGTTGTGTATTCAGACACAGTGGGGAAACACTAATTAAACAAAGTTACATATGTGCCTTTACTGACTGCTCAGAGTGTTCAGTAGCTTTTATACTTGGGGGAAACCCAGGGGACTCTAGGGAACAGAATTTGCCACGCTTGTCATGTAGGCAGCCCTTTTTCCTCAGGACATCTTCAGGCCTGTGGTTCTAACACTCTTTGGGGAATAATACCATATATTAATACTGGTTTATTATAAAACACTCTTAAGAGAGTAAACTAAAATTTCTTTTTTTTTTGATACCTTGGTATTGAAGGTGTTTTTCTTATTTATATCTTTTTTTTATTACATTTCAACAGTATTTTATTTATAGACTTGCTAAGGTTAAAAATATAAAATGTGGATATATGATAGGCAATAGCCTGTTTGTGGGTGCAGATTTAGTTTTTTAGATTTCTAGAGTTCATGGCAGACCAGAAAGAAAAAAAGAATTATTTGTAAATTACTTTCACATCTCCTCCCTTTTAAGGGAAAAATTTCTAAGTCTTTTCAGTTCAACTTCAGGAAATCCAACATTACTTGATGTCATCAACTATTTAATAAACCTACTTACTTGTTTTACTTTCTACCTCACCTTTTTCCTCACATCACACAGCCCTTTTATATCACAGACACTCATATTCTCCGTGTGGTGTCTGTGTTGTGCTCTACTGCCAGCATAGTATTTCATCTTACCATTCCTGTATTTGCTTAATATAGTGGTCTTTCAGAATCATAATCTTGAGTTTCAGAAACCAAAAGGACCTTTGGGATTAATGAAAGTCTAATCCTTAGACAAACTGAAATCCAAAGAAATCAGTTTCCCTAAGGTAGGGGTTCTTTGCTTTGGAATTTTGAGAATCTTAGGGCTTCCAGAGGTATATAGAAAACCCCAAAACTGCATTCAACATGGAGAGAACATTTATTACACTTTTCTTGGAGGGGTCTGTGACTCCCCAAAAGGAGTGTGTGTGCATGTGTGTGCGATCATGTTCAAATTGTCCTGCAGTTGTCTGAAGCAAGTGTTGGGGAAGATAATAAATAGCACTAGTTCTTCCTACTGCTTGATTTATACTGTCTGTTTTCTCCCTTCCTTCTATATAGAGATAGCTGGTGTCACTACACAAATAAAGAGCATTGCCTGTTTTGTGCCCAGTTAAGTGACTATAGCATATAGCGTGCTTTGGGGCCAGCACTTAGAGTGATGAAGCACTTTGGCTTTCTGGTCAGAAAATGTTATACCCTGTTTCTTTTGTAGTGTGATGAGTAGGAAAAGGACTTCTTTTTAAAAAGTTACAAACTTTTGATGACAAAAGGCAAAAACTCTCCCAGGAACACCCTGGGGAAATATTGCTAGGAGTGGAACAGAATTATCCTGTTTTTATATGTCTTTTTTCTTCCTTCAGTGACTTGCCTCTTCTAAAGATCAGTTGCTATTAATATCAACATAGCAAAACAAATAAATGGAGCTGCAATGATACGGGTTTGAGAGTTTCTGAAAACATATAAAATAACCATTTGATTGATAAATGCTGTCATTTCTTCATTTTATCTTAAGAATATAGCATGTAAAACATGGATTTAAAGTCCTGCTTTTAGTAATTGTCAGATCCAACTAATAAGTTTTATTTTTTATTTTTTTAGGGAACGTACCAACAGTTTTTTTCCTTTGTCTTTCTCTTTCTGACTTTGTTTTTAACGTTTATTGAAATACAGTTGATTTACAATATTGTGTTTCAGGTGTACAATAAAGTGATTCAGTTATATATATATAATATATATATATTCTTTTTTAGAATCTTTTCTATTATAGGTTATTATAAGATATTGAGTACAGTTCCCTGTGCTACCTAGTAGGTCCTTGTTGATTATCTATTTTATATGTAGTAGGGTGTATATTTTAATCCCAAACTCCTAATTAATCCCTCCCCCCACCCTTTCCCTTTTGGTAACCATAAGTTTGTTTTCTCTGTCTGTGAGACTGTTTCTGTTTTGTAAATAAGTTCATTTTATCATTTTTTTAAATTCCATATATAAGTGATATCATATGATATTTGTCCTTCTGTCTGACTTACTTCATTTATAATAATAATCTCTAGGTCCAGCCATGTTGCTGCAAATGGCATTATTTCATTCTTTTTTATGGCTGAGTAGTATTCCATTGTGTATATATGCCACATCTTCTTTATCCATTCATCTGTCACTGGGCTCTTAGGTTGCTTGGTTGCTTCCATGTCTTGGCTATTGTAAATAGTGCACTATGAACACTGGGTTAGATACATGCAACTAATGAGTTTTAATGAATTTAAATACAGAAAAAATGGAATACTTCCTTATTAAGTATTATTATAATGAGATGCACTGAACAATACTTTATTTTCGAGTATTTGAAAGGTACCTGCTATCAACTTCCCGGATGCAAATGTGTTTGGTTGCAAAATAATTGGTATGCTAGTTATATATCGCCACCTAGTGGTAATGCAGGTCATAGCATTGGCAAATAAAGGAATGGTGTTTTCTAATTCAGTGGTTCAAACACATTTTATTTAGGTGAGAACATCATTGGAGTTAATGCAATATGCAATAATTGTTTTTAGTAACTCCCACAGAGCAGTGTTTGTTTAAAAAATTGATAGTCATTTCCCTCTTTGAATAGTTCTTTCAATACCCTTTACAAAAATCAAGAGTGCTTTTCTATCTCTAAATTCTATACGGTTTGATACATTTATATTAAAACTCGATAATAAATTCCTATGAAAACTCTGAGATATTCATTCTGTTTACTACAACAGTTAAGTTTGTATCTAGTAACAGATTTTATTAAGTTCTCAACATTACTGAGCTGCCAGTTCTGGTGTGAGAAAAAAATAGAATTTTTCTTAATAAATGTTATTAAGTTATTTAAAAATATTAGGGGTATTGTTTGTGTGTGTGTGTGTGTGTGTGTGTGTGTGTGTATGTGTGTGTGTAGTATTGAAGTAGGAAAAAATGGTCCATAACCACCCAGATAACTCTGTTGGCACTGGGGGGAAAAAAGTCAATCAAGGTATTACAAGCAAATTGAAAGCAACCTCTGACCACTGTGGCCCTATTCCTAACATAACCACTGTTCCACTGTGAGTTAAATGCCTGCGTTTGTAATAGAGAAAAATGCATGAGCCAACATTTGCATATTTAACCAATTTGATTGAGATGCCTCCATTTGTTGAGATATAATATGGACAAATTTAACTTTGTCAGTAACTGCAACCAGCCAAGCTTTTTCAAACCCCTCTTTCCTGTTGGGGAGTAAGTTCCCTTAAGGATGCTTTCATAACTTTTTCTCAGTCATTGTTTCATAACTGTAAGCCCTTTTTACTCACTAAAATCATCTCATTCTGCTTATTTAAACATGTCGTCTTCATTTTTAAGCCTAAGTGTTCCCCTCCCACCACAGGCTTGTGGAAGTGGGGAGGGAGGGGTTGGGAGAGGAGGATTGTTTTCTCTTTCACAAGTACCTTCCTTTCAGAGTTAGGACTCTCTACCTACTGATGTATAGCCTGGTGGTAGCAATTGTTAGGTTTTTGTTTTCTTGTTTGTAGATATTGGTTGCCTCCAGAGATTAGAGGTAGGGGCTATATACCCTCTCAGCTATCACCTTACCACTGAGTAAATGAAGGCACAAGCAGTTAACCAAACTCTACCAAATGTACAAACATTAGGAAGAAGACACACACACACACACACACACACACACACACACACACGATTGGTCCTCTGCCCTGTTCTTGTGGCTCAGAGAAAGCCACATCATCCTTTGACCCTTCTTAGATCTTACTCATCAAACGGTGCTAGAGCCCGTACCATCTCCCAGATGTCCCACCCATCTTCACCACTCATTCCACCAATGAAATCCATTTTCTAACATTCCTTACTACACTTATTATCAAATCCTCTGGTGTAAATTTTGATAAAGTTATTTGAAGTGCCAAGTCTCTCTGAACGTTGATTCCTTACTAGAATACTTCAGATATAACCAATCACTCCAGGGATATGATTTTTGATACTTCAAATGCTTATTAACCATTCTTAGTATATAAAGTTAAATAATATACATACACAGGCATCGTTTATACGTAACTACTTTAAAAATACATTTTTAAATCAGAAGGGACCATTCATTTTATAGATGAGAAATTTAAAGTATAGAGATTAAATAGCATGTTTAGTGTCATAAACTACCTGGTGACAAGGTCATTTTTTTGGTAAGGCTAATGTCTTCTCATTACTGCTCTTTTCCAGAAATTCCCTGACTCTACCCCCCATACTTTTATAGTATACCAATATCATTTTGTCCAGTTTCACAAAAAATTAAATTGTTTTAATAATTTAAATGGTCTCACATTGAATTTATAGAATAATTGAAGGATAATTGGGATGTGCTTTCAAAATTTCATGAAAAATGTATGTGATGAAAAATGTGATGAAAAATGTAGAATAGCAAGGACATTTTCCCTACCTATCATATTTCCTGCCCCCCCCCCCGACCAAAAAAAAAAAAAAGGTTCATTCTCAGAGTTCAGACTGCAAGTACAGTTGCGTCCCTGAGCTCTTATCCCTCTGTGAGCTCCACCTACTTTCTGGTTCCCTGGTACTTCCCTTGTTGGTTCTCTGGATAGAAATCTGAGGCTTTGGTTATCCTACTCAGGCACACACTTCCCACGAATGTGCCTGCATCTTGGGAGTCAAGTGATGGGGAGGCTAGAAGGAGAAGTGAGGCAATGGGCCTTCCCTTACCCCCTCACCCCTGGGACCACAGCCCCTCCAGTCAATGAGGACAGGTCCCTCCCTCAGAGTTTTGGCTCCTGTTGCCTTGGCTTCTGCTGCCACCATGAGATTGCTTGTGGCCTAGGGAGTGAAAGAACAGAAAAATGCAAATAAAGAAAAATGAGGTGTTTTACCCACTCTCTCTGATATTAAGAGTTCCCCTTCCTGGTCTTTCTTGAGATAAAACTAAAGGGCTGGGGCTTCCCTGGTGGCGCAGTGGTTGAGAGTCTGCCTGCCGATGCAGGGGACACGGGTTCGTGCCCCGGTCCGGGAGGATCCCACATGCCGCGGAGCGGCTGGGCCCGTGAGCCATGGCCGCTGAGCCTGCGCGTCCGGAGCCTGTGCTCCGCAACGGGAGAGGCCACAGCAGTGAGAGGCCCGCGTACCGCAAAAAAAAAAACCTAAAGGGCTCTTGCCGGGACTGTCTCTGTCAGCACTTTGATGCCCACTTCCAGGTTTCAGGCGGCACTGAGTTCAGGCCAGGGAAATACCAGAGGGGAAAATGTGGTAAACTCACCACTGATTTGGGAGTACTTCAGATTCTGGTCATCCCCATTCTGCCAGCTACTGGTTAGTTTTCAGGGTTCTCAGTAGCAGCTTCACACATTCTCTCTAGGTTTTGGAGCTACACATACTGACTGGGCATATGCTTAGTTACTCCACCTGACCTGGAACCAGAACCGAAAACAACTTTTTTTTTTTTTGAGAAGTTTAACTGAGTCTATCAATAGGGAGCTAATAAATTATAATACATTCATTCAGTGGAATACTGTACAACTGTGATAAAGAATGAGATCACTCTGTATGTAATGCTAAGGAATGGTTGTCGAGATGTATTGTTAAATAACAGAGCCACAAAACACTTGGGGAAATATGTTTATAAGTAAGTATATGTATTCGTATATGTGCATACAATAGTTCTAGGAATATACAAGATACTGGTAATCCTGGTTATTTCCAAAGAGAAGGAGTAATAGCTGGGAGACCGACTGATCCCTTTGTGCTGTCGGTATGTGCTACCGTTTGTGGTAACTCAGGCTGCTATACAAACACTCCAGCTAGGCCAGATGACATATTTAAGAAATAAATCAAGCAAGGAGATAACTGGGGTGCAGCAGGCATTTCATTTTATGGAAATAGGCCCTTTGAGTTTTGCCTTAGTCCTTTCCTCAGACTGAATGTTATAATAGCCAGTGGGTCTTGGCTTCTCTGACCCCAACTGCTGGTCTCAGAGCATGCCTCCTTGAGGGGCTAGGGAGGCTGCAGGTGGTCCCAGCCACACTCATGTATTCCTTCATTCTTTGGACTTCTTATTTGTCAGTTCCATTGTGGGCTGAAGAAAAGAAATGTAGTTGATGGTTCATCTTTGAACCCTGATTATTACCCTTTGTGGTCTGGCCCAGCCCTCTTAGTATTTAAAGTATAACAATATATAGGTTATAATATGTAAGTATATTTAAATATTTATATTTTTTATTATATATTTAAAATAATATAATAATTCCATATATGTGTATATATATATTTGTGTGTGTTGTTTTGAACATATCATTTTTTAAGTATATATCTCTGCCTGGTCCCTTTTACATTATCTTAAGCATGTATTTTTATTCCCAGGCTAATTCACCTAAATAAGATTGATCCCCATGCTCCAAATGAAATGCTCTATGGACGAATGGGCTACATCTGTGCTCTTCTCTTTGTGAATAAGAACTTTGGAGTGGAAAAGATTCCTCAAAGCCATATTCAGCAGGTACTGCGTTTTTGTGCTTTTTGGAGTCTTTTTAGGATCCCACCTACTATCTGCCTAAACTATTGGTTTTGTTTCCCTGGTTGGCACATCCCAGGTAGCTGGAAGGTGAGGTGTATCTTAACCTCTGAAGGTCAGGCATGATCAGAGAACCAGCAGCTTCACTTGGAGTACTGTTGGAAACTGTATAGAGAGTGACTTGGACTAAGAAGTCCAGCTGCTCCATTTGAGAGTTTAGAGGCCATTCAGAGGAAACTACGGGCCAGATTTCACCTCCAAGGTGCAGGTGTTCCTCTCATATCTGAAGGAGCTTTGCTTTCCTTTGACAGGTGAATTCTTGTGAGCTGTAGTAGAAAGAGTTCAAAATCTTCCAGACTCTCCCTCTTTTAGGCAGAATAATCCCATGTGCTTCTCTGAGTACAGAAGCAAACTGTGCCCGTCCATGGCCATCAGGTGGTGTCGAATTTGCCATGTTCTCCAGTACCTCTTAGCAAAAAGTTCCTTGGCGCCGTTCTCATTCTTTCCTTATTTCGGTCAATTTCTCCCTGCAGATTTGTGAAACAGTCTTAACCTCTGGAGAAGACCTAGCTAGAAAGAGAAACTTCACAGGAAGGACTCCACTGTTGTATGAATGGTACCAAGAATATTACGTGGGGGCCGCTCATGGCCTGGCAGGAATTTATTACTACCTGATGCAGGTAAGAGGGGATGATGATGGAGCTAGAATTTGATTCCTGACTGTACTATCTAGGGTGAGAAGACAGGTGCTCCAGCTCTATTTTTTCATTCTGCCAACCACTGCATCACTCTCCTGGTAATCACCTGGCCTAGGTAAACAGGGACAGTGCTTGTGAAAGTGCATTTAAAGTGTGTAAACATAAAAGCCAGTGTGCTTTGAGATGATTGATTTGTAGGTGAGCACATTTGCCCACCTCACGCCGCTTGTGCAGACTAAAGTGTTTTGACCTATTCTTTTAGATGAAGTGCCTTCTGCTCTGCTCTTCTCTCAGCAGATGCCTTGAATTAGTATTATCCACACTATAAGGCACAACCCATTGAAACAAATTTCAGGAGTAAGAACAAAATCAGTAGAAAACAAAGGAGAATATGCTGCCTAAAGCTCAGTTAGAGAGCAAAACTAAGGAGCCTTTTCGGTGGATTTTGTGTAACTTACCTGAAAAATAGCTGAATATGCCATGCTCAACGGTTCTTCGGATCTAAAACTATTGGGGGACATCAGCCAAAGCCAAGTAGACTAAGGGCAAATAGAGTTTACTGCATCAAGCATAACCCGGAAAGGGAGGTCAGAAGAGGGCTTCTCATGAGAGCATCATTTCCAGGGGCTTGTTTAACTCTCCTTAAGGAGAAATCGGCACTTTGTGTAAGAATAAGAATTCATGGTAAAAGAATATTGAATTTTTAATGATGGTAAAGGTGCCCCCCTCAACTTCCCAAAGTACAATGTGGCATAAAGAAAAGTGTTTCATTGATATGTTCTACAAGAGTGGTTGGATATAAATACCAATAGCTGGTTGAGTAGCTGGCTGTAATAATGCAAAATCAACATCAGACCTATCCTCTCCCTATAACTAAACAAGGACAACAAAGCTGAAAAACAGGGTTATTATTGCTTTTCAATGCAGAGTCACTGAATGTTAGTGGCAGTAGGAGACCAGCTCTTGTATTTATTCTGCACTTCTCAATTCAGAGTTTTATAATTAGGGGTTTTGACAATTCTGACTTAAATCCCTTTACTTTGCTGGCACACTCCCTTGTTGGCTCTCTATTTCCAGGAGTAAATATAGATTCTTGAAAGTTTTCGGGAAAGAAGAAAAACCTTGAAGTTTCAAGGTGAATTAGAATCACATGTTAATGACTGGATGGCCTCATGACCTTTCTTTGAAGCAGATCATCAGGTGTCTTACCCTCTGCCTCCATGTGTTGGTTGTAGTAAGAAACCTGGAAACCCAAGTATTGAATTTTCCATTTGCACATAATTATCTATTTGAAATGATTTAATTTTTAATCCTAAAAGTACATTCTGGTAGGTGCCTATGTATCAACATAAAACATTATTTTTAGGCCATTTTGGATAACTTCTGCAAGTTTGAGGAGAATCCAGTCATTCAACTCTAGAGTTTTAAACTGAGCTTGAACAATATTCTTTGGGTAAAGTGAAATCTAAATGTGCCCTAAAGAACTTCGTTGCGTGTTCGGTATCTGTGAGCGCCTTATGGTCGGTATCTCCTCATTCCCTGCCGCCTCTGCCTGTGCTTCACAGCACTGCCTCCCTCTCATCCCAGGTGCTCGCCCCCTGCCTGGCAAAGACAAGACTGAATTTGTTGTTTAAAGAAGTGTGAGGTGCATTGAATTAAGACCAGGACCAAAAAGAGAAACTAAAACTTGTATCAAAAATGAAGGCTCATATGCCATATGGCAACGAGTCCTATAAATCCATACATTGTTGTATCAAAATAATCCTTCGTAAGTATCAGTCCCAGATCTTTTGCAGAAAGGCTTAATCTAGAGTCACACCAACGCGGGATCTAGATCCCAGGTCTCCCAACTTGTTAGCATCCTCTCCTATTGGAAATATCACCTATCACTTCTCTAAATGCAAGTTGTGCCTGGTTTGTCTAATGCATCTCTTTGTGGTCTTTAAAGTGTATTTAAGGTATCAGAACCTTAGGAAACTTCTCATACACTCACATTCTTAAGCATTGGCTTTGGAAAATTATTCATATGTATATAGATAACAATAAATATCGAAAAATAATACGTACATAAGGCTCCAAGTATTAACTGATAGCCCAATTTTAGTTTGGACCAATAGGTAAAAAAATTGGATGGAATCCAGAACCTCTTAATGACTTTCAGTTCATTTCGGTCATGTTTTCCTTCTTATTTAAAACTCATCCCTGAGCCTTAGGAAGGTCTGTTTGTTTCCGCAGAACTGATAATTCCCTTTCTTGTTTTTAGCCCAGCCTTCAAGTGAGCCATGGGAAGTTACATAGTTTGGTCAAGCCCAGTGTAGACTATGTCTGCCAGCTGAAATTCCCTTCCGGCAATTACCCTCCTTGTGTGGACGATACTCGGGATCTGCTAGTCCATTGGTGCCACGGTTCTCCTGGGGTAATCTACATGCTCATTCAGGCCTATAAGGTACCGTGAATTTTCTCGTTTTTAGAAATAAATTGGAAAACGTAATATAAAATTCTATAACTTAAATTAGTTTTCTGTATAATTCTTGAACAATATGTAGACAAACCATTTGTTGGACCTAAAATCACTTTGCTGTATGGATTATAATTAATTTTCACAGTATCCATCTGTACCACAGCACACATTATTTCATAGAACAGGGGACTGCTTCACGGACAGGTAGAGGAGCCAAGATTAGCATCAGTGGCAGAGCCAAGATAAATATCCCAGGAGCTCAATTAAAAATAGAAAGAATCTCCTTGGGCATTGCTGGTGGGATGTAAAATGGTAAAGCTACTGTAGAAAGCAGTTTGGCGGTTCCTCAAAAAATGAAACACAATTAACATATGATCCAGCAATTCCACTCCTAGGTATATATACCCAAAAGAAGTAGAAACAAGGTTTCAAACAGATACTTGTACAGCAGTGTTCCACAGCAGCATTATTCACAGTAGCCAGAAAGTAGAAACAATCCAAGTGTCCATCAACAGATGAATGGATGGACAAAATATGGTGGATACATACAATGGAATATTATTTAGCCATAAAAAAGAATTAACTTCTGATCCATACTACAACATGCATGAACCTTGTAAACATTATGCCAAGCGAAGTAAGCCATATCCAAAAGGACAAATACTGTAGGATTCCACTTATATGATGTGATGGTTAACATGAGGTATCTAGAACAGGCAAATTCATAGAGAGTAGAATAAAAGTTACTAGGGGCTGGGAGGGTGAGAATTATTGCTTAATGGGTACGAAGTTTCTGTTTGGAATGTTGAAAAAATTTTGGCAATAGATAATGGTGATGGTTATACAACATTGGGAATGTAATTAATACCACTGAATGGTCCACTTTAAATGATTAAGATGATAACTTTTATATCTGTATTTTACCATAATTTTAAAAATTCAAATATCACTTCTAAAAAGCATGCTATGACAGAGCCATAATCGAAGAAGAAAAGGTTTTTCTTTGAGGGCAAAAAATGGAAGTAAACCAAGATATCTATGTTCATTGGTGCCCGTTCTACAAATTACAAATCTATAGACTCTAAATAGGGACTGGCATCTCATGGTCGAAGTAAGCGTTTAGTATATCAGATTTTGCCTTCAGGAAGTTAAATATAATGCACAAACTTTTAAACTGTCTTATTCTACTTCTCTACTGCAATCAGATATTAAAAATGTCAGGAATTCCCAAGCGGTCCAGTGGTTGGGACTCCATCCTTCCACTCTAGGGGGCACAGGTTCCATCCCTGGTCAGGGAACTAAGATGCCACAAGCCATGCAGTGTGGCCAAAAATAATAATAATAATAATATTTTTAAACCTTTGATCAAGATATAGGAGGCCACAATAGATTGTTAAGATGTATCTATTTTTCTGAAAAGTATAGTGTTTTATAATCAAATCAGTTTTTGTAATCAGTTTGATAAACAGTTTCTTCTCCAATGTATAAAGAAACTTTCTAGTAGTGAAGGGTATCATTGTTACAGAAAAGACAGTGTTTATTCTTTGGAAATTGACTAACGATAACAGCAAGTTGCAAGTAAATAAGGCTACTTCACCAATAACACCCGCATACGCAAACATACATACATATAAAACTTACACCATGCAGACAAGGTCATGCCCAGTTATGTATTTAAAAACAAAAAAAACCTAGTGAATTCTTGTAATTTGTCCCCACCGATAAAACACATCTCTCTGTCTCTGTATTCCTACCCTTTCTTGCCGAGGCACCTCCCTATCTCCTCCCTTACCCTGTCTCCCTTTCTCTCCTATCAGGAAGGAAGGTCAGTGGAGGTTTCTTTTCTATCCCTTGTAATAAAACTATGTCCCCTGACTCTGCAGGTGTTCAAAGAGGAACGGTATCTCAATGATGCCTATCAGTGTGCTGATGTGATCTGGCAGTATGGCTTGCTGAAGAAGGGGTATGGGCTGTGCCACGGCGCTGCAGGGAATGCCTACGCCTTCCTGTCGCTGTACAACCTCACGCAGGACGCGAAGTACCTGTACAGGGCCTGTAAGGTAGGAGTCAGAACCGCTGAACAGAACGCACCTTTGCACAGGAGGCTGTAGAAGTGTCTCTAGTTAATCTGATTTAATTCATTTATTTTTTTAAACCATAAGTCTATAGAACAAACACAGTTTAAGAAAAACCTTCAAAAGCTATTCAGTTGGTCATTTGTAGAGATGTGGATGGACCTAGAGAGTGTCATACAGAGTGAAGTAAGTCAGAAAGAGAAAAGCAAATATCATATAATAACGCATATATGTGGAATCTAGAAAAATGGTACAGACGATCGTATTTGCAAGGCAGAAATAGAGACACAGACGTAGAGAACAAATGTATGGGTACCAAGGGGGGAAGGGGGGGTGGGAGGAATTGGGAGACTGGAATTGACACATATACATTATTGATACTATGTATAAAATAGACAACTGATGGGAACATGCTGTATAGCACAGGGAACTCTACCTAATGCACTGTGGTAACCTAAATGGGAGGGAAGTCCAAAAGGGAGGGGATATCTGTATGTGTGTGGCTGATTCATTTTGTTGTGCAGTGGAGGCTAACACGACATTGTAAAGCAACCATACTCCAATAAAAAATTTTTAAAAGGGAAAAGAAAATGAGAGAAGAGGGCATTGGTGGGGCAGTTCTATAAACAGGACTGCCTTAGTTGGTTATTTAGAACTTTGGACTACCCATGTGTCATTAAATGTTTTGCTGTGGAAGAAAAAAATTTTTAATCAAAAAATAAAAATTTAAAAAGCTATTCAGTTGAATTAGCTTTTTTTTCTTTTTAAAGGACATAAATCTACTCAGCAGCATTTGTGGTGGGGTTGGAAGAGTGCTGGGAGATGTAAGGTGGTTTTGTTCCTTTCTTTCTTCTCTGATAACCTTGGAGACGGCTCAGACAGCTCATTAAATTCCTCCCATGCTTCATTCGTACTCTCTTTTAGACCGTCCATTTCTCTGCATCAGCCCCTTTCTCTGCCTTGAAGATAGTTTTTGACTTTCCAGAGTAAATGTTAGAGACAATCTCTGTCAACTTTTAGGGGTCTCTAGAAGAAATCACTTCAGTAATTTAACTTGGTCTCATTTTCAGTTCGCTGAATGGTGCTTAGATTATGGAGAACACGGATGCAGAACACCAGACACCCCCTTCTCCCTCTTTGAAGGTATTTTTCACACGTTACTTACTTGCCTTATAATATCAGCATCTGCTTCTCTGCTTAGTAATTAATGTATCTTAATTTGAGTTTTGTCAACAAATTAATTTCATAGTTATTTCTTAAACTGCTTCTTTATTTCCTAATACAATAACTCAGTATTAAAAATCAGTTCTTTTATGGACCACCATGGACCCAATAATAGTAGTTATGGTGACTACTGTTTATGGAGCCAGGCACATGCTGGGCATTTTGCAGATGTTATCATAAATCATCGCAGCAAAAATCTACATTATTCCTCATGTCACAGATGAGGTTCCTGAGGCTCAGACAGGTAAATGGGGCCACGGTGAAGGAGCTCACATATGGTAACTGGCAGGGCCATGCCTTGAACTTGTCTGGCTCCGCTTTCCCTCCTGTCTTCCACCTGGGTAAAGAGGCTGAGCCTCTCACTCGTGATCTTGTCTAACAAGCTGCAACATATATAAACAGGTGCCCACTTCATTTAAATCATTTAAGTTAATATCATAATGTCGTTTATGCTACAAAATGAAGCCAGTCTATAATACATCATCATTTGGTGTAATAACTTGTGCCTCTTTCTTTTCCTTCAGGAATGGCTGGAACAATTTATTTCTTGGCTGACCTCCTAGTGCCCAAGAAAGCCAGGTTTCCTGCATTTGAACTGTAAGAGGAAAGTCCCCCCAGTGCAACTCACTGCATGAGCCTTTCTGTATATCATACCTGGGCTAAAGCAACAATAGAGTCAAACTGTGTACTTGATTTAGTTGATTTTTTTTTTCAGAATATGTCTTTAATTCAGTTCCTTTTTTATTATTTACTTTTATTTTAAAATATCCAGGGAAATCTAAATTAACTTCAGTTTATCCTAAAGGGAGGACAGGTGATATATGTACAGTATTTTGAGGGCATATATGCATATATTTCAGAACTTGGAGGCAGTCGTATTCTTACTAAAGCTTATGAATATAACTGTTACAGTTCTAAAAATGTTTAAAAAAACTAAATGTAGATAAATACATGCTTATCGCTGGATATTGACCTCCACCTCTTCCCTTTAGTATTTTTTTTTTATGACAGTTTTATGACTTTGCTTTTCTCTAAGTGGTTGATTATGAAAGGGGACAAAAATATAACTATATGCTTCCAGGGCAAAAATTGCAAGAGTTGCCAACTGGGCTAGGGACCTAAACACCCTTTTTCAAATTCACAATGCTTATTTAAACTAGAGATAAACATACTACTTTCAAATTTGCCTCTTTTTGTTAGTAGAGCATCCAGGCTCTATAATCCAACATCTTTATCGAAAACTTCTGAAATGTGATGGTCATTATATGAAAATTCTGATTTGAAAGTTATTTCAAGATAAGCTAACAAAAAGTTTGTTTTCTCCAAATAAGCTAGTATGTTTTGGAACTACTTATGTATGTTTGTTTCTTCTTTGGGATTAGTGTAAGATCGGGAAATGAGATTTCTGTGTGTAAATATATTATGACCTAGGCTTTGAGTCCACCCTTTCTGACTGACCTTCTAAATTCTGATTTGTGTTTTACTTACTTTGCAATGACTATGCTTTATAAAGCGTTGGCTGCTTGGTACAAGCCATAAGATATTTTCCTTCCTATCTATCTAGATGTTGATCTTTTCACTAAATAGTAGAGCATTCTACTTGTTTAAAAAGGGGGGGAGGGCTGCTATATTGCAAAATCGCTAAGCTTTCCATAGAAATGCTGGTTCCTGAGAAGGTATTATCCAGTGATTATTCTTAGAACAAATGGCTTTTGTCCCTTTGCATAGCCTAGGCTTTAACACTCATCCATTTCTGAGCCCTCAGGATCGGGTACTGATAAGGTAGGTGAGGAATCCCTGGTGCTTCAAATTCTGTACAAGTGTTTTGACTCATCAGCTCCCATTCCTCCTCCTTCCATTGCTGACTTTCCCAGGCTTGTTTTGTCTTTTCTATGTATTTTGACTGATTTTGAAACATTTTGCAGCTTTTAAGAAAACAGGCTCTAAGAATTTTTAATGTGCCTATTTCACAGCTTTCTCGGTCACAAAAACATGCTATTTTTATTGGAACTTTGAACCAAATCCCCACTGAGTATATGTTGGTTCCTGTGGATAGCAATCCCCTATTCTTTTCCATTTAGCACCAAAATAGCTAATATTATTGGCAATTGCCTGACCCTTTAAAGGCTACTGACAGTAGGATCTAAAACACAGCCCACTGCTCAGTTCCCAGGATTAGCTTATTCCTCTGTGACTCATGCTAGTCAGGGACAACCTTGTGCCTCTCAGATTTTGAAGTGTTGCTGGCAAGCTGTGTGCAAGCTGTGCCTTTCTCGTGAACATTTCACATGAACAGTGTCAGCATCCACAGGAAAGCTAACCTGCCTTTGGATGGGTGTCCAGCTTGAAAGAATAGACCCCGTTTGGTTTAAATGTCTTACTATACTGTACCTGCACTTTTAGCTACTATAGTTACTAACCAAGGGAAAAAGAACAAAACACTTTCTCTTAACCAGAGGAGACTGATCACAGTGCTTCAGCAAACATCTTAATTAATTTAACCCCAGGAAGACATCAAGGCAGGGAGAAGAACATTTTGAATAAGATTCTTATTCCTATTTGGATCGCTGTTTAGCTACTGCCATCCCTTAACAAATTTATCAATGCAAACACAATTCAGTTTCCATTGTTTACTTTAGCTTTGTAAATTATTAAACTGGCAGGATTTTATATTTGTGCCATTGTTTGTTTTATTTATGTTTAAGAGCTCAGAACGTTTGATAGGATTTTAAACTCTGGGCAAAGGCTATAAAACTTAGACTAATACCCTAACACCATGGTAGAAACTGAAATTTTTACACTAGTTTCTTAGTTTTGAAAGGAAGACGCATCATTTCAGTTCTATTTCTGTTACATCATTTTTCCCTCAGATATTTTTCTTTTTGTTAGAAAACAGGACTAGACGAAAAACTGCGCAAAATTGCTTCCCAGAAAACTCAGAAATATCTTTTATCTCCATGTAAAGACTAGGTAGTGAAACCTTAAAACCTTGTCAAGCCGTATTCATTTATCCTGTCGTGTGTTTCTGTGAACGTCACGATCAGTTATTTACATCAGTCCTATTGGTCCCATCAAGAAGTCAGTCTTTAATCCTTAGAGTCGTTTGACCCTCTTTCATCTTTGATGTCACTTCCAATTATTTGGCATCAAAAGCCTTCACGGTAGGTAGAGTTTTAGGTAAAAGCGGCCGTTTTCTCTCTTATTACAACTTCGCCGCATAACTTGAGAGGTATACTTTGCTCATAAGTCCTCAGGTTAATTGGTGTCTAATCTTATAATGCCCTGCCTTCTCTTGACTGAGTTTGAAATACAAAACGTGAAGAGTAAACATTAATTCATCTACTCCTTTGGCTACTTGAACTCATCTATAACCCTTTGTTATCCATACTCAATTCTGACTTCACCGCTGCTCCCCCTAAATAGGTCAGAGCACCCCACTTCTGTATTGTTAAGCTGTAGAAGAACTGTTTCTCTCCTACAGGTACAAAACAAAGTAGGATATTCAGGGATCCTACGCCAATGTTATACTGCCATTTATTGGAAAGGGCTGGAATTGTATGTATTTCTGTGTTCCGTAAAGGATTTGACTTAACTGGTTCTCAATAAAATTTTATTAGGACCATATATTGTCATGTGCTTCTTGTTTGCTTTGGTTTAAACTTAAGAAATATATTTCTTCAATGGCTTTTTCTTTATGCGCTCATTCCCTAGGGTTTGTCCCTGACTTTTTCTTCTTTGTTGGGTCAAACAAGATTTGAAGTACTTCATGAAGGTAAAAATTTATTAGAGGAAAATATTTAAAAATCTGATCATTATAGAATTAGGAAGAATCTACTAGGCTTCAAGCAAAGCAGTATATCAACCAGCTCATACATACGAGAATCCACTCTGAGGTTAGTAACTAAAGGTCTCATTCTAGAAATCGATTTCCCTGCTGACCAGTTCTGAAAGGAACTTTGACTAGAGGGGGAGATTAAATGGGGCATAATTATAAAGTGTATGTGCAGATGTTGGAAAGGAGTTCTGCTGAATCACCTGGCATGAGTGTACTACTTCTTTTCATGACACAGCTATTCAGTGTCACTTAGCACACCAAAATTTGCCAAATTATAAAATACTTGTTTCCATCCCCACATTACATTTTGCCCCCTGGTACATATGATTAAAATGCCTTTCATTCCCCTTGTCAATGGTTTGAATGACTCACAACACTAAGGATAAATGCACAGTTAATTTTATTTTGCTCCTTTGAGTAAAGGTATAGATGATGGCATCACATCTTTAGATGTGAAGGGGGTGTGGAGAGGACAGTGCTTTGTAGAGGCCACCCAGAAACCCCAAAGTGATGCTTGGAGCATTCTCCCTAACTCTCCACAAGATTACATTTCAATTGGTAAGGACAGCTAGCTCTGCTCTCAGGTTTACCATTCCCTGGCTCATCTTCTACCAGAAGAAAAATAATGACAAGCACTTTAAGTTGCACCACAGTTGTAACCTCATGAGCAAACAAAACTTGAAGAAGTAATTCATCTCCTGCGACTTACCTATAGTAGTTTATTTTTTCCTAAACTTTGCATTAGAAAAGGCCTTTGCCTCCCTGCTTCTCATAGTCTCTGAATAGAATAATAATTGTTGTGTCATTTCTTCTTTCTCAAGACAGTTCCCACTGTGGATTCAGTGTCATTATAAAGCCTCATGTATTCTCTACTCTTATAAGCATCATTTAAAGTGAGAAAAATCTACAAGTCAGTCCCCTGATAATTTGCTTTCGCATTGTGTTTCCCATTCAAATTCGCCCTCTTACTTCTGAAGCTGAGGGTCAATTAACGAGGCAAGAGAACACTGGGCTTTTTTACAGTGGAGAGCGTGTTGGCTTCATTGGTCCCATTATGTAAGCTTTCCAAACACTATTTTCTAGAAGCCGTGTGCTAGCACATCCTCTGGGACTTCTTGACAGTTCTGTGAGTAATGAAAGCAAGCGGCAAACACAGTCAGCCAAGAGGTGAAATAACGAGGACAGATGAATGGATGGTAGCAGGACTGCCGCTGATAGTCAGCCAGTTTAATTTCACATTTCTACATTATGTTAACTCTTCATCCACATGCAAATTACAACCATGGTGACGTTACATCTGCAGCTAACGTTCTGTAAGGCACTTAGTCATTGTGCAGGGAAAGGCAGGACTCTTGATAAATCAGTTTATAAAGTAGTGTCACAGTTACCTAATATCTCTTCTCTAATGGAGCTGGGATATTGAGAAAGGTATTTGCAACCGGAAAAACCCTGATATGGCTCACGGTGAAAGTTGATGGTTAATATTGATTGTTCTCTGAGGATATGGCATTCAGGAATTAACATCACCCCCTTGCTGGTATTATAATCCGAAGTGCTGGCACTGTTTATATGCTGCAGACATGCCATTTTATTTAATAATGCCATGAGCAATGCTTTAAAACCATTTTATCCCCCAAATTCAATGAATGTGTATGTTGCATGCGAGACGCCTGGCATGGGATTCTGTGTGCATAAGATATACATCCCCACTCTGACAGCTCAGAGTCTGGTGAAGAAGACAGGTAAAGAGACAAGCAATTACAAGGAAATGTTTTCTAATATTCCCGTTAACTCCCCAGTTAACTCCCCAGCTAGTCTTTCCCTTGTTCCACAACTTTCAAGTACATCCAAGTCTCTCCTGTGACCCATGTTTTCTGGCTGTATTTGTAGATACTGGAGTTCAGTACTCCTTCAGAGAGAAGGCACTTAAAAGCCACTCAGGCAGTGCAGAAGCACTCAAGAGTTCTTTCATGTGGACCACCTTGGTGACGAGCAAGGCGGAGGGAAATCTGAGAACAAAAAGTCACTTGCCCCCAAAATTGCTTCCGCTTAGTTGAACGACTTCTCAAAAACTCCCAGCATTAGGTTAGTTAATGATTTAGGTTAAATCCATTTCCTTTAGGAATCCTGTAAAAATGCAAATATTTTTGAAGAGATAGTTCATCCATCTGTGATATATCGCACCTTTGTAAATGGTTCATGACGTAGCAATTGACTTGAAGAACTTTAATCCAAACAATGTTAATTGTACTGCTAGAATATGATAGGTACATCATTTAGCTAGGATTAGGAAGATAAGGTGATGCATGCTTTCAGCCAAAGACTCAAACAAAAGACTGTTGAAATCGGGAGATAGATATAAACAAGTGATTGCAATGCAATTCGGAACCTCATCAGGACTGGCTTTTAGTGAGTAATCAAAGGGGGAAGATAGTGTGTGAGAATCACGTAAACTTGTATAAAGAAACATTGCGGTCAGGGCTTCACCACCATCTACGCATACAAATCATTGGGAATCTTGTTAAAATGATTCTAAAATTCCAGTGTGATGGGACCTAGGAGTCTGCATTTCTAACAAGCTCCCAGAAGATGCCCATGCTGCTGGCCACAGAGCCTTTGAGTACCACGGGACTAGATAATGCACCATGGAATCCCGACTCAGTACAGAAGAAGGAAGTAAATTCAGGAGTTGGCTGATGAGTTGAGAGAACTGACGTTTGTGATCAAAGAGCACATGCACTAGTAGCAAGAGCGTGAAAGAGCTGGAATGATTGGAGTCTGATTTCTGATGTGACACGATTCCAAATAATGTCAAGGCAAGGAGTACAGTCTTGAGGTGATCAGTTTTCTGTGATAGTGACTGTAGCAAGTGAAAGAAATGGACTTGGAACAAATATGTGTTTATAATTTTAATGGAAAAATTGCCAAGGATTTGGAATCTTTCAATCCAAAGAGTCATAACCTTCTGGTAATATGAGAATCATGTGGAAGATAATCTAGACTAAATAATTAATTTGAGTCATCTGGAATCAATGCTTGTATGAGGAAAATTAGACCCTTCTGCCCTTGTTTAGAATTTAGAAGGAGCCATGATTAGCCAGCCAACTGTTAAAGGTGTTTGAATAGAAAAGCAGATCAATCACATTCCTTTCTCCATTTTTTTTCTTAGCGTGTTCTGAGTAGTAAATGTACACCAGAGGCGTCATCTACCCTTACTTGCCATCATCTGTCATTTGCCATGTTTCCTAAATGAGAATTTCATGAAGTGATGTGGGTCTGTAGTGCCACAGAGGTCATCTATACAGGGATACTTCAGTGCATAAGAACAGGGCTCAACCAGGAAGCTTAGAAACATCATTAGAAACAGGAAAAACCCATTAGTTCTCAACTCCTAAACTGAAAGGCTTATACAAGTGAGTCTGGTCAGATACTCTTGTTCACATAATCGTCTTCCCTGCATGTTCTATATGAGGAATTGATCCAAGATTAGATGACTCACATAACCAATGTATTTTCTACCACTTATTTCAGTGAATGGACAGCATGTTTTATTTTATCTTTCACCAGTTCTCACCTGCCCAGTTAAAAATGTTTCATTCACACATAACCAATGCATTTTCTACCACTTATTTCAGTGAATGGACAGCATGTTTTATCTTTCACCAGTTCTCGCCTGCCCAGTTAAAAATTACTTTCATTCACACATTATTGAAATATGTTAAAAGAACCTCTGTAGCTCTGGCTTTGATGGTCTTTTCTTCCGTTTCCTTGAAAAAGCCAAATTTATCATCTTTCTACCTGTCATTTCTTCAAGTTGACCCTTCTGCTGAGTTTCCTAATTCAGTTAATGATGTTACTAACTACCAGGGTGCTCAAGTCAAAAAGTGTGAATTAACATTCTCAGACTGTTGGTTTCCAAAGTGCAGTCTCTGGCCCAGCAATGTTAATTAGCATAACCTGGAACTTGTTAGAAATGCAAATTCTAGGACCCAACAAAGACCAACTTAAGTCAGATATGCTGATATAGAAAGCAATCTGCTTTAACAACCCCAGGTGATTCTGATCACAGTCAAGTTTGAGAAAAATTAAATTTAAAAATAATGAGGTTAACATTATACTGTAGACATTTAATTTAAAATTTAGTGGTTTCAGTTTTCTGTTTCCTTGTATTTTAGAACACACACACCTATCTGTAGGCCCATGAAAAATACCTAGGCCCAAGGTACTGTGTTATTACCTAATGGGCAAAATGATACTGCTCTGGTTGATCCCCTCCACAAAGATGTTCTTGGAACAAACAAACCCCATGATTGTCTTGCTGCTGAAAGAGGAAGCACTCTGGATAGAACACTTTCTGAAATAACCTGTTTAGATATATGTCTTCCCCCACCAGACCCTCCACTCCTTGCAAAGGGCCCTGTCCAGGTACTCAACCCACTGTGCATATAAAGAGGGTGACACATAGAGGGCACTCAGAAAGTGCATGTTTACCAAACTGAATATGGCTCGACCAGCGAGAGAAATGGACTTAGAAGCCTTTTCTTAGATTTATTACATTCTGATTAATGATCTTACGTTTAACTTAGTTCTGTTTTCTGGTTTGTTTAGTACAGCTTTGCTAGATTGATTTAATAGTAACAGTCTAGTTAGTAAAACCTGAGTATCAATGAGTTGATAATATAATGAAAAACAAGATTTTGTCCAGCAGATGTCAGTAGAGCTCAGTTTAATAATTTCAACTGTTAATGAACTTAAAAAATTAATGGAGATGATGGGTGGGAGAAAATACTTGCAGCCAGAATTTTTTTCTTGACATTTGAGGAAATGGTGTCTACGTCAAAAAATCTACACAGTATTTCAGGCATCTTGGAAATGCTGCAAGTATTAACTTTAAAACAAACATGGCCTTAATGGTAAATTTCTTGCACTTCAAAGTTCAAAGCAGTTTAAATTGGATATTAAGTTATCGTTAACCAGAGCCAAAATCGTGAGACATGAAGAGAGTGCAAGCCTGTATATTTAAGATTATATAAATGTGGGTTATGATGCCGGTTGAGACTCTGAAGATCAGACTTTATTTCACTTCACTAGTTACCTGGATCACTCTTCTTTCTTGAGAGTAGTATTAAGCCATACTCTTATACTTTAAGAAATATAAAGGTCTTTCCATGATTTTACTTAAAAGGAGAGAGGGCAAGGTAAAAGGGAGCCAGAAGTATTGCATTTTTTTTAATTGAAGGAAAATTCACTTAAAATTCATCAAACCCAAAAGAGACTGATGAAGCCATGACACTAAAAAATTATTATAATTATCATTTGTATTACTAGGCTTTTCTTAGCTCTGAATGTCTAACTTGCTTATACCTAAGAAAGTTAGACCTTTCTAGTGAGCCTTAGAAGGCCTGTCTCTATCTAGCATTGTGGCTGGGAATCAGGCCTTCTATCTTTTGGCCTCTGACTCTCTTTCCAGGCTCCTATCCCCTTCCAGCCTCCAGTGTTCTTCTCTCCACACTCTAACCACACCTTCCTTTCAGTGCCTTGAGGGCAGATACATGAAATCCTACGGAAGGACTTCTTTGGTGGTCATTACTTAGATGTCTGTCAGGGCTGCCACAGGGACAGGGCAGAGGTATAAGGTACAAGGTGGAGTAAGAGTCCTTCAGGCATCCTGCCTCACTTTAACTAGGACAGGTCTATTCTAATCCACTGGATGTTATGGTAGCTATTCCTATTTTATTGGCTTATTCTCAGCCAAAAGTAAATGAAATGGATTTCTTGATGCTCTCTCCCACCCACAGTCCCACCAAGCCTCAAATTGCCCTAAGAGTCCCTGATGTACCATGCACAACAGATAGGTAATTTTATAAAAATCAACTTCCTCTGCAGCAGCCTAGTTACTATACTTTTAAATTACCATATCTTAATGGGGAGAAAGGAAGTTTATATTCTCAGCAATATTAGAAGATAAAGAAAGGCAGGAAGCAACTGACTCTTGTTAATAACTTTGCTGGAAAGTGACAAGGCAACATCTGGAATACTTATTACCTATTTGACATGCCGTTCATCTCCATGGATAAGATTCAACATGACAAGCTCTGTCAAAAGGAAATAAGCTCTATCTAGTTAAATTAGAATGATGAGGGTCATTTAGACAGAGGAAGTTTAATTTGTATGGGTCCAGAAAATTTATACAAACTGGAATAAATACCTAAGCATTTAATCTTCCCTGAAGCTCAATTTAAATTGAAAGAGACGATTACACAGGTCTATAATGAGATGAGACATATTAGAAATTAATCTGTTACTGCACTGTGAGCATGTGGCCCAAGAAATCAAAGAATGTTTCACTTGCAGTTTGTACACACTAATAGAAGAAAACGTTCTGCTACAACTCATTAACTGTTCTATTCTTTTATGAAGTCCTTGAATGGAAACGTGAGCATCCAGAGTGTACCTGAATTTTTTTTTGCTGCTTTTTAAAAATTCTCCTACCAAATTGATGCCGCAAAGTAAATGTCAACAGAATTCAATCCTAACCTTACCTTCTACAACGGGGGCATTAACCCTTCTGGTGTCATGGACACCTTTCACAGTCTCTTGAAAGCTATGGATTCCTTCTCAGAATAACATTTTAAATATATAAAATAAAATACATAAGGTTGGGCTTCCCTGGTGGCGCAGTGGTTGAGAATCTGCCTGTCAATGCAGGGGACACGGGTTCGAGCCCTGGTCTGGGAAGATCCCACATGCCCCGGAGCAACTAGGCCCGTGAGCCACAACTACTGAGCCTGCGTGTCTGGAGCTTGTGCTCCGCAACAAGAGAGGCCGCGACAGTGAGAGGCCCGCGCACCGCGATGAGGAGTGGCCCCCGCTCGCCGCAACTGGAGAAAGCCCTCGCACAGAAACGAAGACCCAACACATCCAAAAATAAATAAATAAAATAAATAAATAAAAAAATTTAAAAAAAAATACATAAGGTTTTTGTTTTAAATATGTAAGTAATATTTTGATATGTAGGATTACAAAGGAAATCAACTACATTGAAATACAGATAACAAAGTCATTTTAAATAGGATGTAGTACATGTGCTTCTTTATTAGGACATCTAATAGCAAAATCTGGTGATTCATCTAAAAACTAATGTAATATTAAAGCACTGATGAATAGAAATAACTGCTATCATGTAATATAAAAATATGGGTGATTTCTATCAATGATAAAGCCTCAGGTAGTGCAAACACAACTGTGTTTGTTGCCTACATTAACAACTGAGGGAAATGCTTAATTTCAGCTAGAACTTAGCGAAAATTAATACGTGATTGTTTTCCATCCATGTTTTTAGACCACCAAATCTATTTAACGACCACCAAGGGTTGGTTAAGAACTCTGTTTCTATAGTTAAGTAGACGGGTTATGATGCAGTTAAGAGGACTAAGCAAAAACAGGACGCAAAGCAGGATTGGCAATTTCTTAGCTAATTAACAGCCTGGTCAGATATGAAGGCTAAATTACCCGTCCTGATCACAGAAGAATTGCCAAATCTCTGTTTCACTCGTGCCATGTAGCCCAGCCTAGACTGATTCTCATTACCTGTTTTAAAGAACTGATGAGATCCTAAGTCATTTAGCTAATTCTATATCTTAGGGTACTCTCTTATTTACAATACCCTTTTCACCTGTAATGTAGCAGTAATAAATCTTGAAGTGTTCTTATAAACTCTTTATCACCTTCTTTATTGTAAACAGCATAATACCATCCTTGAAAAGGTTGTGTTTCATTCAACAACATTTATTCAGTGCCTAGTCTATGCTAATGCTGTGAGAGCTGAGTGCTAGAGAGTAAGAGCTGACTTTGGCACTGTCCTGCCTTTAGAGAACTCATAAACTACTGGGAGAATCAAATGAGTAAACAGGGCTTCCCTGGTGGCGCAGTGTGAGAGTCCGCCTGCCGATGCAGGGGACGCGGGTTCGTGCCCCGGTCCAGGAAGATCCCACATGCCATGGAGTGGCTGGGCCCATGAGCCATGGCCGCTGAGCCTGCGCGTCTGGAGCCTGTGCTCCGCAACGGGAGAGGCCATAGCAGTGAGAGGCCCGCGTACCGCAAAAAAAAAAAAAAAAAAAAAGTAAACAACCAAATCCAACACTAAGTTGTAATTCTCACAGTAAATATTATCAAGTACCATCAGACTGCAGAAGAGAGACAGTCCTTCTGAGGCTGGAGGAATAAGGACAACTGCAGAAAGGGAAGCCAGGATAGTTGTCGCAAAATGTGGAGAATTATGGAAGACAAGGAAGCATGGGCAGACCAGGCAGGGGGATTCGGATCTTCAGGGGCCATGCAAAGATGTGAAAAGGAATGGCATGTTTAAGGAGAGGGTAAGGTGGGAGGTAAGTCCAAGGATGTAACTGTGAAAGGGTCTTGGGTTTCTTGTTACGCAGCTTGGATATTACCTTGTCGGCCAGTGGTTATCTGAACCGGCATCACCTGGGAATCTGCTGGAAGTGCACATTGTCGGACCCCATCACAGGCCGACTAACTCTGAAATCTAGGGGGTGGAACCTATCAATCTATAGTTTAACAAGCCCTCCAGCTGATTCTGATTTACACTAAAGTTTGAAAACCACTGCCATCAGTATTAGGGGGCCATATCACCAGTGAAAGTTTCAGAAAAACCATCCTCTTTCATCTTCAGTATAGTGAAAGAAAAGGCTGGATTTGCTAATGGAAAGATGCTTTATGCCCACATGGAAGATGAGTGGTAGAAAGGAAAGGCTGGAGGCAGTAAGATCATTAGGAGGCTCCCAGGGAAGCCCCAGGGAAGGACTGGGACCCAAGAAGCAGCAGTGAGGTTGAGCAGAAGGGATGGACTTGTAAGAATGATGGGTGGCAGCCAGCTGGACATGGGAGATGAGGGAAGGAAAATGTAAAGGATGACCTATTATTTTTAGTAACTGCCTTAAGAGTCTTGTGAGGAAGTCCCTGTGGAGGCTAACACACCTGGCTTTAGATAGTGTGGTCAGAAGTCACATTCCAGGTTCTTTTACAATCACAGCTTAGAAAAGGAATACATAGGCCCACTCTTAGTGACTGATAATGCATATATGTGCGCTGCTTTAGGAAACAGCCTATCCAAGACCCAGGACTTTAAGAACAAAAAGAAGAACATACTAATCAAAAAAACCTGATATTGGGCTTCTTGTGGAAGTGATTGATTCCAGGGTCGGGGGAGGGGAAATACAAGAGGAGCCTGGAACGTCTTTTGGTGCCACGAAGCAAAGAAATGCTTGAAAAAAGGTTGAGGAATGTTGACATGACACAGGAGCCGCAGCTCCTAAGGGCCACATGCTGAAACAATTTAGCAAGAAAATAATAGTACAGGTATAATTCGGAGATATTTTGGGTTTGGTTCCAGGCCACTGCAATAAGGTGAATATCACAAAAAAGCAAATCGCACGACTTTTTTGGTTTTCCGGTACATATAAAAGTTATGTTTACACCATACTCGAGTCTATTAAGTGCAGTAGCATTGGGTCTAAAAAAACAATGTACGTACCTTAATTAAAAAACACTGTATTGCTGAAAAATGCTAACCGCCATCTGAGCCTTCAGCAAGTCATAGTAGTAACATCCAAGTTCACTGACCACAGATCACCATAGCAATGATAATAGTAAAACTTAAAAGTGTGAAATATTGTGAGGATTACCAATAGAAGTGAGCAAATGCTGTTGGAAAAATGGCACCAATAGACTTGCTTGATGCAGGGTTGCCACAAACCTTCAATTTGTAAAAAATTCGCTCTCTGCAAATCACAATAAAGCGAAAGCACAATAAAATGAGGTATTGCCTGTATTGGAGGATGACCCAGGAGCACATCACTTTTGTAGTATTCTTGCCAAAAATAAATATATATAACCTCAATCTTATTATGAGAAAACATCAGACAACACACATTGAGAACATTCTACAAAATACCTGAGCAGTACTCTTCAAAAGTGTCAAGGTCATGAAAGTAAAGGAGAGACTGAAGGACTGTCACAAATAGGAAGAGACTAAAGGGACAGGACAACTAAATGTGTGGGATCCTGAACTGCATCCTAAAACAGAAATAGACTAGCGGTGAAAATCTGGTGAAAAACAGGTAAATTTTAAGGAAAGTCTGTACTTTAGTTAATAGTATTGTAAGAGCGTTAATTTCCGGGGTCAATAATTGTATATTGTAAGGTTCAATATTAAGGTGAGGCGGATGAAGACTATATGGGGGGCTCTGCATACTATTTTTACAATTTTCCTATGAGTCTACATTTATTTCAAAATCAAATTTTTAAATAAAATAAATGACTGCCATCATTTGCATCCTCTCGCTGGCCTGTGGAACTGATCCAGTTACATCAATAACACTAGATAGCTCTTTTCTTGGAAGGTCTGATGGCTACAACCCACTGCAATTATCTTGAGGCTGGGAACTCTACCCTTTGTTTCTTGATTCCCTAAAGAACTAGAGGCAGATCTACTTTGAAGCTTCATGAAGATTAAACTTCAGAGTTGCTCACTGGCACAGGCCCCACTGAGCACTAAGAGTTGCTGGGAGCTGTTGAATGTCCGACCTAGGTCAGGGGGAAAGCCAGGTTTCATTCAGAAGCATTTCTATGTAAGCAATTCTGGTAAATTGCCTATAGAGAGCTCAGAAGAAAGGGGCTTAAATCTCTAAGCTTCAGTAACTTGTTATGATTTCTTTTCTCACTCTAATTAAATATTCACTTTTGCACCTAAGTTTGTATTTATAATTGCCTTTTTGTAAAGTGGGTCCCCCAAATCATAGAAGATCCAGTTCCAACAAACCTGGATAAGCTTCTGTACCTAGCACAGGTGCTCAATAAACATTTCAATTAAATTATTAGAAAAATAACCCCCACTTCTGTAAAATGGAGTTGATGATATTGATTAGTCACCTAACAGCAGACTTGGAAAGGACTAATTTGGGAAAGATTTTTATACAGTAACAATTCACTATACAAAACCTTTAATCTTTAAAGATACTTTTATATTTACACTCATAGCATGTTAGCACTTTCAAAATCCTTAGAGATTTTTGAACATTTCCTTTTGCAAATGTGTGAACAGTCAGTCCCAAAGAGGTTAAGCAACTCAAGGACACACAGCTAGTGGCAGATTGATTGGGGGTGGAGGTGTACAAAGTACTGATTTTAGTACTTTGAAGGTCAGAGGAGGGTTGTCAGGATTTCTATACATTCCCTAGAACAAAATCTTCTACGTTTTCCTCTTACTGGTAACTACTATCCCAGAAGAGTAAAAGACAGCTTTGCCCCTTTTTGTACCCTTTACACAACATAGTGCAATTTTAAAGGACAATTAAATATTAAGCTAGCCTAGTATATACCAAACTAGCCTAGTAACCGAACTCTTTGCAAAACTCTAAAGTCTAAGCCACCATGCAGCTGTATTAAGAGAATAAAGCAGAGTAATATAGGGTAGGAGTTGGAGTTGGGTTGAGATTGGAGTTAGAGGAATGTTCCTTAGGGGCTGCGGAATTCCTCCAGGCAGGTATGTGCTCCAGGGAACACTTGATGCCCACAGACTTTTGCAGTGACTGCAGTCTGTCGCCATTTCACAATGACTCCAGGCTGAAACCAAATCCACTGTTAGTTCATCCCCCATCAATCTGGCGCCAAGCCTAGAAATAGTTCCACTGCTGCTTTAATGTCATTTGGGATGGGAGCAAATGTTCTACACGGTGGCGCCTGTTGGCTCTAATCAGATAAATTAAGGAGTTGAGCGTGTTTCCACCATTTGGTTTAGTTTTATTTTAGTCCCTAAGTCCCCTTGCTCCCATTTTAAGGCCTGGCACTTTCTCACTGGCGAAGCCCATGCTGCCTTATCACTGAGAGAAGCTTCCTTAAGTAGAAGCACCACATGCCATACTCATCCTGAGGGACATCCAGGGTCCAGCAAACCAATTGTGCAGCTGTTCTGCAACATGACAGAGGCCATCTCTTTGTTTTGACATGCTTAAGATCATCACCCTTCAAAAATAAACTATGAAGTCTTCCTGAGAGAGAACACTGGGTGCATTTTTAGAGTTAAAGGGTGTTTCTCCAGATTGGGATGCAAAGTTTGGGCAAATTGACTCTGGCTCTGTTTATAGAGACAGTATAAGGTTAGAGTTTAAGAATAATACCTAATTTCTCTTTGAAGACAGTTACTACACAAATCACAGTTTTTCCTCCATTGCAGTATTATTCAGATGAATCACATTACTTTGACGATAACTACTGGTTTGGACCTACAAAAAACTACAATTTTATATAGTTCACATAAATATGTATTTGTATCTTTAGATAATTGGTTCAGCTCTCTCCTTTTACTTCCCTGTGTAGATACCTCTTGGAATTCCTAATAGCAGGAAAAATCCCAAAATCTCAAAAAACCGCAAATGACATTGTTCTGGGGTTACTAGGAACCTTCTTCTATAGTTATAGTTGATTCAGTGCTGACATGAAACAGCTTCTCTTTGTAAGTTCATATATTGCCCTCAAATATATATAAAGAAAACAGGGACTTCCCTGGTTGGCACAGTGGTTAAGAATCCGCCCGCCAACTCAGGGGACATGGTTCAAGCTCTGGTCCAAGAAGATCCCACATGCCGTGGAGCAAGTGGGCCCCTGCGCTACAACTACTGAGCCTGCGCTCTAGAGCCTGGGAGCCACAACTATTGAGCCCATGTGCCACAACTACTGAGCCCACGTGTTACAACTACTGAAGCCCACGTGCCTAGAACCCATGCTCCGCAACAAGAGAAGCCACCGCAATGAGAAGCCCACGCACCTCAATGAAGAGTGGCCCCTGCTTGCCACAACTAGAGAAAGCCCACGTGAAGCAATGAAGACCCAACGCAGCCTAAATAAATAAATAAATAAAGAAATAAAATACAGGCAGGTGAATATGGAATAAAAGAAAACAATACTAATTGCCATTACTTTTGTTTTCTCCCTCTTCCTATCTGCCTAGTTCGCTATAAACTGTGAACCCATGCTATTGACTATAGAAAGACTTATGCCAATCAAGTCATTTCACCAATGATAAGTCTATCTTTTATTTTAGAGATGAACTATTGGCATTGGAATAACATTTACATTTCTAGCAGAAGATTGGTATAATGGCAGAAAAGATTTCAATCCTGGTTCCAATACTTACAAGTTGTGTGATTTGGGACAAACTGCTTAACATTTCTGGGACTTCAGATTCCCCAAATGCAAAATGGGGACAATGACACGGACTTCCACTTCATAGGGCAGTTGTAAGTGTTCGACAAGATAATGTACGATGCCTGGCCCCCAGGCTCCTGGTGAGCGCTCCGTGAATTTTCTTTCTTTCTTTTTCTCTTCCTTCCTTCCTTCCTTCCTTCCTTCCTTCCTTCCTTCCTTCCCTCCCTCCCTCCCTCCCTCCTTCCTTCCTTCCTTCCTTCCTTTTAGAGCATGATGTTAAAGGCACAGACAGCTAGCTCTTTATCCTTTCTGGAAGGAGTGAGGAGAAAGAAAAGCTGAGCAGTGCTTATTCTATGTTTATCCCACTATCTTTCTGTTTATGCCTTTCACATTCTGCTTCTTTTCTACCTTCCTTGGAGTCATGGCAAGAAATTACCAATCCCTGCTGCTATAGCAGTTTCATGAGCCTTTGAATTCAAAGGATTTGAGACCAGATAGAAAACTTGACAACAAATCTTGAAAATCAGCTTTACCTGAAAATCATTCAAAATGGCTTTCCAAGGAGGCATAAGGAGGCCTTCTGAGATGTCGAGAGTATTCTATAACTCGATCTAGGTGGTAGTAAAAATTCATTGTGCACTTTAAGTAAATTACTCCTCAATAAAAAAAGAAAATTAGGAAAACAAAAGCCAATTTAAGATTCACAATTGGTTGGTCCTTTCGGTAGATGTCAGTCTAACAGTGAAAGAGAGAGGTGAGAGCCAAATCTCCTGGTAACCTGGCTACTAGGTTGGAATATTACCTAAGAAGCAAATCTCAGACAGAATTCTGTCATTCATACATGCACCAATTGATGAGCAGTCACAAAAGCATCCGTACAGGCATACAGCCTGTTCTGGGAAGCTTTGTGGAGTCCAGCTCACTGGACTTTAGGCACACGAATGAGCACCTTGCACAAAACGGTGTCCCAAGGCAGATACAGTGATGCTCTAGAGGAAGGATCATCAACTTTGTGATCAGGGCCAACAACTGAATTCCTGGTTAAGTTGTAGGAACCAGCAAAAACTCAGTCCTTGGAATAGAGCACCTTCCAAAGGGTGTGGAATTGTTGATTTTTCCATATTTATAAATCCCTTTCTAGAGATGCCTGTTCTATATTTCCAGCCAAACCACATATCTTTAACACCACTCAATTCACCATTGAAAACGCATCTCTAGGGCTTCCCTGGTGGGACAGTGGTTGAGAGTCCGCCTGCCGATGCAGGGGACACGGGTTCGTGCCCCGGTCTGGGAGGATCCCACATGCCACGGAGCGGCTGGGCCCGTGAGCCATGGCTGCTGAGCCTGTGCGTCCGGAGCCTGTGCTCCGCAACGGGAGAGGCCACAGCAGTGAGAGGCCCGCGTACCGCAAAAAAAAAAAAAAAAAGAAAACGCATCTCTAACTCCCCTCATGCAAGTTAATGAACTCTCTAACGTGGATTCAGAGAGCAACATTTGAAGGACTTACTGTCTTTGGAGTCCACACTCTTTGGAGTTTCGAATGCTAAAGAATCACCGATGTAAGGAGCATTCCTGCTCCTAGGGAACATATTAAAATAAACTATATACGTACATATCATATTCTCTGTTTTAAAGTATTTAAAATTAAATTACAGACAATATGCTTGATATGCGTTCTGCATTGCATATTCAAGTACACAGCCTGGACTGTTGAAACAGCAATAAAAGTGACCCTCCAAGGATCAACACTGACATCCCATTCTCCCCTCCTCCACCCTTCTCCCCAGGAGCAGAAGCTTAGATATAAGCCTTGGGCAAAATGGAGTCATAAGACACATATACATGAACCCGTGAATCATGAAGATTTGGTGGAAAGGCACCAGAGCAAACACTTTGTAGTAGACCTGTGTTCCTCCTGGAATTCTCCTTTATACAGTGTTCTATCTCTCCTCTCTCTCCCTTGCAGCTGGCTGGTACGGTAAATGGGGCCTGGAAGTGTCCCCCATCCCACTTTGGATGTCAGACAAGGCCTGGTAGAACCAGATGAAGGAAAACTTAAGGTTCAGGCCAGTTCTGTTTGGGGAGTTAAGGATATTGCTCTGGTTTGTCTGTATGTTTCCTTACCTCCTTCTCTAGCAATTAAAGGTAAGCTACAAAGCCTCATAAAGACCTAGGCAAAAGGAAAATAGAAGCAGGTCCTTTTCACCTGCATCAAATCTTAAAAGAGTAAAAGGAGCCATCAAAACTCACATAGATCTGACAAAGTAAAAGACCAGGGGGATCCAGAGGGATCCAGAAACAAATCCCTAGAGACTAATAAATTGTATGTATGGTCGGAGCATTTCTCAGTACTCTAGCAAGAGTGGCCATGCAGTATCATCAAGACCCAAGTTTGCATCTGCAGCCTACAGCTGTGCCACACACACCCTAGACACTCATTCCTGTCAATTATTTATAGTTTCTGCCGTTTAAAATCTGTCTGAGCAAGAGTTACAAGAAAGAAGAGAGAAAAACAAAAATAAACTGGTATATCTGCTGATAAAACTCATACTCAAACTTGCCAGGGCAAGTACAAAATGTTACAAATTCTGCAATTACATTACCATTACATTTGTTAAAACAATGAAAAAATAGGTGACAGCTTTCAAAAGATATTCCAGTGAGATCTGGCACTTAATAGCCTCCACACTGAAGAGTGCTTAAGATAAAACACTATATTTTTGAGCCATCTAGATTTCTAGTTGGAAAGTCTTCCTGGTTCCAGATGTCTTATTGCTATGAACATTTCCCAGAATCATTTTCTTGGACTTTTTCCCTCATTCATTTTATTCTGAGCTGCTTAGGAGAAAAGAATATTGTTCACATAATCTCTGGGAATGGAGAATAAAAAGACTCAGAGAAGAGAGTTCAGAAATATTCTGCTGGTGTTCATTTTAATACCATAGCTGAAGCTTTGTCCCTTTCCCTTTGAATCCTTCACACAATTAACAAGATGTGTTTCAGGACTAATTACACAAATACCAGCTTAAGCCCCATTATATTCTACAATAGCCTTCAATTAAATGCAACCATACTGAATTTCAAAGAGAACTTTGCACTGCCTCAAAAGCTCCAATTGAAAAGAAAACATGCGCATCCAAAGAATTCCATGCAAAATGTTAAGTATTAATGATTTCAAAGAGACCCTCAGACTTTTAGAAACGTTTGTCATTAAATTTAGTTACTAAGAGCACTAAATTTTAAAAACATTTAAACCATTCTGGGTACATATTAATTCCTATTATGAGTTACTTATTTGATTTGCAATATTTACTAAATAAACTGATATTTATATTTTAATTAAAGAAAAACCCTGCAACTGTTGACTATAAAACCATTATGAAATTAATTAAGAAAACACTAAAGTCAGAAACCCATCAACAAGGAAAGCAGCAAAGGTGAATTGAGGATTTCTCATGAGCTGGCGTTTTCTCAGTGTAGGAAACCCTAGGATGTGGTTTAGCCCTCTTCCCCTCCTCTACTTGGAACTCATGTATTATTTATTCAAAAAGTATTCATTAAACATTTCTGCCAGGTCTATCCAAGTTCTGACACCCATAATCCAGTTTGACAACAGCTTTACCCAAACCTGGAAACATCTGAGGCATTTCTTTACTATATGAATGACATGTATGACCTCTTGGGGAAGTCCCACCAAAAACATGACATTCTGAGTAAATTCCATGGGAAATATAGCAACTGGGGGGAAGCAACACTGGTCACTATTTATCACAGTCATGGAGGAAGCCAACCAGAAGAAAATATTGAATTTTCTCCTGTCCCTGACGTTTTCATTAAAATTCCCTCAATCAGAAGATGAAATGGAATGAGAAGACACAGAGCGAGCAGTAACTGTGGGAAGAATCCTGATCTTGCCTGAATCTCCAGGTTGTTACTGGAGTCTACCTTGAATGGGGATCCATGAACTTTCTATAACCCACATGTTAAGGCTGTATGGTTATGTAAAATTGCTAGAAATCTTGTTTTGAAATTTTCATTCAAGGACATGAGCCGTTCAAATCCTAATAAAGATTTGAGGGGGCATGAAGAAACTTAGGTGTGATGGATGTGTTTATTAAATTGATTGAGGTGATGGTGTCACAGATACAGATATAGGTAGATATATGCATATAAACAAATTGTACACTTTAAACACATTCAGTCTCTTGTATACCAGTTAAGCCTGTTAAAGCTGTTTTAAAAAGTAAACTAAAATAGATCAATAACGAAAAATAATTTGAGTAAGAGGAAGACAAAATTTTAAATGAGTTTTAGAATTAGGCAAATAATTATTGTTAATATCAAAATGTTTTTTGAAGAAGATTCATAATCAAAAAAATAATGCTCTGGGTCTACAATTCCAGATTACATCAACAAATTCTAGGAAATGAGAAGGTAAATGTGTACTTAAATGTTCATCTTTCTCAGGGGGAAGCTAGTAGAAACTGCTTAATTGTTAAAATTCATAGTGAAGTATATGTGTAAGTATCTTTAATGTAAAGTTATCCAACAGTGGGTGTAAAACTCCTAAGTAGTAAAAAAAAAAAAAAAAAGGCAAAAAATTAAATAAAGAAAATGTGATCAACTTTTAAAGACAGAAAGGTTTATGTACACTAGATTCATTTTTAAATAAAATTATAGTGAGAAGATGAAATATACAAAGTTGATACTAGTGACACTAATTTCCCTTCTTTAATGGGATTTTATTGGAAACACTTAATGCCACCAGAAAGTGCTACAAGGTTGGTTTCCAGAATATTTTACAATCATGTCACTTAGCATAGGCCTGTTCTGTGAATATTAATAGCCTGATTCCAAGCTGTTCATCAGCAGTGAACTTCAAGCATGCTAAGAACTCTTTGAAAAGCTTGAATGTAGAGAAAGAGATCTTATAGCCGAGAGTCTAATTTCTTCTTCACAATATAAAAATGAGAGAACTGGAGGGAATAAGGAGGTGCTTGGTTTCTTCTATTGATCATACAATTAGCACTAAATGTATTTTAATTTAAACATAACCATCAACATACTTGAATGTGATATTTCTCCAAAATGGACTCAGTGGGAAAATCATCCTTCTGTGTTGCATGGTTATTGTGCAACTATAGTGACTGTCCCTTGAGATTTTAGCACAGGCATAGAGAAATAGACCAAAAGGGCACAGTAGAAACTCCAGAAACAGATTATCAGGTATATGGACACGCTGTTTATAGGAAGTGTTACAAACCAGTAGGGGAAAAGAAGAACTGTTCAATACACAGCCTTGAGACATTTTATTATTCCTATGTTAAAAAAAAGTCACTACTTTACGTCATACTCAAAAACACAGAAATATGGAAGACAATATGGGAAAATACCTTAAAGAACTTGGATTAGGAAAAAATTTCTTTAGAATGATTTCTTAAACAAAAAGCACAAGCCCTAAAAGAAAAGATTAATAAAATTGACAACTTTAAAATTTAAAACCTGTATATAACAACATATAAATAAAAAGATATATTACAGAGAAAGCATATTTACAAACCATATAAAAATTATCTGTATTCAGAATAAAGAGCTCATTCAAATGAATAAGAAAAAGACAAAAAACCTAGTCATAAAATGGGCAAAGGTTATATACAGGCAGTTCACAACAGGTAACTCTAAATGGCCAATAAGCTTATCAGTAGCAATATTCAACCTCATTAATAATTAAAATGCTAATTAAAGTAAGGATATTAATTTATTCCATTCAGATTAACATATATTTTTAAAGCCTAATCTTTTTTTCAAGTTTTAGTGAGAACATGTAGCATCAGAACTCTCAAATATGATAGGAATGTACAATTAAGTTCTGTCTTTGGAGATCAATCCAATAATATGTAGCAAAGTTAGTACCTGTATCCTATGGACTAGCAAGTCCATTCTATATACCTTAAAGAAACTCTTGCAGGTATACAAAGACATACATACAAGAATGCTCAAACGGCATCAACAGGAGAATGGATAAATAAATTATGTTGTATTTGTACAGTGAAATATTATACAGTCATGAAAAACAACTGATTAGAGCAACATGTATCAGTATGGATAAATCTCAAAAAACAGTTTTGAATGTATGAAGTGAGATACAGAAGTATATGCATAATTTAAGTCCCTATATTTTTATATGGGTTAAATACTTTATAATTTTATAGGCAAGGAAACAGAATAAAGACTTTCATTATGAGTACCGGTAAACAGACAATTGGTATCCCTTTTCAGTGTGCCCCATGGCAGCTATATTAGGCATAGGGTTAACTCAAAGTCCACAGTGGGTCTTATGTTAACCAAAATTTCTTGAGAGGGCATTTATATTTACACGTGGTTATCCATTTAAAAAAAAAAAAGGTTGGAGTCTGACAACATTAAAGGCAAGCACGTAATGCAGAAGCCTCAGTAACATCCCTTTAAATTTGCACAGTGAATCTCAGTATCTCCTGGCACATCTAAACTGTTAGAGGCTGCATCTAGAAGTGTTAAAGAAAAAGAAAGGAAAAGAAGAGAATCAGCCGGACTAACTGGAGAAGGCGATAACTATATGTGAGTAGGGCTGCGAGATTCAGCAAATAAAACTACTGGGTGCTTAGTTAAGATAGAATTTCAGATAAACAACAAATAATTTCCTAGTATAAGTATATTCTAACATAAAGGCACTCTCATAACTCAGAAATTCACTCTGAGCATGGGAACCAGATCCCACATGACACAACTAAGAGCCCGGGTGCTACAACTAAGACCCAGTGCAGCCAAACAAATAAATAAATATTTTTTTAAGAAAACAGACAGACTCGTCTGTTACCTGCAGTAGACGGGAACACAGTTTATTCATTTTTGCATCACCCCTACACATAACATATGGTACATGTTCAGTAAATGCTTGTGCTCCCTTTCCAAATGGAGCTAGGCTATTATTTCTATATTGCAAATAAACAATTGTGATGACAAAATCCCTTCTCAGGCATGTGCCTGAGGATAAGGTTTTGAATCCAGTTGAGACATGAAAACTTAACACATATTTTTTGAATTAAGTGACCCCAAATTGGCAATACAGCATAGCCCAGATGAAAAGATAACTAGGATATATTGTGAAACAAAACAAAAAAGTTGCACAACAATATGTAAAATATAATCTTGTTTTTATAAAAAATACCATGTTATTATTATTAATGTTAGGCTATGTATAGAAAAAATGCGAAAAATATATGCTAAACTATTATTGCTTAGAGTGGAATTATGGAAAATTTATCTTTTCTAAATTATGGACTTCTGCAGTATTTAAATGTTTTACAATGAGCAGGTGTTAGTTTTACAAACAGAAAAGCAATAAAATTATTAACCTACATTAACTAACCCAAAGAGTCTTGAGTCATGGAGTCTTTTGCCCACTATTGTTTTCATGTTAAAATTTTTACTTTTGCCTAGCATAAAAAATAAGACTTTCCCAAAGGTAAATGACTGGCAGTAAATCTATTGTTAAAGTAAATAAACCCAAACCCTTCCCATGCCTTTCTTCTCTTTTGTATTGGAGTCCCCAAGAAAACAGCAACCTGGAATCAGGACATTAGGACTCATATAAAAGGCAAAAATAGTCAACCAAAATTATTTCCTGGTTTTTTTTTTTTTCTGTCCTTATTAGTCTGACAAACTTAGGTACTTCTTTTTGGTCTAATCCTCTTCGATGTTAGTTGAAAAAAAATTTTTCTCCCATACTAACATAATGAGTCAAGTGGAAACCAGTCAAGTGCAGCACTGATTTAGCAGAGGGTTAAGGGAAGCACTTCAGTATTTTCCTGCCTTCTTTGGGAAGGTTAAGCAGAACTTAATTCAACCTGAAGTGGTGTAAATATCCTGAGATGAAGCCTCTTTAACAGAATTGATGGAAGGGAGCTAGCCGCTGTCTCAAAGCGAAAGTCCATCTTCTATGAACCAGTTAACAGCAGTTTGGTGCAGAGGGCAGAGGCACAAGCCTGGGGGAGTGGGAAGCCTAACAGGCTTCTTGAGCTGGTAAGGAAATTAAAAAGCCCCAGAACTATCATTCATCAAATGTTCTTTTCAATACTTAAGGTACTGCTGAGAAAGTAAAAAAAGAAGCATATCTCATCGGGAAATGTCCTTGAATGTTCAGTGTTTAATTTTATTTGGGGAGCCTCTTGATCTTGGCTGTGAAGAGCTTCCCTTTTCTAGCGTCCTGGGAGGGAACTGAGTGGTAGGTGAACTCAAACCAGAACTGAGATGAGCAGCAATCTCCATCCTGTTTAGGACTGGGGAGAATCAACATTACAAGGATACAGTTCCTTTCAACAAATGCCAAGGGAATAAACAGAATAGAGATGTGGGACTTTCAACTTTGTTTTAGAAATGTTATAGAATCGCTAGGTAATTTTAGTTCTCACCAGCGAGATGCCTTCACTGAGTGAGTATTCCTTGTATTTAAAGTTCCCTTCTTTTATTCATGTATTCACCCGTTAATTCAATGAATATGTATTCAATGCTCACTATGTCTAAAGCATTGCTACGTACTCATGATACCATTTCACAGGTGCTTAACACCCAGGGACTCTAATAAGAAGTTTCTGCTTCTACTCACATAAGAGGGAAAAATGGACATTACTTCTCCTTACGTGCATCCTGGCTGCCAGCTCTCATTTCTGTGTGCATTGGGCCTGGCTCTTAATAGCATTCATTTAATAAGTTACCTTTAATCTGCATAAACTGATTAAGTGGTGGTTAGTAATATATGTGAATTTAGAGTCAATAAGTTTTGAATTGCACTTTCAGGCCCTCTCATGGAGAAAAAAAAATAATTTAATGCAGTAGTTCATAAACTTTACATTAGAACCACTTGGAAGGTTCTTTAAAATCCTGTTGCCCAGGCTGCATCCATACTACATAAATCATAATCTCTGGGAAAGAGACCAAGCATCAGTGTTTTTTTTTTTACAACTCCCCAAGTAATTCCAATGTGCAGTCAAGGTTGAGAACCAATCGTTTAATAAAACTTGGGACAACTATGTCTTTGCATTCTGGGATTTATTTTTCCTTATTCCCTAGGTTTTTCATTTGTGGGGTTTTGGGTTTTGTTTTGATTGTTTGTTTGCCATATTGCTGACAGCTAGGATGCTGGAAATTTCAGTTCGTGATACTGAGGTGCTGTTTTTTTTAAGATCATAGAGATTTAAATATGATTATTAGAACTTAGAATAGTACAGCCATTCCAGGATAGCCAATGCCACGTGTCAAAACCCATATTTCTCCAACTAAGGGTAGAATGCTCAGAGACTGTATGAGGGAATTTCCAAAGCACTTGCAGAAATTTAATCTGCAAGTCTCTGAGCACTTGCCAGGTGACAGAAGTGCAACTCTACCATATACAGAAAAAAAAGCTAGCAACCCTCGGAGGGTCCCTTCCTTCATTGTTTCCTCCCTTTCTTTTCCTGAGCCCTCTTGCAACCCTAGAAAGGCAAACAGAAAGAGCAAAAGCACAAATAATTGTTAAATGTTTATATTTTAAAGATTATTTAGAATATGTGGGGGAAGCAGTTTAAAAAATTTTAAGAGGCTAATTCTCCCTTTTATGAACCTAGATTTATTTCTTAAGGTCTTAATTTTTAATATTCAAATTTTTATACTTAAACCAAGTATTGCAGCCAAACTATACATTCGGCCAAAAATGACTTAATGCCACCAACGCACTTTTACAGATGAAAGTGAGAAAGAGGTACATTTGATTTTACAAAAAGTAATCAGTTGGACAAAAGGAGAAATCAACATTGGCAGCAGCAGAGGTATATATAAAAATATGGAAACTCCAATTTAAAAAATCACATAAAATATTGTTTGCACACATGTTGACCATTGTTATAATTCTATCTCAATTTTCACCATTAAGCAACCAAGCTTATGGTTCTCAGAAGATTTCAGCACTTCTTGAATATTTTAAATTATGAATTATTTTGCAAAATACAAATAATAAAACAAAAATTCATTCACCTACCATCTAGCTCAAGAAATAAAACATTACAACTACAATTAAATCCCTCTATCTACCCACCCCAGATCCTATTTACCCTCCCCTCCTTCTTAGAAGGAAAATTTCTATATTAAATTTGAGGTTTGTAATTTTCATTAATACTGTGGTATTTTTATTGTCTGTTTAGACCATAAATAATATAATATTGGTTTACATGTTTTAGGCTGTATAAATGGAATCATATACTATGTATGCTTGTACAACCTGCTTTTTGTCTTTCAATGTAATGTTTCTGAGATTCACTTAAGTTGATATGTGTACTGTTTTACTGATTTTTGCTTCTGTAGTATATTTTGTTGTATAAATTATATCAATCTTTCATGTTTGTAATGGTTTCTGTTGTCATCCATTTGTGCTTTTACCTTTTACACTTTCAAAATTTTCACTCTAACAATGTTGCCGTGCACATTTTCACGCTTATGTGGTTGAGTGTTACTAATGTATATACTCAGGACTGGAATTACTGGTCCATAGAAAATATATAATTTCAACTCCACTAGATACTGTTAAATTGATCTACAAGTAGTTATGCCATAAATGTATACTCCCACAAGCACTGGATGAGAGTTCCTAATTTCAGTTTTCTGGCAGTGCTCTAAAATTATCTTTAGCAAAGCGTAGCCACCAAATCACTTAAATGAGAATCATAATAAATGGTATTCTTATGATATAATAATGTCACTTGATGCTCCATTGCTAAAGAAGGATCTTATAGTCTCTGAGCCTTCTAAGGAAAAATAACTTGGGTAGGTATTATTGGAATGTAGATATTTTTTTAATCGCCAAAACATTTTATAAATAAGTAGGATGCAAATTTAATGACAGTAGTCGGGTCCATACGGGTAACATTTATAGATTAGTTTTGTTGATTGATTATAACTAAGGCCAGTAGGTAAAGGATTAAAAATACGCATTCTATGTATTAGTCATTAAATCTAATGGTCAGAATAAACTCCACAAAATGCAAATACTTTTTTTAAAAACCAGAAAAGAAGAACGGGATAAAACTGCTCATGAGTGAAAGTGAAATCGTCTGGGTTGTGTTGAATGGGTTTCAAGTCAGATGGGCATCTACCCAGACTCTGAAAATTAAAAGTTTAATAGCAGGTTTAATTCTTTTTGATTAAAATTTATGGTATTTCTGAAGGCTGGAAACTGTGCATGTAAGTCACAGCACAAAACCAGACCTCAGGTTCATGAGGGAAAAAAACAGATCCCTTTGTTTTTTCAGTCTCTCATTCAAAGAAATTATATTAGTGGAGAACCTTCTACGTAGTTTTTCTTTGTGCAGGCACCGTGAGATCCCTGTGCATACAGAAACTGAAATCAGTAAGCACAAACAATGTTATTTTCTTGCATACAGACGTCTATTATGTTATCTCTGTGTCCTGAGGTATCTCCTTATTAGAGGGTCGATGTTGCTATTAGCTGACTGAGGGAGAGAAACAGGATGAAAAACCCCAGAAACCCAAGAACACAACCACATAGGGATTTGAGGAAGCCAGTATCCAAAATGGCCTCCAGTGATTCTTGCCTTCTGGTATTCACACTTTACGTAGTTCCCTCCCATATCAAATAGTAATAGACTGACGTGAGTAACAAATAATATATTGAGAATGAAAGTGTGTGACACCTGAGGCTAAGCCATGAAAGACACTGCAACTTCAGCTTGCTGTCTTGGATCACTTGCTCTGCTGGAAGCCAGCAGTCATTTTGTGAAAACACTCATTCAGCCATACAGAAAAACCTACATACCAGGGAACTGAGCCCTCCTGTCAACATCCAGCCCCTACCAGCTAGCCACCTGCACGGACCACCAGCCCCTTTGCAGATGACTGCAGCCCTGAATGACATCTTAATTACAACCTCATGAGAGTCTCTGAGCCAGAATCACTCATTTCACCTGGCCCTGAGTTCCTGATCCATGGAAACTATGCTAGATAAATGTTTATTGTTGCTTTAGGCTGTTACATTTTGGGGTAGTTTGTGATGCAGCAACAGATGACTAATACAGGGTTGGAAAGAGAAAATAAGAACAACTCTCTTTCTTCCTTTCTCCAAAACTGTAATAAATGTTTCTCTTTACTTTTTCTATTTAAAGGACTTTAATAGTCTCTATGAGAGAAAAACATCTAAGACACTTGCCTCAGGAAAACCCTGTACAGTAAAAAGAAAACTGTATCACCCAAAATGAGTTTATTCGTTTATTTATTCAACAAATACTGAGGGAGGAACCAAGATGGTGGAGTAGAAGGACGTGCTCTCACTCCCTCTTGTGAGAACACCAGAATCACAACGAGCTGCTGGACAATCATCGACAGGAAGACACTGGAACTCACCAAAAAAGATACCCCACATCCAAAGGCAAAGGAGAAGCCACAATGAGATGGTAGGAGGGGTGCAATCACAGTAAAATCAAATCCCATAACTGGTGGGTGGGTGACTCACAGATTGGAGAACACTTATACCACAAAAGTCCACCCACTGGAGTGAAGGTTCTGAGCCCCACGTCAGGCTTCCCAACCTGGGAGTCTGGCAACGGGAGGAGGAATTCCTAGAGAATCAGACTTTAAAGCCTAGTGGGAATTGATTGCAGGAATTTGACAGGACTGGGGGAAACAGAGACTCCACACTTGGAGGGCACACACAAAGTAGTGTGCACATTGGGACCCAGGGGAAGGAGCAGTGACCCCAGGGGAGACTGAACCAGACCTACCTGCTAGTGTTGGAGGGTCTCCTGCAGAGGCAGGGGGTGGTGGCTCTGTTTCACCGTGGGGACAAGGACACTGGCAGCAGAAGTTCTGGGAAGTACTCCTTGGAGTGAGCCATCTCATTGTATGTCATTAGCCCGACCAAAGAGCCCAGGTAGGCTCCAGTGTTGGGTTGCCTCAGGCCAAACCACCAACAGGGAGGGAACCCAGCCCTACACATCAAGAGTCAAGTGGATTAAAGTTTTACTGAGCTCTGCCCACTAGAGCAGCAGTCAGCTCTACCCACCACCAGTACATCCCGTCAAGCCTCTTAGATAGCCTCATTCACCAGAGGGCAGACAGCAGAAGCAAGAAGAACTACAATCCTGCAGCCTGTGGAACAAAAACCACATTCACAGAAAGATAGACAAGATGAAAAGGCAGAGGACTATATACCAAAAGAAGGAACAAGATAAAGTCCCAGAAAAACAACTAAATGAAGTGGAGATAGGCAACCTTCCAGAAAAAGAATTCAGAATAATGATAGTGAAGATGATCCAGGACCTCGGGAAAAGAATGGAGGCAGAGATCAAGAAGATGCAAGAAATTTTTAACAAAGACCTAGAAGAATTAAAGAACAAACAAACAGAGATGAACAATACAGTAACTGAAATGAAAACTACACTAGAAGGAATCAATAGCAGAATAATTGAGGCAGAAGAACAGATAAGTGACCTGAAAGACAGAATGGTGGAATTCACTGCTGCGGAACAGACTAAAGAAAAAAGAATGAAAAGAAATGAAGACAGCCTAACAGACCTCTGGGACAACATTAAATGCAAAAACATTCGCATTATACGGGTCCCAGAAGGAGAAGAGAGAGAGAAAGGACCCGAGAAAATATTTGAAGAGATTATAGTTGAAAACTTCCCTAACATGGGAAAGGAAATAGCCACTCAAGTCCCGGAAATGCAGTAAGTCCCATACATGATAAACCCAAGGAGAAACACGCAGAGACACATGGTAATCATATTGGTAAAAATTAAAGACAAAGAAAAATTAATGAAAGCAGCAAGGGAAAAATGACAAATACCATACAAGGGAACTCCCATAAGCTTAACAACTGATTTCTCAGCAGAAACTCTACAAGCCAGAAGGGAGTGGCATGATATACTTAAAGTGATGAAAGGGAAGAACCTACAACCAAGATTACTCTACCCAGCAAGGATCTCATACAGAATTCGATGGAGAAATCAAAAGCTTTACAGACAAGCAAAAGCTAAGAAAATTTAGCACCAACAAACCAGCTCTACAACAAATGCTAAAGGAACTTCGCTAAGTGGGAAACACAAGAGGAGAAAAGGACCTACAAAAACAAACCCAAAACAATTAAGAAAATGGTCATAGGAACATACATATTGATAATTACCTTAAATGTGAATGGATTAAATGCTCCAACCAAAAGACACAGGCTTGCTGAATAGATACAAAAACAAGACCCATATATATGCTGTCTACATGAGACACACTTCAGACCTACGGACACATACAGACTAAAAGTGAGGGGATGGAAAAAGATATTCCATGCAAATGGAAATCAAAAGAAAGCTGGAGTAGCTATACTCATATCAGATAAAATAGACTTTAAAATAAAAAATGTTACAAGAGACAAGGAAGGACACTACATAATGATCAAGGGATCAATCCAAGAAGGAGCTATAACAATTATAAATATATATGCACCCAACACAAGAACACCTCAATACATAAGGCAACTGCTAACAGCTATAAAAGAGAAAATCGACAGTAACATAATAATAGTGGGGGACATTAACACCTCATATACACCAATGGACAGATCATCCAAAATGAAAATAAATAAGGAAACAAAAGCTTTAAATGACACAATTCAGCAGATAGATTTAATTGATATTTATACGACATTCCATCCAAAAACAGCAGATTACACTTTCTTCTCAAGTGCGCACAGAACGTTCTCCAGGATAGATCACATCTTGGGTCACAAATCAACTCTTAGTAAATTTAAGAAAATTGAAATCATATCAAGCATCTTTTCTGACCACAATGCTATGACATTAGAAATGAATTACAGAGTAAAAAACACAAACACATGGAGGCTAAAAAATACATTACTAAATAACCAAGAGATCATTGTAGAAGTCAAGGAGGAAATCAAAAAATACCTAGAGACAAATGACAATGAAAACACGATGATCCAAAACCTATGGGATGCAGCAAAAGCAGTTCTAAGAGGGAAGTTTACAGCTATACAAGCCTACCTCAAGAAACAAGAGAAATTTCAAATAAACAATCTAAACTTACACCTAAAGGAACTAGAGAAAGAAGAACAAACAAACCCAAAGTTAGCAGAAGGAAAGAAATCATAAAGATCAGAGCAGAAATAAATGAGATAGAAACAAAGAAAACAATAGTAAAGACCAATAAAACTAAAAGTTGGTTCTTTGAGAAGATGAACAAAATTGATAAACCATTAGCCAGACTCATTAAGAAAAAGAGGGAGAGGACTCAAATCAATAAAATTAGAAATGAAAAAGGAGAAGTTACAACAGAAACTGCAGAAGTACAAAGCATCCTAAGAGACTACTACAAGCAACTCTATGCCAATAAAATGGACAACCTGGAAGAAGTGGACAAATTCTTAGAAATGCACAAGCTTCCAAGACTAAACCAGGAAGAAACAAAAAATATGAACAGACCAATCACAAGTAATGAAATTGAAACTGTGATTAAAAATCTTCCAACAAACAAAAGTCCAGGACCAGATGGCTTCACAGGTGAATTCTATCAAACATTTAGAGAAGAGCTAACACCCATCCTTCTCAAACTCTTCCAAAAAATTGCAGAGGAAGGAACACTCCAAACTCATTCTATGAGGCCAACATCACCCTGATACAAAAACCAGACAAAGATACTACAAAAAAAAGAAAATTACAGACTAATATCACTGATGAAATTAGATGCAAAAATCCTCAACAAAATACTAGCAAACAGAATCCAACAACATATTAAAAGGATCATAGACCAAGATCAAGTGGGATTTGTCCCAGGGATGCAAAGATTCTTCAGTATACGCAAATCAATCAATGTGATACACCATATAAACAAACTAAAGAATAAAAACCATATGATCGGGCTTCCTTGCTGGTGCAGTGGTTGAGAGTCGGCCTGCCAATGCGGGGGACATGGGTTCGTGCCCCGGTCTGGGAAGATCCCACATGCCGTGGAGAGGCTAGGCCCGTGAGCCATGGCCGCTGAGCCTACGCATCTGGAGCCTATGCTCCGCAATGGGAGAGGACGCAACAATAAGGGGCCTGCGTACCGCAAAAAAAAAAAAAAAAAAAGACCATATGATCATCTCAATAGATGCAAACAAACTTTTGACAAATTTCAACACCCATTTATGATAAAAACTCTCCAGAAAGTGGGCATCGAGGGAAACTACCTCAACATAATAAAGGCCATATATGACAAACCCACAGCAAACATCATTCTCAATGGTGAAAAATTGAATGCATTTCCTCTAAGATCAGGAACGAGACAAGAATGTCCAGTCTCACCACTATTATTCAACATACTTTTCCAAGTCCTAGCCATGGCAATCAGAGAAGAAAAAGAAATGACAGTTATGCAAATCAGAAAAGAAGAAGTAAAACTGTCACTGTTTGCAGATGACATGATACTATACATAGAGAATCCTAAAGATGCCACCAGAAAACTACTAGAGCTAATCAATGAATTTGGTAAAGTAGCAGGATACAAAATTAATGCACAGAAATCTCTTGCATTCCTATACATTAATGATGGAAAATCTGAAAGAGAAATTATGGAAACACTCCCATTTACCACTGCAACAAAAATAATAAAATACCTAGGATTAAACCTACCTAGGGAGACAAAAGACCTGTATGCAGAAAACTATAAGACACTGATGAAAAAAATTAAACATGATACCAACAGATGGAGAGATATACCATGTTCTTGGATTGGAAGAATCAATATTGTGAAAATGACTCTACTACCCAAAGCAATCTACAGATTCAATGCAATCCCTATCAAATTACCAATGGCATTTTTTATGGAACTAGAACAAATCATCTTAAAATCTGCATGGAGACACAAAAGACCGTGAATAGCCAAAGCAGTCTTGAGGGAAAAAAACGGAGCTGTAGGAATCAGACTCCCTGACTTCAGACGATACTACAAAGCTACAGTAATCAAGACAATATGGTACTGGCACAAAAACAGAACTATAGATCAATGGAACAAGATAGAAAGCCCAGAGATAAACCCACACACCTATGGTCCACTAATCTATGACAAAGGAGGCAAAGATATACAATGGAGAAAAGAGTCTCTTCAATAAGTGGTGCTGGGAAAACTGGACAGCTACATGTAAAAGAATGAAATTACAGTACTCTCTAACACCATACACAAAAATAAACTCAAAATGGATTCGAGAGCTAAATGTAAGACGGGACACTATAAAACTCTTAGAGGAAAACATAGGAAAAACACTCTTTGACATAAATCACAGCAAGATCTTTTTTGATCCACCTCCTAGAGTAATGGAAATAAAAACAATAATAAACAAATGGGACCTAATGAAACTTCAAAGCTTTTGCATAGCAAAGGAAACCATAAACAAGACGAAAAGACAACCCTCTGAATGGGAGAAAATATTTGCAAATGAAGCAATTGACAAAGGATTAATCTCCAAAATATGTAAACATCTCCTGCAGCTCAATATTAAAGAAACAATCAACCCAATCCAAAAATGGGCAGAAGATCTAAATAGACATTTCTCCAAAGAAGACATACAGATGGCCAAGAAGCACATGAAAAGCTGCTCAACATCACTAATTATTAGAGAAATGCAAATCAAAACTACAATGAGTTATCACCTCACACCAGTTAGAATGGGCATCATCAGAAAATCTAGAAACAACAAATGCTGGAGAGGGTGTGGAGAAAAGGAAACCCTCTTGTACTGTTGGTGGGAATGTAAATTGATACAGCCACTATGGAGAACAGTATGGAGGTTCCTTAAAAAACTAAAAATAGAATTACCATATGACCCAGCAATCCCACTACTGGGCATATACCCAGAGAAAACCATAATTCAAAAAGACACATGCACCCTAATGTTCATTGTAGCACTATTCACAATAGCCAGGTTATGGAAGCAAGCTTAATGCCCATTGACAGATGAATGGATAAAGAAGAAGTGGTACATATATACAGTGTAATATTACTCAGCCATAAAAAGGAACGAAATTAAGTCATTTGTTGAGACGTGGACGGATCTAGAGACTGTCATACAGAGTGAAGTAAGTCAGAAAGAGAAAAACAAATATCGTATATTAACGCAAGTATGTGGAACCTAGAAAAGTGGTACAGATGAGCCCCTTTGCAGGGCAGAAGTTGAGACACAGATGTAGAAAACAAACATATGGACACCAAGGGGGGAAAAATGTGGTCGAGTGGGGATGGTGGTGTGGTGAATTGGGCGATTGGGATTGACATGTACACACTGATGTGTATAAAATTGATGACTAACAAGAACCTGCAGTATAAAAAAACAAACAAAACAACTAATACTAAACTTTGAGTTATTTGTATGGAAATATGTTAATATAAATGTTTCAGACATTACATGAAATTTCTAAAAATTTTATATGTTCTGGTATAATGTTATAAATCATAATTCTAGTTATTACTTTAAAATGTATATCTCAGAAATAACAAAATTTCCTTGTCAATTGCATTATTATGAAGTTTCATCAAATCTTTAACCGTGGTCATTTTTACGTCTTTTGTCATTTACAGACAGTTCTGGGTGTACTCTGATGCTTTCGCAAAAATGTTCCTATAAAAGGGTTTCATCTTCAAGGAATTCATGGAAAAGATTCTGACAAGTGGAGAGAGGGGGAAGATGGCAGAAGAGTAAGACGTGGAGATCACCTTCCTCACCACAGATACATCAGAAATACACCTACACGTGGAACAACTCCTACAGAACACCTACAGAATGCTGGCAGAAGACCTCAGACCTCCCAAAAGGCAAGAAACTCCCCATGTACCTGGGTAGGGCAAAAGAAAAAAGAATAAACACAGACAAAGAATAGGGACGGGACCTGCACCAGTGGGAGGGAGCTGTGAAGGAGGAAAGGTTTCCACACACTAGGAAGCCCCTTCGTGGGCGGAGACTGCGGGTGGCGGAGGGGGAAGCTTCGGAGCTGCGGAGGAGAGCCCAGCAACAGGGGTGCGGGGGGCAAAGCAGAGAGATTCCCGCACAGAGGATTGGTGCCGACCAGCACTCACCAGCCCAAGAGGCTTGTCTGCTCACCCGCCGGGATGGGTGGGGTCTGGGAGCTGAGGCTCGGGCTTCGGTCGGAGCCCAGGGAGAGGACTGGCGGCGTGAACACAGCCTGCAGGGGTAAGTGCACCACGACGAACCTGGAGGGAGTCCAGGAAAAGGTCTGGAACTGCCGAAGAGGCAAGAGACTTTTTCTTGCCTCTTTGTTTCCTGGTGCGCAAGGAGAGGGGATTCAGAGCGCCGCTTAAAGGAGCTCCAGAGACGGCCGCGAGCTGCGGCTAACAGCGCGGACCCCAGAGACGGGCATGAGATGCTAAGGCTGCTGCTGCCGCCACCAAGAAGCCTGTGTGCAAACACAGGTCACTCTCCACACCTCCCCTCCTGGGAGCCTGTGCAGCCCGCCACTGCCAGGGTCCCGGGATCCAGGGACAACTTCCCCGGAAGAACACACGGCGAGCCTCAGGCTGGTGCAACTTCTGCCGCTGCAGGCCCGCCCCGCATCCGTACCCCTGCCTCCCCCGGCCTGAGTGAGCCAGACCCCCGAATCAGCGGCTACTTTAACCCCGTCCTGTCTGAGCAAAGAACACACGCCCTCCTGAGACCTACACGCAGAGGTGGGGCCAAATCCAAAGCTGAACCCCGGGAGCTGTGTAAACAAAGAAGAGAAAGGGAAATCCCTCCCAGCAGCCTCAGGAGCAGCGGATTAAATCTCCACAATTTGACGTACCCTGCATCGGTGGAATACCTGAATAGACAAGGAATCATCCCAAATTTGAGGAGGTGGACTCTGAGAGCAAGATATATTATTTTTTCCCCTTTTCCTCCTTTTGTGAGTGTGTATGTGTATGCTTCTGTGTGAGATTTTGTATGTATACCTTTGCTTTCACTATTTGTCCTAGGGTTCTGTCCGTCCGTTTTTTTGGTTTTTTATTTTTATTTAAAAAAAATTTTTTTTCTTAATAATTATTTTATTTTATCTTACTTTATTTTTCTTTCTTTCTTTCTTTCTTTCTTTCTTTCTTTCTTTCTTTCTTTCCTTTCCTCTCTTCCTCTCTTTCTCTCTTTCCTCCTTCTCTCTTTCTCTCTTTCTTTTTCTTTCTACTTTTTCTCCCTTTTATTCTGAGCCGTGTGGATGAAAGGCTCTTGGTGCTGCAGCCAGGAATCAGTGCTGTGCCTCTGATGTGGAACAGCCAACTTCAGGACACTGGTCCACAACCGACCTCCCAGCTCCACGTAATATCAAATGGCGAAAATCTTCCAGAGATCTCCATCTCAACAACAACACCCAGCTTCACTCAACGACCAGCAAACTACAGTGCTGGACACCCTATGCCAAACAACTAGCAAGACAGGAAAACTACCCACCCATTAGCAGAGAGGCTGCCTAAAGTCATAATAAGGCCACAGATACCCCCAAACACACCACCAGACGTGGACCTGCCCACCAGAAAGACAAGATCCAGCCTCATCCATCAGAACACAGGTACTAGTTCCTTCCACCAGGAAGCCTACACAACCCACTGAACCAAATTTAGCCACTGGGGGAAGACCCCAAAAACAACGGGAACTAAGAACCTGCAGTCTGCAAAAAGGAGACCCCAAACACAGTAAGATAAGCAACATGAGAAGACAGAAAAACACACTGCAGATGAAGGAGCAAGATAAAAACCCACCAGACCTAACAAATAAAGAGGAAATAGGCAGTCTACCTGAAAAAGAATTCAGAATAATGATAGTAAAGATGATCCAAAATCTTGGAAATAGAATAGACGAAATGCAAGAAACATTTAACAAGGACCTAAAAAGGAAACAAGCAACAATGAACAACACAATAAATGAAATTAAAAATACTCTAGAAGGGATCAATAGCAGAATAACTGAGGCAGAAGAACGGATACGTGACCTGGAAGATAAAATAGTGGAAATAACTACTGCAGAGCACAATAAAGAAAACAGAATGAAAAGAACTGAGGACAGTCTTAGAGACCTCTGGGACAACATTAAACGCACCAACATTCGAATTATAGGGGTCCCAGAAGAAGAAGAGAAAAAGAAAGGGACTGCCAAAATATTTGAAGAGATTATACTTGAAAACTTCCCTAATATGGGAAAGGAAATAGTTAATCAAGTCCAGGAAGCACAGAGTCCCATACAGGATAAATGCAAGGAGAAACACTACAAGACACATATTAATCAAACTGTCAAAAATTAAATACAAAGAAAGCATATTAAAAGCAGCAAGGGAAAAACAACAAATAACACACAAGGGAATCCCCATAAGGTTAACAGCTGATCTTTCAGCAGAAACTCTGCAAGTCAGAAGGGAGTGGCAGGACATATTTAAAATGATGAAGGAGAAAAACCTACAACCAAGATTACTCTACCCATCAAGGATCTCATGCAAAATTGATGGAGAAGCTAAAACCTTTACAGACAAGCAAAAGCCTCTCAAGTTCAGCACCACCAAACCAGCTTTACAACAAATGTTACAGGAACTTCTCTAGGCAAGAAACACAAGAGAAGGAAAACACCTAACATAAAAAACCCAAAACAATTAAGAAAATGGGAATAGAAACATACATATCAATAATTACCTTAAATGTAAATTTAAATGCTCCTACCAAAAGACACAGACTGGCTGAATGGGTACAAAAACAAGACCCATATATATGCTGTCTACAAGAGACCCACTTCAGATCTAGGGACACATACAGACTGAAAGTGAGGGGACGGAAAAAGATATTCCATGCAAATGGAAATCAAAAGAAAGCTGGCGTAGCAATTCTCGTATCAGACAAAATAGACTTTAAAATAAAGACTATTAGAAGAGACAAAGAAGGACACTACATAATGATCAAGGGATCAATCCCAGAAGAAGATATAACAATTGTAAATATTTATGCACCCAACATAGGAGTACCTCAATACATAAGGCAAACACTGACAGCCATAAAAGGGGAAATCGACAGTAACACATTCATAGTAGGGGACTTTAACAACCGACTGTCACCGATGGACAGATCATCCAAAATGAAGATAAATAAGGAAACGCAAGTATAAATGATACATTAAAGAAGATGGACTTAATTGATATTTATAGGACATTCCATCCAAAAACAACAGAATACACATTTTTCTCAAGTCCTCATGGAACATTCTCCAGGATAGGTCATATCCTGGGTCACAAATCAAGCCTTGGTAAATTTAAGGAAACTGAAATTGTATCAAGTATCTTTTCCGACCACAATGCTATGAGACTAGATGTCAATTACAGGAAAAGACCTGTAAAAAATACAAACACGTGGAGGCTAAACAATATACTAATTAATAACGAAGTGATCACTGAAGAAATCAAAGAGGAAATCAAAAAATGCCTAGAAACAAATGACAATGGAGACACGACAACCCAAAACCTATGGGATGCAGCAAAAACAGTTCTAAGAGGGAAGTTTATAGCAATACAATCCTACGTTAAGAAACAGGAAACATCTCGAATAAACAACCTAACCTTGCACCTAAAGCAATTAGAGAAAGAAGAACAAAAAATCCCCAAAGTTAGCAGAAGGAAAGAAATCACAAAGATCAGATCAGAAATAAATGTAAAAGAAATGAAGGAAACGATAGCAAAGATCAATAAAACTAAAAGCCAGTTCTTTGAGAAGATAAACAAAATTGAGAAACCATAAGCCATACTCATCAAGAAAAAAAGGGAGGGCTTCCCTGGTGGCGCGGTGGTTGAGAGTCCACCTGCCAATGCAGGGGACATGGGTTCGTGCCCCGGTCCGGGAAGATCCCACATGCCACAGAGCGGCTGGGCCTGTGAGCCATGGCCGCTGAGCCTGCGTGTCCGGAGCCTGTGCTTCGCAGTGGGAGAGGCCACAACAATGAGAGGCCCACATACCACCCCCCAAAAAAAAGAAGAAAAAAGGGAGAGGACTCAAATCAATACAATTAGACATGAAAAAGGAGAAGTAACAACTCACACTGCAGAAATACAAAAGATCATGCGAGATTACTACAAGCAACTCTATGCCAATAAAATGCACAACCTGGAAGAAATGGACAAATTCTTAGAAATGCACAACCTGCCAAGACTGAATCAGGAAGAAACAGAAAATATGAATAGACCAATCACAAGCAGTGAAATTGAAACTGTGATTAAAAATCTTCCAACAGGGCTTCCCTGGTGGCACAGCGGTTGAGAGTCCGCCTGCTGATGCAGGGGACACGGGTTCGTGCCCCAGTCCGGGAGGGTCCCACATGCCGCGGAGCCGCTGGGCCCGTGAGCCATGGCCACTGAGCCTGCGCGTCTGGAGCCTGTGCTCCGCAGCGGGAGAGGCCACAGCAGTGAGAGGTCTGTGTACCGAAAAAAAAAAAAAAAAAAAATCTTCCAACAAACAAAAGCCCAGGACTAGATGGCTTCACAGGCGAATTCTATCAAACACTTAGAGAAGAGCTAACACCTATCCTTCTCAAACTCTTCCAAAATATAGGAGAGGGAGGAACACTTCCAAACTCATTCTACGAGGCCACCATCACCCTTATACCAAAACCAGACAAACATGTCATAAAGAAAGAAAACTACAGGCCAATATCACTGATGAACACAGATGCAAAAATCCTCAACAAAATACTAGCAAACAGAATCCAAGAGCACATTAAAAGGATCATACACCATGATCAAATGGGGTTTATTCCAGGAATGCAAGGATTCTTCAATATATGCAAATCAATCAACATGATATACCATATTAACAAATAGAAGGAGAAAAACCATATGATCATATCAATAGATGCAGAGAAAGCTTTCCACAAAATTCAACATCCATTTATGATAAAAACCCTGCAGAAAGTAGGCATAGAGGGAACTTTCCTCAACATAATAAAGGCCATATATGACAAACCCACAGCCAACATCGTCATCAATGGTGAAAAGCTGAAAGCATTTCCACTAAGATCAGAAACAAGACAAGGTTGCCCACTCTCACCACTCTTATTCAACATAGTTTTGGAAGTTTTAGCCACAGCAATCAGAAAAGAAAAGGAAATGAAAGGAATCCAAATCGGAAAAGAACAAGTAAAGCTGTCACTGTTTGCAGATGGCATGATACTATACATAGAGAATCCTAAAGATGCTACCAGAAAACTACTAGAGCTAATCAATGGATTCAGTAAAGTAGCAGGATACAAAATTAATGCACAGAAATCTCTTGCATTCCTATACACTAATGATGAAAATTCTGAAAGTGAAATCAAGAAAACACTCCCATTTACCATTGCAACAAAAAGAATAAAATATCTAGGAATAAACCTACCTAAGGAGACAAAAGACCTGTATGCAGAAAACTATAAGACACTGATGAAAGAAATTCAAGATGATACCAACAGGTGGAGAGATATACCATGTTCTTGGATTGGAAGATGCAACACTGTGAAAATGACTATACTACCCCAAGCAATCTACAGATTCAATGCAATCCCTATCAAACTACCAATGGCATTTTTCACAGAACTAAAACAAAAAATTTCATAATTTGTATGGAAACACAAAAGACCCCGAATAGCCAAAGCAATCTTGCAAAAGAAAAACAGAGCTGGAGGAATCAGGCTCCCTGACTTCAGACTATACTACAAAGCTACAGTCATCAAGACAGTATGGTACTGGCACAAAAACAGAAATATAGATCAACGGAACAGGACAGAAAGCCCAGAGATAATCCCACGCACATATGGTCACCTTATCTTTGATAAAGCAGGCAGGAATGTACAGTAGAGAAAGGACAGCCTCTTCAATAAGTGGTGCTGGGAAAACTGGACAGGTACATGTAAAAGTATGAGATTAGAACACTCGCTAACACCATACATAAAAATAAGCTCAAAATAGATTAAAGACCTAAATGTAAGGCCAGAAACTATCAAACTCTTAGAGGAAAACATAGGCAGAACACTCTATGACATAAATCACAGCAAGATCCTTTTTGACCCACCTCCTAAAGAAATGGAAATAAAAACAAAAATAAACAAATGGGACATAACGAAACTTAAACGCTTTTGCACAGCAAAGGAAACCATAAACAAGACCAAAAGACAACCCTCAGAATGGGAGAAAATATTTGCAAATGAAGTAACTGACAAAGGATTAATCTCCAAAATTTACAAGCAGCTTCATGCAGCTCAATAACAAAAAAAACAAACAACCCAATCGAAAAATGGGTAGATGACCTAAATAGACATTTCTCCAAAGAAGATATACAGATTGCCAACAAACACATGAAAGAATGCTCAACATCATTAATCATTAGAGAAATGCACATCAAAACTACAATGAGATATCATCTCACACCATTCAGAATGGCCATCATCAAAAAATCTAGAAACAATAAATGCTGGAGAGGGTGTGGAGAAAAGGGAACACTCTTGCACTGCTGGTGGGAATGTGAATTGGTTCAGCCACTATGGAGAACAGTATGGAGGTTCCTTAAAAAACTACAAATAGAATTACCATATGACCCAGCAATCCCACTACTGGGCATAAACCCTGAGAAAGCCATAATTCAAAAAGAGTCACATACCAAAATGTTCATTGCAGCTCTATTTACAATAGCCAGGACATGGAAGCAACCTAAATGTCCATCATCAGATGAATGGATAACGAAGAAGTGACACATATGTACAATGGAATATTACTCAGCCATAAAAAGAAACAAAACTGAGTTATTTGTAGTGAGGTGGATGTACCTACAGTCTTTCATACAGAGTGAAGTAAGTCAGAAAGAGAAAGACAAATACCGTATGCATACATATGGAATCTAAGAAAAAAAAAATGTCATGAAGAACCTAGGAGTAAGACAGGAATAAAGACACAGACCTACTAGAGAATAGACTTGAGGATATGGGGAGGGGGAAGGGTAAGCAGTGACAAAGTGAGAGAGTGGCATGGACATATACACACTACCAAACGTAAAATAGATAGCTAGTGGGAAGCAGCCACATAGCACAGGGAGATCAGCTCGGTGCTTTGTGACCACCTAGATGAGTGGGAGGGAGGGAGATGCAAGAGGGAAGAGATATGGGAACATATGTGTATGTATAACTGATTCACTTTGTTATAAAGCAGAAACTAACACACCATTGTAAAGCAATTATACTCCAATAAAGATGTTAAAAAAAAAAAGACTCTGACAAGTACAGGTTTCTGGTAACTGACTATACTGCTGAACTGAATGAATAAGCATTTTCAGAACTCTAATGGAAAACTGATGAATTCATATAAGTGCTAACAAAAGATCAAGATAAAAAAAAATAATTACATGGGACTGAGTGAACTGATGAGGATGATTATAATTTTTGTGACTTTCTTTTTGAATAAAAAAAAATAGTCCCACAAGGACTCAGAGGCAAAAAATATACAAATCAATTTTCACTGCAAGGTAAAGGAGCTGTTACAGTGGTGGATTACTGGACCGAATGTCAATATTATGACATAGTATGAGTGTGTTTCGTGTTGGGTAATTGCAATCATTGTTGCTTTTGTTGTGGTCAACCATTTACAATGCCTGGTGTCAGTTCATTTATCTCTTGTAAAAATATAATACAATGTGTGTGTGTAAAAAAGAAAAACAAATACTGTGCATAATACTATATATGTCAGACACTATGCTAAGTTAGAGAAGTACAACACTAAACAAGAGAGCCATGAATGCTGCCTCATGGAATTTACATTATAATAGGTAAAATGCACAGTAAGCAAGTAAATAAATAACTCAAATTCTGATAAGTGCCAGGAGTCCATCAAATGGAGTGTTGCAATGTGGAATGGGGGAAATAAAATACTTTACATAGTGCGATAGGTAAGGCCTCTCTGAGGAGATGACATCTAACACTTAAAGGACAGGAAAAAATAGTCACTGAAAGAAAGCTGGGAAGGTCAATCCAGGAAGAGAGAATAGCATACCCAAAGGTCATGAGGTACAGAGACATAATGAATGAACTGAAAAGCCAGAATGACCAGAGTCCAATGTGTGAGGAGGACAGTAACATGAGATAAGGTAGGAGCTCGTCCATTTTTCTTCCACTATGAAAATAATTCCACTCACACACAAGGCCTGCTTTAGATGGTCCCTCTCCTTCACACCTAAAGAAATATAGACTGAGGTAAGACATGGGACCAAACCACACATCAAACTTGAGCACTCAGATTTCCCACTCCTTCAAGCCCCAACCAAAGGTCTTTGTCCCTCTGCCAGGATATCTTGGATTTCTAGACTTGCAATATCAATGCACGTCCCTATAGAAGGTCTCCATACCCCTATGAAGGTGGAGTCCAGTCTTAATGCTGGAGAAATGTACAGGAATATGTATACAGTTCAAAAGACTAAATTTGAGGGGAAACCTAAGGCATGTTGGATTTAACAATTATTGGAGACATAAAAAGTTTACTTGGAAAGTTCCTGGCACTTCTCAGGGGATTGTGTGACAGCTTTGGAGCTTGAAGATCAATTTTCCTGAGTGTTCAGACTTAAAATTCTGTCTCTCTGTAAGACCTTTCAGACTCTGTTTGCTGAAGAAAGAGGCTGTGAAAGGTAAAGGCTGGAAGTCACATTGTAGCACTGCTTGCTGGCCAGGTGCTGAGGGCCCTCATGCTATTTATCTAGCCACACAGTAATGCCCTTTCCAATCCCAAATTCATTCTCATCTCTAGAAGATTATTGAAGTGGGACTTGTGAGATATACAGTCTGTTTCAATAAACAGCAATCTAATTCTTCCTTTACACATTCCAGGGAAGGATAAAAAAAACCTCACCTTGCCAGCTGGTACACAAGCTGCAGTACACTGAAGCTTACAAGCATCCTAACTGCCAAAAGGACACTGAGGGGATTTTAATGTATACAGTGTGGATGTGTCAGAAGAAGCATCTTATGAGGAGTTTAATCTGTTCATTTGAAAGAGTGCAGCAGGAACGGTCCCGTGGGGCTCACCTCCAGGGCAGGCGATGCTTTCACTCTAAAGAATCTCACTTGATGAGAATCAATACGCGAGTGCTTGGTCTTGACTACAAATAGTTCATTACAAACTGAGAAAGAAGCCGGCAGCTCCATTTTGCCTTCTTCCCAGCTTTCAAGGTCCTAACTTCCCCCATGTCAGAAAAGCCCACAATTATTTGACATACAAGAATGTATGAGGTAATTAAAAAGCCAGAAATCTCACGTTGAAATTTCTAATTACAGGGGAACAGGTGTCTGGCATTTTTTAGACCCTGGTGCCGGTTTACAGTGGGACCAGCATGCCCTTTGTGCTGTCCTCTCTTCTAGAACTCGTCCAAATGCACGGGCTGAGGCTGCCAGTCCCTAGAGAATGCTTAACGTGCCACAGTGTGGCCTCCTAGAGATACGGATACTCTCCTGGACACGAATTAGAAAACCTTGACCAGGATGAGAAGTAGCAAATGCACTGTCAGCCACGGGCTATTCCTGTCCCTGAAGTTGCTGGCCATCCTCAAAATGGAGACAGCCACACACATGCCACCTGAAGCCCCTAAAACACACTTGAAAACAGGGTCCCTCAGTCCCTTTGATTCCATCTACTGTCACTTTACTTTGGAGTGCAGTATTACTTCTTTTCCTTATTGAGCCTTTTGTTAAGTTATAACATACATTTGGGACAGTGCAAAAATCTTCAGTGTACAGGTTGATGAATAACCACAAAGTGAACATAGTCATGTAACCACTGGCCTCTTTACTCATCATCACTACCCCACTCTCTTCTCAGAGTTAACCACCACCCTATCTTCTAATGCCATCAGTTACTTTCACTTGGTTTTGAACTTTATACAAATGGAATCATATTATACATACTGTTTTTTAATCTGGGTTCTTTATCTCAACACTATGTGAGACTGATCTGTGTTATTATACATACCTGTAGTTTGTTCCTTCTTATTGCTGTGTAATGTATCATTATATGAATATACCACACCTTACTTATCCTTCCTACTGTTATTAGACATCTGAATTGTTTTCGGCTTTGTGCTATTTTGATAATGTTGCTAAGAATGTTTACGCACATATGTAGACATTGTTGTAAGGCATGTGCATAGGAGTAGAATTACTGGCTTTTAAGGTATGCACATAATTAGAATTTCTTCTTAATATTTTTGCCCTGGAAGATACTTTACACTTTATCTCCCAGAAAAACATCAACTCTCCAATGCCTTCTCTTTGGCCAGTTTGTTCTTGGAGCTATGCTCTATACTATAGAATGATAGTGAGCTAACAAACAGTTATTGTCCTTGGGCACTTGTGCTCTCAGCTGTCCTTCTCAGGAGATAACCACGAAGCATTTCTGACCGGGAGTCTGACCAATCAGCGAGTGTTCTCCTGCTGCCACAGCCCCTTTGCTTGAGGTAGCATCCATACCATGTGCCCTTCCATGACCTTACCCTCTGGGATTTTCTGTCTCTTTCATACTCCCCTCTTACCGAAATCACATACTACAGTATCAGAATTACACAATGAAGCAAGCTCTGAGCAATTTTAATCACTATAAATGTCCTTCCTTAAGAAACATTACACCCCACCTCCAAGGGAAGCAGCATGCTAACCATGTAAAGAATCACGCTGACTCCGTTTCCACATGGCTCACCATCTTCCTCTGAAGACAGGATTCCTAAGCACTGACCCCAGCTTGCCCTGGATGTGGCATGACCTCTAAGAAGGTAACTCTAAGAGCAGAAGGAGAAAAAACCACCAGCTTCTACTTACACAAGGGTGGGATTTACTGACTGTTAAATAAATAACACTGGTTAAAAACTTAGTGTAAATATCAAAAAAAAAATTTGTCTTTATTATCCACCCCTAATCCTTTAGCATACTTGCACTTAAATACCTATTTACTCTTAAGAAGAAACAGTTTACAACATCTCAGAACACTTTTAGAGTATCTCATAATCCCCAGTTGGTAAATTATTCATTTTTAACAGAAAATCTCTTCACTCACCCCACTTAGTCTCATATTAAGAACCACTGATGAATAGTCTCATAACAGTAACATTTTACATAATTAAAATTGCTTTTAAGCCACTGTTTTCCCTTCCTTCCACTAAATAATGCCAAAGTCTTTATCATCTCAGAATGGGTTCTAGTAGTCAATTATCTACTCATTGCCATTCTTCTAATCTAGCTATCCAAGTTCTTCCTAGCTCTCAAAATTAGAGATCCAAATTGTCTTGAGTCATTTAATTATAATTAACCAACACCAAAACCCATACCACTCATTTATTTATTCATTCATTCAATAAATAAATGAAATATTTTGGGACTTTCCTGGTGGCACAGTGGTTGAGAATCCGCCTGCCAATGCAGGGGACACGGGTTCAAGCCCTGGTCCAGGAAATCCCACATGCCGCGGAGCAACTAAGCCCGTGCGTCACAACTACTGAGCCTGCGCTCTAGAGCCCACGTGCCACAATTACTGAAACCCGCACACCTAGAGCTCATGCTCTGCAGTAAGAGAAGCCACTGCAGTGAGAAGTCCGCGCACCGCAACAAAGAGTAGCCCCCGCTCACTGCAACTAGACAAAGCCTATGCGCAGCAATGAAGACCCAACGCAGGCATAAATAAACAAACAAACAGATAAATAAATGTTTTGAACTTACTATGAGTTGAGAGCTTTAGATTCAGAGTAGAACCAGACAGATGAGTCCCTCATCTCATGGAGCACACTTCCTAAAATATATTAGAAGACAAATTTAAATGTGAAACTTATAAAGGCTATGAGGAAAATAAAACCAAATGCTGGCCTAAATAATGGACTGGGATAGGGACTGCTTAAGATAACATGACTGGGGAAAGTCTTTCTGAAGAGGTAACACTTAGACTGAACTCTAAATGATCTCAGGAGGCAGACATGAAAAGGTGTGTGGAAAAGTATTCCAGGCAAAGGATACAGCCTACGTACAATAGGATACAGCCCTGAGATGGGAAGGTCAGTGTGACTACAGCTTGATCTGCAAAGATAAGAGAGCAGTGAGGGGAGGCAGATGGGAACCAGATCAAATCCACCTTGTTGAACATTGTTAGGAGTTCATCTTGCAAGTTCCATAGGGTAATGATTCCATTAATGAAAGATCGTATATATGTTTTTCCCTGGATAGTAAATGCCAAGAGTATGATCCTATCTGATCCTATCACTATTGTGTACTCTCTTCCACTTTGTGGTTTCCAGTATTCCCAAGGTCTCTCTGCCATTGGCATCTCTAGCCCCCTGGTAGTTCTCTTCCATCTTTGAGCTCCTCTTCTGAAACATAATGTTCAGATCAATCATTTTTTACAAGGCAAGATTTAATTCTAACATAACTGAACAGCTGAAGTGCAATCCACATAGTTTTTCACATGTAATTATTCTTCTCTCGGCCAACAGGAAGCAACAGTTAAGAGCTTAGGCTTTAGATTATCAAAACCATGTTCTATTTCTGTTTTTGACACTTTTACTGTGTGTACCTAGTACATTACTTTATCTGTCTGAGTTGTTTTGGTCTGAAAAATGGATAGTAGGCTATATCCCTACCTCAGAATTGTAAGTTTTGATGGAGATAATACACAGTAATCCTCAGCAGATGGCCACTAATAATAATGCTGTTCAACAAGCAAAAACCATAGAACTTTGCAGTAAAAAGAGATGATGGATCTTACCTTATCAATTTCTCTCATTTTGTATTTAAGCCTTTCTGAAACTAAAATAACTATCAGTGGTAACTTCCTTCCTTCTTTCCTTCCTTCCTTCCTTAGAAGTAAACGAGATTTCCCTAGCCAATATTCTCATGGAGAAATAATTCAACTATTCACTGCTGGCTTTAGCTTTGAGGTTGGGCTATAGGAACTACACAGTCATTACTTAAATAAATCACAGATACAGTCTTATTCCTGATGGGGCAAACTGTGATTGGAGTAGTGTATGATTTAATAAATGCTACTCATTAAAGCTTGAGAGACTCAGAAACATGAACTCTACTTTTTATTCAATTTGTTAAGTGGGAAAAGACAATAAGAAGATGTGATTTCCATACAGATCTTACCCACCAAATGTGGACTGTAATTTATAGACAAAACTCAGACAAGGAAATAAATTGTAGGCGATAGAAGAGCTGTAGTGAGCAAATATTGGGGCTTCGTGGATATGTCAACTAAGGGCTAACATCTAGAGAAGTAGCTGTTGGGGCATGGAATTGTGTGAAGCCCACTTATTCCAAGTGCCTATCACTGGCAAGTTTTCACATAGTTATCACACAGACATGAATTTAGCTATATAAGCGTTAAGGGAAAAAATCTTGAACCTTTAGTGAAAGTTTAACAAGTGGGCTTTTACATGAACTCTGAGTATTGTACCCATATCTAATCCTTATTGCTGGCTTTTAAAATTATTTTATTATTTATTTATTACATAAGCAAACGGCAACCACAGAAGAAAAACAGAAAGTATAGATTAGCAAAAGGAAATTCATTCATAATTTTCCCACTCAGAAAGAACGATTATTAACATCATGCTCTTTACCCACACACATATACACATTAATTCTTCACACATTCAAGTTAATTCTTATTTTACCTAAAGAGATATATCAAAGGAAATTGAGACAAATTTCTAAACCTAATACTTTGTTATACCAAAAAAAAAAATAATTATCACAAATGAAAACACGTTTCATATGGAGAACTTCAAATTTTCAGTTATTGTTTACTACATAGTCATCCTTCAGTCTCCAAGGGAGACTGGTTCAGGAACCCCTCCTTCTCCAAAGATACCAAAATCTGCAGATGCTCAATCCCCTCTATAAAATGATGTAGTTATTTGCCTGTAATCTATGCGCATGCTCTTGTATACTTTAAATCATCTCTAGATTACTTATAATACCTAATTCAATGTAAATGCTATGTAAATTGTTGCTGGCATGCAGCAAATTCAACTTTTGCTTTTTGGAACTTTCTGGAATTTTTTTTCAAACATTTTTGATCCACGGTTGAATCCGAGGATTCAGAACCCATGGATATGGAGAGCCAACTGTACTCAATTGATTAACAACTCCTTTTCTTCAGGAATGTATAAAGGGGTTATGACAACAAATTCCATTCTAATTCAGTAAGACTTTACTAAAAACTTTTTAGTGTGGGGAAATACAAAATAAGTGCTTATGCTTTTGAGGAAATATATCTGCAGGGAACACACACACACAAACCTCAATTATTTGGGCAGAATAATTGGTAAGGGGCAAGAAAAACACATTGAGTTTCTGGAGCTGACGAGGTCAATGTCCATCTTTTTCAAAGTCTTAGCTATGAAGTTGGAATAATACTACCTTCTCCTCCTTTCCTCACAAGAGGAAAGATAGTGTGTAAAATCCATTACACACTTTGCATTCTCAAGATTTTTCTGAGTTTTCTATCACCTACTTTTTATTCCAGTTTGCTGGACAGACGGGATTTCTAAGTTATTTTGCAGATACAGACTCAACCAAGAAGGCAAATATTTATATTTTAAATGTCTTTTTGATTTGTCATGAAGGGCAACTGATGCAGCCACTTTCAATCCCTTTTTAATTTTAACCTCCATTTAATTTTTTCTAATTTGCTTTAATATTTGTTTTATTATGTATGGCAACTCTTGTTAAGATGTCCTATACACTGCTGCACCCATTGGCTAGAATCCTCATCCCCTCTCCTTCACCTATTACCTCCTCTCTTCCTGTTCTGAACCCAATTATCCTTTCCTCAGGGAGAACTTCGTTGCCCTTCGTTGCCCTTCGTTGCCCTTCGTATGCCCTCAAGATTTTCCAACTTCATGGTCTCATAGCCCCATTTATATACTCTCTCAAATTCTCATCTCAGTGTAATTTTAGATTTATTTGGGTGATGATTCACTAGTGCTTTTCTCCCTCACCAGACTATAAGCTCAAGTTTTTGGTCACAACTGTATTCGCAGTGCCCAGCGCAGTGCACAGAACATGGAAATATTTAACAAATGTTTGTTTGATAAAATTTCCTGAGACAACAGATACTTTTTTTTAACCTAATTTGATTGCATCCCCAATCTTTATTCAGTGCTGTCTATAAGGTAGATGTAGCATATGCTTAAGGCATGGCTTTCAATAAGTCGACACGAAGGAACTACTACACATTTGCATTACTATAATTTTTCAAGATTCATAAGCAATATCTTTTTACCCATTCTACATCTAAAGTGAGTAATCCCTTTTTAACAAGAACAGCTTGCTCTAAACCTGGTTCAGTCATAGCAGTACATACAATAGGCTCTGTATCCTGTATTATCACCAAAACAGGAATAGAGTAAATCTTTACTCTCTGTCCATGGCTTATGGAAAGATCTGACTCTGAATTTAGCAATGATTTATCTTATACCTAAGAAATAGGAGTACCAAATTAGCTCTCGGCCCTGATATAAAAGAGGAATCTAAAAATTCTATTAAAAGTTGTTGCCAGGGCTTCCCTGGTGGCGCAGTGGTTGAGAGTCCGCCTGCCGATGCAGGGGACACGGGTTCGTGCCCCGGTCCGGGAAAATCCCACATGCCGCGGAGCGGCTGGGCCCGTGAGCCATGGCCGCTGAGCCTGCGCGTCCGGAGCCTGTGCTCCGCAATGGGAGAGGCCACAACAGTGAAAGGCCCGTGTACAGCAAAAAAAAAAAAAAAAGTTGTTGCCATTTATTTACTTGCTAGTTGACACATTTTTAATTTAAATTGACTTTATAAAAATCATCTTGCTTTTCCTTGTGGTTTCAAATAAAACTCATTTAATTAATACAATTACATGTTATTATCCAAAATTATCTATTCATCATAAACTTTGAGCATCTAATGTAAATCAGCCACAACACTGAGTGTTGACACAATTAAAGAAATCCAGCCTAGACAAGTTTCTACATTTCATTCACTTCTCTTTCTCTAAAACATCAAGAGTCCAAGAACTTAGTTCACTACAACCTTTATTACAATATTTTTTATCATCTCATTCTCTAGTGCTTCAAAATTCCCAAGTCTCTCCCTCTCTCTCTTTCACTCCTAGAGAATATTATAGTTTATAAGCACTCAAAACTCATCTCCTTTGATAAATAGTAAGAAGCTCTTAGCATGATCTAATTCTTCAGTAACTTGGTTACTGAAGAAAGGTGTGTGTGTGTGTGTGTCAGTGAGTCTGTGTGTCATTATAGGGGTGCGTGTGTGTGTGTGTGTGTGTGTGTGTGTGTGTTGGGTATGTGTCCCAGAGATTCACAGCTCGGGCACAAATAAGAAAGAGTAGAGAGGAAGGGACAGTGCCATCAAAGAGAGAGCACCACAAGGGAGAATGTGAAAGTGAGTCCTGATAGCTTCTTTTTCCAAATCCCAAGCCCCTTTATACTATCACCTTTCTGTTGCAACATACACAGCCATGGGCATTTTGAGCAGCACAGTAACATCATCTTTCAAATTCATGTCCTAAATCATGATATCACGCTTCAGTGTTCTGAGGCAGCATGGGAGGTAGTTTTCCTAATCTTTCCCTATGATCTCTCGATCGACACTCAGCTTGGATCTTTCTGAAGTTCCCAAACTCCTTTCTCGCCTGTCTGAACAGTAGCCAACTTAGACTTGTATTCATACATGCAAATGGAATTATGTAGATTTTTGTGGGTATATTTATATACATGGTGTCATACTATATATCATATTCTGCAACTTGCTGTTTTCATGTCTTAGAGATTTTTCCTATCAGTATATTTTTACCTACCTCATTATTCCATGGAATTGCATAGAAAAAAACACATGTACCATGTCATTTTAACCAGCATTCATTGATAGGAAAAAGATCACAACAAAAATGCCTATTAGAAAAAATGCTGTAGTAACACCCTTGTACAGGATCCTGTCTCATAGGCATGAGTGTTTCATTATGGCTAATGTTTCTCAAAACTGGCTTTACATAAGAATCATCTGTGGAGCTTTTAAAAATACTGCTGCTCGGGCTTCCCTGGTGGCGCAGTGGTTGAGTGTCCGCCTGCCGATGCAGGGGACACGGGTTCGTGCCCCGGTCCGGGAAGATCCCACATGCCGCGGAGCGGCTGGGCCCGTGAGCCATGGCCCCTGAGCCTGCGCGTCCGGAGCCTGTGCACCGCAACGGGAGGGGCCACAGCAGTGAGAGGCCCGCGTACCGCAAAAAAAAAAAAAAAAAAAAAAATACTGCTGCCCATGCTCCCCAGCCCCTCCCCAACCTGACCAGTTAGATCAGAATTTCTGAAAGTGGAACCCAAGCATGGGGATTTAGTAAAATCTCCCTAAGTAATTTTAATATTCAACCAGTGTAGAGAGTCATTACTAATTGTCAAGAATTCGAATTGCTGACTTGAAGGATATATACATTTTACATTTTGAACTCATTTTAAAAATGGTTAAATTCCATATAATTCCAAGTTTTGTACTATCATGACTTCTGCTCCAAGTCTCAGAAAATCTAAAAGTATAAACCAAGTACTAGGAAAGGGTCTCCTTTTCAGCTAAAATGGTAGCTCCCCAGAGATCTAAAGTGGGTGTCCACCCCATCTCAAATAAATATTTTCACAGCACTTGGTTTGCTTTCTCTATCAGTTGTGACAATTTGCCATCATTTCATTTTGTTGATTACTGTCTTTCACAGCCCCCAATCTTCAGCAGAACTCCAAGAGAACAGGAACCAAATCCATATTGTTCACCCAGTAAGCCTAATGCTATTATAACAGGGCCTAGCGTATTATAGGTGGTCAATATGTGTGATAAATAAATCCCTGTGGTTGCCTGGTCAGTGGATAATCATGTTAGGTTGTGATAAGGAAGTGAAGGGGAACTACTGTCTGCTCTCATTTTCCAGGCCCAAACTTTCCAAATAGAAAACAAATATTTTATCTTAGCCAAAAAGAACCTAAAAACCTACACAATCATTTAAGAAAAAGATTGATGTGTGTTGAATCTTGACCATGTAGTAAAAAAAAAAAAAATACAAAGGGATTAGAAGGTAGAATGTGATGAACCACCTTCAGTAGTGAATTTGTCCTTTCTCTGCCATTCCCCTGCACTTTGATAAGACTCTAAAAAATGTATACAGTAAATGGTACAGTTAAGCATGAGAAACACTTGGAGATCTGAGCACAGGGCAAATCAGCTGCCACTAAGAACATGATTCCTCAGCTGTTACCCTTCTTTCTCCTCACAAGTAAGACTTGTCACATGGGCCTACAAAAAGGAAGGGTCAAGAGAGAAATTTCACTTTGATTCTGATTATTATATTAAATTACTTAGGATCATAGTTGCAGATAGGCTCTAAATTCTTCTTTCTCTGCATATAATTTCTGTGTGTAACTAGTAACACCTAACCAAGTAACATTTAGTGATATATCGTGTCCAATAGGACTAACCATTTCAAAAAAGGCCTCAGTGCTATAAATTGTGTACACCTTTAGACCTTCCTTCTATAATATGCCTGGCCAAAACATAAAGATTGTTGACTAAGTAGGAATGAGATCTTACACCTCCTTTCTTTGAAGCTTCAGGGTGAATTAGTTTTACTTCTTTTAGTTCATGGGTTTTTTAAATAAATTATTTCTTTCAGGATAGTTGTAGATTTATAGAAAAGTTGAGGGGAGATCCCATGTAGTCCACACCCAGTTTCCTCTATTCTTATCATCTTACTTTAATATGGTACATTTGTCATAATTAATGAACCAATATTGATACACTAATATTAGCTGAAGTCCATGCTTTATTCAAATTTCCTTTATTCAACTTTATTTAGAAACTTTATTCAAGTTTCTACCTAATGTCCCTTTTTTATTCTAGGATTCCAACTCGGATACCACATTTACTCATCATGTTTCCTTAGGCTCCTCTAGGCTGTGAAAGTTTCTTAGACTTTCCTTGTTTTTGATAATCTTGACTATTTTTTAAAGTGCTCCTCAGGAATTTTGTAAAATGTCCCTCAGTTTCAGTTTGGTGTTTTTCACATGATTAGACTATGTTGTGGGTTTTGAGGAGGAGCCTGTCAAACACCACCTCAGCCTCATGGTCAAGGTTAATATCAAGAGTAATGTCATGTTGATAGCATGTACCCTCGATAAGATATGAATGGCATTGTACCTTTGTGATTTCCACTTTTCAAGAAGAAAACTTTACACCAACATATTTTTCCTCTGTGAATTTATAAACGTATGATACATTATTTCCTAACACAAAGGATTTAGACATACAGTGAGATCAAGCCATTCCCCCCCTTAATATGAAATAAAGTGTTCCAATTTTAAATCGTTTTGCTCAGAAGACATAAAGCTCTTTTACCTGTAAGCCTGTCACAGATATTAAGGGATGTCTGCACATGGAGCAAAGTATTAATATAGGCTGTGAGTTAAAGTTACAGCATAGCCATCACTCAGTAATTCATTTGGTAATCCAAAGGAAAACAAACTGGTGGACAAATTTCTGCTATTTACAAAAATAGTTTCTATTATAAAACACTGCATTATTTTCTTAATTCTAATTATTTAAATTTGAGACAAGGAATATGCTTAGGTGAAATATGTTCTGATACTCATGACTGTCTTACATGTCAGAAATGAGTATGAGCAGCTAATTTAGGTAATAATTGAGCCCTTGATGTGGGGTAGCATGGGGGAGGGAGCTAATAAAAAAGCTTCTCCTGAACCTATGTGGATAACATAATCCAGTAGATCAGGCCACTATGTGAGATCAGACTAACTGCGGGTCAGTGGTGACTTAATGAATGATTGCTCATATGAGTCTTAATCCCTCTTAGCTATAATATATGGAGAGGAATAGTGACCTTCCCCAAGTTGGGGAATGCTTTTGTATCAGACCAAAAGTAAATGGCTAATAAATCTATATCTTTAAACACAATTATATTCAACAATTAGAATATATAATGTGTGTGTTTACACATATACACTTATATATGTATACTTTATATGTATAAGTAAACATACATGTAATGTTTATATATTCTTATATACGTAATGTGTAAATTTGCTCTTTTAAAATCCCAAACTTGGGGCTTCCCTAGTGGCGCAGTGGTTGGGAGTCCGCCTGCCGATGCGGGGGACGCGGGTTCGTGCCCCGGTCGGGGAGGATCCCACATGCCGTGGAGCGGCTGGGCCTGTGAGCCATGGCCGGTGAGCCAGCGTGTCCGTGTCCGGAGCCTGTGCTCCGCAACAGGAGAGGCCACAACAGTGAGAGGCCCGCGTATCGCAAAAAAAAAAAAAAAAAAAAAATCCCAAACTTGCTACTGGATTTTTTTGGTTTTGGTTTTGTTTGTTGGTTTTTTACGATTAATGACTACTCAGTAATTATATATCTCACAAGTTAACAGAAGTGAGGGTTGTGCATTGGCTAATCACAGGATTAGCACATTGGCTAATCACGTGTTTCTTCATATGAAAGTCTAGTCTTGCAAACTGAGAAAGCCAAGGACAGAAAAGGAAAAACTTTCAAGTTACTCACCAAAATTTCCACCTACTGATAAAGTCCTTTTCTCTCTTTATCTCTCTGGCCACTTAGGTAAATTTAAAATTTTATCTTATCTCCCTAGTATGGATAAAAAATTTAGGTGATAAATAATTAGGCTTAGTTCCATTTAGGAAGTAAAATGGATAAATATCTACTGTGATTGAAAGTTACTTAACTCTTAGAAAAAGTGTTTGGCAAGAGGGTAAATCTTCCTGTTATTTCCATCCCATTTGATATTTTTCATTATAGAAAAAAATTAAGTGACAGGAAGGGGTTTTTAATTATTTTTCTTAGCATACAATTCACCACCATTTAAGAGAGAGAGAGAGTCAGAGTTTGTACTCCCTAGAAGGGAAGCCACTTTAAGACTTAATGGGCTTTCCTTATACGTCTGCTTTTTATTTTTAAACACCACCACCTCTTTGCTGACAAACATTTTCTTGCAAATTATGGCAAGGGAGGAGGGGCATGAGAAAATAAGCTGCGTGAAAGCTGGTGATATTGCCTCTGCCAAAATTCCAAGTTGAAATCAAATCCTTCAGGAAAGTTTCTTAGGCATAGGGGGGAGAAAAGATTTACAACTTCAGCAGAACTGTCATTCTACCAAGAGAAAGGATCAGTCAATCTACTTTACTTTCACCAAAGGATCTGAATCTGGCTGGCTTTGTCATACTTCTTTCTCCTTTATACATGGAGGTAGAGGGAGGTGGGAAGAACAGCGCACGAGGAGTTAAAAAAATTGATGAAGCCCTGACCCTTTAGTTTCCATTTATAGTCTGGGCCGGAATGCCATCCCCCTGGACTAGCAAACTGTCCAATCCAGCCTCAAGTGTCAAGATGCTGTTAGGCACTAAGTGAACTATATATGCATGCCCTTATACCATTTAATGCTCTGGGTCCACCTTCAAGACACCAGTCTGTGGATCAGGCGAACCACCACTCCTCTTCCAAGAATCAGTTTGACAGGTTCTTTAGGAGGTTCTCCTTCTCTTTTTTTTTAAACCCATCCTTTTAAACACAATGGCACCAAAGAAGGACGTGAAGAAACCTGCTGCCGCTGCTGCCCCAGCCCCTGCCCCTGCCCCGGCACCTGCACCTGCACCTGCCCCACCCAAAGAAGCAAAGATTGACCTCTCTGCCATTAAGGTAATGAAAAGGGTGAACTGTTTGGTCACTGAAACATCTTTCAACAGTAGGGAACACTAGGAACTTTCAGAGGGGCATATTTTTCATTGAGAGGAATGGAATTACTAAGCAAACTGGTGGATTGGGGTAGAAGAGAATCTTGATTTAAAAAGTAAATAAACTGTAGCATATAATTTCACTAAAATTATTATGAGTATGGCATTATATTTGGAACCTGTATTTTCTCTACTTTTTGTTTGTTTCCTTTTTTCCCTAAATTGTCAAAGTGCAAAATGTATAATTTTACAAACATTTAAACCAGTGGTTTCTTTTTTTTTTTTAATAAAATCTCTATGGAAACTGGATCTCTTCCTTAAAGCTACATCAAAAGGAAAGTTTTAGTCCCTACTTGTTTCCAAAAGTTTAAAAACAGCTGATGACCCAGTTGTCCGAGATGTATTTATTTGACATCTGCTTTATTTCATATGAAAAAGAGATTTTTGCAATTCAATTCCCCCTCCAGCTTTGCTTAATAAAGTTTGATACCACACTAAATGACATCCCAGTGCAGACAACTACGCACTCAAGTGTTTCAGTGACTATAACTGTCATCTTGTTTATTTATATATACATTATTTAATTCAGAATGTGAGTTGCTTCTAAATGAAACTAACCCCCCCCAAATATGGTAAAACTTGCTAGTTATACGGCTTTGAGCTTATGTCTTTGACCTCTTGCATACTGATCTTGAACTAAAGAGAATGTGATTGATTTTCATGTCAACACTTTGCTGTGATCAAAGTTCTCCACTGCCAAAAGATTATCCGCTTTTGGAAGAATGACGCCATGGATGTGCCTGTTTCCTCTTGGCAATGTGACCCATCAAATGTGCACCATCTCCTCATTCATTGGGCTCTGATTGGTCTGAATGACAGTTTGAAAATCTTCATCTAGGGAACCCTGCCTTATATGGAAAACTAGTGGGTGAAAGTGCCTAGGAGGTGATCATTTCACTTAAGCCAATAGTTCTGTGCTTAATAAATCTGAATTTTGCTAACTTAATACTTGCTGACATTTAATATGCTGTTTACTTGCAACAGCCAAGCTAACCTATAAATAATTCATTGACTATTTGAGTATAACTGTAGATTCTTAAAAATATTCCTGACATAAATATTGAATCAGATCACCCTTAGATGTATATGATGATATTAAGTAAATATATTCCAAATTTTTATAGCATTCCAATTAAACATGAAATTTTATGTTTCAGAGTAGAAGTAGATCTTGACAGACATTTTCTCTTGAGTTAGTAGGTAACTGAAGTCATATTTGGAAAATAGTTGGTCGTAGAATCTAATATTGATCAGGAACTATTCTTAATTTATATCCACTTAGGAGACAAAAATGAATGTCGTATCTTCCAGTAAGTGTTTTTCTGTCTTGAGGACTGCATGCATACAGTTCATTATGTGGAAATCAAATTTTTCATCTCCAGCAATACTAGTTAATATATCTTACAGATGCACACTGACTACATTATACAATAAGCATGATTATAGCCACTGCAATAATTCCAATTGCCTCTATTCTTTGACTCCCCATTTTATGAATCAGTGTCAAAGCTATTCCTCTTTATATTTACTGTGATTTATAAGACAATATCATCCCTTTGTATCTGGGACTACAAGCATTTGGAAAGGAAAAAAATGTGTCTTCTTAAGGAGAAAAAGAAGTATCCCACTAATGAAAAGAGGCATTAATTTTCTTCCCCAAGGAACAGAGTAAGAATAAGTAAATAAATAAAAATTTAGTTTGGCAGGTAAGAAGTCTCCAAGAAAAGACAAAAAATCACTTTTTAAATCCAAAAAATAAACTGATTGCTTCTTCACAGCAGAGAAGTGATGCTTTTCTGTATCTTGAAAACTGGTTTATCCTTTCATCTATATCTTGAATTAATGCTAGTGTGAACTAGTACAGCTAAGCAAAAGAAGGAAATACTCCTAGAGAGTCTCTGTAAAGATGGGATATGCTCCATCTTCACTATTTCATTGTAGAATTAAAGATGTGATGGATGTTGATAAGGGACACAAACCAAAAAAGGAGAAGTTAAATGAATCTAGAAGAAACAGATTATCTTTCATTCAGAGAGCCCGTTCCTAATGGAAAGAGAACAAAGAAAAGAAGCATATTTTTGCAAAAGAATTTAAATGGCTTTAATGATATGCATTCAACAATATGAAATCAGTGCATATTTATAGATATTATAACATAGCCAAAGAATGTGATGCAACTTGAGAACTTTATAAAATCTAATTTCATCCCAATAGGTAAGAAGACTAATTAAAATGTGCATTAAAACATTTCATATTATGATGCTTTTAATCATGTAATGATATTTCTAGATATATTACCTCATATAAGTTATAAACGTTTTTCAAGCAGAGAAAATGAGCTTTAAAGAAATTAATCGAGTTGTTATATGTGTTTATTAACTTTCTGAAAACTCGATAAAGAACAAAACTTAATTGAATTTTACACTTTCTTTCATAAATCATATAAGATTGGAAATCTAGCTGTTCTTTACACTTTGAGTAGGGCTGACGTTTAAGTGGAACTATTTTAGTGTAATATTATAGTCATTACAATCATAGTATTTAATCCCTCAATACTATCCCAGTTAATATCTATGTTCCATATTATAATATACTATGTTACTAGCCACATATTTGACTCTGCATAAACTCTGAACAATATGAATGGGTTTTATCAATTTTTTAAATGTGTTTTTCAACCTGATTTCCTGCTTTATTGGTTATTTCTTTAGAACATTTCTTTGGTTGTTCTGACATAAAACCTTTTATATTTTCTGAGGGAATGCTTACCTGATGTCCTAGCCCCATGGATTTTCTATGAATATCCTTTTCAAAAACACAAATACTGCTGATATCTGAACATTAAAGCTACCGTCCTGGGTGGTTCTAAGCACTCTTTGCTTTCAGAGAGCTGATACTTCCAGCAACAATGCCCAGACTAAAGCCTGACAGAATTGCCAAGTGTGGGAAGTAAAACCCAGCATAAGTTTAGTTTCAAGTACAAACACAAGAATTAACACCTGTTGCCCAAAACTGCAACCAAATGAAATAACAAAAGTAAATAAGTATGAGATGACCATGTGCCTAGATTTTAAAAGATCTTCAATGTTTAAGCAAATTTTTTGCATGATGCATGCCTTAGCTGATATGTCAGGATTGCTCTGAGGTGATGGGACTTTGAATCATGTCTGTCATTGTGCTGCTTAAATTTTAATTCTCGTTGTATTCACCACTCAATCAGGTCATCCCTGACCAGATACTGCGGGCGACATTACAAAAAGTGGTTAACAGTACAGAATGCATTGACAGAAACTCATCAAATAACAAATCTCACAGCAACAACTGACCATATGCTTGGAAAGATTTAAACTTTCAGTTAATAAGGTGGAAATATAGTATTCTCAATAAATACATCTACTTACTGATGAGTATTCAGTGGAGGCAAATATTATGTATTCATTGAAACACCTGACTTGTCCTTGTCCAGGTATAGGACCTTTTGTGTTAATCTATAAATTATTTTTTCTCATCTCTAACAAAGCTGATACAAACCCAGTCCTACTTAGAAGGATTGTTGGAAAAATCAAATGAGGTCATGGCTCATGAAAGGCTTTGAAAATTATAAAGTTTTTTGTAATATAATAATCAATATTTATTATGAATTTACTCTGTGCCTTATTATCTTATTTAATCCACAAAACATTACACTAAGGTTGTTTTTAGCCTCATTTTGCAAGAAAAGAAGCTGAGCCTAAATGAGGTTCAATGTCAGGCCCATGATCAAATAACAAGTATGTGACAGAGCTAGGATATAACCTAGCAGGCCAAATCCAGAGTCAATTGTGTTAACCATATCCTAAACTACCTCCTGTTTACAAAAGGGAAGTTGCTGTTTCCAAGAATGTGAAAAGGAACCTTTTTTGCTCTTAAGGATATGAGGTTAAGAGTGGTCAATATAAGGGTGATTCTCACATTGCCCTTCACAGCCCTTCGGTAGCCAGAAGAGGGGGTGAGAGGCACACATCAGAGCTAGTTCATCAAGACTTTTGACCTTGGCAGTTCATTACTGTTTTGTTTTCCTCAGCTTCCCCCTATCTTAGCACCTGTTGCTGACAGGTTGGGTGTTCTCATTTACAGATGGAAGGTGAGATATTAAGAAACTAGAAAGACCCCCAGTCACTTTGCTCCAGCTTCCTGTAAAAAGTTGTAAATGGAACATGGATGTTAAAAATGCTATTATGAGAGTAGATTGGTAGTTGCTAGGGTCGGGTGGGGATGGGAGAAAAGAGTGAAGGTGAACGGAGGGTACAAACTTGCAAGTTGTAAGATTAATAAGTTCTGGGATCTAAAATACAACATAGTGACTATAGTTAACAGTAACATATTGTATACTTGAAAGTTGCTAAGAGAATAAATTTTAAAAGTTTTCACCACAAAAAAAATATATATATATAACTGTGTAGTATGATGGCTATGTTAACCAACTAACCTTACTGTGGTAATCATTTCACATATCAAAATTATCATGTGTTAAATCATCATGTTGTACACCTTAAACTTATACAATATTATATGTAAATTATATCTCAATAAAGCGTGAAAAAAACTATACCAAAGTATTTTTTAATATTGTTAAATGTAGTGAAATTTATTGTATTTTAAAATAATTTTGCTTTTAATTAAACATACACATATTTCAAACATGACCTCCAAATTTTTCCATCAGGTTAATATTCTAAGAATGGGATGGGTTTCTATTTTGTTTACAAATAAGTAGCATGATTTAAACTGGAAATCTCAACAAATATTCTTTGGAGTCATATATAGAAATATAATGCCACGTGTATAATGATTAAATCTTAACTAATCTGAGGAAAAGAAATAGGAATAGAAGACATAGTCAATTTCTAATTAGAAGTGAAGACATGTCTAAATAAGTGAAGACATAAGTTGTTTCTAAGTTTTCTTTATATAATTTTAAGAGTTTGTCTTCTTTTACTCTGGCCTTTTAATACAGACTAATTTTTAATACAACTAAAATCTCAACCAATTGCGATATTCATCCATTTGTGTCATGATTATAACCTCAGAAGCAAACCAAACTTTATGTGAGATTATCACTAGGTATCAGTAACAAGTTTCCACTTTGAAACATCTACTCTGTAAAAGAAGAGAACAGGTGGAGTGGAGTGGGAAGATATTAAAGGGCATTCTGTAACTCTGTCTAAAATTATATTTTAAGTAATATGTAACTGGATAATGTCTTTGCAATGTAAAAGGCAGTTTGGAAAGGAATATGTATGTTCACCAATTAATAGTGAACAGCACTTTTAATTTTAAAGATAATGAAATTTGTGCAAGACAAGGAGACCACAAAGTGACAGTGCCAAATTTAGCCTCTCGACATTTCAGTGCTGAAATGAACCCCCTGGCAAGTTGTCTTTAGAAGCCTTTCCATAATTACCCGGCATTAAGCACCATCTGACTCATGGAAACTGTGGAAAGGATTATATTTAGTCTGCTGATACTACACTTTCTTCTGCTTCTCTTCATACTGGAATAGCTTTTTTATGAAAATAAGATTTTCCGTAGTTTGTTTCTGCATCAACTTCTATGGTTTGTTTCTCCCCACAAATCAGAACCTGGAGGGCAAAAATTGCAATATACTAGTAGTAATGGCTTCAGTTATACTGGCTAAAATGTAAATTATATGGATGATAAATCTTTGTTATTTTGATCATAAATTAATAATAGTGAGTTGAAGCCAGAGCAGAAAATTTTTCCTAAAGATAAAACCACATCTTATTCAACTTTATCTTCTTCCTTCCACTGTGGCAAGTGAGGTTCTTTGTACCTAGTAAGTACCCAATGATATACCATCTCCTGATATAAGTGAGCTATAAAATACTCATCTGAACACAGTGTTATGAAATTTTATTTTGCTTAACTCCTCTTTATCTAAACTACTTCAAAATAATATCATTTACCAAATTTTTAGGCAAATAGCCCTTTTCCATTAAAAAAAAGTGAGTTGCTATAGATACTACTGACAAAAGGATGGAAAACTCACAACATTATAGAACCATAAGCAACCACAGAAATTATGCAGTTTAATATTTCATATTTGAGAAAGCTATAACCCAGATAAAAGAAGTTATTTAATCAAAAGACACATGATTTGTTACAGGAGAGCCAGAACAAAATTCAGAATACCTCAATCCCCATCTAAGTCTCTTTCCACCATATCAAAGACCTGAAATCTCCAAAATAGTAACATCAATATTCATATATCCCTGTTGTCACTAACAGAACTTCTACTCCAGATATGGAGGAAAAAGCAGATACTTATAATTTCTTAAAACACATACACAAAGCATTTTTCAAAGCATTTTTCACAAATGCTTTTATTTTAAAAATAAAAAGAGGAAGGAAAGAACGTAAACACAACTTGGAGTTTTAAATTAAATTGCATACAAACAAATGCACAAAGTAGAGCAGGTGCAACTCTCACGGGAAAGCTGATGAGAAATCCAAAGTAGTATAGACTTAGGTCACATTTTTATTAAAATTCACTTAAACCTCTTTGTTAATTCCTGTGGGTCTAAATTGTATTATTTTAATAATTCAGCCTTTGCTCTAATGTGACTGAATTCAGTTGACTAGTCTAGGCATCCTAACCACAGAATTACTCATTTCCTCTTTTATTCAGATCAGTTTATCCAATATAACCATCTAGTCTCTCTTGTATTAGACAACCTGGGCTGCTACTGTATTCTCATTGATCTTAATTTCTCCTTTTTATACCATATTAGAGTCACCAGCCTAAATATATCCTTTGTTGAAATAAAAAACTGCAATAAAAATATCTATTTCCTTTAAATTAAGTGAATTGTTCTGAAGCACAAAACTCTCAGAGTTCCAAAATAGTACTTCTGCTAGCCTTTTACAATGATTCCTCATAACTCTAAGATTGGAGTGAAAATTATTAAGTTTTTGTTAGGGTTTGCATACATCCAGGTCTTTGTTCTCCCTGTCAGGCATTAAATCAAAGAACATGCAGCAATGTTTTCTTGATTGAAAACTGGCCCTGGTTAGATTAAGGTCTTTACTTAGCCTCACCAGTCATTAGCCCTATTGTAATATCTAGCAGTGATGATGAAGTTCTTTGAAGACTGTAGTCTATGTTCCTTCCTAGGGCATTAGCCCTCAGTATTCAACATCACATATCTTCCAGATCGTCTTTAATTATAGCTCTTTTTGTTATACTAAAGCTTAAGATACATCAATTCCAGAGCCTGTTTGATTAAATGCATTTTAATATTTTTCTATAAATCAATTCCTTCTATATACCAGAAATTTTATCTTGTCTTTAATCAGTTAACCAAACCTCATGATTACTATTAGAAAAGTACTTCACCAAGTGAAAAATAATCTGAAAACATTGCAATAAAAATCTTTTTTAGTACCAGTACCTTGCTGACTACTACTTACCTAAATTCAATACTAAATAGTACATAAATCGTAAAAATGTGGAAGGTAGTTATTTTACCAACAGTCTAAGATAAGTATTTAGGCTAAAATGGAAACACCCTTTAAAAAAACAAATTGGGGGGTGGCAAATTAGAAGTCCTGATCATAACATTTATATAAAATCTAAGGAAAGATTCTGGAAATATAAAGGCATATACATCAATAACTTAAAATGAGCATGCCTACTATATGTATGGCAGTTCTAGGTGCTGGAGATACAGCACCAAAGAAGAATGTGTGCCCCTACTCTAGAATGTAAGCTCTTTGAAGGAACTGACAAGGTCCGTTCTCTCAAGGAAGATAATATCCTATGGACCTAGAGTCTGTCATACAGAGTGAAGTAAGTCAGAAAGAGAAAAACAAATACCGTATGCTGACACATATATATGGAATGTAAAAAAGAAAAAACTGGTTTCTGAAGAACCTAGGGGCAGGACTGGAATAAAGATGCAGAAGTGGAGAATGGACTTGAGGACACAGGGAGGGGGAAGGGTAAGCTGGGACGAATTGAGAGAGTGGCATGGACATATATACACTACCAAATGTAAAATAGATAGCTAGTGGGAAGCAGCCTCATGGCACAGGGAGATCAGTTTGGTGCTTTGTGACCACCTAGAGGGGTGGGGTAGGGAGGGTGGGAGGGAGACGCAAGAGGGAGGAGATATGGGGATATATGTATATGTATAGCTGATTCACTTTGTTATACAGCAGAAACTAACACACCATTGTAAAGCAATTATACTCCAATAAAGATGTTAAATAAATAAATTTTTAAAAAAATAAATAAAAAATAAATCTTCAGAAAAAAATAAAATAAAAATAAAAAAATTTTTAAAAGATAATATCCTAGAGGAGAAGATTTGTTTGAAGGAGGAACTTACTATACATCTGTTCTAAAGATTTTAATTTAATTAAAATTCTGCTGAGCATATAATATAGGCAAGATATTTTATAGAGTTATGGGGGATACAATCTAAGTATAAGGCAGGGGTAGCATTCCAGGAGGGAGAGGCTCACACTTGGGTTCACATCATGGACCAAGGGAAATGGTCTCCAGTAACAGCCTGTGCTTCCCAAAAGTTTACAGTCAGGAAGGTTAAAATATATTTCAGTGGCAGAAAGGATAGCTCCTAGTATCCTAGAAGCTAGGCAAATAGTAAAGGTTCTTGCAAGGGCTTTGAAGGATAGTTAATTTCTAAGAAGCAGAAATGACAGGAGAACATTCCAGATAGAAGAGACTTAAAATCTAATTTTCAAAACAAACCAAATGATGACATAGCAAACTGAGTCCAAAATCAGCTGACATTTTGTATTCATATCACGCCTTTCTTCAAAGGGTTGATTACTTCATCATTATAACACCCAGGAAGAGATACAAGAGAATGTTTTGGCCATTTGTAAAAGTGTACCAGAGAATAAATAGCATCTCCCACTTATTCTATGGGCACAATATCTAGGTCTTCTTACTTTTAAACTATAGCTTATTGTCTAGACTAGACTAAACTGTAGCCTTCTCTACCATTGTCAATAGCTTGCTTAAATGTTTACTTTGATCCTCAGTAAGGACAAAAAAATCTACACTCTCATTCTCTATGTGATAAAGATACAGGTAAAAACTAGAGTGAAATAGTTTAACTGCCTCCATTATATTTTAATAAATAATAAACCTTTACATAATAGGCAAGTGGTTATGAATAGCTTATTTATAACGTAAATACAGCTATTAAAACGACTTTCCAGTTTACTTGACAGATTTGACACAAATTGATTGTATTTTATATGTATTCAAGGACACATTTTTCTATCTGAAAAAAATGAAAATGAGCATTATGTAGGTTATATGATGGGATGGGCATTATGTAAGACAACTTTGATGAGTTTGTTTTGTATTATCTATAGTTATCAATTCTACCAAAGATATATGCTAGTGCTCAATACTGATCATAGGGCAATTCAAATTTAAGGACACAATACCTAAATACAAGAGTAAAACACAAAGAAACATGGTCTGCTCTAATGGCTTTAATTTTTGCATCAGAAATCATGAGACTCCAAACTACACAACTATCAAAGGTGACAAATTTCTACCTTTGTCCCTCCCTCTCATTTTCCCCTAATGAGTCAAAGGATTTAAATTTTTTCTATTAACTTCCATTTCCCAACAACCTCTCAAAATGTCAATCTATTCATGAAGATATGTCTACCTGGCTACTAATTTTTTTTTTTTTTTTTTTTTTGCGGTATGCGGGCCTCTCACCGTTGTGGCCTCTCCCATTGCGGAGCACAGGCTCCGGACGCACAGGCTCAGCGGCCATGGCTCACGGGCCCAGCCGCTCCGCGGCATGTGGGACCTTCCCAGACCGGGGCACGAACCCGTGTCCCCTGCATCGGCAGGCGGACTCTCAACCACTGCGCCACCAGGGAAGCCCCAACTACTAATATTTTTTAAGTTATATTTTCAATTCTAATTTTGGGACTCAGACTCCATGAGATCTTTTTCACTACTTACAAACTTTGGACAAAAAATGATATGCGTTTAAATGCTGATTTCTTTCCAAATGGCATGGGGAAAAGCTGCAAAGTATACATCTGCCTAGCAGAGGGAGATTATGCTTTTTGTGACCATTCCGTTAAAAATAGTTGCTGAAACAGTACTTAAATTAGAATTTATCTCTAACATTCTTTATGCCTTTGAGCTGCTTTAAATATGTAGAAAACTGATAAACATGTCTGAACTTTAGTTCTGACTAGACTGGTCTCTTCTCAGTACCATTCTAGGAAGGGCATTGTCCCCTATTTTCAGGTAAGCTGTCATAAAAACTTACTACCAGCCAATGCCATGGATACCTTTAAAATTCTAAAGTACAACTTTGCATTTCACAACACCTGCTTTGTATTCTTTTGGTTCTCAGTCTGGTGACTGAGTCATAAAATGTTTGACATGGCAGAAAGGGAATCAGCACATTCTGGTTAAGAACATAAGCAACATTTTTAAATTTTAAAAGAACATGTACAGAATGAGAGAAAAAGAACACAAAATGGTCCATCAGCTTTCCCTCCTAGAAGAACTTCATGAATTCAAAAAATATGACTAGTCAGCCACCATAAAGGTAACAGGTAGGAAAGCAAATACCAAGCCCTAATGTAAGAAAACTGAGGGAGAGTGCTGAAAATGGAGATTAAAACCATTCCTGGCTTAGATAAACTCTATACTCCTGAAAATACAAGGTACAAAGAGTGGTCTTTAATTGGAGATTTCACAAACTGACCAGATTTTCACTTGGGTAGACCCTAGAAACACACAAAATGTATGTACCCCTTTCAAGTCCTCTGAACTTTACCATAAGGGACAGAACTGCAGAGAGTGTTTCTTCTATAGCAGTTGCCATTTGAAACCCCAAACCAGTCCCATCCAGAAAGTTCCATTTATACCAAAACTGCTGACTTGAAGTTTGCAAAGTCCATAATTCACCAAGAGAAGGGATCAGCTGTAGCCTTTAGAGAAATTCTAAGCTCCTCTGCCACTGAACAAATAGGAAGTTTCTTAAAGGAAGATGCTCAAGAAAACATCTCAGGGATAAAGACCATAAAAGTACTGATAGGCATTGGTCTCACCATGGCTGTCCACTCTTAGGTTCTGATTTCCTAAAAATAGACCTCAGGGTACAGATCCCTCTTTCCCTTTGCCCTAAGAAAGCTAAAAAATTCTCCAAGGGGAGTGGCTACTTCTCTCTGAAACCTGATGCTAGCTGCGAGGTCACAGCTTCTCCAGAAATAAAAGGCAGCCTCGGCAAGGGAGGCCCCCACTCAGGGATTGGAGCAGCCCTCAACTCACTCTTCAGCTTCGCCGCTGTCTGCAGCCCAGAAGCTCCATCATGGTGGGTCCTGTGAGAAAACTACTTGTAATTTATAGACAGATATAGACAGTAGATAGGAATAAAATTGAGGAGAGAACATATTCAGTATGTGTGTAGAATCTACTTTTGGTTTTTATTAAAGTGGGTTGAGGACAGGAGAGATTAATTCAAGGTATTATGCCAACTGGAAAAATATGTCTTACTCCCAAAAACAGTACTTTATGCTTCACCAACTTTCTATATCACATAAGTTTTATTATATCTAAATTTAGGGAAAAACCTGCAACTATAGCAAAATACTATACCTTAAAAAAAAATCCAATGATGCTGATAACTAAAATTAAATAAACTACTTTCCATGCATTGGGTAAAAATATACTGGTTAAATAGAAGAAAGACTTCAAATGACCTTTTTAATGCAGTGTGTCTATATTAGACATATGTTAAATACACCATAGGTTATTATATTATTCCAGAAAGAATTTGATTTAGCATTTGTTAAATCATTGACTCATGGATTAAGATATAGAAAGATGTTCCCTAACTATCTTTTGCAACAGCTTTTTATTTTTCCTAGATTCAAAAGTATCCTAAGGCAACCTTCTTATTCTATGACACCTACATAGCTTCCTAAAAATCTCAGAGCAGAGAGCACTCTCTTCTGTCAACGCATTTGAAAGAGTACTAGTTGTTTCTTTCTTTCTTCCTCTCTCTCGCCATTGCAGTCCTTCAGTGCTGACCAGATTGCTGGTAAGTGAATTGAGCTTCTCTATTCCAGAGGCAGGCAGAGCGCTTCTTAGCCTCTGAAATATCACTCATCTCCAAGACATGTTACTGCATGGCTCAACCTCTTAGTATCCAAGCTATGCCTGAACTCTGAAAAGTAGGCATACAGTTTCAGCTTACTTTGAAGATTACTCAGGGAATGAGCTTGGATACATTTAAAAATCAGGACATTTTTGTTTGGTTAAAATATTCTTTGTGGTTAATTTCTTTCTAACAGATCGAGTTCTCTCAGCAACAGCAGGATGGTAAGTCTAAACGATATAATATGTGCACACTCATAAAGATGGCATGTGAGAAAACCAACTCTCTTGAGATGAGATTAGTTCTTTCTAATTATCCCCACTGATGTTGTCACTCTAAATATAAATGCTCTCAATCACTCTAAATATAAATTCTCTCAACATGAACCCTTCACGTATAATCAGTAATCAAAAGTTTAGGCAAACAAAAGCTAAATACCACAAAATAATTTCTTGTATTCACTGATTTCTAAATAGAACCAATTTGATACAGTAGGTAATACCATACATATACCCCCCCAAAATATGTGGAGTCTGGATGGCTAATTTGTTAATCAAATCCCTAAAGAGTGATTTGGAAGGTCTAAATTATTCAATTTAGAAAACAAAATTGATTCTAAAACTGCCCAATTACCAAATACACATAATTTCAGTGGGCACCATAGTGAGTTGAGAGAAATAGCAGGTGAAGTGGATATAGAAAAAATGTGCAGTCAGAGAAAATGAGGGGAAAATTATTTATCAAAAAACTGTGGGAGGAGCCTTAGCCATCTCCTGGTCCATCTTTAGAGATGCAGGACAGGCTCCCAGAGAGGTGTTGAGACTGACTCAAAGATCCAAAGAATTAGTGATCAGGTCAAAATCTAATATTACTTTAAATTAATTAGAAATTTATTTCATATAAACAGTTTCTAACTAGAAGACTTCAAATTCTGGAGATTCAAAAGAATATGAATAGTTTCCCTAAGACTTCCACTTTTTCTTCTTCAGGTCTTTGGATCCAAGAGATCCTGTGCCCTAAGACTCTTGTTGTTTCACTGGAAAGAGTAGGGCAGAATGTCTTATGAAGTGAAAGAGTCACATATTTAAATAAACTGAGACAAAAATACATCTATGGAAGGGATGGAAGAAAATTTCAGTTATACAATATTGTATAAATTGGATATTGGTCATAATGATAAGTATGTATATATGTTATGATTTATAATATATAAATAATTGTGATAATACTCATAGGTATATAATAATTATACTCAGTTCTCTATCTAAAGGATTCAACATTTTTCAGCCTGTTTCAGTGTCTGGAATATCTCATGTTTGGAAATCAGTTAAGAAAAAAAAGGATATTTGCTATTGTACAGACTCATATACATCTACATCATGGTTAATGCCTTCATGCAGACAAATCAGATGACCTGATGACTCAGAACCCATGATCATTTGAAATTATACTACAAAGGACTAATTTTTCTTATTGAAAACAGTTGGTAATTCTACTCTAATTTGTTTGATTTTTAATGTATTTTAACTAATGATGCTGCTACATTATCTGCTACTGTACCCCAGTCCTCTTAAATATCTAATTTATGTGTCATTATGACTGCCAAACTATGGTAGAACCAAGCAATAGAAGACTTAAAAACCCTTTCAGAGACAGAGGACTTGATGCTGAACATTAACCATATTACTCCATATGTAAAATAGGTTTTAGATATAGAGGTTCAGTAAACATCGGTGTGGTGGACTGGTTTTCTCCTGTGCCAGGAAAACAAATGTAAGCATTTTAAATGAAAAGGAAATATTACATTTTAAGAAATAAATAAAGACATACTTTGTTTGCTTCCTTCTTCAATGATTAGAGTTTTTCTCATGGCTGCTCTACTTGAATGTATCACAAGTTTGGGGTAAAGAAAAAAACACTAGAAAATTATAGCATTCTAAAGGTGTAAGTCCTGTGCTGTCCAGTAGAGTTGCCACTAGCCACATGTGGCTCTTTAAATTTAACCTGTAATTAAGTAAAAATAAATGCATTTAAAAGTCTACTTTCTCCTTTGCACTAGTCATATTTTAGTGCTCAAAAGCCACAGGTGGAAGGTAACTACTACCCTTTTGGGCAGCCCAGATACAGAACATTTCAATCATCACAAAAAGCCCTAGAACAGTGTTGTTCTAGACTAAGAGCTGGCAAATTTTTTCTTAGAGAGCTAAACAGTAAATATGTTAGGCTTTGTTGGCAGAACAGTCTCTGTAAAAACAACTCAGTTCTGTCACTGAGGTATGAAAACAGCCATAGACAATACATAAATGAATGGGCATGTCTGTATTCCAATAAAACTTTATTTACAAAAACAGGCAGCCAGCCCGTAGGCAGTCATTTGCTAACCCATGTTTTAGACTCTTCAAGAGAATAACTAAGCCTTAAAAATCTGGTGTAGGAAGAGCAACATTTTTCTGGCCTTGGCCTTTAAATCAACAAAAGGGTTCATGTCAGAGAGATTCTATTACAGCTCATAAAACCCTATTTCTACATCAAGATCTGACCAGGGTAATAGTGAGCCCTCCGAGCAATCTGCATGAAAGCCTAGAGCCAGTAATAAGAATAGTTCAGTTTCACACGTCCCATAGAAAGATAAAATATAATATTTGACTAATGACCCCACAGTGCCTGCCGCATGTCTTTTAAGTTGGGGAAATGATCTGTGATGTCAATTTGCATAGAACTTGAGGCGGAAATTTCAGCAAAGAATGATAACATGATCTATAGTTGATTGTTAACATAATGTCTGGTGCAATCTTAGATTAGGGGATGAAGGGATAGTTAAATAGGATGTTTTGCTGAGTAATCTATCTAGATAGCATCTCTTCATCTGAGACCACTAATGGACTAAAAAGAATGTTTTCACCTCTACCAGTTCATTCACAAATGGGTTTTTGAATGTTGTTGGTATTAACTCCAACAAGTTGCCATCAGTACTTTTAGGTTCTCCAGAAATTTTAATTTAGTTAAGTTTTAAAAGTTCAATTAAAATATCTTTACTTGCCCCTAAATCCATAGTAGCACCTCTTCTTGTCTTTTTGGTGTATACTTCTTAATTCCTTGTTAATGTAATCCTGAAAGGCAAAACCAGTTCTATCAAAGGAGAATGACAAAATTTAGGGAAAGTAAACAATAGAGTGATTGTGATAAAAACAGACAACACTTTTAAAATATGTGCTTACATACACACATGAATACAAGTAAAACTAGGGAAATCTGAGTAAAATAGGTGGAGTCTATCAATGTGAATATTCTGGTTGTGACAGTGTACTATAATTCTGTAAAATGGTACTATTGGGGGAAACTAGACAGAGTACTTAAGAGATCTCTGTATTTTTTCTTAAAATTGCATGTGAATCTATACTTATCTCCATAAAATTTTAATTTAAAACGTGTACTTACATTCTAAAGCTAATACAGCAACATGTTATCATACGTTATTATATGAAAAAAGAGTATAAAGTTTAAAGTGATCACCATAGCAATAGATTCAAACAAATAAGTCTTCAGAATCAGTTATACTCGGAGCCTATTAGAGTCATACATTGAAGTGGTTAAATGACACTATAGAACTTAGAAATTGGCCTCATCTACTTTTTTTCCTGAAAAATGAAGTTACTCCTGAAGAAAACTAGTTAAGAGAAGAGCCTAGGAAATTTGTACCTCAAGAGCAGGTTTTTCTGTATAAGTTAAGAAGTTTGGTTTAACCTCACATGACACAACCCCGATTGAAAAATTTGTTTTCTTGAAATTTTATTAACGTTGTTAATTATATAAGGGATTTTATGAGGAATTCTTAAGATTTCTCAAGGCCTCAGAATTTCTTAACCCAGTCCTGTGTCCCAGGCAGATGAAGGAGATATGAATAAATATGACTAGCAGTTTCAATTTCCATATCTGATGAATAAGAACATATGACTTGAAATTGGAAATACTGCTTTAAAATAGACCCCAAAAGAAATGTCCAAAGGGAGTTGTCAGTTGAGCTTAGAAAAGGGAGAGCCAACAATAAAAACTTAAGTGACTGGCAAAAGCTGTAGAGGAGAGTTTGAACTGGATCCCTGATGAAGTTTGGATTAATTTATTGGTCTGAAGTAGGAAAAAAGCATCCTAATGTTTCTTGCTTCTTTCAGAATTCAAGGAGGCATTTCTCCTATATGACAGAACAGGCGATAGCAAGATCACCTTAAGCCAGGTTGGTGATGTCCTTCGGGCTCTGGGCACAAATCCCACCAATGCAGAGGTCAAGGCGGTTCTGGGAAACCCCAGTAATGAAGGTAAACACATGTTTTTCCAAGAAGTTGGGAAGTGTGTGTGTGTGTGTGTGTGTGTGTGTGTGTATGTGTGTGTGTGTGTTTATGTGAGAGAGAGATTTATAGAGAAGTTCCACAGAATAGGGTTTAATTTACTTTTTATGGTAAGTGTGCCTCTTGGCCATCTAGAGTCTTAGTTTTTATCCTCATAAAATAAGTTAACCTTCCTTTAGAATTTGTAAGCATGATATAATTTCATGTTAATGAAAGGAAATGATATCTAATGCTGATATCATCATCATCACCATGTTATCTAAACATACCCTACAGTACTTCCCCGGTGGTCCAGTGGTTAAGACTGCACGTTTCCAATGCAGGGGACATGGGTTTGGTCCCTGGTTGGGGAACTAAGATCCCATATGCCTGCCGCGGGGTGCGGCCAAAAAAAAAAAACCATCTTAAAGGAAACTCAGCTTTCTAATTTAAGAACACACAGATGACACCTTAATAAAACTATTTTCTGTTTCCAAGAACTGTAAAAAGACTTAAAAACCTAAGCCAAAATCTGCATTCAGTCCCCCAAGGTAAATCCTAAGGCAAAAGTCAGTGATCTGATACGTAAGAGGCAAAATTGAAGAAGTCATTGCTGGATACAGTAATCCAGTCATTAGTCTGGAACAAGGAAATTTTTTCCAATCCCATGATTCATGGCAAGTATAATAGTCTATTGAAAAATACCACTCTGAACAAAAAAAAAAGGAGACAAAACTGAAGTTTTTTCAAGTAGATATTTGGGCTATTTATCCTTGCCATAAGGAAAATAAGGAGGGGAAGGCAAATAATCTTTTTTTTTTCCAGAAAAGACCATTTTCCTTTATTACAAAAGAAAAAAAATTCGATTTCAAAAAAACCTACCTCTAAATCAGTCTGCAGGAATTTTCCTCAAACTTCATTTTCTTCAGAGGAAAATGTCCAAGTAAATCATGCAAAAAGTAGCTGGGAGCATGAGATAAAGGAAGAGCGTAATAAGCCAACTTCATCTTTAAATGCCATTTTCTAATTTATCAAACATTAATCTTTAATGGAATTATTAGGTAAATGTTCATTTATTCAGCATTCAAATTTAATCTTCTTAATATTACTCAATGTACTAGATTTCTACACTATAAGGAAAGACTGCTGAATGGGAATTTTGATTTTAGGGGTACATAACTTTATCCATTTGTATACATCTGGATAGTCTGTTTTATACTTTTGCTGTGAATACTGTTTATCTTGTCAGAAGATACTAAAAAAATTCTTATCTCCAGGCCTCTAAAACCACAGAGAAATCAGGAGATCGCAAAGTATTTAACACACACACTCTCCTCACAGGCTTCTTTTCTCAATTACTTAAAATTTAAAGAAATTGAAGGCTCTACAAAAGCTCAGACAAAAGTGGAATATATATTAAAGTTCAGTTAGGTTTTGCTACATTTATATGTTAATGGATTTGTTATCAGTATATTTCTATATTGCTTCCCTAGTGTTTATAGAAAATATTAAATTGACAATACTAATAAAATCAGTAGCTAACACTGATTAAGCACTCAGTTTGTCCCAGATATTGTAATAGACTTTGCATGTATTATCTCATTTAATGCTCACACTACCACTACAAGGTATCTCTTTTGAGAGATGAAAAAGTTGAGGCACAAAGAGGTTAAGGAACTTGCCCATGGGGCTTCCCTGGTGGCACAGTGGTTAAGAATCCTCCTGCCAATGCAGGGGACATGGGTTCAAGTCCTGGTCCAGGAAGATCCCACATGCTGTGGAGCAACTAAGTCAGTGCGCCACAACTTAAGCCTGCGCTCTAGAGCCCGTGAGCCACAAATACTGAGCCCCCGTGATGCAACTACTGAAGCCCCCATGCCTGGAGCCCGTGCTCTGCAACAAGAGAAGCCACCAGGATGAGAAGCCCACATACCGCACGAAGAGTAGCCCCCGCTCACCGCAACTAGAGAAAGCCCATACACAGCAACCGAAGACCCAAGGCAGCCAAAAATAAATAAATTAAATAAATAAATTAATAAATAGCTCACTGAAAGAAAAGAAACTTGCCCATGATCACATAGTTGTAAATGGTGGGCTGAGGATAAAAGCTTAAGCACTACGACTCCAGAGCTCATGCTATTATCTATTACAAACATTTTGTCATCAGTCATTTACCAACTGAAATTTAAGCTGTATGAAGATTTTTCAGATGATCTAGAATGAACTCTCAAGCTTAATTTGTGACTCAGAGATGGCATTTAATGATAGATAATAACTCTCCAAATTGCAATTTCTTCCAGAGATGAATGCCAAGAAAATTGAGTTTGAACAATTTCTGCCCATGATGCAATCTATTTCCAACAACAAGGACCAGGGCACCTATGAAGACTTTGTTGAGGGTCTGCGTGTCTTTGACAAGGAAGGCAATGGCACCGTTATGGGTGCTGAACTTCGTCATGTACTAGCTACACTAGGTAAGAAATATTCATTTCAGTGGACTTAATAGGACAGAATATATAGGAAAGAGCATGAATTAGGGCAATCATGTTATAACCAAAATAAGTAGGGGGAAAGACTACAAACAGAAAATGAAAAAGAATAGTCAAAAGTTAATGACCATATCAATTAACCTCAATGTCAATGAGTTTATTTGGGGGAAATGTGATAACTTAAATTATTGGTATTGAATAAGTAATGTGCAGCATTGTAGTTCTTACAGGATAGAGTTTGGATGATCAGGTATATAGTGTGCATTTAAGTCATTTATTCAAAAACAATTTATTGATAACCTTCTGGCTAGAGAACAGGAAGGGCTTAGTTTCTATCCTCCGAGAGGTTATAGTCTCCAGGAGTCCAAAACTGATCACTTACAGTGGAATGTTGAAAATATTCTCTGGTTTTCTTTTTGAAGAAAGAGTTTTGTTTCATCAGGTGAAAAGATGAAAGAGGAAGAAGTGGAAGCCCTGATGGCAGGTCAAGAAGACTCCAACGGCTGCATCAACTATGAAGGTACAATCTCACATGCTCTGGTGGTTACAGCAACTCTGAACTGATTGGGTTGACGATGGACAACTTTTGAGCTTAAAACAACTTATCTTCTCTATCTCTCTTATTCAATAAGAGAACATACAAATGTTACTTATTATCAATCAGTTATATAATAACTCTAAAAAGATATCTTGTAAGGACCTGACTATATACATAAGATTTACTCCAGTGGGTTTTAACATTCCTGTGCATTATTATACAGGTTAAAATGTGTTTTCACTTTTATCTTTTCTTGTTAGATCTTCACAACACCTCTGTAAGATGGAGTTTGTGTCAGAATAAATTTTAATATTAAATACTAATATCCTTTAATATTACAGTTGGAGAGATCTCAAAATCCTTTACAGCAAGCAGTTATGAAAATGAGGAGTCCGAAGGCCAAAGATATTTAGCTATTTAGTGAAGGTCACATCATTAATGGCAAAGCTGGTGCTAAAATTTATATCTCCTTTTCTAGTGTTCTTGCTTAAATGAAATTTATCTCATAGTGGCCAATTCTCTACTTCCTGCCACCAATTTTTTTTTAACATCTTTATTGGAGTATAATTGCTTTACAATGATGTGTTAGTTTCTGCTTTATAACAAAGTGAATCAGCTATACATATACATATATCCCCATATCTCCTCCCTCTTGTGTCTCCTCTCACCCTCCCTATCCCACCCCTCTAGGTGGTCACTAAGCACTGAGCTGATCTCCCTGTGCTATGCAGCTGCTTCCCACTAGCTATCTATTTTACATTTGGTAGTGTATATATGTCCATGCCATTCTCTCACTTTGTCCCAGCTTACCTTTCCCACTCCCCGTGTCCTCAAGTTCATTCTCTATGTCTGCATCTTTATTCCTGTCCTGCCCCTAGGTTCTTCAGAACCTTTTTTTTTTTTAGATTCCATATATATGTGTTAGCATATGGTATTTGTTTTTCTCTATCTGATTTACTTCAGTCTGTATGACAGACTCTAAGTCCATCCATCTCACTACAAATACCTCAATTTCGCTTCTTTTTATGGCTGAGTAATATTCCATTGTATATATGTGCCACATCTTCTTTATGCGTTCATCTGTTGATGTACACTTAGGTTGCTTCCATGTCCTGGTTATTGTAAATAGAGCTGCAATGAACATTGTGGTACATGTCTTTCTGCCATCAATTTATAGCAGCTTCACCCAGAGGGTCTGAAAAGCAACACTCCACACAAAATAAAGATGCAAGATAAAGTTGCATGATATAGGGCTTCCCTGGTGGCGCAGCGGTTGAGAGTCCGCCTGCCAATGCAGGGGACACAGGTTCGTGCCCCGGTCTCGGAGGATCCCACATGCCGCGGAGCGGCTGGGCCTGTGAGCCATGGCCGCTGGGCCTGCGCGTCCAGAGCCTGTGCTCGGCAATGGGAGAGGCCACAGCAGTGAGAGGCCCGCGTACCGCAAAAAAAAAAAAAAAAAAAAAGTTGCATGATATAACTTGTAAATTTAAAATTTTGCAACAAAATTGAAAAACTTATCCATCCCCCCAAAAAACTAATCTAACCACATCTCAATAAAGCTATGTTGACAGCTTTGATATAAATATGGACTTATAAAGTCTAACAACTTGGAAAAAAGTAAGACAAGAAAAGCAGAGGGGCAGGAAGAGAAGTGGAAAGGAGAGAAAAAAAGAGAACAGGAGAAAAGAAAAAACTAAGCCAAGCATATCTTCACTGACAATCTTGGTTAAACTTTACTTTTTTCCTATAAACTATGTTTTACATTCAGGTACTGCCATAAGTACATTAGATAAAAGAAGAATCATTCAATAAATATTGTTTGAACAAGGGTATAGTCATTTAGGAAATAAAGGCAGATCTCGATCTCCTACTAGGATAAATTTCACGAGTCAAACATTTGAATGTAATAGCTAAAAGTATAAAACCCATGGAAAATTATTTATAACATTTGGAATGGGAAGGCATTTCCAACACCGATACAAAACCCAGAAGGTATTACAAATTTCAATAAATTCAACCACGTTATTTTTTTTTTATCTAAGTGGCAAGCCACCAGAAACAAAGTCAAAAGACAAATAGCAAACCAGAAAAAAAAATCTGCAATCAACATCAGAAAGTTCATTTGCCTAATTTTAAAAAAAGTTACAAATTAATAAAAAGACCACAACCCAATAGAAAAATTAACAAGTACATGAACAGACAATTCATAGGAAAGGAAATAAAAATATATATGAATATAATATGCTGAATTTCACTAATAATAAAAGAAATGCAGATTAACACTACACTTAGATATACTGATTGACAAAATTAAAAGTTTAACCACACTTTAGGTTGAGGACAGTGTATGGAAACAGGTGATCTCATGCATTCTTGTTGGGAATATAAATCATTAAAATCCCTATGTGGTGATGTGGTATTAATTATTAATTCCAGCAAATCTACTTCAAGGGATGTAGTCTTTACACATACTTGCACTCAAGTGAAATGAGTGATATATGATTATTCATATTCATTATTCATTACTGTGTTGCTCGCGATAGCCAAATATTTGAACAACTTAAATGTCCATCAATGTACGATGTATCGAATAGATTTTGGTACATCTTCACAGTGAATTTCCCTACAGACCTAAAAAAAGAACAAGGACACCCTTGTTTATGATTATGGTAATATTTCTAAGATACATTATGAAGTGAGAAAAGCAAGTGCAAAAGAGTTTGTAGAACATGGCACCATTTGTGTAAAAAAGATTTTTACAAACATATATTTGTATTTTCTTATACATGCATAATAGCTCTACCAACTTAGCTATAAAGAGAGGAACTAGATAGCTGGGAGACAGTGGTGAAGAACATTTTTTTTTATAAACTCTTTCATACTTTCAAGAAAAAATTTTAACCATGTGAACATAACACGTAATCAGAAAGCTAAACTTACAAAATCGGGGAAAAGCCATAAATCCAGTATTAAGAACAGTAAGCTATACAGAGTTTAAATAAACTCTAGAGTTATAACTAGGAATAATTAGAATTAACTTACTATACTGCTCTCTTATTAAATTTGACTGTGTTCTAACTCTAAACTGTATTATCCCTACAGCTTTTGTCAAGCACATCATGTCTGTCTAAATGGAGCTCTCAAGGTATCTGTTTCCTCTTTAATATATAAGGGTTTCTCAATATTGTATTTTTTTAATGTAACAGCCTCACTTATATGCTGTGGATATAATTAGTATTGCTTCTTAATGAAGTTATTTATATTAACCAGAACACATTAATATAATTAATATTATATTAATACTAACAAGTTATTTATATTAACCCATCTCCTTGATATGGGTTATTTAGAAATACAGCATTTTTGTAAAAGTGTACAAGCAAAAACTTCTGAGGTTTTTGCTTTCATGTATAGATCCTATCTTTGTCTGTACTATAATTAAGCAGTGGAGATTCAACAAACCAGAGAATAGCTGATTAATTTAGTTGGAACATAACAATAATAAAAGCATTAGCCTATATTCTTTGAAAAATTGAAGTAGTTTTTAACAATTACTGCTCTAGAAAACCATACTATCACAGTCCAAAGTGCAGCACTTGAAACCAGGTTCTTGCAGCAAGGAAATGCCTTACCTTGGAAGTGATGGTTCATTTTGTGCTTTTTCTTCTTTTTCACTTTACACTATTTCCTTCCCCATTTCCTTTCTGAAAAGATGCAATCAACATCTAACTCTTTTTCCTTTTTCCTTTACAGATCAAGCATTGTTTATGAAGACTGGCTGGAACCTTATTCTAAGAACACCCATGACTAACTGTCCAAATCTGTTTACCATCATTCAGAAAAACAAAACAATTTGGACCATTTTAGACTGAAGGACTCCCTGAATTTTTATACACCTTACGTTTCTCTCTGAATTATATTCATATCACACAAACCAAGTGTCTGCTGCTCTAGACAAGAAGGATAAAATACTGACAATCTCAAATCCAAGCACTGCTCTTTATTTTCTACCATGGGTCAAAGAACATCCTTAAAATAATAAATCAATAAATAATTTTGGTCAGTCTGGAATGTTCAAGTCGCACTGTTTTTATCTTCTTGCTTAGAGAAACTTATTTTTAAAACCCCAATTCTTTTGTTAATGTACAGAATATTGATGAATTATAAAATTTTAAGAGAATAAATAATTATAGTCTACACAACAATAACTGAATAATAATGATAATCATATATCATTGAAAATGCAAAATAGAAAACTGAGGAAATTCAGATAGGATCAGAGATGGTTTAATATAAGCTATCCGGCAATTTAAGATGAAAGCAGGTTTCTTCAGTTTTGTGTAAATCACTGTATACATGGCTTGACCTATTTCACTTCTAGTGACAGTCTGGCCTATTAGAAAATTCTAATAAGCCCTTGATATGTCTCACCGAATGTCTTCAAGGATAAAATTTAAAGTGACCTTTCAGCTGTTACTTAAAAAAACGTCTCTGGGGATGAGACTCTTGCTCAAGAACTCAAGATCCTGTCTATTAAAATTCTCTCTCCTGCTATGATTTCCTCTACTTTGCATGTCCATGTCCCCAAAACCTTGGTTCTATCTTTTTTATTTTTTAACATCTTTATTATATAATTGCTTTACATTGTTGTGTTAGTTTCTGCTGTATAACAAAGTGAATTAGCTATACGTATACATATATCCCCATATCCCCTCCCTCTTGCATCTCCTTCCCACCCTCCCTATCCTACCCCTCTAGGTGGTCACAAAGCACCGATCTTTTAATACATGCTCTAAATGATAAGATTAATTGATAGACAAGTTTATAGTGTAAACTCACTTCATCATATCATATTGCTATCATGTATCACTTTTCCTTTAGAATAGAAGCAGAATTTGCAAGTTAGTAGTTGGATATTTAGAAGAGATGAAATGATAAATAGTTCTCCCACTCTCTAAAAAGATATCCTTAAAATATATGGGATTTCAAAATCTCTGAAAATTACCTGCCTGCCTATACATTTTTGGAACCTGAAACAATTTTGTCCTGATGTCGGGCACTTCAGGTCATCATGCTCCTATCTTTAACAAGGGTCACTCAGATTTCAGTAGCCAACAGCTTTAACTTTGACCTAAGTTTCTGTAGCCAAGATGATGTTGGGACATCACAATCATTCTTTTAAGGAGAATTTACTACGGCCTCAAGATCTTTAAGGCTAAGTTTGCCTAAGACCAGAAATTGGATATTTCACACAGCACTATGCAATAGAGCCTTCAGTAAAAATGGAAATTTCTATCTACACTGTTCTGTATGGTAATCACTAACCACATTTGTTGTCTGAAATGTGGCTAGTGTGACTGCAGAATTGAATTTTTAATTGTATCTCATTTTAATTAATATAAACAGCCACATGTGGCTCATGCATACCATGCTGAACAGAGTAGCTCTCAATACATATTTATATTTGGTTGTTACATCAGGAAATAAAATGTGTTTTTAAAAATGATAAATGTCAGCATGTAGAGAAATTGACTGGTACAAACAGTCCAATCATAAAAGGGTAATTTTTGCTTTGGAATATGTGGCTAAATTTCCCATCTTCTACACTCCTTTAACACTTTTCAATTAGAAAAACGTGATGTCTACAAGGCACTAAATTTTTTGTTCTCAAGCTTCATATTTAATATTTTTCTCTCAAGACCTCATAAAACTGCTTTAACTCCCCATGGGATAACAATCTAGTACACTGTCATGGGACCTACCCTTATTAAATTACCATGTGTAAGATGCCCATAACTCAAGTTGTAGCAGGTGCAAAATAGAGTAGCAGGCGGAAGAGTGACAGTAATTTTTAACATCTACACCAGCTGGCAAAAATGACAGGTGCTTAATTCCTCAGTCTTTAAAAATAACTGTTGAAAAGTCTACACAGCAAAGCAAATATTTTCAAGTTTGCTTTTTAACTATCTTCAAGTTAAAGACTGATATATATTAATATAATGTAATATTATACATTAATTTTTTGCCTTAAAGTATATTTAAACTTAGCACACAAGAACTTAATTTTTTCTCCTCTATGAATGAAATAAACAATGATTATTAAATTAGAGAAATAAAATTTTATTTTTCTCAATCAACATAATATCCAAAATAACTCTTGATGTATTTTTCTGTAACTGTATTTACATGTCTTTTTCCATGGTGGCAAATATACCTTGAAACTTAAAAAAGTGGATAAAGAGTATCTTCCTTTAAATTCTAAGTCTAGAGAAAATCATGAATCCAAAGACTTATTCAACAAACCAAGTCAAAAAAAAAAATAGAGGAGATTGAACGGCAAGTATCTGAAATCTAGATTAAAGAGTTACATCCTCTTGAATTATCAAGATAACTGAAGCTAAGGAAGAGCAAAACAATGGAATAATTCAGGCAATTTCACAGTTTGATGAGTGAGCTCCAGGCTAAGAGAGTCAGTGCGAAGGAAGGGTGATGAGGTTCCAAACACCTGCTGAGAATTTTGCCAGAAACTTCATATCAAGATGATTTTTTTTTTAGTTATTCAGTAATATATGGTAGGAAAAAGTACTAGCTATACCCTACTTTGTCCTTCACCTGCCAGCACCTGTGACTGGCCAGAGTCTGCTTCTATCATGGCCATGCAAAACTGCCATGCAAAACTGAAAGGCAGAACCACGCTTTGGCCAGGGCAGATGTGGCCCATGACCTGGACCTCACACTGTAGACCTCACACTCTGGTTCTCCTCCAGAGCCAAGGAATCTACCCAAAAATAGAGTATGCCCCTTCTGGAACCCATGTCCCCACTCCTACACACTCTGGATACCCAGAACCCCAGATTTCCTTGCCCAAATGACCCCAAGCTCTCTTCCAGAACGTGGGTGGGATTCTTCCTAGGTCTATCCTCCTAAAGGAAGACTACAAACCAAAGACCAACAGATGGCCAAAGCCAGCTATTTTTGTTTTGTTTTGTTTAAACTAAGGATAGAATTAACCACAAGGTCCCTGCAGTGCAGGATGGAACTGGAGGTGGGAACTGAAGGAGGGCAGGCCACAATATCACCAAGGAGTCCAAGAATTATAACCTGGCCTTCCAAACTATTATGAAGCTATATTTGTCAAGGGAGTTACAGAGTATATATTATGCAACAGTGTATTAGTTTGATAACTTTTAAGTATTTAAACTTATGATTAGTGGACCTCAATTTGAACTCTTGCCCCAGGCCTGCAAACATAGGGGTAGACCTGCTGAGCAAGGATAGAACTCAGACTTTTCAGGGACAGATCTTTAAGTGGCCCATAAATACTCCAACAAACACCAGAAATCCCTTGAACTTTTAAAAAATATTAACAGTTACAGCGGTCAAGATGGCAGAGTAGGAAGACCCTGAGCACACCTTCTCCCACACAGACACACCAAAATTACAACTACTTACAAAGCAACTATCTATGAAAACAACCTGAAAGCTAACAGAAAAGATTTTCCACAACAAAAGACATAGTCACAATGAGATGAATAGGAGGGGCAGAGACTGGTATAGTCAGGACCCCAGTCAGCAACCCACAAATGGGAGGAATATCACAATTGTAAAGTCCTCCCCAAGGGGCAAGAGCTCCAAGCCCCACATCAGAATCCCCAGCATAAAGGTCCTTCACCATGAAGACAAGCCCCCAAGACATCTGGCTTTGAAAACCAGTGAGGCTTATGTTCAGGAGAGCTAGAAAGCTACAGGAAACAAAGACTGCTCTTGAAGGGTGTGCACAAAATTTCACATGTTCTGAATCCTGGTGCAGGGGAAGTAGTCTGAAAGGAGCCTCAGTCAGACCCATTTGTTCACCTTGGAGACCCTCCCAAAGAGAGGAGACACCTGGGACGCCCCCTGAGGACGGAGATGCAGGCAGCAGTCAATTTGGGAAGCTCGTTCTACAGCAATAACACTGGTACTGGCAAGAGTCATTTTGGAATCCTCCCTCTAGCCTAATTAGCACCAGGAGCTTACCTACCCCACCAGCAAGTGGGCACCAGCCCAGAGCACTCTGGGCCATGTAGACAGTTATGCAGGGGCCCAACCCCACCCACCAGTTAGCTAGCACCAGCTCCATATACCCCTCCCAGGTCACACGGGGACCTGGCCCAAACTTCTAGCAGGCTGGCACCAACATGCACCTCCTACCCCCCTGCCCATTCATTCAGCCAATCACATGGAAAGCCTACCTCACCTTCTAATGGACCTGCAGCCACTATAAAGTCACGTTCTTGTAGTCAACTGGGCTGGGAGCCAGGCCTGCCAACCAGTGTGCCTACAGTAGTTGGCCCCACCACGAGAAGGGCACATGCAGCCCACATAAGAGCACTCCTAGAGCATATAACTCTGGTGACAAGAGGGGAGCATGCTGCTGGGTCCCATAGGACCTCTCCTACATAAGGCCACTTCTCCATGATCAGGAAATGTAACCCACTGACCTAACACTTAGAAATAGATACAAAGAATTGGGCAAAATAAGGAGACAGAGGAATATGTTCCAAATGAAGAAATAAGATATGACCTCAGGGGAGGAAATAAGGGGAAATAAGCAATCTATCCAATAAAGAGTTCAAGGTAATAATAAAGGTAATAATCAAAAAGATGCTCACTGAACTCAGGATAAGAATAGAGGAACACAGTGAAAAGTTTAACAAAATGTTAGAAAATACTGATATAAAGAAGAACCAGAGATGAAAAATACAATAACTGAATACAATGGAAAGAATAAACAGTAAATTAGATGATACAAAGGAATTGATCAGTGATCTAGAAGACAGAGTAGTGGAAATCACCCAAGCTGAACAGAAAAGAGTAAAAAGAATTTTTTTAAATGAGGATAGTTTAAGAGACCTCTGGGACAACATCAAGTGTACTAACATTCACATCACAGGTGTCCCAGAAGGAGAAGAGAGAGAAAAAGTGGCAGAGAACTTATTTGAAGAAATAATAACTGAAAACATCTCTAACCTGGGGAAGAAAACAGACATCCAAGTCCAGGAATCACAAAGAGTCCCAAACAGGATGAAGACAAACAGGTCCACACCAAGATATATTATAATTAAAATGGTGAAAATTAAAGATGGAGGAGCTTAAAATCAGCAAGGGAAAAGCATTTACATATAAGGAAACTCCCATATGGTTATTAACTGATTTTTCAGCATAAACTTTGCAGGTCATAAGGAAATGGAACAATATATTCAAAATGGTGAAAGAAAAAAACTACAACTAAGAATACTCTATCTGGCAAGATTATTATTCAGATTTGAAGGACAGACAGTTACACAGACAAGCAAAAGTTAAAAATGTTCAGCATTACTAAACTGGCTTTATAAGAAATGTTAAAGGGAGTTCTCTAGGCATAAAAGAAAAGACCACAATTTGAAATATAAAAATTATGAAAGGGAAAATCTCACTGGTAAAGGCAAACATACAGTAACGATAATAGATCAACCACTTAGAAAGCAAGTAAAAAGAACAGTTAAAAGAAAAAAGTAGTAAAATCATCTATATCCACAATAACTAGTTAAGGGATACACAAAACAAAAAAAATGTAAAACATGACATCAAAAACATTAAACATAAAGGGGAAGGTAAATTGTAGGGTTGTTGGAATGTGTTTGAACTTAAAAGGTATTCAACCTAAATATATATATATAATAAATGTGTTGTTATATGTAAATCTCATGGTAATCAAAAAACAAAAACCTATACATAGATTTTGGCATCTACCCCTCATAGCTCAAAGGCTAGATCCATTCAATTATTCCCCAATCTACACAAAGGAAGAATTAGACAAAGACCCAAAATGGGACTTCACTAGAAGTTTAGGGAGCTATGGGTGGCTAGTTAATGAACATGGACAACACTTCTTTCCCCAAACTGTAGGTTGCCAAGCCATCAGGGAGACCCATCAAGGAATTCACTATGGAAGGAAAGCCCTATAAAATTAGTCAGTAGAGGTTATGGTAACTCCTGGCATGAAAAGTATAATCAGTCAGATAATGGAGACATGCCCTATCTGCACAAGGAACAACCCCAAAACCACACCCCCCAGAGGCCCCCAAATAAGGTCCATGCAGACCAGAGGGACATATCCTGGAGAAGACTGGCGGACTGATTTCACTGTCATGCTGAGAGTACTGGACAATTTCAGGTATCTCTTGCTGCTAGTGGACACATTTCTGGGTGAACAGAAGCATTCCCTGCTAGAACTGAAATGGCAGCTGAAGTGGTTAAGGCATTACTGAAAGAAATAATCCTCAGGTTTGGGTTCCCTGGATCCCTAGAAAGTGATAATGGTCCAGCATTTGTGTCTCAAGTGAGGAAGGGGATAACGAGTGCCCTGAGCATAAAACGGACCTTGCACTCAGCCTGGAGACCCCAATCCTGAGGGAAACTGGAGAGATCCAATCAGCACTTGAAATGGGCCTTAACCAAGCTATGTCAGGAAACTCAAGAAAGCTGGATTACATTGCTTCTGATTGCCCTGCTCTGCATGCGCTTGGCCCCAAGGGTAAGCGCATTAAAGGTAAAGTTAAAGGTAAGTGCATTTGAATTCATGTATGATAGATCCGTTCCCCAAGCCTGAGAGGAGGGACACCTTAACCTCCTTGAAATGGAACAACTCAAATATGCCCCTTCACATAGCAGAAACCATGAAATCTCTCACGGAATACGGTAACCAGGTGCCGCCTACACCCACTGACCTGGCCGCACACCCCTTCTGGCCAGGAGACTGAGGGAGCCTAAAAACCTGGAAAACCAGCAGCCCGCAAGATCAGCTCACTCCTAAGGAGGACAGACCCCACTTGGTGATTCTAACCACCCATGCTGCCCTAAAGTTGCAGGGGACCACTCCATGCGTATATCATACTTGAGTGAGGAGGGGATCCAGGCCCCAACCTTTGGAGAGACAACCCGGGGCAACGGACATCCCACCCACCCCCACCCTGGTTACTCCTGTGAATCTCTTTTGGACCTAAAACTCCTTTTCCGAAAAACAACAAAAGATAAGTAACCCTCTTTGCCTTGCCAAGCAGTAGAGATTTTGAGATAAACGAACTGCCCTAGATGATCTATTAGCTGACCAGGGAGGAATCTGTCCACTGGCCAAAAATACATCATGTTGCTTTTACATCATGCAAGTGGCCTGATTGGAGAAAGTGCAGACAGGCTCCTGGAAAAAGCAACTTGGCTAACAGAAGCAGCCAGCCCAACCTGGCCGAAAAATGTGGAGCAGGGTAAAACAGGGCCTCTCCTGTGTCACTTAGTTTCTACCTTTCCTGGGATGCTTAATAACCATTGTTCTCTTGCTGATATGTGGGCCCATGTACCTTAATTTGCGTGGTGTCCTTTTCTCCAAAAGGTTAGAATCTATAAAACTACCAACGGTGCGTGCTCAGGGATACGGACCATCAGGGCTCAGGCCCGGGGACAATCAAACATGTCTAAAGCCCGTTGGGGAGAAGTGCTGCTCCTCTCCCTGGGGGTATGACGGTGCCCACACTCAGCAGGAAGCAGTTACAGAAGTTGAAACTGCACCCTCAGTGCCCCTCAAGAATGAGGCGCGGGCCTCCCTGGTGGCGCAGTGGTTGAGAGTCCGCCTGCCGATGCAGGGGACGCGGGTTCGTGCCCCGGTTCGGGAGGATCCCACGTGCCGCTGAGCGGCTGGGCCCGTGAGCCATGGCCGCTGAGTCTGCGCGTCCGGAGCCTGTGCTCCGCGACGGGAGAGGCCGCAGCGGTGAGAGGCCCACGTACCGGAAAAAAAAAAAAAAAAAAAGAATGAGGCGCAGGACAAAAGGCAGAGGAGGGATTTGTCACCAGCAAAGCCCATTAACAATTCCCAGGAAACATAGCACGGAATCTAGGTGATAAGATAAGGTCTAACCTCTTCTTTTGTGCATGGTCTGCTTTCACTTGCCTGTGCAGAAGCCTTGCACCTCACACGTTGGATTAGAGTTCCCAGCACGGAGCCGCTGCGCCTGACGCCTCCGCTTGGCTGGCCTGCACGGATACTGCAATTCAAGATGGCGGCCGTGGGCTGCGTGCGGAGGCGTGGTGCTCTGCGCTGCCATCTAGAAGGTGAGCAGCGCAGCTGTGCCCGCCCTGCAAGAACCCCGCCCCCTCCCACCTCCCCACCCCCGGCCACGAGATCCGTATAAAGCAGCCCTGCCCATGGCCTGTTGGGGAGAGTAAGTGCTCTAGAGCGTGACCTCACACTTCTCGATTTTCTGATCAAAGAACAAGGCTTTCCTTTGCTTCTGAACTGAACTTGGTCTCCATCTATTGGCACGAACGACACCAGGTAGGAGGACCCTTGTGGGGGCCTGACTGAAAGTTAGGTAACAAACAGACTCAGATACAGAGAACAAACAATTGGTTACCAGAGGGGTGTGTGTGTCGGGGGCGGGGGAAGGGTGGTGGTGGTGGTGGTGGTGGTGCTTAATAGGTAAAAGGGCTGAAGAGGTACAAACCTCCAATTACAAAATAAATAAATTACAGGGATGTCATATAAAGCATAAGGAATATGGTCAATAATATTGTAATAACTTTGTATGGGGACAGATGATTACTAGATTTATGGTGGTGATTATTTCATAATGGATGTAAATGTGAAGTCACTATGCAGTACATCTGAAGCTACATAATACTGTTATGTCAACTATATTTCAGTAAAGAAATTTTAAAATTATAATAAATTCCTTTGTCAATGATCACATAGGTGACAAAGAAGAATTCAAGTAGCAAATAGGTTAGGCTTTTCTTTCTATCCTTGAAAAGACAGAAAAGGTTTGTCTTTTCCTATTTTATTTCTCCAACCTGTGGAGAAAATCAACTCATCTTGTAATAGTCATTGTGTAGGGTGAGAAAAATGTACTGCTATAAGAATAGTAGTAGATAATCAATAATGTTTGGTGGTACAATTTAAAAAATCAATTTAAAAGCAGTAAGTAAAAATATATTGGGGAAAATATTTTTATACTTTTAAAAAGTATATTAATGACAACTCATCTATAAAAGCATACTTAGTGGCAATCATTTAATACCAACTGGGAAAGTTTAATTGGAACTATAATTCAGCAGAAATGGCCAAATGGCAAACATTTACTCACTCTTGCTTACTTTTCCACCTTCATCAGTTAGACTTTCTTAGGAAGAATCAGAGCATACCTTAAAGAGCAGGTGCTTTAAAGTCAGGCTTAGGTTTGAATCCTACTGCTACCACTTCTGAGCTGTGTGACCACAGGGCAATTATTTGATCTTTGCAAGTCTCAAGTTTATCTTCTATAAAATGGCATTTACAAGGGCTGTTTTGTGAATTAAAATAAACTAAGAATGTGAATTATTTGGCATGTAGCAAGCACTCAAATATTTTCCTTCTCGGTTTCTTTACTACTCTCCTCTGGGTTTTCAATTAAGTATCGAATTAAATCTTTAATAACTCCCCACTGCCTAGGGGATAAAGTTCAAAGATTATCAAGACACATAAGGCCTTTTAGGAAATTTTTCAGTGTTTTATCCTGCTATTTCTTCTTAATTACTCTTCTGCTGAATGGTGCAGTGGGTAAGAGCAGACTTGGGTTTCAGTCTGTTCTGTCACATCCTAGATGGGTAACTGATTATACTATATATAAAATAGAATACTTAGGGAGCCCTAATGTAAGAGTTAAATGAGACAACACAGATAAAGTGCCTATGTAAGGGTTGTTTATTGTAAGGACTAAATAAATGAAATCATGGCTTTTATTTTATCACCTATTGAAATTGTTATGAAAATGCCTATTCGGAAAAATTATTTTACATCTTCCAAGACTTTGCTCAAGTATCATTTCTCCCACTGACATTTCCTCACTTCATCTACCCACAAACACCCACCAATGTGTGCCTATAGCACCTTGTACCTATTATTATATTTATAATATAGCATAATTATTTGTTTACATCACAACATAGCCATATCCCCAGAACCTAGAACAGTGCCTGACACATGGTTGGCACTAAATAAATATTAACACTCGTATCCTGAATGTTTAAGTGAGTAATAAAACCAGTAGGTACCCAATAAAAGTTTTGCAAATGTATTAATAAATGAAAACTCCCACAATTATAGTTAAGATAACCCTGAAGTATGTATCTTCCTTCTAGAACTAGATGGCAAATGGGTACAAACTCTTTTCAATTGGTAGTGTTTGTCTAAAACACTTTTTTAGCCAGCATTATGTAGCTATGCCCAAGTTTAATAGGAAAGAATGTTGTGCTTGATTAGAACTGAAAGAATTTTGTGAACATTATGAAGTCTGCCATAAGGTAGGATGGGGGAGCAGTGGCGTGCGTGCCATGGACTTGCTGCTCCTGAGGGTCTAGGGGGTTTTCTTCATCAAATGAGTCTATTTCAATAATGTTAAATATTATAAAGACAATATTGAACTAATCAATTTTTTAAATTATTCATTTGGGCTCTGCTCTATCTAGACACATCAGTGAACAAAATATTTAAAAAAAAAAACAGCAGTCCTCATGGATTTACATTCTGTTGATAGGGAAAAATAAATAACCAAATTTATAAGTAAGTAGCATAGGAAGTTAGAAAGTGATAATGCTAGAAAGAAATATAAATTAAGGAAGATGGAATAGGGAGCCCAAAGGGAGGAGGAGGGCTAGGGGCAGGAAAACCAGGGAAAGCCAGAGAAAGTTGAGAAAAAAACTCAGAATAATTTAACCCCGTGATTGCATGTCTTTTAATTCCAAAAACAGTTTCTTCTCTATAGCTAAGTAATCTAAATTATTCCTTTATTTCCCCTTACTAATATATGAGTTCAAAGTTTATCTGTCAAATTCCTTAAGCTGTAGTCCCTGAACAACACATGGCAAATAAAATCTACCAGTATTAATCCAGTAAAATTAGTGCATTTCTGCAGTTGATTTTTGTATCAATATTCCAAATTCAAGTTCCATTCGTTTTAACAAATAAAACACAATAAAACTTTATGCTATAAAATGTGCACACATACTCAAAGGGTTGAGAAAGATGTCATTAATGGTTATGTATAGACAGGTATAATTATGAGATTTTCCTCTGTTTGCATGTTTTCTTTATGTAGGCATTCTTGACTTTGCATAATTAGGGATGTATTGCTTTTGTAATTAGCAACTAGAAACAAAATTAAAGTTTCTTTTGATTTTTAAATTACATAATAGTAGTACAACTAAAGGAAGACGCAGTAAAAATATATATATATATTTTTTAAAGACCAGTGTTTTGCTTTCAAAAAAAAGAAGTTTGCAAAGAAGTCTAGGTTTTAAAACAAATGTATATCCAAATAAAAATTAAATAGATACTTAATGAAAACTTTCATACCATTACCAAATAACCCAGTTTTCATTCAGTTTGTTTATGGTAAAAAAAAAAATTCTCCTATGATTTCAAACAACAGTATTTAAACAATTTCTGTTAAGAAGTACTTCATAAGAAGGCTCCAGTTTTCATTTATTTTGGAAACTATTGCTAAACAAGGTGGTCCTGGTTTGTTGGTTTCTTTGCTTAGCTTTTGCTCTCATGATGTTTGTGCTATCCAAGATGAAGATAGAGCCAACTGTCAGATTGCTTCCAAGTAAAATGATTTGATTTGCCTTTTGCTTTGGTGGTCGGAAAGCTCAGAACAAATTTAATATATTTTACAATTCTCCCCATATAATTATTTTTTTCTTTACATCTTTTTACCTCAATTTTTACCTTTATTTTTAACTGCCCTATTGAAAATGCTTTTATTGTGAGCCATATCAAATCTGTTTGGAAAAATTGGTGATATAAACTACAATAACCGTATTGATAGACTTTGCGGTTTCATCTTTCCAGATATAAACTTTATTTACTACCCATGAAAATCAACTTCCTGAATCAAATTTTAAGAAGATGATAAAATGGTTAATAAGGTTTCTGGACATCAAGCATTTTCTTTTTTTTTTTTTCAATTTAACATCTTTATTGGAGTATGATGCTTTACAATGGTATGTTAGTTTCAGCTTCACAACAAAATGAATCAGTTATATATATATACATATGTTCCCATACCTCTTCCCGCTTGCGTATACCTCCCTCCCATCCTCCCTATCCCACCCCTCCAGGCGGTCACAAAGCACCAAGCTGATCTCCCTGTGCTGTGCGGCTGCTTCCCACTAGCTATCTACCTTACGTTTGGTACTGTATATATGTCCATGCCTCTCTCTCGCTTTGTCACAGTTTACCCTTCCAGCTCCCCATAGCCTCAAGTCCATTCTCTAGTAAGTCTGTGTCTTCATTCCTGTTTCACCCCTAGGTTTTTCATGACATTTTTTTCCCTTAAATTCCATATATATGTGTTAGCATACGGTATTTGTCTCTCTCTTTCTGACTTACTTCACTCTGTATGACAGACTCTAGGTCTATCCACCTCATTACAAATAGCTCAATTTCCTTTCTTTTTATGGCTGAGTAATATTCCATTGTATATATGTGCCACATCTTCTTTATCCATTCATCCGATGATGGACACTTAGGTTGTTTCCATCTCCGGGCTATTGTAAATAGAGCTGCAATGAACATTTTGGTACATGACTCTTTTTGAATTATGGTTTTCTCAGGGTATATGCCCAGCAGTGGGATTGCTGGGTCATATGGTAGTTCTATTTGTAGTTTTTTAAGGAACCTCCATACTGTTCTCCACAGTGGCTGTATCAATTTACATTCCCACCAACAGTGTAAGAAGGTTCCCTTTTCTCCACACCCTCTCCAGCATTTATTGTTTCTGGATTTTTTGATGATGGCCATTCTGACTGGTGTGAGATGATATCTCATTGTAGTTTTGATTTGCATTTCTCTAATGATTAGTGATGTTGAGCATTCTTTCATGTGTTTGTTGGCAGTCTGTATATCTTCTTTGGAGAAATGTCTGTTTAGGTCTTCTGCCCATTTTTGGATTGGGTTGTTTGTTTTTTTGTTATTAAGCTGCATGAGCTGCTTATAAATTTTGGAGATTAATCCTTTGTCAGTTGCTTCATTTGCAAATATTTTCTCCCATTCTGAGGGTTGTCTTTTGGTCTTCTTTATGGTTTCCTTTGCTGCGCAAAAGCTTTTAAGTTTCATTAGGTCCCATTTGTTTATTTTTGTTTTTATTTCCATTTCTCTAGGAGGTGGGTCAAAAAGGACCTTGCTGTGATTTATGTCACAGAGTGTCCTGCCTATGATTTCCTCTAAGAGTTTGATAGTTTCTGGCCTTACATTTAGGTCTTTAATCCATTTTGAGCTTATTTTTGTGTATGGTGTTAGGGAGTGATCTAATCTCATACTTTTACATGTAGCTGTCCAGTTTTCCCAGCACCACTTATTGAAGAGGCTGTCCTTTTTCCACTGTACATTCCTGCCTCCTTTATCAAAGATAAGGTGACCATATGTGCGTGCGTTTATCTCTGGACTTTCTATCCTGTTCCATTCATCTATATTTCTGTTATTGTGCCAGTACCATACTGTCTTGATTACTGTAGCTTTGTAGTATAGTCTGAAGTCAGGAAGCCTGCTTCCTCCAGCTCCGTTTTTCGTTCTCAAGATTGCTTTGGCTATTCAGGGTCTTTTGTGTTTCCATATAAATTGTGAAATTTTTTGTTCTACTTCTGTGAAAAATGCCAGTGGTAGTTTGATAGGAATTGCATTGAATCTGTAGATTGCTTTGGGTAGTAGAGTCATTTTCACAATGTTGATTCTTCCAATCCAAGAACATGGTATATCTCTCCATCTATTTGTATCATCTTTAATTTCTTTCATCAGTGTCTTATAATTTTCTGCATACACGTCTTTTGTCTCCTTAGGTAGGTTTATTCCTAGATATTTTCTTTCTGTTGCAATGGTAAATGGGAGTGTTTTCTTGATTTCACTTTCAGATTTTTCATCCTTAGTGTATAGGAATGCCAGAGATTTCTGTGCATTAATTTTGTATCCTGCTACTTTACCAAATTCATTGATTAGCTCTAGTAGTTTTTTGGTAGCATCTTTAGGATTCTCTATGTATAGTATCATGTCATCTGCAAAGAGTGGCAGCTTTACTTCTTCTTTTCCGATTTGGATTCCTTTTATTTCCTTTTCTGCTCTGATTGCTGTGGCTAAAACTTCCAAAACTATGTTGAATAAGAGTGGTGAGAGTGGGCAACCTTGTCTTGTTCCTGATCTTAGTGGAAATGCTTTCAGCTTTTCACCATTGAGGATGATGTTGGCTGTGGGTTTGTCATATATGGCCTTTATTATGTTGAGGAAAGTTCCCTCTACGCCTACTTTCTGCAGGGTTTTTATCATAAATGGGTGTTGAATTTTGTCAAAAGCTTTCTCTGCATCTATTGAGATGATCATATGGTTTTTCTCCTTCAATTTGTTAATATGGTGTATCACGTTGATTGATTTGCGTATATTGAACAATCCTTGCATTTCTGGAATAAACCCCAATTGATCATGGTGTATGATCCGTTTAATGTGCTGTTGGATTCTGTTTGCCAGTATTTTGTTAAGGATTTTGCATCTATGTTCATCAGTGATATTGGCCTGTAGTTTTCTTTCTTTGTGACATCCTTGTCTGGTTTTGGTATCAGGGTGATGGTGGCCTCATAGAATGAGTTGGGGAGTGTTCCTCCCTCTGCTATATTTTGGAAGAGTTTGAGAAGGATAGGTGATAGCTCTTCTCTAAATGTTTGATAGAATTTGCCTGTGAAGCCATCTGGTCCTGGGCTTTTGCTTGTTGGAAGATTTTTAATCACAGTTTCAATTTCAGTGCTTGTGATTGGTCTGTTCATATTTTCTATTTCTTCCTGATTCAGTCTTGGCAGACTGTGCCTTTCTAAGAATTTGTCCATTTCTTCCAGGTTGTCCATTTTATTGGCATAGAGTTGCTTGTAGTAATCTCGCTTGATCTTTTGTATTTCTGCAGTGTCAGTTGTTACTTCTCCTTTTTCATTTCTAATTCTATTGATTTGAGTCTTCTCCCTTTTTTTCTTGATGAGTCTGGCTAATGGTTTATCAATTTTGTTTATCCTTTCAAAGAACCAGCTTTTATTTTTATTGATCTTTGCTATCGTTTCCTTCATTTCTTTTTCATTTATTTCTGATCTGATTTTTATGATTTCTTTCCTTCTGCTAACTTTGGGGTTTTTTTGTTCTTCTTTCTCTAATTGCTTTAGGTGCAAGGTTAGGTTGTTTATTCGAGATGTTTCCTGTTTCTTAAGGTAGGATTGTATTGCTATAAACTTCCCTCTTAGAACTGCTTTTGCTGCATCCCATAGATTTTGAGTCGTCGTGTCTCCATTGTCATTTGTTTCTAGGTATCTTTTGATTTCCTCTTTGATTTCTTCAGTGATCACTTCGTTATTAAGTAGTGTATTGTTTAGCCTCCACGTGTTTGTATTTTTTACAGATCTTTTCCTGTAATTGATATCTAGTCTCATAGCATTGTGGTCAGAAAAGATACTTGATACAATTCCAATTTTCTTAAATTTACCAAGGCTTGATTTGTGACCCAAGATATGATCTGTCCTGGAGAATGTTCCATGAGCACTTGAGAAAAACGTGTATTCTGTTGTTTTTGGATGGAATGTCCTATAAATATCAATTAAGTCCATCTTGTTTAATGTATCATTTAAAGCTTGTGTTTCCTTATTTATTTTCATTTTGGATGATCTGTCCATGGGTGAAAGTGGGGTGTTAAAGTCCCCTACTATGAATGTGTTACTGTCGATTTCCCCTTTTATGGCTGTTAGTATTTGCCTTATGTATTGAGGTGCTCCTATGTTGGGTGCATAAATATTTACAATTGTTATATCTTCTTCTTGGATCGATCCCTTGATCATTATGTAGTGTCCTTCTTTGTCTCTTCTAATAGTCTTTATTTTAAAGTCTATTTTGTCTGATATGAGAATTGCTACTCCAGCTTTCTTTTGGTTTCCATTTGCCTGAAATACCTTTTTCCATCCCCTTACTTTCAGTCTGTACGTGTCTCTAGGTCTGAAGTGGGTCTCTTGTAGACAGCAAATATATGCGTCTTGTTTTTGTATCCATTCAGCCAATCTGTGTCTTTTGGTGGGAGCATTTAGTCCATTTACATTTAAGGTAGTTATCGATAGGTGTGTTCCCATTCCCATTTTCTTAATTGTTTTGGGTTCGTTATTGTAGGTCTTTTCCTTCTTTTGTGTTTCTTGCCTAGAGAAGTTCCTTTAGCAGTTGTTGTAGAGCTGGTTTGGTGGTGCTGAACTCTCTCAGCTTTTGCTTGTCTGTAAAGGTTTTAATTTCTCCATCAAATCTGAATGAGATCCTTGCTGGGTAGAGCAATCTTGGTTGTAGGTTTTTCTCCTTCATCACTTTAAATATGTCCTGCCACTCGCTTCTGGCTTGCAGAGTTTCTGCTGAAAGATCAGCTATTAACCTTATGGGGATTCCCTTGTGTGTTGTTTTTTGTTTTTTGCTGCTTTTAATATGTTTTCTTTGTATTTAATTTTTGACAGTTTGATTAATATGCGTCTTGGCGTATTTCTCCTTGGATTTATCCTGTATGGGACTCTCTGTGCTTCCTGGACTTGATTACCTATTTCCTTTCCCATATTAGGGAAGTTTTCAACTATAATCTCTTCAAATATTTTCTCAGTCCCTTCCTTTTTCTCTTCTTCTTCTGGAACCCCTATAATTCGAATGTTGGTGTGTTTAATGTTGTCCCAGAGGTCTCTGAGACTGTCCTCAGTTCTTTTCATTCTTTTTTCTTTATTCTGCTCTGCATTAGTTATTTCCACTATTTTATTTTCCAGGTCACTTATCCGTTCTTCTGCCTCAGTTATTCTGCTATTGATCCCTTCTAGAGAATTTTTTATTTCATTTATTTCATTGTTCATCACTGTTTGTTTGCTCCTTAGGTCTTCTAGGTCCTTGTTAACTGCTTGCATTTTGTCTATTCTATTTCCAAGATTTTGGATCATCTTTACTATCATTATTCTGAATTCTTTTTCAGGTAGACTGCCTATTTCCTCTTCATTTGTTAGGTCTGGTGGGTTTTTATCTTGCTCCTACATCTGCTGTGTGTTTTTCTGTCTTTTCGTTTTGCTTATCTTACTGTGTTTGGGGTCTCCTTTTTGCAGGCTGAAGGTTCGTATTTCCTGTTGTTTTTGTGTCTGTCCCCAGTGGCTAAGGTTGGTTCAGTGGGTTGTGTAGGCTTCCTGGTGGAGGGGACTAGTGCCTGTGTTCTGGTGGATGAGGCTGGATCTTGTCTTTCTGGTGGGCAGGTCCACGTCTGGTGGTGTGTTTTGGGGTGTCTGTAGACTTATTATGATTTTGGGCAGCCTCTCTGCTAATGGGTGGGGTTGTGTTCCTGTCTTGCTAGTTGTTTGGCATAGGATGTCCAGCACTGTAGCTTGCTGGTCGTTGAGTGAAGCTGGGTGCTGGCGTTGAGATGGAGATCTCTGGGAGATTTTCGCCATTTGATATTATGTGCAGCTGGGAGGCCTCTTGTGGACCAGTGTCCTGAAGTTGGCTCTCCCACCTCAAAGGCACAGCACTAACTCCTGGCTGCAGCACCAAGAGCCCTTCATCCACACGGCTCCTTAATTTGGGATGATTCGTTGTCTATTCGTGTATTCCACAGATGCAGGGTACATCAAGTTGATTGTGGCCCTTTAATCTGCTGCTTCTGAGGCTGCTGGGAGAGATTTCCCTTTCTCTTCTTTGTTGTCACAGCTCCCAGGGGTCAGCTTTGCATTTGGCCCCGCCTGTGCATGTAGGTCGCCGGAGGGCGTCTGTTCTTTGCTCAGACAGGACGGGGTTAAAGGAGCCGCTGATTCGGAGGCTCTGGCTCACTTAGGCCGGGGGGGTGGGGGGGTGGGGGGGGTGGGGGGGGTGGGGGGTGGGTAGGGAGGGTCACGGAGTAAGGGGCGGGCCTGCGGCGGCAGAGGCCTGCGTGAAGTTGCACCAGCCTGAGGCACGCCGTGCGTTCTCCCCGGGGGAGTTGTCCCTGGATCCTAGGACCCTGGCAGTGGCAGGCTGCACAGGCTCCTCGGAAGGGGGGTGTGGATAGTGACCTGTGTTCGCACACAGGCTTCTTGGTGGCGGCATCAGCGCCCTTAGCGTCTCATGTCTGTCTCTGGGGTCCGCACTTTCAGCCGCGGCTCGCGCCCGTCTCTGGAGCTCCTTTAAGCAGTGCTCTTAATCCCCTCTTCTCGCGCACCAGGAAACAAAGAGGGAAGAAAAAGTCTCTTGCCTCTTCGGCAGGTCCAGACTTTTCCCCGGACGCCCTCCCGGCTAGCCGGCTAGCCGCGGTGCACTAACGCCCTGCAGGCTGTGTTCACACCGCCAACCCCAGTCCTCTCCCTGCGCTCCGACCAAAGCCCGAGCCTCAGCTCCCAGCCCCGCCCGCCCCGGCGGGCGAGCAGACAAGCCTCTCGGCTGGTGAGTGCCGGTCGGCCCCGATCCTCTGCGCTGGAATCTCTCCGCTTTGCCCCCCGCACCCCTGTTGCTGTGCACTCCTCCGCGGCCCCGAAGCTCCCCCTCCGCCACCCGCAGTCTCCGCCCGCGAAGGGGCTTCCTAGTGTGTGGACACTTTTCCTCCTTCACAGCTCCCTCCCGCTGGTGCAGGACCCGTCCCTATCCTTTTGTCTCTGTTTATTTTTTTCTTTTGCCCTAACCAGGTACGTGGGGGGGTTCCTTGCCTTTTGGGAGGTCTGAGGTCTTCTGCCAGCGTTCAGTAGGTGCTCCGTAGGAGTTGTTCCATGCGTAGATGTATTTCTGGTGTATCTGTGGGGAGGAAGGTGATCTCTGCATCTTGCTCTTCCGCCATCTTCCCGGAAGTCCTGGACATCAAGCATTTTCTACCAAATAATATTTGAATGAGTAATATATAACTAAATCAGAAAGATTTAATTTCCCTTGAAATTCACATGGTTTCAGACTAACAGTTTAACTCATTATTTGCTGAGTTAGCTAAACCCAGATAAAAAGAGAATTAGCTAAACTTTTCTAAACAGTCAAAATTCTCATTTTTTTCCTGTTCCAAATGAAACAGATCAAAAGTGAGAAGTGTCATAATAATATAATAGAAAATATGAAGACTCTCAAGGGAGTAATGACGATAAAATTGACCTCTTATTGTGAGTGTCCTTCCTTCAGAGAAAAAACTGACATTTGAAAGTTCCTTCATAATAACCTGTAAGTAACCGGAATTGAAATTAAAATCCTATGACACTTCTTTCCTTGATTGTGGCACCATCACTTCCTCACGTATGTTATTTTTCTCTTGAACTTCTCTAAGCTTGAATATAACCTAACATAACTTGTACCTAACATAAACTTGTTTCCAGAGTCTTGGATAGGCTTAGAGGTCAATCTTGTCATTTGATGAATTTCTGTACTTTATTAGAGAGGTTGTGGAGAACAAAGATCAGTTACACACATTGAAGACATTTTTCCAAAGGGCAAACTCTTGATTCTTAAAGGAAGAGAAATTAAGTATTCATCTCACATAGGTTTTCTCTTTGAAATAAGGCTGTCTCCAAACCAGGAGAAGTTGTCTTGGACTATGGATATTCTTTTCCAACTTATTGTAAAACCTGTAACTCATGTTTTTTTCTCTTTGCTGTGATCTTTTGGACACATTTGCAACCCACCTCTAGCATCTGTGTAGGAAGGATTCTACGACATGCGTGTCTATGTATGAGTCTTTGAGGTTTGACTTTTGTACATCTTATTCTTTTGAACACTATTTAGTGACGTTCTTTAACCAATTCTCATATACAAACTTTTTGGGTTTTTTTTGGCCTCCAGTCAAATTGCTGCTTCCAACACTTTTTGTGCCGTTACACATACCAACTAACGGTTCCCCTTTGTCCAACAATACTATCTGGGTTTGTGCAATGGATTGCACCTGTCTTTCTAAAATTATTTGAATATTTATTGCATTTTGTACATATTCTATAAAAATGAATTCAGAACTGAAAGTATTTATGATATTGATAAGAAGCATAGTTTCCATAAATTCAAAACAAATCAACAAGGATGAAAACTATTAAGTACACCAAAGCAGCAAATCAGCCTCAATTCTTTACTCACGTGTTGGTTGACTATTTAATTATGAAGTAAAAGAACAAAATTAAAGAACATTTATGAAATACTGGGAATGTATAATTAAATACTGTGACTAAAAAGTGAGAAGGATTCCCCTTATTGTGTAAGTCTTTAGGTCCACACTTGCAATACAGCTTTTCTACATACTTTATTACGATAAAGTATTATCTCTCTTGATTCACCTATTTTGCTTTCATTTTTCCTGTACCAACTTTTCTTTTCTCTTTTATAGCCTATTGAATTTACTCTATTTGCTTTGATAAGCTTCCTCATCCTTTTTGGAATGAGATGGAATATACAATTATAAATTAAATATTTATTGAATAAATGATGGCTCACCATTTTATAAAGTACTGAGGAAAGTAATTTGCATTTGTTTTGCTCTTTGAGCAGAATGTTTTGAAAGAAGGTTATGGGCTAAAAAACCAGGAAGATTTAGATATGAGATTATAGGCAAGCCACTTAATCTTGCTGAATTTCTTTTTCCTTTTCTATAAAAATGGGGATAAAAACACCTTCCCAGGTATGGTGGGGATTAGACAGCCTGCACTCTAGGTGGCCTTGCCTGAATTTGCCATATTTAGTAGTTATTCTCTGTGTATATAGAGATAGATAGATAGATGTATATATAGATAGATATATGAAATATATAATAATTGTCAGTAATTATATATCAAATAATTGTCAGTAATTAATATAAGCTTCTATGATGTATGTGTATATCTATATCTATATCTATATATTACAGCAAATATCTCTGATTTCTTCAGTTAACTTTTCTTTAAATATCTGTGGTGAGTTCTTTCTAAAACTTGCTTTCGGAATCTAATATAAAAGATATTAGGGAGTGAACTATCATAGCTTTGACCCTGGTTTTTATTTGGTTGTCTGTCATCCTAAAGATGCGTGTCACTATACTGACAGGGCTAAAATGATTCTGGAAAAGAAAATATAAGAATTGGCCTCTTAACAAATACCTAGAAAGTCGTGAACATGGCCTGCCTCAAAGGAGAAATTCAAGTTGGTCTCTAGTGACTCCCTGTGGAAAGAGAGCAGAACTGATGTGCAGGAAGCAGCAGGCGGCTGGAGGAGAATGTCATTGCAATGACCCAAGCCTTTGAAGTGGAGGAGAGTGGAAGTGGGATTAATGTGTTTCCAAAAGTAGGATAAAAGCACTCCTCCAAGAAAAAAGCCCCAATTTATGTAATTACTGACACTTATTATCTCACCTTGCAAGCTCTAATTATCTAAAGCAAAGGCATTGGTGTTTCCCTTTAATAAGTGCTATTTTGCAAAGTGACAGCCATTAAATCACTTAATTACTGTAGATGTTCTCTGTCAGGAAGACTTCTCTAATCCAATGCATATTCCATCAGACAGGGGGCAAAGTCAACAAACTAAAGGCTCATTTTTCACAACTTCCAGTCTCTTTGTCCATTTAACTCTACCACTCGTGTTTTATGTAATGAGATGGAGAAAACTATATTGAGTAGAACTTTTCTGGGGAGGAATGTTGTATGTGCTTTTAAGAAATGCTTTAATAGGCTGACTAAAAGTAACAAGAATTTTTTACCACATAAGAGTGACTGGAAAATTCATTGTAAATGATGGAAGATTTGATCCAGGAAGGAAGATATTCAACAGAAAGACTCTCCAAAGGAGAGTGGTGAGACTGAATCAAGCTGTTTCCTGCTTGCATCCCATCAATGCCAACACACTTAAAACACAGTTATTTTTGGACTATAATTCCTTGTTATCCTGCCTCCATCATATAAAAAGATAACGATGCCTATGCAGCTATACCACTGCCTCTATATTGTGGCATACTATCTTTCTGCAAAATTAATCAGTAAATCAAATACCGAAAAAACTTTTCTAAGGGGTTTTCTCACCTCCCCAAAAGTCATTTTCTTCTTCATTGAAACTGACCAGCCAGTTAATTTCTAAAATCTATTTGTGCATCACTTATTCCATGACCCCTCCCCGCATCACTTCCTTGTCATTTTCAGCTGTTCAGCTAGCACACTTTTATTAAAGTTATGTATGGAGGATCGTTTCTTCTTATATTAAGAATTTATTGTAGGACTATTTGGATGTGGCTTGTACAAAAGTACAAAAACCTATCAAATTTTCTTTCTCAGAAAAAAAGTTAAAACATTCCTATAGGAATAACACCAGGTCACATTTTTTTCTAAAATTTTTTTAATGTTTATCTCTAGCCAAATATTAAGGATGGGCTTCATTATGTAATGTATCTCTAATGTTTTATGTGTGTAATCTGAGTTACTCCAGGCTTCCTACCAGATTGTGGGAACAGATGGACAGACGATAACAGCAAAAAGCCAGATCTCACTAATGTTTCCCTACCACCACCGTAAGATAAAACCTCCAGGCTCCTACATAGGGTACTCCCCTCACTCTGCCCTCAGCACGTGTTCTGGGGGTCCTCAGGGTTGTTTTTCAGATGCATATGCATGTACTTCCTGCCAAGCTTCACAACGGCCTTACCGAGCACCCAGTACAAACCGCGCTACGCTTCAGTTTGGTGGCACCTGCTGGATGCTACCAAATCTGCTGTGCACTTGCCATTTTCCACAAGTACCCATCGGGCACCGGCATGTCTGGTGGACACTCACAGTTGGTCACCGTGCCTCTGCTGCATTTGGCCATGTCAGCTGGGCACCATCACCTCCTGCCCCTACTGAGTCATTGAAGTCTCTTAAGTTGTCAAAGCAACACATTTTTCTTTTTAAAAGTAGGAGTCAGTGTCATTCTTCCCTTATATTAAATGCTATTGAAGAGTTCCTACACACTGCTACTGATATGGTCAATACTTTACAGTTTAAATGAAACTAAGTTTTGTTAAGGTAGGATTTTATACCAGCCCCAAAACAGGGCACACATGAGGCACTGCCTGACTGTAAAATTGGTGCCCAAATGAAGAGGTGAGCAGTTGTTAGCCCATGCGCTGTGGGCCAGCCCGTTGGTGAGGGACTTCATCATCTTGCTGAGCCACCAAGCCCTGTGCTCCTGGGACTGCATCTGCCCAAAGGAGGTGATTTTCCTAGTTGTACTAGGTTACATAGCAGTGCCACAGGGTGGACAGCACCCTAGGGCACATTCATTCACTTCATGGGGCTAGAGTGAGGAACCAAATCAAATGACAGGCACCATGCAGGATACAGAACCATCCTTATCTCCATCCCCTGAACCAAAACCCAAGGCTTTCTTACTTAGCCAAATGTACAGTACACAACTCCATTTTTTCTCAATGAGTTACCCCAGAAGCTTTTAGGTCTTCATGCAAAGAAGCTTCTGGTGAGCCCTGTCACCTAACTTAAAGATATGACAAAAGCTAAAATCCTACTGTCATTTAATAGTCCTGTGCAGTATCTGAATGTTTGAGGTAATTTTTCATAAAATCCTTTCTGAAATAATAATTTATATTTTGAATAACACCCTTCTCCAGAATTGAAGTAAGAGTAAATAATAAATATTGCCAGCTAGGAACTGTACTTCCAGGGTCCACATTCATCTTGGGTTGTATTCTCCTACCCCTAAGATGTGCCAGCCCTGATGCAGGGGCGGCAGAAAGCGTGGAGATACAACCTGTTCCTTTACAGGTAGTTAAGCAACATTTGCTGACTTTAAAAGCACTTTGATTGAGTCAGAGGAGCACTAAATTCAACACCAGAAAACTTGGGTTCTAACTGCCACTTGTTCTGGCCATGGCCAGTTTTCTAAGTCACAAAAGGATGGCCAGACCAATTCTTCTTATTTCAGTTGGCTTTTGTGAACATTGAATGAAAATATTTGAGAAACTATAAAAGCACTGGATATATGTAAATTATTGTTATCATCTGCTATCCACAAGGACATAGAAAATATTTTATAGTGAAAGATTCTTCAGATAGGGATGCTTAATTAAATGGGATATTTTAAAGTATACAAATAGAAAAAAATAGATATTGATAACAACATAGATTTACATATAATCTCCCCATTATTGCAGCATATTTTCAAGAAGTACTTTTACTACAATTAAATTTCAAAGTATAATTATTCCTTTCATTAAAAAATTATTACACAACTTGCTAGTGTTGACAGTGTGTATGTATATGAGCAATTCATCTCCCAACCTCATGAAATATTTGAAAAAAACACTAAAGGAGGGGTTTGGCTGCCTGGATCCATTCCTGACCAGCTGCACGAATTTGAGCAGAGTCTGTCTCTTCAGATCTTTCCTTCTGAATCCTATGATTGTGAGAATTTAAATAAACAAATTCACCCAAACACTAGCACATAGCCTTGTGAACATATTAGCAATACATTGCCTTAAGAAAAGCTGGGCTCGGGCTACCCTGGTGGCGCAGTGGTTGAGAGTCCGCCTGCCGATGCAGGGGACACGGGTTCATGCCCCAGTCCGGGAAGATCCCACATGCCGCGGAGTGGCTGGGCCCGTGAGCCATGGCCGCTGAGCCTGCGCGTCCAGAGCCTGTGCTCCGCGGCGGGAGAGGCCCGCATACCGCAAAAAAAAAAAAAAAAGCTGGGCTCTTTCTTAGGACCTGCTGTAGATATCTTTCCCCATTTCCCCTTTAGGTGATTAATGAAAGTAAAGAGACAGAAATTATTCTATGAAAGAGATACTCTGAGTTGGAAGAGAGTTGAGCAGAGGCAGGCTGCTCTGGAAACAAGAAATTAGCTGACTCAAGTCAAATGCGCATTAGAGGCGGTAAAAAGATAAAGTTAATTACTGAAAAACCTAAACCAAGAGGGCCACAGAAGAACCAAAGTTAGAGTAAATGACAGAGTACTCCTCATTTACCTCTAATGACATTTCAAAATCTGTATCTTATTTATGTACTTATGTATGAAAGTAATTCCTTTTGCTCTTGCACGTAAATCTTTTTGTATAACTTATATATTAGCTCTGAACTTCCAAAAAGTCAAGACAAAAACAGAAGCAATGGTGCACATCACTATCATCATCTGCTAAAAGAAGCATTAGCAATTCTTCTGCATAGAAACATATATTTTATGGAAACCATTTCTAAGGAAGATCATGTTAAGAGCATAGCAAAAAGGCTAGATAATGATGGGTTGATAAGACAATTTGCGGAAAGTTTTAAAAGTAATTTCCTAGCCTGTTAAATATCGGAAAGTCAATTGGAATACCTGTCAACTGTTTGTGTTAAACAAGGCATGAAAACAGGAAGTCTTCTTTAAGTATTACTTTCAAATTTCATACCATTCTTCCCCCACAACCCACTATTTTATTTCTAAATTATGCGTCCATTGATTCCTGCAGTATTTTCGTTTGTTTTTTTTGTGTTTTTTGGAGAGCTAGCAGGACTTTTGTAAACTTTTAATTTCTGTGTTTGCACATGAGGTTGCACATAAATATACAGGGAAGTGCCATGAATCCTTCATTCTTCCTCACCTAATACTGACATCTTGCATAACTACTGTACAATAACAAAACAAGGAAGTTGACATCAGTGCAATCCACAGAGCTTATTCAGCTGTCACCAGTCATACATGCACTCGTGTGTGTGTATGCATGGTTCTATGCAATTTTACCACATGTGTAGCTTCATGTAACTACCACCACAATCAAACAGAGAACTATTTTATAACCACAAGTTTCCCTCTTGCTACCCTTTATAGCCATACTCACCCTTTCCCCCAAACCCTTAACTCTTAACTGTTCTCCATCTCTGTAATTGTGTTATTTTAAGAATGTCATAAAAATGGAATTTTTCAGTAAAAATATTTTTTCACTCAAAATAATTCCCTTGAGATCCCTCCAAGTTGTTGTGTGTATGAAATTGAGTTTTTAAAATCTAAATGAAGTCATCATTCTTCAAAAGTCTTATTTGAAAGTCAATCCATGTAGTTACAAGTGCTTAACCTCATTTGGAGGAAAAATAACTGATTTACTTTTAGGTAAGGCAACTATTTATCCAGAGTCATCCTACTATTCCTGTCTTATCTTAAGTAATACTGTTCCTTATCTGTTCAGATAATTATGCTGAGAACATTTGACTAGCTACCAAAAAAATCTTCTTCTATCAGCCTTCTAGATTAATTAGTTCATGTCTTACATTACAGTTCATTAGAACATTCAACTGCAATTTCTATTACCAAAAATCGATGCTTCATAAGGAAAATATAGACTACTTCATAAACATTTCATCTCCAGTTAACATAGCAATGATGGGCAGCAACATTCTTAAGACAGACAGCTTGTGGTAGAAGGAACACTTCTTAATCTCTTAAAGGAAAATACACTGAACAGAGAGACAGAGAAAGTGTATATCCTCAATCTCTTCAAGTTCCCTTCATCTTCTTACTCTAACTGAAATTTGGCCTTTCCCTGCAAACTCTGCTTCTCCTGCAAGTGGGACCTGTTTACTTTCCACACCTCTTATATACAAGGTCTGGAGATGAGTTGAGTCACTTCCAGAACATTCTTCTCCTCCGCCCTAGAACAGTCCAGCTTTGAAGTTCCTGCCATCAAGCCATGTTAACTGCTGTCTCTCCTTGCTGTAATCATCTACGGATCCCCAGATCACTCACCCTCACAAGTACTGAGCATTCAAATATCCATGCAAATGATCTTCCAACATTCTGACCTCACAGTACCATGGCCTTTTCTACTCCAGTGATCATGTCCTCTAATCTTACCCCAGCCACCTACTCACGCAGACATGCCCCTGGACATTGCCATTCTCAGTAACTGCACGCCCTCCAAAATCTCAGATTCAGACATCATAGCATTTCCTAACTTTCTACCTCACCCTCTTTAGCAGCTTGATCTGACATCTCTGCAAACCTCTGATCCCAGTTCCATTTGATTCCCCACTGCCCTTACATGTCCTTACTTCACACTTTATCTGGCCTAGCTTCCATAGTCCATAATGATAATCACACCTCTATATACCTTTCCCCTTTTATCATCTGTAGTACTCACACGCCAACCTCAATTTTGGTGAAATTCATTGTTCAGTCTATTGCGTGACACCTGCCCAGCTGACAGTGGCTGAAAAAACGGTGACTGATCTCAATTTAAATGTATGACCTTACACACCCTTAATCTAGTACACTATTACATTTCCCTCAGACATTTACTTTTTCACTCTAGTGGATGATTATTTCACACTTTCTCTTCTTCTCTCAAATCTCCAACACTTCCTGCCTCATCTCACTTTCAGAGGATGTCCTTGCTTTCTATTTCACTGAAAGAATAGAAGAAATTAGAAGAGAGCTTTCATAAAATGCTCCCCTCATCTCTACCGGCTTACATGCCTCTGTGCTCATACACTCCACCTTCCCTCCAGTTACTATGGAAAAGCTGGTTGTGGCCACCTTGCTCACTTGTGCGTGGATTCCAGTCCCCCTTGCCTCCTCAAGGACATAGCTTCTGCAGTTCCTCCACCCCCAGCACTGTTAATTTTCCCTCTCTACTTGGTCCTTTCCATCAATATACACACTTGTAATTTCTCCTGTGTATTAAAAAAAACACTCTTGACCTCACTGCCCCCTCTAGCTCTTCCCCAATCCTCTGCTCCCCTTCTCAGAGAAACTCTTTGAAAGCATTGTTTCTGCTCACCATCTTCAATTCCTCTCCTCTAATACTTCTTCTTGAGCCCACTGGCCTTTCACTTTCATCACTCCACCAAAACTCCTCTGATCAAAGCAACAATCACCCCCATTTCACAATTAAATTCTCAGTCCTTAAATTAACTGACCTATCAGTTGCATTTGACAAAATTGATCACTCTCTCCTCAAACACTTTCTTCAGAACTCTACATTCTCCTGTTGTTGTTTCTTTATCTCCTGCAAGTTCTTTTATTTTCCAAATCTTCGATATCTGTTTTTCTCTTCATTCATTTCCTAGAGGATCCCATCCAGTCTCATTACTTTGAATACCATCTATATACTGATAACTCTCAGATCTATTCTGTAGTGTAGTTCTCTCCCCTGAACTCCAAGCTCATATATCTAAGTTCCTGGTGAACCTATTCTTTTGTATGTCTCATAGTTAGCTCAAACATAACATATCCAAAAATGAAATTCTGATTTCCCTTTCCAAAGCCTCTTCCTCACACAGTATTCCCCAGCTCAGTGAAAAACCTTGGAATCTTCCTTGATTTGCCCCTTCTTCTCACTCTCAACATGCAATCTATTAACAAATCCTGTCTCCTCTATCTTCAGCAGAGTCTTAAATTCTAACCACTCCTCATTCCACTTGTACAGCTAGCAACCTGGTTTTCAAGCTACTCAACTATATTATAGCAAGAGCCTCAGAATTCACCTACCAGGTTTCAGCCTTATCCATCTTACAATCTCTTTTCTACAACATAGCCACAATTATCCTCATAAATGAGATTATCTCACTCCCTGATCAAAACCCTCCATTTCTAGTTCACTTGGAGTAAAAGCCAACAAGCTTACAAAGTCCTATAAGGTCTCATATTATCTGGCATCCACTACGTCTTTCACTTTATCCCTTAATCATTCTCCCTCTTTCACATTCTCTTCTAGCTATTCCAGTCCCCTTGCTGCTTCCTAAACACGATAAGTACATAAGGCCTTTACACCTGTTATTCCCCCACCTAGACAACTCTTCCACTGACTACATTCTTTGCTCACTCATTTACTTTCCCTGATTCTCTCCTCAGATGAACGCTATCACCAACCCTAACCACCTGTCATTTTTGCTTCATGTGTCCCGTTAGACCTTATCATCTTCAGATATGCCATGTTTGCTTGTCTATTCTCAGCACTTTCCTTCCCTCACAGCTTATAAGCTCCATAAGGGCAGGAGCTATGTTCAGCACCTTGAACAGTGCCTAGCACAAAATAGGTTCTCAGTATTTGTCGGAAAATATTTCTAATACAAAATTATAATAGTTAGCTATCCAAATAATTTTTAAAGATGAATAAATATTTTTCTTTTTCTTTTTTTTTTTGGCCGCACCAAGCGGCTTGTGGCGTCTTAGTTCCCCAACCAGGGATTGAACCAGGGCCCTCAGCAGTGAGAGCACAGAGTCCTAACCACTGGAATTCAGGGAATTCCAGAGCCTGTGCTCCGCAACGGGAGAGGCCACAACAGTGAGAGGCCCATGTACCGCAAAAAAAAAAAAAATCAGTTTAGGACAAATTAAATTTTTGAGAATGTGATAACCAGCAGATAACCAGCAGACAATAAGAAAGAAAGAACTGAACCTTGGGGGATTGTCAAATTGATCGTGAGAATCAATCTGTGAGATTGTTTTCAATTGATCTAACAGTTATTGGATCTTTTTAAATATTCTAGCACTCAAGATTTTTAATAAAGAATAGTAAGATACTGTTCCTACCCTCGAGGTGCTAATGGTTTATTAGACTGGAAATTCATTTTTAGATTGTTTTTCTAGATGGAAATGATTAGATCTTTATTTATTTATTTATTTTGCGGTATGCGGGCCTCTCACTGCTGTGGCCCCTCCCGTTGCAGAGCACAGGCTCCAGACACGCAGGCTCAGCGGCCATGGCTCACGGGCCCAGCCGCTCCGTGGCATGTGGGATCCTCCCGGACCGGGGCACGAACCCGTGTCCCCTGCATCGGCAGGCGGACTCTCAACCACTGCGCCACCAGGGAAGCCCCTTGATTAGATCTTCAAGGAAGGGAGTGCACAGAAAAAAGGCAGAAGTTTGATATCAGATTATTTAAGAGCACCTAATTAATGGGTGAGAGGAAGAATAGCTAAATAAGAGATAGACAAAGACTTCTCAGAGAGGTCAGGGGAGAATGGAGGGGATGTATTGTCACAAAAGCCAGCAGAAATGAAGGTATCAGTGCATGTGATAGTGTTGAGAAATCAGGTTATTGAAAAGCAGGTTATTGGTGAGCCAGAAAATGTTAGCAGTAAAAACAGATGCTACAATGGAAAAAGGTTAAGAAATGCATCGGGAACTAGTGGCATGAATGTCAGTTACCCTTTGAAGAAACTTGGCACTGTAAGAAAAGACAGAAAAAAAGGGCAGTTAACTTAAAAACAAAGGAAAATCCATTGCCATTTAAGATATATAAAACTGACTTTTTTTTTTGGCATAGGAGGAACTGGGTACAGAAAAATTGACAATCACCTTTTTTGCTACTTCCATGTTCTTTACATATTTCCCCATTGTCCAAATCACACCACAGTATAATTAGGTCTATGTTTCTGTCTCCACTTCTTGACTGAACTCCCTGAGTGTCTCTTTCTCCTTTGAAGACCTAGCACCTGACACATAGGAGACATTCAAGAGTTTGTAGAGCTTGAAGTGAAAATTCAAGACAGTAGAAGATAATTGAAGGAGCATATGGTCCTGAAGGAAGTAGGCGAGTTTAAGGTGGAGGAGAAAAAGCTTTGAAAACAAAGCACAAAAACACTTCTGCCTTTGAGGCAAGGGATGAAAACTGGACCTGTGAAGTAGAGGCACATTGGGGTGTAGAGAGACGGAAAGCCGAGGAAATCCTGTCAGATGTACTAGATCTGGTTAAGAAGGAGGTCAGTGCAGGAAGGAACACATTTGCCAGAGGGTTAGAGAAAATGGGATAGGGAATTGTTCAGAGCCAAGCTAGAAGTGCTAACTTCGTAATACTTAGCTCAGTTGTTCCCAACCCTGGATGCATATTAGAATCAACTGGGAAACATTAAAAAAAATAATAATTTATGGGGGACTTCCCTGGTGGTCCAGTGGTTAAGACTCTGTGCTGCAGACCTACTAGAGAACGGACTTGAGGATATGGGGAGGGGGAAGGGTGAGCTGTGACAAAGCGAGAGAGAGGCATGGACATATATACACTACCAAACGTAAGGTAGATAGCTAGTGGGAAGCAGCCGCATAGCACAGGGAGATTAGCTTGGTGCTCTGTGACCACCTGGAGGGGTGGGATAGGGAGGGTGGGAGGGAGGGAGATGCAAGAGGGAAGAGATATGTGAACATATGTATATGTATAACTGATTCACTTTGTTATAAAGCAGAAACTAACACACCATTGTAAAGCAATTATACCCCAATAAAGATGTTAAAACAAAAATAAATAAATGAGAAAAAAAAGACTCTGTGCTGCCAATGCAGAGGGCACGAGTTTGATCCCTGGTCGGGGAACTAAAATCCCGCACACCACACGGCACAGCCAAAAAGTAAATAAATAAAAATTTAAAAATAATTTATGTTCTTGCTTACAGAAATTTTGATTTAAGAGATCTGGAATGAGACCCTGGATTTGTAATTTTTAAAACACCCATGTATTGCTAATGTGAAATAAGAATTTCTGACTTTGGTATTTAAACAGAAAGTACTTAGCGTCAATTATCGGTGCTGTCTGGATTTCAAAGAGGGAAAAAAATGACAGTAGACAGGTAACATCATGTCTATAAAGACAGTGAATGGGATAATTCTATATATTACAGTTCACTGACTCTCATCTCTGCTCTAACTACTTTGAAAGAAATTATCAATTATGGTGCTGGTTTTTTTCTACAGGCTCACTTCACTTTGTAAAGTGGTATCTTTTTTTTTTTTTTTTTTTTTTTTTTTTTTGCGGTACGCGGGCCTCTCACTGTTGTGGCCTCTCCCGTTGCGGAGCACAGGCTCCGGACGCGCAGGCTCAGTGGCCATGGCTCACCGGCCCAGCCACTCCGCGGCATGTGGGATCTTCCCGGACCGGGGCACGAACCCGTATCCCCTGTATCGGCAGGCGGACTCTCAACCACTGCACCACCAGGGAAGCCCGTAAAGTGGTATCTTAACGGCATCTCTCTGTCTCTCTCTCTCCTTGAGAGAGGTTGGAGCCCCTCTGCTAGCCTGAATGCAGTTTGTTATTTTATGCAACTTAAAATGCAAAACATCATATGTTCCTGTTGAGTACCAGATAGCTCAGAGAGAACAATGGAAAGAGCTTGGTTTATTATTATATTTTTACTATCATCACTGACACAAATAAGATCACTTCACATAGTCCTGCTCGATAAAGCTCTAATTCACATCATCAGTGAATGGAAATGAGCCTGTATTTACTGATTAAAAGAGACTGAATGTAGTGTTAAGGATAATGTATCTGTGGCCAATAAAAAAAGGGAAACACTCTAAATAAAACACCAGTCTCTACTTAGCTCTGACATAATGGCAGAAGTCAGTCCACTTTAAATAGAAACTTCCACCATGTTTAAGGAAATTTTTATTTCTCTGTTATTTTGTTTCAATTGCATACTTAACAAGCAATAAAAAAAAATTCTGATACAATCCAATTGTTAGTATTCTTTGAAAACTAATTATTGATACAAAGCAAATTTCTTTCATCCACATTTAGTGGGAAGAATAATTTTTAGCTTCCTATTACATGTCAGACACTGAGCTAAATGTATAATTTCATCTGATCCTTATAATATCACAAGATAACAGCTATTATTACTCCTATTTTACAGAAGAGGAAATTAAGTTGCAGGAAAAGAAAAACTTGCCCATGATCACAGAGCCTGTAAATGATAAAATCAGGGTTGAACCCAAATCTTTCAGCAAGCCCAAGTACTTACCCATGATGCTTTCAGAAATTAAGGCTGAAAGCAATTACTACCTGCAAGTCTCTTGATTATTCTAGGGTGTGGTTCTTTCTCTGGACAGTGTTGCTGAGAAAGAGTTCTGGATATTCTTTTGTACAGAGCAAGAGAATGCTGATACTATGTGGGGTTTTGTTGTTGTTGGCTTTTAAAAAAATTTTTTTAAAGTATGCATTCCAGCCCACTTGCATAACAAGCTATTTGTAGTAATTATGAGACAAAAGGTTAAAGAAGTAGTCAATACAAGTATATTGAAGGACAAAGGTTACATGAAACTACATAAAGTGCCTCTAGTGTTTAGATTTATGTTACTCTATTGCCATCTTCTGGTTTTGTTCTAAAATGCATTTCATAAATGTTAATCTGGTTGTGCAGATAGGTGAGAAATATTTTTATAGCATTATGTATCACAGAATGTGAATTCTGAAGGTTGCAACAGACAGCATAACTTTAGACTAAGCTCTTCATTTTTATTTACTAGTTTACTTATTTGTTAAAGCATTTATGAATGAAAGAAATATTAACGAATCTGGGACTCTGTGATAGGGATGGCCAAGATATGGTTCATTCCATCAGGAAAAACTAGAGCCTTAATGAAAGTAAAAGACTTATTCAAAGTCACCCAGATGTTCCACAGACATATGGTAGCCAGAGTTTAACATCACACAAATAAATGTATACATGTTATGTGAAGCACTTCAGTACTCTTTGAATAGTCATATGAAAGCAATACATGAAAACACCATCTTGCCCTTGTCTACACCCTTCCACTCTTATAGCCACCATTCTTCCCTTTGAACTTAATGCCCAGCACTACTGAAACAACATAGTCAGCTGCACACAAGCTGGAGAACACTGTCCATTATCACACTTAAAACATACTGAAAGCTATGGTCATAATGCCATCTGATATACTTGAATATATATATAGGGTAACAAGACAAATCTGAAATCAAAACTTTTAATGCCTTAGAGTTCGCATATGTATACTATAGAAGAGGAAGTAAATTAGTAACCCGCTAACTACAGTCCTACTTTGTTAGATACGTAGAGCGGGTTTCTTTTCAATTACTTACAAATATTCAAATATTAGGGCATTTCATATAAAAATTCTAATTTTTAACAATGTTTGAAAAATTGGAAGATCTGCAATGGGGTGTATGTTACTGCATGGTAACAAGGAGCTAGGCTTGAGTAGAGGCGGTCCCACTTGGATGGGAATGGATTCCCAGTTTGCCTCAGTCGCTACCATATCTCCCCATATAATCCATTTTATATATAAAATTATTCTCTCTTCAATATAATATTAAGACATACAAATATATATAATTCTAGTTCATCCTTTTAACTCTAGCATTGTATTCTACTGTAGGACTATGACAGAATATTTATATACTCTTACATTATTTATCCTTTAAAATGTTACATTATTTATTCATTATTTTATACTAATGAACATTTAGGATACTTCTAATTTTTCTACTATTATACAGAATTCTGCAATAAACATTCATGTAGAAGTCTCTTTATAGGCATAAGTGATCTTTCTCTAGGGTAGTGATCTCCAACGTTAGGTGCATCAGAATTATGTGGAGGGCTGGTTAAAAAAATGTTCATGGGGCCCATTCCCAGGGTTTCTGCTAAGAGATGGGGACCGATAATTTTCATTTCTAACAGTTCCTACAGTTACACTGAAGCTGCTGGTCACTTTGACCACCTCTCCTTTACAATCTATACTAAGGAGTGGAATTGCTTCAAGATAAATGTATTTTATTTATTTATTTTTCTTACTAATTATCCACTTTATACATATTAGTGTATATATGTCAATCCCAATCGCCCAATTCATCCCACCACCACCCCACCACAACCACTTTCCCCCTTGGAGTCCATAGATTTGTTCTTTACATCTGTGTCTCAATTTCTGCCCTGCAAACCGGTTGATCTATACCATTTTTCTAGGTTCCACATACATGTGTTAATGTACTATAATTGTTTTTCTCTTTCCGACTTACTTTACTCTGTATGACAGTCTCTAGATCCATCCAAGTCTCTACAAATGCCCCAATTTCGTTCATTTTTATGGCTGAGTAATATTCCATTGTATATATGGACCACATCTTCTTTATCCATTCGTTTGTCAATGGACATTTAGGTTGCTTCCATGTCCTGGCTATTGTAAATAGTGCTGCAATGAACAATGGGGTGCATGTGTCTTTTTGAATTATAGTTTTCTCTGGGTATATGCCCAATAGTGGCATTGCTGGGTCATATGGTAATTCTATTTTTAGTTTTTTAAGGAACCTCCATACTGTTCTACATAGTGGCTGTATCAATTTACATTCCCACCAACAGTGCAAGAGGGTTCCCTTTTCTCCACACCCTCTCCAGAATTTGTTGTTTGTAGATTTTCTGATGATGGCCATCCTAACTGGTGTGAGGTGATACCTTATTGTAGTTTTGATTTGCATTTCTCTAATAATTAGTGATGTTGAGCAGCTTTTCATGTGCATCTTGGCCATCTGTATGTCTTCTTTGGAGAAATGTCTATTTAGGTCTTCTGCCCATCTTTGGATTGGTTTGATTGTTTTTTAATACTGAGCTGCATGAGCTGTTTATATATTTTGGAAATTAATCCTTTGTCCATTGATTCGTTTGCAAATATTTTCTCACATTCTGAGGGTTGTCTTTTCGTTGTTTGTAGTTTCCTTTGCTGTGCAAAAGCTTTTAAGTTTCATTAGGTCCCATTTGTTTATTTTTGTTTTTATTTCCATTAATCTAGGAGATGAACGAAAAAAAGATCTTGCTGTGATTTATGTCAAAGAGCATTTTTCCTATGTTTTCCTCTAAGAGTTTTATAGTGTCTGGTCTTAACATTTAGGTCTCTAATCGATTTTTAGTTTATTTTTGTTTATGGTGTTAGGGAGTGTTCTAATTTCATTCCTTTCCATGTAGCTGTCCAGTTTTCCCAGCACCACTTATTGAAGAGACTGTCTTTTCTCCATTGTATATCCTTGCCTCCTTTGTCACAGATTAGTTGACCATAGGTGCGGGGGTTTATCTCTGGGCTTTCTTTCCTGTACTACTGATCTATATTTCTGTTTCTGTGCCAGTACCATACTGTCTTGATTACTGTAACTTTGTAGTACAGTCTGAAGTCAGGGAGCCTGATTGCTCCAGCTCCACTTTTTTCCTTCCTTCAAGACCACTTCGGCTATTTGGGGTCTTTTCTGTCTCCATACAAATTTTAAGTTTTTTTTCTTCTAGTTCTGTAAAAAATGCCATTGGTAATTTGATAGGGATTGCATTGAATCTGTAGATTGCTTTGGGTAGTATAGTCATTTTCACAATATTGATTCTTCCAACCCAAGAACATGGTATATCTCTCCATCTGTTTGTATCAAGTTTAATTTCTTTCATCAGTGTCTTATAGTTTGCTGCATACAGGGCTTTTGTCTGCCTAGGTAGGTTTATTCCTAGGTATTTTATTCTTTTTGTTGCAATGGTATATGGGAGTGTTTCCTTAACTTCTCTTTCAGATTTTTCATCATTACTGTATAGGAATGCAAGACATTTCTGTGCATTAATTTTCTATCCTGCTACTTTACCAAATTCATTGATTAGCACTAGTAGTTTTCGGTGACTTCTTTAGGATTCTCTATGTACAGTATCATGTCATCTGCAAACAGTGACAGTTTTACTTCTTCTTTTCTAATTTGTATTCGTTTTATTTCTTTCTCTTCTCTGATTCCCATGGCTAGGACTTCCAAAACTATGTTGAATAAAAGTGGTGAGAGTGGACATCCTTGTCTTGTTCCTGATCTTACAGGAAATGCTTTCAATTTTTCACCATTGAGAATGACGTTTGCTGTGTGTTTGTCATATATGGCCTTTATTATGTTGAGGTAGGTTCCCTCTAGGCCCACTTTCTGGAGAGTTTTTATCATAAATTCTGTTGAATTTTGTCAGCAGGTTTTTCTGGGGCTTCCCTGGTGGCGCAGTGGTTGAGAGTCCGCCTGCCGATGCAGGGGACACGGGTTCGTGCCCCGGTCCGGGAAGATCCCACATGCCGCGGAGCGGCTGGACCTGTTAGTCATGGCCGCTGAGCCTGTGCGTCCGGAGCCTGTGCTCCACAATGGGAGAGGCCACAACAGTGAGAGGCCCGCGTACCGCAAGAAAAAAAAAAAAAAAAGTTTTTTCTGAATCTATTGAGATGATCATTTGGTTTTTATTCTTCAGTTTATTAATATGGTGTATCACATTGATTAATTTGCGTATATTGAAGAATCCTTCCATCCCTGGGATAAATCCCACTTGATCATGGTGTATGATCCTTTTAATGTATTGTTGGATTCTGTTTGCTAGTATTTTCTTGAGGATTTTTGCATCTATCAGTGATGTTGGTCTGTAATTTTCTTTTCTTGTAGTGTATTTGTCTGGTTTTGGCATCAGGGTGATGGTGGCCTCATAGAATGAGTTTGGGAATGTATCTTCCTCTGCAATTTCTTGGAAGAGTTTGAGAAGGATGGGTGTTAGCTCTTCTCTACTTTTTTGATAGAATTCACCTGTGAAGCAATCTGGTCCTGGACTTTTGTTTGTTGGAAGATTTTTAATCACAGTCTCAATTTCAGTGCTTGTCATTGGTCTGTTTCTATTTTCTATTTCTTCCTGGTTCAGACTTGGAAGCTTGTGCTTTTCTAAGAATTTGTCCATTTCTTCCAGGTTTTCCATTTTATTGGCATAGAGTTGCTTGTAGTAATCTCTTAGGATGCTTTGTACTTCTGCGGTGTCCGTTGTAACGTCTCCTTTTTCATTTCTAATTTTATTGATTTGAGTCCTCTCCCTCTTTTTCTTGATGAGTCTGGCTAATGGTTTATCAATTTTGTTTATCTTCTCAAATACCAGCTTTTAGTTTTATTGATCTTTGCTATGGTTTCCTTTATTTCTATTTCATTTATTTTTTTCTCTGGTCTTTGTGATATTTTCTTCAACTAACTTTGGGTTTAATTTGTTTTTCTTTCTCTAGTTTCTTTAGGTGTAAGGTTAGATTTTTTATTTGAAATGTTTGTTGTTTCTCAAGGTAGGATTTTATTGCTTTAAACTTCCCTCTTAGAAATGCTTTTGCTGCATCCCATAGATTTTGGATCGTCGTGTTTTCATTGTCATTTGTCTCTAGGTATTTTTTGATTTCCTCTTTGATTTCTTCAGTGAACTCTTGGATATTTAGTAACTTATTGTTTAGCCTACGTGTGTTTGTGTTTTTTACAGGGTTCTTTTTCCTGTAATTGATTTCTAATCTCATACCGTTGTGGTCAGAAAAGATGCTTGATATGATTTCAGTTTTCTTAAATTTTCTGAGGCTTGATTTGTGACCCAAGATATGATCTATCCTGGAGAATGTTTCGTGAGCACTTGAGAAGAAAGTGTATTCTGTTGTTTTTGGATATAATGTCCTATAAATATCAATTAAATCTGTCTGGTCTTTTGTGTCTTTTAAAGCTTGTGTTTCCTTATTAATTTTCTGTTTGGATGATCTGTGCATTGGTGTAAGTGAGGTGTTAATGTCCCCCACTATTATTGTTACTGTCAATTTCCTCTTTTACAGCTGTTAGCAGTTGCCTTATATATTGAGTTGCTCCTATGTTGGGTGCATATATATTTATAATTGTTATATCTTTTTCTTGGATTGATCCCTTGATCATTATGTAGTGTCCTTCCTTGTCTCTTGTAACATTCTTTATTTTAAAGTCTATTTTATCTGATATGAGAATTGCTACTCCAGCTTTCTTTTGATTTCCATTTGTATGGAATAAGTTTTTCCATCCCCTCAATTTCAGTCTGTATGTGTCCGTAGGTCTGAAGTGGGTATCCTGTAGACAGCATGTATATGGGTCTTCTTTTTGTATCCATTCAGCGAGCCTCTGTCTTTTGGTTGGAGCATTTAATTCATTCATGTATAAGGTAATTATTGATATGTATGTTACTATTACCATTTTCTTAGTTGTTTGGGGTTTGTTTTTGTAGGTCCTTTTCTTCTCTTGTGTTTCGCACTTAGAGAAGTTCCTTTAGCATTTGTTGTAGAGCTGGTTTGTTGGTGCTGAATTTTCTTAGCTTTTGCTTGTCTGTAAAGCTTTTAATTTCTCCATCAAATCTGAATGAGATTCTTGCTGGGTAGAGTAATCTGGGTTGTAATTTCTTCCCTTTCATCACTTTAAGTGTATCATGCCACTCCCTTCTGGCTTTTAGAGTTTCTGCTGAGAAATCAGCTGTTAAGCTTATGGGAATTCCCTTGTATGTTATTTGTCATTTTTCCCTTGCTGCTTTCAATAATTTTTCTTTATCTTATTTTTTGCCAGTTTGATTACTGTGTGTCTCGGTGTGTTTCTCTTTGGGTTTATCCTTCCTGGAACTCTCTGCACTTCCTGGACTTGGGTGGCTATTTCCTTTCCCATGTTACAGAAATTTTTGACTATAATCTCTTCAAATATTTTCTCGGGTCCTTTCTCTCTCTCTTCTCCTTCTGGGACCCCTATAATGTGAATGTTGTTGCGTTTAATGTTGTCCCAGAGGTCTCTTAGGCTGTCTTCATTTCTTTTCATTCTTCTTTCTTTATTCTGTTCCACAGCAGTAAATTCCACCATTCTGTCTTCCAGGTCACTTATCAATTCTTCTGCCTCAGTTATTCTGCTATTGATTCCTTCTTGTGTATTTTTCATTTCAGTTATCGTATTGTTCATCTGTGTTTGTTTGTTCTTTAATTCTTCTAGGTGTTTGTTCTTTAATTTTTCTGGGTCTTTGTTAAACATTTCTTGCATCTTCTCGATCTTAGCCTCCATTCTTTTTCCGAGGTCCTGGTTGATTTTCACTATCATTATTCTGCATTCTTTTTCTGGAAGGTTGCCTATCTCCACTTCATTTAGTTGTTTTTCTGGGTTTTTATCTTGTTCCTTCATCGGGTACAAAGCCCTCTGCCTTTTCATTTTGTCTATCTTTCTGTGAATGTGGTTGCTGTTCCACAAGCGGCAGGATTGTACCCAAGATAAATGTATTTTAAACTTAAGTATTGCCACTTTGCACTTCCAAAGACAGTGTAACAATTGAAATCTCACTATCAATTTTTGTAAATTATCTTTGTTTGGCCTTTGGAATTTTCCTATTTATAATACTTGCCAATTTGTAGGGTTTTAAATATTATTACAGTTTTCATTAGTAATTTTCTCATTACCGAAGAGTTTGATCATTTTTTAATGTATTTATTGGTCATTTGGTCTTCTCTCTCCTATAAATTTCCTATTCATACTATTGTCTATTTTGGGGAGGGTTTTTGACATTTTTTTAGTGATTTGGGGGAGTATTTTTAATATTTTGGATAATAATCCAATGTCTTTTAATACATAGAATATTTCATTTTTAAATTAATAAAATTTATCAATACTTTCCTTTAAGTGTTTTTTAAAACGTTTTAAGAGAATCTACTTTGAGACCATAAAGGTATTCTTCTCATCTCTTTTAAATGTTTTATAGCTTTTATGTACACCTGAAATTGATTTGGGAATGGTATGAGCTAAGAATTTATTTTACTTTTCCATATAGATAAGGAGTTGTCTCAGCACCACTTATGGAACAATTCAGCCATTTTCACACAAGTTTTAATGCCATGTCTGTCACATATTAAGTTTTCAGAAATAGGGATATGTTTTGAATCTATATAAGTTGTTCTATTGGCCAATTGATTGATCTCCTCATTAATAATTCACTTTCTTAATTTTTTTAACATTTTTATTCAAATTTTTATTCAAAAATACAGTGTTTTTATTTTATTTATTTTTTATTTATTTTTAACATCTTTATTGTAGTATAATTTCTTTACAGTGCTGTGTAAGTCTCTGCTTTATAACAAAATGAATCAGTTGTACATATACATATATCCCCATATCTCTTCCCTCTTGCATCTCCCTCCCTCCCAGCCTCCCTATCCCACCCCTCTAGGTGGTCACAAAACATACAGCTGCTCTCCCTGTGCTATGCAGCTGCTTCCCACTAGCTATCTATTTTACATTTCGTAGTGTATATATGTCCATACCACTCTCTCACTTTGTTCCAGCTTACCCTACCACCTCCCCATATCCTCAAGTCCATTCTCTAGTAGGGCTGCATCTTTATTCCTGGTTGCCCTTAGGTTCTCTATGACCATTTTTTTTCTCTTAGATTCCATATATATGCGTTAGCACACGGTATTTGTTTCTCTCTTTCTAACTTACTTTACTCTGTATGACAGACTCTAGGTCCATCCACCTTACTACAAATAACTCAATTTATTTCTTTTTATGGCTGAGTAATATTCCATTGTATATATGTGCCACATCTTCTTTATCCATTCATCTGTTGATGGACACTTAGGTTGCTTCCATGTCCTGGCTATTGTAAATAGAGCTGCAATGAATATCATGGTACATGACTCTTTTTGAATTATGGTTTTCTCAGGGTATATGCCCAGTAGTGGGATTGCTGTGTCATATGGTAGTCCTAATTTTAGTTCTTTAAGAAACCTCCATACTGTTCTCCATAGTGGCTGTATCAATTTACATTCCCAACAACAGTGCAAGAGGGTTCCCTTTTCTCCACACCCTCTCCAGCATTTATTGTTTCTAGATTTTTTGATGATGGCCATTTTGACTGGTGAGAGATGATATCTCATTGTAGTTTTGATGTGTACTTATCTAATGATTAATGATGTTGAGCATCCTTTCATGTGTTTGTTGGCAATCTGTATATCTTCTTTGGGGAAATGTCTATTTAGGTCTTCTGCCCATTTTTGGATTGGGTTGTTTGTTTTTTTGTTATTGAGCTGCATGAGCTGCTTGTAAATTTTGGAGATTAATCCTTTGTCAGTTGCTTCATTTGCAAATATTTTCTCACATTCTGAGGGTTGTCTTTTCGTCTTGTTTATGGTTTCCTTTACTGTGCAAAAGCTTTTACATTTCATTAGGTTCCATTTGTTTATTTTTGTTTTTATTTCCATTTCTCTAGGAGGTGGGTAAAAAAGGATCTTGCTGTGACTTATGTCATAGAGCATTCTGCCTCTGTTTTCCTCTAAGAGTTTTATAGTGTCCGGTCTTACATTTAGGTCTTTAATCCACTGTGAGTTGATTTTTGTGTATGGTGTTAGGGAGTGTTCTAATTTCATTCTTTTACATGTAGCTGACCAGTTTTCCCAGCACCATTTATTGAAGAGACTGTCTTTTCTCCACTGTATATTCTTCCCTCCTTTATCAAAAATAAGGTGACCATATGTGCATGCGTTTATCTCTGGACTTTCTATCCTGTTCCATTGATCTATATTTCTGTTTTTGTGCCAGTACCATACTGTCTTGATTACTGTAGCTTTGTATTATAGACTGAAGTCAGGGAGCCTGATTCCTCCAGCTCCGTTTTTCTCTCTCAAGATTGCTTTGGCTATTTGGGGTCTTTTGTGTTTCCATACAAATTGTGATTTTTTTGTTCTAGTTCTGTGAAAAATGCCAGTGGTAGTTTGATAGGGATTGCATTGAATCTGTAGATTGTTTTGGGTAGTAGAGTCATTTTTACAATGTAGATTCTACCAATCCAAGAACATGGTATAGCTCTCCAACTATTTGTATCATCTTTAATTTCTTTCATCAGTGTCTTGTAATTTTCTGCATGCAGTTCTTTTGTGTCCTTAAGTAGGTTTATTCCTAGGTATTTTATTCTTTTTGTTGCAGTGGTAAATGGGAGTGTTTCCTTAATTTCTCTTTCAGATTTTTCATCATTAGTGTATAGGAATGCAAGAGATTTCTGTGCATTAATTTTGTATCCTGCTACTTTATCAAATTCATTGATTAGCTCTAGTAGCTTTCTAGTAGCATCTTTAGGATTCTCTATGTATAGTATCATGTCATCTGCAAACAGTGACAGGTTTACTTCTTCTTTCCCGATTTGGATTCCTTTTATTTCTTTTTATTCTCTGATTGCTGTGGCTAAAACTTCCAAAACTATGTTGAATAAGAGTGGTGAGAGTGGGCAACCTTGTCTTGTTCCTGATCTTAGTGGAAATGATTTCAGTTTTTCACCATTGAGGACGATGTTGGCTGTGGGTTTGTCATATATGGCTATTATTGTACTGAGGAAAGTTCCCTCTATGCCTACTTTCTGTAGGTTTTTTATCATAAATGGGTGTTGAATTTTGTCGAAAGCTTTCTCTGCATCTATTGAGATGATCATATGGTTTTTCTCCTTCAATTTGTTTATATGGTGTATCACATTGATTGATTTGTGTATATTGAAGAATCCTTGCATTCCTGGAATAAACCCCACTTGATCATGGTGTATAATCCTTTTAATGTGCTGTTGGATTCTGTTTGCCAGTATTTTGTTGAGGATTTTGCATCTATGTTCATCAGTGATATTGGCCTTTAGTTTTCTTTCTTTGTGACATGTTTGTCTGGTTTTGGTATCAGGGCGATGGTGGCCTCATAGAATGAGTTTGGGAGTCTTCCTCCCCCTGCTATATTTTGGAAGAGTTTGAGAAGTATAGCTGTTAGCTCTTCTCTAAATGTTTGATAGAATTCACCTGTGAAGCCATCTCATCATGGGCTTTTGTTTGTTGGAAGATTTTAAATCATAGTTTCAATTTCATTACTTGTGATTGGTCTGTTCATATTTTCTATTTCTTCCTGGGTCAGTCTTGGAAGGTTGTGCCTTTCTAAGAATTTGTCCATTTCTTCCAGGTTGTCCATTTTATTGGCATATAGTTGCTTGTAGTAATCTCTCATGATCCTTTGTATTTCTTCGGTGTCAGTTGCTCCATCTCCTTTCTCATTTCTAATTCTATTGCTCTGAGTCTTCTTCCTTTTTTTCTTGATGAATCTGCCTAATGGTTTATCAATTATCTTCTCAAAGAACCAGCTTTTAGTTTTATTGATGTTTGCTATCGTTTCATTTCTTTTTCATTTATTTTTGATCTGATCTTTATGATTTCTTTCCTTCTGCTAACTTTGGCATTTTTTTGTTCTTCTTTCTCTAATTACTTTAAGTGTAAGGTAAGGTTGTTTATTTGAGATGTTTCTTGTTTCTTAAACTTCCCTCTTAGAACTCCTTTTGCTGCATTCAGTAAGTTTTGTGTCGTAGTGATTTCGTTGTCATTTTTTCTAGGTATTTTTTAATTTCCTCTTTGATTTCTTCAGTGATCTCTTGGTTATTAAGTAGTGTATTGTTCAGCCTCCATGTGTTTGTATTTTTTACAGTATTTTTCCTGTAATTGATCTCTAGTCTCATAGCGTTGTGGTCAGAAAAGATACTTGATACGATTTCAGTTTTCCTAAATTTACCAAGGCTTGATTTGTGACCCAAGACATCTATTCTGAAGAATGTTCCATGAGCACTTGAGAAGGAAATGTATTCTGTGGTTTTTGGATGGAATGTCCCTTAAATATCAATTAGGTCCATCTTGTTTAATGTCTCATTTAAAGCTTGTGTTTGCCTATTTATTTTCATTTTGGGTGATCTGTCCATTGGTGAAAATGGGGTATTAAAGTCCCCTACTATGATTGTGTTACTGTCGATTTCCCCTTTTATGGCTGTCAGTATTTGCCTTATGTATTTAGGTGCTTCTATGTTGGGTGCATAAATATTTACAATTGTTATATCTTCTTGGATCGATCCCTTGATCATTATGTAGTGTCCTTCTTTTTCTCTTGTAATAGTCTTTGTTTTAAAGTCTATTTTTTTCTGATTTGAGAATTGCTACTCCAGCTTTCTTTTGATTTCCATTTGCATGGAATATCTTTCTCCATCCCCTCACTTTCAGTCTGTACGTGTCCCTAGGTCTGAAATGGTTCTCTGGTAGACAGCATATATACAGGTCTTGTTTCTGTATCCATTCAGTCAGTCTATGTGTTTTGGTTGGAGCATTTAATCCATTTACATTTAAGGTAATTATCGATATGTATGTTCCTATTACCATTTTCTTAATTGTTTTGGGTTTGTTTTTTTAGGTCTTTTCCTTCTCTTGTGTTTCCTGGCTAGAGTAGTTCCGTTAGCATCTGTTGTAAAGCTGGTTTGATGGTGCTGAATTCTCTTAGCTTTTGCTTGTCTGTAAAGGTTTTAATTTCTCCATCAAATGCGAATGAGATCCTTGCTGGGTACAGTAATCTTGTTTGTAGGGTTTTGCCCTTCATCACTTTAAATATTTCCTGCCACTCCCTTCTGGCTTGGAGAGTTTCTGCTGAAAGTTCAGTTGTTAACCTTATGGGGATTCCCTTGTATATTATTTGTTGTTTTTCCCTTGCTGCTTTTAATTTTTTTTCACTGTATGTAATTTTTGATAATTTGATTAATATGTCTTGGCATGTTTCTCCTTGGATTTATCCTGTATGGGACTCTCTGTGCATCCTGGACTTGATTAACTATTTCCTTGCCCATTATAGGAAATTTTTCAACTATAATCTCTTCAAATATTTTCTCAGTCCCTATATTTTTCTCTTCTTCTTTTGGGACCCCTATAATTCAAATATTGGTGCGTTTAATGTTGTCCCAGAGGTCTCTGAGACTGTCCTCAATTCTTTTCATTTTTTTTTTTCTTTATTCTGCTCTGCAGTAGTTATTTCCACTATTTTATTTTCCAGGTCACTTATCCGTTCTTCTGCCTCAGTTATTCTGCTGTTGATCCCTTCTAGAGAATTTTTTATTTCATTTATTTCATTGTTCATCACTGTTTGTTTGCTCTTTAGTTCTTCTGGGACCTTGTTAAACGTTTCTTGTATTTTCTCCATTATAGTTCCAAGATTCTGGATCATCTTTAGCATCATTATTCTGAATTCTTTTTCAGGTAGACTTCCTATTTCCTCTTCATTTCTTAGGTCTGGTAGGTTTTTACCTTGTTCCTTCATCTGCTGTGTGTTTCTCTGTCTTCTCATTTTGCTTAACCCAGCTGTGTTTGGTGTCTCCTTTTCGCAGGCTGCAGGTTTGTAGTTCCCGCTGTTTTTGGTGTCTGTCCCCAGTGGCTAAGGTTGTTTCAGTGGGTTGAGTAGGCTTCCTGGTGGAGGGGATTAGTGCCTGTGTTCTGGTGGATGAGGCTGAATCTTTTCTTTCTGGTGGGGAGGTCCCCATTTAGTAGTGTGTTTTGGGGTGTTTGTGGCCTTATTATGATTTTAGGTAGCCTCTCTGATAATGGGTAGGGTTGTGTTCCTGTCTTGCTAGTTGTTCGGCCTAGGGTGTCCAGCACTGGAGCTTGCTGGTTATTGAGTGGAGCTGGGTCTTGGCGTTGAGATGGAGAACTCTGGGAGATTTTCACCATTTGATATTATGTGGAGCTGGGAGGTCTCTTGTGGACCAATTTCCTGAACTTGCTCTCCCAGCTCAGAGGCACAGCCTCGACGCCTGGCTGGAGCACCAAAAGCCTGTCATCCACATGGCTCAGAATAAGAGGGGGGTAAAAAAGGAAAGAAAGAGGGGGAAGGCGGAAGATGGCGGAAGAGTAAGACGTGGAGATCACCTTCCTCCCCACAGATACACCAGAAATACATCTACACGTGGAACAACTCCTACAGAACACCTACTGAAGGCTGGCAGAAGACCTCAGACCTCCCAAAAGGCAAGAAACTCCCCACGTACCTGGGTAGGGCAAAAGAAAAAACAGAGACAAAAGAATAGGGACGGCACCTGCACCAGTGGGAGGGAGCGGTGAAGGAGGAAAAGTTTCCACACTCTAGGAAGCCCCTTCGCGGGCGGAGACTGCGGGAGGCGGAGGGGGGAGCTTCGAAGCTGCGGAGGAGAGCACAGCCACAGGGGTGCGGAGGGCAAAGCGGGGATATTCCCGCACAGAGGATCGGGGCCGACCGGCACTCACCAGCCCGAGAGGCTTGTCTGCTCACCCGCCGGGGCGGGCGGGGCTGCGAGCTGAGGCCGGAGCGCAGGGAGAGGACTGGGGTTGGCGGCTTGAACATAGCCTGAAGGGGTTAGTGCACCACAGCTAGCCGGGAGGGAGTCCGGGGAAAAGCCTGCACCTGCAGAAGAGGCAGGAGACTTTTCCTTCCCTCTTTGTTTCCTGGGGCGTGAGGAGAGGGGTTTAAGAACGCTGCTTAAAGGAACTCCAGAGACGGGCGCGAGCCGCGGCTAAAAGCGTGAACCCCAGAGACGGGCGCGAGCCGCGGCTGAAAGCGCGGAATCCAGAGACGGGCGCGAGCCGCGGCTGAAAGCGCGGAATCCAGAGACGGGCGCGAGCCGCGGCTGAAAGCGCGGAATTCAGAGACGGGCGCAAGCCGCGGCTAAAAGCGCGGACCCCAGAGGCGGACGGGAGACGTTAAGGCTGCTGCTGCCGCCACCGAGGGGCCTGTGTGCGAGCACAGGTCACTCTCCACACCCCTCTTCCGCGGAGCCTGTGCAGCCCGCCACTGCCAGGTTCCCGGGATCCAGGGACAACTTCCCCGGGAGAGCGCACAGCGCGCCTCAGGCTGGTGCAAAGTCACGCCGGCCTTTGCCACCGCAGGCCCGCCCCGCACTCTGTGCCCCTCCGTCCCCGCCGGCCTGAGTGCGCCAGAGCCCCCAATCAGCGGCTCTTTTAACCCCATCCTGTCTGAGCAAAAAACAGACGCCCTCCAGCGATCTACACGCAGTGGCAGGGCCAAATCCAAAGCTTAGCCCTGGGAGCTGTGAGAACAAAGAAGAGAAAGGGAAATCTCTCCCAGCAGCCTCAGAAGCAGCGGATTAAAGCTCCACAATCAACTAGATGTACCCTGCATCTGTGGAATACCTGAATAGACAACCAATCATCCCAAATTAAGGAAGTGGACTTTAGGAGCAAGATCTATGATTTTTTCCCCTTTCCTCTTTTTGTGAATGTGTATGTGTATGCTTCTGTGTGAGATCTTGTCTGTATAGTCTTGCTTCCACCATTTGTCCTAGGGTTCTATCCGTCCATGTTTTTTTTTTAATTTTCTTTCTTAATAATTAATTTTAATAACCTTATTATACTTTACCTTCGTTCTTTCTTTCTTTCTTTCCGTCCTTCCTTCCCTCCTTTAGACAACGAATCATCCCAAATTGAGGAGGTGGTCTCTGACAGCAAGATTTAGGATTTTTCCCCATTTACCTCTTTTAGTGAGGGTGTATGTGTATGCTTCTGTGTAAGATTTTGTCTGTATAGCTTTGCTTCCAACATTTGTCCTAAGGTTCTTTCCGTCCCTTTTTTTTTTTTTCTAAATAAGAAGTTTTTAATTCAATATCTTTATTATACTTTATTTTATTTTTACTGTATCTTCTTTCTTTCTTTTTTCCTTCTTTCCCTCCTTCCTTCCTTCCTCCCTCCCTCCCTCCTTTCTTTCCTTCTTGCCTTCTTGCCTTCTTTGCTTCTTTCTTTCTTTCTTCCTTCCTTCCTACCCTCCTTTCCTTCTTTCTTTCCTCATACTTCTACTAATTCCCTCTACTTTTTCTCCCTTTTATTCTGAGCCTGTGGATGAAAAGCTTTTGGTGCTCCAGCCAGGAGGCAGGGCTCTGCCTCTGAGGTAGGACAGCCAACTTCAGGACACTGATCAACAAGAGACCTCCCAGCTCCACATAATATCAAACGGCGAAAATCTCCCAGAGACCTTCATCTTAACACCAGCACCCAACTTCACTCAACGACCAGCAAGCCACAGTGCTGGAAAACCTATGCCAAACAACTAGCAAAACAGAAACACAACCCCACCCATTAGCAGAGAGGCTGCCTAAAATCATAATAAGGCCACAGACGCCCCCAAACACACCACCAGACGTGAACCTGCCCACTAGAGAGACAAGATCCAGCCTCATCCACCATAACACAGGCACTAGCCCCCTCCACCAGGAAGCCTACACAACCCACTGAACCAACCTTAGCCACTGGAGACAGACATCAAAAACAGGAGGAACTACAAACCTGCAGCCTGCAAAAAGGAGACCCCAAACACAGTAAGATAAGCAAAATGAGAAGACAGAGAAACACACAGCAGATAAAGGAGCAAGATAAAAACCCACCAGACCTAACAAATGAAGAGGAAATAGGCAGTCTACCTGAAAGAGAATTCAGAATAATGATAGTAAGGTTGATCCGAAATCTTGGAGATAGAATGGACAATAGATTGGACAAAATGCAAGAATCAGTTAACAAGGACCTAGAAGAACTAAAGATGAAACAAGCAACGATGAACAACACAATAAATGAAATTAAAAGTACTCTAGATGGGATCAATAGCAGAATAACTGAGGCAGAAGAATGGAAAAGTGACCTGGAAGATAAAATAGTGGAAATAACTACTGCAGAGCAGAATAAAGAAAAAAGAATGAAAAGAACTGAGGACAGTCTCAGAGACCTCTGGGACAACATTAAATGCACCAACATTCGAATTATAGGGGTTCCAGAAGAAGAAGAGAAAAAGAAAGGGACTGAGAAAATATTTGAAGAGATTATAGTTGAAAACTTCCCTAATATGGGAAAGGAAATAGGTAATCAAGTCCAGGAAGCACAGAGAGTCCCATACAAGATAAATACAAGGAGAAATACGCCAAGACACATATTAATCAAACTGTCAAAAATTAAATACAAAGAAAGCATATTAAAAGCAGCAAGGGAAAAACGACAAATAACACATAAGGGAATCCCCATAAGGTTAACAGCTGATCTCTCAGCAGAAACCCTACAAGCCAGAAGGGAGTGGCAGGACATACTGAAAGTGATGAAGGAGAAAAACATGCAGCCAAGACTACTCTACCCAGCAAGGATCTCATTCAGATTTGATGGAGAAATTAAAACCTTTACAGACAAGCAAAAGCTGAGAGAGTTCAGCACCACCAAACCAGCTTTACAACAAATGCTAAAGGATCTTCTCTAGGCAAGAAACACAAGAGAAGGAAAAGACCTATAATAACGAACCCAAAACAATTTAGAAAATGGGAATAGGAACATACATATCGATAATTACCTTAAATGTAAATGGACTAAATGCTCCCACCAAAAGACACAGATTAGCTGAATGGATACAAAAACAAGACCCTTATATATGCTGTCTACAAGAGACCCACTTCAGACCTAGAGACACATACAGACTGAAAGTAAGGGGATGGAAAAAGATATTCCATGCAAATGGAAGCCAAAAGAAAGCTGGAGTAGCAATTCTCATATCAGACAAAATAGACTTTAAAATAAGGACTATTAAAAGAGACAAAGAAGGACACTACATAATGATCAAGGGATCGATCCAAGAAGAAGATATAACAATTGTAAATATTTATGCACCCAACATAGGAGCACCTCAATACATTAGGCAAATACTAACAGCCATAAAAGGGGAAATCGACAGTAACACATTCATAGTAGGGGACTTAAACACCCCACTTTCACCCATGGACAGATCATCCAAAATGAAAATAAATAAGGAAACACAAGCTTTAAATGATACATTAAACAAGATGGACTTAATTGATATTTATAGGACATTCCATCCAAAAACAACAGAATACACATTTTTCTCAAGTGCTCATGGAACATTCTCCAGGATAGATCATATCTTAGGTCACAAATCAAGCCTTGGTAAATTTAAGAAAATTGGAATTGTATCAAGTATCTTTTCTGACCACAACGCCATGAGACTAGATATCAATTACAGGAAAAGATCTGTAAAAAATACAAACACATGGAAGCTAAACAATACACTACTTAATAATGAAGAGATCACTGAAGAAATCAAAGAGGAAATCAAAAAATACCTAGAAACAAATGACAATGGAGATACAACGACCCAAAACCTGTGGGATGCAGCAAAAGCAGTTCTAAGGGGGAAGTTTATAGCAATACAAGCCCACCTTAAGAAGCAGGAAACATCTCGAATAAACAGCCTAACCTTGCACCTCAAGCAATTAGAGAAAGAAGAACAAAAAAACCCCAAAGTTAGCAGAAGGAAAGAAATCATAAAAATCAGATCAGAAATAAATGAAAAAGAAATGAAGGAAACAATAGCAAAGATCAATAAAACTAAAAGCTGGTTCTTCGAGAAGATAAACAAAATAGATAAACCACTAGCCAGACTCATCAAGAAAAAAAGGGAGAAGACTCAAATCAATAGAATTAGAAATGAAAAAGGAGAGGTAACAACTGACACTGCAGAGATAAAAGAGATCATGAGAGATTACTACAAGCAACTCTATGCCAATAAAATGGACAATCTGGAAGAAATGGACAAATTCTTAGAAATGCACAACCTGCCAAGACTGAATCAGGAAGAAATAGAAAATATGAACAGACCAATCACAAGCACTGAAATTGAAACTGTGATTAAAAATCTTCCAACAAAGAAAAGCCCAGGACCAGATGGCTTCACAGGCGAATTCTATCAAACATTTAGAGAAGAGCTAACACCTATCCTTCTCAAACTCTTCCAAAATATAGCAGAGGGAGGAACACTCCCTAACTCCTTCTACGAGGCCACCATCACCCTGATACCAAAACCAGACAAGGATGTCACAAAGAAAGAAAACTACAGGCCAATATCACTGATGAACATAGATGCAAAAATCCTCAACAAAATACTAGCAAGCAGAATCCAACAGCACATTAAAAGGATTATACACCATGATCAAGTGGGATTTATCCCAGGAATGCAAGGATTCTTCAATATATGCAAATCTATCAATGTGATAAACCATATTAACAAATTGAAGGAGAAAAACCATATGATCATCTCAATAGATGCAGAGAAAGCTTTTGACAAAATTCAACACCCATTTATGATAAAAACCCTGCAGAAAGTAGGCATAAAGGGAACTTTCCTCAACATAATAAAGGCCATATATGACAAGCCCACAGCAAACATCATCCTCAATGGTGAAAAACTGAAAGCATTTCCACTAAGATCAGGAACAAGACAAGGTTGCCCACTCTCACCACTCTTATTCAACATTGTTTTGGAAGTTTTAGCCACAGCAATCAGAGCAGAAAAGGAAATAAAAGGAATCCAAATTGGAAAAGAAGAAGTAAAGCTGTCACTGTTTGCAGATGACATGATCCTATACATAGAGAACCCTAAAGATGCTACCAGAAAACTACTAGAGCTAATCAATGAATTTGGTAAAGTGGCAGGATACAAAATTAATGCACAGAAATCTCTGGCATTCCTATATACTAATGATGAAAAATCTGAAAGTGAAATCAAGAAAACACTCCCATTTACCATTGCAACAAAAAGAATAAAATATCTAGGAATAAACCTACCTAAGGAGACAAAAGACCTGTATGCAGAAAATTATAAGACACTGATGAAAGAAATTAAAGATGATATAAATAGATGGAGAGATATACCATGTTCTTGGATTGGAAGAATCAACATTGTGAAAATGACTCTACTACCCAAAGCAATCTATAGATTCAATGCAATCCCTATCAAACTACCACTGGCATTTTTCACAGAACTAGAACAAAAAATTTCACAATTTGTATGGAAACACAAAAGACCCCGAATAGCCAAAGCAATCTTGAGAACGAAAGAAGGAACTGGAGGAATCAGGCTCCCTGACTTCAGACTATACTACAAAGCTACAGTCATCAAGATGGTATGGTACTGGCACAAAAACAGAAAGATAGATCAATGGAACAGGATAGAAAGCCCAGAGATAAACCCATGCACATATGGACACCTTATCTTTGATAAAGGTGGCAGTAATGTACAATGGAGAAAGGACAGCCTCTTCAATAAGTGGTGCTGGGAAAACTGGACAGGTACATGTAAAAGTATGAGATTAGATCACTCCCTAACACCATACACAAAAATAAGCTCAAAATGGATTAAAGACCTAAATGTAAGGCCAGAAACTATCAAACTCTTAGAGGAAAACATAGGCAGAACACTCTATGACATAAATCAAAGCAAGATCCTTTCTGACCCACCTCCTAGAGTAATGGGAATAAAAACAAAAATAAACAAATGGGACCTAATGAAACTTCAAAGCTTTTGCACAGCAAAGGAAACCATAAACAAGACCAAAAGACAACCCTTAGAATGGGAGAAAATATTTGCAAATGAAGCAACCGACAAAGGATTAATCTCCAAAATTTACAAGCAGCTCATGCAGCTCAATAACAAGAAAACAAACAACCCAATCCAAAAATGGGCAGAAGACCTAAACAGACATTTCTCCAAAGAAGATATACAGACTGCCAACAAACACATGAAAGAATGCTCAACATCACTAATCATTAGAGAAATGCAAATCAAAACTACAATGAGATATCATCTCACACCAGTCAGAATGGCCATCATCAAAAAATCTAGAAACAATAAATGCTGGAGAGGGTGTGGAGAAAAGGGAACCCTCTTACACTGTTGTGGGAATGTAAATTGATACAGCCACTGTGGAGAACAGTATGGAGGTTCCTTAAAAAGCTACAAATAGAACTACCATATGACCCAGCAATCCCACTACTGGGCATATACCCTGAGAAAACCATAATTCAAAAAGAGACATGTACGAAAATGTTCATTGCAGCTCTATTTACAATAGCCCGGAGATGGAAACAACCTAAATGCCCATCATCGGATGAATGGATAAAGAAGATGTGGCACATATATACAATGGAATATTACTCAGCCATAAAAAGAAACGAAATTGAGCTATTTGTAATGAGGTGGATAGACCTAGAGTCTGTCATACAGAGTGAAGTAAGTCAGAAAGAGAGAGACAAATACCGTATGCTAACACATATATATGGAATTTAAGAAAAAAAAATGTCATGAAAAACCTAGGGGTAAAGCAGGAATAAAGACGCAGACCTCTTAGAGAACGGACTTGAGGTTATGGGGAGGGGGAAGGGTGAGCTGTGACAGGGCGAGAGAGAGTCATGGGCATATACACACTAACAAATGCAGTAAGGTAGATAGCTAGTGGGAAGCAGCTGCATGGCACAGGGATATTGGCTCGGTGCTTTGTGACAGCCTGGAGGGGTGGGATGGGGAGGGTGGGAGGGAGGGAGACGCAACAGGGAAGACATATGGGAACATATGTTTATGTATGACTGATTCACTTTGTTATAAAGCAGAAACTAACACACCATTGTAAAGCAATTATACCCCAATAAAGATGTAAAAAAAAAATAAATAAATAAATAAATAAATAAATAAAGGAAAGAAAGAAAGAAGATAAAGTAAAATAAAATAAAGTTATAAAAATAAAAAATAATTATTAAAAAAACATTTTTTAAGTAATAAAAAAAAAGAAAGACGAGAGCAACCAAACCAAAAAACAAATCCACCAAAGATAACAAGCACTAAAAACTATACTAATAAAAAAAAAAAGAAAACAGACAGACAGGACCCTAGGACAAATGGTAAAAGCAAAGCTATACAGACAAAATCAAACACAGAAGCATACACCTACACACTCACAAAAAAAGAAAAAGGGAAATATATATATCGTTTTCCCAATGTCCACCTCCTCAATTTTGGATGATTCTTTGTCTATTCAAGTATTCCACAGATGCAGGGTACATCAAACTGACTGTGGAGATTTAATCCGCTGCTCCTGAGGCTGCTGGGAGAGATTTAACCTTCTCTTCTTTGTTCGCACAGCTCCTGGGGTTCAGCTTGGGATTTGGACCCGCCTTTGCATGTAGGTCGCCTGAGGGCATCTGTTCTTCGCTCAGACAGGACGGGGTTAAAGGAGCCGCTGATTCGGGGGTTCTGGCTCACTCAGGCTGTGGGGAGGCAGGGGTACGGATGCAGGGCGAGGCTGCGGCGGCAGAGGCCAGCGTGACGTTGCACCAGCCGGAGATGCGCCGTGTGTTCTCCCAGGGAAGTTGTCCCTGGATCACGGGACCATGGCAGTGGCATGCTGCACAGGCTCCTGGGAGGGGCGGCGTGGATAGTGACCTGTGCTTGCACACAGGCTTCTTGGTGGCAGTAGCAGCAGCCTTAGCATGTCTTGCCCGTCTCTGTGGTCTGTGCTGTTAGCCGCAGCTCGCGCCAGTCTCTGGAGCTCCTTTAAGCAGCGCTCTTAATCCCCTCTCCTCGCGCTCCAGGCAACAAAGAGGCAAGAAGAAGTCTCTTGTCTCTTAGGCAGGTCCAGACATTTTCCCAGACTCCCTCCTGGCCAGCCGTGGCGCACTAACCCCCTTCAGGCTGTTTTCACGCTGCCAACCCCAGTCCTCTCCCTGCGATCCGACCAAAGCCCGAGCCTCAGCTCCCAGCCCCCGCCCACCCCAGTGGGTGAGCAGACAAGCCTCTCGGCCTGGTGAGTGCCGGTCGGCACCGATCCTCTGTGTGGGAGTCTTCCCGCTTTGCCCTCCGCACCCCTGTGGCTGTGCTCTCCTCCGCGCCCCGAAGCTTCCCCACTCCACCACCCACAGTCTCCGCCTGTGAAGGGCCTTCCTAGCGTGTGGAAACCTTTCCTCCTTCACAGCTCCCTCCCACTGGTGGAGGTCCCGTCCCTATTCTTTTGTCTCTGTTTTTTTCTTTTTTCTTTTGCCCTACCCAGGTACATGGGGAGTTTCTTGCCTTTTGGGAGGTCTAAGGTCTTCTGCCAGCTTTCAGTAGGTGTTCTGTAGGAGTTGTTCCACGTGTAGATGTATTTCTGATGTATTTGTGGGGAGGAAGGTGATCTCCGTGTCTTACTCTTCTGCCATCTTGAAGCTCCTCCCACTTTCTTAATATGTTTTTTTAAGCCCCCTTCTCCGTCTTGTCCTCCTTCAGAACTGTCCTGGTTTTTCTTGATCCTTTGCTACATCGTATGTATTACAGAATTTTAGCTTTGATGGGAATTTTATTAAATTTACAAAATAATTTTGGAAAAAGAAACATTTTCTCTTCTCAACCAGCAGTGGTAGTCTTAGGTATGGACTGGCAATTAAATTCAGAAGAAATAATTGCCTTAATCTAGCAACAAGTTTACTTAACTGAAGAAAGAATATACAACAACTAACAATACAGCATACATGACAACAGCATGGAGAAGCTTGGTGACTGCCAGGTCTGGCTTCCTACCTTCCAAAAATCACCACATGGGAGCCAAGTGGTCATGAAAGACAAAACGGAGTATGCAAGAACAGTTCAGCTCAGTCAAGCCATCAGCACTGGAGTCCTTCAGGTTTCACTTGCTCTGGAAGCCACAGGGTTATGTGACTAGCGCCTATTCTTCCGTGAAGCTGCATCTCATCTACACTGATTACTCATCAGTTGCAGGTTACATAACAATGTCTTGACAGTGAAGACCAGGGCTTGGTCTGGTACACAGTCACCTCTTCCACATTCACATTTTCTGACTGTTGTTGATGTATAAGAAAGCAATTGAGTTTTTAATATTGATCTCATATACAGTAAACTTTTTGAGATCTTATGTCTAATAATTTGCCCCAGTATTCTTTTGAATTTTTCCATATAGGCAATCTTTATCTGCTATTAAAACAACTTTTGTACTTCCTATTCAGTCTTTATAACTTTTATTTATTTTCCCACTTTTATCATTCTAATAACTGGAATTTAATTTTAGATAGAAGTGATATTAGAAAGGAAATTAAAGGAAATACTTGTGAGGTTTTGACATTTATTGTAGTATTTGGTGCAGCTTATATTGTATACACCCTTCATTGGGTTTAAGATTTCTTCTTCTACTTCTGGGTTACTGAAAGCTTTTTATCATGATTGGAATTGGATTCTATCAAATGAGCTTTTTATTCTTTATCATTTTTTCCATTAATCTACTTTGTCTAATCTTGATATAGCTACATTGGCTTTCTACAGGTTTTTAGATACAGAATAGTATTATCTGCAATTATTTTTCTTTTCAATTTTTATGTACAGTTTATATTTATTTTTCTCTTGACTCCAGTAAAATGTTAAATAATGTGGTGATAATGGACAACCTGGCCTTATTCTTTTACATTATTGCCATCCTTCTGGGTGCGTATTTGAAACCTAACCCAAGTGAGGTCAGGCCAATAGTTATGAATCCTTAAGAGCGTATTTTTCGTGTACCCAGAGCCAAGGTTGAGATATATAAGCTTCCTGATCACCTACCTGCTTGTGCTTGTGGGCAAATTTTTATCCTTTTTTTAATTGAGATGTAATTACCATATAACACTATTAGTTTCAGGTTTACAACATAATGATTTGTTGTATGTATATATTGCAAAATGATCGCCACAATAAGCCTAGTTAACATCCATCATCACACAGTTACAAGTTCTTTTTTCTTGTCATAAGTTCTAAGATCTACTCTCTTAACAACAGCAGGCTTTTTCTTTGCCTTTTCACTTAGCATGTAGCCCCTTAAGGGTTCCAATTTAATGCAGGATCTTAGTTTCTGCTCCCCACCTTTTGGATAATCACTTAAACTCAAGCCCTAAATTGCCAAGATCAGGGATGCTCCCTTCCTGCTTCCAAAGGCAATGAAATTTCCAAGTCCTACTTATTGTTTGTTTCCCCTTCATTTTTGACAGCTGGCCTTTCACTGACTCTTTTGTAAACTCAATTATGAATTTTAAACTTAACTTCGAAAATGTAATACATTGCTATAGTGTAACAAAATTTAAGTAAAAAATGAAAATTCTCTCTTACCCCAGTCCATCATCCACACAGTTTCCAACACTACCCTCTCCCCAGAAAAACCCACAGGTAACAACTATTGCTTCTTGTATATCTTACCAGATTTTCTTCATACCTTCAATCAAATATAAAATATATTCTAATTATCTCCCCCTTTGTTACTCAAAAGGTAGCGTACCACACACATTATCCTGTACCTTGCTTTTCTTTTTCACATAACAATATATCTTAGAGATCTTTCCATACGTACATAGAGTGTATCCTCATTTTTATACAGCCATGTCATATTAAATTGTACGACTGTACATAGCTTAGCTAATCAATTCCCTATAGCAAAAGTCCATGGTAGAAAATTAGCAGGATTAATTAGCTCTGAGTGTGGGCTCCTACATATTTCAGTGCTCCTTACCAGTTTATGTACAACCATTAAAAGTTCAGCTGGGGCTTCCCTGGTGGCACAGTGGTTGGGGGTCCGCCTGCCGATGCAGGGGACACGGGTTCGTGCCCCGGTCTGGGAAGATCCCACATGCCGCGGAGCGGCTGGGCCCGTGAGCCATGGCCGCTGAGCCTGCGCGTCCGGAGCCTGTGCTCCGCAAAGGGAGAGGCCACAGCAGTGAGAGGCCCGCGTACCGCAAAAAAAAAAAAAAAAAAAAAAAAAAAAAGTTCAGCTGGTTTGCTGGTTTCTCCTACTGCTGGTTCTGTAGATTTCCTCTGCGTATGGTTGCTCCTCAGCTACCTGCCCCACCTGCTGCTCAACTTCCCCTGAGGGTGGAAATGGCTGCAGTTCTCACTGATGTGCCACCCAGATCCCCTATCAGGTTCATCCCTCTCTGAAGTTCAGTTTACTTGTTCTTTGTGTCTACAGCTCTTCAAAAGCCCTAAAGATAAATGGTATTGTTTACTTGTTTGTTTGTTTGTCCAGGTTTTCTCATAAGAGATGTAGGAAGGGTATTGCCCTTACACATCTTACTTGAAAACTTTCTTGTCTTATTTTTAACATGAAATGCCTCTAGTGTTTCCTAATAATCGTGATACTGATTTGGGAGCTGAAATAGAATATTTTATGATTTTGAGGAAGCAGTCATCAATTCCCATGTTACTGAGAATTTTTTAATTTATCAACGTTTGTTGCATTTTGTGAAAAAATTATTAGTACGTACAGAGAAAATAAGAAATTTTAATATATGATATTAAGCATTCTTACAACCTTATATATTAATAAATTTCATCAGTGTTTCATGGACACTCAAAGAATATATGCACTATAGTACAAGATTTAATTTTGCTTTGTAAAGTATTCTGAAAATGTTTTTTCTAATTAGTAGATGAGGTAAGCTGATTTAAATATATGGATCAATTTATTTTTTTTCTAAGTTCTTTACTGTGTAGAAGTGATTTTTCTATACAGTTACTTTGTTACCTAGGAAGTTTTATTTTTTGTTCTATCATTATATAACTATCACTATAATCACTATCATTATAGTGACTATCATTATAATTATAATATCCCCTACTGTGTAGGGGATTCCCTGGCAGTCCAGTGGTTAGGACTCTGTGCTCTCACTGCTGAGGGCCCAGGTTCGATCCCTAGTCAGGGAGCTAAAATCCCATAAGCCACATGGTGTGGCATAAAATGAATAAAATAAAACCATTAATCCTCTAGTAAGTCTCTTACAATGAAAAAATTAGCCTGTTTCCTCCATTTGTCCCCTAACCTCCTTCTTTCACCACTCAATTTTGGTCAATAATTTTATATTTCTAATTGTTTTCCTTTGTACTATTAAATATGATTCTCCAATCAAGATTTTGTACAGTACAACAACCATTCATTACAAAAACTCTCCATAAACTAAGAATGTAGGTGAATTTTCTCAACCAGATAAAGAACATCTACCAAAAATCTACAACTAACATCAATGCTTAACAGTGAGAAACTCAAAGCATTCCCACTAAGATCAAGAGCAGGACAAGGGTGTCCCCTCTTCTCAGTCCTTTTCAACGTTATACTGGAAGTCCTAGCTATAAGAAAAGGAAATAAAAGGTGTAGAGATTGGGAAGGAAGAAATAAAACTGTCTTGTTCACAGACACCTTGATCATCTATATATAATATCCAAAAGAATCAACAAAGAAAGTCCTTGAACAATAAGCATCTACAGCAAGATACAAGATTAATGTACAAAAGTCAATTGCAATGAACAAAGACATAGAGGAACCCTATACATATATTACTAAGTAAAAGGAGCTAATCTGCAAAGGCCCTATACGATAAGATTCCAACAATATGACGTTCTGGAAAAGGAATGGTTGCCAGGGGTCAGGACATAGAGAGGAATGAATAGGCAGAGCACAGAGATTTTTAGAGTGGTGAAAATACTCTGTATGACACTGTAATGATGGGTATGTGTCATTATACATTTGCCAAAATCCACAGAATGTACATCAAGAGTGAATCCTAAGGTACACTCTGAACTTTGGGTGATAATGATGTATTAAAGTAGATTGATCAGTTGTAAAAAAATACGCCATTCTGTTGCAGGATGCTGATAGTAGGGGAGGCTGTGTGTGGGAGTAGGACATAAGTGGGGACTCTGTGTACTGCTTGCTCAATTTTTCTATAAACCTAAAACTGCTCTAAAAAATAAAGTCCATCTTTAATGCAAATAAATAAATTGATTGATTACATATTTCATTCAGGCCTTCTGCCAACAGCCCAGCTGCCAATCCATTTTTGCAAGCAAGGAATATTGCCTTTGCAATTCAGAGTGAATCCCTCACCTTAGGAAGTGTATTTTTCCTGGGACTTTCTGAAATCTGCCACTGGGTACTCTATCTTCTCTGCTTTGTTTCCACTATTTCCCATAAGCTTCCACTTGATTTCAACCTTACTCACACCATTTCCCACTCTATTTTTGCAAACAGAGAAGAAAGCTTTTACACTCAAGAGTGAGTTCCTTACTTTGAGGAAGCATACCTGTATGGCTTTTGCCCAATTGCATCCTGCACTTGGTTGGTACCCATTTAGAAATATCTTTCTGCAAGCAGCTACTTAGAGCCATCACTACTGAGGCCTCTCATCACGCTATGTACTTTTTTCACTTCTTCTTTTGAGGTTTCTGTCAGATCACAGATGCGTTATAGAAGTTTTGGGGACTTCCCTGGTGGTCCAGTGGTTAAGACTCCATGCTTCCACTGCAGGAGACACAGCTTTCATCTCTGGTAGAGGAACTAAGATCCCACATGCCACGTAGCACAGCCAAAAAAAAAAAATTATGTTAAAGTCTGTAAAATATCCCCATCTCCTAATTTATGAAATGAGTTTGTGGGTAGTTGTTCTCTTTGTGTTTTTGCATGATTTTCATGAGGGGAAAGAGAGAGAAGCTGACTTATGTAGCCAGGTACATACCAAGTATCTTACTATGAATGCTAAGGATATTTGCAATACTTTATCTAGTATTTCTACGTGCTTTATAATGGAAAGAGTAATGCATGCTGTGTACTGGCAAGATCCCTCCTTTTAAGATGGAGGCTCTCATTCTCCAGCTTCTGAGAGTGTATAGATCTGACACCCTTCTGCCCCACTTTCAGTGGCAGCCCACATCCAACACCAGGTCGATGCTGCTCTATAAAGACCTGGCATCCTGGTCTCAATTCAGAACAACTCTGAAAGGTTGTCTCCACTGCAGATTTCCCCATGGGATTGGCTAAGGCCTTTGTTGCAACTGTATTACAGTTTACCTCTGCCCAATCTTATTTTCTTCATTCCTCACAGGTATTAATCCTAAAAGCACCCCAAAAAACCTCCTACATGCTAATCTCCATCTCAAAGTCTTTTCTAAGATATTCAACCTAAGACCTTTGGTTCCAGGTGTAGACTATAAAAACAATGTAAAATGAGACTTTGAAGCTGGATCCCATGCCATCCAAGTGGCAATGAGGATCCCATCACTGGAGGTAGGAGAAGAATGAATATTCCCTAGCATGCTGTACCAGTGCAATTGTTTAAAATGTCATGAGTGGTGCACGAGGATGGAATATTGATTAAAGGGAGTATACTGCAAAGGACAGAATCTGAGGCATTTGTGGAATTCATGGGAAGTAGTAAATATTAAGCCTGTAGACTTAGATGGTTTAGGGGGATGTATTCATTTGCTAGGGCTACTTTAACAAAGTACCACACGCAAGAGAAATTTACCATCTCAGTTCTGGAGGCTAGAAATCCAAGATCAAGGTATCACCAGGATTGGTTCCTTCTGAGGGCTGAGAGAGAAGACTTGTCCCACACCTCTGTCTAACTTCTGGTGGTTTGCTAGCAATCTTTGGTGTCCCCTGGCTTGTAGAAGCAGCACCTTGAACTCTACCTTCATCTTCACATGGTGTGAAGTGTTTTTGCATCCAAATTTCCCCTTCTTAAAAGGACACCAGTCTTAGTGAATTAGGGACCCACTCTATTCTTAACTAATTACATCAGCAAGGACCCTATTGACCCTATTTACAAATAAGGTAACATTCTGAAGTACTAGAGGTTAAGACTTCAAAATATGGATTTTGGAGGGAAGAGAGACACAATTCACCCTACAATAGTGGGGGATACCAAGTAGAAGCCTCTGAAATTGCCGCATCATGGTCCAGCGAAGATAGTAAATCAAAACCAATATACATTCCAGAGCAATGACATGCCACCTTTAAAGACCTAAAGGGAGTGAGAGTAGTGGTCCTGTTACTGACCCTTTCGAGTCTGGCCCAAGCAAGCGTCCTCCCAGTGTCATTCGACCCAATAGAATGAGATGGAGTTTGGTTCAGAAGCAAAGGAAACCTTCATTCTTTGATCAGAGAATGGACAGGTGTGCGCTCATGCTCTAGAGCAGGAGTCCCCAACCCCTGAGCCGTGGACCGGTATCGGCCCTCAGCTTGTTAGGAACCGGGCCACACAGCAGGAGGTGAGTGGCGGGCGAGCGAGCGAAACTTCATCTACCGCTGCCCGTCACTCCCCATCGCCACATTACTGCCTGAACCATCCCCCCTCACCCCCCCACCACCCCGTCTGTGGAAGAATTGTCTTCCATGAATCTGGTCCCTGGTGCCAAAAAGGTTGGAGACCGCCGCTGCTCAAGAGGACTCACTCTCCCCCAAAAGGCCCTCGACAGGGCTGCTTTACAGGGATCTCGTCAGCAGGGAGGGGACGGGGTTCTTGCGGGGTGGGCGGGGCTGCACTGCTCACGTTCCAGACCGAAGTGCCGGGGACAGTGTCTCTGCACACTGCCCGCTGTCTTCATTTTATTTTTTCTATTTTGTTTTCATAAATTTATTTATTTTATTTATTTTTGGCTGTGTTGGGTCTTTGTTGCTATGCGCAGGCTTTCTCTAGTTGCAGCGAGCGGGGGCTACTCTTCGTTGCAGTGTATGGGCTTCTCATTGCGGTGGCTTCTCTTGTTGCAGAGCACAGGCTCTAGGCGCACGGGATCAGTAGTTGTGGCACGTGAGCTCAGTAGTTGTGGCTCGTGGGCTCTAGAGCGCAGGCTCAGTAGTTGTGGCGCATGGGCTCAGTTGCTCTGCGGCATGTGGGATCCTCCCGGACTAGGGCCTGAACCCATGTCCCCTGCATTGGCAAGTGGATCCTTAACCACTGCACCACCAGGGAAGCCCCGTCTTCATTTGAAATTGCATTGTCAAGCCCAGTGGCCTGCCCAGCTTAGGTGTCATTGGTGTAGCCATTTCACACAAGGATCTCTGGGCTGAAGTGCTGGCTGCAAGGCCTCTGCATGTAGCCCCCTATGAGCGAGTGAAACTAGACTAAGCACCAAAGAAAAGAAAAAAGGTTAGACTTTATTTTATTACCCAGCTTTTATTTCATTGTTAATGGTCTTTGCCACTGACAGTCCCAGGCATACCTCCATTTAATTTGCCAGTTTGGCCCCTACAAAATTCAGAAGAATGCTAGAGAATGACAGTGAACTACCCCAAACTTGGCACATTGCAGTAGCCTCAGATGTATTGTACACAGCCAATGATCTGGCCAATGTACTGTTTTTCATTCCTATCCAGGACGATAATCAACAGTTTTCTTTCTCTTGGAACAGAATAGTACACATTTTGGGTCTTACCTCAAGGCTATGTTAAGTCTCTCTTCTCTATCATAAGAGAGTCTGAAGGGACTTAGACAATGGATATTCCACACTGCGCTTTACTCTATAAAAGTGACAGAATGTTAATCAGTCAGATGAGCAAGAAATGGCAAGTAAAACACATATGTCCCAGAGGGTGAGAGAGAAAACTCTCCAAAGAAACAGTGCATTCCATACCCAGCAATACTGTTCTGACCCATATACCAGTGACCAAAATAGCTGCCAGCTCTGAGAGAGGCTAGAGAAGAAGGCTCTGCAGTAGGTCCAGGCTGTGGTGCTGGCAGCTCTGCCACTTAGGCTATATGACTTAGCAGATTGGATGTTATTAGAAGTTTCAGTTTTGAGAAAAGACGCCATGTGGAGTTCATGGCAAGCCCCAGTGGAGAATTGCACTGAATACTCCTGGAGTGTGAATCCCAAGGGCATTCCCCCATAAACTTCCTTCACACAATTCTCTGTCCCAAAATTAAAGTCTTCAGATGATCTAATCTCTATAAGATCCTAAATACCTCCATCTGAAATTGTTCTCTAAATTGCTTACACTTAGGCAATATTTTAAAAAGATATATGTTTTTCTGTAATGAGACCGTCACCCCACCCATTAGCCCTAGGTTCATAGTCAGCAATCACTTTACTCTACTGGGTGCCTGCATGACTTCATGAAAAAGCTGGACTTCTGGACTGACCTACTGGCTCATGCAGTCTTGCCCCAGATTCCCTCCCTCCTTACTCTGTCGTTTATATCTACCATCCCTGCATTAAATTCCTGGGGAGTTTATAACACAAGAGAATGGTCTCCTTCCCGTGTGAAGCGAATGCTAATCCCTGTAGCCGTTGTTTAAATAATGTCACATGTTATTTAAAAGAGTAGAATAATTCATTGAACCAGTCTCAAAAATGACAGACTTTTCCATATACTACTTCATTACTATGAAGTGACCATATTTCCAACCCACTAATGAGCCATATCTTCTATCAATATTCAGGTGAAATTGTTACTCCCACATCCAATCTGTTGATGCTATGGTCTAAATGTTCATGTCCCCCATCCACAATTCATATGTTGAAATCCTAATGCCCAATGTGATGGTATTAGGAGGTGGGGCCTTTGGGAGGTGCTTCAGTCATGAGGGTGGAACCCTCATGAATGGGCTTAGTGCCTTCATAATAGAGGCTCTAGAAAGATCACTCATTCCTTCCGCCATGTGAGGATACAATGAGAAATCTACAACCTGGAAGAAAGACCTCACCTGGCCATGCTGGCAACCTGATCTTGGATTTCCAACCTCCAGAAATGTGAGAAATAAATTTCTGCTGTGTATAAGCTACTCAGTCTATGGTATTTTGTTACAGCAACATGAATGGACTAAGACAGTTGGGAAGCCCTATCTATTCTATCTCAAAATATATATGTATTGAGAATATATTCACTTCCTTCCATCTCCGCTACCACATCTGTTTCCAGGGACCACATCTCTCACCTAGAAAGCACAGTAACCTCCTGACTGGGGTCCATAGAACCGCTCACCAATCTCTTCTCCACAAACGTAAATAATCATCCCACTCTGCTGCTTACAACCCCCTTCGTGGCTTCTTTTCAATGCTAAAATGAAATCGCAAATCTTTATCCTGGGCTCCCGCACCCTGCATGGCCTGGCCCCACATGCATGCCTCCCTCCCATCCCCACGTCTCAGGCCACTCTCACACTCACTTGCTACGGTACACTGCAAACATGCCAAATTTTCAACCTGTTCTCCCTCCGGGACTTCCTTCCAGGCTTTGCACCTGCCCTTCTTTCTCCCTGAAAGATAGAGATGATCCACAAAACAAAAAAAGACATCTGCTACTTCATTTTGAGGTCTCATACATCTTTTTACTTTAGCCAAGAAATAGTATATACATTAAGAATTCACTCCTCAAAACTGATGGGGTAGGTAAGAAGGAAAAATGGGGGGAAGTAATAGAGACAGTACTATATCACAGAATCCTAATGAGCACGTATTTATCATTGGCTGGGGGGTATGAGGAAAAAGTGAATAAGCCTCCACTCCTCTAGCCTCCTAATTTCCCCACTTGTGAGTGAATTAAGAGCCATAAACAACAAGGAAGTTCTCTCCGAACTAAAGTACTAACCAATATGTGACTGTGCTTCCTCATTTACAAATTTAGACATTTAGAGCTGTCATATTTAATGCCACTTTCCTGTTAATATCAGTAATTAGACCATTGATGGGACTTCTCTGGAGGTCTAGCGGTTAAGACTCCAAGCTTCCACTGCAGGGGGCACGGGTTCGATCCCTGGTTAGGGAACTAAGATCCCACATGCTGCGCAGCATGGCCACAAAAAAAAAAAAAATAGACCAATGGTATAATTGCAGTGATTCTAGATGGAACAGGAAAACTGAATTACACATGAATGGGTTTCAAAATCATTCACCCTCCCTAAATATATGTTTCAGGGAATTGAACTACTTAACCTTAATCTTTATAAGCCTGACAGCTTTCAAAACAGGAATTCTCTAGGTTCGTATTCAGAAACAAAATTTATGTTACTTGCTTTCTACAGTCCTAACTGCTGCTTTACTCCCTTTTGTTTAATTTATTTTTGTCAAGTATAGTGGATTTACAGTGTTGTGTTAATTTCTGCTGTACAGCAAAGTGATTCTGTTATACATATATATACATTATTGTTCATATTCTTTTCCATTATGGTTTATCATAGGATATTGAATATAGGTCCCTATGCTATACATTAGGACCTTGTTTATCCATTCTACATACAATAGTGTGCCTCTGCTAATTCCTAACTCCCAATCCATCCCTCCCCCACCCCTCTCCCCCTTGACAACCACAAGTCTGTTCTCTATGTCTGTGAGTCTGTTTCGTAGATAGCTGCTTTACTCTTGATTGAAGTCAAAAGAAAGACCATACAAGTGGGGCGTATGAAATAAGAGGGCACACTCTTAGCCTGGCCGGCTCATTAGTTAAGTTCCAACTGACCATAAATGAAGAAAATACCACCAGAATTCTAAATTTTCAATATGTGTTAGGATTCTCCAGAGAAACAGAAAAATACATATATGTATGTATGTATATATATGTAACTATATATGATATGGCTCATATGATTATAGAATATAAGGAAACAATGGCCTATAAGGAAAAGTTAATATGCACCCACTGTAGATAATCCATATTCATTCACTCATGTAGTAACTTTATTCATTGAACACTTACCATATGCAAGACAAACATGGCAGTGAATAAGACAAGAGGATGCTGCACTCATCAAAATTCTATTAAAAAGCATATATTAAAAGTGCAATAGCTAGCATTCCTTTGCTACTGATTGTGTCAGAACCTATGTTAAATGTTTTATTCACATGCATGTCTCATTTATTCCCCAAAATCTAAATTAAACTTCATATTTTAAAAGTTATACATGAGGAAAATGTGGTAGGCTAAATAATAGCTTTCCAAATATGTCTATGTCCTAATTCAGAGAACCTGTGAATATGTTGATTTACATGATTTATGAGGGACCTTGATGACATGATTAAATTAAGGATTGTGGGTTCTGGATTCCAGGTGGGTGAACTTAATCATAAAGATCCTTATAAGAGAGAGGTAGGCAGATCAGAGTCATTAACAGATGTGAAGACAGAAGCAGAGGTTGGAGTGATTGAAGAAGGGGCCATTAGCCAAGAAATACAGGCCACTTTTAGAAGATGAAAAAGGCAAGGAAGGGTCTCAGGGGTTTTGCAGGCTGGTGTGGAGAAGTGCCCTTCTGTGGGGCTTTTCTGCCCCTCGACAGGCTTTTGGAGTTGAAGTCACAGGAGCCAATAACTCATCACGCCAGCACTTTGGAGGTTGCTGCTCTGCCGGGGACTCTGAGGAATGCTTCATCTCCTGAGCACTCAAAGTTGAGCAGGCCAATTTGGTTTTGATGCTGTGCCAGAAATCTTCTGACAATGAGCTATTGGAACTTGGAGAAAAGGAATTGTGTGCAGTACCACAGGCATTTTCTGGTAGACAACAGTCTGTTTCATGAGACTCAGTCAGGTTAATCAATCCAATTTAAGGGAAATCTGAGCATCTTCCCAGTCTGGGTGAATTCTGATCAGATAGCTTATTTCAGTTTCCTCTGAATAATTGGTTGTAGGCAGAGACAGATGACGGGGGAATCACTTGAGACAGAAGGGGAACATCTGAGGCTATCAGAGAAGGGTGAAACAGCCGGTCTGTAGCAGACAGGACAGAGTGAGACCTACACAGATGGTCCATGCCACAGCTGTGCACGCCCCAGACTGGGACGTGTGTGCCGCTGCACACGGGAACTGAGAGCTGGAATGTGGGGATTGGAGAGCAAACCCGGGGGGAGGACTGCTGTTGGCTGCAAGGAGACAGCCTGAGGGGTTGGGAGGGAGGAAATCTGCAACCAGGAATGCTTGTGGAGGAAACCCATACTGCCACAGAAGCAAGGCACCACTGTTGAGTGATGTGCGGGGGTGGAGCCACCATTGCAGCCTCTCTCCCCCCATGCACCGGCCCTTGTTTCACCAGGCACTAGGAAAAGCCCACAACAATGCTGGCTTTCACACGCCTGCCACCAGGCGCTAAAAAAAGCCCCCACCAAGGCTGATCTTCTTGCACCCGCCTCCAGGCACTAGGAAAAGCTCCCACCAGGGCTGGATCTCTTGCATCTGTGGCCACCAGCTTTCCTGTGCACCTGTCGCCACCAGGGCCCCCATGACACAAGCAGCCATGCCACCTCTGTGCCCTGTCCTCACGGGGGCACACCCGAGTGCTCCAGGGCAGCTTCAGGAGCAGAATTCTGTGGGTTTTAGCCCCACTCAGAGGTGGGGCTAAAACCACAGCTGAGCTGCAGTGCAAGGTGACTAAGGAAGATGAACAAAAATCTTTCCGTGCAGCTGCACAAACAACAGATTAAATTCCTACGATCATCTTGGTAAGTCCTGCATTTATGGAATATCTAAATGGACAGCAAGTGTTCCCCAAACTGAAACTGGTCTAGCTCTAGCAGCTGTGGACTTTGGGGACTAGTACATGCAGGAGTTGGGCCAGGTCAGAGTCTGAGCTGCCCCCACAGAGGGACCAGAGACCTACCTAGAGGTTTTGGAGGGCCTTCTGGGGAGGCAGAGGTTGGCTGTGACTCATGGCGGGGGCAAGGACACTGACAGCTGAGACTCCAGGAAAATGTAATCATTACTATGTTTTAATGTTTTGTTTTATTCTGTTATTGTTTTATTATCATTATTTGTTTTTATTTTTATTTAGTTTTTTGTTTTAATATTTTTTATTTTTTTATATTTCTATTTCTACATTACTTTTTTGTTCTGTGTTTTTTCCTTGTTTTTTTTCTTTGTTCTATTTTGTTTTTATCTTTTATCCTTTGTTCCATTTGTTCTTTTTTATCTTTTTAAATCATTTTGGTGGCTTTGTTTTGTTTTCTTTGCTTTTTTCCTTCATTTTGCATTCTGCTTTAATTTTATTTTTTGTTTTTGTTAGTGTTGTTTTTAATTGTTTGATTTCATTTTAGGATTCTTTTCTTTGGTTGTTCTCTTGTTTTTTGTCTTCTCTGTTTTTGTTTTTGTTATTTTGTATGTGTGTGTTTTTGTTGTGGATTTTTTTTTGTTTCACTTGTTTGGTTTTGCTTTTAGCATTTGTCTGGGCTTTTGTATGTTCATTTGTTTTGTTTGCTTGTTTTTAATTGTTGCTGTTGCTGTCTGCTTGCTTTTGTCTTTGCCATTTCTCTTGGATTTTGTATGTCTGTCTGTTTTCATTTGTTTTCTTCCTGCCCTTTTCTTCCCCCCCCCCTTTCTGCTGAGCTGTGTGGCTTGCAGTGTCTTGGTTCCTAGGCCGGGGATCAGGCCTGAGGCTCTGGGGTGGGAGAACTGAGTCCAGAACCTGGAACACCAGAGAATTCCTGGCCCCAGGGAATAATAATTGGGTGACAGCTCTCCCGGAGGTCTCCATCTCAACTCCAAGACCTGGCTGCACCCAACTACCTGCAGGCTCCAGTGCTAAACGTCCCATGCCAAACAACAAGCAAAACAGGAACACAAATCCACCTATCAGCAGACAGCCTGCCTAAAATCATATTAAGCCCACAGACACCCCAAAACACTCCACCAGATGCAGCCCTGCCCATCAGAGGGAAAAGATCCAGCTCCACCCACAAGAACGCAGGTACCAGTCCCTTCCACCAGGAAGCCTACACAACCCACTGAACCAACCTTACCACTGGGGGCAGACACAAAAACAACAGGAACTATGAACCTTCAGCCTGCAAAAAAGGAGACCCCAAACACAGTAAGTTAAGCAAAATGAGAAGACAGAGAAACACACAGCAGATGAAGGAGCAAGGTAAAAACCCACCAGACCAAACAAATGAAGAGGAAATAGGCAGTGTACCTGAAAAAGAATTCAGAGTAATGATGGTAAGGATGATCCAGAATCTTAGAAACAGAATGGAGAAAATACAAGAAACGTTTAACAAGGACCTAGAAGAACTAACGAGCAAACAATGATGAACAACCCAATAAATGAAATTAAAACTTCTCTAGAAGGAATCAATAGTAGAATAACTCAGGCAGAAGAACAGATAAGTGACCTGGAAGATAAAATAGTGGAAATAACTACTGCAGAGCAGAATAAAGAAAAAAGAATGAAAAGAATTGAGGACAGTCTCAGAGACCTCTGGGACAACATTAAATGCACCAACATTCAAATTATAGGGGTCCCAGAAGAAGAGGAGACAAAGAAAGGGACTGAGAAAATATTTGAAGAGATTATAGTTAAAAACTTCCCTAGTATGGGAAAGGAAATAGTCAATCAAGTCCAGGAAGTGCAGAGGGTCCCATACAGGATAAATCCAAGGAGAAACACCCAAGACACATATTAATCAAACTATCAAAAATTAAATACAAAGAAAAAATATTAAAAGCAGCAAGGGAAAAACAACAAATAATGTACAAGGGAATCCCCATAAGGTTAGCAGCTGATCTTTCAGCAGAAACTCTACAGGCCAGAAGGGAGTGGCAGGATATATTAAAAGTGATGAAAGGGAAAAACCTACAATCAAGATTACTCTACCCAGCAAGGATCTCATTCAGATTTGAAGGAGAAATCAAAATCTTTCTCAGACAAGCAAAAGCTAAGACAATTCAGCACCACCAGACCAGCTTTGCAACAAATGCTAAAAGAACGTCTCTAGGCAGGAAACACAGAGAAGAAAAAGACCTACATAAACAAACCCAAAACAATTAATAAAATGGCAGTAGGAACATACATATTGATAATTACCTTAAATGTAAGTGGATTAAATGCTCCAACTAAAAGACACAGACTGGCCAAATGGATACAAAAACAAGACCGGTATATATGTTGTCTACAAGAGACCCACTTCAGACCTAGGGGCACATACAGACTGAAAGTGAGGGGATGGAAAAAGATTTTCCATGCAAATGAGGATCAGAAGAAAGCTGGAGTAGCAATTCTAAAAGTAGCAGACTTTAGAATAAAGACTGTCACAAGAGACAAGGAGGGACACTGCATAAGATCAAGAGATCAATGCAAGAAGAAGATATAACAATTGTAAATATTTATGCACCCAACATAGGAGCACCACAACACATAAAGCAAATGCTAACAGCCATAAAAGGGGAAATCAACAGTAACACAATAATGTTGGGGGACTTTAACCCTCCACTTACACCAAAGGATAGGTCGTCCAGACAGAAAATTAATTAGGAAACACAAGCCTCAAATGACACATTAGACCAGATAGACTTAATTGATACTTATAGGATATTTCATCCAAAAACAACAGAATACACATTCCTCTCAAGTGCTCATGGAACATTCTCCAGGATAGATCACATCTTGGGTCACAAATCAAGCCTCGGAAAATTTAAAAAAATTGAAATCATATCAAGCATTTTTTCTGACCACAACGGAATGAGATTAGAAATCAATTACAGGAAAAAAAAAACCTGTAAAAAACACAAACACATGGAGGCTAAACAGTATGCTACTAAATAACCAAGAGATCACTGAAGAAATCAAAGGAGAAATAAAAAAATACCTAGAAGCAAATGACACCAAAAACCTATGGAATGCAGCAAAGCAGTTCTAAGAGGGAAGTTTACAGCAATACAGTCCTACCTCAAGAAACAAGAAAAATCTAAAATAAACAACCTAACCTACACCTAAAGCAACTAGAGAAAGAAGAACAAACAAAACCCAAAGTTGGTAGAAGGAAAGAACTCATAAAGATCAGAGCCGAAATAAATGAAATAGAAAAAACAAACAAAAAACAATAGAAAAGATCAATAAGGCTAAAAGCTGGTTCTTTGAGAAGATAAACAAAACTTATAAACCTTTAACCAGATTCATCAAGAAAAAAAGGGAGAGGAGAGGACTCAAATCAATAAAATTAGAAATGAAAAAGGAGAAGTTACAATTGACACCTCAAAAATACAAAGGATCCTAATAGACTACTACAAGCAACTATATGCCAATGAAATGGACAACCTGGAAGAAATGGACCAATTCTTAGAAACATACAACCTTCCAGAACTGAACCAGGAAGAAATAGAAAATATGAACAGACCAATCACAAGCAATGAAATCGCAACTGTGATTAAAAATCTTCCAGCGAGCAAAAGTCCAAGACCAGATGGCTTCACAGGCAAATTCTATCAAATATTTAGAGAAGAGCTAACACCTATCCTTCTCAAACTCTTCCAAAAAATTGCAGAGGGAGGAACACTCCCCAACTCATTCTACAAGACCACTATCACCCTGATACCAAAATCAGAAAAAGATATCAGAAAAACAGAAAATTATAGGCCAATATTACTGATAAACATAGATGTAAAAATCCTAAACAAAATACTAGCAAACAGAATCCAACAGCATATCCAAAGGATCATACACCATGATCAAGTGGGGCTTATCCCAGGGATGCAAGGATGCTTCAATATCAATAAATCAATGTGATACACCGTGTAAACAAACTGAAGAATAAAAACCACATGATCATCTCAACTGATGCAGAAAAAGCTTTTGACAAAATTCAACGCCCATTTATGATAAAAACTCTCCAGAAAGTGCACACAGAGGGAACCTACCTCAACATAATAATGGTCATATATGACAAGCCCACAGCAAACATTCTCAATGGTAAAAAACTGAAAACATTTCCTCTAGAATCAGGAATAAGACAATGGTGCCCACTCTTGCTGCTATTATTCAACATAGTATAGGAAGTCCTAGCTATGGCAGTCAGAGAAAAAAAAGAAATAAAAGGAATCCAAATCAGAAAAGAAGAAGTAAAACTGTCACTGTTTGCAGATGACATGATACTGTACATAGAGAATCATAAAGATGCCACCAGAAAACTACTAGAGCTAATCAATTAATTAGTAAAGTCACAGGATAAAAAATTAATGCACAGAAATCTCTTGCATTCCTATACACACTAACAACAAATGATCAGAATAAGAAATTAAGGAAACAACCCCATTTACCACTGCAACAGAAAGAATAAAATATCTAGGAATAAACCTACCTAAGAAGGGAAAAGACCTGTACTTTGAAAACTATAAGATACTGATGAAAGAAATCAAAGACGACACAAACAGATGAAAAGATATACCATATTCTTGGATTGGAAGAATCAATATTGTGAAAATGACTCTAATACTCAAAGCAATCTACAGATTCAATGGAATCCCTATCAATTTACCAATGGTGTTTTTCACAGAACTAGAACAAAAAATGTTACAATCTGTGTGGAAACACAAAAGACCTCAAATAGCAAAAGAAATGTTGAGAAAAAAAAAATGGAGCTGGAGGAATCAGACTCCCTGACTTCAGACTTTACTACAGGGCTACAGTAATCAAGACAGTATGGTACTTGCACAAACAGAGAAATATAGATCAATGGAACAGAATAGAAACCCCAGAGATAAACCCACGCACCTATGGTCAACTAATCTATGACAAAGGAGGCAAGAATATGCAATGGAGAAAAGACAGCCTCTTCAATAAGTGGTGCTGGGAAAACTGGACAGCTACATGTAAAAGAATGAAATTAGAACACTCCCTAACACCATATGGAAAAATAAACTCAAAATGGATTAAAGGCCTAAATATAAGGCCAGACACTATAAAACTCTTAGAGGAAAACACAGGCAGAACACTCTGCCGTAAATCACAGCAAGACCTTTTTTGACCTACCTCCTAGAGTAATGGAAATAAAAACAAAAATAAACAAATGGGACCTAATGAAACTTAAAAGCTTTTGCATAGCAAAGTAAATCATAACAAGATGAAAAGACAACTCTCAGAATGGGAGAAAATATTTATAAATGAAGCAACTAACAAAGGACTAATCTCCTAAATATACAAACAGCTTGTGCAGCTCAAGATCAAAAAAACAAACAACCCAATCTAAAAATGTGCAGAGGGCTTCCCTGGTGGCGCAGTGGTTGAGAGTCCACCTGCCGATGCGGGGGACACGGGTTCGTGCCCTGGTCTGAGAGCATCCCACATGCCGCGGAGCGGCTGGGCCCATGGGCTATGGCCGCTGAGCCTGCGTGTCCGGAGCCTGTGCTCCACAGCGGAAGAGGCCACAACAGTGAGAGGCCCGCATACCGCAAAAAAAAAAAAAAAAAAAAAAAAAAAATGTGCAGAAGACCTAAATAGACATTTCTCCAAAGACAGATGGCCAACAAACACATGAAAAAAATGCTCAACATCACTAATTATTAGAGAAATGCAAATCAAAACTACAATGAGATACCACCTCACACTGGTCAGAATGGCCATCATCACAAAATCTACAAACAATTAATGCTGGAAAGGGTGTGGAGAAAAGGGAACCCTCTTGCACTGTTGGTGGGAATGTAAATTGATACAGCCACTTTGGAGAAGAGTATGGAGGTTCCTTAAAAAAGTAAAAATAGAACTACCATGTGACCCAGCAATCCCACTACTGGGAAGATACCCAGAGAAAACCATAATTCAAAAAGATACATGCACCCCAATGTTCATTGCAGCACTATTTACAATAGCCAGGATATGGAAACAACCTAAATGTCCACCAGCAGAGGAATGGATAAAGAAGATGTGGTACATATATACAGTGGAATATTAATCAGCCATAAAAAGGAATGAAATTAGGTCATTTATAGAGACATGGGTGGACCTAGAGACTGTCATACAGAGTATAGTAAGTCAGAAATAGAAAAACAAATATCATATATTAACGCATATCTGAGGAATCTGAACAAATTGGTATAGATGATCTTATTTCCAAAGCAGAAATAGAGGCACAGACATAGAGAACGAACGTGTGGATACCAAGGGGGAAAGGTGAGGGTGGGATGAATTGGGAGATTTGAATTGACATATATACATTATTGATACTATGTATAAAATAAATAACTAATGAGAACCTACTGTATAGCACAGGGAACTCTACTCAGTGCTCTGTGGTGACCTAAATGAGAAGGAAATCCAAAAGAGAGGAACTATATCAATACGTATAGCAGATTCACTTTGCTGTACAGTGGAAACTAACACAACATTGTAAAGCAACTACACTCCAACAAAAAAGTAAAAAAATAAAAATAAAAAGGCAAGGAAACAGATTCTTCCCTAGAGGCTCTAGAAGGAACACAGGCCTTCCAACACCTTTGACTTTAGCCCAATGAAACTTATTTCAGACTCCTAATTTCCAGAACTGTAAGGTAATAAATTTCTGTTGTTCTAAGCCACTAAATTTGTGGCAATTTCTTATACCAGCAGTAAGAAGCTAATATAGAAAGACAGCATTTCCAGAAGGTGGGTGCAGTAAACCACTGGCTCTCAATTAGGGCTCTACCTTCCAGTGACTGATATATGAAATCTGATATGGGAGCAGGCTATTTTTTTTAATGTTCCTCATAAGTATCTAGTAGTAATAGTCAACTCACAGTTGGATGAAAGCTTTTGGTAGATAAATGAGAGACCAGAACTCTCTCTCTTAAAATTTCACACAGGAGGCAGAACTTGCAGGCAGAAACTACATTTCATTGCATCATGGTGATTAGTTATAATTTTTTTAAGTTGTTAAATCCCTCTGCCGTTTGAAGTTGAGTATTGTAACTAAATATGTTGTGTATGAGGTCAAAATCATAAAAGGTATAATCTTGTACTCACAGAAATTTTACTCATAAAAGTACAATTTTGTGAAGAGCATTTTACCTCTTCAAATAATTACCCTCTTCATAAATTACAGATGGAAGCACTTTGCCAATGTTCTTTAAGACTTTTCAGCAATTTACCTTCGTACATGCCTAAAACTGTCATTTAAACTTTTTGTATATTTTTTGTTTGATATTTAATTATGAAAAAACAAAACCCCTTTCTGCATAGGTCCCTCTACACTCTACCTCTATATATCTCAAATGTATTCATCCTTTCCTTTTTAGCTTACTTATTTATTGGTATTCACTCATCAAATAGAATTAAGTGGTTTTTTTGTTTTTGTTGTTGTTTTTTTGCGATACGCAGGCCTCTCACTGCTGTGACCTCTCCCGTTGTGGAGCACAGGCTCCGGATGCGCAGGCTCAGCGGCCATGGCCCACGGGCCCAGCCGCTCCGCGGCATGTGGGATCTTCCCGGACCAGGGCACGAACCCATGTCCCCTGCATCGGCAGGCGGACTCTCAACCACTGCACCACCAGGGAAGCCCTAGAATTAAGTGTTTAGCATGTGCAAGACTCCCCTATACATTCCTTGTACTTGTGGAGACACACAGACAAATAAGTTGTAGTCCCCACCATCAAGAAACTATTTCCTCTACTTTATTAGCAATTTGTAAGTACCTTTATAGCTGTGCCTTTTACGTAAGATTATGGTTGTTTATGTCTATGTCTCTCCCATGACAGTGAGTTCTTGTAAGCAGTGAGCAGGTCATGTTCACCTTTGTGTCTGTGGAATTCAATAAATGTGTATTTACACTTAAAGGAGAATAAAGTAAACACACAGAAAATTCACTCTGCAAATCAAATTTTTAAAATGAGAATATGGAAAATCGCATTCTTTTGGGAGTGTTTTACCAGATGGAGATGGCAGATATGGCAGTGTCAGTTCTATATGATCACCAATTATTTATTTTTCCTCCTGAGCACAAAGGAAAAACATATTTTCCAGCCTCCTCAATCTAGCCAAGAAAGGCCACCTGGGATCGTGTGACTAGTTATGACCCATGGAACATGGGTCAAAAGAATGTTGGCTACTTCCAGCCCTGGCCTCTAAAGTCAGTCTCCCTTTAGACTTTCCCCTAAAGTCTTTAGACTTTCCTATCTTTTCTTCTTTTTTGACAACCCTAGAGGCCGCAAGTCAAGGATATTAGTGTTATAAAATAAAAAAGTCTGGCTACCGAAAAAGCTGCATGTAGTCAACCCCCTCTCCCACTACCAATTGCAAGAGGTGTGATAAAAGCAAACAATGAACTTTTATTGTATGAAGTCCCTAAAATGTTAGGGTTGTTTATTACAGCACTTATGCCCTGGCTAATACAGAAGAGGATGGCTTTCCAGGCAAAGAGGGCCACATGAACAAAAGCAGAAAGTCAGGAAAACACATAGAATGGATGGAAAACATAAGGGAGACAAGAATCAGAAATCAGCCCTGATGAAAAACTGAGAGCCAGATGCCAGGAAAGCCTTGATTGATGAACTAATCTGAAGGAAAATGAAGAGCAATAATTTTCTAAAAGTGACACAATCAAAACATTTTTGAATATTTTAGGAATTTAATTTTAGTATATTAGGAAGTATAGCTTGGCAGAAATGTGATCTGGACAAAAATTTAAGTTCTTTTAATGGGATGAAATCCCAACGTAAGTTAGGTTATTAAAAAAAAAGATTTTTTTATCACTGACTCACGTAACTAAAAAGTCAGGCGTAGTTGAATCCAGAGGTTCAACTCAGGACTCAGGACTCAGTCGCTCTCTCAGTTACTCAGCTTTCCCCTGTAATGGTTTTATTATCAAGCCATGGTGATCCCAAGCAACTCTGATCTTGCTTTCCATTAGCATCAAGCCCAGCAGAAAGAGATTCTTTCCCAACTCTCAGAATTGAGTTGATTTTCATAGGACATGATTAACATGTGCAGCTCTGAAATAATCACTCTGCTCAGGTCCAGGTCACATGCTCTTGGATGCAAGAGAATAGTAAACCTATTGTATTCATTACCCATTGCTGTAACAAACAACCACAGAGCTTCAAGGGCCTATAATGATAAGCACTTATTGCTCACAGGCCTGGGGTCTGTAGGGAGTTGGCTAGGAAGTCTCTAGTCCCTCTCATGGCTTTCCATGGAATGCAAAAGAGGAAAGCTTCTTGAGGCCTTGATTCACTTTCACACAATTCTATTGGCCAAGGAAATTATATCAGTCAGGGAAATAAATTCCAACTTTAAAAGAGAAACCCCAGAGGTACATACTAAAGCGTGTGATGCAGAGAGGGATGAAGAAATGGGACCATTGATGCAAACAATCTACCACACCCATCAAAACTCCATGGGCAGAGTGGGAGAGGGATGTTTCTTCAAAGAAAACATACATCCTGTTAATGGAAAAAGTGATGAATAGATTCTCGTTGGCAAAGTCAACAGATTGCTACTTCTAACAGACACATTGCAGTGGAAAACAGAGTGAAAATAGATGAGATATTAGTTTCGTAGGGCTACTGTAACAAATTACTGTAAACTGGTTGGCTTCAAACAACAGAAATTATTCTCTTACCTTTTTAAAGGCCAGAAGTCTGAAATCAAGGTGTCAGCAGGGCAATGCTCTCTTCAAAGACTCTGGGGAGAATCCATTCTTTGCCTCTTCCAGTTTCTGGTGGTTCCTGGCATTTCTTGGCTTGGGACTGCAGAACTCCAATGTATGCTTCCGTCTTCTCATGGCTTTCTCGTCTGTATATCTTCTTTTCTTATACAATAAGCCCCCTACATATGAACCTTCAAGTTGCAAACTTTCAAAGATGCAAACATGTGTTCTCATGTCCAATCACGTGTTATTTCACGTGTCTGGCCTGCATTGTCACACGCATGCATCCTCTACAAGTGGTTGTGCTTTTGTGTACTTTACAGTACTGTATAGTGTACAGTAATACAGTAACTTTATTTCAAGCCCAGTATGTCCGGAAGCAAGTGTAAAAGCAGTGGTGATGTAGCTGGTACTGCTAAGAAGTGCCAAGCGATAACAGTGGAAACAAAAGTGAAAATAATTGAGAGGGTGGAGCAAGGCGAAAAGATAGTAGACATCACTCATTCTTGTAACATGAATCGTTCAACCATTGGCACAATTCTAAAGAACAAGGACAAGATCATGGAACGTGTGAAGTCTGCTGTGCTGATGATTGTGATAATAATATCAAAGAAGCATGGAAAAGTGATGGAGGAGATGGAGAAACTTCTCAGTGTGCGGATGCAGGATCAACATCAGCGCTGAGTCCTGCTCAGCTTAATGCTGATGCAAAAGAAAGCTAAAAGCTTTTATGAAGACTTGAAGAAGAACCATGGTGAAGAATCAGAGGGCATATCTTTTAATGCCAGCCATGCTGGTTTCATCATTTCAAGGCTAGAGCCAACCTTCATAGCATAAAAGTAAGTGGCGAGGCAGCAGATATGGTAGCTGCCTGGGAATTTCCTGAAATTCTTCGAGAAATTATTGATGAAGGCGCATATTTACCCAAGCAGGTTTTTAATGTGGATGAGACTGTACTGGAAGAGGATGCCAGTAAGGAGGAAAAGTTGATGCCAGGCTATAAAGCAGCAAAGGATAGACTAACTCTGTTGTTTCATGGCAATGCTTCCAGCGATATGAACCTGAAGCCTCTCTTAGTTTATCATTCAGAGAACCCAAGAGCCCTTAAAAACATAGCCAAGGGCTCCCTTCTTGTTGTGTGGAAGAGTAACCCTGAGTTACACAGGCCATTTTCCAGGACTGGTTTTTCACCACGTTATCCCATAGGTAGAGAAATACTGCTCGGAGAAGGACATCCCATTCAACAATCTTTTGTTGGTCAACAATGCTCCGGGCCACCCCCATTCATGGATGACTTTCATCCCAACGTCAAAGTAGTGCATCTGCCACTGAATACTACGTCGCTCATCCAACCTATGGACCAGGGAGTTATAGCCACTTTCAAGAAATATTATTTACGTCACACTTTTCATCAGGCAGTAAAGGCGAATGACGAATCAGGAACAACCTTGTGACAATTTTGGAAGGACTATAACATCTACAAGATCATAAAAAACATTGACTTTGCTTGCCGTGAGGTTATGGCCGTCACCACGAATGGGGTTTGGAAGAACCTTTGCCCACAGTTTGTTCATGATTTTCGTGGATTTGAGAAGGTGGATGAGGAGTCCAAAGGGGTCTTCAGCAACCGCGAGAAGCTGGAGCTAGATACGCAAGAGGACGACTTCATTGAACTCTTTGCTGTGCAACACAAGGAGCTTACTAACGAAGACCTGATGGAATCGGAGGCTCAGAGAAAGGACAAAGAGAGACAAGAGGAGGAAGAAATAACTGAAGAACAAAAGAGATTCACGACGCGGGAAATGGCAAGGGGATTTTCTTTATTTGAGGAGGCACTGTTAGTTTTTGAGGCACAGGACCCAAACGTAGAACAGTACACGAAGTTCGCAGCAGCTGTTCAGAATGCAATCCAGTGCTACTGTGTCATCTATGATGAGAAAAAAAGGGCTACTACCCAGACGTCACTGGATCATTTTTTAAAGAGGGTAGATAGAATTGAATCCAGCAAGGAACCAGAACCGGTGTCATCAACGTGAGGTGTGAGTGAAATTACAGCTTGCCCTCCATCTCATTGCTGATGAACCTTCAACTCTACCATCTCCCACCTCGTCTCCCTCTTCCAGTCAGTAACTCTTCTTGCCTGTTCTCTCGATGCCAGCCCCTATATGCCAGCTAGTGTACTGTACTACTGTACTTTTCAAGGTACTGTATTGTGAGATTAAAAATGTTTTCTATATTCTTTGTGTTTGTTTTTATGTATTATTTGTGTGAAAAGTATTACAAACCTATTACAGTACTGTACTATATAGCCAATTGTGTTAGTTGGGTACCTAGGCTAACTTTGTTGGACTTACAAACAAATTGGACTTACAGACGTGCTCTCAGAATGGAGCTCGTTTGTATGTAGGGGACTTACTGTACAGACACCTTTTTGAAAAGCAAAAACAAACACAATGCTTTAGAGCAGTTTTTAGGCTCACACAAAACTGAGAGAAAGGTACAAAGAAAAGTACATATACCCACTGCCCCCGCACATGCATACCCTCCTGCATTATCAACAACCTGCACCAAAGCAGTACATTTGACAAACGCACATTGACACATAATTACCCAAAGTCCATAGTTTACATTAGGGTTCACTCTTTTTTTAAAATTTTAGTGGATTATAGTTGATTTACAATGTTGCATTAGTTTCAGGTGTACAGCAAAGTGATTCAGTTATACATATACATATACTCATTCTTTTTCAGATTCTTTTCTCATATAGGTTATCACAGAATACTGAGTAGAGTTCCCTGTCCTTGTTGGTTATCTGTCTTATGTATAGTAGTGTGTGTATGTTAATCCCAAGCTCCTGATTTATTGCCCCCCATGTTACCCCTTTGGTAACCATAAGTTTGTTTTTGATATCTGTAAGTCTGTTTCTGTTTTGTAAATAAGTTCATTTGTATCATTTTTTAAAAATTAGATTCCACATATGAGTGATATAATATTTGTCCTTCTCTGTCTGACTTCACTTAGTATGATAATCTCTAGGTCCATCCATGTTGCTGCAAATGGCATTATTTCATTCTTTTTTATGGCTGAGTAATATTCCATTGATTGTATATATATGTACTACATCTTCTTTATCCATTCCTCTGTTGATAGGCATTTAGCTTGCTTCTATGTCTTGGCTATTGTAAATAGTGCTGCAATGAACATTGGGGTGCATGTTTCTTTTCAAATTATGGTTTTCTCCAGATGTATGCCCAGGAGTGGGATTGCTGGATCATACGGTAGTTTATTTTTAGTTTTTTAAGGAACCTCCATACTCTTCTCCATAGTAGTTATACCACTTTACACTCTCACCAACAGTGTAGGAGGGTTCCCTTTTCTCCACAGCATTTACTGTTTGTAGATTTTTTGATGATGACCATTCAGACCGGTGTGAGGTGATACCTCATTGTAGTTTTGATTTGCATTTCTCTAATAATTAGTGATGTTGAGCATCTTTTCATGTACTTTTTGGCCATCTGTATGTGTTCTTTGGAAAAATGTCTATTTAGATCTTCTGCTCATATTTTGATTGCGTTGTATGTTTTTTTATGACGTAGAGCTATGTGACCTGTTTGTATATTTTGGAGATTAATCTCTTGTCGGTCACTTTGTTTGCAAATATTTTCTCCCATTCTGTGGCTTGTCTTTTCGCTTTGTTTATGGTTTCCTTTTCTATGCAGAAGATTTTAAGTTTAATTAGGTCCCATTTCTTTATTTTTGTTTTTATTTTCATTACTCTAGGAGGTGGATTAAAAAAGATATTGCTGCAATTTATGTCAAAGAGTGTTCTGCCTGTGTTTCTTTCTGAGTTTTACAGTGTCCAGCCTTACATTTACATATTTGATCCATTTTGAGTTTATTTTTGTGTATGGTGTGGGAGAATGTTCTAATTTCACTCTTTTACATGTAGCTGTCCACCTTTCCCAGCACCACTTATTAAAGAGACTGTCTTTTCTCCATTGTGTATTATTGCCTCCTTTGTCACAGATTAATTGACCATAGGTGCATGGGTTTATTTCTGGGCTTTCTATCCTGTTCCATTGATCTATATTTCTGTTTTTGTGCCAGTACCATACTGTTTTGATTACTGTAGCTTTGTAGTATAGTCTGAAGTCAGGGAGTCTAATTCCTCCAGCTCCATTTTTCTTTCTCAGGATTGCTTTGGCTAGGGTTCACTCTTTAAAAAAAATAAATAAATAAAATAAATTGTTTCTTTATTTGTTTACTTGGCTGCACTGGGTCGTAGTTGTGGCATGCAGGATCTTCATTGCTGCATGCAGGATCTTCGCTGTGGCATGCAGCGTCTTTTTTTTAGTTGCGGCATGCGGGATCTTTAGTTGAAGCAAGTGGAATCATAGTTGTGGCAAGTGGGATCTAGTTCCCTGACCAGGGATCAAACCTGGGCCCCCTGCATTAGGAGCATGGACTCTTAACCTCTGGACCACCAGGGAAGTCCCTAGGGTTTGCGCTTGATGTTAAACATTCCATGGGTTTGGACAAATGTATAATGACATGTTCATCATTACAATATCATACAGAATATTTTCACTGTCCTAGATATCCTCTGTGCTCCACCTATTCATCTCTACTTCCTACCAATAATTACTTTTCTTGAGATCATATACTAGAAGAAAATTTTTTAAGGATAACATGAGCCAAGGGGTTTACAAACATTATACTTAGCTTCACAACAATCCTCTGCAGCATCCCTATTTCCCAGTAGAGAAATATGAGATCTGAGATAAGCAACTTGCCCAGGGTAGTACAAATAGTATTCGGTAGAGTAGATAGAGCCCGTTCACTCTTCTATAGCAGCTCTTTACTTAACATACTTTCTGTCTCTTTCTCCCCAAGTTCCTGCCTCTGTCTTACCCTCCCTACCCCTGCTTATCTTCTTTTCAAGATCAAAATTCAAAATAATTGGAACAGTGGATAATTAGCTCATGAACAGACACATGACTTATCCTCACTGTACTATCAGCACCTGACTTATGTTTATTTATCCACTGTCTGCTTCCACAGACAAGCTCCACAGGGTCAAAAAACACATTTTGTTCATTTTTGTCTCCCCACCTGGAAAAGTGTCTGGCATGTAGGCAAGTATAAGGCTTCTCCAAAATATCTGCTGAATAAATGAATGAATGGATAAACAGATGAATGGAACAGAAAGTCTAGAAATAGGTCCAGATATATTGGGTTGGCCAAAAGGTTCGTTCAGTTTTTTCCATAAGATGGCTCTAGTAGCATTTAGTTGTCTTTAACTTTATTCGAAACAATAGACTGTGACAGATTTCATATCAGTGTGCATTTAAAAAAAGACATCAAAATTGGTAAATTTTTTGCAGCCATTTTAATATTGAAGACGGAAGAAAAGCAACATTTTTGGCATATTATGCTTTATTACTTCATGAAAGGTAAAAACACAACTGAAACGCAAAAACAAAATATTTGTGCCGTGTATGGAGAAGGTGCTGTGACTGATCGAACATGTCAAAAGTGGTTTGCGAAGTTTCGTGCTGGAGATTTCTTACTGGACTATGCTCCATGGTTGGGTAGACCAGTTGAAGTTGATAGCGATCAAATGGAGACATTAATTGAGAATAATCAACGTTATGCCACGTGGGAGATAGCCGACATACTCAAAACATCCAAATCAAGCGTTGAAAATCATTTGCACCAGCTTGGTTATGGTAATTGCTCTGATGTTTGGGTTCCACATAAGTTAAATGAAAAAAACCTTCTTGATCATATTTCTGCTTGTGATTCTCCACTGAAACATAATGAAAACATTTCATTTTTAAAACAAATTATGACGGGCAATGAAAATGTATTATGCCATTTATATATTGTATTATACTGCACAATAATATAGAACATGAGATCATGGGGCCAGTGAAATGAACCACCACCAACCACACCAAGGCTGGTCTTCATCCAAAGAAGGTGATGTGTGTACGGTGGGATTGGAAAGGAGTCATCTATAATGAGCTCCTCCCAGAAAAACAAACGATTAATTCCAACAAGTACTGCTCCTAATTAGACCAACTGAAAGCAGCGTTCGACAAAAAGCGTCTGGAATTAGTCAACAAAAAATACATAATCTTCCATCAGGATAACACAAGACCACGTGTTTCTCTGATGACCAGGCAACAACTGCCACAGCTTGGCTGGGAAGTTCTGATTCATCCGCCGTATTCACCAGACATTGCAACTTTGTATTTCCATTTATTTAGGTCTTTACAAAATTCTCTTAATGGAAAAAATTTCAATTCCCTGGAAGACTGTAAAAGGCACCTGGAACAGTTCTTTGTTCAAAAAGATAAAAAGTTTTGGGAAGGTGGAATTATGAAGTTGCCTGAAAAATGGCAGAAAGTAGTGGAACAAAAGGGGGAATACGTTGTTCCGTGAGGTTCCTGGCGAAAATGAAAAATGTGTCATTTATTTTTACTTAAAAACAGAAGGCACGTTTTGGCCAATCCAGTAATACATAGGGGAATGCAAATGATAGAAGTGGCATTTTAAATCATAGAACAAATGGATTATTTAATAAAATGTTGCTGGGAAAAATGGTTAGTCATCTGGAAAAGAAGATGTATCACTATACCAAAATAAGTTTCAGAGAGATCAAAGATTTATATATAAAAGATCAAAGAGAGATCAAAGATTTATATATAAAAAAATGAACGGAAACAAGCATCTGGACAGGCTGACGAGCTCCAAGACCGAGTAAGTCCAACAGTGTGCACTGGGCAAACCTCCCTTTTGAGCATGAAGTGCTATTTGGGCATTTTGCCAATTGGTTCTGAGGTAAGAGATAGACGGGCCCCTGGGCCGGACAGCTGGTGTTTGTCAAGTGGAGTAAAATTGAAGCTTTGTTCCCACTCCAAGGGCAAAGATAGTGACAGAAGCTTAGCTCTACTGAAGGAAAGAGATAAAATACCCTCTCCTGAGGTCAAGGAAAACTTCCCTGTCTGCACATGCGTAGGAAGGCTCCAAGAGGGGTCAAAGAGGGAGGGGGTGCCACCCCATAATAAGTGCGGACATACACCCACAGGCCTGGGCGGTGGGATCCATCTTAGCAAAAATTACGCACGCATGTTGGGGAGGGTCCTAGGACCAGTCAGGTGTGAAAACAGAAACAAGATAATGGCCAAAGGTAAACAAAAAGCCGGAGGGACTATCCTATATAAGGGATTCAAATCACCTCTTTACTGCGCTCCTCCTTATTAGGGGGGATGCCCATACCCCTTCTCTCTGGGTGTGTATTTCTGCCTTGCTTCTGTCTTAAATAAACTGTTTCTCTGTGTGCTCTCCCATGTGTTGTGCCTGTTTTTTTTTTACAGTGTTTGTCCCCTTGAAACATTCTTGCTTTCAAATGGGGGAAAGAGCCAGGGCCACTTTGCTTCTAGCCTCTAGTCCCTGGTGGTCTAGTGGCTAGGATTCCTGGCTTTCATCAGGCTACCCAAGTTCAATTCCTGGGTAGGGAACTAAGATCTCTCTTCAGGACCACTCAATGGCTGTCTCTCCGAGATCAGTTCTGATGTGTGTCTGCCAGTTGCCGGCATCCAAAATAAAGCAAATTTTCCTTACCACCGACCTTGCCTCTCTATTGGCTTTTGAGCAGTAAACAGCTAGACCCCACTTTCGGTTACAGGAGGACACATACACTTCCAATGAGCTGTATACAAAATAGATATAAAAGACACAGCAACCCTAGAATATAAGTTTTATAATCCTCTTTACATTTAAGTGATGATTTATTTTTAAAAATGTGTACAACTAATATTTTTATTATGAGTATGGCCTAGAGGAAAGCAAGTTAGAAGTAGGTCAGGGTTCAAAGCAAGGTTTAAACAAATCCATTTTTAATCCTGACAATTAGATTTTTATAAAAATTATGTTCGTTAAAATACTTAAATTGCTTTTCTTTTTAAAAAAATGTTATGAAATATAAAACATCAACTAGTTTTGAAACTATTGTCCTCTGTAAGGAAAAAAAAATCAGACAAATTTAGAAAAACAAATTCCAGACTAAGTTTTCTTAATGTGTCAAGATATTCTTCAAATCAAATAGCAAATAATAAAATAGTAGTTCCCAATCACTCAGTTTTTTTACATTTATAAACAAATACCTAGTGACTACAGTTAGAGAAGCTGGCATTTTCATCAGTAAATAACATTTATTAACACGTATCAGAGGAGAAGCATAGCAGTCCCTATCTTCAAACATTTACCCTCTAATTAAGAGGCATGGCATACACAGACAACAGTTGTTAAACACACAAGGTAGTATATCTTTGTATAATATAAAATAAGTACTATAAGAGTCAGAGAGGGAGTGCGAAATATGGTTAGAAGCTGTTTATTCCTTCACATACTCCAATGTGTTACTCCAAGGATATTTATATTTCAGTCGGGGAATTAGGAGTAATTTATTTTCTTCTTTGAACTTGAAGGTTTTTTTAAAATGTGTTTTTTAAAAGTTGCTCTTCCTTTTTTGTATTATAGGGATATTTCTGGGAATTCCCTGGTGGTCCAGTGGTTAGGACTCTGTACTTTCACTGCCAAGGGCGCAGGTTCAATCGCTGGTCGGGGAACTAAGATCCTACAAGCAGGATCTTTTGGCCACGGCGTGGCCAAAAAAAAAAAATGGTGTGTGTGTGGGGGATATTTCTCAATGATAACAATAATAATTACTATTTATTGAGTGCTTATTATAATCTTGTCATTGCTCTAACCATTTGACCCCCATTATCTGAAAAAATGCTCACAACAACGCCATGATATGAAACTTCTTCATTTACAGGTGAATAAATGGAGGTTCACAGAGCTTATGTTGTAGCTATGAAGTCTGTACCTCCTAGTAGCTGGCCTGTTCCAATCAGTCTGTTGTGTACAAAGGGACCTTCAGAATATTCAGATGAGCCAGAGTAGTTTCCCAACATTTGGCAGATTCCAGCTGAGCCCCGCCCTTGCCTCACCTTCCCTTTTCTTTGTCTTTTAATTATGAGATAAGCTCTTAACTTTAGCTCACTTCTTGGCTCTATTTTCCTTAACTTTCCTCCTGTCTGACATATGACCCTGTGACACTGCCCTATTCATCATCATAGCTAGATGAATGTTAAAGCTTCCAGAGTTGGACAACTCTGTCCCTTCACGGTCTGGAATCATGTGTTCTCCTTTGAAGAATGAGTGCTCTGCCCTCACAAAGGTAAAGAAAGCTTAAAGTCAAACATTCACAGAGATTGCTTATACTAGACCAGAACATTTAGCCAGAATTAATACTTAATTTTAGAATCTGGACAAATAAACTCTTTTGCACCTTAGCTTATATTGGTATTAGTTTAAAAAATCCCTAGTGTTGATTACAAACTCCTTGGAATGAAGGACAAGCAAGGGCAACATTTTCTTAAAAGATATTAATCAAGTGTCTTTGCTTTCTCTAAAATGGGAAGAACATGCTACTGAAAGAAATGAACAGAGAAGAGAGTTAAAGCTAACACTGGGGCTTCCCTGGTGGCGCAGTGGTTGAGAGTCCACCTGCCGATGCAGGGGACACGGGTTCGTGCCCCGGTCTGGGAAGATCCCACATGCCGCGGAGCGGCTGGGCCCGTGAGCCACGGCCGCTGAGACTGCGCGTCCGGAGCCTGTGCTCCGCAACGGGAGAGGCCACAACAGTGAGAGGCCCGCGTACCGCAAAAAAAAAAAAAAAAGCTAACACTGGTAACCCTTCCTAACCCTGGGGGAAAACCACAACACAAGGATGATCTGATGTGTCCAATAAAGATATTGGCATAAATATTGGGACCTAGAATGAGCAACTGCTGCAAATCCGTTTTTGAATAAATGACAGCTAACTAAATCTGTAGGATGGGTCAGGTTCTATCTGTTTTATTTGTTTCCCTGGCAATTCGGGAAGCATATGGCCTCTCCTAAGAATTAAGGTAAGGAAAAGTATTGAATAGTAGTAATGATGTTACTATATACTGGGCTCCTGCTGCTGCCAGACTGGATGCTTTACACATTTTGCCTTGTTTTAGCCTCACAATAACCCTGTGAGGTAGATCCTGTTAATATCTCCATTTTACAAATAAGGGAACAGAGACATGGAGAGATTTAGTAACTCAGAGAGAGGTTTCCAACCTTGGTCTTGGTCTGTGGAATTCTATAGCCCATGTTTTTTCCACTATTCCCTAAAAATAAAGTGGGAAAAAGAAGTAAATCAAGTTGGTCACCCGAAGTGTCACTTCCCTCCCTGGAGCTGCTCCTACGTTTATCATACTCTGTCTTGTATTTTAAATCACCTCATACGAGTCTCATTTTCATAACTATATTTCAATCCCTTTGAAGGTAGGGATTTTATCTTGTATGACATTGTATCCTCAATTTTAGGAGGAACTCAATAGGTATTTAAGAGATAAGAGAATGAATGAATGAATGAATGAATGAATTTCACTCTCCTAGGCTTTAAGAACAAAAGAGTACTTTTATCTCTTACCATATCAAATCTAAATTCCCTGGTGTAATTTTTTTTTGCCACTCTGTGTGACTTGTGGGATCTTAGTTCCCTGACCAGGGACTGAACCCTGGGCCTTGGCAGTGAAAGCATGGAGTCCTAACCACTGGACCGCCACGGAATTCCCTCCCTGGTGTGATATTTAATAATAATAAAAATATTGGCCAATAATAACTGAATAGTTCCTAATTTTGTTTTACGCTCTTCTAGATCCAAGTTCAAGATATATATGCATCAACTAGATAGGGCCCTGACTATTCTGGCCCTAATTGACCTTTCAGTTAATAATAGCATGCCTTGTAGAACTCTCAGGTAAAAGATGTGACTTATTCCTGCCAGGGAGATATAAATGGCTCAAAGAATTTGTGAAATTCTGGGTAATTTGCCTGAATTATCTCAGTAGTTTGTTTAACCTTTCATTTCATTTTAGCCCAGATCATTCTACATTCAGAAGCATATTGTTCTTATTTCACAAAAGGAAACATAGTAACTTTACAACAGACAAATCTGGTGGACACCATCTTAATGAAATTAAGAAATTAAAACTAAGGTGGTTCAAATTTACCTCACCAAGAACGGGATAATCTAGCATGAAGGGCAGTCTGATGCGATGTACTGAGAGGGACATCATGTTACTGAAGTACCAATTCTCCTGTGAGCAAACCTCAAAAAACCCAAACTAAGTTATTCCTACAAAATACCTGACTTTTCCTCCAAACAATGTCAACGCTACGAATGATAAAGTCAGAAGGAACTGTGCCAGGTTAAAGTATACTAGAGAGACATGGGAACAAAAATCCTAGACTGGATTTGTCAAAAGTCCAGAAACAGCCAAAGTAAAACCAGTTAACCACCAAAGCAGTAGTTAGTAAAAGTTTATTGTGCACATACCAAAAAGACAGTTCTCGAACCAGGAGCATTCCAACCAAAATGGGGTGTGTTGTTATAAGGCATCTCATATGGTTGTTACGGAATGTAAGTTTGTGTGCAGAGAAAGGTTTATTGTCCTGCTCGGTTTCACCATTCCCGCCCGCAGAGGCACTGCCATCACCTCAACCCCTGGGCCCCAGAAGCTGCTGAGGATGACTGCTATACTACTGCCACATAGGTCAGAGGCTGCACTGAAATCCTAGGCAACTTCACCAAGGCCAGCTTTGATGTCATCTCCAAGATCTACAGTTATCTCACCTCACCACCTCTAGAAAGAGATCCTGTTCTCCAAGTCTCCCTATCAGGAATTCACTGATGTTCTAGCAAAGTGCAGAGGACCCAGAGGACCCAGGCTCCAGCTGTGGCCACCACAGAGTATTTTTATATGAGAAAAGTCAAATGAATTAAGCCTAATTTAAAAAAAAAAATCACTGGTGAGACATGTTAAGAATACAGGACCCTGGACCTCATCATCAGATATTCTGATGCAACAAGTGGTGCTGCTGTAGTGCTACTGAGACCACACTGAGGCACACTGAAGCAGTGTTGTATTATTATTCTCACTTTTCAGAGGCTCAGCAAGACCATGCAGAAAAGGGTCTCATGGCTCCATACTAGCAGGTTACTTGATCAGCTAATTATCATGTTGAAAATCAAGTTTGGTCCCATGAAGCAAGTAAATACCCTGGCACAGACTGCTAATGGTTGAGGTGGCTTAAGAAGGCTGGCAAGTCCAGAATTCTAGCAAGTCTACATGGCGTCCTGTGCTTCCCCGGCCAACTAATAGTATTCACATGCTTCTGTATGGAAATAAAACTTTCTTTTTTTTTAACTTCTTTATGCTGCGTTCAGTTAGTTCTTGATTTCTAACACAAGTGTCTCTTTCACTTGTACCATTTCAGTCCCTTGGTAACTGGCCTCGACTCTTAGAATGGCCTTAATGTTTTGCTTTACCTCCTTAGAAATCCACTCTGCAAACTCTTTAGAGTTCAAAAACTTTCACAGATTTCCTATTACCAAAAAACCAAATCCATAAATTTCAAAAGCTCAGACTTCATTAAATTGAAATGTAGATTATTAAACAGTATTTGATGACTTGAGGTAAAAGGAAATGGCAAGACATGAATTCAAATAAAATACTATTGGAGAACTGAACTAAAGGTTTTTATTTGCATGCTGATATGTTTTAATTTTTTCCAGGAAGTGGCTACTAATTTTTGCAAGAGAAAAAATGATAACGCCACACTTCTTTAAAAGTAGTATTTGCATAGTCATATATATGAAGTAAATCAATCTCCAGTGTTAGAAAATAAACTTCATGGAACAGTATGGAGGTTCCTTTAAAAACTAAAAGTAGAACTGCCATATGATCCAGCAATCCCACTCCTAGGCATATACCCGGAGAAAATCATAATTAGAAGAGATTCGTGCACCCCAACGTTCATTGCAGCACTGTTTACAATAGCCAAGACATGGAAGCAACCTAAATGTCCATCGACAGAAGAATGGATAAAGATGATACAGTACATATATACAATAGAATATTACTCAGCCATAAAAAGAATGAAATAATGCCATTTGCAGCAATATGGATGGACCTAGAGATTATCATACTAAGTGAAGTCAAAGACAAACATCATATGATATCACATATATGTGGAATCTAAAAAAACGGTACAAATGAACTTATTTATGAAAGAGAAATAGAGTCACAGATGTAGAAAACAAACTTACTGGGGGGAAAGGGGAGAGGAAGGATAAATTGGGAGATTGGGATTGACATATACACACTACTATATATAAAATAGATAACTAAAGAGAACCTGCTGTATAGCACAGGGAACTCTACTCAATACTCTGTAATTACCTATACGGGAAATGAATCTAAAAAAAGAATGGACATATATAACTGATTCACTTTGCTATACAGCAGAAACTAACACAACATTGTAAGTCAAGTATACTCCAATACAATTTTTTTTAATGGAGTACAAGCTATACAACTTTTGAATTGGTATGTTTTTCACCTAAAACTAATATTGTAAACCAACTATACTTCAATTTAAAAAAATAAAGAACTCCCCCCACAAAAAAAGGAGAAGAAAAGAAAAGAAACTTCATGTAAGTTTGTGCGTTTGTGTTTGGGTCCATTTTTGAGGCTCCATAGCTTAAACTCGTTCCTCAAAGCGGTTCAGAATTCTGAAAAGAGCAGAGTTACCAGACCCTTATCACTCTGTCATGCAACAACCATTGCAACATCTCTGAGCGTTCCCAAGCAGCATGCCTTGGTCCTTTTCCATACCATATACAGAAAGGTATTCATCCCACTGGAAACATGCAGATCCTACCCAATCAGCGGGTGACAGAAGTCCGTTTGTTCCCTGGCTATAAAAACAGACAAGCAGGGTATATGCCCAGTAGTGGGATTGCTGGCTCGGATCAGCTCGCTGCTTTGTGACCACCTAGAGGGATGGGATAGGGAGGGTGGGAGGGACGGAGATGCAAGAGGGAGGGGATATGGGGATATATGTATATGTACGGCTGATTCACTTTGTTATAAAGCAGAAACTAACACACCACTGTAAAGTAGTTATACTCCAATAAAGATGTTAAAACAAACCAGACAAGCAACCCACGCTCAGCGTCGGCTTTCCCTGGCTACCAGGAAGTCGGCCAGCTGTTCTTGCAGCGACCCTTCTCTTTAATAAACTCTATCTTCCTCACACAAAAAAAGAAAAACAGAAAAAAAAAAAAAAAGAACAGCTTAGATATACAAAAACGCCACAGGGAAGAGTTGAATCGTTTTGCGTTTAGAATCTTTCCATTGGTAAGATTCTAGAGAGGGGCGTGTCCCAACGCTCGGCGACACGCCACCCGCCGGACCACAGGGGATCGCGGCTCCGGGCTCCGGAAGGGCGCCCAGGGTGCATTTACTAGAGCGGCTGCGCGACGTTTTTCCGGCGGGACTGCACGGAGGAAGGTTCAGGGGACAGTCCGCTGGCCCGGCGCCTGGCCTTGCGCGCTCGGAGTCACCGAGAAGACGAGTCCGTCGCCCCTGCCGCCCCTCGCTGTCCCAGCCATGGCCACACGCCTCCTCTGCAGGGCCTTACGCTTGTGGGGCGGCCGCTGTGCGCCGAGCGTGCCGCCGGCATCGAGGTGAGTGCCCGCCCCGCTTCAGCTGCGCAGGCCGGGAGGCTGCAGGGCAGGGCTGCGACACGCACACCGCTCCTGGGGGCTGGGAACCAGACGGCGCGCGCTCAAGCGGCCGGCTGCATCGGCCCCCGGGACTTGGGCTGAGCTGTTGGGGCGAGAGAGGGTGGGAGAAGGCGCTGGGCCTCGCCCCTTGGCTCCCAGAACCTGGGTCGGACCCACTGGCGCGAGCGCGTGGGCGCCGGCCTAGCAGCTTCAACTTGGTGACAGCCGAAGTCGGGGGGGGGGGCGGGCGTCCCTAAATTCTCCCTCTCTGGCCCCAATCCAACCCGTCTGGTTCTGAGGCCTGTGGTCGGCACCGTGAGTCTGCATTTCGAAGAGTTCCTGCGAGGCGAGGGCGGGGAGTCACCCCTTGGCCACAGTTGCACGAGTTGGAGCTACGACCTTTGGCCCAGTTAGATCTGTGGCAAAAAGGCACCGCCCTATAGTGAACTTGGGAGCTGGTATTCCACCGCCTCCCAGATCTTGAGAAAAGCACTTGCAGCGACGCTGACCTAGAGAAGTGCCATGGAGAAGACATCCTGGAACAGGAAAGACCTGGCGACGGCCCGTTAGACGATGAAATTAACTTGAGATTTAACAAATCCTTTAATTAAGTAAATGCAGAGGAATTAATGGAGAGAGTTTCTAAGTGGCTCAGTGACTATTAAGGTAGTGTTTATAAGATCAAAAGCTTCCTGTACCGTCTGACACCTCAAATACAGTCATTGGATAAACAAGCTGGAAGCACCGAGGATTCCCTATTTAATGAGAGTGACAGGATGGATAAATTAGCTCATGGCGGCCTTATGGTAACTCTAAGATGCTATGGGAGCAGGAAACAAAACTTCTGCTCGTGAGGAGGGCTGCGAAGGCTTCACTGAGGAGTGACTTTACATTCGGATACACATACTTTTCTAAGCTCTTCCCCGAACTTCATAAGACAGTGATGCTCAAATTTTTTGGTATCAGGACTCCTTTGTGCTGTTAAAATTAGAGGATCTCCAAGATCTTTTGTTTATGTGAGTTTTATTTATGGACATTGATGTCAATAGATATCTACAAAACTGGGAAATTTTACAAATATTTAGTTTACATAAAAGTAACTCATTACATGTTAACATAAATAACATCTTTAAGAAAAATAACTTTTCCAAAAAAAAAGTGAGATGAGTGACATTGTTTTACATTTTTGTAGATCCCTTAATGTCTGGCTTAATATTAGACAGTCTGATTTTCATACCTGCTTCTGCATTGTCAATTGTGATGCTTTTTTCGTTGAAGTATAGGAAGAATATTGGAAAAAGGAGGACCTGAGGGACCCTCTGAATAGGTCAGAGACTCTAGTTTTATTATAACAGACTTCTTAAACTTTAATGTGCATATGAATCACTTAGGAATGTTATTAAAGTACAGTCGACCCTTGAACAGCATGTATTTGAATCGCGAGGGTCCACTTACATGGGAATTTTTTTCCATCGTAAATACTACAGTACTACACAATCCATGGTTGGTTGAATCTGAGGATGCAGAACCGTGCTTTGGAGGAAGCACAAATATGGAGGGCTGACGGTGAGGTATACATGGATTTTCAACTGCATGGAGGTTGGGCGTCCCTAACCCCTGTGTGTTTCAGTGTCAAATGTACAGACTGATTCATTTGGCCTGGGATGAGGCCCAAAATTGTGTATTTATAACCAGCTCCCTACCTGAAGGTGCTGGCAGAGACTGTCTCCCTTTTATAATGTAAATGAGGTTTTAAAAATAATGATAATAATAATAAGTAGAGCCTAGCCTGTTAGATGAGTAGCAGTTTAATGCTTTAGGAAAACAATGGACAATTTATTCAGTACAGATTTCCTGGTTTTTATGGGGAGAAAAAGGGCTGATTTATTTTGTACGGGTTCTTTAGTCTTGGCAAAAAAATGGATATTCCAACAAACTTACTGCCAAGTGTTTTGATTTTCTTCTCTCTACATGTTCTCTCTTGAACACTTTTGACTGATCTGAAAATCTCTGTTCTTTCTGGCACTTCTTTCACTTTCCTTTGTCTTGGTGTGTTTTACTTAGAAATGTTCCAAAGATTTCTTTAATGTTACATGGGATATAAAATTTTAAGATCCAGGCAGACTTGGATATAAGTTCCACTCTATTATTTACTAATTATGTTGACAAATGATTCAGTGTCTTAGAGCTCCAGTTCCCTAGTCTCAGCACATTTTTTTCCTTGAGGAAAAATCCCAAGTATGGACCAATGTGTGCATTATAAAGAAATTGGAACGAGTCATTTCAATATAGGATGAAGTAGATTTTAGTCTCTTTTACTGTAACATTACAGTGGTGTGCAATGCCCTTGCTCACTGTTGTATCCCAAGTTACCTGAATGGTTCCTAGTACATATTAGGCACTCAGAAAGTATTTGTTGGCTAAATGAATAAATGAGCTATTAAAAATGATGATTTGGCTGACAGAGTAGCAAACCAGAAAAACGTGAAGATAAAAGGCAGACCAGGTATAAAAAATGTAATATTAAAAGTTCTCAGCTAAAGGTTACCACTTAAAAGACATTTCAGATTGTATTAACAAATAAAACTCAACTAAAAGTTGTATATAAAAGATAAGTCTAAAACAAAATGACACAAAATACATATTAAGTGTATTAATCAGCTCAGGCTTCCATACCCAAATACTATAGACTGGATGGTTTAACAACAGAAATCTATTCCTCATAATTCTAGCGGCTGGATAGTCCAAGATCAAGGTGCTGGCCACTTCATTTGCTAGTGAGAGCTCTCTTCCTGGCTTATAGATGGCCCCCTTCTCCCTATGTCCTCACTAGGCCTTTCCTTGTTGTGTGCACACAGAGCTATATCTCTCTCTTCCCCTTCTTATAATGTAAGCCAAGCCTCTTGGTTTAGGACTCCACACTTATGACCTCATTTAACTGTAATTACCTCCTCAAAGCCATATCTCCAAATACCATTACATTGGGAGTTTGAGCTTCAACATGAATTGGGTTGGAGGAGGAGGCAGGCACAATTCAGTCCATTGCATTAAGGAAAGATATATAAACTGGAAAAAAATAGTACATTTCAGGGGAAAAAAGATTGAAATAGCCTAATTGCCAATAAACAAGACTGGGTCTTTTCTGGACTAAGAAGAAGAAGAGGAAGAGAAAGAAAAGGGAAGGAAAGGACAGGATAGGATCAGATCAGGTCAGGGTCCAACTAAGGAAGAGAGAAACCCAAAACAATATGATGCAAAACAGAAAAACATCTTTTGGCGATATTTATATATATGATAAAAAGTTTTTTTATATGTGAGCTTAAAAATGTACAAAGTGGTACACAGAGTTTCAAAATCTTTTCAGGCGTACCCCCGGCCGGGGCAGGGGGCGATCTGAAGACCATTGAACAAAAGGAACTACAGAGCAGTCTCTTTTTAAGCTTAATATGGGGGGTGGGGGGGGTGCGGGGAGAGGGAAGGTCAGTTTCCAAAGATTTTGAATAATTCTGGACTAATCCCTACAGAGACTGGTGGGTACTTTGATTTTGCTTTACACCCAGATTGTAATGTGGCAATAAAAGTCAACACAGTTTGCATCCTATACACCTGCCATTTGAAATTGTATGATTCTGGATAAACTATTAATGGGGGGGTTACATTATTCTAAAAATTGTACATTACATGAAAACTTATCAGTATTATTCTATTGTACTATTTGAATTTTACATTATTTAATCGGCATCACCATACAGTACTATGCTATATTCTACTTCAGCTCAAACATGTGATTAGTTCTAGGCATGACATCCTCTTTAGGGATTTAGAAGTAAAGACTGAGTTGAATAAGGGTAAAGTACTTCTTAGTCTCATCCAATCGAGATAGATCCTAAAGTGCTGCTGCTCAAATTTGAACCAGTTTGTCAAATTGCAGACTCTTTCCTTCATGTTGTTCAGTGACTTTTAATTTGGATGTGAAGAGTAACAATTCACTTAATTTTCTTAATGTATGTATATTTTTAAGATGTTCTCATTCTGGAGGGGAGGAACGTCTAGAAACTCCTTCTGCTAAAAAATTAACAGATATAGGAATTAGAAGAATCTTCTCTTCAGAACATGACATTTTCCGGGAAAGTGTAAGGAAGTTTTTTCAAGAAGAAGTGATTCCTCATCACGCAGAGTAAGTCGCACATTTTCTTTGAAAGTAATGCACGTTAGAAGTCCAAGAAGGACCATTTCCTAGAATGCTCTTCGTTGTTGTCTAGAAAAAGTACTGTGTTCAGGGCTTTATTAACATTTTTACCACTCTTCAGTATAATACTGTAAGATTACAGGATTCTTAAACTAGTTCAAAGCTTCTTAAATGAGTTTTAAAATATACAATTAAAAAATATGTTGACCTAATCGACTGCCAGTTTTTTCTCCTGCAAAAAATGGGTTTATGGTCCACAACCATGGTGATCTATGTGCAAGTCGCTGCTCAGCAAGGGAAGGAGAGCACTTTCATAGAGAGGAAAAGGAAGTTGGGAGGGCTAGAGTAAACAAAGAGTCCAGGGCTTTTCAATGACTGAGTCTTTCCTGGGAAAGAGGAATCTTTCTTTTACTTGTTGGGCCCTGCTATTGTCACAGGGTGTGAGAGCACCCCCTTTTTAATTACCTTAAATTAAGGGACCATTCCTGAACAAAATCATTCATAAATTCAAAATGTGGCCATTTAAATAATATGAAAAACATTTTTCTGATTTTAAAATGTTTGTTACTTGCAGATGGGAGAAAGCTGGAGAAGTGAGTAGGGAGCTTTGGGAAAAAGCTGGAAAACAAGGACTGCTTGGTGTCAATATTGCAGAGCGTCATGGTGGCATTGGGGGGGACTTGTACTCGTCAGCTGTTGTTTGGGAGGAGCAGTAAGTATGGAAGCATTTAAAGTTGAGTCTTGTTTCGTCAGTTCACTTTTCTGAGTGATGATTTTAAACTGTTTTCTAATCTTCTTATAAGATTGAAAATCCTCTTTTAAGTTGTTAAAATAGGTGCTTCATTTCTAATTGACCCATGTGTCTGTTTCATACATGAGAACAAATGAAGATTTCAGTTGATAAATGGGCAAAAGATTTGAACCAGCAATTCATCAAAAAAGAAATGAAAATAGGTTTTTTAGATGAAAAAAGTTTATCCTTACTACCAATCAGATGCAAATTAAATTAATCTGGAGGTATCATTTTGAGTACAAAAGTTAGTGAAAATGAAAAATCATAATAACCAGTGCTGACAAGGTGGCAATGAAAGTGACGCATTCATATACTCTTGGTGATGTTATATATTGGAACAATAAATGCCTTGGAGATTAAAAGCATGGATACATAAAAAGTGAAAGTATTTCTGCTCTTAAATATTGGGTTGGCCAAAAAGTTTGTTTGGTTTTTTTCCATAAGATGGCGCTAGTAGCACTTAGTTGTCTTCAACTTCATTCAAAACAATTTTGTTAGATTATATTGTGACAGCTGTCATATTAACGTGCATTTAAAAAAAGACATTAGGGCTTCCCTGGTGGCGCTGTGGTCGAGAGTCCGCCTGCCAATGCAGGGGACACGGGTTCGTGCCCCGGTCCGGGAAGATCCCACATGCTGCAGAGTGGCTGGGCCCATGAGCCATGGCCGCTGAGCCTGCGCGTCCGGAGCCTATGCTCCGCAACGGGAGAGGCCACAACAGTGAGAGGCCCACGTACCGCAAAAAAAAAAAAAAAAAAAAAGACATTAAAATTGGTGAATTTTTGTGTAGCCATTTTAATATTGAAGGTGGAAGAAAAGAAGCAACATTTTTGGCATATTATACTTTATTATTTTATGAAAGGTAGAAATGCAACTGAAGCACACAAAAAAAGATTTGTGCAGTGTATGGAGAAGGTGTTGTGACTGATTGAATGTGTCAAAAGTGGTTTGCAAAGTTTCGTACTGGAGATTTCTCGCTGGATGATGCTCCCCGGTTGGATACACCAGTTGAAGTTGATAGTGATCAAATCGAGACATTAGTTGAGAACAATCAATGTTATACCACCTGGGAGATAGCCGACATACTCAAAACATCCAAATCAAGGGTTGAAAATCATTTGCACCAGATAGCCTCATCCACCAGAGGGCAGACAGCAGAAGCAAGAAGAACTACAATCCTGCAGCCTGTGAATCAAAAACCACATTCACAGAAAGATAGACAAGATAAAAAGGCAGAGGGCTATGTAACAGATGAAGGAACAAGATAAAACCCCAGAAAAACAACTAAATGAAGTGGAGATAGGCAACCTTCCAGAAAAAGAATTCAGAATAATGATAGTGAAGATGACCCAGGACCTTGGAAAACCAATGGAGGCAAAGATCGAGGAGATGCAAGAAATGTTTAACAAACACCTAGAAGAATTAAAGAACAAACAAACAGAGATGAACAATACAATAACTGAAATGAAAAATACACTAGAAGGAATGAATAGCAGAATAACTGAGGCAGAATAATGGAAAAGTGACCTGGAAGAAAAAATAGTGGAATTCACTGCTGTGGAACAGAATAAAGAAAAAAGAATGAAAAGAAATGAAGAGAGCTTAAGAGACCTCTGGGACAACATTAAACGCAACAACATTCGCTTTATAGGGGTCCCAGAAGGACAAGAGAGAGAGAAAGGACCCGAGAAAATATTTCAAGAGATTATAGTTGAAAACTTCCCTAACATGGGAAAAGAAATAGCCACCCAAGTCCAGGAAGCGCAGAGAGTCCCACACAGGATAAACCCAACGAGAAACATGCCGAGACACATAGTAATCAAATTGGCAAAAATTAAAGACAAAGAAAAATTATTGAAAGCAGCAAACGAAAAATGACAAATAACATACAAGGGAACTCCCATAAGGTTAACAGCTGATTTCTCAGCTGTTAACAAGCCAGAAGGGAGTGGCATGATGTACTTAAAGTGATGAAAGGGAAGAAGCTACAACCAAGATTACTCTACCCAAGGAGTAATCTCATTCAGATTCGATGGAGAAATCAAAAGCTTTACAGACCAGCAAAAGCTAAAAGAATTCAGCACCACCAAACCAGCTCTACAACAAATGCTAAAAGAACTTCTCTGAGTGGGAAACACAAGAGAGGAAAAGGACCTACAAAAACAAACCCCAAACAATTAAGAAAATGGTAATAGGAACATACATATTGACAATTACCTTAAATGTGAATGGGTTAAATGCTCCAACCAAAAGACACAGGCTTGCTGAATGGATACAAAAACAAGACCCACTTCAGACCTAGGGACACATACAGACTAAAAGTGAGGGGATGGAAAAAGATATTCCATGCCAATGGAAATCAAAAGAAAGCTGGAGTAGCTATACTCATATCAGATAAAATAGACTTTAAAATAAAGGCTATTACAAGGGACAAAGAAGGACACTACATAATGATCAAGGGATCAATCCAAGAAGAAGATATAACAGTTGTAAATATTTATGCACCCAACATAGGAGCACCTCAATACATAAGGCAACTGCTAAGAGCTCTAAAAGAGGAAATCGACAGTAACACAATAATAGTGGGGGACTTTAACACCTCACTTACACCAATGAACAGATCATCCAAACAGAAAATTAATAAGGAAACACAAGCTGTAAATGACACAGTAGACCAGATAGATTTAATTGATATTTATAGGATATTCCATCCAAAAACAGCAGGATTACACTTTCTTCTCAAGTGCGCATGGAACATTCTCCAGGATAGATCACATAGTGGGTCACAAATCAAGCCTCAGTAAATTTAAGAAAATTGAAATCATATCAAGCATCTTTTTTGGCCAAAATGCTATGAAATTAGAAATCAATTACAGGGAAAAAAACTTAAAAAACGCAAACACATGGAGGCTAAACAATATATTACTAAATAACCAGGAGATCACTGAAGAAATCAAAGAGGAAATCAAAAAATACCTGGAGACAAATGACAATGAAAACATGACGATCCAAAACCTATGGGATGCAGCAAAAGCAGTTCTAAGAGGAAAGCTTGTAGCTATACAAGCCTACCTCAAGAAACAAGAAATATCTCAAATAAACTATCTAACCTTACAGCTAAAGGAACTAGAGAAAGAAGAACAAACAAAACCCAAAGTTAGCAGAAGGAAAGAAATCATAAAGATCAGAGCAGAAATAAATGAAATAGAAACAAAGAAAACAATAGCAAAGATCAATAAAACTAAAAGCTGGTTCTTTGAGAAGATAAACAAAATTGATAAACCATTAGCCAGACTCATCAAGAAAAAGAGGGAGAGGACTCAAATCAATAAAATTAGAAATGAAAAAGGAGAAGTTACAACAGACACCACAGAAATACAAAGCATCCTAAGAGATGCTTTGGCAATTCTGTGCCAATAAAATCGACAACCTGGAAGACATGGAAAATTCTTAGAAAGGTATAACCTTCCAGGACTGAACCAGGAAGAAATAGAAAATATGAACAGACCAATCACAAGTAATGAAATTGAAACTGTGATTAAAAATCTTCCAACAAACAAAAGTCCAGGACCAGATGGCTTCACAGGTGAATTCTATCAAACATTTAGAGAAGAGCTAACACCCATCCTTCTCAAACTCTTCCAAAAAATTGTAGAGGAAGGAAAACTCCCAAACTCATTCTATGAGGCCACCATCACCCTGATACCAAAACCAGACAAAGATACTACAAAAAAAAGAAAATTACAGACCAATATCACTGATGAATATAGATGCAAAAATCCTCAACAAAATACTAGCAAACAGAATCCAACAATACATTAAAAGGATCATACACCATGATCAAGTGGGATTTATCCCAGGGATGCAAGGATTCTTCAATATACGCAAATCAATCCCTGTGATACACCATATTAACAAATTGAAGAATAAAAACCATATGATCATCTCAATAGATGCAGAAAAAGATTTTGACAAAGTTCAACACCGATTTATGATAAAAACTCTCCAGAAAGTGGGCATAGAGGGAACGTACCTCGACATAATAAAGGCCATATATGACAAACCCACAGCAAACATCATTCTCAATGGTGAAAAACTGAAGGCATTTGCTCTAAGATCAGGAACAAGACAAGGATGTCCACTCTCGCCACTATTATCAACATAGTTTTGGAAGTCCTAGCCATGGCAATCAGAGAAGAAAAAGAAATTAAAAGAATCCAAATTGGAAAAGAAGAAGTAAAACTGTCAGTGTTTGCAGATGTCATGATTCTATTCATGGAGAATCCAAAAGAGACCGCCAGAAAACTACTAGAGCTAATCACTGAATTTGGTAAAGTAGCAGGATACAAAATTAATGCACAGAAATCTCTTGCATTCCTATACACTAATGATGAAACATCTGAAAGAGAAATTAAGGAAACACTCCCATATACCTTTGCAACAAGAAGAATAAAATACCTAGGAATAAACCTAACTAGGCAGACAAAAGACCTGTATGCAGAAAACTATAAAGCACTGATGAAAGAAATTAAAGATGATACCAACCGATGGAGAGATATACCATGTTCGTAGATTGGAAGAATCAATATTGTAAAAATGACTATACTACCCAAAGCAATCTACAGATTCAATGCAATCCCTATCAAATTACCAATGGCATTTTTTACAGAACTAGAACAAAATATCTTAAAATTTGTATGGAGACACAAAAGACCCCGAATAGCCAAAGCGGTCTTTAGGGAACAAAACGGAGCTGGAGGAATCAGACTCCCTGACTTCAGACTATACTACAAAGCTACAGTAATCAAGACAATATGGTAGTGGCACAAAAACAGAAACACAGATCAATGGAACAAGATAGAAAGCCCAGAGATAAACCCCCGCACCTGTGGTCAACTATCTATGACAAAGGAGGCAAGGATATGAAATGGAGAAAAGACAGTCTCTTCAATAAGTGGTGTTGGGAAAACTGGGAAGTTACATGTAAAAGAGTGAAATTAAAACACCACACACAAAAATAAACTCAAAATGGATTAGAGACCTGAATGTAAGACCGGGCACTATAAAACTCTTAGAGGAAAACATAGGAAGAACACTCTTTGACATAAATCACAGCAAGATCTTTTTTGATCCACCTCCTAGAGTAATGGAAATAAAAACAAAAACAAACAAATGGGACCTAATGAAACTTCAAAGCTTTTGCATAGCAAAGGAAACCATAAACAAGACGAAAAGACAACCCTCAGAATGGGAGAAAATATTTTCAAATGAATCATCGGACAAAGGATTAATCTCCAAAATATATAAACAGCTCATGCAGCTCAGTATTAAAAAAACAAACAACCCAATCCAAAAAATGGGCAGAAGACCTAAATAGACATTTGTCCAAAGAAGATATACAGATTGCCAAGAAGTACATGAAAAGCTGCTCAATGTCACTAATTATTAGAGAAATGCAAATCAAAACTACAGTGAGGTATCACCTCACACCAGTTAGAATGGGCATCATCAGAAAATCTACAAACAACAAATTCTGGAGAGGGTGTGGAGAAAAGGGAACCGTCTTGCACTATTGGTGGGAATGTCAATTGATACAGCCACTATGGAGAACAGTATGGAGGTTCCTTAAAGAAGTAAAAATAGAATTACCATATGACCCAGCAATCCCACTACTGGGGTGGTGGGATGAATTGGGCGATTGGGATTGACATGTATACACTGATGTGTATAAAATGGACAACTAATAAGAAAAAAAAATACATTAAAGCCGAGTGGAAATGTAAAGAAAATTCCTAGAAAAAAGAAAAATCATTTGCACCAGCTTGCTTATGTTAATCACTTTGATGTCTGGGTTCCACGTAAGTTAAGCAAAAAAAACCTTCTTGACCATATTTCCTCATGTGATTCTCTACCTAGACGTAATGAAAACATTCCGTTTTCAAAACAAATTGTGACGGGCGATGATAAGTGGACACTGTACAATAATGTGGAATGGAACTGATCATGGGGCAAGCGAAATGAACCACCACGAACCACACCAAAGGCCAGTCTTCATCCAAGGAAGGTGATGTGTATATGGTTGGATTGGAAGGGAGTCATCTATTATGAGCTCCTCCCGGAAAACCGAACGATTAATTCCAACAAGTACTGCTCCCAATTAGACCAACTGAAAGCAGCACTTGACAAAAAGTGTCTGGAATTAGTTAAGAGAAAACGCATAATCTTCCATCAGGATAACACAAGACCGCGTGTTTCTTTGATGACCAGGCAGAAACTTTTACAGCTTGGCTGCGAAGTTCTGATTCCTCCACCGTATTCACCAGACATTGCACCTTCGATTTCCATTTATTTAGGTCTCTACAAAATTCTCTTAATGGAAAAAAATTTCAATTCCTTGGAAGACTGTAAAAGGCACCTGGAACAGTTCTTTGCTCAAAAAGATAAAAAGTTTTGGGAAGATGGAATTATGAAGTTGCCTGAAAAATGGCAGAAGGTAATGGAACAAAAGGGTGAATACGTTGTTCAATAGAGTTTATGGTGAAAATGAAAAATTTATCTTTTATTTTTACTTAAAAACCAAAGGAACCTTTTGCCAACCCAATATAAAAAATAATATCTATGTACAAACATCATTGCCATGTTAGATCATAATCCCCCAGGTTTGGAAGCAATCTAAATGTCCAGCAGTAGGACAATGAAAAAGTATATTGTAGTACATAAGCAGTTTGTAATATTTTGCAGCTATTTATTGTGATAAATTTTGTAAGTACAAAATTTATACCATGACTGCAGTTATATTAGAATACGTATATCCTTATGGCAAAGGTCATTTGCTAAAATGAAAATAGTTACTATGTTAGGGTAATACAGTTATAGGTGATAAATTTTTTAAAATGTTTTGTCTTTTATTTCATTACATACGTGATCATTGAGCTCTGCTAGAGCACTGTTACTATGTTAGAGCCAGAAATTAAAAGGTTAGTAAAAAAAAAAAAAAGAGAGAGAAAACCTTCAGAAACTTCATAGGTTTGCAAGGAGACAATCTATTACCACATAATGTGATAGGACCTTTAGTACTTTGTTGTTGTTTTCTAATTGAGAAATCAAAGAACTGAAAAGAGAACAAAATAACTATGTTGTGCCTTAAACTGTCTTCTCTTTTTTCTTTCTAAGAGCATATTCGAATTGCACAGGCCCAGGTTTTAGTCTTCATTCGGATATTGTCATGCCCTATATTGCAAACTATGGCTCAGAAGAACAGATTAAGCACTTCATCCCCCAGATGACTGCAGGGAAATGTATTGGTGCCATAGCAATGACAGAGCCTGGGGCTGGAAGGTAAATCAACATTTGGTTGATTTTGAAATGCTGGAAGCAATGCCTTAACAGCAAATGTTTTCTCAGTACCTGCTTTATACAACACTCTGAGTGATATGCTAAGACAGATACAAAGATGAACACATTGTCATTTCCAACCTTAGGTAACTTCAAATTCCAGTAGGAAAATAAGGCCTTATCATATACAAATAACAACACAGCAGATTGTATTTTATGTTGTATGTGAGATATTAACATAGTGTGATGTAAATAAAATGTTAGAATATGTGTTGAATTGGGGGCATGTTGAATTTTAGATGTGGTGTGACATTTCACATGGACATGTCCAGCAGGCTATTAAAAATATGGATTTGGAAGTCTGGATACAGGCTGGGGGTGGCAGTAGGATTTAAAACCATTCATAGATAAGAAAGAATTGAAGCAATGGAAATGAATAAATCATTTAGTCATTTGATGGTTACTTAATAAGTGCCTTCCGTGTGCCAGGTATACAGTGGTAATCAAACCAGATGTGGTCTGTGTGCTTGTTGAGGAGAAAGACAAGAAACACGTAAACAAATATATTTAAATTATGATAAGTACTATGAAGGAAACAAGGTGCTGTGTTAGAGACTCATGGTGCATGTGTGTTTGGTGGGGAAGGGAAAAACTCATATTTAGATATGAATGCTAGGGAAGACCTATAAAAAGTGGTTATATTTAAACTGAGATCTGACCATTGAGAAATTTGCAAGAGCAGCCAGGTGGTGGGACCTGATCCTCAAGGGATAAAGTGAAAGGATGAAAAGGAGACCAAGAAGGAAACCTTGGGCATTGCATTCCATTTGGAACTGTACAGAAGATGTAGTGACAGAGACAGAAGGATTGAGTTTGAAGGAAATCTAGACAACTGCTATTTCATGAGCTTGAGGGGAAGTGAGTTTGAAAAGGCAGTAGGAGAGGAGTGAGAAGTTAGTAATGTCAAGGCCACAGAGACGTTGAGAATTGAGAAAGAGTCATGGCAGCCAGTGGTGATCTTTTGATTGTGATTTCAGGAGAGAGGAGAGGCAGAAGTTACTTTCGAAGGGAGTGAGATGGGTATTGAGAAAACAGAGGCAGAAAAGACAGACTGATTTTTTTTTCAGAGTTGTGTGTTATATGGCGAAAGAAAGTGGAGAGAGGGGACAGTAATTTGACAAGCCAGCATGGTCAGGGAAATGGCTTATGTTGAAGAGAGCAGTGACTAACAGGCCAATGGGAAACAGGCAGTGCAGAGGAAGAACTTACAGATGTGGCAGAAGCAGTAATTGAAAATTCAAGACTTGTTTCTGCAAGATCAGGCCCCGATATTTAAAAATTTTTGTCAGTGCTGTTTATTTATTTATTTATATGGCTGCGATGCGGCATGCAGGATCTTAGTTCCCCGACCAGGAATCGAACCTGCACCCCCTGCAGTGGAAGTGCAGAGTCTTAACCACTGGACGGCCAGGGAAGTCCCAGTGCTGCTTATTTTTAAATGTCTTAGTATGCCATAGTGTTACTTGGCAATTTGCTTAAATTGTACTTATCTTTTCCAGATATAAATCTATAACTGAAGGCCAATATAGAAATTTAATTTTGCCAAGATAAAAGGTTTTGTTGGGAATTCCCAGTGGTTAGGACTCCGTGCTCTCACTGCCAGCGGCCTGGGTTCAATCCCTGGTCAGGGAACTAAGATCTCACAAGCTGCACGGTGAGGCCAAAAAAAAAAAAAGTTGTGTTTACTTTTTTGCCTAAAAATGTGACCTGAAAGAAGTAGGAGTTTAATCGTCTTCCTTTGCTTTTAAGATAACTCTCTAAGATAACTGGCCTAATGACCAATATTCTGATTGCATCTTATTAGCTCACGATCAGTATGTTTTAGTTCCAACCCACTGTATGTCAGCTCTCACCTAGAGGCAAAAGTATCAGTGAGAGATCTTGATTTATCCCCAACTTAAACACATACCCACAAAGGCTTGCTTGATTTGTGTTTTCTTGAAAATTCTCTGTGCTTCTGTAACAAATTACACAAACTGGGTGGCTTAAAACAACAGAACTTTATTCTCTCACGGTTCTGAAGGCCGGAAGCCCAAACTTGGTATCAGTGGTCCCAAATCAAGGTATCAGCAACCCCAAATCAAGGTATGAGCAAGGCCACAGTCCCTCCAGAGGTTCTAGGGGAGAATCCATTCTTTGATTCTTCCATCTCCTGGGGGCTGCCGACATTCCTTGCTTTGTGGCATCATGACTCCAATCTCTGCCTCTGTGGCCATGTTGTAATGTCCCTCTTTAGTCTGTGTAATCTCCCTCTGCCTCTCTCTCACAAGGACACTTGTGATTGCATTTAGGACCCATCTAGATAATCCAAAATTATCTTCCCATCTCAAAGTCCTAAATGAATCACATCTGCAAGACCCTTTTTCCATATAAGGTAACATTTAACAGGTTCCAGAGGTTAGGACCTGCTATCTCTAAGGGTCATTATTTAGCATGATACAGAGAGTGATAAAGTGCCATGGGATATATAATATAAAGTCCATGTACAAAAAGGAGAATCAGAAAATTTTCACAAAATAAGTGATGTGGACTATTTAATATATGATGCTCTTCATTGTAGGATATCTTTGAAAATTGGAAGTGGAAACTACCTAAGTCTTCAACAATAGCAGATTGCTTTAAAAGATTCGTGATGAATCCAATGCATTTGGTTTCAGGTCCCTTCCCTGATCTTTGGTCATGATTGAGTTTGTCAATGTCCCCCTTAATTTCTAGTTTTAGAAATCATACTTCATTACTTTATAGTGTATAAGAGAAGGATATCAGATATCTACCCCCTTGAGTTCTAAGTGGTTGTATCACCATGGCATGAGGTCTAGAAAGGCATGAGGCAGTAGTCACAAATGGGGCAGTTCATGGGACCTATGGAAGCCCTGGGACATGTTTAATTTGGTTAATCTATTTAATTTAAAAACAAACCTTGAATCAACTTTAAAAGCCAGAAAAATGTACATAAACATCCATATTCCTGGATTTTCTTGAAAATTTGGAACATCTGACAATACTGTGTTTTTCTTATTTCTGATTCCTTATTCCTGTTGGCTGGGACATAGCCCTTTAGATGGGATATGAGTTCTCCAGTCTTTTAGATGCACCACCACTTCCAGTTGTCTCCCTGAAACCATCTATTTTTGAATCCTACCTGCTGGATTTCCTACTGTAAAAAAATCTCTCTTAAATCTCTCTTAAAAGATAAATGAAGAAGGCTGTCAATGTTTCCAAAAAGTGAGACGGAATACTTATTTGTGGAAATAAAGAATATTCTTGTGTGTTTAAAAATATATATCATAACAATAATTCATATGATGAAATTCTGTGCCACTAATAAAAGTTTTCTTATAGACAAACATTAGATATTATTAAAAGATCAGGATCATATGTATGGTTCCAATTTTATAAAAATACATATATGTGTGTATCTGTTTCCATAGAAAAATACTGGAAGGTTGTATTTTTTAAATGTTTATTACAGAAGGTAAAATTTTTTTTAATTTTTTCATTTTTCTCCTTTGTCTTGAATATTGCCTGTATTTTTCATATTTAAATTATGAATATTTGTTTAGTTTGTATCTAGAAAAATAACCTATTCTACTTGTAGAGCAGGCTTGGTAGAGGACGTGGCATTTGAGACATAGCTGCTGGGTGGCTTGTGGGATCTTAGTTCCCTGACTAGAGATTGAACCTGGGCCCTCAGCAGTGAAAGCATGAAGTCCTAACCACTGGACCACCAGGGAATTTCTGACATAGTCTTTTAAATAGCTAAGCTTTTGAACAGTAGAGATAGGGGAAGGAACCAAAGTGAACAAAGGCAGGAAAGGTACATGGGCAAATAATCTGAGGTATATAGTAGGCATTGAAATGTCTTCTGAGTCCAGTTTGAGGGTCTTGGATGCTAGTTGGGCCTTGTTATGCTCTATAAAATCTGGTTAGTCTATGTAATCTCAATAAAGTATTCATTTGTATAAATAGTTTAGCATATGTCAGACATGACTTTTCAGTGCATTTGTGTGAACGTTCCTAATATTAGTTAAATGTCAATTTTTATAATGGTGTAACCAGTTTGAATTATCACAATAGATACATACTTATATAACATTTGCATAGTTCATTTATTACCAATTAATGAATTTTTTATCCTCTCAATTATAGTGATTTGCAAGGAGTGAGAACAAATGCCAGAAAGGATGGAAGTGACTGGATTCTCAATGGAAGCAAGGTGTGTAAAGATGGGCTTCCATAGCCCTCCTCCCCAGAGTCATGCTGTGGGTAACAAGGCCTCAAAAACTACTCATCATTGAGTCTCTCAGATCTAGGGACTCACACAGGAATTGAGTTTACTTGAGTTGGCACAGGAATTGAACTGCTTTGTTTTGGAGACAGTAAGAATTGTACAACATTTATGTTACGTGAGATCTATTCCTCTTCTATGTTCCTTTTGCATGCCCCCTCACTAACATGAAAAACGTTTTAGCTTCCAAACAGCCCTTATCAAACCAGAAAAGGAAAAGGTGAGGTTCACATTGTCCAAATAGGGGACAAACAGTTAATAGTTAATGAATTTGATGTTGATAAGAAGTGGAAGAAAAGACTTATAAATAAATATCAAGAAGAGTTTCAAAAGATTTTAGGAAAGATATTTCTGATGGAATTTGAGAGCCCTTCAACGCTTCTGAGCCTCACATCAACCCACTGATAAGATTGGAGAGCACCTCTGATTAAGGTTACAGACAGGCTCAGAAGTAAATATATCCTTCAGAATCTAATATCACTGATGGCAGAGGTTTTTGTTTACCTAAAACTGTGTCTGGTATACACTCAGTAACTATTTGTTGTTGACTGAATATTAAGTGAAGAAAAGATATTCATTGTCTACACTAAGGAAATCTTGCTAAAAATGTTTCAAAGCCTGGTGAAGGGCTAATTTTTGTTTTTTTTCTTCAACGTTTAAAAAATATTTCTTATTAGTTTTAGACTAATACCTTTGCATTTGCAAAATCACAAACTTGAATGTTGTGACACTTAAATTGCTATGAAATTTTCTAAACAGTCACTTTCCGTACTTACATTGTTAAGGACTAATAACAGTTTGTGGACTGACAAACTGTTCATCAGTCTGATGAATACGTTTTGAGTAGCCCAGTTCTAAAGACCATTCCATTATCTAGTTTCATAGTTATTATACAGAAAAACAATGTCTGTGATGTCAAATAAATTTGGAAAACATGCTCTACTTCTCACTTTCTGAGAGGCTGATACGCATCATGAACTTCTAAGAGTTGGATATAGTATGTCATTTGCCCTAGGAAATTCTCTTTTTATAGACTTATCTTGAGTTACTGTTGTTTTTCAAATATACTTTATGAAATATTCATCTACATTATTCATACTAAGGATTATAATAAAGCACTAACTGTGATATATAGTCAATTAACTCTCTGCACACAGAAGGCTTGTTTTGACAGAAGAATAGGGTATTTGGTCAAAAGTGAAATGGGAACCTACACTCTTCTATGACTCCAGCTTTCTAAGCAGGCCCAGTCTGCTCAATTAGACTCTTCAGTGGGAACCACCCAGGAAAGTACCTCTGATTTTCAAAAATTCTGTTAGGAAAAACAAAAACTTTAGAGGAAGCAAAAGTAAAAGAATGAGTGAGTAAATATACTACATCAATAAGATGATCTAATATGCACCCATTAAAGCATCAACACAAAATTTTTAGTGGTATAGGAAAATAATTATATTAAGTGAAAAGATGATACTAACATTTAAGTGAAGTATGCATATAAAATAATTTCAACTATATTAAAAGAAAAAAAGGCCAGAAAGGAAGTTCACAATGATATTTATATGATGGACTCATGGAAGATTTTTTTTCCCTTTTTCTTTATAACACTTTTTCTTTATGTACTATCTACACAACATCTACAAAGGGCGTATGGCATAGGCATTCAATACCAAAAAATAAAATAAAAATAAAAAAAATATTGACCTCAGTAGGGTTAATCTCAGCCCTATTAAAAGTTTTGACTGTCATAATTAGGAAAGAAATCAAGAAAGCCCTTTCTTACAAAGAGAATTCTCTTATAATTTTATTAGGAAAGAGGATCAGTCATGGTAGAAATACTCACATTAGATATTAGTAACATAAAGGTACTAATTCCTGGGTGCTCTGTGATTAAAAACAAACAAAAAAGCACTATTTCAGCAATTCAACTGTGGCAACTACACAAATGGTCATTATTATCTTAGACAGTTAGGAAATTGGGAGACCTGAATGGTTTTTGAGGAAGAGAGTGGTGTAATGGAGAAACACTGTAGAAAAAATTTTTACCATTTTTTTTTTTTTTTTTTTTTTGGCCGGCTGTGTGGCCTGCGGGATCTTAGTTCCCTGATCAGGGATCACACCTGTGCCCCTGAAGTGGAAGAGCAGAGTCCTAACCACTGGACCTCCAGGGAATTCCCTAGAATTATTTTTGAGGTATATATTTTTCTCATTTATTCAACAAACATCCTTGAAGGCCTCCTATATGCCAAATACTATACTAAGCACTGAGGATAGATATATGAATAGGAAATAGTCCCCGCCCTCAAGGAGCTCCTAGTACAGAGAGATGTTGAGAGTCTTTTATTATTGTGTCACTTACAACCATACCATCATCATTGCCTTCATTTGCTGTCATGTAGATAACACTAACATCACTGGCCCACTTCCCATTATTTGTAAGAATCAGTGCTCTGGATTTTGGAGCATAAATCTTATTATAAAGAATATGGATGGTAGGTGATGAGAGTAACCAACACCATTTTATACCTGTACTATTTCAAAGGGACAGAGACAAAATTAGATCATTTGAATATAGCTTGGAAAATGCTAAGATGATGGTAAATTCAGGATGCTATGGGAACACTTAACCCAGCTTGGGGAATTTGGAAAGACGTTTTGTTTTTGTTTTTTTCAGCCGCGCTGCGTGGCTTGCAGGATCTTAGTTCCCTGACCAGGGATTAACCTGCGCCCTCGGCAGTGAAAGCGTGGAGTCCTAACCACTGGACCGCCAGGGAATTCCCTGGAAAGACTTTTTGGAAGAGGTGATGTCTGAACTTTGTCCAGGTTGAGTAGGATTCATTGTAGCAGAGTTGGGAAAGAGCCCCCCAAGTAGAGGAAACAAGATTTCCAAAGACCCATAGATGAGGAAGAACTTAGAATATGGGGGACAGCAAGTAATGCAGTAGAGTTAATCTACAGAAAACAAGTGAGGGGAAAATTGGATAAGAGATAAGGCAGGAATGTAAGCTAGTGCCAATTTGTGATGAGTTTTATATGCCCTGCTAAGATTTATAATTTATCCTGAAGCTATGATGAGGTATTCAAAAATTTTCAGATGTGAAAGTAGTATGATTAGATTGCATTTTTGAAAGATCCCTCTGACATCATGATGGATAATAGAGTTGCACAGAGATCAGTTGTAGGAACTTAACCAGGAAATGATGAGGCCCAAAATAAGGTAATGGCAATAGAAGTGAAAGGAAGTGAATGGATTTAAAAAGTGTTGAAATGGGTTAGAGAGAACTAGATGTCAAATTGAATACGAAGCAGGATAATAATGTGATTTACCGTTCACTGACACAGGGAAAATAGATTGATACTCAAGATTAAATAGGAGTAGGGGTGATTAAAGAGAAGTAGGGTATTCCTTGAGTCATCAGGTGGAACTATCCAGAAGCAGGTGTGTATACAGGTCTGGAACCTAGCAAGAAATTTGGCTTAGATAAAGATTTGGAGTCATCAGCATATGGATAGCAACTAAAGCCATGGAAAGTGGCTGAGAGGACCCAGGAAAGATACAGAGTGAAAAGATAATTATTCATATTTGCTCTGTGTATATTTGTTTTCTGAATAAGTATTATCTGATAAACTAATATCTCTGTTATTTTATCCCTTCTTAATCAGCATCTTCCTTATTTAGGCCATTTGGAAAGAGGTAGGCCATCCATCATGAAATCGAAACTATGCCTTTTCAAAAACGGATAAATCTGAAAGTACAAATACTTTAATAGTATCGTGCCATTCAAATGAGATTCTGTTTTCTCACCTGAAACTTCTTTCTAAAATATGGTTTTTTATAGGCAATTTTGTTTTAATTGGAAAAGAACATAATAATGTTAATTATTATTATTATTTACAATACTAATAGTGGGAAGAAAATGAATAGAGTTCATTCTTTGAAGCATTCGATAATTTCCCCCTACTCTTTACTAACCTCATGTATGAATAATCAACACTGCAGATATTCAGAGAGAGTACAGAGAGGGGTATGAAGCATGTTTTGTCCGGTTTAGTCTTATTGAGTATACTTTCCCCTGATCATGACTTACACATGGACCTGAGTTATTGTGGAGCATCACAGTATACTTGGGGTTTTTCAGGTATTCATCACTAATGGGTGGCTAAGTGACGTTGTGATCGTAGTGGCAGTCACAAATCGTGACGCTCGCTCTCCTGCCCATGGCATTAGCCTTTTTCTGGTGGAAAATGGAATGAAAGGATTTGTCAAGGGACGAAAGCTACATAAAATGGGACTAAAAGCCCAGGTAAGTCATAATGTAAATTTGTTTTCATAATATAAATCATTTATAAATATAATTCATATTTATTATTTATAAATAATTGAGTTTACTCAATTATGCTTTATATATGGAACTACATATAGCACAATCATACCTTCCTTCCTATGCTGGATTCTTAAAATATGCTTTTCAGAAATGATTATGGAAATTTATTCCACTGTTTATGCAACTGTGGTCAGCAATTGAAGTGAATCAGGGTAGTTTGAAAATCTGCTTTAGAAAATTAACTGCATGATAATACCCTCTATTTTTGAAATTGAAGAAAATTATGAAATAAGAACAGAAAATATTTCTTCTACTATTTGGTAATTTTTCATTACCAAAAAGAAAAACATCTTTTACTTGATATGCATTAGAAATCCTTAGTCCTCAGTACCTGCAGAATTGGACGGTATTAGAGCTAGAATGACAGTGTATTGCAGTGGGAAAGCCACTTTTGGAATCAGATAGACCTGGGTTTGAATTCCTGGTTTACCACTTACCGGTTGTGATCATTAACCACTCCAACTTGGCTTCCAGTTTGTTTTGTTTTTGTTTTTTCAATGGAAATAATAATCACCTCATCAGGTTATTGGGAGATTTCAGTGAGATAATTCTGTATTCAATTGTATGATCTCTTAGGATACTGCAGAATTATTCTTTGAAGATGTACGTTTGCCAGCGCGTGCCCTACTTGGAGAAGAGAATAAAGGCTTCTATTACCTCATGCAAGAGCTTCCACAGGTCAGAAGTATTAAAGAGTCCGTCTTTTGATTAGATAATGGACTGGAATAGAATAATACAGAGCTATATAAATCCACGCATACAAAACTTGTGATATAGCCAGTCATTTGAGTATAACTTGAAGTTGTAAAAAAATGTATATGACTTTTTTAGGCTGGACATGTGAATAACTGAACTCAGGGATATCCAATCAAAGCTTATAAGTGAATCAGGAAAATAAGATTTTCAGTTCTATGATTCCTTCTTGGAATGATTTTAGTGTCTTAACTACAAATCAAGAATTTTTAGCTCCTGTAACGAAATATCAGCCAAAATATGTACCAGGTTTTTTTTTGGGGGGGGGGTTGTTCCTTTTTAATAATACCTGGGAATCAAAGGAAGCTGTTAAGTTCAGACTAAAAAGTTTTAGCCACATAGGGTCAGCCCTCACTTCCGTGTTTTTTGGAGTGTCAGCATAAGCATGTCTGGTGACAATCTCAGCATGCACTAAACATGAAATGGGACAAGGACTAGGGTCACTGGCACAGGATAGAATGTGAAGATCACCAGCAAGGGGAATTAAACTGACTCTGGATGCTTTGCACTAATTCAACCTATGCCCTTTAAAAATGTTGATTTCCTCAGGTATATCAGATGTGTGGTATGCAGAGATCAATAAATAAAAATCGACAACTTTGGAATTTCTTTTCCCATAGATGAGTCAAGAGAAGAGGAAAATAAATTACTTATATACCTATATAAAGACAGTCATTCATAAAAATAAAATTTTTTTTAGAGACATACATGTGTCAAAATAGTCTTAGAAATCTCAGGGGGAGTCTTTTCTTATAAAGAGTTAAGAAATAATCTTTAGGAGTTTTATAAAGATTATGTAATTTATTTTCATTGAAATCATGTGAAAATCACTTGTGTAATTAGAATAATGTTCAAGACCTAATTTTGGGGTTCTAGGAAAGGCTACTGATTGCTGAGTTGGGAGTTTCAGCCAGTGAATTCATGTTTGAAGAAACCAGGAACTACGTTAAACAAAGAAAAGCTTTTGGGAAAACAATCGCACATATACAGGTAAGCTTGTCATTAGTATTAGATAGTATCAATTTACTCATCTGAAATGGGTCTAGGCTAAACATGAATATGGAGTAATTTTCATACAGGTGGTATCGACTGAAAAAATATGCACAATTTAAAAGTTGAGAATTATGTTTTATTTGGTGCACAACACTAATCATGTAAGCACGAAATACAGCCTCTCAGATAGCTCTGAGGGACAGTTCCAAAGAGGTAAGGGAGGAGCCAGGGTATATAGGAGTCTTGCAACAGAAACCCGGTGGTCGGAACATCAAAAGATCACTGTTAATTAAAGAAAACCAGGCTTCTCAAAGTAATGAATTTATCACTTTTCTATGTATGGGAAGATCCAAGAGTCTGTGCTCATTGAAATTACTCCTCTGATATGCACCTTAACTATCTAGGGCCAGTATCCTGCTTTTCTCCATCCTGACTCCCCTCAGGGTGCACATTTGGGGGCTGCTGCAGTGGCTGCTGGCTTGATGGCTGCAACATCCATTGTTTATCTATGTGGCAGGCAACATTTTTCATCCACGGTGACATTAGAATCCATGGAAGTGGATGAGATCACTTAGGGAGAGAGTAGAGATTAAGACAAAAGAGATCCTAGGACAGAGTCCTGAGAAAAAAATTCCAAGATTTAAAGGTAGAATAGGAAACTAAGAGCCTACAAAGAAAACTGAGACAGCTAGAAAGGAGAAAGCAAATCGGGCAAGTATTGTCGTAGAAATCAAGAGAAGAGAGGATTTCAAGTGGATGGAAGCTACTTAGAGGGAAAATGAGATGAAGGTCAAAGAGTGCGCATTGGACATAATGATATGGAGGTTATTTCATAAGAGCCATTAATGGACTGGTGTGGTGCCAGACCCCAGTGAGTAGAGCAGTGAATGGAAATGAGGAAGTCAGGATACTGATGAGTGGCAACTCTTTCCTGAGTTTGGCTGTGAAGTAGCTGAGAGAAAGGATGGTAACTAGAAGGCAAGAAGAGGAGGGTGAGGAGGGAGGGAGGGAGATATTTGGAGATCAAGTGAAATATTTGGAGATTATTAATTTTTGTTATTATTATTAGGATGAGAATGCTAGAGCATATTTTAATACCTAGACAAAGGATTTAGTAAAGAGGGAAAGATTGTAGGTATGGAGAGCATAATTAACTGCATATGATCTTTGAGACAGTGTGAAGGTGTGGATGCCAAAGTTTCAATACATGGAAAGACAGGCCTTCCCATCCTGACAGGAGAGGAAGGATGAAACAGGAAGGAAAGAGGAAAGGATGAGCAAGGGTTCAGCTCCGTTGGTAGAAAATTGCAAAAGCTCTCTTCCAGAGACTTCCATATCTTTCCTTATCAATAGGGAAGAAAGAGATGTGAGTGAATGGGGCATGGAGGTAAGGAAGGTTTGAAATACCTTCTTCAGAGTGAGAGACTGAACTAACTAGAGACACTTACAGTAAGCTTCCTGGCAGTATTGAGGACCCAAATCAGGTTAGTGATCATGCACTTATAGCGGAACCTCCTGCTTTTTTGTGTATTAGCTTTACTAAAAGGATTTTGCTCCCCAGGTTCAAGCACAGAGAAGGTGGATGATTGTGTTTAAACTTCCTGGGTTTTGCCGAGAAGTTTAAGTTATTTGCAGAAGAACTCAGTATATGGTAGCCATAATCACTAAAATATCAATCAAATTTTAGACCCTCTAGTCTCTCCTTCAAATGAAGGAACAGCTTTTAAGTAATGCAGTCATCAAAAAAACTGGAGTTGGAAGTCTAATTGAAAGTTTCTAAGTGGAATGTCTTGGCTGAAAGGTGTTGTGAAGGGAAAGGGAAAGATGAAATACTTTGGTAACTTTTTAGGACAGCATTATAGAAGTTAAGTTCAGGTGTGGTTTAACTCCTAGTACAGCTACTTACTTCTCTGTGGTCTATGCAAGTTGTATTATCTCTCTCAGAAGTACTTTCTTATTGTTAAGATGTGAGTAATATGAGTAGCTACCTCATAGAGTTGGTATGAAGGTTAGGTGAGATAATACGCTTCTAATAAAGTGCTTAGAATATTGCCTGGCAAAGCGAGCTTTCATTAAAGTTAGCTATTACAGTTGACCCTTAAACAACACAGGTTTGAACTGCACAGGTCCATTTACATGTGGATTTTTTTCAATAAATACATTGGAAAAACTTTTGGAGATTTGTGGCAACTTAAAATGTGCAGACGAACTGTATAGCCTAGAAATATCGAAAAAATTAAGAATAGAGGTATGGCACGAATGCATAAAATATGTGTAGATACTAGTCCATTTTATCATTTACTACCATAAAATATACAGAAATTTATTGTGAAAAGTTAAATTCTATCAAAACTTATGCACACAAACACTTATAAATCATATGCAGTACAACTGATTACACTAGGCTACCATAAAGCAATCATATTTCTGTTTCTTTGTTATCGATGCATGAATCTTCTTACCGATAAATAAATTACATTTCTTTTTCATGTAATTTTTTCATTTTGAGAAATGTTGATATACAAGATTTGTTTCACTGAGCAAGTATGTATTGATTGCCTTCTGAAGGTTGTGTGTTCAAATGTAATTTGATAGGCATGACTCTGGAAATACACATTATAACCTCCTAGCAACACAAAGAGAGTGATACTACTTGGTATCACTCTGACTTTCCCAGCTGTATCCGAAGTGGAATTAATGTCATTTGCTTCTCAAAATGTTTATTAAAATACTCATGCCTTTAGCCCTATTCTGGATACTATAAAAAGTGAACCAAACAGACATATTTTTCCATCCCCTTGGTAATCTACACTTCCTGCGTTTATGAACTTCATATAAAATCACAACAAAAATGACTATAATATTACCGAGATTGCCTGTATAGCTCAGAACATTAAATGTTATTTGACATTTAACCATGAAAAAAAACTAGAAAATCGGTATAATATTTACATATAGGAGAAAAAGTTTCTTCCAAAATATTTATTTATTTAATAATATATATGTGTATATATGTATTTTGATAGCAAAAAGAAAAGAAATATTCTTAATCCTTTTCAAAGCAAGTGCCGTTTTATTGCTGCCTTCTTTCAAAGGTAGTTTACTAAAATTTCACTAGGTGGCAGTAGCATTCTGCTTCCACACGTATCTATAGCATTGGCGGGAGCCGTATTGTTTTCCAAGTAAATATGTGGTTCTGAGATTTCTGAGATATTTCTTCTAATCTTCTTGTTTATATAAATAAGTATCTTTGAATAATATTTTCATATTCAATCTAGATATGTATTCAGAGAAGATGAATAACCAGTAAGTGCTTATACCTCCTGTTACAGAGCTGGATATACAATGGTTCCAGTATTAAATTGAAATAGGAGACCTTTAAATGTTATATATTATATTTGGCCAAATCTCATTTTTATGACCATATAACGATTCAGTTTCCTTTCTCTTTGATATTCTTGAATTTTGAGCCTTTCTGACCACTTGGATGCGTTTCACGAAATTTCTTTTTTTTTTTTTATTTTTTTTAGTAGAGCTTGAGGTTTTAACTTAATTGTGATGCTATTTATTTATTTATTTGTGGCTGCATTGGGTCGTAATTGCTGTGCGTGGGCTTTCTCTAGTTGTAGCGAGCGGGGGCTACTCTTCATTGCGGTGTGCGGGCTTCTCATGGTGGTGGCTTCTCTTACTGCGGAGCACGGACTCTAGGCACGCGGGCTTCAGCAGTTGAGGCTGGTGGGCTCTAGAGCGCAAGCTCAGTAGTTGTGGTGCGTGGGCTCTAGATCGCAGGCTCAGTAGCTGTGGGCCACGGGCTTAGTTGCTCCGCGGCATGTGGGGTCTTCCCGGACAGGGGATCAAACCTGTGTCCCCTGTATTGGGAGGCAGATTCTTAACCACTGTGCCACCAGCGAAGTCCCTAAAATTTACTTTCTTTTTAGAACGAGACCTACCATACTTAAGCTGCGATAGTTACAGGATTTTCATGTTGTCTCACCCATCCTCTCCATAGCTGCTGTCAAGTCTCACGATTTTCTATGGAATGGGCAATACAATAGTAAAATTCAGATATTAAATAATGATAATGTCTGTCATTGATTGAGGTTCCCTATATGCCAGGCACTGTGCCACATGGATTGTCTTTTTTTTTCCGCAACTCCATATAATAAATATTATATTTATCCTTATTTTACAGTAAGGATATTGAGGCATGAAGAGGTTAAATAACATGCACAAGATTAAAAAAGTGTTTGAACTCTGGAACCTACACCCTTAATGCATTCACTAGTTTTACTACCCAGAAATCTAAGGTAGATAGACTTTTTCTTTTCTCACCTCTTTCACTCATGGACAATGAAGTGAAAGTTCAGTGTTCTTTTCTAACACAAGCTTTAGTTATTTCTTGTGTGGTATGTGCTCTTGATTCTAAGGGGACAAAGTATTAGGAAAAAAATAGGAGAGGCAACAAATAACATTTCTTCTTTACATTTCTCCAAAAAGGGAATATTTCGTTCTTAGACCTTGAGTGTGGGGTTAATTAACTATAAAATCAGGTAGCAAACCTAAGTTGTTGTAGTTTATACTTGAGTTGTCATATATTAGAGTACACCTAATGGTGATGTTTAAATGGAATACTGGGCTCAATAACTTCTCCAAGGGGTCTTCCAATTCCATAATTCTATGATTCTAAGAACTGTGTTATTCAGACCTCTTAAAGAGATGCCATCTGATCCACTTTGCAACTTTAGGGAAACTTTTATAAATAAAATGCTAGCTGCAGTATTATCTATGAGTGACTATTAATGAATGTTAAAAAATGTTCCTGTGAGCATGCTGATCGTTCGCCAAAAGCACCTGCTAATAATGTGTGGTACAATTATTACCTACCATTCATTAGAGAACAGTTTCTGAAAGCATGATGCAGTGTTTGCAGTGAAGAGCAAAGACTAAATCTGTTTGGTAACACCCAACTCAATGCCAAGAGTATGTAACTATTTTATCTCTTATCCCCCCGAGAGTAACTTATGCACTCTTGCTGGCATTAATTCTGTCAAACCTGTTGACCTGAATGCACTGAAGCAAGAATTTTCTAAATGAGCCCATTCTGGTCTGAAATTTAACTTCAGCTTCTAGAAGCTCCTAGCATTTCCATAGAAACACCTCTCTTATGAGATAATTGGGCTTAGGGATCTTGAATCTCTCATATTGTAAATAGTAATTTCTCAAGTGTGCCATTGCAGGGTGGGGAGGCGGTGTGCAATAGTATCTTGAGACTTGTCAGATTCCCCCGTATGTTCCAAATGAAGTGTCATGGGCAGTGTCATTGACCTACACCAAGAGTAAGCTAAGACCTCAGTTTCAGGGATTTTCATGGACTATATAGTCATCTGTGTTCAATATATGGAAGGGTATTCCCCCGCTTTTTCATTTCCTGTTACATCTTCAGATTCTTCTGTGAGTACACTTGGATGTGTGGGGTGGGGGTGGGAAAATCTGTGCTGATTAAAGGTTAGAGATTTGGCCTCATTAAATAGAAATGGATAGAAAGGGAGGTAGAAAAAGTAAGAGAAAGTATGCGAGAGGAAGAAAGTTTTGGTAAACGTGGCATGTTCTAAATTAGAGGCCAGGATACAAGAGGTGGAAAAGTGTGGTGCCAGCCTCCCCCCTGCTTGGCTTTAGAATCATTAGATGCCAGTCACATTGTCTATTTCTAGAACAGGATGGAGTAAGCCCAAGGGAAAGGCAGTCAGTTTGGGTTTTCCATCAGCGTAGTAGTTATGTTGATACACATATGAGGAGTCTGTCCCTCAGAGCTCCTTCTCCAGCTGACAACACCCTGGTCTTGCCTGGTCCTGGGTCTTATTATACTCCTTTTCTACTCTTTTCCAGAAATGGTATGAACCCAGACTGTCTCCACTACAATGATGCTTTTAAGGGTTTGGTTTTGTGGTTTGAGATTGCTGTAACAAGTAGCAAAGGCAGGTCAACATCCTCTGAATATCTGGTCCAGGAAGCCTTCTTTTGAGAATGCAATCATGGCTTTGGACTTGCCATTGTGTACATTGGGTGCATTCATAATTTCTAGTTTGAGTTTCACTGTGCCACCAAGTTAGTGCCACTGTCATTAACTTCCATGCCTTTTATTAGCCACAGTGAAGGTCTCACTCATAAATTCCAAGCAGAATGATCAAAACTCTGTTCCTATCTGAATTTCCACAAGGAAGATAGAGCCAGCTGACCATAGCTGAGCCTTGAACTTGAGATCAACTAGAATGGGGTGTATTTTTGGAGGTTACCCAAAGTGGAAAGCCAGTAGTATTTCAAATTCAAGCCAGTTTCCTGAAGGTGGTTCAAGAGTTGGTGCCAAAGAGACCACATGAAAACTCAGAGTTCAAGGTGTGAGAGCCAAGAGTCAGGAATGCAAGAAAATTGGATTGAAGTTAGAGCAATCAAGAACAATTGAGGATGGTCTAGATAGAATGATTTCCAAGAATGCTATTGGTTGTCTGTGGCCAGCAGGAGGAGGTATATGTATATGTTATCGCTGACAATTCCAGACCATTCAGTTCAAGTTAGAGACTGTGCAAGCTATTGAAAGAGATAAGAGGGAGGGCAGGGATAGGTGGAAGAGGTTGGGGGGTACTGGACTTTGATGTCATGAGTGTTCTAATTCTGTTATTCTCCCATTGAATTCTACAGATCTAGATTAAATACTTTGCAATATAAAATAATAATGTCTAATAAATATTTTTGATGTTGTCCCTCCAGCTTGTTATTTTATTACTTTACTCCCAGACAAAAAAGCAGAAAATGTGTATACTTAATTTCATTAATAGAGAAAAATTCTTCATGGATTTAGATTCTGGACAAAAATAGGTGTTTTTAACAGCTGTACCTAAAGGACTGTACCTCAAGATGGTGTTCACCCATTAAAGTCATGCTGTTTTTCGAAAAGTTCCCTAGATGGTCTAAATTTTTTAACCTAAAACATGAAATGTTATTTATCTATTTATCTACTTTTGCATCTTATCTTTTAGTACAAGTTTTCTCAGCAATGAAATATAGTGGGTTTTTAATTTGAGCAGTTTAGTTAACATATGCCTCTTTTTGGAGGAAAAAACAGTAATTCCACTTTTGTTTTGCTCTAAAGATATTTTACTGTATAATTTTTGATATGCTAAGTGACTCAAAATATGCTCTTCTCCTATGCTCATCTTTTCCTTTCATTTCCTTTAAACTCAAGACAGTGCAGCATAAGCTAGCAGAATTAAAAACACACATTTGTGTAACCAGAGCTTTTGTGGACAGCTGTCTCCAGCTGCATGAAACGAAACGTCTGGACTCTGCCACTGCTTCCATGGCGAAATATTGGTATGCATGCTATGGTAATTAAAATGTGGTGTTTGCACAGATTGTTATGGAATTCTTCCAACTTGACACTCAGCCTTGAGGGTCTTAAGGAAGAAGGCTAAGTAAATGAAAACTAGCAATAAGAACCACCTTTTTAAAAAATGCTGAAGGGCCCCATTAAACAATAAATTTATAATGTGCTAAAACTTACTCAAGTTGGTTTTCAGCTTGCCATTGAAACTAAAATATTAAGAGACTAAAATAGGATGACTGATTAGTTCATTCAAATAGTAGTTTAATCTCAAATTATCTGAAGAGTGGCAGTATAGTGAGATCACAAAATTACAGTAATACTTAGAGTCCTGAGATAGAGTCCCAATTCTTTCATTAAGTAACTGCAATTAAATTAAATTATTTCTGGGCCAACATTTTGATATCTGTGAAATGAGTAGATTGGGCAGGATTTTTCTATTTAAGATGTTTTCCATATCTAAGAAAAATTTCTGAAGATTTGACTTCCAATCAAAAGTTGTACATGCTCTATTAAGCAAAAGGAAAAAAAAATGTAGTATAGAATGACTTTCATTTGTATTAAAGATGATTAGCAATGGTATTAAAGATGTGTTAATGAAAAAAGACCCCTATAAGGCTTTTGTGTATTTTAGGATTTAAGAACATAGTTTAAATCAAATTCTGGAAATGGGTTTTGTTTCCTCTTTTAAAAACAAACATTCTCACATCTCATTAGCCCAAAAATAACCTGGAAAAAATGCCTGTCATTATTCATTAACTTGTGTTCAGTCAGAAGTAGAATGGGGAAATATGCAGAATAGTGGTTTATGTAATGATTCCAAAATAATAAAGTTGCCAGGTTGAAAAGTCATGTGGAATTACTAGAAACTTGCACTTTTGTGGGAGACATTTTACATTTACATTTAGAGCAAGTTTTTTGACTAGTGGGAAAAAGAGTAAAAATATTTTAGATATTTTTGGTAAAAGAGATATTTGGATATCTGTTGGCCTTTTTGTTTTTTGAAAACACCAGGTTTATAGACATACTGGTGTTTCATATTGGAGCAGAGGGAGCAAGTAGTTTTAACCCAGCAAATATTTTACTAAAATACTCTCCAAATACAAAAATGTATAGAATTCCAAATATCATTGCCCCCTGAATCTTGTCTGTTAATCATCATATTGTTACTGTATTTCTCAGGAACATCCTGACCTGTCCCTATGGCTTGAGTTAAAAATTAGTTTTTATAGGAAAATGTGTCTATGCTTACCTTTTCTTTATATTTCCCACTGTTGAAAGTAAGTTGAAGAGATTTTGAACTAACTTGTATTTTATGTTAAGATGAATAAAGTTCCTACCAGCCATCTCATGGATTTTAACAATAGTTAAAATTGTTGTGATAAGATCAGAAAAGGGTATTTCTCAAGCACCTCATGTTAATATACATATACTTCAGGAATAATAATTCCCAAATAATCTTTAATAAGTTTCCTATATGATAGTAGGTACTTTAATAGAGGTCTGCCCTCTTAGGTTTTCACTTTTACTTTCAGTTTATTTCTGAAAAAAAATTTTTTTCAGTTACTAAAATTCAGAATTGCAACCTTTAGGTAGGAAGTGACACATTTGAAGAAAAAAATACATATTACACAAGGCAAAAGAAAATAGATGACTGTATAATTATTCAGTTAACTTAGATCACATAGAGAATCTGCATAAATTAGACCAAATTCAAGTTTTTAGTATATTCTTTTCAGGCTTAAGGTAGCCAACACCTAATAAATAGTCTAAGCTTTCTACATTTTGTTTCTAGACTTAACAAAAACCCAGCCAGAAGTATAATTGATGAAGAAAGTGTTTGTTATATGAAAATTCTCTTGAGATTTATTTCACGTGGAATTTATATCAATCTTCTCTGGTTGGCTAATATGCCTAATTTTAATTGTTTGATAAATGTAAGCATTTAAACAATCATAAATAATTTGTTTCCTGATTGTAAAACATCTCATGAAAATTCATTTCAAATGTTCCTTTTCTGCTTTTTATTTTGGTCATCTAGGGCATCTGATTTACAGAACAGTGTAGCTTATGACTGCGTGCAGCTGCATGGAGGCTGGGGATACATGTGGGAGTACCCAATTGCAAAGTGAGTATGCCTGTTGTGTTACACTCTTCTGGGTGGTGTGAAGAGAAAGGAAAATTTCTTTAACTGTCCTTTGTCCATTGAGTACAAAGGGAAAGGAGGTGCAAAATCTTTGTATTTTTCAGCTGACTATGGAGTGTGTTCAAGTAAGTAGAAACAGCTTCATGTTATCAGCTCACCACTAGGATTTTGTCATATTTTTAAAAAGTGAAGATGTACTGCATTATACAATATACTAAATATAAATATAAATATATAACATACTAAAGCTTTATTTGAATCATTATACAGAGGGATTAATATCCCTTTTTTATTGTTGAATAGTATTTTATTATAATTGATTATGGTTAATTATTCAGGTTTTTTCTAGTTTTTTACTGTGACAATGCCACAATAAACGCCTTCATACATTTATTTTAGATACATGTGTGTTTGATTACAACAGGACAAAGTCCCAAAAGTAGTACTGCTAGTTCAAAAGTATGCATATTTTAAATTTTAATGCATTTCCAGATCATTTCCTCCAGTTTGAAGCAACTCGTACTCAAATGAACAAAGTCTAAGGATGACTTCTCCTCCTAAGCTATGAATGTTATTGCCCTTTAAACTTTAAGTGAATCTAATGGATAAAAAATAGGTTACTATTCTTCCTTTAATTTACATTGACTATTAATCATTTTATTTTGTTTTATTTTATTTCATTTTACTGTAGTAAGAGCACTTAACATGAGATCTACCCTCTTCACAAAATTTTAAGTGTTCCATACAGTATTGTTAACTGTAGGCACAGTGCTGTACAGTAGGTCTCTAGAACTTATTCATCTTGCTTAACTGAAACTTTGTGCCCATTGATTAGTAACTCCCCATTTCCCCCTTCCCTTAGCCCCTGGCAGCCACCATTCCTCTTTGAGTCTATGAACTTGACTATTTTCGATACCTAATATAGGTGGGATCATGTAGTATTTGTCTTTCTGTGACTGGCTTTATTTCACTTAGAAGAATGTCCTCAAGGTTCATCTAGGTGGTAACATATTGCAGAATTTCCTTCTGTTTAAGGTTGAATAGTATTCCATTATATGTTATACTACAGTTTCTTTATCCATTCATCTGTCCATGGACATACAGGTTGTTTCCACATCTCGGCTGTTGTGAGTAATACTGCATTGAACATGTGAGCGCTAGCATCACTTGGAGGTCTTGATTTCAATTCTTTCAAATAAATACCTAGAAGTGGGATTTCTGGATCATATGGTAGTTTTATTTAATTTTTTGATGAATTTCCATACTATTTTTCGTAGCAGCTGAGATGCACCACTTTGCATTCCCTCTAACAGTGCGCCAGTATTGCAGTTTCTCCGTATCCTCGACAACACTTGTCTTTAGGCTTTTTTGTTAATAGCCATCCTGACAGGTGTGAGATGATATTTCATTGTAGTTTTGATTTGCATTTCCCTGGTGATTAGTGACATTGAGCATTTTTTCATATACCTTTTGGTCGTTTGTATGTCGTCTTTCAAATTATCACTTTTTAAAAACTAAAAAAAAAAAAAAATAGACATTATAGAAAAATTAACCTGCATATAAAAAGGATCTAAGTTGTCATGTCTTAAAATTTTTATTGTCTGTTTTGCTCTAAAAATAAATCAAAAGTATTATTTTTTTCTAAGTAGAATTTGTACTTCCTTCAACTTTAAAATAAATATAGCCTTTTTATTGTATTATATATGAATATTCTTGTTATCATTTCGAAGCAGTACCAGTTTGTCAGTAGGCAGCATCCTCTTCCATATTTCTTCCTCCATCTCCATAATTTCTTCTTTCCCTCTTCCTATAGTCTTTTGCCTCAGTAATCTCTCCATGGCATTTCTCCTCCTCATAGCAGAAGATATATTTTTCCTCTTACTTGGAAATATTTTCAGTTTATAAAATTTTCTCAGGGAAGTTTTTGCTATATAGAGAGAAGTCCAATTTAGTTTTGAATCTGAGAATGAGAATGCTATGAGCTTCCAAAAACTTCTTACAATTTTAATCTAAATACAGAGTATCCAAAAGAGAAAAATTATCAAACTAGTATTGAAACTTACTTTCAGATTTATCATTTTGGCAAGCATAATTGAAAACATTTGATTTGCTTATAGTCCTTAATGAGGAAAATAAACATTTATTCAAGTTACATTAAAAACAGAAGCTCCAGAAGCTGCAGCATAGAGCTTCTGTTAGGTATAATTTACTAATTTTCTGTAGCCACTGGGAAGCTCAGAAAGCTTTAATCACAGGGTGTATATAATTTATAACCTTTTATAAAAACTCAGCAACAAGTAGGGTTTTTCCTTCCTTCAGAATGTAGGCATGAAGTAGCTAAATGATTTCCTTTTCTTTATCAGTCCTTGGACTTGGATTTTGGTATATCCTTCCAGAACTACTTCAAACAGGCCTTAATCAAAAGCAGATTTTTTTTTTTTTATCTTTGTATAGTCATGAAATCAAAGTAAACACTGAGTTATGCCAGCACAAATTAAATCATCTCTGGAATTTTTCCTGTGTGTTTTCATGTTTTATTCATAATATTAATCCACCTTATTGACAATATTCAAAATGCTAAGAAAGTAAAATAATAATGGGTGTTTATATTTTTCTACTTAACTGTGCTATTATAACTGCTGCAGGGTATGTAGACATGTCATGGCTCAGTGCTTGTCTAGTTTGGTTCGGTTCCTAAGAAAGGCATGTTAGCTGAAGAGGAGTCAACCATCTACATGGTCCAAGATTAGAGCGTAGCATAAGTCTTGGTCTCTGTTTTCTCGGAGGCAATTCCATCAGGTCAATAGCAAGCAAAAATTGTAACTTGATGGCTTATTTGAAATCCCTAGTTTCAGTTTGAGAGACTTGACATTTCCTTTCAGGAATAATAATGCCCTTGGCCAGCTTGTTGGTTTGAAGACTGTATGAATTTTTAAACTAGACTGCTATTTCTCTCCCCAAAGACATAGGGAAGGAACTTTTCATAAGATAACGAGAGAAAGTAGTAGGATAATATCAAAAAAGCTAATTAGATACATTAGGCAGTATGTGGATGAAGTGTACAGACTTTGATGAGATAGAAAAAAAATCATTCTAATTGTGTTTTTATATCCTAAGATTAAGCTATGTGTGTGTTGCTGAGTCTTGGTTTCACAGATCAAAGAGGTGCTTTTTGCTTTTTGGTTTTGTTTTATTTATTTGTTTTCTGTTTGTTTAAAAATAACCAGTCTTAAGCATGTGAGTTTACTTCAGTCTTACTCATTAGGCTTGGGCCTATGACAAGTGAGGCTTAAGTTTTGCCATTTCAAGACCTGTCTGCAGTGTTAGGAAGAGCAGCCTGAGATAGCTTCATCACTGTGGGGTTAAACATTTCTTCTGCTGCCATTCTCTGTTAATTTTAGTTGATGACTGAATTTAATTAGTAACCTATAAAAGGGCTACTGATCTCTGTCCATTACCTACTCCATTGGAACTTCTTTAATGTGAAAAAAAATATGCCCAACCTGATCCAAAAATGTCTAAAAGCATTGAGATTGCTGAAGTAGGCTGAAATGCCAGGTAAGTCCTCTAAATGAAAGTGCTAGATTTTGTGGGCAACAATGGAATCTGTTCAAAAGAAAAAATATATTTGAAAACACATATGTCTCTAGATTTCAAGTTTCATGAGAAAGCAGCTATTGAGACTCTAAAATTCCTTTGTAATACAAGAAGTCAAATCAATAAATATTTACTGAGCGCTCACTGTTTGTAAGGTTCCGTGGTGAACGTGGACAAGGAAAAGTTCAGAATTGGTCATGTTCCTAGAGAGCTTGCACATTTAATTTGTCTCAAATTAAATTTAAAAAAATTTAATGCTTGAAAAAAATGCCTTTGAATTTGTCTACTAGAAAAGTCCAAAGCTCAGTAACTAATCTTACATTTCTGGGCCAATGAAAATGTTGAGATGTAATAAAAAAGATACTTGCCAAAGTGGCAGGATACCTACCTTTTCATTCCAGGCTGCCAATGATCTGTTATGTGACCATTAAATAGCAACCATTAATTAGTATATGTATTAACTTTTCAGCATCTCAGTTCCTTTACCTGCAAAACAATAATAATATTTATCCTCCCTAATTCCAGAGCTGAGAGGATAAAATGACATGAGAAAAGGTAAAACCAACTATATAGTGTTATGGTCGCTGTCATCATTACCAAAAGTGAATTCCTTCTTGTTTTTTTATGGCAGTATACTCAGCCACTCAGTATTTCAACCTCATACATTACTGGAGTGACTGTTAATCATTTCCAAAAAATAAGTTACTTGTTAACTTTGTGAAGTAATATTTTCTGAAGCATCAGTTTATACTGCCGATAGCAGCAGTAGTGATGGGAATCTAAAGGATGTTAGAAAATGTGTACTTTCTTTTCTCTTTTGCTTTTTATAAAACCAGTAGATTTCAGCTTTGGGGGGGAAACATTAAAGGTAACAAGATATTAAGACATTCCATCCATTTCTAAATTTACAATTGCCCTTTTTGGAATGTTATTATATGTGCTGAATTTTACAAAATTAAATCAAAAGAAACATACTTAGAAATGTTATTTTGAATTTGTAATCTCTTCAAGCAGGCTAAAACAAAACTATACAAATAATCAATATCTTAATAGCATATTATAATTATACCAATCTAGGGTGGATGCCATACAGACAAAAAAGTAATTTACAAAGAACTTTTATTGTTTGGATTTCATTAAGTGAACACTTTAAAGCAATTAATAGTTACCTGGTAAGACAAAATTTATAATTTCTAATATCTTTTGTTTATTCATTCAATCATCTTCTTATTTATCCAGAGCTTATGTGGATGCCCGAGTTCAGCCAATCTATGGTGGTACCAATGAAATAATGAAGGAGCTAATTGCAAGAGAGATCGTCAGTGACAAGTAGACATCTGCCCACATCCTGGAATCCTATTACAACTAATCTGGTTTTAAATCTACTCAAGATAAAATACAACCTGGAAAGGGAGGGAACACTAAACATGTTTTTATATGTTCTTTCTACAGAGAAAGAAATCAAATACAAATACAAGATTAACACAGTGGGAGGAGAAATCTTTGAATCCAAATACCCTAAAGTTTTCTATTATAAAGGTTGGTAGGATCCTAAACCTTTCCAATTAAAAGGTTTAACTTTTAATTTTTTATATAGCTAAAAGGCAAAGATTTTCTGATTCTAGAAGCCTTAATGTTTCATTTATCCTTAAAATTCTAAGAGCGTAGTCACTTAGATCTTTAAAATTGAGGCAGAAATAATTTTGTTATTATACTATAAAAATGGGATTAATAATATTTACAGCACATTGACTTTAAAAAGGAAAAATAAATATAATTTACAATGCAAAATATGTTTAGCTATCTCTTAGTCCAAATTCCCCCAAACAGTGGTTTCTACCACCCTATCCTAAACCTCTGTTTTTAAGTAATGAAACACTTTCTTCAAGCCAAAGCTTATGCCGAGTTCTTGTGAAATCCTGTTGTGTGAAGAGCTGCTCTGGTTGAAGGAGGAAGCCTTCCTACCTTATAGCCTTAGAATCACTAGACTCAGCGAAGCAAATCCCCGCTAGAGAATGCCACTGGTTGCCGCAACCACTGACCCCTGGGCTTTCAACAGATTTCCATCCCAGTTTAATTTCTAGGAGAACACAGAATAATCCATCATCCTTTAGTTTCAAGATATTGGTGTATTTATAGGTATCAAAACAGTGACTTTTATTTTGGAGCAGTGTAATTTTTTAATTAATTTAACAGATTTACACTTTGTGTCATCTATAAGCCAGGCTGTTAAAAATATGATGAGAAATATGATTTAAAAAATTGGCAAGATCCCTGCTAATAAGTGAATAAATAAGTTGTAATAAATAAGGTAAGAAGCAAGTAAATAAACAAAATAATTTCAAATAATGATAAAGGCAGTAAAGGAAATAAAGTAAGCATTTAAAGTAGGAAAGTGAGGAAATGACGTTCGGTTTGAGACTATTATCAAAAAATAAGCCATTGATTTGGAAACTGCTAGCATCATTTTAGTACTTGTTTTTCTTTGCATATATTGCTGAGACAGTGAATAAAGTAGTTTTTAAGTGGAAATAAATAGGTGTATTCTTGTTTAACTTAAAGAACCTAAACATTTTATTTGGTGTTGTGGGTATTAAGCATTGTTTTGGGGTTTTTTTTTGCGGTACGCGGGCCTCTCACTGTTGTGGCCTCTCCCGTTGCGGAGCACAGGCTCTGGACGCGCAGGCTCAGGGGCCATGGCTCACGGGCCCAGCCGCTCCGCGGCACGTGGAATCTTCCCAGACCGGGGCACGAACCCATGTCCCCTGCATCAGCAGGCAGACTCTCAACCACTGCGCCACCAGGGAAGCCCCTAAGCATTGTTTTTTAATGCAGTCTTTACAACTGGGTAGAGCAGAGAGTAGAGAAAATACTTTGATACCATTCTATCCTAGTCTTATATACCTTCAATTTGCTCTTGAGTTGAAGTTTGTATGATTGCCAACTTGAGTCCTTGCTCAGTAAATACCACGCAAAATTGGTTAAAATAAATTCTTATTAGATATTACTGTATTTGCCACTTTCACCTCACTCCTACTACCAGGAAACAATAGAGAATTAGACCAACCGCTCCAGCCCCAGCCCCAGCCCCTTTCCCAGGCTTACAGGAAACTAGATTTTAGGAATTAAACATCTGTAGGATAAACAGTAAAGTAACATAGTAGGAAATGCCTGCTACGTAGAGGTGGACAAACCTAGGTTTGAATGATGACTCTACCATTTAGCAGCCATTGGACCTTGGGCAAATTATTTAACTTCTCAGGATTCTTTCAGGTGCAAATGACAAAGAAACCCAATTCAGACCATCCTAGGCAAAAACTTTGAGTGTGCTAGCCAAAATGAATTGTAGAGCAGCTCATACAATCTAAAGAACTCATGTCTCAAGGGCCTCATTGAGGTTCAGGACTGTCAGCACTTACACTATAACTGTTTATTTCTACTTTTCTTTGCAAATTGGCCTAATGCACACTGCAGAGAAATTTCATCATAGGGCCTGTAAAAATGACCTTGGGCTGCTCCAGACCTACATCCTTCAGCACAATATCATTATAAGGTGGGGAAAGGTGCACTATAATTGACAGTCTCATCAGGAGCACACAGACTGGGGGAAGCAGTTCCTGAAGCAGAGAGTGGTATTATCAAAAGAAAGAGAACAGAAAGTCTGCTGGGCAGCCCTTAATCACACTCACACACACGCACAGTTATTACGGTCCACTAGAGCTAGGAATAGGTTCTTGTAATTTTTCTATATCAGAAAGTGAAAAGATTTCTAAGGTAGGATATTTTCTTGGAATGATCCCTGAGATCTGTTTTCTATCTCTTCTAAGCTAGTTGTTTATCTTGCAAATTCAGTCTTCTTTTGCACCCCCAAAAGAAGCAAGTGTTGTAGCATGAGCTTACAGCAAAAAGCAAAACAGGGAACTCAGAATGTGTTCCTTAACCTTCTATTTAGTTTTCATTTCTTAAATAGCTTATCTTCGTGTTTTGCTTGTATGGCTTTGATAGTTGTCCCCTAGGGAAGGAATTTATCATCTGTATCTCATGCAGTGCTAAGTGCTCAAGAAATGATAAATAATAATAATGCTCAAAGGAACAGACTGGACCAACACAGCAAGAAAGCCACACTGTGTAAATAATTAATGAGAATCAAAAACCTGAGTAATTTTGGATTTTGGCTGAGATTTTTAGAATCATAATTATTGCCTTAAAATTATTTTTGCCCTTTATTTCTTTGATGTTGTCATTGAAAATGACAATATATAGAAGAAGCTGTTTTGATTTGCTGTTTTAAAAATCTAACTGCAAATCTTTACTAATCTAGTAACTTTAGTAGTTTATTGCTCAAGGTATAAGATTTCTAGGAGACTGGCTTTTTTCATATGTCAGTATTATTTTTGGCCCACACAGCATTTATTTATTTGGAGTCATTGGAAAGATTTGACATTGAGATGGAAGCCAACTGTAGGCCTATCATGTCTACTGCTTTATAATAAATGTTGAAAGGGAGTTTTACGCTATTTTTGAAATCTCATTATCATGAGAAACTTTGTTTTTTTTTTTTTAGATGTTGGGGCTAGGAGTTTATTAATTAATTTATTTATTTTTGCTGTGCTTGGTCTTCATTTCTGTGCGAGGGCTTTCTCTAGTTGTGGCAAGCGGGAGCCACTCTTCATCACAGTGCACGGGCCTCTCACTATCGCGGCCTCTCTTGTGGTGGAGCACAGGCCCCAGACGCGCAGGCTCAGTGGTTGTGGCTCACAGGCCTAGTTGCTCCACGGCATGTGGGATCCTCCCAGACCAGGGCTCGAACCCGTGTCCCCTGCATTAGCAGGCAGATTCTCAACCACTGCGCCACCAGGGAAGCCCCATGAGAAACTTTTTTAAAAATTACAGAAAAATTCAAACACACTCAAAAGTAATGAAGATAGTGTAATGAGCCTCTAGCTTCAACATTTGCCAGTGATCTCCCTCACGTTTTTTTCTCAATAATTTTTTTTTTTTTTTTTTTTGTGGTACGCAGGCCTCTCACTGTTGTGGCCTCTCCCGTTGCAGAGCACAGGCTCCGGACGCACAGGCTCTGTGGCCATGGCTCACGGGCCCAGCTGCTCCACGGCTTGTGGGATCTTCCCGGACCGGGGCATGAACCCGTGTCCCCTGCGTGGGCAGGCGGACTCTCAACCACTGCGCCACCAGGGAAGCCCCTTTTCTCAATAATTTTGAAGCAAATCCCAAACATGATCCTATTTCATATATATATTTCAGAATATGTATCTAACTGATATATCTAAATGATGAAGTTTTTTTTTGTAACCATAAGGCCATTATCATAATTTTAAAACTTAAATTTAAAATATAGTTCCAAATTAACAGTAAAGTTTTCTTAGTTGCATCAAGAATGCCTTTTGTAGTTGGTTTGTTCAAATCAGGATCTAAGCAAGGTCCACAAATTGTATTTTTTGGTATTGTCTTTTATATCTTTTATAAGTCTTCCCTTCTCTCTTTTTCCTTCTCCCTTTCTTTTAAATTTTATTTTTTTAATGAACATACAGCAAATTTGCTTGTTTTGGGTATATATACATATGATAAAATTGCCTTTTTTAGTACTCTGAATTTTAGCACATATATAGATTAGCACAACCACCACAATCAGGATACAGAACAGTTTCATTAACCCCCAAAACTACCTCATGCCCTTTATAGTCACATTAGTTCTGCTTCTCTAACCACTGGCAGCTACTGATATGTTGTCTGTTATTATATTTTTATCATTTTGGAACTCACATAAATGGAATCATATAGTATGTAACCTTTTAAGAACAGCTTTCTCTTAGCAAAATGCATTTAAGATTCATTCATGTTGTGTGAATTAATAGCTCATTCCTTTTTCAGTGCTAAATAGAGTCCAGTGTATGGGTGTACCACAGTTTATTCATTCACCTGCTTAAGGACATTTTGATTGCTGAGATTAAATACCCAGGCAAGGAATTTTGCAGTCATAAAGGTAAATGTATGTTTAACTTCATAAGAAACAGTCAAGCTGTCTTTCCAGAATTCCTGTGCCATTTTGCCTTCCCACCAGCAATATGAGTTCCAACTGTTCTGCATCTTCTCTAGCACTTGTATTTTTTTATTTTAGCCATTCTAATGGATATGTAGTGGTACCTCATTGCAGTTTTAATTTGCATTTCCCTAATGTCTAATGATATTGAACAGCTTCTCATGTGATTATTTGCCCTTCACATATCGTCTTTGGTGAATTATCTGTTCAGATCTTTTGCCTATTTTTAGGTGGGTTGCTTGTTTTCTTAATATTGAGTTTTGAGAGTTCTTTATATATTTCAAACTGTCGAGCACAAGGCGTATTCAGGCTGACAGATTCAGCCAGTAAAGAAACAATGAGCCCTTTATAAACTCAGTTTTTTGCTTACATAAGGAGTGCAAAGATGAGTAGCCAAAGGTGCCAGCCCTCTGTGGCCTTTGCACAGGATGACACAAACAAAAGAGGCCAGATGACTGCAACCAGAATGATGGGATACTCCTGCTGAGGATTCCATTCTATGATACTGCGAATCAGTTTTATAGCTGCAGATTTGCCTTAAGGATGGTGAGGCAGAAAGCCTCATACCCCACCAGAACCTGAAAACAATGGGAAACTGACTAATGACAGCCCCCTGGGTAGATAGGGAAGCTAGTGAGAAATAGCATTGTAGCAGCACCTCGTGGGTCTCCCATGCTCTCCTGTTCCAGGAGGGTCACCAGGCATTCTGTCATTCTGTCAAGATTCAACCGCTGTCCAAGCCTTGCCTATGTGGCCTGTGTGGAAATATGCAAGGTCGTCAGGCTCTGGCTGTTCCCCTAGAGATACAAGTCCTTTCTCAGATATGTGATTTGTAAATATTTTCTCCCTATCTGTAGCTAGTTCCTTCATTCTTGTAACAGTGGGTTTCATAGAGCAAAAGTTTTTAATTTTGATGAATTTTGATTTATCAATTTTTTCTTTTATGGAGTACATTTTTGGTATATCTAGGAACTCTTGGCTCAAACTCAAATCATAAAGTTTTTCTCCTGTTTTCTTTTAGGAATCTTATATTTTGTGTTGTTCACTTAGCTCTGTGTTCCATTTAGTAATTTGTTTAGGGGTGAGATTTATGTCAAGGTGCATTTTTTTCTATTTTGCATATAGATGTATAGATGTCTAATTCTTCTTATAGTATTTGTTGAAAAGAGTATCTTTTTGCATTGAATTGCCTTTGTACTTTTGTCAAAAATCAATTGACCATATTGTGTGGATCTACTTCTGGACTCATTTCTGTTTCATTGTGTATCTTCCTCTTTATCTTAGTGACAGTAGCTTTATAGAAAGTTTTAAAATCAGATAATGGGATTCCTCTAACTTTATTCTTTTTCAAAATTGTTTTGGCCATTCTGATTTCTTTAGCTTTCCATGCAAGTTTTAAAATCAACTTATCTATATCTACAAAAAGAAAAAAAAATCCTGCTGGGTTTTAATTGGAATTGCAGTAAATCTATAAATTTGGAGAGAATTGCTATTTTTGCTATGCCGAGTCTTCCAATCCTGGAATGGGAATGTCTGTTTATTTAGATCTTTGGTTTATTTCTTCAGTATTTTGTAGTCTTCAACATAGAGATCCTATATGTGTTTTGTTATATTTATAATTAAGTGTTTCATTTGGGGGGGGGCAGCTACTGCAAATTGTATTAATGCTTAATTCTGGTTTACAATTGTTTATTGTCAATATAATTTACTGTTCTTTGTTGACCTCCTTGAGTCCTATTGCCTACTAAACTCACTTATAAATTCTAGGAGTTTTTTTGTAGATTCCTTGGGATTTTCTACATAGACAATAATGTCATCCATGAATACGGACAGTTTTATTTCTTTTTAACCTGTATACCCTTCATTTCTTTTTTCCTTCTTTCCTTCCTTCCTTTCTTCCTTCCTCCCTTCCTTGTTTACTTCCTTCCTCCCTCCCTCCTTCTCTCTCTTCCTTCCTTTCTTTCTTCCTTCCTTTCTTTCTTTCTTCCTTCTTTCTTTCTTTCCCTTCCTTCCTTTCTTCCTTCCTTCCTTCCTTCCTTCCTTCCTTTCTTTCTTTCTTTCTTTCCCTTCCTTCCTTCCTTCCTTCCTCCCTTTCTTCCTTTCTTTCTTTCTATCTTTCTCTTTCTTTCTTTCTTTCTTTCTTTCTTCCTTCCTTCCTTCCTTCCTTCCTTCCTCTCTTTCTCTCTTTCTTTTTTTCTTTCTCTTTTATTGTACTTACTAGGACTTCCACTACAGTGTTGCATAGGAATGATAAGAATGGACATGCTTGTTTGTTTCTGATCTTAGAAGGAAAATATTCAGGCTTTCACATTAAAAATGATTTCTTTAAAGTAGATTTTTAGTAGAAGATTAGATTAGATTGAAGAGATTCCATTCTGTTCCTAATTTGATGAGAGTTTTTATCATTAATTGATATTGAATTCTGTCAAATATTTTCTACATCAATCAATATGATCATGTGGGTTTTTTCTTTGGATTATTAATTTAGTGAATTACATTGATTGCATTTTGAATATTGATCCAACCTTGCATTCCTGGGATAAACCCCACTTGGTCATCATGTGTCCTAATTTTTACATATTACTTGGTTCCATTTGATATAGTTTATTGGGAATTTTTGCATCTATCTTCATAAGAGATATTTGCCTGTAATTTTCTTTTCTTGCACTGTCTCTGCCTGGTTTTGTTATCCTGGTAATGCTGACCTCATAATATGAGTTGGGGATTATTACTTTCTTTTTCCTCCATGCCATTGATTTGTTGGAAAAAACCTGGTTATTTATTTTATAGAATGTCCACCATTATTGATCTGACTGATTTCTCATGGTGATTTCTAATTTAATCCTCTATTCCCTATGTTACCTGTAAACTGATAGTTAATGCTAGAGGCTTGATTACACTCAGGCTCAATATTTTTTGCCCTGAAAACTTAATATGCAGTGCTGTGAATATTCTATTGCATCACACCATGAGACATAATATCTAGTTGTCTCACTTTTAGACACACTGAGATTGATCAGTAGATTCAGACAGTATTAGTCTTATATCTTTGTAAAATTCCCTATCAACATTTTACCTAATGGTTTTAACATCCATTGATAGTTATTTACAAGATCTATTATTTAATTAGGAGTTGTAAAGGATGACTTTCTAATTTTCTAACTCCTTTTTGCATTTATCAACTTTCATGAAAAAGAACAATCATCAACTTTTTGAATAACTGGGTACTCTGGGAATCAGAAGAAGACACAGAAGTGCAAGAGGTTTGTTGAGAGGTAACATCTATCAAAGATGGACAAGGAAGGAAGTCATATTGGGCAGAGATAAATAAAGGAGTCTTAGGCCATGAAGCAGATGTGACAAAATCTTGTCCAATCCAAAGAGGAGATCTGGAGTAAAGGCTGCCCATTAGAGGAGTCCCACATTTGGCAGAAATGGTTAGTCCCTGGTTCTGCGCTGCTCAGTCATTGTCCAAGGACTGCCTGGGGAGGGGATGGCCTTGGCTCAAAAGCTAATGTGAATCCTAAAGGTACTAACAGCTGGAGGCAAGTTGTTTCCTGAAGGGAGATCTGGGTGTTGCACCTACATGGCTGCCACATGCTGACATAGAATTTATAAATAAAAGGCAGACTAAATTCTTGATTTTTTTTCCTTTTATCAATTTTTAGAGTAATGCATAGGTGCCCTAAGAACTTCTGATGGTAGTAATTTTTTAGTATAAATAAGAACTCATGGATTTTGGAGATGTTGATACATTTTAATTATTACAGTCATTATTCTTTTGGGTACATAGATAGTTTCATCTTAGGCCAATAAGAATCTCTTCAAGTTTTTATATTTTTTTCCTTTTTATTATGGAAAATGTCAAACATACACAAAAGTACAGAGAATTGTATAATGAACCGCAACGTATACATCACCGAGCTTTGACGATAATCAATTCATGACTAATCTTTAGTCATCTATATCCCTATATACCCTCTACTCTCATGGATTATTGTAAAACAAATTCCAGACGTCATGTAATCCTGAATCATTTCAACATGATGCCTTTTTTTTATGATAGTGTCCTTGGTCTGTGGCACAACAAAAATTTCCATACCCATTGTATACAATTTCTGCCCTAGAGTTGAAATCAGCCATTTTCTCAAAGATCCCTAGTTTATTTTAGTTGGATTTTTCTAGTTTTAAGCTATTACCAAATTTATTTGTTTATTTTACATTCTGTTTCATGAAATTCCTCTTGAAATTATTTTGATTACTAAAAACTGTATTTCTTATTCAGTCTTTTTCTTAAATTTAAACTCACCAGAAGTTTATATTACTATATCCCAAGAGAAGTTATGTTCCATTTTACAGTAGAAAAGTATATAGATAGAATGTTTTCTGGTGTAAGAAACAGAAAAGCTAAATCAAATTTGGCTTTAAAAATTGATGAAAGGGCTCACAAAACTAGAAAGCTCAGAGATGGGGCAGACTCAAAGCTGGTTGACTGCACAGCTTAGCTTTTCACTAAAGACCCACTTTACCAGTTTATTTTCATCTTTGTGTTCTGTCATTTAGAGTGTAGGGCTAATTTTAAAACTGGGTTCTCTGATGGTGACGGGATGGACTTTCTTATTCATATCTAGAGTGACAGAATGCACTCCTACCCAGTATTTTGGGCATAAGAGCTGAAATTCACTCTCATGGGGTTCGTTAGTTAGTCCCATGCCCATCTCTGAACGAATGATTGTGCGAAAGGAAATGGAATGCCTTAATTGGCTTAAGGCAACTGGGGTCCACTTTGGGACATGGAGATAGGATTAGATTCACTCAAAGCACATGAGCTGGGTGGAGAGCTGCATAACAGCATGAAAAACAGGAAAAATGTTAGGAAAGGGAAATTGTGGAATAGAAACTAAATTAGGCAACTAACAAATACCTACTATAACAACTACAAACTAGACCTGGTTGTTAGGATTGGTGCCTGAAGACTGTCACATCTTTTGACATGACTTTTGTAGTAGAGTTTTAATATTAGTCCATGCACAGATCTCCTTTCTGGGCACATGAGAAGTTTATATTTCCTTGTTCCCTTGTAATTGTGTGACTAGTCCTTGCCAATGGATTGTGGGTGGAAGTGTTGTACCCTGTGGCAGGAATTGTAGAGGTGTTATGGGGGTAACATATGATCAAAGTATAGAATGTAGATTCAATTTATGGAAGACAAGCACTCTGGAAAGTTACCTGGACCTGCAACAGACTTTGTGTGAGAAAGAAAGTTTTTTTTGTGTTAATTCACTGTAATTTGGGGGATTGTTTGTTACTGCATCATAACTTGACCCATCATGACTGATAAAACTTCCATACGTTCTTTACATGGTAAGTAATTGAGGAAATAGAACCGGTGTTACAATACATATGTAACACCTTCAGCGACCTCAAGAAATTGCCCTGATATGCATACTTCATATGAAATGAATCAGAATATTGGGACAGTTTTTCAATTGTAGTGAGTTCTGACCAGTATTTCTGGATATGCTTGTTTAGGGTAAAGACCTATAGGAGTAGTGTCTGAAAACAACACTTTTATCATTTTACTTCCTTAATGCAAAACTCTTCAATGCTTCCACTATTACCTACAGAATAAACTTTACATTCCTTACTTAAATTTCCATATTTTGGTCCTAATCTACCTTTGCAGACTGTGCACCATTATTCTTTTTAATTTCATCAGTATGTTCAGCAATCGTAACACCCATGGGCACAGCCATAGAGCCTGAAAAGGGGAATGTAGTTCAAGAATCTCTTTTATGGGTCTTTTTGTTTGACGCCCTACCCCAATACTTGGCTCCCCACCCCAACCAGTGTGCTACATTTAGCTGACTCTGATTTTAGACATTTTGCTGTGGAAACTGAAGACCATTGCCTAACATCTATTTTCCCCTCCTCAATAATAATAATTCCTATATAGCAGAGGTGACAAGGTGTTCAAGTTTAGCTGTATTTCCTAGTCTCCCTTGCAACTAGATGTATACACATAATCAAGTTGTAGACTTGTTGAGAGGGACATCAGGAGAGGTACCTTAAAGGCCCTGTTTGCCTAGTATCCCTTTCTTGCCTGCTACTTGGGAAGTGGATATGATGGCTGGAGTTCCAGTAGCCCTGTGGCAACATGAAGTCACTTTGAGAATGGAAGCCAGGGCTGAGAATGGCAGAAGAGAATAATAGGAAGGAGCCTGCATTCCTGGTTACCTTGTGGACCTGATATATCAACTCTGGCCTGTCTCTCAGTTTTTTTTTTTTTAAACCACATTTCATTAACTCTGAAGATGCACCATTATCTATATATTATTAAGAAAAAAAAACCCCACTGCCAATCAAACTGATACAATGCTTTCTTATTGCATCCACACTGAGGTCACTCTGATTTCAGAAATGTTAAACTGTGAAAAAATGTGTCTTAGAATCAATAAAATATGTTATAGCGGAGAGTATTAACCCCTGTGTCTTTAAGCCATCATTATTTGGGGCTTTCAAATGCATTTCACACAGACTATGTGCATCGTAACTGATGCAGACTAGTTTTTAACTTTTCTGCCTGTCTTCATTTTGGACTTAAAACTCCTTGAGATTTCTGAGTCACAGCCTTCATCAAGGAGCCCTTGTTTTAAACATCAACTTCATTGAAGTATAATTCTTATACAATAACATGTAGCTGTTTTAAGTGTACGTTTTGATGAGTTTTGGCAAATGCACGTACCCATTTGACTTCCACCATGATCAAGATAGAGAGTATTTCCATTACCCCATATACCCTTCCCCCTTAATTCCCCGTACTCCAAGCCTAAGCAACTGCTGATCTCCTTTCTGTCATTATGCATTAAATTTGTCTTTTGTAGAGTTTTATATAAATGGAATCACAAAATATTTCTTTTGTGTCTGGCTTCTTTCACCCAGCATACTGTTTGAGGCTCAACTATGTTGTCCTATGTACCAACAGTTTGTTTCTTTTTATTGCTGAGTAGCATTCCATTATATGGATGTACCACAATTGGTTTTTCACCATTTAATGGATCTTGGGTTGTTTCCAGTTTGGGGCTATTGTGAATAAAGGTGCTATGCATATTTGTATACACAGGGAGTCATCTTTTGGTCCCTCTAAAGTCATGGGCCTGTTCTGACTACTCTTGTATCCTGCCCTTGTTCTAAGAATCCTATAGCTCTTGCTGTGTATCCCTACCTTTTGTCTGCTTGTCTGTTGATCCTGGCTAGTTAAAGCTAAATCTTTTCTGAATAGGAATTATCACCTTTAGCCCTGCTACTTTACCTATTCCACTTTTTAAACATGATTATAAAAAGAAAGAATTAAATATACTAGAATATGACAGGGGAGAACAGTTGCCCTGGGTATGGAAATATAGAGGAATAATAGTTCAGGCTTCCAAACTAGCTTTCTATTCTATGAGAGGTAGTGGGGAAAGAACTCTGGCTTTGGAGCCAGACAGGTCTGTTTTTCAAATCCCAAATTTGGCCATTTTTTAGTGTGAGAATCGATATATATTACTGTATCTAACCTCATTGAGTATTTTTTTTTCCCACCTGGAAAATGAATATAACACTTTGCAGAATGTGAGAATTAAATGCATATATTCATTTAACAAATATGTGTTGAAAACCTACATCTGCCAGGTTCTGTCCTGGGCTCTGGGGATACAGCAGTAAGCAAAACAGCAAAAGTGCCTGACCTCATGGAGCTTACATTCTACTTAGAAAGGCAAGACAACAAAAACAAAAGAATGAAAATCTGTGTTACATTAGATGGTCATAAATCCCATAGAGAAAAACAGAGCAGAGAAGGGGGATAGAAAAGGCTGTAATTGTAACCTCTTCTTGGCTGTGAGCTGCTTAAGACTAGGTATGATCTTTCTTCTGTATCACTAGCATTTATCATAATGTCAGCTGTATATTAAGTGCTGCACACGTTTCCTGAGTGAAAGGAGTGACTGAATAAAAACCAGTGTTGAGGACAGAGATTATCTCATGAAATCACTATAATACTGCTTACCTGGACACTTTTAAATGCTTCCAGATAGGTAATAATTCTGTCAGCAAGAATGGTGCCCTTCCCTTCTCCTTGTTCTTGCTGGTTCTGGAAGTCTCCTAGCCAGTGTTATATTTTTTCTTGGAAATCAGAATGCTTTGAATGTACCTTCTGAATAACAATATATCCTTGATGTTTAAAAATTAACTACATGCATTTTTCAGACTTTTGCTGAATGACTAATATAGAAAACAATTTGACAAAGTTCAGTATGTCAATTTTTCTATTAAGGAGCTTTGGTATTCTACAGTCTCTGGAAAACTGGCATGCATCTGCTATAAATATTAAAGTCATGCTTTAGAATAATATTCACTGTCAAGGGACAATGTCCTTAATATGTGGTTAAATGGGGTAAAAAAATAGAGTATGCAGTGTCATCTCTTACACCTCTACTCAAACTCAAAGATACTATCTTCTGAACTATTGATGCCTTCCTTCTTTCACTGCCTAAAGTCCTTTAAATTACCCAGACCAAATACAAAATCTTTCTGTGAACTATCATAACACTTGCTTGACTTCTCAGATTGTTCATTAAAAAAAATATTTTAATGCCTTATTCATTTTTGTATTTCTGACTGCAGGGATACGACAGCCCTTCCTTTGAATATCCAATAAATATTTCTTGATTTAATTATTTTCACAACACATCATTCACTTACAATTTTTATTCCAATGATGGTAAATCGATTTCTGAAACACTTCCCTTACCCCATATGAAGGTGCGATTATTGTTTTGAGCGATTCTTAAAAAGTATTATCTCCTATAAATGCAGCTTGTCATAAAAATCATTGCAGTTATGTCACAGTCTACTAAAAAGACCAAAAACAAGCCGGTTATTTTCCAATTCCAGTAATTTGCGTCATGTCTTATGTTTTGCTAAAACTCCAGTTCCTTGTTTTCCACGCCCCCCCCCCCGATCTTATCCTATTAATAAGGTAGAAATAAGGGCATTTGTCTTTGTGGACCTAAAATTTTAGTGCGCTTCATTCTCTAAATGATTCCATGTGTAAATTAGTTGCTTAGGAAAGCCTGTAATCCGTCTACAGCCTAAGGAGCTATATTTAGTGCTCAGTTATTTAAACACACACACACAAATTGCGTGGCTGGGTAAATGCCTAGGTGTAGTTTCGTGGTGAGCGGAGTGCTGGGCCAGGTGCAAAACTCCCAGCGATGTTTTTCTGTGTCCCTGGCCAACTATCTCCGCGTAAAACTCCAGCAATTTATTTGACTGCGCTACTGCAGAACGGAGTTAACTCCAACGCCACTCAAAGCAGCTTTATACAGATTTTTTAAATGTTTGAGCTGACCCTTACTGATTTTTTTTTTTTTTTTTTACTATAAAACGACTCAGCTAGATCCAAGGCAGATTGGCCATCCTCTTTCAGGGCCCCTCGGGGGCGGTACAGAATTACGACTTTGGATTTGAGCGCAGAGCCCAAAGAAATGCAAACGCACAGACACGTAGAGACTTGGCAACAGCGACAGAGCTTTGTTAAAACTTGCCCCTCCGGCGGCGGGGCGGGATGGTCTGGCCGCCAAGGAGCCGGCGCGGGCGGCAGAGCGTAAGGCAACCTGACTTTCCTCTCGCTTTGTTTTTGCTGTCAGGGTGGTACAGAAATAGCAAAGCAGGGGCGGGAAGTCGCCCGGGTGTGTGTGTTTTTCCCCGCTGGCACAGGGACCGCAGAAGGAGGAAGCAGGAGCAGCGCGGAACCCGCCCGCCCCTATGCAGCAGCGTTCAGGCGCCGACCTCCAGCCGCTTCCAGAACGCTCAGTGCCGCTTCTGCGGGCCCCGCCCCCTGCCGGGGTTTCCCCGCCACCCTAGCTCATTTGCATGGCGCTGCCCCTCCCCCGCTGCCATTGGCCGGCGCCGCGGCCCGCCCACTGCCCCTCCATCACGGCAGGGTTCCGTCCCCCGAGCCGCCCGGAGCTGCGGGCAGCTGGCGGACTGTTAAACCGCGGCGGCGGCGGCGGCCGGGGCGGGAGCGGGACGCGCTCTGGATACGAGTCAGCGGCGCCCCGGGTTGGGGGAGGCGGGCGGGCAGCTAGAGATCACCTCAGCAAACCCCACCACAGCCGGACCGAAGGTGCGGCGGCGGAGGGGAGCCAGGGCGCCCCAGCAGGCGAGTGGCCGGCGTCTTAGCGGCGGGCTGAGCGGGGTGGGTCTCCTCAGCCGGGGACTGCGGCAGCGCGGGAGGGGAGAGCGAAGGAGACCGCTGGGTGGACTTGCGGGCCAGGCGACCGGTCGGCAGCCCTTTCTCTCACCCCGAATCCTCTGAGCTGTTGGATTCTACGTCCCGGCACCGGTTTGCGCTCTACGGCAGGGGTCGGACCGCAGCCAAATTTAAACGGCTAAACCTAACAGCTTTGGCAGAAGCCGAGGGGAGGGACGGGGTGGAGGGAGGGGTGGGGGCGGATCTAAGCGCGGTCACGTGGGGCAGGGGAGGGGCTTGGCAAGCCTCCCTTTTGTTTTGGCTGGCGCGTGCGCAGAGGGCAGGACACGTGGTCTTTTGGGCCCGCCCCTTGCCTCGCTGGCCGCGCCTTGCTGGCTGTGGTTGTGGTGTCGGCTGTTTTGGGGAGGCTTTGAGGCGGGGTTGTTTGCGTTAGATGGGACCTTTGTTTTAGTTAATTATCTTCACTTTATTTCAGGCAGACGTTGATTTGGCCTTTAGAATTACGTGGGATGGAGGAGAATCTAGAGAATTGTTGAGGAATGGTGTTGCCACGTTTGTGCCGTTTCTCTGCGTGCTGAAGGGATTGATGTTGCCGGAAAATTTGAGGATACGTGGTGTTTGGTAGCAAGAAATACAAGACTATGTTCTGGTTATTAAAGAAACTACTGGAAAGGAAGAGGCTAGCTTTCCAGCCGAGAGGGAAGGCACTGGCTGGATCTTGTGATGTTTTCTTACTCCGAGAGAATTAGTATTTGGTTCGTTCGCTGCCCGCTCTGCTCCGGGCAGGACCCACTTGTCCCTTCCCCTCGGATCAGCGGTCTGCGGGGATTGATTTTTTTTTCTTTCTTTCTTTTTGAACTGTGGGGAGCACGTTACTTTTTGATAACCTAAACTTTGGTCAGCTGGGGAGATTTAAGAGGATTACTTTCTTCGTCTTTCCTTAACCAGTTTGCTTAACTTCGTGCTGAGTTTGGGTCAGTAGGATGTTATTTTAAATTTCGACCAGATGGGGCAGGTTTATCAGCAATAAAAGCTAAGTGAGATATTTACCAGTACTGCAGGCAAAACCGACAGTGTTTTAGACTAGGAAAAAGTGGCTCAAAAAATAATTAAACATTAGCGAAAAACCTGGTGTTCTGGAATGCGGATTGCTTGAGAAAGGCTTAGCAGTGAGTGGTCTCGGCTGTTTCCAATTCTTACTAGCTGTTCTCTTGGGCAGGTTACAACCTCTCCGATCTCAATCTGTTTCCTCTTGTAAATAGTTTCATAATGCTGTCCTTGCCTTAAGAGGTTGTTATGAGAATCACATGTTTTGTGTTAGTAAAAGTGATTTATAATCTTTACCAGCACTACAAATACAGAAATTGACAGGTAATACGGTTTTATAACAAAAGTCAGTTGTTTTTTTAAGCCAGCATGCTGGAAGAATATAAACGATGAATGAATCATGAAATAGGATATATTTGAATATCTTCAAAATCTGTTGTAACTATTATGTTTGATTCTCTGTCATTTTCCACTTTCTTAATCAGATCAATGTCAAGTTTGCTACCATTTCCTCATAGTTTTAATCTAGATAGATTATCATTACTTCTCTTACCCAGCCCTTCTGGGTTAATTTTTTACATGAAATTTTTCTTAATCTAGGCCGATTTTGTCACTGATTTTTTTTTTTTTTTACATTTACTGAGTGTGTGTGATATATGCCTTTTCAAATAACAATTATTATTTTTAAATCTTATAATTTGGAAAATGAAGACGGGTGCAAATAAGAAAAACAAATAATTTGTATTTTTAACTATTTTCCTATGCGTATTTGTGTATTTTTCTTAAAAGTGGTATCATTTTAACTTTACCTCATAAACAGTCCCATGTCCTTAGTCATTGAAAAAATTATTTTTGGCAACTCGATGTTATATCATGTAACTTTCAGATTTAAAATTTTTCCTGTTGGCAGATGTTTGAGTTGTTTCTAATGTTTTGCTGATGTAAATTTCACTACAGAAAATAGCCTTTTACATAAATCTTTGGAAAATTTTCCCCTAGATTTGTAAAAGCAGAATTACTGGGGGAGTGGGGGTGTGTTTTAAGGCTCTTGCAACATCGCCAAATTACCTCCCAGAGTATTATATTATTTAACACTCATCTAATGTATGAGTACAGTATTGTACAGTACTGGATACATTACATCTTTATTCATCATCTGGGATTAGCAATAAGACAAAATAACCTTGCTTTCGTTAGCATAAAATTTTTTTTCACGTGTGTATGATACATGTGTTTTATTGTCTTAGAAGCTGCTTGAGGAAGATGAATATATTTCATATTTGATGTGCTGCAAATCACATAGTGGGTGCTCAATAAATACTTGCAACTTGACTATTAATATTTATCTTTTTGACCTCTGAAAGGTCAGGAAATTATATCTTGCTTTTTTTATCTTACTCAATTTAGGAGTACATTGTTGGCAGTATACTATTATTGTTTGATTCATTACTTTGAGTACTTCTCCGTTCAGGTGGGGCCTCGCTGATCTTAGCACAGTTGTCTTCTCGTGACTTCCCATTGTCCAACTGCTGCATTATCCAAGAACTCCATCCAGTTTTGATGCCATTTATCATAATAACTTGGATGAGTGAATAAAGGAAGTAGTCTATCTTGTGTGGTATTCACTTACAAATTTCACTTTAATTGTTCCATATTCACTTGTAGCCTTTTCTGTGTTTGAAGGAAAAAAAGGCTACCGTCTAAAGTTACTTTGTTTCATTATTCAGATTGTTCTTGATAGCACAACTATTAATTACCTTTAACATCTTTTACTGCCTTTAACCTTACTCGTCATATGTAATTTTTACTTGTTCAGTTATTTATCACTCTTCCTGTCCTTTTACATTTGTCTGTGCTGTATTAATAGTTGAAGGAGGCCGAAAGCTGTCTCTTTCAGGTTTAGAAGATTGTTTACTGATTGGGTTCCTCAAGTTATAAACAGCAAAGAATGAGACTGCTTGCACCTGCAGTGTCAGCTAATAGGAAATTAGCAACCCGTTTACTGACTTTGGGCATATTGTCTATTATACCTCTATCGTTAAAGTCCTTACTATATCACAGGACTATAATGGAATACTGTACATAATGATGACACTCAGTCATCAATACAATCCTACATTACTTTCAGTATGTTTGATTTAGAAAGGCAAGGAAGGTGTATTCATTTCCAAAAAATTTACCTTTTTTTCCCTTTTAAGTGTTCTGAAGAGATTGCACTGAACTGAGACTTTTGTTACTCTGTGTGGGATAAATAAACCAGCAAGTGTTAATAAAAACGGTAATATCGTACTTGCCTGTAGACAGTCTGTAATGAAAATCTGAAAACGATTCATAATGAAAGTTTTTAATACTTGGTAATATTTTTACATTTTCAGGAACATTTTATTTCTATATGGATGTGACGGTTCTCTTGCAGAATTGGGAGAAAATGCAATCTTTTGTAATATTAAGGCTTTGTTAATATCTCTAATGAATTTCTAATTGTTTATTTCTAATCCTATAAGATCAAGAATCTTCAAGCATGTTGTTTAAAGTAATTAAAGATTTTTTTTTACTCGGTAGTAGATCATTAATCAGTGTTTAACCACGTGAAATTAAGTTGGAGCCAAAATGTATATAACGAGCAAATGTGATAGTGCTAAATCTAAACGTAAATTTCTGGATCTAAGTTGATGTACACAGAAGAAAATGACTCATTTATATTCCTATGAGTCATGCATTTATAACTGAATAGTAATAATTCTGCTTGAAGTTTGAAGTATGATCTGTTTGATGTGTTATGTGGCCACCCAAGTGGCTTTATCTTTAATTAAATTCCTTTAGTCTTCAAAGAGAATTCCTTTTTAGGCATAGTTTTCAAAGTGGAAGGAGTTCTAGCTATAAACATTATTGAAATAGAAAGTACTGAGCTAACTGTACCTTGGTCATGCCAATTACTACAGTGTTTTCTGCTGTAAATTGAGAATGCCCATTTGTGGCATAAAGAGATCTTGAAAACACAACAGTGTATTTAGTATCTTCCAGTAATTCCTATATTTTTGAGGAATAAAATTATACCAGTGTAAACTCTTTCTCATTACTTGTATTGACTTAATTGACTTAATTTAATTTTATGAGTTACAAATTAGAAACTTTTAGTCCCCTTATATTTCAGTAATGTTTGGAAGAGCTGCTCAAATTTTGCTAAAAGAATTTTTTTCCTGCTCCTTCTCTTTTTTTATAATGGATCAGCTATCTGAAACACATTAAAGTTGTAAGTGCAGAAATAATTTAATATTTGTCTCTGCTTCAGGGTTCTCCCCTCTCTCAAAATGCTGTTGGTAGTCTTTTCACTTTCTTTTAACTTAAGGATGAATCTGCCTTCTTTATGATACTTTTATTCCTAGTTTATGTTACCGCATTGAAGAGAATTGGGATTATCCAGATTTCAATTGAAAGAGTAAATTTAATGTGCAGAGGGTAGATATTGATTTGATATTCCCCATGGACTATATGGAATATACATGTGTGTGCTAGAATGTAAGTCATAGTCAAATCTGAAGTAGTATTTTAGGGGATGGAAAATCAGATTTGGTTTTTAATTTTTAATGTTCATTCTCAGGAGGAAGAGTGGTTCTTATTTATAATTGTCTAGATTCTTAGTTTCAGCTCTGAGGATAGACTAGATTAGCTAACTTTTGATTTTCTTTAGACCGTATGCCAAAAATTATTTGGTATATGTGACCTGAATAGTAATTGTAAAGACCTGGTTACTAGTGTTGGGATCAATCCAATAATTATTGTTATAATTATCTCACTGTACATGCAGCTTTTGAGGGATGACATGATGGTATTTACTATATCTCATGATGTCCAAGGGACCAGATTGCATTTAATTAATGCTAAATTCATAAATACATATGATTTATAAACCTTAAAGATTAAGTCACTAATGGAAGCATTTTGGAGACAACAGGGCAAGGCTCCTTATTTTTAGTAAGGTAATATCAGGGCAACTAATTTCTTCCTTAATTCACAATGAATGTTCTTTGGATTAAATTGTAGACCCCAAATTAGAATTTGTAGTATAGACTTGACTTTACAATTCCCCCATTTTTCTGAATTTGATTTTTATTTATAATAATGAAATTTAATATAGCCAAAAAGAAAAAAACTGTTTTGATTCTTTGTAGTTTTTAAATGTTTGTAATTTAAATGAATAAACTTTGGCTTGTGTTACTGAAATTTTCTCTCTGGTTGGTAGTGTTTTAAGATACTTCTAAGAAAATGTATGTATATTGAAATCTGGAATTTTGCTATAGGGTTGTTTACTTGGTGGATTATCTGTAATAGTTTTACAATGGATTGGTTTTGGGTTTTGGTGGTTGGTTTTTTTTCGGTTTTCTTTTTTTTTGGCCACCCCTAAAATTTCTGGGCTGTGGATGTGCTAAGGAATTATTAATTTATTTTTACTTAAATTGGAATGCAGGTTGAAAACTCTGTTGTACAACATGAAAATGAAGTTCGTGCCCAGGAAATATAATTGATTTTTGGATTATCTAGAACTATTGCCTCTTAACAGATAATCAGAATAATCTGTCTGGTTGCTTTCTTTGAAAGGGTGATATGATTTCTTGCAGTTTTGCTTCTTAAATCCTGTTAGCTCACTATTTTAGTTTCTGTATGTTGTGGTTAAGGAAGTTGTTGTTTTTTTCTCAGTTTTATTCTTTCCAGTTTCTTTAAAGTCCTATATCATGGACTGACTAAATTCTTTTTACAGAAAGGACCTATTTTCCTTGAGTATCTTGGGAAAGATGATAGTGGTGCCGAGAGTAAATAGAATACAGTGTTTTAGCAGCTAGAAAGAAATTTCTTAGATTTAGGTAAGATCCAAACACTTTTTTTCGACCCAATATGTGCATAATTAGAAACCGAATAATTAGAAACCAGAATAATTGGAAACTGAATATTCATAAGAAGAACAAGATGCTTAGAAAACTGTTTGAGGATTTGCTTTTTTCACATTCTTTTTGTATAACCTAAGCATAGGTGTCTAAAAATACTAAACAGTATTTGGCTAAGAACTTTGGGACTGAAATATTTTAGTTAATGGTTGATTCCTGTTTACTTTAGGGGTACAGTATACTTTATACTGTCCAGTACAGTAATCCTTAACCACATATGACTATTGAGCACTTGAAATGCAACCAGTCCAAATTGACTTGTGCTAAATGTAGAATAAACACTTTATTTTTTTATTATTATTTTTTTTTGCAGTACGTGGGCCTCTCACTGTTGTGGCCTCTCCCATTGCGGAGCACAGGCTCCGGACGCGCAGGCTCAGTGGCCATGGCTCACGGGCCCAGCCGCTCCGCGGCATGTGGGATCTTCCCGGACCGGGGCACGAACCTGTGTCCCCTGCATCGGCAGGCGGACTCTCAACCACTGTGCCACCAGGGAAGCCCATAAACACTGTATTTTGAGACTTTAGCACACATTAAAAAAACATATCTCATAAAGATATTTTTATCCTGATTACAGGTTGGAGTCATATTTTCTATATAATGGGTACAATGAAATTCAAATTTCATATGTTTCTTTTTACTTTTTAAAATATGTCTAGTAGCAAATTTAAAATTACATATTTAGCTCACCTCATATTTCTATTGGACAGCAATGTTCTATACTAATATTTCCTAGCCTTAAGACTCCTTTCACAATAAAATATGAATCCTTTTCCTTGAAATTTTTAAATGATTTTATTATTTTGGATGGTATTTATTGAGGAAATATTTATTAAGGGCCTACTATGTGCCCAACAGTATTTTATGATACAGCAGTGAATGAAAACATTCAGATCCTGCCTTCATGCAGCTTTCATTCTAATGGGAAAAATGTATGATAAATAATTTTTAGTAGAAAAAAATTTAATGAACTATTATTTGTTCTAAGCATACTATTGGCTATTATATATAATTTCACATAATACAATTTTAATACAGTACTTAATTTATTGAATGACATATGCTATTTCATTTGGCATTTATCTTGCTTTGTGTTCTCTGCATTTCCTGGATCTGTGGCTTGATGTCTGACATTAATTTGGAGGAATTCTCAATCATTATTTCTTCAAATATTTGTTCTCTCTTCACCTTCAGTATTTGCATTACATGTATGTTAACACCTTTTGTAGTTGACCCACAATTCTTGGATATTCTGTTCCTTTTTTTTTTTTTTTTTTCAGTCTCTTTCCTCTTCGCTTTTCATTTTGGAAGTTTCTATTGACATATCCTCAAGCTCAGAGATTCTTTTCTCAGCCATGTCCAGTCTACTAATGAGCCTATCAAAGGCATTCTCATTTCAGTTATGGTGTTATTGGTCTCCAGCATTTCTTCTTGATTCTTTCTTAGAATTCCCATCTATTTCCATATCTTTGCTTACATTATGCATCTGTTATTGCATGTTGTCTACTTTTTCCATTAGAGCCCTTAGAAAATCATAATTTGTTTAAGTTCTTTTAAAGTCACAGTCTGATAATTCCAACATTCCTCTCATATCTGAATCTGGTTCTGATGCTTGCTCTGTCTCTTCAAACTGTTTTTTGTCTTTTAGTATGCCTTGTAATTTCCTTTTGAAAGAGGGGACATGATATACCTAGTAAAAGGAACTTTAGTAAATAGGTCTTTAGTAAGATGTAAGGTATAGAGGAAGCATTCTATAGTCTGGTGATTAAGTCTGTCTTTTAGGGAGGCTGTGCCCCAACTTCACAAATGCTTCACAGATTTTTCCACCTCTTAGGTGGGATAGGATGGCTACATGGGGTTAGGTATTTCCCTTCCCCCACATGGAAGGCTAGTAAAAGCAGGAGTGGGGTATTTCTTTACTTTTAGGAAAAAGCAAGACTCTTCAACAGATTTCTTAGAAAGTAATATATCATCTGTCACTTCTTTATCTTCATTTTATTTGACCTCACTATGGCATTTGATAGAGCTGCCCATGTCTTTTTAACATACTTTTGAATACTTTGGAATCTCAATTACCTACACTCTGGAATTTCCTTTTCTCTCACTAACTGGACTTTCTTTTTTCTTTCTTTCTTTTCCTTTTTTTTTTGTGGGGGGGTTGGGGTTTTTTTAACGTTTTAATGAATGGGAGTGTGCATTTAAAAAAATTATTTACTTTTTGGCCACACCGTGCAGCATGCAGGATCTTAGTTCCCTGACCAGGGATCAAACCTGTGCCCCCTGCATTGGGAGCTCAGAGTCTTAACCACTGGACTGCCAGGGAAGTCCCAGTAACTGGACTTTCTAAGTCTCCTCTTAGGGCTCTTCCTCCTTTGTAACACCTCTTCCTTTGTTCAGATAAATGTGAGTGAACCCCCTGGCTTGATCCTGAGCTCCTTTCTCTCTCTGTCTCATTATGTCTAGACAAGTTTTGTAATTTTTGTTCCACAAACACCCCTAATTTATTCCTGCTTTACAGATTTCTATTAATTGTCTTTTTTCCTTGGAAAGCTCTTACCCCAAACCTTGGTTAGCTTGTTATTGTCATTTCAAGTCTCAGAGCAGATGTCGCCAACACAGAAGTCTTCCTTCATCTACAAATCTAAATTAGCTCCTACTGCAGTGTAGTTATGCTCTATTACTTTACTTTGTTTATTTTTATAAAAACACTGTGAGAACCCTATTTACTTCTGATCTTTTTGTTTTCTTGTTTGTATATTCTCTATCTACCATTTGCTAGCTAGAATGTAGGCTCTGTGAGAATAGAAACCTTATTTGTCATGCTGTCTACAATCTTTCTGGTACCTAGGTTAGTGTCTCTTACATACTTCTCAATAAATATGTGTTAACTGAACTGTTGAATGTTTGATCTTAGATCAAATATATATTAAATGGAGGTTAAAATCCAGCTTCTACCAAAAATAGACAAAACTACATTTATGACTTAATGTTGGCCATTTCTTCATTTTCTGCTTTTAAAAAGTCAACTGGTTAATTTCCATGTTTTTTGGAAAATTTTTATTCTGTTTTTAAAAGATGAAATAGGTTTACAGCTGTCATTCACAAGCACTTCTCTATAAATAACTCATTGTGGTATGGATGGATTTATACCCAAATGAAAACCAGATGGTCTTACTTGTGGTTAGTTATTCTCACTGTCTTAAATTGGCTTCTGAAATACTGGAGATACCTTTTAGATGCTATAAAATAATTTTGATCATTAGTTATGGAACTAATGGAGATATCTTCAGGTGAATTTGCAGAATTATTATTTTATGCTCTCAAATCAGTATTCCTTATGCATTCTTCCTCTAACCAGTTGTCTATTATGTGTAAAAATGAAATAATATACCATTGAAAATAATTACAGTTTAAAACTGTATAATGGTCAAAACCATTATTCAGAGTTAACTGAATGGTAAATTCAGTGACTTTCAGGAGTTTGCACATCTGATTTCCACTAATTCCAAGACATATTATCTTCTGTATGTTTATGTCAAAGGCTCCTCAGTTGTTATGTTTTAAATAGTTGTTAAATGTTTATTTTATTGTTTATTTTAATTTTGAGGAAGTGCAAGTTAATCAATTTTTTTCTCTTATGAATAATGTTTTTTGTGTCATAGCTAAAAAAAAATCTTTGCCCAACCCAGTTTCACAAAGATCTCCTATTTTTTTCTAGACATGTTATGGTTTTAAGTTTTACATTTAGGTCTATGATCCATTCTGATGCATGTGACTATTTTTGTATAAGGTATGAGGTGTGGGTTAAGGCTCAGGATTTTGCATATGGATGCCTTATTGTTCCAGAATCATTTGTTTTTTAAAAAACTAAGTCTTTCTGCATTGAATTGCCATTACATCTTTGCCAAAAACCAATTGACCATAGACGTGTGGGTCTATTTCAGAGCTCTCTATTTATCTGTCTAATTATCTGTCCATTCTTTTGCCAATCTATGTTTATTTTGACTACTGTAAGTAGGTAGTATGAGTCCTTCAGCTTTGTTCTTTTTCTTGTTTGGGCTATTGTAGTTGCTTTCCCTATCCATACAAATTTATGAATCAGCTTGTTGATATTAGCAAAAATTCTGCCAAGATTATGATTGGGATTGTGTTGAATCTATAGATCAGTTTAAGGAGAATTAACATTGTAACAATATTGAATAATTAATCCATGAACACAATGTGTCAGTCCATTTATTTAGATCTTACTTGTTTTTCATTGGTGGTTGTTTTTTTCAGTGTGTAGTTCCTGCACATTTTTTGTTTGATTTATACCTAAGTATTTCATATTTTTAAGTTATTGGAATTAATACTATTTTAAAAATTTCTATTTCTGTTTTTTTCATTTCCAGTATCTAGAAATATAAATGATTTTTGTATCTTGACCTTATGTCTGCTACCCTAGTAAACTCATTAGATCTAGGAGCTTTTTTTATAGATCCCTTGGGATTTTCTATGTAGAAAATCATGTCATCAATGAATAGACACAGTTTTACTTTTTATTTTCCAGATTTCTATGCATTTTGTTTCTTTTTCTTCTTCTGTTCCACTGGCTAGGACCTCTAATGTGATGATGAATAGGAGTGATAAGAACAGACACCTTGCCTCATTCCCAGTCTTATAGTAAAAGCATTCAGTCTTTCATCATTAACCATGAAGTGGTCTCTGGGCTTCTGTGTAGATACTCTTTTTCAGGTTAAGCAATTTCCCTCCTTTTCCTAATTTACTGAGTTCTTTTTTTTTCTAATTATAAACAGATACTGGATTTTGTCAGATGCTTTTTATTTGTTTTTTTTCTTTAGTCTTTTTTTTTTAAAATTTATTTTTATTTATTTATTTTTGGCTGCATTGGGTCTCCGTTGCTGCATGCAGGCTCTCTCCAGTTGTAGTGAGGCGGGGCTGCTCTTCGTGAGCAGGGGCTGCTCCTTGTTTGTTTCTCATTCCAGTGGCTTCTCTTGTTGTGGAGCACGGGCTCCAGAGAGCAGGCTCAGTAGTTGTGGTGCACGGGCTCAGCTGCTCCGTGGCATGTGGGATCCTCCCGGGCCAGGGCTCGAACCCACGTCCCCTGCATTGGCAGGCAGACTCCCAACCACTGTGCCACCAGGGAAGCCCTCTTTAGTCTTTTGATATGGTGAATTTTAATAATTAATTTTTTTTAAATGTTGAACCAGTCTTACATTCATGGAAGAAGGCATACTTGGTTGTGACTTATTATTCTTTTTATATATTGCTGTGTTTGTAACAGTTATTTTAAAAATAATAACTGAAATAGGTGTTGTTACTACTTAAATTCTGGAATACCTTTAAAAATCATAACTCTCTTCTCTGTTTATTAATTCAGCCAACAAATATCTGACAATTATTGTGTGCTAGACATTGTTTTAAGTGCTGCAGATTAGAATATTGAACAAAATTGAGTTCTGCCCTTAGACTATATTACTTTCTAGAATGTAATATAAAGTCAGGTTCTGACATTAGCACCCCAAGGAACAATAAAACAGTGTAGGGGAATGGAGAATCATGAAGTGAGGGGCTAAAGCTATTTTAAATAATTAATCAAGGCAGGACTCTCTGAGGAAGTGACTGTAGAGCAGAAACATGAATGAAGTGAGGGAGCTAGCTATCCTATTTGTGGAAAATTGTTCCAGCAAATATGAAGTCCTGAAGCAAAGACTTGTTAGGTGTGTTTCAAGAATAACACAGAGGCTAGTGTTTATGGAGTGCAGTAACCCACAGAGATAGTTACAGAAGGCTAAGTAGTCAGGGACTTGATAGTGTAGAACTTTGTAGGCCATGGTAAGAAAAACTTTGGATTTTAAGTATAATGGCAACCACTTATTTTTCAACAAATATTAATTCAGTATCTGCTATATGTTAGATACTTTTGCATCTTGACAACATACTAGTTAACAAATAATGAAAAATCCAAGCAGTTGTAGATCTTAGAAATGTTAGTAATAAGTGTAGTTGTTTACGTTAATATGGAGGTAGTCAGAAGTGGTAGAGTTTAGAAGGATCAGTTAGTAAGCCTTGTTTATACACAGTGATTACATATTTAGGTATTTTAAAAAATTGGAGTAAATGGACTTGAGTTTTATGCTAAAACTATATGAACATAATTTAACCTTTTTTAATAATAGGAGACAGTTATTTTCCTGAGTTTCTTTTGGTTGCAAAGTAGAGAGACTTTCAGGCTAGGGTTTTTTAATAAGGATAGAGTCGGGAGTAGAATACAGAAGAACTTCATGGAACTCCTAGAATAGGAACTGTGATATGGCTGGGCCTTCCAGAGTCCAGGATCCCCAAATCTTTATATCCAAGTGTGTTAATTATCTATTGCTATGTAATACATTACTCCAAAATTTAAAATATTTATTTCACAGCTTCTGGGGGTCAGGAATTTAGGCATGGCTTAGCTGGGTGCCTCTGGCTCAAGGTTTCTCACAAGGCTGCAGTCAAAGTGTTGGTTGGAGCTGCAGGCATCTGAAGGCTTGACTGAGGAAGGATCTGCTTCTCAGATCATTCGCATGGCTGGTTGGCCGGCTTTAGGTCATTAATGTCTGTTGGCTGAAGACAATAGTTCTTTGCCGTGAGGGTCTTCCCAGCTCACAACATGGCAGCTGGTGCTCCCGAATGAGAGGGGTGACAAGATGGAAGCCACAGTATCTTTGTAACCTAATGTTGACAGTGGCATCCCATTATCTCTGCTGTATTCTGTTTGCTAGAAGCAAATCACTAAATCCAGTCCACACTGTAGAGGAGAGGATTACACAAAGGCATGAATACCAGGAGATGAGTATTATTAAGATCACTTTAGAAGCTGCCTATCATACCAAGTAAGCCCTAGAGATCTTACCAGAGTTTTTGTGTGTATGTTTTATTCTAGTTCTCTACCATAAAGATTCCTTAGCCACTGTCAATGTCTACATTTCTTTCCCTTCTCTTTTTTCTACCAACTCCATTTCTTATCTCTTAATCTATGTATCTTTTTTCTGCTTCTTATTTTTAATTTCTCCTTATCTTTAGTTTATCCAGGGCCTAAGATGAATTCCACTGCTTCTTCTTATTTCACCTTCTGCCCCTGCTGTTAGCCACTTTGATTATATCCTTAGCACCCTGTTCAAATTTTTGAAAGAGAGAAGGTGGGTAAGGAGGAGATAGAGTATAATATCTTTTGAATATGATTACCTCAGAGAGAACTGTGATTAGGGCAGTTTCCCTCAGAGAGCAATGTAGTTATTTAAATACTATTGTAGATGTTTATAAATTAGAAGGTATAGGTCATTGAGTGATCAAGTGACAGACTGAGTCTTGAAAAAAAATTTCCCAATGCTAGCTTGTTTTATAATTACTTTTCTATTTCTCATAAAAGTAGAGTGCAAAATATACTTTTAAAAAGAAAACCCAATATTATGATTATTTTTGTTTTCCTATTTTGGATTTAGAATAAATGAAAATCTGTTATATATAAGATTTATTATTTTTGAGGCACTATATAAAAGTGTATAAATTTTGAGACAGAAAATTATACAGAAATCTACATTTTTTTGGAGACATTATACAGTAAAATATAAAAAAGGCAAACATTTATTTTTATCACACAGGATTAACAACGATTAACATTTGCTCATATTTCATTTAATCTTTTTCCCCCAAGTAATAAAATATTGTAGTTAAACTTCAGCTCCTCTTAAAACACCACTCTTAGTTCTGTTTCATGGAACTCACCTGATGCAACTACTGTTACAACTTTGGTGGGTATTTTTCTGGTTCGTCTTTTATTCTTGTAAACACATAAACACACACATGTATATGTACATAAGTATGGTATGGTTTTGTGTTTTATTTATATGGTACCATACTATATATAATCTGCACCATTTCTTTTTTTTTAAACTTTATTCTGTTTCTGAGGTTTGTCCATATTGATACATATAGATCTAGGTCTTTTTTTTTTAACTGCTATTCTAGTATTCCATCATGTTTTAATATCCATTCTCTCACTGTTAGATGTCTAGGTTACTTTGAAAGAGTGTTTTGCTCATACAAACACTGATCTCTTGTGCACCTGTGACAAACACATTTTCCACATTATTGTCAAATTATAGAATCAATTTATAGTTGAAACAGATGTGAGAAATCTTATTTACCCATGTTCCCATGGTAAGTGATATTTTCAGACTTACCCTCTTTTCAGTTTGGTGATTAGAAAACTGGTCTCTTGCATTATTAATCTGCATTTCATTTATTACTGGTAAAGTTGAGTATATGTTTAATGACCATTTGGATGTCATCATCTCTGAAGTGTCCGACTGTTGTAACCTTTGCCCGTTTCTAGGAGTTCTTAATATATTCTGGATACTAATCCTTTGTCTATTGATATATGTTGCAGTTATCTTCTCCTAGTCTATCACTTGCTTTTAACCCTGTGTGTAGATTTTTATTTTAATTGCATAGAAGTTTTTGTGCCTTTTTTTCCTTTTGATCATTCTTATTAGTCTTTGCAAAGAATCAGCTTTTGGTTCTGTGTTTTTAAACAAGAATGAAGGGTGTAGAGTTACAGCTACCTCCTGGGGACATATAGTATGTGAGTGTGGCCATTCAAATGGCTATTAACTGTCATGTGCATTGAAACAAAAATTACGGAGTGTCATAGTTCCAAAGTGCCTTCAAAAACTTTTAATTGTTAATGAAGAAAATTTTTTTCACTAACTCTTCAATCTTCATAATTTTTTATCATAATTTTTAATAGTACTAGATTAACTTTTTTATGAGTCAGAATATATGGTTTTATACTTTTTTAATAAAATAAAATTTGTTTAATTATGAGATTAATCTTTAGTGTCATCTGTTACATTCCTCCCTATTTTTCAGGCAGGAGTAAGAGCTTCTATAATGATAATTGATGACTACCCATTTGTGAAAAGGAAAATAATGATTGCAGATGATTTTTCAGAAAGAAAATTTTTGCACATTGCAGATTAGGCTAGTTTTTACTACCACATTATTTTTAGCACCTGTGAAATTGTATACTTTTTTTTTTTTTTTTTGCTGTGCTGTGAGGCTTGTGGGATCTTAGTTCCCCGACCAGGGATTGAACCATTACCCTGACAATTAAAGTGCAGAGTCCTAACCATTTGACCACCAGGGAATTCCCAATTATATACTTTTTTTGTAGTTCAGTTCACTTATATCTTATTACCTTATTTCCTACATTTTAGTTATTATTAATACTGTTCAGAATGTGAAGTTTAAATTGAGAAATGAAGGTTTTGAGCAATTTATTATATTTTATAAAAATAATACTTTTAGCTGAAAGTGTGGGATTGAGTCACATTTTCAAGTATGAATCCCAGGTTGGATTTTTTTCTTTTAACTCTCACCAAACATTGTCCAAAAAATGGAATCCTGAGATGTAATTGCATTCACAAATATTTGTCTAACTCTTAAATACTAGGCACCGTGCAACTTTCATTTGAGTTTTGGGTATTAGGCCCACAGTCAGAATGGAGAACAGTCCTTATTGAATTCCTTATGAGCTAGCAAAGAGCAAAGATAATGTTAGGAGTTGGGTAATAGAGGAGGAATTTAGTTCCATTCACTTTTTAATCAGAGACATTGAAAATGTTGCCCTTGGGGAAAGTATAAAACTTTTTTCTTGATATTTGATCATTTATTTTTACATTATTTTAGGTTTGCAGTAATTATCTGCAGGATTCGCCATGACCCCAGCTCTGAGGGAGGCAGCAACAAAGGGTATCTGCTTTTCATCTTTACCAAGTACCATGGAGTCGGACAAGATGCTATGCATGGAAGGTCCAAGAACGGTAGATGAAAAGCTAAAAGGAGACACTTTCTCTCAGATGCTGGGATTTCCAACTCCTGAACCTACTCTTAGCACTAATTTTGTGAATTTAAAACATTTTGGCTCCTCTCAGTCTTCAAAACATTACCAGACTGTTCTTTTAATGAGTTCTAATGCTACATTAAATAAATACAGTGAGAATTATAAACAAAAGAAATTAGGGGAACCCCACTGCAATAAGCTGAAAAACATACTGTGTAATGGTAGCAACATTCAGCTCAGTAAAATCTGTCATTCTCATTCTGAAGAGTTCATCAAAAAGGAACCTCTGTCAGATACCAAAAGTCAGTGCATGACAGATGCACAAATTATTTTGGATTCAAATATAACCAAAGACACTAATGTAGATAAAGGACAACTGAAAAACTGTAAGTGGTACCAAAAGAATGCACTTTTGGATAAAGATAGTGACGCTGAGATTAAAAAGGGTTTATTGCACTGTGCTCAAAACAAAATTGGGCCTGACCACTCAAACATGCCTATTAGTTCCTCAACTGCTGAAAAAGAGGAGGAAGTGAATGCTCGTTTACTTCATTGTGTAAGCAAACAGAAAATTTTACTTAGCCAAGCTAGAAGAACTCAGAAACATTTGCAGATGCTCCTGGCAAAGCATGTTGTTAAGCACTGTGGTCAGCAAATGAAATTTTCTATGGAACATCAACTCCCCAAAATGAAGATTTTTCATGAACCTACCACAATTTTGGATGACAGTTTACCTAAATGCACTGAAATTAAACCAGACATCAACTTATTGACTGCAGAGAATAAATTGTGGAATGATACAAAAAATGGCTTTGCACGGTGTACAGCTGCAGAAATCCAAAGATTTGCACTGTCTGCTACAGGGCTGTTGTCTCATGTTGAAGAGGGTCTGGATTCTGATGCAACTGATAGCAGCTCTGATGACGATTTGGATGAATATACCATTAGAAAAAATGTGTCAGTGTAAGTGCAAAATTATTATTAGACCTTTTACTGTTCTGTATATAGCAGCAATTTTGTCTTGATTTCAAGATATGTTTAAAAGAAATAGATTTTCTAAAATCTTAATGCCATAATCTTTTAAGTTATAAAACTTTGGTGAAGAAAGTTTTTCTTCTTTCTTTGGTGAAGAATTCTTCTTTGGTGAAGAATTTTTAAAATGTTTTCTTTTGTTAAAAATGACAGTCTATGAATGTATACATACTATTTAAAAATAAGTTACCCAACTGCTCTATCTAGGGAAAAAACCCAGATAGGAATAATGAAAAATAATTAGCTATAAATATGTATTTTTCCTGTTCTTGAATAGAATAGGCTGTGGACAGGGCTTAAAATTTTGCTTAAGTTATCTAGCCAAAATGTATAGCTAAAAAAATTTAAAGTCTGCATAGGTAGCCCTCACTGGTTTCAGGAGTTTATCAGTTGGCAGTACATATAAATTGACCTGCTACTTAGAAAATTTTTTTTTAACTATTTATATGCTCGTATTCACAGCTTTCAGCTCTGGTCTTTACCAATTTAGTCAGTTTTTGCTAGATTAATATAACCAAAACAAAATTATAATGTCAGCTCTTAGATACCTATTGAATGCTTATTATGTGCTGGACCCTAGAGATTCAGTGATAGGCAAAATATTCAGCCTCTACCCTCTTGGGAATCTGCTTCAAAGAGAGATACCTAGATATTTTATAAAACAAAACAAAACAGAAGCACAGAGAAAAATAGTTTTACTTATCATACCATTTTAATACTCCAGAACAGTTCTGATAGAAGTTTCTGGGATGATGGAAATGTTCTATTTCTGTGTTATCCAGTAGGCACTAGTCTCATGTGGCTATTGAGCACTTGAAATGTGGCCAGTACAACTGAAGAACTGAATTTTTAAAAATTTATTTATTTATTTATTATTTATTTATTTATGGCTGCGTTGGGTCTTCTTTGCTGCGCGCAGTCTTTCTCTAGTTGCGGCGAGCGGGGGCTACTCTTTCGTTGCGGTGCACGGGCTTCTCATTGTAGTGGCTTCTCTTGTTGCAGAGCACAGGCTCTAGGTACGTGGGCTTCAGTAGTTGTGGCTCGCGGGCTCTAGAGCGCAGGCTCAGTAGTTGTGATGCATGGGCTCAGTTGCTCTGCGGCATGTGGGATCCTCCCGGACCAGGGCCTGAACCCATGTCCCCTACATTGGCAGATGGATTCTTAACCACTGTACCACCAGGGAATCCCAGAACTGAATTTTTAATTTTATTTAATTTGAATTAATTTTATTTTAAACAGCCAGCTAGAATATAGTTTCTAATCTAGCTTTCAGAGAATCTTTTAATGTCCCTAAATTGATGCAAAATACTGTGTATATATGTGGCATTTGGGGAGGAAGTTGTTCATCATTTTTATCAAATTCTCAAAGATAAGTGAGAATCATTATAGAATTAGAAGCGGAATACATTAATTTTTACTAATAAGTAGAAGGTCAGTATATTAATTTTTATAGTAAGGAGTAAAATATAAAACAAAGTGAGCATTCCAGGCTTTTTGGTGTTCTGTTATCACTATATTTGAAATGGATTTGAATGAGAGCTAATAGTTATTGAGGACATATTTTTTAACTGGCATTGTGCTATTTACTTTACATTTCATATATTATTTAATCCTTTCAACAACGATGGGAGGTAATTGTTGTTATCTTTATTTCGCTTAATAAGAAAAAGGCTCAGCATGGCTAAGTGACTTGCCTATGGTCAAAAAGCCAGATAAGTGGTGGAGCTAGGCTTCTTGCCCATGTATGTGAAACTTTAAACCTATGCACTTTCTGTTGGACCATCCAACTTTGTCAACATTATATCAATGATGCTTACACATTATTAAGCAAATGTGTTCTATAAGAAGTCCAGAAATTTATCAGGTTTTCTATTTATAATGCTTTTGAAGTAATTCAATTTAATAACATTTAGTAGGTAAATACTGTAAATTATTTACATTTTGTTGTTGAGAAGAGCTAATGGGCAGGGTTTCTTTTTTTTTTTTTGCGGTACACGTGCCTCTCACTGCTGTGGCCTCTCCTGTTGTGGAGCACAGGTTCCGGACGCGCAGGCTCAGCGGCCATGGCTCGCGGGCCCAGCCGCTCTGCAGCATGTGGGATCTTCCCGGACTGGGGCACAAACCCGTGTCCCCTGCATCGGCAGGCGGACTCTCAACCACTGCGCCACCAAGGAAGCCCTAGGGCAGGGTTTTTTATTATTGAAATATAATTGATGCACAATGTTATGTTAGTTTTGGGTATGCTGTGTAGTGATTTGACATTTACATGCATTTTGAAGTAATCACCAATATAAGACTAGTAACCATCTGTCCCCATACAAAGTTATTACAGTATTATCAACCATATTCCTTATGCTGTATACTACATCTCCATGCCTTATTTGTTTTATAAATGGAGGTATATACTTCTTTAATCCCCTTCACTTCTTTCCCCCACCACCCCACACCCTCCTCCTCTGGCAACCACCTTTTTACTTTCTGTATTTATTAGTCTGTTTTTGTTTTGTTCCGCTTGTCTTGTTTTTTAGATTCCATATATGAGATCATATGGTATTCGTCTGACTTATTTCACATAGTATAATACCCTCTAGAGTCATCCATATTGTTGCAAATGGCAAGATTTCATTTTTTTATGGCTGAATAATATTCCATTGTATGTATGTGTATATATATAAAAAAAACTTCTCCATTCACCTATGGATGGACACTTAGGTTGCTTCCGTGTCTTGGCTCTTGTAAATAATGCTGCAATGAACATGGGGGTGCACATATCTTTTCGAGTTAGTGTTTTCATTTTCTTTGGATAAATACCAGGGAATGGATTGCTGGATCATAAGGTAATTCTATCGTTAAATTTTTTGAGGAACCTCCATACTGTTTTCCATAGTGGCTGCACAAATTTACATTCCTAACAGCAGAGCGCAAGGGTCCTTTTTCTCTGCATCCTCATCAACACTTGTCATTTCTTGTCTTTTTGATAATAACTATTCTAATGGTGTGAGGTGATAGCTCATTGTGGTTTTGATTTGCAGTTCTCTGATGATTAGTGATGCTGAGCACTTTTTCATGTGCCTATTGGCTATCTGTATCTCTTTTTTGGAAAAATGTCTATTCAGGTCCTCTGCTCAGTTTTTTTTTTTTTTTTTTTTTGGCGGTACGCGGGTCTCTCACTGTTGTGGCCTCTCCTGTTGCGGAGCACAGGCTCCGGACGCGAAGGCTCAGCGGCCATGGCTCACGGGCCCAGCCGCTCCGCGGCATGTGGGATCTTCTCGGACCGGGCCAACACCCGTGTCCCCTGCATCAGCAGGTGGACTCTCAACCGCTGCGCCACCAGGGAAGCCCCACTCTGCTCAGTTTTTAATCAGGTTGTTTGTTTTTGATGTTGAGTTGTATGAGTTCTTTGTATATTTTGGATATTAACCCTTTATCAGATATATCATTTGCAAATATATTTTCCCATTTAGTATTCAGCCTTTTGATTTTTTGATAGCTTCCTTTGCTATGCAACTTAATTTTAAGCAACTTAAAGGCAAGTACTACTTTTTCTGTCATTGTATACCCAGTTCTTAGCACTGTCTGCTTTTTAGTAGTTGTTTGGTGTTGGTTGAGTGAATGAATGAATTTTTCTGTATTTGTATATGTAGCTGTAAAGGTACAAAATCAAGGTTGGCAGTCTGTAAAATTTTCTCTTTCTATATGTTTTATTTTTTCTTCTTCCATTCTGCAATATATCTTTACTTGATTTTTCCCTCCTTTCTTCCTTGGTCTCTAGTAACAAACTGGTCACAAAATGTATCTTATACATCTTAGAACCCCCATGAGTGTGTGTTGAATGAATGAATGAATAAAATATACCAAAATATGGACATTTGAAAGTCATTATTTTATTCTAATATTTAAAATTTTAATTTTGATAAGTAAAATTGATATGTGTATTATGCTTATCTTAAAAATCTTAGATTATATGATAACTAATGTCTTTTTTTTTTTTTTAGTTTATAGCCCATATAAGAAAAACAAGTTCCTTCACTCCATCACTCTCATCAGGAAATTTACCTGTGAAGGAATATGATGGTTTTAAGAAATTGGAAAGTACTCACATTAGCCATTGCCAGTTATTTAAAATATGTATTTATATGTAGACAGTAGATTAATTTATAATGACATTACTGATACACTTTAAAGATAACTTGTGGCTGAAAGACTAATGTGCATTAGGCACTTTTCTAAAAAGTCAATTTACTTTGCAAAGCAAAACAGGAGGACTTTATATTTTTTGTAGGTTTGAGATATAATCCTTATAATATGAATGGAATCTCCCCCCTCCATGTTCTGTCCCTTTGGTGAAGGAACACAAGTTATGGACATACTTGTGTTACAGTCGTGGCTTGCTCTGTGACTCTGAGCAATGGTTAGGTTATTCTTAACCCACTGAATCAGATTCCTCTTTTTTGGTCTACCTTAAAGAGTTCTGGAGATGATTAGATGAAATAATAAATATAAAGTACCTATGCCTAATAAGGCACTTATTTGATAGCCAATAAAGAGTGCCTTATTAAGCAGTTTATGGTTGTGGAAGACTGGAGCTTAATATCCCATGGAAAACTTGGGGAGCCAGTGTAAAATACATGCCTGAGTTAACCATTTGAGAGGTGAAGAAGCTGGAGTATTTGTACATCAAATCCCGTCAGTTACTGGGTGAAGACTATTCCTGGTTTTACTAATTCCCTGGCAGTTCTGTTCTGCCACTTGAGTGACAAAGACCGCTTAAGCACCAACAACAAAAAGCCCTCAAAGAAATGCAGGTGCTGGCAGTTGGAAGTCAGGTCTGTGTCTGCTGAACTGGTATGTGTGAAGGGATGTGGGTGGGTTCGACACACTGTGTTACAATTATGTTACCTCTCATCTGGTGGTAAGGCATTAGAGTTCTAGCTTTTATTTATTTATTTTTTCTTCTCTTCTGGGAAATGATGATTAGTTACTTTCCTCCAGGATGCATGTGGGAAAACTCATAGATTTTAACACAGACATGTTCTGATCCTTCAATGTTGTAAGAAAAAGGAAGAAACATGGCTTCTTTTCTTATCTGAGGAAATCTGCCAGTATCTTCCAAATCACTCAACCATCTTGGGTGTTTGGAGAAAAATCTCTTCATTTTTCCATATTAGTTTCCATGTATTCAAATTTTCTTTTTAGTTTTTACTTCAGTATGTAAATTGGCTGTCTTGATAAGGAAACTCTTTTAAACAAAATCAGATATTTACTAAGAAAGAAGGGAGAGTTGTTTAATTATAAGCTGTGAGGTGACTCTTTCTAGATTGAAAGATGGGAAAGAGCTAAGTAAATAATTTCTTGCAGAGCTGCAGAAATGAATACTCAGTTTTCTGTATAAACACTTCCTATTTTGCCAGTAGAAAGAAAAAAACCAGGTGATGAATTTCCCTTTGAGAAATTTGATAAATAGGAGTATGAGCTCAGTGTGACATTCAGAGAGTAAAGAGACGAATAACATTATATTAATAAATTGCAAATGAGTACTTTTATACTTGTATAATATCAAGTTGACAAATTGTTTTGTATTTATCACCTTTTTTTTTTTTTTTTTGTGGTACGCGGGCCTCTCACTGTTGTGGCCTCTCTTGTTGTGGAGCACAGGCTCCAGACGCGCAGGCTCAGCGGCCATGGCTCACGGGCCCAGCTGCTCTGCGGCATGTGGGATCTTCCTGGACCAGGGCACGAACCCATGTCCCCTGCATCGGCAGGTGGACTCTCAACCACTGCGCCACCAGGGAAGCCCCTTAGTTTTTCTTTTACAGAAAGTCATATAGTTGGAATCATATAGTATGTAGCCTTTTCAGATTGGCTTCTTTACTTAGTACTATGCATTTAAGTTTTTCCCTTGTCTTTTCCTGGCTTGATAGCTCATTTCTTTCTAGCACTGAATAATATTCCATTGTCTGCCTATAACCACAGTTTATCCATTCACTTGTTGAAAGGTGTCTTGGTTGCTTCTAGGTTTTGGAAATTATGAATAAAGCTGTTATAAATATCTGCATGCTGGTTTTTGTGTGGACATACATTTTCAATTCATTTGCGTAGATGCCAAGGAGTCCAATTGCTGGATTATATGATAAGAGTATGTTTAGTTTTGTAAGAAACTGCCAAACTGTCTTCCAAAGTAGCTATACTATTTTGCATTCCAGCCAACAATGAATGACAGTTCTTATTGCTCCACATCTTTGCCAGCATTTGGTGTTGTCAGTGTTTCAGATTTTGGCTATTATAACAGATGTGTAGTGGTATCTTATTGTTGTTTTAATTTGCAATTCCCAAATGACATATGATGTTGAACATCTTTTCATATGCTTACTTGCCATATATATATATCTTCTTTGGTGAGGTGTCTGTTCGAGTCTTTTGCCTATTTTTTAATTGGGTTGAGTTTTAAGAGTTCTTTGTATATTTCAGATAATAGTCCTTTATTATATATATCTTTTGCAAGTGTTTTCTCCCAGCCTTTGGCTTGCCTTCTCATTCTCTTTCAAGTGTCTTTACAGAGGAGAAGTTTTTAATTTTAATGAAGTCTAGCTTATCAATTATTTCTTTCATGGATCATGCCTTTGTTTTGTCTAAAGTGTCATCACTATATGCAAGGTCACCTAGATTTTCTCCTATGTTATCTTTTTGGAATTTTATAGTTTTGCGTTTTACATTTAGTTCTATGATCTTTTTTTTTTTGTGGTACGCGGGGCTCTCAACGCTGCGGCCTCTCCCATTGTGGAGCACAGGCCCTGGATGCGCAGGCCCAGCAGCCATGGCTCACGGGCCCAGCCGCTCCGTGGCCTGCGGGATCCTCCCGGACCGGGGCATGAACCCGTGTCCCCCGCACCGGCAGGCGGACTCTCAACCACTGCACCACCAGGGAAATCCCTATGATCATTTTTGAGTTAATTCTTGGAAAGAGTGTAAGGTCTATGTCTAGATTCTTTTTTTTTTTACATGTGGATGTCTAGGTTTTCCCAACACTATATATTGAAAAGACTGCCTTTTCTCCACTGTATTGCTTTCACATCTTTGTCAAAAACCAGTTGACCATATTTTTGTGGATTTATTTGGGGGCTCTGTATCTGGTTCAGTTAATCTATTTGTCTGTTCTTTTGCCAATACCACATTGTCTTGATTACTGTAGCTTTATACTAAGTCTTGAATATGGATAGTGTCAATCCTCTGACTTTGCTGTTCTCCTTCAATATTGTGTTGGCTATCATGGGTCTTTTGCCTCTCCATATAAACTTTAGAATCATTTTGTTTATTTCCACAAAATAGTTTGCTGGCATTTTGATTGGCATTGCATTGAATCTATAGATCCAGTTGGGAAAAACTGGTATACTGACAATATTGAATCTTCCTATCCATGAACATGGAATTTCTCTCTAATTTTTTAGTTCTTCTTTGATATCTTTAATCATAGTTTTGTTGTTTTCCTCATATAGATCTTATACATATTTTTTAAGATTTATACCTAAGTATTTCATTTTGGGGGATGGTAATGTGCTTTTAATTCAAATTCTGCTTTTTTACTGCTGGTATATGAGAAAGCAGTTGACTTTTGTATATCAACTTTGTATCCTGCAACCTTGCTGTAATTGCTTATTAGTTGTAGGCTTTTTAAAAATGATTCTTTTGGATTCTTCCCATAGATAATCATGTCATCTGTGAACAGAGTTTTATTTCTTCCTTACAAACTTGTATATCTTTTATTTCCTTTTCTTGTCTTATTGCTTTAGCTATGATTTCCAGTACAATGTTGAAAAGGAGAGATGACGGGATATCTTGTCTTGTTCCTGATCTTAGTGGGAAAGGTTCTACTCTCTTACAATTAAGTATGATATAGCTGTAAGTTTTTGGTAGATAATCTTTATCAGGTTGAGAAAATTCCCTCTTTTTCTAGTTTACTAAGAGTTTTCATTGTGTGTGTTGTACTTTGTGAAATGCTATTTGTGCACCTATTGGTATGGTCATGTGATTGTTTTCTCTTTGATGTGATATGATGTAATGATGTGATATTGATATGATAATATGATGCCTGTTGATATGATAGATCACATTAATTGATTTTGAATGTTGAACCAGCTTTGCATACCTAGGATAAATCCCACTTGGTTATGGTATGTAAGTCTTTTTATACATTTTTAAATTCAATTTGCTAACATTTTGTGGTTCTTTGTGTCTATCTTCATGAGATTGTAGTTTTCTTGTAATAGCTTTATCTGGTTTTGGTATTAGGGTAATGCTGACCTCATAGGTGAGTTAGGAAGTAGTCCCTCTCCTTCTATCTTCTGAAAGAGATTCTAGAGAATTCGTAAAATTTCTTCTTTAAATTTTTGGTAGAATTTATCAGTGAACCCATTTGGGCCTGCTGCTTTCTGTTTTGGAAGGTTACTAATTATTGATTTAATTTCTTTAACAGATACAAGTCTATTCAGATTGTTTATTTCTTCTTGTTTGAGGTTTGGCAGATTGTACCTTTCAAGGAATTAGCCCATTTCCTCTACATTATCAAATTAGTGGACTTAGAGTTGTTCATGTTACTCCTTGATTATCCGTTTAGGGTTCATAGGATCTGTGGTGAAGTCTCCTCTTTCATTTCTGATATCGGTAATTTCTGTGATCTCTCTTTAATTCTGGTTATCCAGGACAAAGGCTTATTGACTTCACTGATCTTTTCAAAGAACCATTTTTTGGTTTTTTTGATTTTTCTCAGTTGATTTCATGTTTTCAGTCTCATTGATTTCTGCTCAGATTTTTATTATTTCTTCTACTTACTTTGGATTTAACTTGCTCTTCTTTTTCTAGTTTCCTAAAGTGGAGCTTAGATGGTTGATTTTTAGATCTCTCTTATTTTCTAATGTATGAATTTAATGCTATAAATTCTGTTTTTTCTCTTAGGCTTTTCCCTGTAAGCAGTGTTTCCACTGTATCCCACAAATTTTGAGACTTGTATTTGCATTTTCCTTTCATTCATAGTATTTTAAAATTTCTACTGAGATTTCTTCTTCACCCCATGTATTAATTAAAAGTGTGTTGTTTAATCTCCAAGTATTTGGGGATTTTCCAGTTAACCATTCTGATAATGATTTCTAATTTAATTCTATTGTGGCCTGACAGCAGACATTATATAATTTCTGTTTTTTAAAACTTGTTGAAGTGTGTTTTATGGCCCAGAATATGGTCTGTTTTGGTGAATGTTTAATGTTAGCTTGAGAAAAATGTGTAATCTGCTGTTGTTGGATGAAGTAGGCTATAGGTGTCAATTATATCCAGCTGATTACTGGTGCTGTTGAGTTCATTTCTGTCTTTACTGATTTTCTGCCTGTTGGATCTGCACATTTCTGACAGAGGGAATGTTAAAGTCTCCGATATAATAGTGGATTCATCTGTTTCTTCTTGCAGTCATCTATCAATTTTGCCTTACATAGTTTGATGCTCTTTGCTAGATGCATACACATTAAGGATTGTTATCTTCTTGAAGTGTTGACCCTTTTATTATTATGTAATACCCCTCTTTATCAATGATAACTTTTCTTGCTGTGAAGTTTGGTCTGTCTGAAATTAACATACCTGCTCCCACTTTCTTTTGATTAGTGCTAGCATGGCCTAACTTTCTCTGTCTCTTCAGTTTAGTTTTTTTTTTTTTCTTTTTTTTTTTATAGTATAGCAGTTATTTATTAGTGAGATAAATGGTTACAATTCTCCCTCTGGACCTGTTTAGCCTTGTACATAAAACAATTATTATTATTTTTAATTGAAGTATAGTTAATTTACAATGTTGTGTTACTTTCAAGTCTACAGCAAAGTGATTGAGTCATATATATATATATATATGTATATATTAGATTATTTTCCATTATAGGTTATTACAAGATATTGAGTATAATTCCCTGTGCTATACAGTAGGTCCTTGTTGTTTACCTATTTTGTATATAGTAGTGTGTATATGTTAATCCCAAACTCCTAATTTATCTCTCCCCCTCCCTTTTGGTAACCATAAAATTGTTTTCTGTGTCTGTGAGTCTATTTCTGTTTTGTAAATAAGTTCATTTGTATCATATTTTAAGATTCCACATATAAGTAATATTATATGATATTTGTCTTAACTCTTTCTGACTTACTTCACTTAATATGATAATCTGTAGATCCATTCATGTTGCTGCAAATGGCATTATTTTATTCTTTTTTTATGGCTGGGTAACATTCCATTGTGGTAACATTCCATTATATACCATATCTTCTTTATCCATTCATCTGTTGATGTTGCTTCCATGTCTTGGCTATTGTAAATAGTGCTGCTATGAACACTGGGTGCATATATCTTTTCAAATTAAAGTTTTCTCTGGATATATGCCCAGGAGTGGGATTGCAGGATCATATGGTAACTCTATTTTTAGTGTTTTAAGGAACTTACATACTGTTCTCCGTAGTGACTGCACCAATTTACATTCCCACCAACACTATAGGAGAGTTCCTGTTTCTCCACACCCTCTCCAGGATTTACTATTCGTAGAGTTTTTAATGATGGCCATTCTGACTGATGTGAGGTGATACTTCATTGTAGTTTTGGTTTGCATTAATATAATAATTAGTGATATTGAGCATCTTTTTGTGTTCCTGTTAGCCATCTGTATGTCTTCTTTGGAGAAATGTCTATTTAGGTCTTCTGCCTACTTTTTGATTGGGTCGTTTGTTTTACTGACATTAAGCTGTATGAGCTGTTCGTATATTTTGGAAATTAATCCCTTGTTGGTAGCATTGTTTGCAAATATTTTCTCCCAGTCTGTAGGTTGTCTTTTTGTTTTGTTTATGGTTTCCTTTGGTATGCAAAAGCTTTCAAGTTTCATTAGGTCCCATTTGTTTATTTTGTTTCTATTTCCATTACTCTAGGAGACAGATTGAAAAATATATTGCTGTGATTTATGTCAAAGGGTGTTCTGCCTATATTTTCCTCTAAGAGTTTTATAGTATCTGGTCTTACATTTAGGTCTTTAATCCATTTTGAGTTTATTTTTGTATATGGTGTTAGAGAATTTTCTGATTTCATTCTTTTACGTGTAGCTGTCCAGTTTTCCCAGCATCACTTATTGAAGGGACTGTCTTTTCTCCATTGTATATTTTTGCCTCCTTTGTTATCGATTAATTGACCACAAGTGTGTGGGTTCATTTCTGTGCTTTCTATCCTGTTCCATTGATCTATGTGTCTGTTTTTGTGCCAGTACTATATTATTTTGATTAGCTTTGTAGTTTAGTCTGAAGTCAGGGTGCCTGGTTCCTTCAGCTCCATTCTTCTTTCTCAAGACAGTTTTGGCTATTTGGGGTCTTTGTGTTTCCATACAAATTTCTAAGTTTTTTTGCTCTAGTTCTATGAAAAGTGCCGTTGGTAATTTGCTAAGGATTGCATTGAATCTGTAGATTGTCTTGGGTAGTATGGTCATTTTAACAGTATTGATTCTTCCAATCCAAGAACATGGTATATCTTTCCATCTGTTTGTGTCATCTTCAATTTCTTTCATCAGAGTATTATGGTTGTTTCCTTACTTTCTCTTTTAGAGTATAAAAATGCAACAGATTTCTGTATATTAATTTTGTATCCTGCAGCTTTACCAGATTCATTGATGAGCTCTAGTAGTTTTCTGGTAGTGTCTTTAGAATTTTCTGTGTATAGCATCATGTCATCTGCAAACAGCGACAGTTTTATTTCTTCCTTTCTAATTTGGATTCCTTTCATTTCTTTTTCTTCTCTGATTACTGTGGCTAGGACTTCCAAAACTATGTTAAATACAAGTGGTGAGAGTGGGCAGTCTAGTCTTGTTCCTGATCTTAGAGGAAATGCTTTCAGTTTTTCATCATTGAGTATGATGTTAGCTGTGGGTTTGTCATATATGGCCTTTCTTATGTTGAGGTCAGCTACCTCTTTGCCTGGTTACTGAAGAGTTTTTATCATAAATGTTGAATTTTGTCAAAAACTTTTTCTGCATCTATTGAAATGATCATATGGTTCTTATGCTTCAAGTTGTTAATGTGGTATATCAGATTCAGTTATTTGCAGATATTGAAAAATCCTTGCATCACTGGGATCCCACTGGATTATGGTGTGTGATCCTTTTAATGTATTGTTGGATTCGGTTTGCTAGTATTTTGCTGAGGATTTTTCATCTATTTTTATCAGTGATATTGGCCTATAATTTTCTTTTTTTTTGATATCTTTGTCTAGGTTTAATGTCAGGGTGATAGTGGCCCAGGGTGATAGAGTGAGTTTGGAAGTGTTCCTTCCTTTGCATTTCAGGAATAGTTTGAGAATGATAGATGTTAACTCTTCTCTAAATATTTGGTAGAATTCACCTGTGAAGCCATCTGTTCCTGGACTTTTGCTTGCTGGGAGTTTTTAATTACTGATTCAATTTCGTTACTGGTAGTTGGGCTGTTCATATTTTCTGTGTCTTTCTGGTTCAGTCTTGGGAGATTGTACCTTTCTAAGAATTTATCCATTTCTTCTAGGTTGTCCATTTTATTAGTGTATAGTTGTTTATTGTAGTGTCTTATGATCTGATCTATTTCTGTGGTGTCAGTTGTAACTTGTTCTTTTTTCATTTCTGATTTTATTAATTTGGACCCTCTCTCTTTTTTTCCTGATGAGTCTGGTTAACAGTTTATCAATTTTGTTTATCTTTTCAAAGAACCAGCTTTTAGGTTCATTGATCTTTTCTGTTTTTTATTTTAGTATCTATTTCATTTATTTCTGCTCTGATCCTTATGATTTCTTCTACTAATTTTGCGTTTTGTTCTTCTTTCTCTGGTTGCTTTAGGCATAAGATTAGGTTGTTTATTTGACATTTTTCTTGTTTCCTGAGGTACAGTTGTATTGCTATAAACTACCCTCTTGGAACTGCTTTTGCTGCATCCCATAGGTTTTAGATTGTCGTATTTTCATTTGTCTCTAAGTATTTTTTGATTTCCTCTTTGATTTCTTCAATGATCCATTGATTGTTTAAACATATTGTTTAGCCTCCATGTGTTTGTGTTTTTTGCAGTTTTTTTTTTCTTGTAGTTGATTACTAGCCTCATAGTGTTGTGGTCCAAAAAGATGTTTGATATGATTTCAGTTTTCTTAAATTTACCAAGGCTTGCTTTGTGGCCCAGGGTGTTATTTGTCCTGGAGAATGTTCCATGTGCACTTGAAAAGAATGTATATTCTGCTGCTTTCCATCTGGTCTTAATGGGTCATTTAAGGCTTGACTTTCCTTTTTGAGTTTCTGTGTGGATGATCTGTCCATTGATGTAAGTGGGGTGTTACTGTCACCACACTATTAATGTGTTACTATCAATTTCTCCTTTTATGTCTGTTAACATTTACCTTATCTATTGAGGTGCTCTTATGTTGGGTGCATATATATATTTCCAATTGTTATATCTTCTTCTTGGATTGATCCTTTGATCATTATGTAGTGTCCTTCTTTGTCTTGTGACAGTCTTTATTTTAAAGTCAACTTTTTATGACATAAGTATTGCTACTCTGGCTTTCCCTTGATTTCCAGTTGCATGGAATACCTTTTCCCATGCCCTCACTTTCATTATGTATGTGTCTCTAGACCTGAAGTGAGTCTCTTGTAGGCAGCAAATATATGGGCCTTGTTTTTGTATCCATTCAGCCAGTCTGTATCTTTTGGTTGGAGCATTTAGTCCATTTACATTTAAGGTAATTAATAATGTGTATGTTCCTATTCCCATTTTGTTAATTGTTTTGGATTTGTTTTTGTAGGTCTTTTCCCCCCCTTTCTTCTTTTACTCTCTTTTCTTGTGATTTGATGATTGTCTTTAGTGTTATGTTTGGATTCCTTTTTCTTTTTTGTGAGTATATCTGTTATAGATTTTGTTTTGTGGTTATCATGAGGTTTTTGTATAGGAGTGTGTATATATATTGTTTTTTTTTTTTTTTTTTTGCGGTACGCAGGCCTCTCACTGTTGTGGCCTCTCCCATTGCGGATCACAGCTCCGGACGCACAGGCTCAGCGGCCATGGCTCACGGGCCCAGCTACTCTGTGACATGTGGGATCTTCCCGGACCGGGGCATGAACCCGTGTCCCCTGCATCAGCAGGTGGACTCTCAACCACTGTGCCACCAGAGAAGCCCACAGAGTGTATATTTTTATGTGCTTGTTTTGAGTTGCTGATCTCTTAATTTCAAACACATTTTAGATACCCTGCATTTGTGCTGTTCTCCCTTTATGATTATTGTTTTTGATATATTTTACATCTAATTGTTTTGTGTATCCCTTAACTGCTTATTGTGGATACAAATAATTTTACTACTTTTGTCTTTTAACTTCCCTACTAGCTTTGTGCATGGATTATTTCCTACCTTTATTCTATGTTGGTCTTTACCAGTGAGCTTTTCCAGTTTGTAATTTTCTTGTTTCTAGTTGTGACCTTTTCTTTTTTGCCTAGAGAAGTTCCTTTAGCATTTGCTGTAAAGTTGGTTTGGTGGTCCTGAATTCTTCTAGCTTTTGATTGTTTGTAAACCTTTTGATATCTCCATCAAATCTGAATGAGAGTCTTGTTGGGTAGAGTATTTTTGGTTGTAGGTTTTTCTCTTTCATCACTTTAAGTATATCATGTCACTCCCTTCTGGCCTGCAGAGTTTCTGCTGAAAAATCAGCTGATAGCCTTATTGGAATTCCCTTGTGTGTTATTTGTTGCTTTTCCCTTGTTGCTTTTAATATCCTCTCTTTATCTTTAATTTTTGTCATTTTGATTACAAGGTGTTGTGGTGTATTCCTCTGGGTTAATTCTGCATGGGACGCTGCACTTCCTAGACTTGGGTGATTGTTTCCATCCCCAGGATAGGGAAATTTACAGCTATTATCTCTTCAAATAGTTTCTGAGGCCCGTTCTCTTTCTCTTCACCTTCTAGGATCCCTATAATGCAAATATTAGCATGCTTCATGTTGTCTCAGAGGTCTCTTAAACTGTTCTCATTTCTTTCCATTCTTTTTTATTTCTATTCAACAGCAGTGATTTCCACTACTCTGTCTTCCATCTCACTGATCTGTCCTTCTGCCTCATTTAGTCTACTCTTGATTCCTTCTAGTGTATTTTTCATTTCAGTTATTCTTCAATTTTGTTGTTGTTGTTGTTGTTTGTTTTTTTGTGGCCACACTGTGCAGCATGCGGGAATCTTCATTCCCTGACCAGGGGTTGAACCCATGCCCTCTGCATTGGGAGCACACAGTCTTAACCACTGGACCACCAGGGAAGTCCTGTATTTTACAATTCTGTTTCGTTCTTTATATTTTCTAACTCTTTGTTAAAAACTTCTAATTTCTTGCTCTATGCATCCATTCTCCTCCCAAGTTCTTTGATCATATTTATGATCATTACTGTCAACTCTTTCTCAGGGAGACTGCCTATTTCCATGTCACTTTGTTCTTTTGTGGTTTAATCTTATTCCTTTGTCTGAAACATATTACTCTGTCACCTAATTTTGTGTAAATTGCTATTTGTATTTTTATGTATGTGGTAGGTTGGTTACATTTCTTGACCGTGGAGAAGAGGCCCTCTATAGGAAACATTCTATGCATCCCAGGAGTGCACTTCCCTCTCGACACCCAAGGTCCAGGAGCCAGCTGGTCCCAGGCTAGTGTCTGGCTTGCATTTGGGTGGAGCTGGGTTTTGGTCCTCTGGTGGGCAGGGCTGTATTTAGGGGCATACCTAGATGTGGCTGTGAGCTTAGGAAGTCTTTAGGTAGCCTGACTGCTGATTGGTGGGGCTGTGTTCCCACCCAGTTTGTTGTTTGGTCTGAGGCATCGCAGCACTGGAGCCTGCAGGCTGTTGGGTGGGGTCAGGTCTTGGTGCCAAAATGCCAGCCTCCTAGAGAGCTCACTTGCTGATGAATGCTCCATGATATATCCACCACCAGTGTCTATGACCCTGGAGTGGGCCACAGCCACCCCTTACCTCCCCAGGAGACCCTCCAAAACCAACAGGTAGGTCTGGCCCAGGCTCCCATCAAATTACTGCTTTTTCCCTTAGTCCTGGTGTGTGTGAGATTTTGTGTGTGCCCTTTAAGAGTGAAGTCTTTATTCCCCCCAAGCCTGTGGAGCTCCTGCAGTCAAGCCCACTGGCCTTCAAAACTAAATGCTCTGGGGGCTCCTCTTCCTGGTGCCAGGCCCCTAGATAGGGGGGACTCACATGGGGCTCAGAACTCTCCTGTGGGAGAACCTCTGTAATATAGTTATTCTCCAGTTTGTGGGTCACCCACCAGTGGTATGGGATTTGATGATATCACGAGTCTGCCCCTCCTATAAGTCTTGTTGTGTTTCCATCTTTATGTCTTTAGTTGTAGAGGGTGGTTGTTCTGCAGATTGTTGTGATTTTGGTGTTCTCTTATCTCAGGAGATAAGCTTAAGGTCCTTCTACTTTGCCCTCTTACTTTTAACCTATATGTGTCTTTATATTTAAAGTGGGTTTCTTGTAGACAACATTTAGTTGGGTCTTGTGTTTTGATCCACTCTGACAATCTTTGTCTTTTAATGAGTGTATTTAGACCATTGATGTTTAAAATGATTATTGATGTAGTAGCTTAATATGTACCATATTTGTCACTGTTTTCTATTTGTTGCTCATGTTCTTTTCTCCCATTTTTGTCTTCCATATATTTTCTGGCTTTTGTAGTTTTTTGCGTTTTGCAATTTTAATTGAACATTTTATATAATTCTACTTTCTTTCCTGTCTTAGCATATCAGTTATACTTCTTATTTATTTTTTTTAGTTGTTACCCTAAAGTTTGCAATGTATTTTTATAGCTAATCCACCTTTACTTTCAAATAATACTATAACTCTTCCCAGTTACTGCAAGTACCTTATAATAACAAAAAATCCTGTTGTCTTTGTCCCTTGTATCACTCCTGTCATTCATTGCATTTATACATATAAGCATATGTAGGCATTTATAAGCACACACACATGTGCATACCTAATTGGTTACATTGTTGCCATTGTTATTTTGAACAAACAAATCCATTATCTGTTAGATCCATTAAGAATAAGAAAAATAGAACTTATTTTACCCTTAGTTATTCTCCAGTGTACTTCTTCTCTTTATGTATATCTAAGTTTCTGACTTAATTTTTCAGAGAAGGAAAATTGTTTTCTTTTAACATTTGGCATACAGGGGAATGATGCCAATAATATGTGGAATTCGGCTTGGATTCTTTTCCCCTAAACAAGTTCGAACCTGTTATTGTTTTGGAAAGATCAGGGGCAAGCTTTTTCACAACTAAAGAGAAAGCGTTAGTAGTATAAGAAAAATGCTGACTATTCTGTAAAAGTAACCTATAATACAATAAGGTGCTGGTTTATTGGCACCTTAACAATTTTAACAAAAAATTGCTGTATATTCTACTATATTAAAAGATCTGAGGAAGTTGCATTTTTGTTGAAGAAGTTGTAAAGATAGCCTTTATCAATTTCTTTTTAATACAAAGGAACTATCACCAGATGATATTTTTAATTTTTATTAAACTGGTCTCTATTAGAAGTGAATGTCTTCAAGGACCTACATCAAAGGAAAAAACGAGCTCCAGGAAATGAAGCTTTAAAGGATGGACTGACTTACTCTTAATACAAATGCCAGTAGAAACTCAACTGTACTCATATTTTTATACGGCTTGTTATTGTTTTGTTAGGACTCCATAGTCCTTAATTCCATAGATTTTGAGTCCTCTCACTCCAATTCTACTTTTTCCATAGGTTTAGCTCTTTTTATTTTACAAAACATGGAGTTATTTAGGAATGCATATATGCTGTTATAGCAGAAATGCCTGCACTCAATTCTGAGTTAGTGGTAGCCACCTTTTTGAGTAACAAGGGTAGTCTAATCCTCTTTTATCTCATTTATTTTCAGTGCTCATCATAGTGGCTGGCAGGGCTATCCCAAGCCCTTTTGTGTGCAGTAGAAAAAAATGCTCCTTCCTCTGAGTAGGTTTAGATTTTTAATTGCAGAGCTTGGAGTACAAAACTCTTGCTGAATTAGTCCTGCTTGCCCTTTCAGCCAGGCCTTTATGCAGTGTATAGTTTGGAAGCACTATAACATGTCCTGGCTTCCTGAACAAAAGAGTCATGCACACATATAAACACATGCATGTACACACACACACACACACATATACACACAGTGCTTGTTGAACTGATGATGTGCATGACTTCACACTGTTTTTTAGCAAATATATTTTGATTAGTTTAGAAATCATTTATTTCCTTTATTTGTATGTCCCTAATTGTTAATTTTGATGTTATGTGAGGATTTTAAAAATACAGGTAAGACAATTTAACAGACTATTAACTTTCAAAATTCTTTTCATACAAGAGAAAGGGGGGAGTGGTATTGATAGAATGTATAAATATTCCCCAGCCTCTCCATTTTTTCTTTCTCTCTTCCTTTCTTTGAAGGGAAGGGGGTGATAGATGGTAGGAGAGCAAGACCAAATATGCCAATCTAATGTATAAATTCTTTAAACTAATACAAAAAATTTCAGTTTAGTTAGATGACAAATTGGGTTTTGCCAGATTTCTAGGCAGAATTGCACAATATATTAAGATTGTGACTCAAAGCCACATTCAACAGGTGGAGTAAAAGTCCTCTCTTTCGCTTCCAGATGTGGTTCCTTATATGCGGTAACCTATAAACCCAGAGACAACTTTTCTAATGCTTTTACCTTGTTTCTTGTATGTATGTTGAAGTAGGGACAGGAAAGCTACAATAAAACTCCTACTGGAAAGAGAGAAGGATGGGATACACATGAAAGTTCCTGGTCCTTACAATAATTAATAAAACTTCTTGCTTTGGAAGTAGAGTAAGGTCTTGATAGGATCCTAATTCTGCTTTCTGAGAGAAGTTCCTTTGTCCTTTGTTTTCCATAGTCCCTGACTTTGCTTTTTTAGGAACTATTCCTTAATCGGAAATGGGTGTTGGAGAACATACCCTTATTTGATGCTGCCCTGGATTCTCACCCTGTGTTCTGTCAGTGCAAACTTGGGCTCCCTGGGTAGAGCATGCTAGACTTGCGGTATTTTTTGCTAATAGAGTTGCCTCAAAAATGTAGGTTTCAATTCTGTTTGCCTCCAGTCAGCTATATGTGAAAATACCAATACCAAAGATCTCACTTGCTCATAATTGCTAAGCCTACAAACTAGTTACTTTACTAGTTATTTTCCTCAGAGCATCCAACTCTCCCTTAACTTAATAACTGATACCTTGTGGCCACCTGAAACAGTACATTTGGGTAGGGGTTAATCTGACTTTTGCTCCTAGGCAGGCTCTCGTTATGTGGCTTAGAACTCTTAAGAGAGATTGTTGGAATACATTTTTTTGTTGTTAGCTGTAGAGAAGCAACTGGCTTTTCTATTCCTTCAAGGTACCCTGTATTATTGGATTATCCATTAAGTTAGAAGTAGGCTATAGTCAGAGAGCCTTCCTAAGCAGAGTTGTATTCTTTTTTTTCTCTGCTTGTAAATGAACTAATTCTTGCTTAAATTCATTCATTTATCAGGCTTAAAACAACAAGTAGTAGTCAGTTCATTACAACATTATGACTTTTTCTAGCTCCTTCTGCTAGAACTATAGTCTTGGTAGGCACTTGGTTTCTCTTTTAAATGGTCATATTTTGCTAGTATAGTATATATAGTATAGTGTAGTATAGAAAGGATCACCAACATATGTCTCTTTCCTATCTGCTTTCTGTCCTACCTCTAAGTTAATAGAAATGCTTTGGATTTATCTTATAACCCACTCTATTGTTCCTAAGAATTTCTATAACATTTAGCATAAAGGCTAAGTTGTAAAAAAGAGACTTAAAACTATAGTGGCTCAAACATAAATTAACTGTTTTTCTTATAGAACAGTTGAAAGGTAGATAGATGTGTGATATAAGATGGATAAACAACTCTGCTTTCATGAAATAGTCCAGGAACACCCAAAAAAGGAATCCATGAAGCACTTTCAATTTTTGTTGTTGTTGTTGTTGTTAAGATTCTGGTCTTAAACTGCAACTGTAGTTTTTTTTTTAAAGGCAGTGAAATTTTGAATAGGAAATATTTGAAACAAAATAGAAACATTTTAGAGATATCACACACACACACAAACACATATAAAAGTTCTTTGATTTCTAACCATAATGGAGTGGAGTCACTGGTACTGTTCTTTCTCTTTGGCTGTAAATATCTAGACAAAAATATATGAAACAGTCATTATTTTCAGAAAATGGCAGCAGAGGTCAGAGGTTCAGTGATTTCTGAGAAAAGAGAAACAGATGAAGTGAGCCCTGTGATTGCCCTGGTTTTCTGCCTGGAGGCACTTTCAGATATCTGGTGCAGGGAGAGGAAAGCCAAGTAGAGCACAATGGTCCTGCTTGATTGAAATAAAGATTAGATTGGGGGAGGGTGAGATAGCTGGAATCGTTAGATCAGAATACTAAAGAGTAGGGACCTATGTATGCAAAGAAAGAGCATCATAAATCTTCATGTGGTCGCCTTGAGACCTTTGTTAAATACTAAGCTCTGTGTGTGTAGGTGAAACTCCATAAGGGCACACAAAAAGTTATTAGGCAATGTAATCTGAACAACTTCCAATGCTCATACAAGGTTAAGAGATGTTTGAGTTCTGAATAAGCAGAGTGGAGAGACTTTGTTGAACATCTAGAGTATTCAGTAGAGACCCCAGATTGGTCACACCTCAAAGAGTAAGGCTGAGTCTGACTTGATGACTAATGGCTACTCTATACGTGCTCTAACAAATCTTAGAAGGAATCTGAAAAGAATGAAGTTGAACATTAAGTAATTTAATAACCTATTGAAACAAAATTTATCACTCTTTAAAGGAAGACCATAAAATCCAGAAATTCAACAATATCATATTCATAGTGTCCATAATAAATGTGTGTGTGTTTACATACATACATACACATATGTATACATACACACAAACTACTAGACATACAAAGGAGGAGAAAAATCATCAATAGAAAAAGACAGGAATGACAGAGATGAGATTAGTTGGCAAAGACTTTAAAATATCTCAAATATGGTAAGTACGCTCAAGGACTTAAAAGGAAAAATCATAAAACTACAGATCTAAGAATCCCAATAAATCACAAGCAGGATTACAAACAAAACCACACCACGGTATATTGTAGTCAAATCACCAAGTTCTAGTGATACAGAAAAAAATCTTAAAAGCATTAAGAGGAAGAAGAAAAATTTTTATATAGGGAAGCAAAGAAAAAAAAATGACTGCTGACTTATCATCAGAAGGTAAGCAAACTAGAAAACAGTGGAATGATATATTTAAAGGGCTGAAAGGAAAAAAAAAATCAACCTAAAATTATTTTTAAAAACAAAAGCAAAATAATATTTCTAAATAAGCAAAGTGAGAAAATTTCCTGTCAGTATACCTATATTATAAGAAATCTTAAAATGATCTTCAGGCTGAAAGAAAATAATACTGAGTGAAAACTCAGTTCTGCACAACAGAAAGAAGTAGTAGTAGGAAATGGCAAATATTTATGTCTAAAAATATATGGAAATCAAACTCTACATTTCCAAGTAATGCTTAGATCAAAGAATAAATCACAAGAGAATTTATAAAGTGTTCTTAATTGAATGATAATGAAAATACAGCATATCAAATTTTGTGGGATGCAATGCTTACATGAAAATTTATGGTTATAAATGCTTATATTAGAAAAGAAGGAAGGTGTAAAGTTTATGGCATAAGCCTCCCTCTTAAGAAGCTGCAAAAAATGAGCAACTTAAATCCAAAGCAAGAAGGAAAAACTGATAAAAAGTGAAATCAATGAATATAAAACACAAAAGCAACAAAGAAAAATCAGTGAAACCAAAGCTGGTTCTTTGAAAAGATTAAGTTGATAAATATCCAGCTAGATTGATCAGGAAAAAAATTACCAATAACAGGGAAGAAAAGCATCACTGTAGATATTATAGGCATTAATAGAATAATCAGGGAATAGTATGAGCAATTTCATGCCAGTAAGTTCAATAACTTAGATGGACTAAGTGCTTGAAAGACACAAATTACCAAAACTGACAGAAGAAGAAATAGAAAACTTGAAAAACCTTATGTCAATTAGATAAATTAATAATTAAAAACTCCCTATAGGAAACTCCAAGCCAAAATGGCTTCACTGATTAATTTTATTGAAACTTAAGTAGTAAACATTACAATCTTATACAAACTCCTTCAAAAAATAGAGGAGGGAACACTTCTTGACTCATTTTATGAGGTCAGCATTAGCTTGATTTTAAAATCAGATAAAGACATTACAGGAAAATAGATCAATATCTCTTTTGACTGTAGATGCAAAATATCCCTAATGAAATAGCAAACAGAATCTAGCAAAACATATTACAAAATGCATCATGACCAAAGGGGTTTATGCCAGAAAGCAAGGTTGATTTTAACATTTAAAACCAATCAAAGAAAAAAGGAGAAACAGCATATGATAATTTCCAGAGATACCAAAAATCTATTTGACAAAATTCGAACCTACTCATGATAAAAATTCACAACAAACCCAGAATAGACAGAAACTTCTTCAATCTGATAAAGGACATTTATAAAAAGTATACAGCTAACATTACATTTAACAATGAAAGACTGAATGCTTTCTCTGTAAGATTAGGAAGAAGGTAAGGATGTCCATTCACACAGCTTATAATTAATGTTATACTGGAATTCATAGCCAGTGCAGTAAGATAAGAAAAATAATAAAAGGAATCCAGATTAAAAATAAATCAAACTGCTTTATTTGCAGTTGACATGATAATATACATAGAAAATCCTAAGGACTTTGCTATGAGGAAGATACTAAAACTCCTAAGTGAATTTAACAAGGTCAAAGTATATAAGGTCACCACATAAAAATCAACTGTATTTTTATATACTATCATCCAAACAATTTATGAATGCTATATACTAGCTTCCATAAACATGAAATACATAGAGATAAATTTTTTAAACTCTATAAAACATAGCTGAGAGAAATTACCAGTACATAAATACACAGAGAAATAATACCTTATACATTGATTAGGAGATTCAGTGTTGTGTTAATTCTCCACCAATAGATCCATGGATGCAATGAAATCCTTATCAAAATGCTGCTCTTTTTTTTTTTTAAGAGATTGACAAGCTGATTCTCAAATTTAGAATTGTCAAAACAATATTGAGAAATAACAAAGTTGAAAAATTTACTGGATTTTAAGAATTACTCTAAACTACAATAATAGTGTCGTATTGGGTCATGGTGTTGACATAGGTAGGTAGATAGATGATAGACAGATATCCTAAGTGCTCTCTGTGTGTATGTAAGTGTATATACAACATGTAGGATTCATATAGATAGTCTCTTATCTATTCAAGGATAGTTTTGGGTTTTTTTTCTATTAAAGGATTATAGAATCTTTTCAACAAATGGTTCAGGAACTAGATATCCTATAGAAAATAATGAATCTGGACCCTTACCTGGACCAATACACAAAGCTTGACTTGAATTGGATTATAGATCTAAAAGTAAAAACACTAAAACTTTTTGATATTTTAGAAACATGAATAAATCTTTATGAATTCATGTTAAGCAAATATTTCTTAGGACATAAGAAGAACTATCTATAAAAGGGAGGTTTGAAAAATTGGGCTTCATCAAAATTAGAATCTTTTGCTGCTCAAAAGACACCTTTAGGAAAATGAAAGGCCAGCTACAGATTGGGAGCTATAAGTATTTCCAATACATACAGTCTGACAGTCTTATATGAACAGGAAGGTAGCCAATTAAATATGAGCAAAAGATTTAAAAAGACACTTCATTAAAGGAAGTCATAATCCCTTGGGAAGCATAGGAAGCATTATGAAAACATGTTCCACATCAGGAATTGGAAAACTATGGCCCATGGACCAAATCTGGCCTATTGTCTGTTTTTGTAGACAAAGTTTTATTGAAACATCATTACACCCATTCATTTATGACTGCTCTCATGCTATAACAGGAGAGTTGAGTAGTTGTTAACGAGACCCTGTGGCCACAAAACAAATATTTCCTGTCTGCCTCCTTACAGAAAAATTTGCTATCCCCTGGTCTAAAGGAATCAAATTCCAGGGAAGACTAAGCTCTTCCTAGGTGAGCAAACACCAGTGGAGAAGTTTGGCCTAATTTAATGTAATTTTCCCCAGGATAAAACTTATTTTTCTTGGAATTATAATTTTTTACAGTTGGATGTTATTTTTTAAATCATAGTTAATTCATTTTTATTACTAAGCTAACAAATTCTATTAAAGGCAAAATTATACAAGTTTTTCTTTAAGTTTTGGTAACTTAAGGTGTAATATTAGAAAGTTCTATCTTATTCTGAGGAACAAACTACACTTCAAGGTTAAAACAGTGATGTAGAGAGAACAAAACAAACAAAACAACAACAAAACAGTGATGTAGATTCATGATGTTGACCAGAAGTTAGTACGAAGAGAAATTGTACTGAAAACCACTTGGTTTAAACAGCCTGTACTTATTTCCATCAGTAAGTTAAGTTGTGACTGCAAACAAGTAAGGATGAGGATTGAAGGCATGTGCTGCCTTTCTGAGGACTGACGAGTCTCACTGCCCAGGTGGTATCCACTCATGGATGTATTTGCCCTGATCTTCACTAGAAGTAGGGGCTCCTATTTCCAGTGCAGATCAGGGCATGTGTTGGTCTTTGATCAGTTCAACACACTGCAGAGAGATGTAGGGAGTAAATCTTAGTGGCCTGGCAGGCCAGGCTTATATGCTAACTGAGGAGTCTAGACATTCTGGGTTTGCCTCACATTCTTATTAGTTTGTTGTTGCATCAGCTGTGTTCTGATTGGTTACACTCTAAGATATAAGCCATTACATCATTGGTTATATAAATTGTTTACATAAAACGTTTTGTGTTTGAGGTACAACAGGTGTCAATCTCCTTTGAATGAGCCATATACTTATCTGTAACATGTTTACAACCATAGTTAGTTTTTAGAAAGACATTTTTTCAAGCAAGAAAACATTTTTGATGGAAAAGATTGGTTACCATTTTTAAGCATAGCAAACAGATTTTACTCCTGTTAAAATGTAGAATAAGGTATCCTTTACAGAAAATTCATTTCACTTATTACAAAGCCCCTGTATTATTTAGTTTACTTAAATTAAATCTGATATTACTATTTTTTCTATGTTAGGATAATTTAATGTCACATATGAACATAAAAATGATTTTTGTAAATTTAGTTTCAGTATTTGTACTAGAAGTACAATAACATTAACTCCATAAACTTTTATTTTTCTCTATTTCCATGAGCTAATAATCAGTTTGACAACCCAGCAAAGTGGCATGTTATAGGGAAATTTTCTGACTGGAGCAAAATTTAATGAAACAATGTTTAAGGTCATCTTTGATTTCCGCATGCTTACTTCCACATCATACTTCTTCAAGTCCTATCTACTTTAAAATCAACCTTGAGTCCATCCTCTTATCTTCATCTCTTCTTTATCTCCCACCCCATTTCCAGTCCAGGCCATTTTCATCTTTTATTCATTGTTTTAGTCACAGTAAGCTCTAGAGTAACACATTAACCTTCTAATCTCAGTAATTTTGCACAGCAAAGGTTTACTGTGGCTTACGTAAAGTCCAGTGTGGTTTGAGCTGTGATCCTCTTCCATCTTGTAGCTATAATATCTGCACAGTGGCTTTGAAGTTGGTCAGATGGACTAGAAATGACTTTATCACTTTTGCTCACAGCCTGTTGGTCAGAGCTAGTCACATGGCTCCAACTTAAGTGCAGTGAAGGCTGGGAAATGTAGGACAGCACATGAAATATTTAGAGATCACAATTATCTGTACCACATTTAGGTTATTATAGTTGCATCCTAATTGGTTTCCTTATTTACTCTCATGTTCCACTACAATGCTTTCTTTACCTAGTAGCTAGAGTGCTTGGAAAAAAAAAATTTTGTTACTATCTCGCCAATAACTTCCTTTTTGCATAAAATCCAACACTTTGCCCTCACCTGTGCAACTACTGCATGATATGGTCCTTGCCTTCTTCATTAATTTCATGATTGGCAGTTAGTATTGTTATAACTGTGAATAGTGTATTTTGAATAGGCATTTTAAATTTTGTCCATAGTTATGAAAATGTGATTTAAAATAGTGTCACATTTACAAAATCACAATAATAACTATAAACTGAATAATAATACCAAGAGAAGTCCTAATTTATATGGCAGTCTCTGCAGTCACATTGTAGGTAATTAGAATCTGAAAAAAAAAAAAGCCTTTTGAGAACATTGACATAAAATCTGTTATAATGAATAAATTCTGTATAGTAGAGTTACAATAATTCTGTTTCTCTGACAACAAATGATCTCAGCATAAATGTTTTCTTTGGCTGAAGTTTATATGAAAGATATTTCATTATGGTTAAATGTGTAAAAATTAATAAAGTTTATTTTTTAGAGCAGTTTTAGGTTTACAACAAAATTGAGTGGAAAATACAGAGTTCCTGTATGTCCCCTGTCCCTACACAGATATTACTTCCCCCACTATCAACATACTGCACAAAGGTAGTGAATTTGTAACAATCTATAAACCTACAGTGACACATCATTATCACTCAAAGTCCATAGTTTACATTAGGTAGGGTTCACTTTCAGCATTGTGCATTCTATGGGTTTTGACAATAAATGCAATTTTTAGACAAGTTTTTCATGAAGTTTGTGTTTTGCCATTAAGTAGTTACTTCCCTTCAGTTGTACTTTCAATTTCTTCTGTTAGGCCTTCTTCAGTTTCTTCCTTGGCAGTATGAAGCTCCTAATTAATTATCCCAAACACCACACACACACAAACTCTCTCTCTCTCTCTCTCTCTCTCTCTCTCTCTCTCTCTCTCTCTCTGTGTGTGTGTGTGTGTGTGTCTGTCTCTCTCTCCCTCTCCTTCCCCCCTCACTCTGATTGTTTTCTAGTTGGAGTGGTTGAAATATTTTCTTAAGGTAATTAATTTGTAATCTCACAAACTGTGGATTAGAGCAGTGCCCTTGCCAAAAGATAGAGGAGCTAATTAAGGTTCAACCCTTATTTTCAAATGTGCATGAAAGAAAGCCTGTATATAAATTCTTTCTCATCTCTGAGTTGTGAATCCTAGGAATAAAGTTTTTTAACAAGTTGTTTATCTTAATAAACATCTCAGGATTTATATATTTGATATGTTTATTGCAATGTAGCAGAGCATTCATATTTTTGATAATTTTTGACATTAAAAAATTGATTCCTGTTCTAGCAAATGAAAATTACATTTAGTAAAATTGAGTACTCTATGGTTTGTTACATGGATTTAGATCTAGCACAGTTCAAATGGCTTGTCTTATACTTGACATCTACTTACATATAAAAGGCTCATGTAACAGTTTTTACATGGTGTTAGTATTGTCATTCTTGTTTCTTTTCCTTTGCTGGCCTACTTCTGTTTCAGCCCTTGACCATTAATAAAGTATTAAATAGCAAGGAGATTATCCTACTACTGGGTACACAATATTGAATAAAAACAGGTGTTTGTGGGATAGAAAGATAAGGAAATCAAATCTTTGAGAAGTTGATATACCATTCTTCTTTCATATAATTAGATGTTTTATAAAGTAATTTGGGATTGTATGACAAGAGTCAAGGAAGCTATTAAGCAATCTCTGTGAAAACTTGATTGTCTTTGTGCTTTGACTAACTGTGTTTGTCTTGTTCACAGTAACTGTAGTACTGAATGGAAGTGGCTTGTAGACAGAGCAAGAGTTGGCAGCCGTTGGACGTGGCTTCAAGCCCAGATTTCAGAGCTAGAATACAAAATCCAACAACTAACGGATGTTCACAGGCAGATTCGTGCCTCCAAGGTATCGTGTGTGCTCTTCTGTTTAAAAAAATATTGTTAGTTTTAGTTTCTTCTCATCTCTCCACACAAAATAATTGTTATTAGGCTTTATAAAAATGTAGTTAATGTTAAGATTTCTGATATATTAATTCTGTAAGTTGAAACTATTTTTGTAACTTATCACAAACATTTTATCATATTGAGCAGTTAAGAATTTATTGGATTTCAGTTAATAGAAATGATAAACATTTTTCATAAACCTTTACTTTGTTGGAATTTATTTTAACATATGTGAGAAATTCTGAGTGTATCTTATTGGAATCTCTTTAGAGTTTTTTGTTGTTTTAAGAAAAATTATAAACACATAAAAATGTTCTAGAAAGCAATATAATGAATACCTGTGTACCCACCCTCAAATTTATCAAATATTAAATTTTTATTAATTTGGGTTTTGTTTTTAGAATAATAAAGCATTACCTTACAATTGAAGTACTTGTATAATCCTTCCTGATCCCATTCCCTTTCCCTATGCCACTGATACCAACATATTTTAAAAGATTTTAATTTTATATTGGTGTAAAGTTGACTAACAATGCTGTTAGTTTCAGGTATATAACAAAGTGATTCAGTTATATATATACATGTATCTATTCTTTTTCAAATTCTTTTCCCATTTAGGTTATTATAGAGTATTAAGTAGAGTTCCCTGTGCTATACAGTAGGTCCTTGTTGGTTATATATTTTAAATATAGCAGTGTGTACATGTCATTCCCAAACTCCCAATCTATTCCTCCCCCTCCCCTTCCCCCCTGGTAACCATAAGTTTGCTCTCTAAGTCTGTTTCTGTTTTGTAAATAGGTTTATTTGTATCTTTTTTTTTTTGTTAGATTCCTCATATAAGCGATATCATAGGATATTTGTCTTTCTCTGTCTGACTCACTTCACTTAGTATGGTAATCTCCAAGTCCATCCATGTTGCTGCAAATGGCATTATTTCATTCTTTTTAATGGCTGAGTAATATTCCATCATATATATGTTCCACATCTTTATCCATTGCTCTGTTGGTGGACATTTTGGTTGCTTCCATGTCTTGACCATTGTAAACAGTGCTGCAATGAACACTGGGGTGCATGTGTACTTTTGGATTATGGTTTTCTCCAGATATATGCCCAGGAGTGCGATTGCTGGATCATATAGTAGTTCTATTTTTAGTTTTTTAAGAAACCTCCATGCTGTTCCGTGAAGTTTATGTTTGTTCTTATTGCCATTTTGTTGTTTTGGATTTGTTTTTGCAGGTGTTTTTTCTTCCCTTCATCTTTTTTTCTCTTCTCTTGTGATTTAATGACTAACTTTAGTGTTGTGTTTGGATTCGTTTTTCTTTTTTCTGAGTGTATCTATTGTAGATTTTCAGTTTGCAATTCCCATGAGATTTTGATATAGCAATCTGTATATAAACAAGATTGTTTTAACTTGCTGGTCTTTTAATTTCAAATGCATTTCCAATATCCTGCATTTGTGCTCTCCTCTTACAGTTGCTGGTTTTGATTTGTGTGCAGGTAATTTCCCACCTTTACTGTATGTTTGCCTTTATCGGTGAGCTTTTCCATTCGTAATTTTCTTGTTCCTAGTTGCAGCCTTTTCTTTTCCACTTAGAGAAATTCCTTTAGCATTTGTTGCAAAGCTGATCTGGTGGTGCTGAATTCTCTTAGCTTTTGCTTATCTGTAAAGTTTTTGATTTCTCCACTGAATCTGAATGAGAGCCTTGCTGGGTAGAGTATTCTTGGTTGTAGGTTCTTCCCTTCATCACTTTAAATATATCATTCTACTCCCTTCTGGCCTGCAGAGTTTCTGCTGAGAAATCAGCTGATAACCTTATGGGAGTTTCCTTGTAAGTTATTTGTTGCTTTTCCCTTGTTGCTTTTAATATTTTTTCTTTGTCTTTAATTTTTGTCAGTTTGATTATTATGTGTATCAGCATTTTCCTCCTTGGGACTCTCTGTGCTTCCTGGACTTGGGTGACGCTTTCCTTTCCCATGTTAGGGAAGTCCTCTTTTCTTTTCACTCTTTTTTTCTTTATTCTGTTCTGCAGCTGTGATTTCCACCATTCTGTCTTCCAGTTCACTTATCTGCTCTTCCATCTCAGTTATTCTGCTATTGATTCCTTCTAGTGTATTTTTCATGTCATTGATTGTATTGTTCATCTCTGTTTGTTTGTTCTTTAGTTCTTCTAGGTCTTTGTTAAACATTTCTTGTATCTTCTCGATCTTTGCTTCCATCCTTTTTCCAAGATCCTGGATCGTCTTCATTATCATTATTCTGGACTTTTTTTCCAGAAGGTTGCTTATCTCCACTTCATTCAGTTGTTTTCTCTGGGGTTTTATGTTGTTCCTTCATCTGAGACATAATCCTCTGCCGTCTCATTTTGTGTAACTTTCTGTGATTGCGGTTTCCATTCTTCAGGCTGCAGGTTTGTAGTTCTTGCTTCTGCTGCCTGCCCCCTGGTGGATGAGGCTGTCTAAGAAGCTTGTGCAAGCTTCCTGATGGGAGAGACTGGTAGCTGCCCACTGGTGGGTGGAGCTGGGTCTTGTCCCTCTGGTGGGCAGGGCTGTGTCAGGGGCTGTGTTTATTGGGCAGCTGTTTACTCAGGAAAACTTTAAACATCCTGTCTGCTGATGGGTGGAGCTGTGTTCCCCTCCTGTTGGTTGTTTGGTCTGAGGCATCCCAGAACTGGAGGTTCCAGGCTGTTGGGTGGGTCCTGGTCTTGGTGAGAAAATTGTGGCCTCCAGAAGGGCTCATGCCAATGAGTACTCCCCAAAACTGCTGCTGCCAGCATCCTTATCACTGCAGTGAGCCACAGCTGCCCCCCACCTCTGCAGGAGACCCTCCAATACTAGCAGGTAAGTCTGGCCCAGTCTCTTATGAAGTCACCGCTTTTTTCCCCTGGGTCCTAGTGTGCTTGAGGCCCTGTGTGCACCCTCCAAGAGTAGAGTTTCTGTTTCCCCCAGTCCTGTGGCATTTCTATGATCAAACCCTGCTGGCATTCAAAGCCAGATTCTCTGGGGGATCCTCCTCCCATTGCCAGACCGCTAGGCTGGGGAGCTAGATGTGGGGCTCAGAACTTTCACTCCTGTGGGAGAACTTCAGTGGTATAATTATTTTCCTATTTGTGGGTAGCCCACCTGGTGTGTATGGGATTTGATTTTATCATGATTGCTCCCCTCCTACTGTTTCCTTGTGCCTTCTTCTTTGTCTTTGGGTGTAGGGTATCTTTTTTGATAGGTTCCAGCATTTTTTTGTTAGTGGTTGTTCAGCAGTTAATTGTGATTTTGGTGTTTCCATAAGAAGGGGTGAGCTCAGATCGTTCTACTCAGCCATCTTGTCTTCTCCTCCTCCCTGACTCCAACATATATTGATAGGTACTGTTTTTATGAATATTTATTGGTCCATAGGTATTTATCTGTATCTATAAATAAAATTTGTTTTTCATGCTTTTAAAGTCTATATAAGTTATATTTATACTACAAACTCTTTTGCAACTTGCTTGTTTTTGCTCAGCATAATTTTTATACATATTTATACTTCCTGTATGACATTTAATTGTATGAATGGAATGGAATTTTATAAATACAATGGATGTTTATCTCTTCTCCTATTTTCTATTAATAGACATGTACATTGTTTCAGTCTTTATGCCAGTAAAAACAATACATCAGTGACTGTCTTTCATGTGTTTTTTGGTGAACCTATGGAGAGCTTTTCTTGGGTATATGCCTAAAAGTGGAAATACTTGATCTTAGGCATGGCTGTATATGCTTTCCTATACCACTTATGTGATTGGGTAATCAATATTCCCACTGGCAGTGCGTGAGAGCTCCTGGTTTTCCACATCCTTGTGAACTTTTTGAATTTTTTGGTCTCATAACTTTTACAGTGTAATAAGAGTGAAATATTATTACTGTTTTAATTGTTCCCAAATATAATGAGATTGGGCCTCAGTGTAATTGACCATCAAAGTTTGTTGTTTTATTTTTTAGATTCCACATATAAGTGATATCAAACAGTATTTGTCTTTCTCTGTGTGACTTATTTCACTTAGTCTAACATCCTCCAAGTCCATCCGTGTTTTTGCAAGTGGCAAAATTTTATTCTGTTTTATGGATAAGTAGTATTCCATTGTGTGTTTGTGTATGTATGTGTGTGTGTGTGTATCTCACATCTTCTTTATCCATTCATCTGTTGATGGACACTTAGTTTGCTTCCATTCTTGGCAATTGTAAACAATGCTGCTATGAACATTGGGGTGTATGTATCTTTTTGAATTAATTTTTTTTTCAGATATATATGCAGGAGTGGAATTCCTGGGTCATATGGTAGTTCTATTTTTAGTTTTTTGAGAAACCTTCATAATGTTTTCTACAGTGCCTGCACCAAAAATACGTACATATACATTCCCACCAAAAATGTACGAGGGTTCCCTTTTCTCCACATCCTTGCCAACATTTATTATTTGTGTTCTTTTTTTTTTTTTTGCAGTACGCGGGCCTCTCACTGTTGTGGCCTCTCCCACTGCGGAGCACAGGCTCCGGACGTGCAGGCTCAGTGGCCATGGCTTATGGGCCCAGCCGCTCCACGGCATGTGGGATCTTCCCAGACTGGGGCACGAACCCGCGTCTCCTGCATCGGCAGGCAGACTCTAAACCACTGCGCCACCAGGGAAGCCCTATTTGTGTTCTTTTTGATGATGGCCATTCAGACAGGTGTGAGGTGATATCTCATTGTGGTTTTAATTTACACTCTCTGATGATTAACTGTGTTGAACATTTCTTCATGTGCCTATTGGCCACATGTAAGTCTTCTTTGGAAAATTTTCTCTTTAGGTCTTCTGCCCATTTTTTGATTGGGTTGTTTGGGGTTTTTTGCTGTTGAGTTGTATGAGCTGTTTATAAATTTTGGATATTAACCCCTTACTGGTCATATCATTTGCAAATATTTTCTCCCATTCAGTCGGTTGTCTTTTCATTTTGTTGATGGTTTCCTTTGCTGTACAAAAGAATGTAAGTTTAATTAGGTCCTATTTGTTTATTTTTGCTTTTATTTCCTTTGCTTTTGGAGACAGATCCAAAAAAATATTGCTACAATTTATTTCAAAGGGTGTTTTGCCTATGTTTTCTTCTAGGAGTTTTATGGTTTCCAGTCTTACATTTAAGTCTTTAATCCATTTTGAGTTTATTTTTGTATATGATGTTAGAGAATTTTCTAATATCATTCTTTTACATGTAGCTGTCTAGTTTTCCCAGTACCACTTACTAAAGAGCCTGTCTTTTCTCCACTGTATATTTTTGCCTCCTTTTTTATAGATTAATTGACCATAACTGCATGTATTTATTTGTGGGCTCTCTATTCTATTCCATTGATCTATGTGTCTATTTTTGTGCCAGTACCATACTGTTTTGATTACTGTAGCTTTGTAGTATAGTCTGAAGTGAGGGAGTGTCATTAATCTAGCTCTGTTACTCTTTTTCAAGATTGTTTTGGCTATTTCAAGATTATTTTGGCTATTGTATTTGGCTATTTGTATTTCCATACAAATTTTAAAAGTTTTCATTCTAGTTCTGTGAAAAATGCCCTTGGTATTGTATTTCGATAGGGATTGCATTGAATCTGTAGATTGTCCTGGATAGTATGGTCATTTTAACAATATTAATTCTTCTTCTTTTCTTTTCTTTCTTTTTTTTTTTTTTTTTTTTTTGGCTGCACTGCATGGCATGCAGGATCTTAGTTCCCTGACCAGGGATTGAACCTGTGTCGCCTGCAGTGGGAGTGCAGATTCTTAATCTTAACCACTGGACTGCCAGAGAAGTCCCAAAATATTAATTCTTCTAATCCATAAACACCATATATCTTTCCATCTGTTTGTATTGTCTTCAGTTTCTTTCATCAGCATCTTATACTTTTCCAAGTACACCTCTTTTAACTCCTTAGGTAAATGTATTCCTAGGTATTTTATTCTTTTTGATGTGATTGTAATTGGGATTGATTCCTTGATTTCTTTTTCTGCTAGTTTGTTGTTAGTCTATAGAAATGGAACAGATTTCTGTATATTAATTTTGTATCCTGCAACTTTACTGAATTCATTGATGAGCTCTGGTAGTTTTTTCATGGTATCTATAGGATTTTCTTAGTATCATGTCAACTGCAAACAGTGATAGTTTTACGCTTCCTTTCCAGTTTGGATTCCTTTTATTTCTTTTTCTTTCCTGCTTGTTATGGCTAGGACTTCCATACCATGCTGAATAAAAGTGGCAAGAGTGGGTGTCTTTGTCTTGCTCCTGATCTTAGAGGAAATGCTTTCAGCTTTTCACCACTGAGTGTGATGGGTTTGTCATATATGGCCTTTATTATGTTCAGGTATGTTCCCTCTATGCCCACTTTCTAGAGAGTATCATAAATGGATGTTGAATTTTGTTAAAAGCTTCTTCTGCATCTATTGAGATGACATTTGGTTTTTATTCTTCAATTTGTTATTGTGGTGTATCACATTGATTGATTTGCATATGTTGAAAGTCCTTGCAAAAATCTTGAGAAAAATCACACTTGATCATGGTATATGATCCTTTTAATGTATCCTTGGAGTTGGTTTCCTAATATTTTGTTGAGGATTTTGGTATCTATGTTCATTAGTGATATTGGCCTGTAATTTTCTTTTTTGTGTGATATCTTTGTCTGGTTTTGGTATCAGGGTGATGCTGGCCTTGTAGAAAGAGTTTAAAAATGTTCCTTTCTCTACAATTTTTTGGAATTGTTTGAGAAGAATAGATGTTGACTCTTTTGTAAATGTTTGGTTGAATTCAGCTGTAAAGCCATCTGGTCTTGGACTTTTGCTTGTTGGGCACTTTTTTCTTTTCTTTTTAATTACTGATTCAGTATCATTACTGGTTATTGGTCTGTTCATATTTTCTGTTTCTTCCTGGTTCAGTTTTGGGAGATTGTACCTTTCTAAGAAGTTTTTTCATTTCTTCTAGGTTGTCCACTATATTTGTATATAGTTGTTTATTGTAGTCTCTTACAATTGTTTGTGTTTATGTACTCTTGGTTATAACTTCTCCTTTTTCATTTCTGATTTTCCTGATTTGGGCCCTCTTTTTTTCTTGATGAGCATGGTTAACAGTTTATCAATTTTATCTTTTCAAATAACCATCTCTTAGTTTCATTGATCTTTTCTATTTTTGTTTTTGTATATATTTCATTTATGTCTGCCCTGCTCTTTGTGATTTCTTTCCTTCTACTAAGTTTAGGTTTTCTTTATTCTTTTCTTAGCTCTTTCAGGTGTGAGGTTAGGTAGTTTATTGGAAATTTTTCTTGTTTCATTAGGTAAGCTTGTATAGCTATGAACTTGTCTCTTAGAACTGCTTTTGCTGCATCCCTTAGATTTTGGATCATTGTATTTTTATTTTCATTTGTCTCCAGGTATTTTTTTGATTTCCTCTTTGATTTCTTCAGTGATCCAGTGGTTGTTTAGTATCCTATTGTTTAGCTTCCATGTGTTTGTGTTTTTTTTTCTTGTAATTGATTTCTAGTCTTATTGCATTGTGGTTGGGAAAGATGCTTCGTATGATTTCAATTTTGTTAAATTTACCACGGCTTGTTTTGTGGCCTAGCATGTTATCTATCCTGGAGAATGTTCCATGTGCACTTGAAAATAATGTGTATTCTGTTGCTTTTGGATGGAATGTTCTGTCTGTCTATCTATCTATCTATATTAAGTTTCTCTGGTGTAATATGTCATTTAAGGCTAGTGTTTCCTTATTGATTTTCTGTCTTGATGATTCGTCCACTTATATAAGTGGGATGTTAAAGTGTCCTACTATTATTGTGTTACTGTTGAGGTCTCCCTTTATGTTTGTTAGTATTTGCTTTATGTATTTAGTGCTACTATTTTGGGTGCATATATATTTATAATTGTTATATCTTCTTCTTGGATTGATCCCTTGATCATTATGTAATGTCCTTCTTTGTCTCTTGTAACAGTCTTTATTTTAAAGTCGACTTTGTCTGATATAAGTATTCCTACCCCAGCTTTTTTTGATGTCCAGTTGTATAGAATAATTTTTTCTATGCCCTCACTTTCAGTATGTGTGTGTCTTTAGATCTGAAGTGAGTGTCTTTTAGACAGCATATATACAGGTCTTCTTTTTGTATCCATTCAGCCACTCTGTGTCTTTTAGTTGGCCTTATAACTTATTTTCAGCTCATATTTAAGTATTACTTTGAGTGCATAGCATGTATTTAATTCTCTCATTGTTCTGTTTTTAATATGTTTTAATTTCCAATGTGATTACCTTTTTAACCTGAGTTATTTAATAATACATCTTTATGTTCCTGAACTTATGAATCTTTTTTTTTTTTTTTTTTGGTATTTTGTCATTTAAGTTCATTGTAATCTGTGAACTGATTACCTTGTATGGATTTCATTCTTCATGACAAACTACTAATCAAATTTTGTAAGTGCTCAATGTGTGGTAGAAATAATGTATATTCTTTATTTGTTGATTATAGAATTCTGTATTAAACTGGTTGACTTTGTTGTATACATCTGCTATATCTTCATATATCTAGATCTTTCAATTCTAATATATATATTTGATATATATTTATTAATATTTGTCATCATTTTGAATTTTTCAGTTTCTCCTAGTAATTCTGTCAGTTTTTGCTTCTTACACTTTGAAATACTAATGCTATTTGGTAGATACAATTTTTTTTTTCTTCCAGGTGTTTGTTTTATAAGGTACATTTAGCTAGGATTTTTTTTTTTTTTTTTTGGGGTACGCAGGCCTCTCACTCTTGTGGCCTCTCCCTTTGTGGAGCACAGGCTCCAGACACACAGGCTCAGTGACCATGGCTCATAGGCCTAGCTGCTCCATGGTATGTGGGATCCTCCCGGACCGGGGCATGAACCCATTTCCCCTGCATTGGCAGGCAGAGTCTCAACCACTGCGCCACCAGGGAAGCCCTAGCTAGGTTTTTAAAATCCACTCTGAGTAGTTTTAATTTTCATTTTCTTTTATTTTCCTCTCTTTGTGTTTTGTTTTTCACTTGTCTTTCGTTGGATTGATGGAACTTGCTTTACTCGTTTCTTCTCTCTCTGCTCTTCTGAAAGCTATACATTATAGTCTTATTCTTTGTCATTACTCCTAGTTTGTAACATACTTCCTTAAGAGCAAATAATTCTAACAATGACTAAAAGTACTCAGTACTTTTATATGCTTTTTTTCTTAAGGTATGGATCTTAATGCTATTTAACTATGCATTATATATATCTGCTTCAATCTAGTTACTTATTTTACAGTCAGTAATTAATTACATTTCTAACAGATTTCATTAAAAATATGCTCACTGTTTTTTTGTATTCTGTATATAAAATTAGGTTACAGAGTAAGCTTCTGTAACAACGTAACTCACAAATATAATGGCTTTATAAAGATACATAATGCTTCAAAAATAAAGAGTGAGTACATGCTGGTAGAGCAACTTGGTTGAACAGGGTCATTCAGGGACTCAGGTTCCTTCTGTCTTGCTTCTTTGACATACTCTCAGGTATGTTGACTGCACTGTTGGACAGGGTTGTAGTCTTCTCATTTGTGCTCTCGGGAAGTGCGAAGAGAAGTGTGGTATAGTTTGTCTTTAAGTTGGATGTGACTTGGAAGTTGCACTACTTTGTTTCACACTCCATTAGCCCAAACTTAGCCACATGAGTATAGCATGAGTACTCTCCATGTGTAGGAGTGAAAGCTGAGTAATACTGTCTTTCACTGAGAAGTTGTATGCGTAGCTAAAACTGCGGTAGGGTTGGAGTCTTGAAAAGAAGAGGAAAATGGGTACTGGAAGAGTATGCAGTATCTGCTACTTTGTCTTTTCTCTCTTGGTTTGCTTCTTGCTGAAGTAAATTCGTTAGTACTTTTTGATATTAATCTCTGAACATTTAAACTCTCTTTGTATTTGTATGTCTCAAAATACTTTTATACTACCCTCACTCTTCAATGATATTTTAGGTTGATAGAGAATTCTGATTTGATAGTTATTTTCCCTTAGGCCTTTAAAGATAGTATTTCATTGTTTTCTTTATAATGATGAGCAGTTTACTATCAATGTAATTGTTTTTCCTATGTAAGTACTCTGTCCTTTCTAGCTGGTAACTTAAAATTTTTCTTGTTTATTTGATTTTCTACATTTTTTAAACTAACATGTGTTTAATTATGGATTTATCTTTCTTTATCTTGTTTTCAGAGTACACCTTTTTAACTGTACAATTTGCTGAATTTTGACAAATATATAGTTGTGTAAACATCACCATGATCTCCCCCTCTTAATTATTGAACTGCTGTTTTCCAGGAAAGGACAAAAAGTGCTTATTTTATAGGGAATTTGACAAAAATAAGCTAACTTTCTCGCACATTGATTTGCAAGTTCTGTCAGATGTTCATGTTGAGATGTCCTGATAGAGTTAGAAATATGAGATTTGGAGAAGGCAGGTTTATAAGAAGATGTAGATGTAGAAATGGCAATTAAAGCTATGCTATTATATTATAGCAATTTTTAAAATAAAATTTATTCATCTCTCTTTCCTTCCTTGTTTTCTACCTTTCCTCCTTCTTTCCTTCATTCTTTCCCTTCTTTCCTTTCACACACAGTTATTAGGTGCCTAATATGTGCTTAGGGTGTACAGTGATGAATAAATCAACAGAGTTCTTATATTTTTAGGGTTTAGTCTAATGGGGGAAAAAATTGAGCAAATGATTACAGAAATAAACACTGTTTTATTTCCCAGCAGGGGAAATTTAACATGGAATTTTCCTAGCTTAAGCATATATTGTTTCCTCCAAATTATAGGCTGTTTACTTGGAACTTGAAGTATATTTTCCCATAGAAGTAACAATATAAAGAGTCTTATGCAATCCCATAAGTCCTATTTAATCTAAATATTGCTAAATATCTCTTTCTATCTTTTTTTGACTGTTAATGCAATTTTTTATTGAAGTATAGTTGATTTTAGTATTGTGTTAGTTTCAGGTGTACAGCATAGTGATTTAGTATTTTTGCAGATTATATTCCATTACAGGTTATTACAAGATATTGGGTATAATTCCCTGTGTTATATAGTAAATCCTTGTTGCTTATCTATTTTATGTATAGTAGTTTGTATCTACTAATCCTATACCCCGAATCTGTCCCTCCCCACACCCTCTTCCCTGTGGTAACCATAGGTTTGTTTTCTATGTCTGTGAGTCTGTTTCTGTTTTGTATATACATTCATTTGTATTATTTTTTAGATTCTACATATAAGGGTTATCATATATATTTGTTTTTCACTTCACTAAGCATAATATTCTCTAGATTCATCTACATTTTTGCAAATGGCAATATTTCATTCTTTTTTATGGCTGAGTAGTATTCCATTGTGTATATATACATATATACATACATATATGTATATATACACTGCATCTTCTTTATTCAATCGTTTGTTGATGGGCTCTTGGGTTGCATCCATGTCTTGGCTATTGTAAATAATGCTTCTATGAACATTGGTGTGCATGTATCTTTTAAAATTAGTGGTTTTGCTTTTTATGGATATATACCCAGGAGTGTGATTGTTGGATCATATGGTAACTCTATTTTTAGTCTTTTAAGGAACCTCCATGCTGTTTTCCACAGTGGCTGCACCAATTTAGATTCCCACCAAAAGTGTACCAGGGCTCCCTTTTTTCCACATTCTCTCCAACACTTATTTGTTATTTATAGGCTTTTTGATGGTAACCATTCTGACAGGTGTGAGGTCATATTTCATTGTGGTTTTGATTTTCATTTCTCTAATAATTAGTGATGTTGAGCATCTTTTCATGTGCCTGTTAGCAATCTTTATGTCTTCTTTGGGAAAATGTCTATTCAAGTCTTCTGCCAATTTTTTGATTGGATTATTTGTTTGATATTGAGCTTTATGAGCTCTGTGTGTGTGTGTATTTATACACACATATATATATATTTTATTCAATATAGTTGATTTATAATGTGTTAGTTTCAGGTGTACAGCAAAGTGATTCAGTTATACATACATATATATCTAGTTTTTTCAGATTCTTTTTCCTTATAGGTTATTACAAAATATTCAGTATAGTTCCCTGTGCTATACAGTAGGTCCTTGTTGGTTATCTATTTTATATATAGTAATGTGTATATGTTAATCCTAAACTCTTAATTTATCCATCCCCCTCTTTCACCTTCGGTAACCATAAGTTTGTTTTCTATGTCTGCGGGTCTGTTTCTGTTTTGTATATAAGTTCATTTGTATCATTTTAATGAATGATAATGAAAAAATGCCATTTGCAGCAACATGGATGAACCTAGAGATTCTCATACTAAGTGAAGTAAGCCAAATATCATATGATATCACTTATATGTGGAATCTAAAAACAAAAAAAATTCTACCTTTGTTTTAGTGAGAAACTGTATTCTACATGGTGAAACTGTGGACATAATGGAGATAATATTATAAGGTTGATAGTGACTGGTCTGAAACGAAATAGCAGAGAAGGGAGGGAATTAGAGTCCTCAAACCATGTAGTTAGCCTAACCCCACCTAGGGTCTGCACATCCATAAAGATTAGTGAATTTTAAATTCTGTCTATCATGAGTTTATATTCTGGTAGGGGAGATAGAGCACGTAAATATCGTTGATTACAATATAATACAATATGTGGAATGATATGTGTTTTTAATAAGATATAGATGTGGCATAGAGAGAATGTTTCACTCTGTCATTAGGGGTTTGCAGGTCAGAGAATACATCAGTAAAGAGGTGATGCCTCAGTATGACTTTGGAGGATAAATAGTAGTTTGCTTAATGAACTTATGGAACTGGAAAAGGGATTCCTTAAATTTTGAAGGCATACAACATGATCTGTTTTAGGAATGACAAATTAGTATGTATTCAAAGGAGCAGAAACTTTGAGCTGTGCAGGGATGGGAGAGGAAGCTAGGAAGTCATGAATATTGTTTAATGCTTTGTAAAATTTTGTGGTGATGTCTGTAGGAAGGTGGATAGAAGCATAGATATAGAACCTTAGGCTTACCCATTCTGTCTGTTGGATTTGAGGCAACTGTGTTCAGGAATAGTTTCCTGATGGAAGTTTCCTATTCAGTTACTCTTTCTCCTTTTTAACTGTCTTCACCTGGGCCTTAAGTTGTAGTGATCTCCCAATCTTCTCAAGATCACCAGATAGTTTTCTTTGATGATTTTCTTTGAAAGATGTCACAAGTGTTTTTATAGCCAGTAGAGTTCTAAGAACAAATCAAGTTTAAAGCAATTTGGAAATTTCCAAGAAAGTGGGTTCCTAGTTGAAATGATAACTAAGTTTTATATTTGAATCTAGGCAGTCTGGTTCATTTTGCTTTGACTTGAGAAGGGGTATTTTAATATTCTCTGTGTTCTAAGCAATGCTTTATACTTGTTTAAACATTTTTTGAAGTTTGATTATATGTTTATATAATATCTATTTGTAATAAATTATTTTAAGGAAATAAATCTTTCCAGCAATAATTTATGTAGCCTTAAACATTTTTTCTTTGTTCCGGCTAGATGTGATTCTGGCCCTTTGTTCCCTTAAGAGTCATATTATGTTTATTTTATGGAAGATATCATTATAATTATGCTATCAAAATACAATATTTCTTTACTTTGATACCTTCTGCTTACCTTTCTTAGAAATTAATCAAGATGTTTAATTGCTTATTTATGTGCAGTTTAGTTGAGTTATTATTGTATTGAATAGGGAAAACAACACTTTTTTGCTCTAATACCTTCTTGAATTATTGTAATTAAAAAATTGAGAAGAGTGGTTTAATGCATTTTAAGTGAAACAGAACTTTTTATTTAATGTATCTTGAAAGGAAATAAGAAACCTTTCCTCTCAGTTAAATTAGAGATAAAGAAAGGGGAAAGAAATTGAGATGCTCTTTTATAAATAGCCTTTTTAAATAAGTGCTACTTTTGTGTCTCTGGTCGGAAAACATACAGTGTTTTAGTAGTGTAAAATAAGGGACAAATGACCTAAAACGTGTCATTTGCCCCTTCTTTGACACACTCCAGGTAGTCTAAATTTTGCTTAAATTCTTAGAAGAAAGCAGGTATTAGCAACATCCCTTCCTTGTTCTTGCAACAGCTTTGTCAACACACTACAACTGCCATATTTCTCTTTTTCTCTGCTCCAGCTTTTACTGAGACAACAGCTTCTTCTCACTTTCAGAAAAAAATTTATAATAGTTTTTCTTAGTTGGAGAGGCTGGCTATCCTATATTAAATGATTTCCCCTTTAGATTTCTTGTTATCCTATAATAGGGTCTTCCACATCTTAAATTGTACATTTTGTTTGTTTTAAAGTTTTCATTTAAGTTTTTGCTTAAAATTAGTTTTGATGACTTTATATAAATAATAAATATGTTGCTGATGAAACCGTGCACCTCAGATGAGACTTGAACCCATTGGCCGGGACTCAAACCCAGCCAGAGCCCAGACTGGGACTTGAACCCACGGGCTGGGACTCGAACCCAGCCAGAACCCAGATTAGGACTTGAATCCATGGGCTGGGACTCGAACCCAGCCAGAACCCAGATTAGGACTTGAACCCATGGGCTGGGACTCACACCTGGCCAGAACCCAGATTGGGGCTTGAATCCACGATCTTTTAATTGAGAGCACACTTGGTCTCAGGACTTAGTGAACCTCAGGTTCTTGATATCTCATTGCAGAAAGAATTCAGTGAGAGACAAAGTGATAGATAAGAAGTGGATTTATTTAGAGAGAAACACACTCCACAGACAGAGTGTGGGCCATCTCAGAAGGCAAGAGTCCCCAAAATACAGCGTGGTTAGTTTTTATGGGCTGGGTAATTTCATAGGCTAATGAGTGGGTGGATTATTCCAACTATTTCAGGGAAGGGGCAAAGATTTCCAGGAATAGGGCCACTGTCCACTTTTTGACCTTTTATGGTTGGCCTCAAAACTGTCATGGCGCTGGTGGGTGTGTCATTTAGCATGCTAATGTATTAAAAAGAGCTGTGATGAGGCTCAAGGTCCACTGGAAGTCGAGTATTCTACCATCTTGGACCTAGCTCGTTTTAACCAGTTTTTGTCATGTCCTATGGCTATGTCATTCTTTTAAAGGTTGTGCCCTTCCCCCTTACCTCCTGTTTCACTGAGGCAATTGTTTATTTTTTCACACTATGTCATCTCTATGAGGACCCTGGGAGTGGAGGTGGAGACCTCTCTAGTGTTATTATTGGGAATAGTTGTCTTCTCTGAGCAGCTGATTTGTTTTCATCTTCATCTATGCTAAGGTTTTCACTTCTTTCAGTTAACACAACTCATCCTTCTAAAAAAAATTTATGTCTTTGTTATTTACCTTATTTTATCTATCATTAGACTACTTACCTGATCTTTTAAAGAATTCAGATTAATTTAGTTATAATTAACAAACAAAACTGTAAAATATACATCACAGTGACCCAACACATGTATATTCTTTTCCTGATTTTTAAGAAGAGGAATTATTTCTGCAGTGTCTCCAGAGGATTTAATCTTCTTCCCTTTGTTCTCTATTCTAGGTTATGGCAGAGAAAAATCATGGGCCATTCTTACATTGTGAGAGTTTTGTCCAGGGCAACAGTTTAAGAGAACAAAATAGGTTATGAAGTTGACTATGAGTGTCTCCCCTGTTGAATCTTTAAAATATTATTCTTCAATGAATTAACTATAGCAGGCCTCCTACTTATAAAAAGGTAGTATTCTTATACTACCTTTTTGAAATTCAGAATCAATTTTTGCATAGAAGCAATATTGTAAGTAGGGATTATGAAATCAGGGTAATTCACAGAAGCCTGGCCCATAATATAAACTGTAATCAAACCAAATAGAATTATAATTAATTTAATATAGTAAAAACTTATATTCTTTTGTATATAGATACTTGTGAAAAACCTACTAGAGACTTGTACAAATTTGGGGTAGACATTTCAGATACTTTCAAGAGCTTTTGGATTGATGATACTGTCTGTCAAGTCTAATTTAATTTTTAAAATATCAAGTGAAACAGAAACTTCTTTTAAATATATTTCTTCAGATTTCTTGACAGCTGTATTTGTGCATTCTATGAAAACAGTCATTGAGATGGGGTCAACAGTTGGGTCCTTTTATCTTTGTAAAAGTTAGCAGAGCTGTTACAAGTATAGGTAAAAAAGAAAATGTTACTTTTACCAAGCATCATTTGTAATATATTACTGTAAATAATAAAATGTATGTTTAATACAATATCTGAATATGTTAATTCTAAAGTGATATATTCTCTAAATTATAGTGTAAACTAAGACTACTTATATATAACATATAATCTATAGGTGGTTTCCATCCTATGTAAAGTACTTATACATGATATAAGCTAGCCCACAGCAATTATTTAATTTGTCCCATCTTGAAATACTCTATGCTTATATTAATGTTTTAGTCTATTTTTCATTCCAAGAATATAATATTTTAGCCACATTAGGCATTTAATACCTTTCCAACTAGCCTGTAGGAACTTATTGACATTTTGCCCCAAAAAAAGTATGTATGTATGTATGTATATATATATATATATATATATATATATATATACACATATATTTAATAATAATATGTATTATTCTTTGCAGGGGGAAGTGTAGTAAAAGGGGTAGGAAGGGAAGAAATTTTATGACGAGAACTGTGAAACCATTAAGATCATATCTGTGTAATCCTTTTCCCCCTTTCTCTCCTGTCTTCATTACTTCTGAGGGATTAAGGGTGAGGACAGTTGGAGTGAAGAAGCTAGGGAATGTGGGGAAAGTTCAGCAAGCCAGTTGAGGAATGTGTATGTATGAATGGTAGGCAGGGAGTACAGAGGCAGCTAGATCCCTATTCATTTCTCCAGTTACTTACATTCCAGAAAATACTCCATCAAGGTTGAAAACCTGTGTCTTTATTAATAACTTGTCTGCTCTGTAAGCAATGAGAACTTTGGCCTAGAGAGTACTTTTTCTCAGTGGTGCAGTCCTGCCAACCCTGGCTGGCAGCAACAGGGTTGGAGTTCTTTAGAGTGCTCTGAAAGGAGTTAATATAAAGTTAGATAATTGTTTGGATGTTTGTAACTTTGATATTTTGATTTATGAAATTAGGAGTGCTTAAATGCAGAACTCAAGTGGAAATGCTAGTGACCAAAATATCAGAAGGTTATATCTGAAAATGTTCTAAATTTTAGTCAGAAATGTTCATATTCTGCATATAAGCCTTTTACTTTATTCTAAATGTATCATGCTTTTAATGCTAATAACTAAAACCAATAAGAAAAATAACTTCTTGTATGTAATTTATGACAATATTTTGCAAGCCTAACCCATCAAATATATGTTATTTTAGCCTCACATGTTTTAAATCAGTGACTTTTTTACAGTTAAACTGTACTTCCAAATGTCTATTTTCTGATTTCCAAGGAATAATAAAAAGCATGGTTCGAGAGCATTGTAATGTTAAAGTTGATCCAGCAGTCAATTTGTTTTCATTGCAACTCTTTAATTGCTATTTGTCTAGGGGATAGTGATCCTAGAAGAATGTCGACTTCCAAAAGACATTTTGAAAAAGCAAATCCAATTCGCAGACCAAGCTGTTTCATTAAACACTACAGGGAATCCCCAGATTCCTCAGGAGAGTCAAGATCCTTTACCAGAGCAAGATTTTGAAATGTCACCAAGTAGCCCAACACTACTTCTTCGCAATATAGAAAAACAGGTAATGTGAAGTAAGAGTAAAGTGTGAGTGGCATCAAAATGACTTTCAATTGATTTTATAAACTCTTCAAATAAACGTGTGTCTCTGCTTAAGATATTGGTTATTAAAGTTGGCCGTTTGACATTAAATACAATTAAAATATTTAGTATATATAGTCTCTATTATAATATTGATATAATTAAAGTTATTTAAATATAATATGTGGGACTTCCCCAGTGACGCAGTGGTTGAGACTCCATGCTGCCAATGTTGGGGGCCTGGGTTTGATCCCTGGTCAGGGAACTAGATCCCACATGCATGCCACAAGTGGGGAGCCCACGTGCCACAACTAAGGAGCCCGCCAGCTGCAGCTAAGACCCTACACAACCAAATAATAAATAAATTTTTAAAATATTAAAATAAATTAAATAAATAAATATAATATGTAAAGTGTTGGTACATAGCTATAGGGTGATAACTCATTTATACTAAGGTTGGAAAATCTTGTTTTCTAACAAAATAGCTTATCATTGGACTTTTCTCATGGGGAAAGAACAGTGGTACCACTTAATAGATCTGAATGGGGTGTTTGATTAATTTATTGATAGAAAGTTTTAGTGAAAGATAACATTATAATATAGATTCTTTCATTAAAAAATGATCATGGAAATAGAGAGTCTAATAAACTCCTAATAAATTACTTTGACTCCAAGCTTTTCCTGGTATTTAAATCCTCTTACGGATGACTCCAGAAGTTTAATTATTCTGTCCTATATTTATCCTTTGAAATCAAAACATTTTTTGCAAGATTAATATTGAAAATTTATTTCATGTTATTTATAAAATTTAAATGAAGAAGAGGTTACATATATAATAGCCAAAATATCAAATGTATAGAAATAGACAAGAAATATGAAGGTATTTTATAAAAAAATAAATATCAACTGCATTACATAAAATAAGAATAATTGAGTCATAACTTGTACTTGAATAGGAAAACACATCACTGCAAATCACAGTAAATTTATTAGCCCAATGTGAACTTAATAAAAAATAGCACTAAGACTTTTTTGAAAGCTGATTGTTGATACTAATATCTACAAAATAGTAAATGTGCAAAAACGTAGATACATTTAAAATACTGAATGTAATATAAATCAAATATTTTATTTGGTAAGCAGACTAATCAAAAAACTAAGGAAATAGAAAAAATATTAGCCATTTATTTTAATGTAGACTTTGGTGGCTCTTAAACAAACCTGGCTTTCTAAGAGTTTGTTAACTTGCAACCGGATTGAATCTGCCAGAATATACTCAGTTGGGACCACAGCTGCATGATTACATTATTCCAGTGGGTAATATGTATTCTCATCCCTGCCCACATTTAATTTTTCTGTTGTTGTTGTTGTAGTTGGTTTTTTTTCTGACATACATTGTGAAATAATATAGTACCAGATTACTACTGTCTTAATCCTGGTAAGTCAGAATGTGGAGTAACTTCTCCCACCCCATATTTGTTAAGTTTGCAATTGCCTAGAGTTTTTCTTAATTTTCCAATTTCCAATGCATTGTCAAAATACTATTATGAATATTTTATAATTCAGAAAGTTATTTTGTAATTATCTGGTGTTAAACTGTAATGCACTTTACCATATAAGTGGTGTTTTAAATCAATACTGTTTATATTCCTCTTCCCTCTTTTTTTCCCTCCCCTCATCCCTTAGGATCAGTACCTTTTCAGTTTGATCCTAGTTATTTCACACGAATAACATGAGCACTTGATCAGTAGACCTTTGACTCTTTTTACCTGTAGGTCACTACTTATCCTTTGGAAAGAGTTTTCTTGTATTTTTTTCTTTCTTTTTGTTTAATATTTATTTATTTTATTTATGTATTTAATTTATTTTTTTGGCTGTGTCGGGTCTTAGTTGCGGCTTGCAGGGTCTTCGTTGAGGCACGCAGGATCTCTCGATGTGGCACGCAGTCTCTTCCTTGCGGTGCTCGGGCTTCTCTCTAGTTGTGGCATGCGGTTTTTTTTTTTTCTGTAGTTGCAGGGCATGGGCTCCAGGGTGCATGGGCTCTGTAGTTGTGGCCCGTGGGCTCCAGAGTGCATGGGCTCTGTAGCTTGTGGCAGGTGGGCTCTCTCGTTGAGGTATGCGAGCTCAGTAGTTGTAGCACGTGGGCTCAGTTACCCCCCAACATGTGGGATCTTAGTTCCCCCACCAGGGATCGAACCCGCTTCCCCTGCATTGTAAGGCAGATTCTTTACCACTGGACCGCCAGGGAAGTCCCTCTTGTATTTTTTCTTTCTCCTTGGTAGCACCAGTTTGTTTGGTTGGACGTGAGTTCACATCAGAACTGGCTAGTTTGCCGGGCCCAGGGCAAAATGAAATCACACAGCCCTTTGTTAAAAAGTTTTAAGTTTTAAGCCAGTGACAGCAGAACATTAACCAAACATGGGATCCTTCTGAGTGCAGCCCCATGTTACTGCACAGGTTGCTCACCTATGAAGATGGCCTTGGGTATCATGTTCATTTTAAGTCCCATTGCTGACAGGAGTGTCAGAGGCTTTGGGAGGGAAAGGAACCAGGAGTTGTGAGAATACTAATGGCTCTAGACATGGAGAGGAAAAGGATGCAGAAAAGGGCAGCACAAATCACTTGTAGAGGTCATTTATAAATTACCTGTGAACGGGTAATGTGCTCTTGAAACACATGCTAATAATGTTTTTATAGGCCAATTAAAAATTAAGTTGTTTTCAAATACTCATTGAAGAAGACAGTCTAGGGGTGAGTAAATGGAAGAAGGGGTGGCAAGCCTGATATTACACATATTTTTTTAAAATATAATCTATTGGTATATAACTGTTTGCCTGCCGTAGTGGAACTTGAGTATAGATCAGGTAATCCTTTGACTTGATTAAATTTACTGTTAGAGGAATGTTTTGCTTACCAAACTTATTTATGTTCCTCAAAAACAACTAAAGAGTTGGCAGTTAAGCTATAAAGGCACTATTGGATTGTAGACTGATATGTGTTTTAAAAAATAACATTGATTCATAGTATTAATGCATACTTCCATTATTAGATAATATATTTTGTTCATAAATTGAAAGGTGACATTATTTTAGAACTTCAGATAATTTAAAATAAATTTCACACAGGTATATTTACATTAGAAACCTCATTATAAATAGCTAGTAAGTGTTTTGACTTTTAAAGTTGATTTTTTTTTTCAGAGTTCAAATTATGCCTCTCCTAATTTTACTTTTATATTCATTTTTACCGTGAATTTTCTATCCCAAATATGGACTCAAGTATATGAGGTTTTCTTGGGCAGGAGTGGGGTGGTTGTTAGGGTAAAGCTGGAGGTTGGTTGTGACGCTGTCACTCTGGACCAATTATTCACACATACTGATTAGCGACCTCCAATGGCTAAGAAGATTTTTAGATATTTTTGGAGGTGGAACAATGAGAAGAGTGTACTTTATAAATTTCTTTGTATGACCAAATTAATGAATACTTGATAGATGGATAAAGAGTGTATTGGTGATTTTGAAAACTAACTTTAATCTAAAAATGTATAATAATTTAAAAAATAAAGTCATTAGATATGTATTATTTTTCAAGAAAATAAGTGGTGAAAACATTTCAGGGTCTTCTTCATGGAAGACTTTTTGAAGAGTTCAAATATTATATTTAACTCTATCATATTCTCTAGTCTCATTTCTAATAGCATGTTATTTGTTTCATACAAATAGAGTTGCAAAAATAATTATTCCATATGCCCTCGTATTTTAGAATAGAATATCCTTCAGTTAATAAAACAGTGAAATATGTCTATATATTTTTAAAATATAGTCACACTATATTAAGTAAGAAAACCAGATTTTAGAAAATTGATGCAGCATAATTTACTTAAAAGGATGTGTGTGTGCATGTGTGCATACATTCATGCTCACATATATTCAAAATAAAAAGTTTTTTCTTGGGGTATGGATATATACCAAGATATTAGCAATGGTTTTCTCTGTGAAATATGATTACAGGTTATTTTCTTTTCATTTTTGAAACCTCTTCATACTTTCCCTTTTTTCTACAATGAACTACGATGGATTACATGTGTAATGAAAAATGTTGTTATCCTTTTGTAGAAGTGTACTCTTTTCCATTGATGTGGTTTATGCTTATTATAATTGTTGTATGTGACTGTTTTGAGAATAATATAATATTTATTGTATATTACAAATATCTTACATATAAGTTTGGGATAAGGGTCAATGAAAATTTGGGGTACCTGAAAAAACTGGTATATTCAAATTAGGAAAAATACTGAGAAGTAGTATGGTATAGGATTCAAGCCTAAGTTTGAATCCTAGCTCCATTTCTTACCAATTTTATAATCCATGATCGAGCTGCTTAATCTGTCTTTGCTTCAACTTCCTCATCTGTAATTGATTTTAATAATAGTAGTATCAGTAGTTCTAATATTATCTACTTTGCAAGTTGGTTGTAAAGATTAGAAATATTCTATGTTTAGTGCTTAGTATAGTACCTGGCACATAGTGAGCACTTAATAAATTATAGCTATGAGTTTGTTATTATTAATTTGGCTGCGTCAGAGAAAATATTTATGTAGATTCTATCAGCTGAGCTTAAATGTTATAGAGGATAGGATGAGTAGACAAAAGAACTGAAGCAAAAAATGATATGGAAAAAAAAGGGTACTTTAAAATGTAGATTTATTTATAATAATGGAAAAATCAGTAATGGTGTAAATTGTCTTTGTAGAGTAAAATATTTACTAAAACATAAACATTTACTTGTTTCATGAGAAGTTAAACTTTAATAGGCACCAAAGGTCTGAGATTTAGCCATATTCCTTGCTTAGCAGTAGTAAAAGATTTACTGTTTTCTTGCAGAGCGCACAGTTGACTGAGATCATCAGCAGTTTGATTGCCCCTCTCAACTTGTCCCCAATGTCATCACCCCTCTCCTCTAAATCCTGTAGCCGTAAATGTCTGGCTAATGGCATTTCCAGGAGGTAGGTGTCAGTGGGATAGTTTTGCTTCTAAATTTGGCTTTGCTTATTTTGTTTTTATTTTGTTTTGATCTTTTAAGTATTATAGCTTCTTTTTTCTTCTTAAGCATTATTAGAGTACAGTCAATAAATCATGGATACATTTTTAGATAACATCAAACTTTTATAACTAAGGGAACTATAAACCTGAGAATGAGGGATAAAGCTTTCCAGGAAGTTTCTAAATTTTTATAATGTTTCTAAAAATGAAAAACAGTGATACCATTTGCTACAGAAACGCCATATTTAATATACCTTCCATTTTATACATTTTATAGTCTTCAGCTCCATACTGCCCTTGCAATACATTTTAAGAGTGAAAGACCCTACATATAGTTTGGGCATGGAAGATTGATTGGTAGATATCATCCATAAAATTCAGCTTAAGTTTTACTCATGTTGTAAATGAGTCATTTTGGTGGGTATTTTTTGTTTTGTTTTTATTTTGGCCGCACTGCACAGCATGTGGAATCTTAGTTCCCTGACCAGGGATCGAACCCGCACCCCCTACATTAGGAGCAGGAAGTCTCACCCACTGGACCGCTAGGGAAGTTCCCCTAAAATGAGTCATTTTGTATCTCAACTTTTATAAGGTAAATTTTTTACTAAATGTAATTAATATAATAATTCCTATAATCCTTAGCAATTTATTATATCATGTTAGCAAAAAATATAGATATTATGAATCCTCTTTTGGGAACAACATTTGTTTTCTTTATTTTGCTTACATTTCTCTTTGAATCTTTCCTTTTAAAGATGCAGTTAGAATTTAAAAAGCTACTAGAATATTACTTTGTGTGTGCATCTAATTTTTTTTCAAATAAAATTGCAGTGAGGGCTTCTTTGCTTTAAGTACCATAAAAGGACTAAGTGTAATTTAGTATCAGAAATATTTATATTAATAATTATATGATTTATTATTGAATTAAAAAATAAAACAAGAAAGGAAGATTCATACCATGGTAAAAATTATGTGAAGTAGCTATCAGCTTCTTAATGAGACTAGTGGATATAAACTAAGTCTTAAAATAAAAATGCTGTTATTTTTATTTCTAATTTATTATTTTGAAAGTCTAATTTTTAATACTTTTACAGTTTTGTTTGTACTGGGTCATGTTTACATTGTTCTATTATGGAAACAGTTATTCTACTGGTTTTGCTTTATTTTTGTTACCTTTATATTCATTCCTTGTAACGCTGATGATTCACTTTGAAAGGAAAGATTCTCATATGTTATACAGGATAACTATAATATCTTCATTTATGAGAACATTTCCTCATTAAGAAAGTCATAATTACAAGTTGAGCCATTAAACACCATCAGATTGTGATTTTGGGCTAAGTCAATTTTAGGTAATATTTTATTTACCTAACTAGGCATTACACTATTATACATATACGTGTGTGTGTGTGAGTGTGTGTGAGTGTGTGTGTGTGTGTGTGTGTGTGTGTATGTACTAATTATCATTTTAATGTACTTACCTATATTTTTGGTCATTTATTCACAAAGTATTTATTGCATAACTGTTTGCTGTATGCCATATAGTCAAAGTCCTAGGAATACAATGATGAAGACAAGATCTCCACTTTTAAATACTTACAGTCTAGTAGATGAACCATGTCATTGTTTAAACTAACATATAATAATAATAGAATTGTGTGCAGTTGTTTGAATATTTGGTTTAAATAACTGTCATAGTTGAAAAACATACCTCATAAAGATATATAAATCCAAATGAGAGACCAGAAACAAGATGGTGGAGTAGAAGGATGTGCTCTCACTCCCTCTTGTGAGAACACCAGAATCACAACTAGCTGCTGGACAGTCATTGACAGGAAGACACTGGCACTCACCAAAAAGATACCCCACATGCAAACACAAAGGAGAAGCCACAATGAGACGGTAGGAGGGGCACAATCACAGTAAAATCAAATCCCATAACTGGTGGGTGGGTGACTCACAGACTGGAGAACACTTATGCCACAGAAGTCCACCCACTGGAGTGAAGGTTCTGAACCCCACGTCAGGCTTCCCAACCAGGGGTTCCAGCAATGGGAGGAGGAATTCCTAGAGAATCAGACTTTGAAGCCTAGTGGGATTTGATTGCAGGACTTCAACAGGACTGGGGGAAACAGAGACCCCACACTTGGAGGGCACACAAAAAGTAGTGTGCGCATCGGGACCCAGAGGAAGGAGCAGTGACCCCAGGGGAGACTGAACCAGACCTACCTGCTAGTGTTGAAGGGTCTCCTGCAGAGGTGGGGGGTGGCTGTGGCTCACCGTGGGGACAAGGACACTGGCAGCAGAAGATCTGGGAAGTACTCCTTGGCGTGAGCCCTCCCAGAGTCTGCCATTACCCCACCAAAGAGCCCAGGTAGACTCCAGAGCTGGGTTGCCTCAGGCCAAACAACCAACAGGGAGGAAACCCAGCCCCACCCATCAGCACTCAAGTGGATTGAAGTTTTACTGAGCTCTGCCCACCAGAGCAACAGTCGGCTCTACCCACCACCAGACCCTCCCATCAGGAAACCTACACAAGCCTCTTAGATAGCCTCATCCACCAGAGGGCAGACAGCAGAAGCAAGAAGAACTACAATCCTGCAGCCTGTGGATCAAAAACCATATTCACAGAAAGATAGACAAGATGAAAAGGCAGAGGGCTATGTACTAGATGAAGGAACAAGATAAAACCCCAGAAAAACAACTAAATGAAGTGGAGATAAACAACCTTCCAGAAAAAGAATTCAGAATAATGATAGTGAAGTTGATACAGGACCTTGGAAAACCAATGGAGGCAAAGATCGAGAAGATACAAGAAATGTTTAGCAAAAACCTAGAAGAATTAAAGAACAAACAAACAGAGATGAACAATACAATAACTGAAATGAAAACTATGCTAGAAGGAATCAGTAGCAGAATAACTGAGGCAGAAGAACGGATAAGTGACCTAGAAGACAGAATGGTGGAATTCACTGCTGTGGAACAGAATAAAGAAAAAAGAATTAAAAGAAATGAAGACAGCCTAAGAGACCTCTGGGACAACATTAAATGCAACAACATTCACATTACAGGGGTCCCAGAAGGAGAAGAGAGAGAGGAAGGACCCAAGAAAATATTTGAAGAGATTATAGTCGAAAAATTCCCTAACATGGGAAAGGAAATACCCACCCAAGTTTAGGAAGCGCAGCGAGTCCCATACAGGATAAACCCAAGGAGAAACACGCAGAGACACATAGTAATCAAATTGGCAAAAATTAAAGACAAAGAAAAATTATTGAAAGCAGCAAGGGAAAAACAACAAATACCATACAAGGGAACTCCCATAAAGTTAACAGCTGATTTCTCAGCAGAAACTTTACAAGACAGTAGGGAGTTGCGTGATATACTTAAGGTGATGAAAGGGAAGAAGCTACAACCAAGATTACTCTACCCGGCAAGGATCTCATTCAGATTTGATGGAGAAATCAAAAGCTTTACAGACAAGCAAAAGCTAAGAGAATTCAGCACCACCAAACCACCAAACCCGTTCTACAACGAATGCTAAAGGAACTTCTCTAAGTGCAACACACAAGATAAGAAAAGGACCTACAAAAACAAACCCAAAACATTAAGAAAATGGTCATAGGAACATACATATAATTACCTTAAACGTGAATGGGTTAAATGCTCCAACCAAAAGACACAGGCTTGCTGAATGAATACAAAAACAAGACCCATATACATGCTGTCTACAGGATATCCACTTCAGACCTGCAGACACATACAGGCTGAAAGTGAGGGGATGGAAAAAGTTATTCCATGCAAGTGGAAATCAAAAGAAACCTGGAGTAGCAATACTCATATCTGATAAAATAGACTTTAAAATTAAGAATGTTACAAGAGACAAGGAAGGACACTACATAATGATGAAGGGATCAATCCAAGAAGACGATATAACAATTATAAATATATATGCACCCAACATAGAAGCACCTTGATAAATAAGGCAACTAGTAACAGCTCTAAAAGAGGAAATCGAAGGTAACACAGTAATAGTGGGGGACTTTTAACACCTCACTTACACCAATGGACACATCATCCAAAATGAAAATATATAAGGAAACAGAAGCTTTAAATGACACAATAGACCAGATAGATTTAGTTGATATTTATAGGATATTCCATCCAAAAACAGCAGGATTACACTTTCTTCTCAAGTGCGCACGGAACATTCTCCACGATAGATCACATCTTGGGTCACAAATCAAGCCTCAGTAAATTTAAGAAAATTAGAATCATATCAAGTATCTTTTCTGACCAAAATGCTATGAGATTAGAAATCAGTAACAGGGGGAAAAACGTAAAAAACACAAACACATGGAGGCTAAACAATACGTTACTAAATAACCAAAAGATCACTGAAGAAATCAAATAGGAAATCAAAAAATACCTAGAGACAAATGACAATGAAAACACGATGATCCAAAACCTATGGGATGCAGCAAAAGCAGTTCTAAGAGGGAAGTTTGTAGCTATACAAGCCTACCTCAAGAAACGAGAAAAATCTCAAATAAACAATCTAACCTTACACCTAAAGGAACTAGAGAAAGAAGAACAAACAAAACCCAAAGTTAGCAGAAGGAAAGAAATCGCAAAGATCAGAGCAGAAATAAATGAAATAGAAACAAAGACAACAATAGCAAAGATCAAAAAACTAAAAGCTGGTTCTTTGAGAAGATAAAGAAAATTGATAAACCATTAGCCAGACTCATCAAGAAAAAGAGGGAGAGGACTCAAATCAATAAAATTAGAAATGAAAAAGGAGAAGTTACAACGGGCACCTCAGAAATACAAAGCATCGTAAGAGACTACTACAAGCAACTCTATGCCAATAAAATGGACAACCTGGAAGAAATGGACAAATTCTTAGAAAGGTATAACCTTCCCATACTGAATCAGGAAGAATTAGAAAATATGAACAGACCAATCACAAGTAATGAAATTGAAACTGTGATTAAAAATCTTCCAACAAACAAAAGTCCAGGACCAGATGGCTTCATAGGTGAATTCTATCAAACATTTAGAGAAGAGCTAACACCCATCCTTCTCAAACTCTTCCAAAAAATTGTAGAGGAAGGAAAATTCCCAAACTCATTCTATGAGGCCACCATCACCCTGATACCAAAACCAGACAAAGATACAACAAAGAAAGAAAATTACAGACCAACATCACTGATGAACATAGATGCAAAAATCCTCAACAAAATACTAGCAAACAGAATCCAACAACACATTGAAAGGATCATACACCATGTTCAAGTGGGTTTTATCCCAGGGATGCAAGGATTCTTCAATATACCCAAATCAATCAATGTGATACATCATATTAACAAATTGAAGAATAAAAAGCATATGATCATCTCAATAGATGCAGGAAAACTTTTGACAAAATTCAACACCCATTTATGATCAAAACTCTCTAGAAAGTGGGCATAGAAGGTACCTACCTCGACATAATAAAGGCCATATATGACAAACCCACAGCAAACATCATTCTCAATGGTGAAAAATTAAAAGCATTTCCTCTAAGATCAGGAACAAACAAGAATGTCCACTCTCACCACTATTATTCAGCATAGTTTTGGAAGTCCTAGCCATGGCAATCAGAGAAGAAAAAGAAAAATAAGGAATCCAATTTGGAAAAGAAGAAGTAAAACTGTCACTGTTTGCAGATGACATGATACTGTACATAGAGAATCCTAAAAATGCCACCAGAAAACTACTAGAGCTAATCAGTGAATTTGGTAAAGTTGCAGTGTACAAAATTAATGCACAGAAATCTCTTGCATTCCTTTACACTAATGAAGAAAAATCTTAAAGGTAAATTAAGGAAACACTCCCATTTTCTACTGCAACAAAAAGAATAAAATACCTAGGAATAAACCTACCTAGGGAGACAAAAGACCTGTATGCAGAAAAGTATAAGACACTGATGAAAGAAATTAAAGATGATACCAACAGATGAAGAGATATACCATGTTCTTGGATTGGAAGAATCAATATTGTGAAAATGACTCTACTACCCAAAGCAATCTACAGATTCAATGCAATCCCTATCAAATTACCAATGACATTTTTTACGGAACTAGAACAAAAACTCTTAAAATTTGTATGGAGACACAAAAGACCCCGAATAGTCAAAGCAATCTTGAGGGAAAAATATGGAGCTGGAGGAATCAGACTCCCTGACTTCAGACTATACTACAAAGCTACAGTAATCAAGACAGTATGGTACTGGCACAAAAACAGAAACACAGATCAATGGAACAAGATAGAAGCCCAGAATAAACCCATGCACCTATGGTCAACTAATCTATGACAAAGGAGGCAAGGATATATAATGGGGAAAAGACAGTCTCTTCAATAAGTGGTGCTGGGAAAACTGGACAGCTACATGTAAAAGAATGAAATTGGAACTCTCCCCTAACACCATACACAAAAATAAACTCAAAATGGATTCGAGACCTAAATGTAAGACCAAACACTATACAACTCTTAGACGAAAACATAGGAAGAACACTCTTTGACATAAATCACAGCAAGATCTTCTTTGATCCACCTCCTAGAGTAATGGAAATTTAAAAAATAAGCAAATGGGATCTAATGAAACTCTAAAGCTTTTGCACAGGAAAGGAAACCATAAACAAGACAGAAAGAGAACCCTCAGAATGGCAGAAAATATTTGCAAACGAATCAACGGACAAAGGATTAATTTCCAAAATATATAAACAGCTCATGCAGCTCAATATTAAAGAGACAAGCAACCCAATCCAAAAATGGGCAGAAGACCTAAATAGACATTTTTCCAAAGAAGACATACAGATGGACAAGAAGTCCATGAAAAGCTGCTCAACATCACTAATTATTAGAGCAATGCAAATCAAAACTTCAATGAGGTATCACCTCACACCAGTTAGAATGGGCATCATAAGAAAATCTATAAACAACAAATGCTGGAGAGGGTGTGGAGAAAAGGGAACCATCTTGCACTGTTGGTAGGAATGTAAATTGATACAGCCACTATGGAGAACAGTATGGATGTTCCTTAAAAAACCAAAAATAGAATTACCATATGATCCAGCAATCCCACTACTGGGCATATTCCCAGAGAAAACTATAATTCAAAAAGACACATGCACCCCAGTGTTCATTGCAGCACTATTTGCAATAGCCAGGTCATGGAAGCAACCTAAATGCCCATCAGACGAATGGATAAAGACAGACACATGGCTAAAGAAGAAGTGTTAGATATATACAATGGAATATTACTCAGCCTTAAAAAGGAACGAAATTGGGTCATTTGTTGAGACGTGGATGGATCTAGAGACTGTTATACAGAGTGAAGTAAGTCAGAAAGAGAGAAACAAATATCGTATCTTAACACATGTATGTGGAACCTAGAGAAATGGTACAGATGAACTGGTTTTCAGGGCAGAAGTTGAGACACAGATGTAGAGAACAAATGTATGGACACCAAGGGGGTAAAGCCGTGGGAGGGTGGGGTTGGTGGTGTGATGAATTGGGCGATTGGAATTGACATGTATATACTGATGTGTATAAAATTGATGACTAATAAGAAACTATCAAAAAAAATTAAATTAAATTAAAAAAATAATTCCAAATGAAAGAAATGTACCATTGGCTGTATTTACTAAATCATGATACTTTTTCAGTCCTATCTACTAATAATCAAAGGTTCTTGTTGAAATCAGCTAGTAACTGCCATCTTTCCTGATGTTAAGTAGTCGTTCGTACAAACTAATTTGGAAGTTTATAACAGTTTTGAAACCTACTAAAATTCTTTGATAGATTTAAGAGCAGATAAAAATTCATCCTCCAGTTTTTTGAAGTGTGCTGACATATGTGTTTTAATTAATTTTGATCATTTCACTAATGTATTTATTTTTGACAACAGTCAAGATTTTTTCCAAATCCTTTATACATAACATGGATTTTTTTCAAAAAGCACTTATTTTCACATTTGCTATCAAAATATAATATTTCCCTTGAAGGAAAGATTGTATTTATTTTCTAACATTTGCTAGAAAATGTAATACAGCTACCTTTCATCAACTCGGAGGGGTGAGAAAATGTAGAATGTTAGAGTTTTTTAAATGTATAATTGATCTTTAAGTTTAATAAGTCTTGGTACCAGATAATAAGCAAACTGTTATGTGTAACAAAAGATTTGGGGGATATTCCAGGTCTCATTAAAATTTTTGTAAAAAATTCCATTTATGATAATATATACCATAATATACAAATATATTTAACCAGGAACCTAGAAACTGTAATATATTACAGATAAGAGAGTAATAACACTGAAGGAAAAGTAGAAAATTTTGAAGATATGTGGTTGTTGTGTCCGATGTCAAAGAGAGGTACTAAAATATATCTCTTGGTTTTGTCAATTATAAATTGAGACCTTAGCAAGAATGTGTAGTTGCATGACAGAGAGATGAGAGTGGGTTAAGGGAATGGGAGATGAAATAGAGAGGAGTCAAGATTATATTTTTAAGGCTGCTCACTGTAAAGGCTGTAATAAAATGTATGTACAACGTCAAGGAAGGTGTTTTTTGTTTTTAAGATGGAAGAAATGTAAGCATCTTTATTAAAATAAAGAGAAGGGAAAAAGCTAGAGATGGGAAATATAGAGATACATACCACAAAATTATGGTGGGACCTTATGACAGGAGAAATCTACTTGTTCCTTGAAAGTGGAGTGAAAGAGATTAAAATGGATGTAGATGCAGTTGTTTATAAAGTGACTATAGCTAAATTAAAAGTAGGAAAGGGGGCTGAAGGAGTTTGGTAAAGGTTTGGATAGACATTGACAAGTAAAACACAGCCCTTTCCCTGTGTTTTCCTCTATTCCCTTCCTTATTCAGTAGCAGAGAAGCCTGCCCCTGAAGAAGAATGGTACGTGATTTCTAAGGGGTTTTTTTTTGTTTTTGTTTTTTAGTATCTTAACTATATTGTGAAAAGTACATGATATTTGTAAAACTATTAAAGTATTATTTAATTGAATTTTTAATAAAATAAATGCATAGTAGTGAAATTCTATAAATTTAACAGATTATTCTACATTACTCATATTTAAGAATGTTACCATAGATTTTGAAAATTAATAGGATATATAATTTCACATTATAGTAATATATGAAAAAGTTTTGATTTAGGGATATCTGTATTGAAGCAGTGTGGAATTTATTTATTTATGAACCTTTTGACTCTGGGAGTAAAATGGCAAATGAGGCCTAGTTTTATTTCTTGTATCTTTCTGTTTTTTCCAATATTATTGTTATTTTTTTTCTTTACATATAGTTTTATATGACCGAAACATCTTTCAAACTTAAAGCTTTTCAGGAGTAAGGGCTTAGTCTAATTAATGTTATTCAAGCTTGATACTTAACCACAAAGCACTTTCTGAAGATATCCTATTAAGCATATAAATAGTATTCATTGTATGTATTTAAGTAAATGTGAAGGTAAGAAAATTCATCATTTGAGAATTTTTAAAATTCAGGTAAAATGTACATACCATAAAATTTACCATTTTAACCATTTTTGAGTTTAGTGGCATTGAGTAATTCACATTTTTGTCAGTAGTTGCCATCCTCCATCTCCAGAACTTTTTTCATCTTTCTGAATTGAAACTTTATATCCATTACATAATAACTCCACATTCTTCCTTCTTCCCTGTTCTTAGCAACCACCATTCTACTTTATATCTCTATGAATTCGACTACTCTAGGTACCTCATATAAGTGAAATCATACAGTATTTATCCTTTTGTGACTGCCTTATTTCACTTAACATAAAGTTGTCAAGGTTCATCCATATTGTAGCTTGTATCAACATTCCCTTTTTACAGGAATAAAATTCTGTTTTATGTATAGACCTTTTTTTCTTAACTTTAAATCAGTTTATTGACACAGTAACACAACACACTTGCCTCCCTGACCCCCCCATCCCCCTCACCCAATCTAGATCTCTCCCACTTCCTTCTCCCTTAGAACAAGCTGTTCAGTGAAAACAGAAAAGGGCAGACCACTTCTGCATCCCCAGTCCCATGCCTAAGCCCTGTGGAGCAGGTCTCAGGCACTACTCAGAACCTGTTAGGGAGGGAGGGGGAAAGTTAGCACTAGACTCAGCTAGGCAGAGGCATCCAATCCCCAAGAACAGATTCCCCCACAGCACCCAGGCCCTGAGTTGCTATTTTATTGGGACCAATTTTGTTTATCCATTGATCCTTGTATGAACATTTGGGTTGCTTCCTCCACCTTTTGGCTAGTGTGAATAATGCTTCTATGAACATGGGTATACAAATATTTGTTTGAGTTCCAGCTTTTTATTTTTTGGATATGTACCCAGAAGGGGAATTGGGGAATTGAATAAGAGTTTTTGTAATTGTTTACTTAGAAAATGAGAAATTATTGAATGTCGTTAATGATGTTTCTAAGCCAAAATCTTAAAAAAAGCAAGAACCCAGAAAAGTAAACAAAGCACAGCAACCTACTTTGCCTGAGGCCCAATTCCGTCAAAATTAAGTTGAGGTTTTGATAGCTTTCTGGGGAAAGAGAAAAATCAAAGCCAAATCCAGGAAAACCAAGTGAAGTTTTAATAGCTTATGGGGTTAGAAGATGATAAATCAAAGCCCATGGCTTTGCCTATAGTAGAGCGATAAAATGAAATCCTGCCTATATTTAGCTGAGATCACCTTCCTCCAGGAGCTACACCTTCACAGTAGATGTAAATAAGAAAGAAAACTGATTCCCTTTCCTGAACCCTCCTACACTGTTGGTGGGAATATAAATTGGTGCAGCCACTATGGGAAACAGTATGGAGTTTCCTTAAAAAACTAAAAATAGAGTTGCCATATAATCCAGCAATCCCACTCCTGGGCATATATCCAGAGAAAAACTCTAATCTGAAAAGATTCATGCAGCCCAGCGTTCATAGCAGCACTATTTACAATACATGTAATACAAATACAAGCCAAAACATGGAAGCAACTTAAATGCCCATCGGTAGATGAATGCATATATTTACAATAACCAGGACATGGAAGCAACCTAAGTGTCCACCAACAGATGAATGGATAAAGAAGTTGTGGCATGTGTGTACAATGGAATATTACTCAGCCATAAAAAGAAATGGAATTGAGTTATTTGTGGTGAGGTGGATGGACCTAGAGTCTGTCATACAGAGTGAAGAGTGTCAGAAAGAGAAAAACAAATACCATATGCTAACACATATATATGGAATCTAAAAAAAAAAAAAAAGGTCATGAAGAACCTAGGGGCAAGATGGGAATAAAGACACAGACCTACTAGAGAATGGACTTGAGGATATGGGGAGGGGGAAGGGTAAGCTGGGACAAAGTGAGAGAGTGGCATGGGCATATATACACTAGCAAATGAAAATAGATAACTAGTGGGAAGCAGCCACATAGCACAGGGAGATCAGCTCGGTGCTTTGTGACTACCTAGAGGGGTGGGATAGGGAGGGTGGGAGGGAGGGAAACACAAAAGGGAAGAGATATGGGGACATATGTATATGTATAACTGATTCACTTTGTTATAAAGCAGAAGCTAACACACCATTGTAAAGCAATTGTACTCCAATAGAGATGTTAAAAAAAAATAGACGAATGGATAAAGAGGATGTTGTATGTGTGTGTGTGTGTGTGTGTGTATATATATATATATATATGTATATATATATATATACATGTACATACAGTGGAATGCTACTCAGCCATTAAAGAATGAAATAATGCTATTTATGGCAACATGGATGGACCTAGAGATTATTATACTAAATGAAGTAAGTCAGACAGAAAGACAAATACCATATGTCATCACTTTTATGTGGGATCTAAAATATGATACAAATGAACTTATTTACAAAACAGAAGCAGACTCACAAACACAGAAAACAAACTTATGGTTACCAAAGGGGAAAGGGGTGGGAAAGAGCTAAATTAGGAATTTGGGATTAGTATATACAAACTACTATATATAAAATAGATAAACAACAAGATCCTACTGTATAGCCCAGGGAACTATATTCAATATCCTATAATAAACGATAATAGAAAAGAATATGGAAAAGAATATATATTCATATTCTTTTTCATATCCTTTGCTGTACACCAGAAACTGACACAACCTTGTAAATCAACTATACTTCAATTAAAAAAAAAACTGTTTCCCTTTTCCCATTCCTGGGGCACCATGGGGAGAGTTGCCTTGGTGCTGAGCACAACAGAAGATAAAATTAAAAAAGCAAACCTACTTTGAGATAGTGTGACCATGATGGGGACTTTGACATGGATTTTCAGTCCAAATTTGTATCAATGAGTCATCCAAGGAATGCCTAGTTTAAAATGGTTCTAGAATGGATGACACTACAGTGGTTCTAGAATGGATGATGGCAGAGGCAAATGCAGATTCTCTCTAGAGGAAAGCACCTTCTTTCTTAGGCCCAGGAAATCCTCATGAATAATTTTTCAAGAGCAGTGATCAGCACACAGTCAAATATAATCAAACATGAGGACACAGGGCAAAGACAGTAAGAATAAGGAGAAAATAACAGCAAAAGCAGATCATAAATTTTTCAGATATTCGAATTACCAAATGCTGATTATTTAAAAAACAGTGCTTATTCTGATTTTAGAAATAAAAGAGGCTTAAAAATACCTGCAGGGAAGAATCTATAAAAGTGACTAGCACATTTGAAAAAGGTCCAAAACTTCTGAAAAATGCTGAAATTAAAAACCAAGTGAGTTTGGCAGCACTGTGGACACAATTGGAGACAGAGTTCATAATGTAAAAGATAGATTAGAAGAAAAGTTCCAGAATGTAGGAAAAGAGACAAAACAATGGAAAATACAAGAGTCATTTAAAAATGTGGAGAACATGGACTTCCCTCGTGGTCCCGTGGTTAAGGCTCCATGCTTCCACTGCAGGGGGCATGGGTTCAATTCCTGGTTGGGGAACTAAAATCCCACATGCCACCAGGTGCAGCCAATAAAAACAAAATATGGAGACTATATTGAGCAGGTCTAATATGAGACTTAATTAGCGGCCTGGAAGATGAGATAGAGACTGGAGCAGAAGCAATAGTTGAGGAGGTATTGGATGAAAAGTTACCTGATCTGATGAAAGACATCACATTCAGGAAGTCAAACAGAGATTCCTGAGCAGGACAAATAAAAAGAAGTATACCCCTAGAAATAGAGAGGAAATGTGGGGGAAAAAAGCAAAAACAGAAACAAATGGAATATCTAAAAGCAACAGTCGGGGCAGGAAAGGAGGAAGACATTACCTTAATTGAAGCCAGAGTTCAGCTGACAGCTGACTTCTCAAGAGTAATAATAGGAGCCAGAGTACAGTGAAATGATATCTTCATCGTGTTGAAAGAAAATAACTGTCTATCTAGAAATTCTATACTCAGAGAAAACATCTTTCAAATCTGGCCTTGAAACACAATTGTTTTCAGACAAAGCAAAACTGAGAGTGTGTCACCAGTAGACTCTAATTAATGATAACCATAAAGGGAGTGTTTCAGGCAGTGGAAAGTGATGATCCTTTTGAGAGATGCAAGAAGGGATGAAGAACAAATAATATGGTAATAACTATATGGTTATATGTGAACAAACAGTAGAAAATATGTCTAGTAGGGTTAAAAAAATTCCATGGCAACAACAGCATATAGGCCAGGAGGAAGGTAAATGGATTTAAATTATTCTCAGGAGGCTGGTAAAAGTACAGAAGTTCCTTGACTTACAATGGTCAGACTTACAGTTTTTCAACTTTATGATGGTGCGAAAGTGATATGTATTCAGTAGAAACTGTATGTCACATTTTGAATTTGGATCTTTTCCTGGTCTAGTGATATGTGGCATGATAATCTCTTGTGATGCTGGGCAGTGGCAACAAGCTGCAGCTCCCAGACAGCCACAAATCATGAGGGTAAACAGCCAATATACTTACTTTCTGCACCCATGCAACTATTCCATTTTTCACTTTCAGTATAGTATTCAATAAGTTACATGAGGTGTTCAACATTTTATTATAAAATAGGCTTTGTGTTAGGTGATTTTACCTCACTGTAGGCTAATATCAGTATTCTGAGCATGTTTAAGGTAGTCTAGGCTAAGCTATGATGTTTGGGATTATATGCCTTTTTGACTTAAAATATTTTCAATTTACAATGGGTTTATCAGGATGTAACCCCATCATAATTTGAGAAAGATCTGTACTGATTTAACTTTTGATGTTTCTACATTAAGTATGATGGAGAGGTCCACATGTGGCAGGGGTTTCTTAGGTGCTGATAATGTTCCTTTTCTTGACCTGAGTGGTAATTATGGGACAGTGGAGGAGTAGGTGAGGTATTGCTTCATATATACAAGTTACACATACCTTCTCAAAAGATAAATGTTTTATGTACTTAACTATAGGTATCTTATATTTTACAATAAAAAAGTTAAAATAAGGTAAAAATTGTACACTTCAAAAAGGATAAATAGAAAATACAATTTTTAGTACTACGTTGTTAAAATTATAACCATAAAATACCAAAATTTTAAGGTAGAAGTAGGAATGTGATATTTAATTTGTTGAAAGTGAAACAAAGAGAATTAAATCTCACTTCAATGTTACCTTAAAAGTTACTGGTAGAGACTGATCCAGTTATTGGTTTCATTATGGTATCTAAATATTGATATTCTCTTCTAAAAATTTTGTAAAGTCTTAACCAACATTTGACAGTCATTAAGTCTACACTGTAACCCAGCTTCTACAGTTCTATCATCTTAAATGGCACATGTTTTATCTACTAAAATGTAGTATATCACTCATCAGGTCATCAACTAAGAGTTTTAAGTATGTCTTGCAGTAAACATACCAGCTACTGGGAGACAGTATATAATATATATTAAAATTGTGGATATATTTCTTTCAGATCCTTAGCAGGGTACTGGTCATTGATTTACAACTATTCTTACTCTTTTAAAGAAGTACTTCAAAGTGGCCAGAGTTACGATAAGTATTTGAGGGCATATGTAGAGCCTTACAGGCCAGCTATTACTGAAGACACCTGTCACATAGGTACTAGGAGTCACTGAGGTACCACCTATTTTTCCTTCATATCTCTTGGGAAGATAAAAAGTTGCTGACTTGTTTTTGGTCTACCTAATTTGTTTGGGACTCTGTAAACCCAGGTAAACACACTGTTGGATTTTATTCTCATTACACTAAACATACCTTCTCAAAAGACCATCTTGGGCATTTAATCTCCTTCTTCCCCCCTAGAAGGTTTTAACTTTTGTTAATTCTTAATTATAGTCGGTTTTAATTTAGTGGTTTTTGGGTTACTTGAGATTTTGGAAGTATACCCTTTTTACATATACTTTTTGTTTTGACATTTTGTGACCTTGAGCAAGTCAGTTAATCTCTTTACATCTCACTTTTTTTTTATCCTAAATTTACTGGAATACAAATATTTTGTAAAGTAGTTTCTAATGCTAATATTCTTCAATTAAATGCTTATTTGTAAGGAATTCCATTTTTTCAAACAAATTAAAAATAAAAACAAAAAGGTCTCAATACAGCCTAAAATGTATATCTTTTTGTAACATCACTATTGTGCTTTGCTTTTGATGTTTTATGTTAGCTTAAATCTAGAGATTTAGTGAATAAAGCAAAATTACTATACTCAACATATCTTAGTAACTTTAAAGGATAATCTAGAAGTTATTATGGAAAGAAGTACCCAAGACAGTAGGAGAAATGATAATTCTATTCAAATGTTAAAAACTTTCATATAAGCCATTGGGAAAAATTGTTTAAGTAAAATTTATTACACATTGCCTTTCTTGGATGATACTGAACTTAGTTCAGTTTTTCTTTGATAACTCAAGCTCATCACTATGACCACATCCTCAGAGGCTATTGAGATTAATAATTGTTTATCTATAAAAGAATTCACTTAATAGTCAACAAATACCTACTGAGTGATGGCGGTGTGCCAGGCTTTGGATTGGATTGGGATATGATGTTGAACAAAACCAGGTGTGATCTCTGACCTTATGGTGTAGAGTCTAATTGGGTAAAAATGACATCAACCGAATAATCACACAAATAAATGTGAAATTTAAAATCCTGATCAAATGCTATGAAGAAAACTCACTGCATTGTTAAAATCGTTTTGGAATCAGATGGGTCTGAGATCAGTCCTAACTCTGCAACTTGGTAGCATTGTGATTTTAGGCAACTTTCTAAATCACAGTCGAAATGAGAATAGTTTGCTTCCTGGGTTGTTGTGAGGATCAAATGAGATGACAAGTGTGATACAATTTTGTTATTATTTTTTACTTGTTTATTATCTGTGTCTTCCTGGATGAGAATGTAAGCTCCATGAGAGTAGGAATTTTTTTGGTCTGCCTTATTAACTGCTATATTCCTAGCATCTAGATCAACGAGTCATAACATGGACACGAATAAATATTTTTTGAATGAATAGAATGACTTTTAAGATTTCTTTCAGGTAATCAGCATTCAAAACAAAAATATTTTGTATTTATTTGCTTTTTCTCTCCCATAGTCAGATTGGTATTTCAGTTGTTGGTCTCATGGCTGTCTCCTGAAATTCTGCTTCCTCTCATCAAATTTAACTCTGGACTAGAAAATCAGATAACCAAAGTTAGAGTGGTAGAAGTACCTGTACTATAATAAGAGACATTCTGTAGTAAGAGAGAAGGCCTCGCTCTTAACAGTAACAGGAGTGAGCTTTCATACATGGACTTGCTAAGATCTTTTTTGGTTATTTAAAAGGGTTTTGCAATTTCAGCTGTATTCTGTATATTTGGACTTAGCAGCTAAGTAAACTCATAAGTGCTTCTAATAAAGCATTCTCATTCTAGCTTTATATCACATTATATCATAAGTTTGGTATATAGTTAGGTTGGAAGAAATTTAAATTTTGAATTTTTAAAGTTTGGTTACCTATTCTATGTATTAATTTTTAGTGGACCATGTAGAACTTAATGCTTGATATAATTTTTAAAAAATATTTAAGGTAATTTTTATAATATCCTAATGATCTTTTTCTTTCAATGTCTAAAGTAAATTCACTTGGTTAATTATTTTTCAGGGCAGCTGTTTTTTCCACTTTTTATTTATTGATTCCCAACTCCCATCTCTTATTTAATGGAAGTATCTCCCAGAACTCAGAATTGTTTTCTTAGCTTTATTAATCTTGGCAGCAGGGTTTAAGATGAGTCACCAGGAACTGAGCAGCTGAAAAGATTGAGTCTTCAAACAAATGAAGCATTACATTTTACCATCATAGAGACAGTTATTGGTTTTTAGATCTCATACTCTAAAATGAAGATAAAATGTTGTAAATGCATCCTTATTTACCCCATGGGGTATTATCTCTGGGAAAGTGAATTTCTACTTGAAATAATGGCTAGATTTTTGTTGTTGTTGTTTTTACTTTAATGAGTCCCAGAATATGATATGAAATTAAATTCCAATTAATCATTGTCATGCTACTTAATTCCACTAATGATAATTATCTCACGAAATGCAACTATTCTTTCTAATTGGGCATCACAATTGAAAAACTGCCGCTAAGCTGGTAAACTAATAACATATAAAGTAATTCTTTTACCCTCATAATATTTTCAATAGTCACTTCTCATGAGAAGTGAGAAAACATTTTTAGCAGCAAATTCCAGGCTGAAGTTTTCAAAATAATTTTGGGTTTCTATGAGTGTCATTAACTATTGTATTAGCTAGATGTACAACATCAATAAGGAACTAAAACTTCTCCTGCTGTGTTTTTAAAATAATACCAGTAGGAATTATTTTCTTTTGTAAAAACTTTACTTTTCCCTTTTAACCTCTATTAATATAAGTCTGAAACTTAATATAGGAAATGTTTAAATAAATTGTGATGCAACCACTGGAAGGCATATCATATAACTATTAAAAAATTATGTATAGGGCTTCCCTGGTGGCGCAGTGGTTGAGAGTCCACCTGCCGATGCAGGGGACACGGGTTCGTGCCCAGGTCCGGGAAGATCTCACATGCCACGGAGCGGCTAGGCCCGTGAGCCATGGCCGCCGAGCCTGCATGTCCAGAGCCTGTGCTCCGCAACAGGAGAGGCCACAACAGTGAGAGGCCCGCGTACCACAAAAAAAATATTATGTGTATAGAAGGGATGTAGTCATATAGGAACATACTTCCTTTGGAATGTTAGGTGGAAAAATCAGGATGCCAAAATCATTGTACAGTATGATTTCATAGAAAAAAAAAGATTTGAAGGATAAAATTTAAAGTTTTTATTAAAGCTATATTTGTGTTTAGATGATGAGATTTTGAAAAATATTTTAGCTTTTATTTTTTTCAACTTTTTTCTATTTGCAAATTTTCCTTTAAAATGAAAAATAATAATTAGTAAAATAGAAAGTCTCAATTTCAAACTGTATCTTATATGTCAGAAAAACAGCTCACAGATTATATTGAAGAATCTGAACTGTACTCCCAAACTATAGATTAGCTAGAAATGTTTGGCAAATTTTATGTCACAGTACTCAGAACAATATAGCTATCATATTGGCTTCCTAGTCCCTTTGCCTTTATACTTTGTAATTTCAAGTCCCACTTGAAATTAAGAGCCAGAGATAAGAATAGCAAATAACACTGCAATAGTCGGTCTCTTTTTCTCTCAACCTTTATTATGAAAAGCTTTAACATATAGAAAGCATAGCAAAGTGAATCAACTTATTCCCAGCTTTAACAGTTGTCAAGATTTTGCTACTCATTTCAGCTATTTCCCTTCCTGACACATTTTTTTCCTATGCTTTTAAAAAATAAATTCTATTGGTTGTTATTTTAACTGTAAATACTTCTGTATATTTCTCTGATAAGCTTTTTTTCAACATACCCACCATGTTGTTATCATCTGCTTTTTTTTATTATTCTTATATTAGTCATAATTTATCACTATCATGAAATTCTCTATATTCATATTTTCCCAGTTGTCTCATAAAAATCATCTTTTTATGATTTTGTTAGAATAATTTGTTATTCTAACAAATTTGTTTGTTAGGATAATTTGTTAGAATCAGGACCCAAACAAAATCCATATTACATTTGGTTGTTATGTTACATTTTAAAATGTAAATATTAGAAATTCCTAATGCCAAAAAAAAAAGACTGCAATTTTGGATGACATTTTAGTTTTCTTCTTATAAAATTATATAAGTTAATTGTATGAAAAGTTAAAAATTCATAAAATACTAAGAAGAAAGTGGAAATCACTTACATTGCTCAGAATATATTTCCTTCCTATCATTTTTTACATTATTTTCATAGTTGAGATCTATTGGAAGCCGTTTTATATCTTATTTCAAAGTATATCTGAAGCTTTCTATACTTAAAATTTTTTTTTCCATTTTAATGGCTGCATGAAGATGTACCTTAATTTTTTAGAACAGGTAAGTACCTTAATTTTTTTTAGGGGCCATATCTAATTTAGAATGCCATTTTACAGTGTACTCCAACACATTTTCTTGTTGCTATGGTTGAAGAGACTCGTATTTTTGAGTAAGGGGTCTAATTTTCCTAATTAATTCCTAGAGTAGGTGAAATGGGCTGGTCGATGCACTGTTTTCTCTATATGTAGCAGATAATTCCTGGATCTTGGTCCATTGGCCGTTTGAGAGAGATGTTTGTTTTGCCATGTGGAGGACAAGTAATGCCCCTAGTGGGCCATTTTAGTAAGCTTATATAAAGTCCAATTTTATATAATTTCTTTAAAATATCATTGAATATATCTGAGTATATGATGCATTAATTTCTCCAAACATTATCAAGGGAAAGAAAGGTATTAAATTCAACTATTGGCAGGACTTTGGGCATCAGGGAAAGTTTGGAAAAGGTTGCACCTACCTTAGCTGCTATAGGTTGAAGTCATCAAAGAACTCCAAAAGATCAAAGTAGACTTGAAATAGACATAAGTTATGCAAAAATAGTGATTCTTAGGTGTGTACTTTTATGAATATATCCATTTCGTAGGGGTGTTATAACAAATCACCACTAAGTGTGTGGCTTGGTATAACAGATATTTATTCTTTCACAATTCTGGAGGCTAGATGTTTTTAAAATCAAGGTGTCAGGCAGGGCCATGCTCTCTCTGAAGGTTTCTGGGAAGAATCCATCCTTGCCTTTTCCTGGCTTCTGGCAGTTCCTGGCAGTCCTTGGCATTTTTGGCTTCTCTCCTCTGTCTTCACATGGCATTATTCCCTGGGTGGATCTCCTCCTTAATTCTGTGTCTCTTCTTATAAGGACATCAGTGATTGGATATAGGACCTACCCTAATCCAGTATGACCTCATTTTACCTAATTACATCTGCAAAGACTGTATTTCCAAGTAAGGTCACAATCTGAGGTTCCTGGTGGATGTAAATATTGTGAGGACACTGTTCAGCCCAGTATAGCAGGTGTGGGTATTTGTGTATATGAGTAGATTGGGAACTGGGGGGCTATCGTAAGTTCTTAGATAATACACATTATAATTCTCTCCTCCATTGTTGATTTCTGCTTTTTCTTAAGTGTATTTAGTATAAGAATACATGAATGTGGGGGAAATGTTGAAAACAGTACTAAAACAGTAATTTAAAATTCTGTGTTGAATAATTGCTGCTGTTCCTTGAGATTAAAAGATAAAAACAATTTCATGAAGTCTTGTCTATTTATGGTTTTAGAATCCTAAATTTATAACCAGGACCCAAAGTTTCTTATTTACTAAAAGCATTTGAGCAGAGCGTTATAATGATTATTTCAGTCCTTCTAAGAAAATAATTTGGCTTAGGCCAAAGGTTATGAAATACTTGAATAATTTACTAAAAATTCTAGACTATCTTTCACTGAGTTTATTAAAAAATAGGTTGAAATTAGACTGTTCTTCCATATCCATCCACCATTATCACCACCCCCAAGATGACACCAAGAAGTTAGCTAATATATGTCCCCATAAACCCATATCTTTAGATTGTTTTATTAATTTTGATGCAAGTACATAATGTTTGCAGGAATTGATTTTTGTAGGGATTTATAATAAAATATCAGTTAAAAGATTAATTGCCTCACTTCTGGGCCTTTGGTTTCTGTAGTAATCAGTATAGTAAAATTTTTATTTAAAAAATTCACTTGAAGTTTTCCATTTATACTCTGTAAAAGCAAATTGAATGCCTATTGTTATCCATAAATATCTTAACTGCTAAGATTTTCTAAGATTGTAATAGAAAACCAATTATATCAGAAAGTCATTAAGTAACTTAGAGAAATTTAACAATGTTAATAAAACATGAATTTATGACTTTTGGCTTATTTTCTTAGATAAAGCACTCGGTCATTTTGCACTTTTTAAATTAGAAGAAAAATTTTAAACTTTATCCATGCCTTCTCTTTTACAAATCAAAACATCTTATAGCTCTCATCTGCTTATTATTCTTATAAATTTATAATGGGCATATATGACTATGAGATAAAATAAGGTACATCATATCTTACTATCAGAAACTAACTTTTTAAACCAAAGTTAGAGATTTAGAATGGAACTCAAGGCAGTGTAACTATGTAACTTATTTTTCTAAAAGGACTCTTGTAGCCTTCTGTTTAGAGCTTCTTTTGGGTCTTAAACTAGAATGTTCCATGTTTACTCATTCACTAAACTAATTATTTAGGTGTAGTATGTGGTGTTATACATGCACTGTGCAAAGCAGTGAGCTGGAGTGGGTAAATCTGCAAATATATATGTTTATATTTCTCCGTTCATTCAATAAATATTGAGTATTTGCTGTATGCAAGGTACAATATCAGGAACTTCTTGATATAAAGTTAAACAAAACAGACAGTCTTTGTAATACTTACAGTTTTAGATAAGGAGAAAGACATTAATCAGATAATAATACAAATAAATGTAAACTTATCGCCATGAAAAATACTATGAAGAAAAGGTGAATGGTACTATCAGAGCTCATAAGGGAATTTGACTTAGTCTTTGGAGGGGCTATGCAAGGGCTCAAAGACACCTGAGGAAATGACTTCTGAACTGAGAGCCAGATGATTATTGGAAATTATGTAAGTGAAGGAGGATGTGAGAAAATTCCAGGAAGCAGAAATTATATATAATAGTGAGTAGTGAGTGCGAGTTATTTGAAATGAAAGGAGGCAGTGCAGCTGGAACACAGGGAACCAGACGGAGTGTGATGCAAGATGCAGCAGGAGAGCCAGCGGCAGGGGCCAGACCAATTTACCTATACTGGTCTGGCCAGTAGTACATACTCAATTTTATTTATATGTAGTCACCAAATTCTATATTTTATTTTGGTTTCACCAACATAAGCCATTCAGGTACCTTTATTTCTTGTTTCTTATTACTATGTAAAGTTCTTGAATTACTTGCTTTATCTACAAGATAATAGAATATCTTATAGCAGCTGTAAATATTCAAAACCAATGATACTGCTATAGAAAAACCATATCTTATGTTTACCATTAAACACTGATTCTACCTGAACAAAATAGCACATTTAGAATTCATATGTTGATTAGCAATAACATGTACAGCAGTTTCACTTGTTGATCTTAGAATGCTAAGTTGACTAGCTTTCGTCTTATATAAATAAGGTTGAAACTGGTATATTATAGTGCCCAAAAAGCCGAATATTTTATATATAATATACTGGTATAAATGAATTTAAATTTATGTGGTGACAGGCATTAACTTCCTCCTGATGTTTTGATGTTTTAAAATATTTAAATAAATGTTTAAAAATTAATATGAAGAATGATTATAAAATTATGCTTATTTCATGTGTAGTTTGTGTGATCTGTTTTAATATTTTATAGTTTGTGGCTTCTGTGTCATCAGAAGTTTGAAAAGATTCTTAAAATGTAGTCGGATTGCATCTTTGTTTCAAAATTCACTGAAACGATATGTAATGCTTATGTAAGAGCAGCTAATGATGTAGTGATGAGATTTTAGCCTTTTAAAAACCTGTAATCCTGTATAATTTCACCCTTATTCAAAAAGAATTTGATGTAAGTAGTTTCAACACTGTAATATTCATGAATTATTGATTTACAGTGAACGTTTACATTGTACTAGTGAACTCATGTAAGCATTTCTAACCTGTGGGATATTTGTTTTGCAGGAGAAAATAGAAATTCTGTATTCACAACTTGAAATGCAATTTCCCATTAATATTAATTCTTTCATCGATTGTTACCACAAAATTGGCTAAAATTAATACTCTTCTGTCATAATAGATCAAGGTGATTTACATTTAGTTTTCTTTGTCTTTTTTGTTTGTTTTGTTTTATTCCCTCCACTCCCATTTATTTCATGGCATATCAGTGCTTCAGAGAATTTAGATGAGCTCTCTTCCTCCAGTAGCTGGTTACTTAACCAGAAGCACAGTAAGAAAAGGAGAAAAGACAGGACAAGATTGAAATCTCCATCCTTGACTATCATGAGTACAGCAGCTCGAACAAGGCCACTTCAGAGTTTCCACAAACGAAAACTCTACAGATTGAGCCCTACTTTTTATTGGACTCCGCAGGTAAGGTCGCCTTTGGCAAAACATGAACAAAGATTTTATTGTCAATATATTTCACAAGTTAGAGGATATGAACTGTACACAGTTGTTTAGAATAAGTGGGATTTAATAATTTTTAAACATAGCAGTGTATTCTGAAACTTCTCACATTTCCATTTTTTAAATCACTATTATGCTTAAACGAGTTTGAAAGAAATGTACATATCAAGTTGATTTTAAAATTTTACTAGTAAGGGTAACAAGGAAAACACAAGTGTATTATATATTCGCCTTTTGCTTAGTGAAGAAAAAAGTAACAATCTGCAGGGTTTTCAGTTATTTTGGAGGAAATGACATTGCTCTCCCTTTTATGTTTGGTATTTGTTAAACCTGGTGAGCACTCCTTTTTCATATAAGCAATGAAGTTTTAGATGACCATGCTTACCCTTTTTGCAAATAAAATATGCTTCATTAAAAGCGTCCATTTTGAAAAGCATATTTTTCATTTGTTAGCAACATGTTAGATATGCATCTTTCAGTGCATATCTAAATAAGCTGTGATGGAGAGCAAAATTATCTCTAGTTCTCATGGTATAATGTGCTTTTTTTCTCTTATATTTTTTATATGCCAGTATGAAATATTTATTGTGGGAATGAATAATAATGGTGATGATTTGGGAAAATCTGGGAAATGTTTGATCAAGTTTATTTATGCCTTATTTTACTATATATATATATATATTAGCATCTTTATTGGAGTATAATTGCTTTACAATGTTGTGTTAGTATCTGCTTTATAACAAAGTGAATCAGTTATACATATACATATGTTCCCATATCTCTTCCCTCTTGCATCTCCCTCCCTCCCACCCTCCCTATCCCACCCCTCTAGGTGGTCACAAACCACCTAGCTGATCTCCCTGTGCTATGCAGCTACTTCCCACTAGCTATTTTAAATAATATGTCAAAGGAAAGAAATTATCCTTGATTTAATATTGTTTTTGATTATTACTACATTAACTATTTTTAAATATATTTCTATAAAAAATCAAGATGCTTTGTTTCATTAGGAACCAATTTCAAATTTGGTTTTATAGGATCCTTTTATAAATAGGAACATGAATTCTGACAAATTAATTTTTATTAATAGATTGATTTTTGCCATTTAGTAGTTCAGGTATTAGTAGTATGCTTTCCCAACTTGAAATTTTTAAGAAAGTTTTATTTCAGAATTTAAAGAAATTTTACATATTTAATAAACCTAATAGGAAAATATTTTATTTAAAGTTTTTATATATGAAATTATATTTTATTTAATAATTTTTATTTAAAGTTACTACAAGCAATAGAGAAATAATATATTTGAAAATGATTTCATAATTTCATAGTTATAAATAGAATTGTCTATCAAAAATATCTCACATTTGAATATGCCTTAATATTCTGACTGGAAGGAATCTATCTGAATAATTTAGGGGATTTGCTCAATATTACTAAAGTACTGCATATGCCTTGATAATATAAAGATTGGCCTGGAAAAGTGTGAACAAATTTAAAACTTCCAGCAAACAAAGGAAGAAACACGTCTAACATTGTTACTAGTAGACCATATAATTTACCATATTCCAGTCATAATGCTAAGCATTTTCAGTACATTATTTTATTTAGTCCTCAAACATAAAGCTATGAGGCATTATCAATCCCACCTTTAGATGCAGAAATTGAAGTTTAGGGAGATTAAGTAACTTTCCCGAGGTCATACAGCTAGTAAACAATAAGTCTGATTCCGAAGCCATGTTCTTATCCATTAGTACATTGATAACAACAAAAATAAACCAAATCTTTTTTTAATCAATATTTTCTATTGAAGTTGATCTACAGTATTGTGTTAGTTTCTGCTGTACAGTGAAGTTATTCAGATATATATATATATACACATTCTTTTTTAAATATTCTTTTCCATTATGGTTGTCATAGGATATTAAATATAGTTCTCTGTGCTATATACTAGGACCTTGTTGTTTATCCGTTCTCTGTATAAAAGCTTACATCTGCTAACCCCAACCTCCCACTCCATCCCTGCCCCAACCCCCTCCCCCTTGGCAACCACCAGTCTGTTCTCTATGTCCATGATTCCATTTCTGTTTTCATGGATAGGTTCATCTGTGTCATATTTTAGATTCCACATATAAGTGATATCATATGGTATTTGTCTTTCTCTTTCTGACTTACTTCACTTAGTATGATTATCTCTAGTTGCATCCATGTTGCTGCAAATGGCATTATTTCATTCTTTTTTATGTATGAGTAGTATTCCATTGTATATATGTACCACATCTTCTTTATCCATTCATCTGTTGACAGATATTTAGGCTGTTTCCGTGTCTTGGCTATTGTGAATAGCGCTGCTGTGAACACAAGGGTGCATGTATCTTTTTGAATTATAGTTTTGTCTGGATATATGCCCATGAGTGGGATTGCTGGATCATATGGTAATTCTATTTTTAGTTTTCTGAGGAATCTCCATACTGTTTTCCACAGTGGCTAAACCAAATCTTTTATGTGCTTGAAATCAGTAAAGACTGTATATTTGGGAATTGGGGAAGGAGCTTTATCTGGTTAGAGGCATTTAGAAATGCACCATAAAAGATGGGTTTGGAAAGATAAACAGAATATTGAAAGGGTTTAGGGGAGATTAAGAAAAGCACTTTAGTAATTGTAACAGAGGTGGGAAAAAATGATGGAGAACAGCAAATGACCCCACCCCCAACTTAACCCCCAAATTTCCAGGGTAATAGTTATTTACCTTTCTAAATTTAATAAATGTCATTTCTCTCAGGAAGCCTTCCTTGATATTCCCACTATGGGGTATATAATGATGTAGCACCCTGTGTTATAATAATAATCCATTATTTTATAATAATGTTCCATTTATTTTTCTGTCTTCTCATTACATTGTAAGTTTTTTGAGAACAGGAACTGTGTATTTCTGAACCTACAGGGTCTTGAACAGTAACTGTCCAATAGTATATGCTCAATAAATAATTAATATGTGAAAGAATTATTGTAGTAAGATATTTAAAAGGCAATGGAGAGTGAGAATTGTGTGTGTGTGTGTGTGTGTGTGTGTGTGTGTTTCCTTGATTTGCTTTGTGAAAGGGTCTAGAACAGTAATGTCTAATAGAACTTTCTGTAATGACGAAAATGCTCTATAAATATCTGTGCTGTCCAATATGGTAGCTACTAAATACATGTAACTATTGACCACGTGAAATGTGACTAGTGCAGCTGAGGAACTAAATTTTTATTTTTATTAATTTTGATTTAAATGGCCACATTTGGATAATGGCTACCAAATTGGATATGACAAGACTAGACTCAAACTTACCATGATAGCAGTGAGAACATGTGGCACTCATTCTGTTTTCTAATACTATTCCTTACTGTAAGGAAATATAGATCTTTGGAGAAGTGTCTGATCTCCAGGGTTGGGGAAGAGGGGCTATAAAATGGGCCTGGGACATCTTATTGTTACCAGAAGGCAAGGAAGTGTTTAAAAAAAATGATGGGGGCATGTCAAAAAAAAAAAAAAAACCCAAGAGCTTGTTTGGAGAGGCTTCCACTGGCCAAATCTGGGGCTCTTTGAGCATTGAAATAGCTAAGGACAGTAATTAACCCAGTGAAAATATAGGTAGCCATGAGTGTATCCTGATGAGAGAGAGAGAGAGAGAGAGAGAGAGAGAGAAGAGAGAGAGATTAAAAGGGGAAAGGGAAGACTTTTGCATAGGGTAGGATACTGATTAATAAATGTGGAGTGAGCAGTCAAACTAGAGAATCATTGCAATAATCATAGTAAAGATTGACTGGGTAAGAAGCATCAATGCATGAAAAGTCTGGGGTCAGGATTGGGGAAAAGTTTGATGAGGAGCAGGATATTGATATTGTCTTAACTATATGGTACAGAACCAGACAATAACCTTGCCTGAGTGATCAAAACTAACGTAGCCTATGTCTGTTCAGAGAAGGGAACAGCCGAGAACAGTGACCTCCAGGTCCCAGGGTCCCTGTGGCACAGGCCATGCTGTGCAGGGGCTGGAGGAGAGGCCCTAGTTGTGTGGGTTTGCCCCGGACTCAGCAGGAGGTAGGAGAGGTGAGCGCCAAACAGGCTGGGCTGGAGCAGCGGAAGGACAGGGGAGGAACCAGCACTCCTGAGACCCACCAAGGCCTTGAATGACACTGATGTGAGAAACACAGCAACCAAAGACAGTGTGTGGACTTGGTTTGGGTCTTGATTTGAACAAGAACCCTGAAAAGACATTTTTGAGATCATTGGGAAAAATTGACCACAGCTGATGATTAGATAATGTTCAGGAATAATTGATAATTTTGATGGTGTGATAATGATATTGTGGTTATGTGAGGAAAAGGCCTTATTTTTAAGAGATGCATTCAGTAGTGAAATGGGTAACAGGACAGTGTTAAGAATTTGCTTGAAAATATCAGAGCAAAGCAATGAAGTGAAGGAAAGAAAGGGAGAAGAGGATGGATGAAGTGAGAGCAGTAAAAGGTTAATTTGGAGAGGTAGGTACATAAGGGATCACTATATTATTCTCCCTGCTTTTGCGTATGTTTAAAAACTGGAACAGTAAAAATAAAAAAAACTAATGTAGCCTATTAGAAGGATACAATATCACTATGTAGTATTCTGACCAGACATACATAACCTGAATTTAACCATGAGGAGACATCAGACAAAGCCAAAATCAGAAACATGCTATTAAGAAATGAAAACTGGCCTGTATACTTAAAAAAAAAAAAAGCCAATGTAATAAAAGCCAAGAAAGCCTGAGGAACTGCTTCAGATTGAAAGATAGACTAAGATATATGACAACTGAATGAATATATGATCCAGATCACAGTTCTTTTGGAGGGAAAATATGGGGACAATTGACAAAACTGTACTATTGATGCTAGATTGTATTAAAATATTGTGTCAATGTTGAATTTCCTGAATGTGATATTTTGCAGTTATGTAAGAAAATATACTTATTCTAGGAAATACACATTGAAATATTAAGGGATAAAATGGCTAAGGCATCCATTTTATGTAATAAACTAACTCCTATGCATCTAGAATGGTACTAGCTATGTAACATCCTTGGCAGAATTTAGAAAATAATTATTTAAATAATTTTCTATAGTGTTTAACTCTCTAGGGTACTGGTTGAGAGCAGCTTATATAAGGGCAATGGAGAGAGGTGGCAGTCTTCCGCTACTAGGTAGCATATAGTATATATAGTTGGCCGATCAATATTCTCACTGCAATAACTACATGTATAAGTTACCAAAAAAAATCATCATACTATTAAAGACATTAGGGGGATTCTGGTTTCAGCTCCAACATGTAAAGAGCTTGGAAGTTGTCACAACTGTCCTTACAGCGAGAAAAAGGTGAACAAACTGAAAATCAGTGCCTTTTCATGAACCCATCAGATAATTGAGGTTGCAGAGCAAACCGCCAACCCGAAATATGGAGAGACAGGCAAATCCAAAGAGTTACAGCCAAGATCTGCTTACCTGGAGCAGAAACTATAGCAATCATAAACTAACTGGTAGGAGCACTTAAATGGTAATTTTGTTGAATTGCTTGAGGCTGAGTGTGGACTAGTCTGAGAGTGAAAAACTCCTGGGGACTACAGCCTAAGGGAACCCTACACCTCACACTTCCATGGACTTTACCTTTAGGCACCCAACTAAGTTCTCAGAATGAAGAGCCAAAAAGGATCCCTAGTGGCTCTGGAATGGAAGGGAAGGGTAACCTTTATGAAATAAGCCTAGAGCATTATCTATTATAAGGTTTACTCTTCAGGGAAAAAAAACTTTACCAGAGCCTTATTCTATCTGAGAGAAGAGCATTTCTCCCACTCCTGCCTTCTGTAGCCTTTCTGTCTCACCTAAGAGAGAATGGGGGTGGAAAATAAGAAACACTTGTTAAAGTCACAGACCAGGGACACAGACCCACCAAAAGACTGAGATTTAATTGTAAGATTATAGTAAGTTATGCTACTATAGTAGATATGCTTTCTCTCCCCCATTCTTTACCATAACACCAACAGAACCCCAGTATAGTAACAGTGGGTTACAGCTGCAAAATATATAGTCCCTCTGAGGAGAACTATTTAACAGGGGAGACAAAAACAAGGACACTGGAGGAGTTCGAGGCCTCTGGCACCTACAACTATAACTGGTATTAAACGCAGTCCCACTCAGACTCTGAGATTAACGTAACATCTCACAATAAAGGCCTGTTTACCTCAGATCCTATGACATTATGTTCAGCTTTCAACAAAAAATTACAGGGCATGATAGGGAAAAAAAGACTCTGAAAATACAAAGAATTCATCAGAACCAGGCTCAAATATGACAAAGGTATTGGAATTCTCTTAAATAACTAATATGTTAAAGTCTTTAATGGGTAAAGTAGAAAACATGGAAGAACAGATGGTTAATGTAAGCAGAGAGATGGAAACTCTTAAGGAGAATCAAAAGTAAATGCTAGAAACAAAAAAAACTGTAACCTAAATGAAGCATGCTTTTCATGGGCTCATCAGTAGATTGGATATGGCTGAAGAAACAATCAGCAAGCTTATATAGGTCAGTAGAAACTTCACAAACTGAAATGCAAAAAGAAAAGGGAGTGAATAACACAGAACAGCACATCCAAGAATTTGGGGGCAATTTCAGGTTGTGTTTCAGATAAGTGATTGGAATACCAAGAAGAGAAAGAGAACAGAGCAAAAACAAATATTTGAAGTAATAATACATGAAAATTTTCCAAAGTTAATGACAAGCACCAAACCACACATTCACGAAACTGAAGCAGGAGAACATCAAGCAGGATAAATACCAAAAAATAAATACTTAGGCATAATATTCAAAATGCAGAAGACCAAAGAAACAGAAAATCTTGAAAAATAGCAGAGAGAAAAACAGCTGTAGAAGAACAAGGATAAGAATTACAGCTAACTTCTCAGAAACCATGCAAGCAAAAAGAGTGGAATGAAATATTCAAAGTATTGAAAGAAAAAAAAAAGCAAACAACTATACTGGGCAAAATATTTACACCCCCCCCCCAAAAAAAAAGGTTTTGTCCATGGTCTAACTCCTGGTACTTATGAATGTGACTGTTCTGAGTTGAATTGTGTTCCCAAGAACTCATAGGTTGAAGTCCTAATCCCTAGTACTTTAGAATGTGAGCTTATTTGGATATAAGTTTGATGCAGATGTAATTAGTTAAAATGTGATTAGGGTAGACCCTAACCCAGTATGGATGGTGTCCTTATAAAAAGGGAAATTTGAACATACATACAGAGTGAATGCCACATGAAGATGACCCAATATGGCTGGTGTCCTTATAAAAAGGGAAATTTGAACACAGATGCATACATGCAGAGTGAATGCTATGTGAAGATGAAGATTGAGATCAGACTTATACTTTTACAGACCAAGGAACACCAAAAAATTGGCAGCAAAAACAGAAGCTGGACAGAGGGATAGAATAAGTTCTTCCTCACAGTCTTTAAAAGAAACCAATCTTGCTGAAACATTGATCTGACCTCTAGCCTCCAAAACTGTGAAAGAGTAAATTTCTGTTGTTTAAACCCTCAGTTGTGGTACTTAGTTGTGATAGACCTAGCAAACTAATACAGTGACCTTATTTGGAAATAGTCTTTGCAGATATAATTAAGTTGAGGATCTGGAGGTAAGATGATTTGGGGGTTAGGATAGGCCCTAAATCCTGTGACTGGTCCGCTTATAGGAGAATGGAGAGAGAGATCTGAGACACAGAGATACAGCAAAGAAGACTTTGTGAAGACGGAAGCAGAGAGTACACTTATGCTACTACAAGCCAGGGAACATCAGGAGCCATCAGAAGTGGAAAGATGCAAGGAACTGTTCTCCCCTAGAGCCTTCAAAGGAAGCTCAGCCCTACTGACACCTCAGTTTTGGACTTTGGGCCTCCAGAACTATGAGAAAATTAATTTCTGTGATTTTAAGCCACCTAATTTATGGCAGTTTGTTATGGCAGCCCTAGGAAACTAATACAGACTTTGGTACCAGGAAGTAGGATACTGTTTTAATAGATACTTAAAATTGTGGCAGTGATTTGGAGTTGGCTAATTGGGTACAGTCTGGAAGAATTTTGAGGTGTGTGATTAAAAAAAAAGCCTAAATTCCAATGAAAGCTAAGAAGGAAGTGAGGAGGATAGAAGACAAAGGTGATATCATCTTAGAGAATAGATATATTGTCAAGAACAGGATGTTACTAGAAAGAAATATGAACATCTAAGGTGATTCTGGTAAGATTTCAGAAGGAAATATTAAAAACTGGAAGAAAAGTGATCTTTATTATAAAGTGGAAGAAAAGTTGGCTGAATAATAATCCCAAACTCCCTAACTATCCCTTCCCCCCATCCTCCCCCCCCCGTAACCATTAGTTCGTTCTCTAGGTCTGTGAGTCTGTTTCTGTTTTGTAACTAAGTTCATTTGTATCATTTCTTTTTAGATTCTGCATGTAAGCGATATCATACGATATTTCTCTTTCTCTGTCTGACTTCACTCAGTATGACAATCTCTAGGTCCATCCATGTTGCTGCAAATGGTGTTATTTCATTCTTTTTAATGGCTGAGTAATATTCCATTGTATATATGTACTACATCTTCTTTATCCGTTCCTCTGTTGATGGACATTGACATTGCTTCTGTGTCTTGGCTATTGTAAATAGTGCTGCAATGAACATTGGGGTGCATGTATCCTTTCAGACCATGTTTTTCTCCAGATATATGCTCAGGAGTGGGATTGCAGGATCATATGGTAGCTCTGTTTTTAGTTTTTTAAGAAACCTCCCTATGTCCTCCATAGTGGCTGTACCAATTTACATTCCCACCAACAGCATAGGAGGGTTTCCTTCTCTCCACACCCTCTTCAGCATTTATTTTGTGGATTTTTTTGATGATAGCCATTTTGACTGGTGTGAGATGATATTTCATTGCAGTTTTGATTTGCATTTATCTAATAATCAACAATGTTGAACATCTTTTCATGGGCCTCTTGGCCATTTGTATGTTTTCTTTGGAGAAATGTATATTTAGGTCTTCTGCCCATTTTTTGATTGGATTGTTTGTTTTGATGATATTAAGCTGCATGAGCTGTTTGTAAATTTTGGAGATTAATCCCTTGTCGGTCACATCATTTGCAAATATTTTCTCCCAATCTGTGGGTTGTCTTTTCATTTTGTTTATGGTTTCCTTTGCTGTGCAACAGCTTTTTTTTTTTTTTTTTTTTTGTGATACGCAGGCCTCTCGCTGTTGTGGCCTCTCCCATTGCGGAGCACAGGCTCCAGACGCGCAGGCTCAGCGGCCATGGCTCACAGGCCTAGCCGCTCCGCGGCACGTGGGATCTTTCCGGACCGGGGCACGAACCCGTGTCCCCTGCATCGGCAGGCAGACTCTCAACCACTGCGCCACCAGGGAAGCCCAACAGCTTTTGAGTTTAATTAGGTTGCATTTGTTTATTTTTGTTTTTATTTCCATTACTCTAGGAGGTGGGTCAAAAAGGATCTTTCTGTGATTTATGTCATGGAGTGTTCTGCCTATATTTCCTCTAAGAGTTTCATAGTGTCTGGTCTCACATTTAGGTCTTTAATACATTTTGAGTTTATTTTTGTGTATGGTGTTAGGGAGTTTTCTAATTTCATTCTTTTACATGTAGCTGTCCAGTTTTCCCAGCACCACTTATTGAAGAGGCTGTCTTTTCTCCACTGTATATTCTTGCCTCCTTTATCAAAGATCAGGTGACCATATGTGCGTGGGTTTATCTCTGGGCTTTCTATCCTGTTCCATTGATCTATGTCTCTGTTTTTGTGCCAGTACCATACTGTCTTGATTACTGTGGCTTTGTAGTATAGTCTGAAGTCAGGGAGCCTGATTCCTCCAGCTTCATTTTTCTTTCTCAATATTGCTTTGGCTATTTGGGGTCTTTTGTGTTTCCATACAAATTGTGAGATTTTTTGTTCTAATTCTGTGAAAAATGCCAGTGGTAGTTTGATAGGGATTGCATTGAATCTGTAGATTGCTTTGGGTAGTAGAGTCATTTTCACAATGTTGATTATTCCAATCCAAAAACATGACATATCTAATGCTTTCGTTGACTTTTGCTGAATTGCATCACCAGCCAACCTATGCTTGCAATTCCATCATGATTTGGGAGTATCAGACTCAGAGTTCCTATAATTGACTCTAGAGGCTGCCATGAGAGTCCCTGCCCCCACCAGGACCTGTACCACAACTTCTTTATCCATTCGTCTGTCAATGGGTATTTAGGTTGCTTCCATGACCTGGCTATTGTAAATAGTGCTGCAATGAACATTGGGGTGCAAGTGTGTTTTTGAATTGTGGTTTTCTCTGGGTATATGCCCAGTAGTGGGATTGCTGGATCATATGGTAATTCTATTTTTAGTTTTTTAAGGAACCTCCATACTGTTCTCCATAGTGGGTGTATCAATTTACATTCCCACCAACAGTGCAAGAGGGTTCCCTTTTTTCCACATCCTCTCCAGCATTTGTTGTTTGTAGATTTTCTGATGATGCCCATTGTAATGGGTGTGAGGTGATACCTCATTGTAGTTTTGATTTGCATTTCTCTGATAATTAGTGATGTTGAGCAGCTTTTCATGTGCTTCTTGGCCATCTGTATGTTTTCTTTGGAGAAATGCCTATTTAGGTCTTCTGCCCATTTTTGGATTGGGTTGTTTGTTTTTTTAATATTGAGCTGCATACGCTGTTTATATATTTTGGAGATTAATGCTTTGTCCATTGATTTGTTTGCAAATATTTTAATATTTTTTCTTTGTCTTTAATTTTTGTCAATTTGATTACTCTGTCATGGCATGTTCCTCCTTGGCTCAACCTACCTGGCACTCTGTGCTTCCTGGACTTGGGTGACTCTTTCCTTTCCCATGTTAGGCAAGTTTTCAGCTATTATGTCTTCAAATATTTTCTCAGGTCCTTTCTCTCTCTCTTCTCCTTCTGGGGCCTCTATAATGTGAATGTTGGTGCATTTAATGTTGTCCCAGTGGTCTCTTAGACTGTCTTCATTTATTTCCATTCTTTTTTCTTTATTCTGTTCTGCAGCAGCGATTTCCACCACTCTGTAATCCAGGTCACTTATCCATTCTTCTGCTTCAGTTATTCTGCTATTGTTACCTTCTAGTGTATTTTTCATGTAAGTTATTGTACTGTTCATCTCTGTTTGTTTGTTCTTTAGTTCTTCTAGGTCTTTGTTAAACATTTCTTGCATCTTCTTGATTCTTGCCTCCATTCTTTTTCTGAGATCCTGGATTATCTTCACTATCATTATTCTGAATTTTTTTCCAGAAGGTTTCCTATCTCCACTTCACTTAGTTGTTTTTCTGGGGTTTTATGTTGTTCCTTCATCTGGGACATAATCCTCTGCCATTTCATCTTGTCTAACTTTTCTGCAGGCTGTAAGATTGTAGTTCTTCTTGCATCTGCTGTCTTCCCTCTCTTGGATGAGACTATCTACGAGGCTTGTGCAAGCTTCCTGATAGGAGGGACTGGTAGTAGGTAGAGCTAGGTCTTGTCCCTCTGGTGGGCAGGGCCATGCTCAGTAAAACTTTAATCCACTTGTCTTGTCTGCTGATGGATGGGGCTGCGTTCTCTCCTTGTTGGTTGTTTGGCCTGAGCCTACAGCACTGGAACCTACAGGCTGTTTGGTGGGGTTAATGGTGGCCGCTGGAAGGGCTTACACTAATTAGTACTTCCCAGAACTGCTGCTGCCAGTGTCTTTGTCCCCACAGTGAGCCACAGCCACCCCCCACCTCTGCAGGGGGCCCTCCCATACTAGCAGGTAGGTCTGGCCCAGTCTCTTATGGGGTCACTGGTTTCTTCCCCTGGGTCCTGGTACACACAAGATTTTGTGTGTGGCCTCCAAGAGTGGAGTTTCTGTTTCTCCCAGACCTGTGGAAGTCCTGCAATCAAATTCCACTGGCCTTCATAGCCAGATTCTCTGTGGTCTCCTTGTCCCATTGCTGGACCCCCAGGTTCAGAAGCCTGATGTGGGGTTCAGAACTTTCACTCCAGTGGGGGAGCTTCTGTGGTATAATTGTTTTCCAGTTTGTGGGTCACCCACCTGGAGAGTATGAGATTTGATTTTATTGCAATTGCATCCCTCCTACTCTCTCTTTGTGGCTTCTCCTTTGTCTTTGGATGTAGGGTATCTTTTTTGGTATGTTCCAGAGGTTTTTTTTAATGGTTGTTCAGCAGTTAGTTGTGATTCCAGTGTTCTTGTAAAAAGGGGTAAACACACATCCTTCTACTCTGCCATTTTGAGCTAATCCCCTATAGTTAGGTTTAAATCTATCATTTTGATTTTGTTATTTGTTTTTTTATTTCTCTCATATATTATTTGTTCTTTTTTTCCTGCCTTTTTTCTTTCCCTTGAAATTAAATTACCTTAGACTGGCCTTTGTTGTTTCATTCTATGCATGTGTAGATTGTTATTTGACAAAAGAATGAAATGTGCCCTATGGAATTTCTGGAGCCCTTTCTCTGAGAAGCTTCCTTTTTTTATGGCAGTCTCCTCTATAAGTTGTAGCCATCTTTTTCTCCCCAAAGTTTAACATCTGTATCTTAAAATCTTCTAGACTGACACACTCTTCTTGGACCCCCATCCTTGTGCAAAAAGCTGGTAGATTTATCGGATCTCATTTGTTTTTCTTCTCTCAGGGATAAGTCATGTGCTACCTGTTGTCCAAGTTCTGAAAAGAGTTGTTTGATAAAAGTCCCATAGGTGTACTTCTTTTTTTTAATTAAAGTATAGTTGATTTTCAATATTATATTAGTTTCTGATGTATGAGATAGTTATTCAGTATTTTTATAGATTATACTCCATTCAAAATTATTACAAGATAATGGCTATATTTCCCTGTACTGTACCTTATATCATTGTTGCTTATTTATTCTTTACATAGTAGTTTGTCTCTTAATCCCATACCCCTATCTCCCCCCTACTTCCTTCCCTCTCCCCACTGGTAACCACTAGTGGAATTGCTGGATCATATGGTAGTTGTATCTTTAGTTTTTTGAAGAAACACCATACCATTTTCCATAGTGGCTGTACCAGTTTACAGTCCCACCAACAGTGTGCAAGTGTTCCATTTCTTCCACATCCTCACCAACATTTGTTATTTGTAGACTCTTTGATAATAGCCTTTCTGACAGGTGTGAGGGGATATCTCATTGTGGTTTTGATTTGCATTTCTCTGATGATTAGTGATGTTGAGCATTTTTTCATGTGCCTATTGGCCATCTGTGTGTCTTCTTTGGAAAAATGTCTATTTAGGTCTTCTGCCCATATTTTGATTGGGTTGTTTATTTTTTTGCTGTTGCATTGTATGAGTGGTTTATAAATTTTGGATATTAACCCCTTATCAGTCATATCATTTGCAAATATTTTCTCCTATTCACTGGTAGGTTGTCTTTTCATTTTGTCAGTGGTTTCCTTTGCTGTGCAAAAGCTTTTAAGTTTAATTAGGTCCCATTTGTTTATTACTTCATGGACAGAAATGGAATTGCCTTTTCTACTTTCAAAACTGATTTCTTAATAACATATCCCATTTAGCTATTGCTTAATCTCTTCTCCACAACAAATTTGAAAGTGTCTGTATTTATCTCTGTTACATGTTGGGTTCCCTGAGAAGCACTGCAATGTCATAATGTTATTTTACTCTTCACCCTGCTGTAGTATGATGTCCAACAAAAGCATTTTATTGAAACAGTTTTTTAAAGGTCAAAGTGACTTTTTAATCACGTCACTTAGCCAGATCCAATGCTGAACTTTTGATTCCAGTAATATGGTGGGATAATTATCTTAGGAAAGCTTCTGGATACAAAGTATTAGAATGTAAAGTATCAAATTTTTTTTGAATTTTAAATAACTTTATTATCATTTGTTAAAGTATGCAAGACATTTTCGTATAAAGTAAAAATATATTGCTTATGAAAAAGTGAACAAGTTAATGAAAGGTATCGACTACATCATGAATTGAAAAAATGCTACACAAATTTATTTTCTTTGTTGTAAATGATACAATGTATATTATGACTACTCCTTTAACCAATTTTAATGGAAAAATTCATTGCTGCTATAAAACTATAGAAAAAGGGTTACCTCACTTTTGCTGGGCTCTTAGAGAATCTAAAAGTTTATTTTAAAAACCATCTTTTCCCATTGAGAAATTACATTTGAGGAAATTGCTTTAAACTTTTTGCTAAGCTTAGTGAAATTAAATTCACAATTAATTTGGTCTTTTGAATTAAGTTTGCTCATTATTCCTTCCTTCTTTCAACAAATAATTTCCGAACGTCTACTGTGTGTAAAGGTACTCTGTTAAGGGCTGTGAAGGAGGCAGAGGTGATTATGTCATAAGAATATTTTTTACAGTGTATGCCTAACCTGGCTCAAAAAGTGGAAATCCTCAGAATTAAAAAGGAAGGAAAGAAAGGAGAAAGAGAAGTAGAAATTTTTGTTTAATAGTCTTGATAGAGACTGGAGGCAAAGCCTAGAATCCAGGAGATGTGAGGAGACATATTAAAAGATCCTGCATAAAGCCAAGAGCCTTCAATGCTACTCACTTTGTGAGTGCATGAACTGGAACTCAGACCTGCTGAACAGCAATGTAAAGAACTTGCCTTTCTTTGCCTTGGGCTCTGGCTGAAAAATGGAAAATAGATTTTCTGCATAGAATTTGTAATGACACGTCAGGCCTTTTACATCTTTAAAGTCTGAAATCATTCTACCTAAGAGTTTTACTTGAAAAGACAAGAATTGTGGGCTTCCCTGATGGCGCAGTGGTTACGAATCTGCCTACCAATGCGGGCGCCATGGGTTCGAGCCCTGGCCCAGGAAGATTCCCACATGCTGCAGAGTGGCTGAACCCATGTGCCACAGCTACTGAGCCTGCCCTTTAGAGCCTGCGAGCCACAACTACTGAGCCCACGTGCCACAACTACTGAAGCCCACGCTCCTGGAGCCCATGCTCCACAACAGGAAAGGCCACAACAATGAGAAGCCCATGTACCGCAACAAAGAGTAGCCCCTGCTTGCAGCACCTAGAGAAAGCCCATGCGCAGCAATGAAGACCCAACACAGCCAGAAATAAACAACAAACAAATTAATTAATTAAAAAAAAGACAAGAATTGCATTTTAAAATGGTTAGCTGTTCCAGATGGCTGGAAGAAATAAATGTATATCCTTTCTAGGGGAATGAACTCTCAATAGTTTCCCCTAGGATTCCCCTGAATAAAATTCCAATAAATGTGAATTCCTAATTTTAAAAAAATATAAAATCAGACACAGCAACAAAGCAACATCAAGAAAGTAAGCAAAAACAAACTCCCACCCTGAATAAAATTCCAGGATTCCCCTGAATAAAATTCCAATAAATGTGAATTCCTAATTTAAAAAAAAAATAAAATCAGACACAGCAACAAAGCAACATCAAGAAAGTCAGCAAAAACAAACTCCCACCCCCCCACACACACACATCCTTACAAAAATAACTTCAGCTACTGCAGTTATCATATACAGAATGCAAAATTAAGTAAGTTTATATGTTTAAGGAAAATAAATCAGAAAATTAGTAATATGATTAAGAAATAGGTAGATAAAACTAAAGAGAGAATTGGCAGTTAGAAAATAGATCTCAATGAAATTATATAAAATGAAATACAGAAAGAAAAAAGAATTGTAAGATATGAAGAGAAATGAACAAATATAAAGGTTAGAGGAGAAGATGTAGCATATGTCTTCAGAGAGGGAAACACCTAGGATAGCTGGCTCCTGCAACCACTTTTGCCCTGGAGCTTTGGCAGAAATTTTCAAATTTGGTTCAGATGCTAATAGATGATAGGTATGGGGGATGCTGTTGGGTGTGTTTTGGGAGACCTGAAGCACATGGCCATTTTTCACTTCAGAACATTTTTGACCAATGTTTTCCTCATAACATTTGCTAAATACCTGGGCTGCAGAGAACAGGAGGCTTAAAAAAAACATCAATGACAAAAACCCCTTTAAAGCAGTGTGGCACTCCTCAGTATACTCTTAAGATTTTTTTTTCTTAAGGTCTGAATGATCAGGGGAAATTCTGTAAAATACACCAAACACTTAGCTGAAAACCTTGAAGGGCCAGGAACAAATCAGATATAGAAAACCATAGTAGGGTGGTAACCCAAGCTTAACTGAGTGCACTCCCTGAATAGATGAAAGGAGAGAAACCTGCTGTTTATCTGCTTAGCAGTAGGGAAAGAGAACCCTCTATGGAGAAAGATTACATCATTTGGAGTCTTTATGATTTTTTAAAAAATACGATCTGGCATTCAATCAAAAATTACTAGGCATCCCAAAAGACAGGACCATATGACCAGCCTTCAAGAGAGAAAAACAGACAATAGTGACAAACCATCAAGTGATTCTGATAATTGGATTTAATAGCCAAGATCTTTAAAATGGCTGTGATTAATATGTTGAAAAAATAGAGAACAAGTGGAAAAAGACAGATTATTTTACCAGATATTTGGAATCTATTTTTTAAAAATAGAGTCATATGAACATTCTCAAACTCAAAATATAACATGTGAAATTAATACTTCACCAGATGATGAGTTTAACTACAAATTAGATGGAGCATAAGATATGATTAATGAACTAAAAGACTTATTAATATAAAATACTCAAATAGAAGCACAGAGATAAAACAGAATTTTAAAAATACAGAAACAGAATTAGAGAACTGTAAATCAGTGAAAAAAATTAACCATATATGTTATTAGACTCTAGAAGAAAGGAGAGAGAATAGGACAGAAATAACATTTGAACAGATAATAATAGAGAGTATTTCCTAAACTAAAACAGGACATCAACCCATAGATTCAAGAAATTCTGTGAACCTCAAAAATAACAAATACATAGAAATTACATCAAGACATATTATAGCAAGCCTGCTAAAAAGTGAAGACAGAAAATATTAAAAGCAGTCAGGGTAAAAAAAAGACACATTACCTTCAAATGAGGGCAACCATAAGACTTAACTACTCAATAGAAACAATGGAAGCCAGATAAAAATGCAAATATTCTTAAAATGCTGAAAGAAAAAAAATGCTAGAATTCTATATCCACAAAAATATCCTTCAAAAATGATGATATACAAAGGTTTCAGATAAATAAAAATGGAAAGAATTTGTTGACAGCAAGTCTACACATAATAATAGCAAAGGGAGAAGGAACATGATCCCAGATGGAAACACAATTGTAGAAAGAAGCTAAGAACAATGGAAAAGATAAATATATGGGTAATTTAAATGTTGATGATGAAAATAATAACAGTAATATAATGTAGAGCTTTATATATGGGATTAAAATGCCTTACAACAATAACAAAGAAAGAGGAGAGTAAATGGAGTTAAAGTCTTCTAATGTCCCATTGTTTTCAGGGAAGTGGTAAAAAGAATAATTTGTTTTATACTCTAAAAGCCATAACTTAAGGATTCATTGTAATCTCTAGGAAAACTACTAAAAGAAAAGAAAAGAATGTATAAGTTTAAGTTAACTAAGGGGAAAAATATGACAAAATATTTTATCTATCCTAATAAACAATAGGAATCAGTGAAACATAGAAACATACATATGCAATGAATTTCCATATATTGATACAATACAGAAAATAAATCTAGTTGCTGGTTCTTTGCAAAGAAATTGATAAACCCCTAGCATTTTCCTCAAGAAGAATCAAAGGTTGCTTTGACATTTAAAAATTTGTTAATGTAATAACCACATAATTAGATTAAAGAAGAAAAGCCAAGTAATCATTTCAATAGGTTCACAAAAAGTGTATGATTAAGTTCAACATTAATATACTTAAAAGAATACTTTTGGCAAAGTAGGCATACATTCTGATAAAGAATATACCGAAAAAACTACAATCATTCTTAACCCTTATTATTCTTAATTATAAAAAATTAAAAGCATTTCCTTTATAATGAGGGACAAAACAATATGTCCTTTGGTCATTTCTGTTCATTATTGAACTGGTGAGACTATCTAGCATGGTTGGAACCTTATAAATAATAATAAATAAAGGTTTTAGGACTGAATGAAAGAAACTAAACTGTCATGACTTTTAGATAATATGTTTGGTTAATAGAAAGCTAAAAGAAACAACAAGTAATATTATTTGAATAAGAAAGTTTAGCAGAGTTGTGGGACATGTTCAGTATATGTCAATTGTATTTTTCAATTCCTTTTACATGAAACAATAAATATGATGGTACCTAGGAATACATCTAACAAAATATGTAAAGACTTTTAGAGAAGAAATTTACAAAGTTTTATTGAAAGAAATTAAAGACCTAAATAAATGAAGAGATACACCATATTCATGGATGGATGACCTTTAATCATAATACCAAAATTTTTAAAATCTCAAAAATCTTCCAATTGATTTACAAATTCAGTGTATTTTTAAACAAAATTCTACAGGTTTTTAATGGAAATTAAGCTATTTTTAAAAATTATTCAGAAGATGGAGTACAGCCTTTAAAAACTGTGAATCACTAGGTTGTATTTCTGAAACTTATATAATATTATAAATCAACTATACCTCAATAAAAAAATATATACAGAGGAGTGAAAAACAAGAATAACAGCCAAGACACCCCTGAGGAACAAGGTGGAGAAACTTACACTATCAAATGTCAAGATTTGGGCTTCCCTGGTGGCGCAGTGGTTGGGAGTCCGCCTGCTGATGCAGGTGACACGGATTTGTGCCCCGGTCCGGGAAGATCCGACATGCCGCGGAGCGGCTAGGCCCGTGAGCCATGGCCGCTGGGCCTGCGCGTCTGGAGCCTGTGCTCCGCAGCGGGAGAGACCGCAACAGTGAGAGGCCCGCGTACCGCAAAAAAAAAAAAAAAAAAAAAAAAAAAGTGTCAAGATTTATTTAAAAGATGCAATAATTAAGGCATTGGTTATTAGCACAGGCACAAATGGTAGAGTGTTAGAAATCCCTGAAACAGTCCCAGACATGTATGGAATGTGGTATATAACAGGCAGCTTTGTAGATTGGTTGGGAGAGGATGAACTAACTGTTTAGTAAAAGACGTTAAGTCAATTGGTGATCCATTTAGATGAAAAAAAAAATGAGTTTGGATCCCTATCTCACATCTTGCACAAAGAAATCAATTTTAAACAAAGACCTAATTGCAAAAGGCAAAACAATAAAACTCTTATTAAAAAAAAAGTGGAAGAATATCTTTATGACTTAAAGGTAGGGTTTCCTCATCAAGATTCAAAAGATTTCCTCATCAAGATACAAAGAAGTGCAAACTATATATAAAGGAAACATTTAAGTTAAGAATGTCTGTTGATCAAAAGACAAAAAAAGTGCAAAGAGAAGCTCAGACAGGGAGCAATACATAGAACCTACAAAGGATTTGTAACTTTCAAGAGTGTATAAAGAGAACTTAAAAAATCAATAAGAAAAAGACATCTCAATAGAAAAATCATCAAAACATGTATTCCCCAAAAGAAGGAAAATTGGCCAATTATAGGTATGAAAATGAGGTCAACTTAAACAGTAAACAGAGCAATACAAATTTCAACCATGAGATATTTGTATGGTCTCAAATTGGCAAAAATAAGAATTCCGACAGTACCCTTGTTGGTATGAATCTGAAGCAGTGAGAACTAACATCTGCTCTGTTGGAGTGTAAATTAGTTGTAACTACTTGGTAATACAATATTTTATCTAGTGAAGTTGAGTATGTGTGTTCAGGCGTTTGTATAACCCAGCAATTCCATTTCTAGCAGTGTACTCTAGAGAATCTTACACCCATGTGCCAGGAGACAAATGTAATAATATCCATACTATCATTGTTCATAATGGTAAAACACTAGAAACAATCTAGGTATTTAATATACAGTAGAATGATTAATTGCATGCACATAATGTTGAGTAATAAAGCAGGAAAATATATCTAGCATTATTCTGTGATTTACATTTTTAAAGCATAGTACTTTAAATAGTAAATTATATAGGATTACATATACTTTTGTAGAAAAACTATAAAGAAAAAGCAAGGAAATGATAAAATTAAAATTCAGGATAGCAGTTACTCCTGGAAATGTGAGAGAAAAATATGACTGAGGAGGCACATTGTATTAGTTAAGGTATAGGTTTAGCTGCATTTGACAGAAATCCCAAATAATGAAATAAGCAAGATGTAAGTTTATTTCTTTGTTTTGAAACAGATTGAAAATATTCTAGGCATGACAACCATGCTCTACATGGTTATCTAGGAACCAGGCTCCTGCTGCCTTTTTGTTTAATCTTTTGAGCATTACCCTCACTCACAAGATTATGGTGGCTCACCATCACAGGTGGAAGTATGGAGGGCTAAGTGACCTTCTTAAGGTCAGTTTCTAAATGTTGCACACATGACTTCTCATGGTGTTCTGGCTAGAATTTAGTAATTTTTAGATGCAAGGAAGCTTGAGAAATGTGCCCAGCTGAAAATCAGGAGTTTTAGAACAGGGAGGAGAACACAGATACTGGAAAGAAAGTAGCAATCTCTGCCACAGGCTCATGGGGCCGGGATAGCAAGAGAAGTCATCAAAGTATTGGTGTTGTTCTGTTTCTTAAAGTAGGATGGTGAGTATAGGTCCTTTTTAAACATTATTTTATACCTTCTTTATAAATTATATACTCTTTTGTATATATGAAATGTTTCATTATTAAAGTTACATGTAATGGATACTTTTCAGGCTTTACTTTGCTTGAATCTTATGCAGCATATGGTATTGTTGATCACACCCTCTAGACATTTGAATTTTTATTGGCAAGAATCTCCAGATTTTTCTCTTATTTCTCCATCCATTCCTTTTCAGCCTCCTGGGCTTCACTTTCTCTGAAGGGGAAAAAAGGCCTTTTCCTAGATGCCCCTCACTTGTCTCCATATTTATTTAGGATAGTTTCAAATTGGCTAATGGGTTTCCTGGATTTGGAAAAATTGCAAGAGAAAACTAATTATATGGTAAATATTCAGATTTTATCAACTTTTATTCATAATGTTCTAGCCATACATGAAAAAAGAGAGGTTAGCACATTTTCTTTGTAATTTTATATAATTGTTCCTTATATCTTTTTGAACTACATCACAAAAGAACAAATAATTCTAGAGTGAGTCAAAAGTACCAGTGCATCTTGTAAAGGTAAGAAACAGCAACTGTTCCCATAGATATATACATATAACATTATTAGAATAAATCTTGGAAATAACTCACATCTTTATAATCACATACCACATGTTATATCTTCTTATAAAAATCATCAATTTACTTGACTACCCGGCATAATGACTGCATTTCCTAGCCTTCCTTGCAGCTAGGTATGACTAGCTGACATAAGTCTTGGCCAGTGGAATATAAAAAGAAGTCATTACATGATAAATTTTAGCATATATTAACAGGGACTATTTTTTCCCCAATGAAATAGTCTGAGGCACACATGTATTTGAAAAGTTCTATTCACCTAAATTTGTTAAAAGCAAATGAGATAAAATTCATTTGGTCAGCATTCAAGTTTCAACCATATGTTAAGGACTGTGTCAGGTTCTGGGAATACAGGATTGAACAAATTATAGTCCAACCTTCAAGGAGCTCACGGTCCAGAGGAAATCTAGTTAAATGCTATGGGAGATGTGGCCATGACCAAGGTGCTGTGGAAACACAGAAAATGCCAGTTAGCCAGGAAACTCAAACTCAAGAAAGTGATAAACTTAATGTAAGTTTATAAAATAATTTTTTAAAAAATAGCATCCAAAATTCTCAGTTATTATAAGTATTTTAAATATAATTTCCATTAAAAAAATGAGTCCTAATGTTATTGTAGTAGGTGGAGGTAAGAATGACAGAAGGAACACAGGTGAACTCCATTAACTTTTAAAATATTTTCTCTATTTTATAGATTTTTTACATTGGTTGTATACTAATCTTATAGCCAGAAAAAAATAATTTTAAAATCCAACATTTAAACAGAATATGTATTTTTTAAATGTAGCAACATAATTTTTTGATTTAGCAACATGGTTTTCATGAGATTTCTGATTGAAATCTTTATCTTAAACTCAAACTCATGTAACATATTGCATATTTTATTTTATTATTTTTTATTTTATTATTATTATTTTTTTTTTTTGCGGTATGCGGGCCTCTCACTGTTGTGGCCTCTCCTGTTGCGGAGCACAGGCTCCGGACGCGCAGGCTCAGTGGCCATGGCTCACGGGCCTAGCCGCTCCGCGGCATGTGGGATCTTCCCGGACCGGGGCACAAACCCGTGTCCCCTGCATCGGCAGGTGGACTCTCAACCACTGCGCCACCAGGGAAGCCCCATATTGCATATTTTATACATATCTTTTTTAATATTTTCAATTCAATTTTACTTAATGTAAATATGTAATACATATGTCTTCATAGTACTTCACTGTTATTGCAGTGTAGATATTGTCTCACATTATAATTTAAGGCAGACTCTAATTTCACTCATTGGTTATAACAGATTAGAAGGAGGAAAACAGTACAGTTGACCCTGGAACAAGGTGAGGGTTAGGGGCGTCAACCCCTACTCAGTAAAAAATCTATGTATAACTTTACAGTCAGTTGGCCTTCCTCCCTATCTGTGGTTCAGCATCCGAGGATTCGGCCAACCACAGATCATGTAATACTATAGTGCCTATTTAGTGAAAGAACCCGCTTATAAGTGGACCTGCACAGTTCAAACCTCTGTTTAAGGGTCAACTGTATGCACAGTTCTTAATCATAACATAGTACCCGCTCACTGTCATATTTTTCACTAATCTGGAGTGTAACCATTTTCTTGTGACCTAAAGTTGTTCAAACTCATTTCTCTTTTTTATGATTTCTTAAGATGGGAGAAAGACCCATTTTCACAGACTTTACTCTTCATTTTGAAGGACTGAAAAGGGACTTGTCAAATCTCATCACACTCATGGCCTTCTATATCTTTGCTTCTATCACTTAGTCTAGGTCATTGTAAAGCACTCTCCCCAAGGTGATTTAGTGATCCAGGACTTATTGCTGGTGTCATTCAGATATTGTACTATAACTGTTATATTCTCTCTGATTAGCTTTTCAACAAAAATGAACTCTTTTATTTTTTTTTCCTTGCAGACTTTGCCTTCAAAAGAAACAAGGTTTTTAAATACTACACAAATGCCTTGCCTGCAATCATCTTCAATTTGGAGCAGCTGTGAACACAATTCAAAGTCTCAAATATTAACAGAACATGTATCAGAGTTAGATTCTTCTTTCCATTCCGTTCTATCATTGCCATCAGGTAAGATTCCTTTTAAAAAATTTCTAAGTAACTGACTTTTTTATGGTGAAATCTAATCCTGTAAATACAAGGAATCTGATAAACTTTTATCAGTTGTCACTGGATATTACAGCTAAACAGTTTTCATAGAGAAATTAATCTAGTCACATGCTGAATTAATGTTCTATCTTTAGGTTGATTTTTTTTTTTTTTTTCTGCGGTACGCTGGCCTCTCACTGTTGTGGCCTCTCCTGTTGCGGAGCACAGGCTCCAGACGTGCAGGCTCAGCGGCCATGGCTCACGGGCCTAGCCGCTCCGCGGCATGTGGGATCTTCCTGGACTGGGGCACGAACCCGTGTCCCCTGCATCGGCAGGCGGACTCTCAACCACTGCACCACAAGGGAAGCCCTAGGTTGATTTTTTAATTCCTTGGAAACCATTTTGACTTACTTTGGGAAATTCTTAGCTTTTGATCTCCTTTTGATGTTAAATTTTTAGCATTTTATTGATAACATGGCTGTGCTGTTGAAATGTTTCTCAGTAAGTCAGAGTTCGTTTTCTAATGTGTTGTTTTGCATGGAGTTTTCCCTGCCATGTAGTATTCCTCCATCTATAATCAGCATTGAATTTCTCTGAGAGAAGGAAATTGTCCATCTTTAGACATAGTCAACTTCTGAACCTCAAAAATACCTGTAATATACAACCGAGCAGATGAGGCATTGCATCCCTATATCCCTAAGATGGCTTTAAGTTTCTTTCCAGTTCTGTCTTCTGTTCGAATGTTTCCAATTTTACCTACATTGGAACTGAAGTAAATATTTAGGGTAAAAAAGCAAACATTCTTCACACTGGTTATCTCAGGTTCCTCTCTTTATGGGAAGATATCTCAAATGGGCTTTTGTTTCCTTTTCAGCTTTTGGTTCTAATCATCCAGGGACTGCTCCTCTTTGTAAAGCACTATTTCTTGTACCTATTCCTGCCCTGAATGTTAGTTTGATTTTTACCAGTATTACAGTGGTTTCTTAGCTACACACCATACTTTGAAGTAAGTTCCTGGTAGGAACTATTTTACTCCATCCTTGAGGAAACCTTAATAATAGAAAGAAAAAATAATATATATAACAATAACACAGCTAACATTTGGTCTTAGCATACACTGGGTCCTATAAGCACATTACATTTTCTTGTTTGATGCTTGCAGCAACCCCATGAGGATAGATATTATTGTCCTCTTTATCTTACATATAAGAACATTGAGGCTTAGAGATGTTCAATTACTCATCCATAGTACACAGCTAGTAAATGATGGAGACAGGATTTGATCTGAGGTGGTCATTCTCCAGAGCCACACTCCTAACCATACTCTTTACTGCCTTTCTGTTTTCTTAGTAGTAAATTTGTTTCTCTGATAACAAAAATCTAAGAGCTGACATAAATAATCTTTCGTCCTACTATGTCACATCTAATAAGTTAAGATTAGCTTCCTTACCTACTACTTAGGGTTATCCATTTCTTCTTGTGTTCATTTAATAAAAATCTGAATACCTGCTGTATACTAGGTATTAAGTAGGTGGTAGGAGTATAAATACAAATAAATCCCTCAAGGTACTTGCATTCTAGTTTGACAACTGAAATATAAACTAATAAGTGTAATAAAGTGTTATGAAATTTTAATAAAAAGCCCACAGGTCACAGTGTGGGTTCTAAGGAAGGTATATGGGTAGACCAAGCACCTTCCCTAGTTATGTCATGTTTTCCCACAACTCAAGAACAACAGTGGTAGAATAGGCAATACTCCATATAAAAGTTAAATGATATTTCATTGGAAAAACTTATGTTTTGATAATTGGAAATATCAGAATCCTGAAATGTTTAAGTAGCATATTTAATTTATATTCTTATTTTCATTTTGTCATATAGTTTTATTATGGTCATAGTATAGTGATAGCATTGCAATCCATCTTACATCTGACCCTTGGGAGAGTCTCCAAGTGATATTTATGAACCCAGTTTTTTGTGTAGAAAAATTTTTCCACACTTGAGTATGGATCTGCCATTAAAATACGCCTTTTGATGGAGAAATACTTGTTTAAAATTGAGACCCTTCTTGGGTCTATCCTGATTTATGCATTCATAATTAGTTTTCTTAAAAATGAATACCTTCTTTCTGTAGCAAAACTTTGAATAAATCAGCTGCTTTATAAGATATTTCTTTATGTTTCTTAGGAAAAAGTTTAGGTGTCTGTTGAATGCTTTTTAAAATGATTGTTTTTGCATTCTTGACTGAAGAAAATACCCTTTAGTTAATAAATGTGAAGCACATCTATTTTATTTATTTAGCTCCTCTTTTGGTTGTGAATATGGAATATAAACATAGTGAATTGAACGACTCTCCTAAGTCTCTGTTTAAAAGAAGAGAACTAGTTTGTCAATATGTTTTGATCTTTGTAAAAGTAGATTTCATTTTGTGATTCATAATACTAGTAAACTAAGGGAATGTGAAACAGCATTTTCATAAAAGGTTGCATCTGAATTATAGTGGTTTTCCCTCAAGTAATTAAAATCGTGTAATTATGTCTTTTGGAAACTTTATTTCAAATGCAGAGTTTGTAGGGGTGGGGTGGAATGGATTTAGAGTCAGGCAGGTTTGGCTCTTTATTTTATTAAAGACCTTTGTTTCATCTGCAAATAGTATTTAATATTTATATTTGTTCATTTTAGTTTATGAAATTGTTCATTGTTAGTGTTGTTTATTTTACATATAATCAGTAATTTCCAAAATACTGCTAACAACACGCTTGGAGAGAATAGTTTGCCACTTCTAATAGTTATGACTTTTCAAGCTTTGGCTTATTTTTCTAAGTCTTAATATTGGAGTCTGTAAAGAGTGATTTCACTGAAAACACTTTTTTTGCTTTATTTTTCTAGATGTGCCTCTTCATTTTCACCTTGAAACATTGTTAAAAAAGACTGAAATAAAAGGAGATCTTTCTGAAAATAAATTTGTAGGAGACTGTATCATATCTCCATCACCTGGTATGTCATTTACAAATCTTGGTACTTTATATACCTTTTACATCTTTCGTATACTTATTACTTTTGCTAAGGAAGTAAAATTTAACAAAGGAATGAATGTAAATCCTTAATTTTTAATACTCACTTTTCACAAATCACACACATACAAATAGAAAATACACAGGAGTAATTGTAACAGGATACTTATTGAATGAGAATTATGAAATATTATTGATAAATATAAAAGGAAATTTAAATAAACATGGGGATTCAGCACTGCCGGATGGTAAGAATAATTAGGATATCAGTTCTGACTTTTGATTTATGTTTAATGCAACGTTCAATATAACTTGAAGTTCTAAAAGAATTTGGTTAACATAAAATAGTTGTAAAGCCCATTGGGAAGAATTAATGGGAAAATGGAAAAGGAATTGCTGGAAAAAATATTGAATCTAGCCCAACCACATATGGAAACATGACAAAAATCTATAATCATTAGCATAGATTCTATTTTGCTTACATTTAGGAAAGTAGATCCATGAAACAGACTACATAGCTTCTTCTTTATTATATAAAGGAAGAACTGTAAATCAATAAGAAAGTGGAGAATGAACAGTAATGTTAGTCTTTTGGGGGGAAAGTTTGTTTATACACTCATTTCATATCATGTATCAGAATAAATTCTACTTGGTTCCAAGAATTTTAAATAAAACACTAAAATTACAAAATAAAACTTGAAAAATTATAATGAAACTCTGAATGGGGGGTGGAGACATTGTCTATGCTGGGAATAAATCATAAAAAGAAAGAAAATACATCAGTGTATTTTCACTATCTACAAAGCTAAAATCTCAACATCAAAACGTCACACAAGATAAATTATTTCCAGATGAAATCATCATCTCCCTCAAAAACTCAAGAATCAACTGAATGCCTGTTAGAATTAGAGTTCTGAAAGGTAGCAGATTTTTAAATAAACTTATAAAATTAAGTAGCCTTTACAAATACCAGTAATAACCTATTAGAATTTGTAAAAGAATAAATTATCCTAGACATATGGACAATGAAAATATAAAATATCTAGGATTAAACCTAACAAGGAATTACATGAAGAAAACTTCAAAAGTTTACAGAGGAACATGAGTATATGCTTATATGGAGAGAAATACCCTGTTCCTGTCAGAATATGGTAGCTTAAGATGTCATTTTTTCCAAATTAACTTATAATGTAATTCTTTTTTCTAAATTTATTTATTTATTTATTTTTATACAGCAGGTTCTTATTAGTTATCTATTTTATACATATTAGTGTATAAATGTCAATTCCAATCTCCCAATCATCACACCACACCACCCCCAACTTTCCCCCCTTGATGTCCATAAATTTGTTCTCTACATCTGTGTCTCTATTTCTGCCTTGCAACCTGGTTCATCTGTACCATTTTTCTAGATTCCACATATATGCGTTAATATACGATATTTGTTTTTCTCTTTCTGACTTACTTCACTCTGTATGACAGTCTCTAGGTCCATCCACGTCTCTATAAATGACCCAATTTCGTTCCTTTTTATGGCTGAGTAATATTCCATTGTATATATGTACCACATCTTCTTTATCCATTCATCTGTCGATGGGCATTTAGATTGCTTCCATGACTTGGCTATTGTAAATAGTGCTGCAATGAACATTGGGGTGCCTGTGTCTTTTTGAATTATGGTTTTCTCAGGGTGTATGCCTAGTACTTAAAATGTAATTTCTTTTAACATCTTTATTGGAGTATTATTGCTTTACATTATTGTATTAGTTGCTGCTGTTTAACAAAGTGAATCAGCTATACGTATACATATATCCCCATATCTCCTCCCTCTTGCGTCTCCCTCCCAACCTCCCTATCCCACCCCTCCAGGTGGTCACAATGCACTGAGCTGATCTCCCTGTGCTATGTGGCTGCTTCCCACTAGCTATATGTTTTACATTTGGTAGTGTATATATATATATATCAGTGCCACTCTCTCACTTTGTCTCAGCTTACCCTTCCCCCTCCCCATGTACTCAAGTCCATTCGCTACGTCTGCATCTTTATACCTGTCCTGCCCCTAGGTTCTTCAGAACCCTTTTTTTTTTTAGATTCCATATATATGTGTTAGCATATGGTATTTGTTTTTCTCTTTCTGACTTACTTCTCTGTATGACAGTCTCTAGGTCCATCCACCTCACTACAAATAACTCAATTTCGTTTCTTTTTATGGCTGAGTGATATTCCATTGTGTATATGTGCCATGTCTTCTTTATCCATTCATCTATTGATGGACACTCAGGTTGCTTCCATGTCCTGGCTATTGTAAATAGTGCTGCAGTGAACATTGTGGTACATGTCTCTTTTTGAATTATGGTTTTCTCAGAGTATATGCCCAGTAGTGGGATTGCTGGGTCATATGGTAGTTCTTTTTTTTAGTTTTTTAAGGAACCTCCATACTGTTCTCCATAGTGGCTGTATCAATTTACATTCCCACCAACAGTGCAAGAGGTTTCCCTTTTCTCCACATCCTCTCCAGCATTTATTGTTTGTAGATTTTGTGATGATGGCCATTCTGACCCGTGTGAGGTGATACCTCACTGAGGTGATACCTCATTGTAGTTTTGATTTGCATTTCTTTAGTGATTAGTGATGTTGAGCATCCTTTCATGTGTTTGTTGGCAATCTGTATGTCTTCTTTGGAGAACTTATAATGTAATTCTAATCAGAATCCCAGAATCATTCTTCTTTTGGAACAAAGTTATTCTGAAGTTTACCTCAGAATGAAAATGTTGAATAGTCAATAAAACTTCTAAAAGATCAATAAGGAGGTGTCAGATATCGAAATATAAAGGTATAATCATTAAAACATTGTGATGCCCATGGAAGCCAAGGGAACTAAATTAAAAAAACCTAGAGACAAACCCAAGGATTCATTATACGATAAGAGTCATATTTCCTATTAGTGTGGAAAAGATAGCCTAGCCAATAAATAACAATAAACGATTCTTATGAAGCATTCCTTATATGCCAGTACAGTACTAGTTGAAAGGCTTTGTATGTGTAAATTGTTTTAATCTGTACAACCCTGTAAGGTAGGTATTATGATTATTTTCTCCTTGACTAGCTTTTCCCAAATCACAGTTGAGTAGTAGTAGAGGCAGGATTCAAATCCAAACAGTCTCTCTCAGAGTTAATGCTTTAAACAACTAAGTTTGTCCTGTAATCAGTGGCATTAAGTAATGACTTTTTGGAAAAATAAAATGAGATCTGTGTCTCATACAGCACATTAAAACAAATTTAAGACGGATGAACATAAATACATTCCAGATAAAGAGGTAAATGTTAAAAATGGTATCTTAAAAGAATTAGGAGAAAAACTAGGTGTAGTAAATGATAATAATGAAAATGCTAACAATCGCTAACATGTAATTGAACACTTACGTGCCAGTCACTGTGCTAAATGTTTCTCCTTTTTCCAACTACATTAATATTAGACATTTTAATTATCAGTTCTGGCAAGACTGTGTAGTAAAAACAGGACCCTAAAATATTTCAGGTGCAATTAATTGATACAGGCCTTTTGGGAAGTACTGTGAAATGCATTACAAGGCCTTTAAACTACGTATTTTTTATAAGCTCATTGAGGGAAAAAAAAACTTGTGTACTTGTTCACAATAAATGTTTGCTAAACTGTTAACTCTGTACTCTGATCCAGCAGATCCATTTCCAAGAACCTAGTCTAATCCTAAATATGAAACCACCTTTATTCACAAATATATTTATCTTAACATTATTTGTGGTAATGAAAAATTAAAGACAACTTGAAGAGAACAGTAGGAATGTGGTTAACTGTCTATCACAGTGGAATATACAGCCTTTTAAAGGATCATAAAAGTTCATCTAAGGATGGAAACATTTATCAAAGAATGTTAAGTGATATTAAAGGACAAATGTTTTACTTCTATGGATGGTACAATTATAACCATGTAAAAATGTTTATACTTGTATCAGCCAAATGCAATGTACGGGCCTCTTGGGGATCCTGATTTGAACAACTCAGCTGTACACACACACACACACACACACACACACAATTTTTGAGACAGAGAAATTTGAACATGGACTGGCTGTTGCATATTAATTATTGTGTTAGATGTAATAATGCATGTGGTTACATAAATACACATTCTATCAGTTTATTAGAGATTCAATCTGACACATAATGTAGATAAGATATGATGTCTGGGATGTGCTTTCAAATATTACAGCAAAAAAAAAGCTTGTGGGAGAGAGAGAGAGAACAAGATTGGTCACGAGCATTCGTGATGCTGAATGATAGGTACAGGGGAGTTCATTATTCCATTTTCCATTTGTGTTTCTTGAAATTGTTCCACAGTCAGAAGTTAGAGAAAGAAAAAAAAGCACTAAGGCAAGAAAAAATTGCCTATGCTTGGAAAAAACAGTAAAGAAATACAGGAAAATATAGCTTATGTTTACTTTTCATGATTTAATTCTACTTGGAAGTTATCCTGAGACTAAAATTTTTTTACTTAAAAAATGTGTTCATGAAGATGATTATTTTAAGAATGTCCATAATACAAATAATATCATGATGATAACAAGTAGCTCCAACAGCTAGGGAATAGCTGTTAAATGATACTGTCTCTAATCAGGAATATTAGGTGACCATCTGAAAACATAACAATGATGAGTGAGTTACCAGATTTAAAAAAATAGTTATACATATATCCAAATAAAATCATTACATTTGAAATATTAATATGAAATATATGTATATGACTGAAAGGGAATATGCAAAAACAAAGGTAATTATATTTCTTCTAATGTTGCTCTATTATTTATCTGACTTTAAAAAATGAGGCAGTGTACAGGAGTTCCCTGGTGGGCTAGTGGTTATGATTCCAGTCTTTCACTGCCGAGGCCTGGGTTCAATCCCTGGTCAGGGAACTGAGATCCCACAAGCTGCGCAACCAAAAAAAGGGCAGTGTAAATGTTAGGCTCAAAATTATTACTGATGTATCAATAATGTAATGACATGTTAGTAATGGGAAATTAAAAGCTAGGAAATGGAAGACATTTGAATTGAATGCTACAATAACATTAGGCACATCAATGAAGTATTTTTTTGTATACCAATCTCTCCTCCCCTATTTTCTTCATTCCCTACCACTCTCAATCCAAATAATTAATTAGGTTTCATCCCATATCCGTCTTAAACAGCTGGCCATTAATTTTTCTTTTCTACAGAATTAAGTAAAACTAGAGTCCAACATTTATTGAGTACCTACTCTGTGCCAGGTAGACAATTAAGTGCTGAAAAATCAAAGGCAAGTCACAGGAAATTAAAGAAATTATAATGTGATGGGGAAGCAGACACACAAATGACTATTAAATGATGTTAAGGGTACAGACATGATAAAAAATATTCTTAAAAAGGGGGGAGGTTAGTGTATAACTCTGCCTAGCAGAAGGTAGAGGAAGAGGAAGAGAATTTAAGGGTTATGGGAAAAGGGCAAAAAGAGGAACTTCAGAAAGATGGTGATGCCAAGTATAGCTTTAAATACTTAAGTGGAATTTAGAGGAAGAGTCAAATTTTCCAAATCATTGTTTCTCAAGTTTTAATGTGCAAATTACTTTGGTGATGTGGTTAGAATGCAGATTGATTCAGAAAGTTTGGAATGGGGTCTGAGATTCTATATTTCTAATAAGATCCCTGGTGGTTCAAATACTGTTGGCCCATATTAAGTAACAAGCTTTTAAAATGGAAAAAATCACATAACTTTTCATGGAGCCATGAAACACTGTGATGTGTTCAAGTATATACAAATAGCCTGGTATTCCTGTAGGGCAAATTGTGTGAAAGTAAATAGATGTTTTTGTGCTTTACCTCAGAGCTTGGATTTATCCTATACTCTCCTTTAGAGTTAGCAATTATGACAGAACTGCTGACTTCAGGTAACAAGAAAGTAGGGAAAAGACAAACTGAAGAATTGATTAGTTGCCAATTGTGAGGAGATACCAAAGCCAACTTAAGGGCCTATACTCATCAAAATATTCAAAGTCATGAAAGACAAGATAATGGAATTATTTCAGATACAAGAAAACTTTAAAGAGACCTGCCAACTGAACGGAGAGTGATCAGGATTTTCTGTAAAGAACATTATAGGACTAATGGGTGAAATTTGAATAAACTCTATAGTTAGCTAATAGTTAATTATTAACTTCTTGGTTTTGATAGTTGTGTTCCTATGTAAGAGAATGCCCTTGTTTTTGAAAAATACATATTGACATATTTAGAGTAGAGAAGCATCATGTCAGTATTTCATTGGCATTCAGAAAGATGAAGCCAGTGTGGTAAAATGTTAACATTTGGTGGATCTGAATAAAAAATATATGGGACTTCTTTGTATTACTCCAAGTTTTCTATAAGTCTGAAATTATGTCAAAATAAAGTTTTATTTTTCAGAGTGCACAGAGAGGAACAATAGCACCACAACCCACGCAAGTCAGAACCCTAAGGCTCAGCCTTCTTCACCCACACTTCCTCGTATCTAAACCCCATTATCAGTGTGATCTTATGCTTCAAACCGGCTTCTCTATATTTCTGCCAATTTCAGTCTAACTTAATGATCCCTTATCTATACTCCTGAAATAGCCTAATCAAGTTTTATTTCCCTTCAATCCCTGCAGCAATTTATATTTTCAAAAAGTAAATCTAATTATGTCACACCTGCTTCCCATCCCCATCCTTTAAAATATTTGACAGAGGGAATATTCTTTAATAGAGTATCCCTAAAGCCCTACTTACATAGGCTGTTGCCTACCTGTTCGTGGTTTTCACCATGCTTCCTTACTCTAACCTACCTGGCTGCTGTTCACTTGCCAGATTTTTCCTGTTCCCTGGTGCCTTGGGCCTTTCTACCATTCTCTATTCCTTGCCCTTACTATCCAGCAGCTGTTTCTGTTCGTATTTTGTAATCTAACACTTTATCTGGGAAGCCTTTCCTAGAGCTCTCTTACTAGTTATACTCAGTATCTCCTATCAATAGTACTTCTGTTTTCTACCACACATTACTTGCAGTTTTTGAGAATGCGTATAAACTACATCAGGGGCATGGTCCATGCCTGTTCTTGCTCACCACTGTCCCCCCAAGGTATAACACAGTGCCTGGCATGTAACTGGCTCTCTATAAAGTTATCAAATGTATAAATGAAAGGGAAGGCAGGAGACAGGAGAGATGCTGGGCCAAGATATATTTTTTTGTTTTTTGTTTTTCTCAGTACGCGGGCCTCTCCCGTTGCGGAGCACAAGCTCCGGACGCACAGGCTCAGCGGCCATGGCTCACGGGTCCAGCCGCTCCGCGGCATGTGGGATCTTCCCGGACCGGGGCACGAACCCGTGTCCCCTGCATCAGCAGGCGGACTCTCAACCACTGTGCCACCAGGGAAGCCCCAAGATGTATCTTAAAATGAAATTTAGGAGATTTGGGTAAGTGAGCACTGAAAGACTGGGAGGGTTATCATCAGGACAGGTGAAGAGAAGGTGTGAGTTACACTCTGAATTGCCATGCATCAAGAGTCCACTACAACCTTACAAGACACCAAAGAGTAAAAGGGGGAAAGTGTAAAGAAAACTTTTGAGTAAAATTAAATAAAAAGCATCACTTTAGTGAAGGTTAAGGTTTCTGATGTGCTTTTACAAGACTAGGGGTGGTGGTGAGACTCCTTTTAGAAGAGATGCGTTGAAATTTGCCTGGAATTTTCTTTAAAATACTCTAGAAAACAAGTGGACACTATTGGAACACCAACACATGCCAGGTATATATATTTTAAAACCTAACAATTCTAGCTACCCCTTTGTAGGAATGAGTTTAGAATTGTCTGCCATCTTATTTTACTATTTAACATCTTTCTCTGCTTTCTTTATCTTGAGTGGCAAGAAATCTTGAGGGCTACCTTAGAATTCTGTTTACTGTTTTTCATGAGGGCTTTAAAAAGTCGCCATTGTTTTTTCCTGCATCTGCTTTTGCTTTTTTCTTTTCACATCTTTATTGGAGTATAATTGCTTTACAATGGTGTGTTAGTTTCTGCTTCATAACAAAGTGAATCAGTTATACATATACATATGTTCCCATATCTCTTCCTTCTTGCGTCTCCCTCCCTCCCACCCTCCCTATCCCACCCCTCCAGGCGGTCACAAAGCACCGAGCTGATCTCCCTGTGCTATGCAGCTGCTTCCCACTAGCTATCTACCTTATGTTTGGTAGTGTATATATATTCATGCCTCTCTCTCGCTTTGTCACAGCTTACCCTTCCCGCTCCCCATATCCTCAAGTCCATTCTCTAGTAGGTCTGTGTCTTTATTCCTGTCTTACCCCTAGGTTCTTCATGACATTTTTTCCCTTAAATTCCATATGTATATGTGTTAGCATACAGTATTTGTCTTTCTGAGTTACTTCACTCTGTATGACAGACTCTAGGTCTACCTACCTCATTACAAATAGCTCAATTTCGTTTCTTTTTATGGCTGAGTAATATTCCATTGTATATATGTGCCACATCTTCTTTATCCATTCATCCGATGATGGGCACTTAGGTTGCTTCCATCTCCGGGCTATTGTAAATAGAGCTGCAATGAACATTTTAGTACATGACTCTCTTTGAATTATGGTTTTCTCAGGGTATATGCCCAGTAGTGGGATTGCTGGGTCATATGGTAGTTCTATTTGTAGTTTTTTAAGGAACCTCCATACTGTTCTCCATAGTGGCTGTACCAATTCACATTCCCACCAGCAGTGCACACCCTCTCCAGCATTTATTGTTTCTAGATTTTTTGATGATGGCCATTCTGACTGGTTTGAAATGATATCTCATTGTAGTTTTGATTTGCATTTCTCTAATGATTAATGATGTTGAGCATTCTTTCATGTGTTTGTTGGCAGTCTGTATATCTTCTTTGGAGAAATGTCTATTTAGGTCTTCTGCCCATTTTTGGATTGGGTTGTTTTATTGTTATTGAGCTGCATGAGTGGCTTATAAATTTTGGAGATTAATCCTTTGTCAGCTGCTTCATTTGCAAATATTTTCTCCCATTCTGAGGGTTGTCTTTTGGTCTTGTTTATGGTTCCCTTTGCTGGGCAAAAGCTTTGAAGTTGCATTAGGTCCCATTTGTTTATTTTTGTTTTTATTTCCATTTCTCTAGGAAGTGGGTCAAAAAGGATCTTGCTGTGATTTATGTCAGTGTTCTGCCTATGTTTTCCTCTAAGAGTTTGATAGTTTCTGGCCTTACATTTAGGTCTTTAATCCATTTTGAGCTTATTTTTGTGTATGGTGTTAGGGAGTGATCTAATCTCATAATTTTACATGTACCTGCCCAGTTTTCCCAGCACCACTTTTTGAAGAGGCTGTCCTTTCTCCACTGTACATCCCTACCTCCTTTATCAAAGATAAGGTACCATATGTGCATGGGTTTATCTCTGGGCTTCCTATCCTGTTCCACTGATCTTTCTGTTTTTGTGCCAGTACCATACTGTCTTGATTACTGTAGCTTTGTAGTATAGTCTGAAGTCAGGGAGCCTGATTCCTCCAGCTCTGTTTTTCGTTTTCAAGATTGCTTTGGCTATTCAGGGTCTTTTGTGTTTCCATACAAATTGTGAACTTTTTTGTTCTACTTCTGTGAAAAATGCCAGTGGTAGTTTGATAGGAATTGCATTGAATCTGTTGATTGCTTTGGGTAGTAGAGTCATTTTCACAATGTTGATTTTTCCAGTCCAAGAAGATGGTATATCTTTCCATCTATTTGTATCATCTTTAATTTCTTTCATCAGTGTCTTATAATTTTCTGCATACAGGTCTTTTGTCTCAGGTAGGTTTATTCCTACATATTTTATTCTTTTTGTTGCAATGGTAAATGGGAGTGTTTTCTTGATTTCACTTTCAGATTTTTCATCATTAGTGTATAGGAATGCAAGAGATTTCTGTGCATTAATTTTGTATCCTGCTACTTTACCAAATTCATTGATTAGCTCTAGTAGTTTTCTGGTAGCATCTTTAGGATTTCTATGTATAGTATCATGTCATCTGCAAACAGTGACAGCTTTACTTCTTTTCCAATTTGGATTCCTTTTCTTCTCTGATTGCTGTGGCTAAAACTTCCAAAACTATGTTGAATTAGAGTGGTGAGAGTGGGCAACCTTGTCTTTTTCCTGATCTTAGTGGAAATGCTTTCAGTTTTTCACCACTGAGGATGATGTTGGCTGTGGGTTTGTGCTTTTGCTTTCTGGCAATCTGATTCTCATTCCTTTGCAATAATTTTTCCCTTCTCTGGTAACTTTTAGGATGTCTTCATACTTATGTGCTATATATATATTTTTTTTCATTTGCTTAGATGCTCAAGTGAGTTATCGAAACATTAGAGTTAATATCAATGTGTAAAAAATTTTGGCTATCATTTCTTCAAATATTACATCCCATTCATTCTATTCAATCCTTTGTTAACCTATTTTGGTTTGTCCTTTTTTTCATATTTCCATCACTCTATTCCTTTGAGTTGTGGAATTACTCTTCCAATCCAATGATCTTGACTTTTAGATATGACCATTCTGTTATTCAGGGCAGTGAGCAATGATTTTGTTTCACAATTTCAACAATTATATTTCCCATTTCTGAGGTCTCTTGGCCTTTTGCCTCTTTCTCTTGGCAATATTAGTTATTTTGAAGACCTGTAAATCTGTATTCTGTGAACCCATTAACTATTTCTAGAGATGGTTCTTCCATTTGTTGTTTGTACCTTTTCTTTGTTTTACGCTACTGGTATTCAGATTTTTGGAGTCTTGTGTTCTCATCTTTAAAGTTGATATTCACCGTTACAACTTCTGCCACTGCTTTTTATGGGATCCTTCTCATGGAAGAGGTAGAAATTTGCACTCTATACTGTTTTCAGAGGCAGTTATGGATGAGCAGGACATGTTTCAAACAAAGTGGGGCACCGGGCGTTGCCTTATCTACCCACCCATCCATTTCTCTACTGAAGCCTCAAGGACCCTGGTGGAGGTGTTGGCAGGCTGGCAAGTGTAGTCATTCTATTAGTTACTGCAGGTAATTCTTTCTTTCCTCCAGGTCTGGAGCGCCTTTGATTTTGATCACATTTTTGTGGCAGTACTTTCCCATGTGCTTTTGCAGTTTGCTTCTCAAATTTCGTAAGATATTAGGCTTTCAGATTGCTCACAAATTCCACTCTACTTAAAAGTTCCTTTTTTTGCATGCTAACGTGGATGTAAATGTGCCGATCTGTGCATCTATATATAAAAATTTTGTCTATCATTTTTAGGGTGCTTTGCCATCTTGAAATCTGAGTCCCAGTCACTGTTGGTAGACCATACTCTTTTTTCTCAGTGTTGGTGAGAATTTGGCACTTAGGCCTTCATATTTTTTCCCTATCCTTTCCACATCTCCAAACATTTCAAAAAAAGAAGCCAATTTAGTTATTTATCCAGTACTGGAAATATGGGGTTCAGACAGAACAACAGTCATGGTGAAACTAACATTTATTGCATACTTATGCCAGATATCCTTCTAATGACTATTACAGGAATTTGTTTAATCCTCACAATCCCACAATAGCTGCTATTATCCCTATTTTACAGATAAGGCAACTGAGGCACAGAGATATTAAGTGACTTAAAGTTTTTAAAAAATTCATTGCTTTAAAAAGTGAAAGAATGGTGCTAGGCACTGTCAGGAGATTGATGAAATCTGGTTATTGCTCTCAAGAGATCCCAGTCTGTTGTATTCTATAATCTTACTTAGTCCTGAGTTGTTCCCAGATTTAAGGTAAGCAGGAACTAACTTAAGGATTCAGATCATATTCAGCCAAGATTTATAGATCTGAACAAATCTTCTCTGTAAAATTCTGTAATTTAGAAGACTGTGAGAACAGATCACCTTTCCTCTTCATCCTCTTCACATAATGGAGCAACTATAGGAAATTGAGCACTTCCTGAAGATGTTTTTAATGAATCTTACTTTGGTTATTTTCAGCTTAGGAGTATTTCATCTTCGTATGTAAGTATTTACTTCATTATATATAATTTTGAACTGGTATATTAATATTCTGCAATGTTACAAAGTAAAAAGAGGTTAACATGCTCATTATATTTGTGTTAAGGAACTAAAACTTCACATTTTTCTTTCCTTTTCAGTACATAATACTTCTCTGAATCAATGGAGAAATGGATATTCTCCTATATGCAAGCCTCAAATGAGGTCAGAATCTTCTGCACAGCTGTTACAGGGAAGAAAGAAAAGACACTTGAGTGAAACAGCATTAGGTAGGTTAAAATGAGGACAGGAGCACTAGTACTAAAAACTGAAGAAAAAAAATTCTGATTTCCAAAGAACCTCTGCCTCATGGGAGTCATAATCTAGAACAGTCACTAATTACACAAAACATCCATGGTTCCATGAACATTAAACAGCATATTCATGTAGTCAATTCAGAATTATTTGTGGACTGGGAATCCATCCACTTTGTGAGTTAAGGATTTCCTTCCTATGTTTCCTAACTAGAGTTATCTTCTACCTGTGTTTCCTAACTAGAGTTATCTTCTACTAACTGTCCTCCTGGACAGTACTTAGTCTCCAACATTGTGTTCTGGACTCAAAATATGTCAGTACAAGGTTGCCTTTTAGATATTTATTACCATTTCTGGTACCTATTGTGGAGATGTTGACTTCCCTGAAGCTTCCTCGGAATTTTGATAAACTGGGTGAGATTCATCTAAGGTAACTCAACCGCCTGACTGAATTCCCCTTAGGAACGTACAGTTCCAAGATGAATAGAGATACCTCTGAAACTAGAACCCTGCTAGTAATACAAAATGGGTTTGTTATGGGCATTTGGGACAAGATAGTTTCAACAGTTATTGCAAATAATGATAAAAAATAAAACTTAACTGGAAAGGTGTGTATTAAATAACAAATTATCTGTATACTCTATTGGTTCTTATTCATTGTTCCAGTGGATCTAACACTATATACATTAGTCAAGTATGTCCGAGGTATAGTATGTCAATACACCCAATAAATTAGAAACTATTTACACCCAAGATGTAATTATACACGGTGGCTTTAACATATTTATCAGTATGGCTTCTAGAAATCCCACCATAACAGACCAAAGTCACTACCTAATATCACACTACCTGATCAACTAGTGTGGAACAAAATTAAACTCCCACCCACATTCAGGGATATCACTATGCTTTTTTGGTGCCTTAACCTTAAGATAACCAAGAGTCATCTAGCTTTTGAGGAACTTTCATACATCTTTGCCAAAATATAGGAAAACCTGTATCTCTTAATATAAAGATGCATTATGAAAAAATACACATTACTTAAGATGTAGACTGTTTTACTTGAATTGATAGATCTAACTTTTAGCTAGATGGGAACATAGGAATAGAATGAGTAAAATGCTGTACTACAAAGAAGTAACTAGACAGCTCTCTAGACAACCATTTTCAAGATATGGATACGATTTGAAGAAACAACTAGCCAGAAAGGACATTTTTAAACAACTGGAATAATATAAATATGAACTGTGTATTAAATTTTACATTACACAGGAAAATATTTTTCAAGATCTGTATTAAAGTAAAATAAAGAAGGGCAGTAAGAAAATAAACATATACTCACTAAATAGACACAAAACAAATGGAGAAAAGGAACGTGGAAGAGACAGAAAATAACAAAGTTGGAAGTAAACTTAACTTTGTTATCAATATTCTGAGAGAAAAGAGAAATTTTATTCCTGAAATAGGATGTTATAATAGGAGAAACATTTTCAGAAATCAGTAGTCAGAAGATCAAGTTAAGGAAATCTCCCAAAAAGTAGAAAACGATATGAAAAAATCAGAGAATAGACAAGAAAATTAAGAGGTAAGTCTTAGAAGTTCAACCTCTGAATAAGTTACAGAAAACATGAACAGAGTAAAGGGAGATTAATAAAGAAGGATATGCTGGATAAAAACTGTCAATACCCCAGAAAATGGAAATTGTGGCAGGATTGTGGCTAAGATTTTTATAAAATTTCCTTAGTTTTTTTCATTTTTGATACATGAATTTAAAAAAATAAAATCTAAACAGATCAAGAAACACATGTTACCAAACTAGGAAAACAGAAATTCTAATACCTACCAGTTACATTTAATGTATCACATTCTCAATGGTTCTTTCCATGGCAGGAGAAAGAACTAGATTTGAAGAATTTGCTATTCAACGCACAGAACCAGGATCCCAGAGCAATTTTACTGCAGTTACTAATGTCAATGTTATATCAAGAACCCAGAATTCATCATCACAAGTAGGTTTTTGTACAGTGAGCTTTAAAGTAGCTTTATGACCTTTAAACCTGGCAGATCTGGTGGGGGGAGGGGAACTTGTTATAGATATTTTGTTAATCTGTAACAGCCTTATTTACTAGCACATAATTAGCATATTCAGAATTATTTTACTAAGACGCAATAAATTTGATTAAACTTTTTTTTTTAACTAGGGAGCTAATTGTACATTAGTCCTTGGTTATGGCTTTTTTCGTATGCTAAAAACTTTAAACTTTATCATAACCATCCCTACTTCTTGACATGATGCTAAGTATAATCTTGCTAATAAGAATCCAGCAGTGTTCTTACTTTGTTCTGTTTCATTACCTGGTAGGGAGTAGAGGTTAAAACGTGGGAGGATTTAGAGAAAACAGCATGAAGCTCAGGGACCCAGGAACACATAAATGAAGACTGTAAAAACGATCTTTATTAAAAGGCTCACCAAACATTTCATAGCCTTTCCTAATAAAAAATGAGTTTGTTAAAAGATCATTTCACTGACATTTAGGGTGCTTTATGGTACAATCTTCTGATGTTTTGTATTTTAAGGCATTCATATTTTTAGTGGTCTTAAAAATAGGCCTGAATGTGTCCACACACAAATGTATTGGTTCATAGAAGATACATATGCTTTCTTGTTTTTCTTAACATTTTATACTCAGATTTCATAACAATGTATAAAACTTAAAGGCACTGCCATGTTATCTTTATATAACTCGTAAAAGGAGAGTATCATTACAAGTAACCAAATACTATTGTAAACTACAATCCTATCTTGCAGAATACTGCACGACGACGATTGCGAAGTGAGAGCTCTTATGATATAGATAATATTGTGATTCCCATGTCATTAGTGGCCCCAGCTAAATTAGAGAAACTCCAATATAAGGAAATAGTTACTCCAAGGTATGTATACTTACATTATTTAATTTTCCTTCTTTTTTTGAATAAACTTAAATTTTCAGTGAAGTTAAAATTTTATTTAATGAAAGGAAGATGCTCCTTTCTGCCTTCCTCCCACTTACATGGTTACATGGAGGGAAAATGGTGAAAGAAACTTTGACATTACTCATGCTGAAAAGAAGTGCCATACAGTAGCACTACTTTCTCAGGTTTTATTAAGAAATGGAAATTCCTAATACTTCAGCAATTTTAGAGTTTTTTCATTCAATATTTAGTTTCCTATTGTATATATGGTACTAAAAGGTACTTTAAGGATGTAAATAATTACACTAACAGATAATCCTTGCTCCTTAAAATGGAGATACGCACAAGGCTGCAGAGATCAAAGAAAGCAACTACCTTTGCATAGAGTATTTGCAGTGTAAGATGATAACACCTGTGACAACCTGTGCAAGGCTAAGCCAGAGACTGAGGTTTTGTGAAGGGTGATACAGGAAATAAAGGCTCAAAAAGTTGTCACGAGATTGTGGATGTCCTTGAATGCCACACACAGATCTGTTTTCTGCTGGCAGCAAACTGTCCATTTTTTTAGCCATGATGAAAGAGGTTTAAGATTATTAATCTGGCACCAAGAAGTAGAAATAGAAAAGGATGGAAACAGAGACAAGAGCTGGTTGACAATTACAGTAATTTCTACACATCTCTATTCTAACTAATTTGATTCTTTTATTCATAATTGCTTTGAGGCACTGAGAGAACTCTTAATACTCTAGGAGGTATTATGAGAATTTCTGCAGAGAATTTGTTGACATATTCTACATTAAGTAAAAAAATAACATTTGTGGTTAGATGTTCTATAGCAACAATGTTTTCAATTTACACTGGTAGGCTGGAGCCGGCTGGCTGACCTTGTTTAGCCCGTAGGGATTCTGTGATGTGGCTGTTAAAAACTCACAAGAGGCCATGATGGGAGTCTTCACACAAAGAAATTGGCAAATGCTAAAAATCAGAGCTTTTTTCCTCTTTATTTTCTGAGCCAGTTTGTCAGCATACCACTAACTTATTTCAAAATTAGTACATTCGTAGGTATAAAACGCAACTATGTATAAGAGACTGTTTATTGTAAGGCCAAAAGTAAAGCCTCATCTCCTGTCCTCTTCTCATAATACAAATACGTTGTCTCTTTTAAAAGATAAAGTACTAAGATACAGCCATTTGAATTATGGAAATCCCAAAGAAAGAAAACACTACTATAATAGCTGTGCTTACAGAATAAAATTGCTACATTTAGGAAGATTAACAAAAGCTGTTTGAAATTCGTTTGTATCTTCAACAGCTGGAGGATGGTTGTTCTTCAGCCTCTGGATGAATATAATTTGGGTGAAGAAGAGGTAAGCTGCCTTTCACTTACTGCACTTAATATGTTATGAAGCCTGCTTAATTTTTTTTTCCCATGTGCTTAATTTGGTATTTGAGGAACATACACTGATTTTATAAATTTTCAAAACTTATGAAAAGAAAGTTCCCCTTTAAGGATATTAATTTGATTAGGAAGTGTTTTGTGCAAATTTGGCTACAAAGACAAAATATATAAAGAATAAAGAAAAGCAAAAACAAAACATACCATTTCCTTACATGAGTCATTGAAATATTGAATTTATGTGAATATATTCAATTCCCAGTATTAGTCATATTTTTCTGCATGGTATTTAGTTTAACAGTCAAGCCTACAATTCCATATGCAAAATCTTGTGAACAATTGCTTTTGAATTTGGAAAATTTTGGATTTTAGAAAGTACTGTGGTACATATATCATGTAATACATATAGGGAGTCTAGGACAGTGCTCATAATCAAATAGTAATGTTTCTATAGTGAAATATTAATAGAAAGTAGAATAGCCCCACATCATTTCAGATAAGATTGTGTCACCAAATGAATTATGAAAACTTGTTTTTTCAGATTTTTGGAATTACAGGAAAGGGACTGTGGACCTGTATGGATAAAACTTATAGTAAGACAAGAAAAATTAAAGGGAAAGATACTATATAACCAAACTAATTCAAAGTGATAGTCTGAAGAAGCAGGTATTATATAAAAGACATTGTTTCCATTACAGTCTTTCTGTGCCAACTGATCGTGTTTTTCAACTACCAAAATTTACTTTTTAATGCCCTTCCCTCTTTTAATGCACCCTTCTCTAGTTCAGAATGACCCTAGCCAGAAACACAACCGAAGTCTTAGAACTCCAGATAAGTAACTCATTAAACTAATTCTCATTTACCTCAGACAGTTTTACTTTTTTTGATATTAATATGTTCCACGAACAGTATACTCTGTAAGGGGCAATCAATACAAGGTTTTGGATGAATAAAGCATTAAGGATATTTTATGTAAGTGGAAAGCACTGTGAACCTATATGTACTCAAAGTACTGTAAGTATTCTAGGTAAATCTTCAAACATGACCCAACAGTAAAAAAGTTTTAAACTCCCTCTTTTTAGGAATGAACCTCCTCTCATAACATTTGTTCTCTGACTTAGACTGCATTTATTTTAGAGTTTTCTTCCTATTGTTCTCTTGATGAGGAACTCTGACACCTGTTCTCATATTTCAAAATGTTTCTGATAAAAGCAAAACTTTTCATTTCTAATTCCAGATAGAAGACCTCTCTGATGCAGTCTTCTCCCTAAGACACAAAAAATATGAAGAGAAAGAGCAAGCCAGATGGTCACTATGGGAGCAAAGCAAGTGGCACAGAAGAAACAGCAGGCAGGTGTTGTAAATTTAAACCCCAAAACCATGGAATCCATGTGAAATCTCCAGTAATTCTGCATAATAACGAGGGAGACCACTGAAAATGAAGAAAACATACTATATAACATCTGCTGTTTGTGCCCTAGAAGTGAAACACTGCTTATACTGAGTTTACATTAAAAATATATTCAGGCTAATTACATAATGATGAAAGGAGTTTTATTTACTCCACTCAATTTCTCATGCTAATTGTCAGCCTCAGTAATAGATTTAACTGAGCAAACAATATGAAAAATTCTCCATAAGTAGGTCATTTCAGTGTACTGTAATGGTGGACCTAACACTAGGGATTAGAATCTGGGTAATATGTAACAAAGCCACTTCAGAAATGTTTTTCTTAAAAAGAAACAAACCAAAAAAAACCCTCAAGAAACCTATCCAGGGTAAAAAAGCAAATCGCCTAATACTTGGAACATGACTTTGAGGGATGGGGGGATAAATCCTAACAACATAATCAGTAGTCATGTATTTGAGAAAATCCCTGGTATTTTATATTTAACTGGACTATTTTTTAATACAGCCAAAACTCAAAATGCAAGATCATGTTGAAATGTGATAGTCACTTTAGTGTGGAGCATCTCTCATTTATTATTTGTAAAACACATTTCTCTGTTTAGGTCTCAAGATACCCAGATTTGTTGTAGAGCCTTATTCTAAGAGTTATCCTAACATACACGAGATTCTGTTCTCAACTTTCTCCACATTCCAGAGACACAGTTTTCCAAAAGTGCAGAGGAAAACGTGAATCGAGTCCTTCATGGACGACATTACGATAACCATAGATACTCTGGGAACTCAGACTGTAAGAGTGAAGTAACTTGTCTTTTCCTGTTTTCTGGAAAAAAACAAACAAACAAAAAACCCCAAACTGTAACAAAACAAAACCACTATAATAATTTGGCAAAAGATTTCATAAAATACTATTCAAGTCTTTGAGATGTGAGGATAACATCAGGAAGATCAGCAGATGAATTTTTTAAAATCTTTTGGGCAGAGCTGTTTAAAGAAAAGCTACCAAGTTCAACTGACTTTATGAACGATACCTTAGGTTGTTCATACAATGTTAAGACATCAACAAATAATTAAATATTTTCTTGCTAGAGCTTACAGTAAAAATGTTGAAGGACAGGACTTGCTTTTGAAAGAATACCCTAACGACTTCACTGGTGGGCAGCACAGCGCTGCTGAGAGTCCCGCCGGGCCTCCAGAGAGCCAGGACCCCAGTGCACACGCCTCACCTTCAGTAAGTCAGAGTCAAGAGATCAAGGTAGGAGTGTTATACATAACTAGTTAAACCTCCTTTTAATTGACTTTTAAAAACTTGTTTATAGAATTCCTTGTTGATAATTAAGGAGCCATCATTACGTAACAAATTCAGTATGACAGCCCAGTACAGAATGCTGGATGTAGGAATCAGAGGCTCTGTGTTCCAGCGTTCTAGTTCCATCACTAACTACAGACACTTCCCTGACTCTTTATGTAACACATCAGTACCTAATTCCACCTGTTCACTTATGTGTTAGAAAATGGGAATTCTATCAAAGTTTCATTACAAACCAAATCGGATTAAACAGAATGACACCTGGCACAGAGTAAATGTTAGATATTTCTCTTCCCCTTATAAAAGATTTTTACTTGTCTCCCCATTTGTCCAGTTTTAACCCCAATGGGAGTGTTTTCTAACACTGCATCTATAAAGTTCTTGTACTTTTCTTCATCAGTAGGTGTTGGAAAAGAACCATATCTAGAATCAAGAGAGTAGCGACAATAGAAATTAATAGGCAAGTCATAGAAAGCACAGGGAAAGAAAAGTCAATAGGGGTCTGTAATAATGATGGGATGAAAATGGAGATACTGAGGAAGACGATCCAAACACTTTTAAAGGGCCTTCCCTAAAGTGCTCCTAGGCTGAAAATGAAGACCAGTGCCCTAATGGCAGCGTTTACCTCTCCGTGGAAGAGACAAAGTGAAAAAAAAATAATTCCCAAAGGTCCCTAAGTAATCCTCAGTACGTTCCATTTTGAGTTGCTAGATATTTTGAGTTGCTAGATACTCAGGACCAAATGAGAATTTGTACTTTTATCTGCTAAAGAACAGAACAATGGTTATTACAAAACTGAGAGCTACAGATTGAGACATGAACTTAAACAAATTAGTTGAAACTTAACTGAAAACGTTTTCTCTTTCAGCCTTTGGGGTGGGAACGACGGGCTTTTCCGCTGAAAGATGAAGACATAGCAGCCTTATTATGCCAAGATGAAAAAAATGATCAGATTGAAAGCTCAAGTCCAGCTTTCCATGGTGAAGTCTTCTGTACCAGTGCACCAGAGAATGGCCACCATCCACAAAGGCAGGCGGACGAAATGGAGGAACACACACAAAACCCTTGGTCTAGGACTTACTCAACTCATGTTAAGAAAAATCAGTGACAGGGAACAGGTTAAGAAAACGATATAACTAACTGAATGGGAAAACAGGAGAAAAAATAAGCCCTGTTCCCCCACCCCCTGCACAGTCACAATTCCAGAGTAACAGCATGTAGTGCAGGTGCATGTATTAATCTTTTGTGCTGTTTATGAAACAGGCAAGTTACGTCTCATTTTCCTTCCTGAACCACAGGAGTAACTAGCTTTTCACCTACAGACAAGTGCTAGTCATTTGTGTTTGATGCAGATCACAAGCACCAGAAAATTAACTGCTGCAATTTGATGTCAAATCACATTACTGGGTAAATAATAATTTTTAAACAACTTATACCCACACCCACATATACCTATGCATCAAATGACAGCTCTTCTTTTTCTATACACGTGGTTATTCTTTAAATTGCCTCAGAAATATATTAAGAATATAAAACACGTGTATAGAGTATACATGCATACATAATACACACATGTAAGTAGTTTTAAAAAACACTGCAAGTGACCACTCCACTTGAAAATGCACGTATGATTAAAAAACACTGCAAGTGACCACTCCACTTGAAAATGCACGTATGAACTACCCCATGAAATATCAGCTGAACCATAAATAAAGAGATTTCCAATGGTGTTGAACATCTATAAGCCTTGACTATGGAGAAGGAATTTTTTTAAAAAAACACATTTAACCGATAGAAGTTATTTATGGAAATTTCTATACCAGAAAACACAATACTCCTTCATTTGAAATCACTGATATCTGTTGGGTTAAACACAGGTTATTTTCTATTCACGCCTAACAGAATAAGAAAAGCAAAGTAGTTAAATATTGTTGTATTTTAAAACTACCACACCTTTTAAAACTCAACTTGAGTTTTATCTATTTTATGTATCTCGTGAAGAGAAAACACCCAACTTAAAATGAGCAACAGACAGGAAATTCCTGTTAGTATATTATTGTACTTTTAGTTATTCTGGTCATTCCCTACCATTCCTTACTCTATTCAAATAAGCATCTATCCTAGAGTGAGAAATAAAATTTTTAAAAGGTTAATGCTTCAATATTGGATACTGGAGTGTACATTAAGTAAAATTCCTTTTGACACTATTATATCATTTTGTTATATGTAAAAACTGAGGACAATTTATATGAATCACTTTTTCTCATGTAAAAAAGGTTATTCAAGTTGTAGTACCCATATAACTGACAATCCTAGCCAACTGGCCTAATCTGGGGGATCTGACACTAAGTTTTTGTTAGGGATTAGAAATTGTACTAGTCCCTTTAAAGAAGAAGAAGAAAAAAATTTCCAGTTCAATGCTGACAAATTTTTGCTTATAGTTTTACCGTACATTTATATTTTAAAAAAGAAAACAAAATCCAGAACAAACCCAAATTGTCCAGGCAAATAAACTCAGATTTTTTTTGTCATGACTGATATAATCTTCTATGTAAGTTTTTTTAATTAAAGTTATTTCTATATGCCTTGTGTTGTCTGATTTGATTAAATGTCACCTATGTGTGTGGCACAAGCCTTTCCTAAGCCCAAATAAAGAAAAACAGTAATAAATAAATTTTTACCTTGTAACACAGAAGAAACCAGGCAAGCTCTATTCTATGCTTAAGTGTTAACATTCTTATTTTCCAAACTTTATTTCTCAAAACTCACTCAGAGTAGCCTGAAAAAAATTTAATGACACTGGTCCTGTTATTTCTTGCCATGTGTATTACACAGCAAGAGTATTTACAAGAACGAAGTAGCTAATATGTATCTATTGTCAACGTGTAATTTGGGACACAATCATAAACATTTAGTTTACGGATTAACTCTGTACCTTGCCATATATTATTAGCCTACCTGGTCTTTCTTGGATTAATAAAATATATATCCTTGGAGTCAAAATCCATAGTTGCAGAATATTCTCAGCCATCTGGTTTTGCTACAGGGTAAAGCTAGACTGGAAATAAGAGAACGTTAAGTAAAAGAAGCTTCCTTTGCTTATCCACCTCCCAAGGGCTCCATCTGTAAAAAGAGTATAGACCAGAAATCCTATTCTTTCCTGGATCCTTCCTTTCCATGGTACCAGCCTGTTGAGCTTTATTTAGTATCTTCATTTTTTAAATGGGGACAAACATACCTGTCTTACCATTCATAGGACTGATTTTTGGGTTTAATGAGATATCATCACCATACTTTATAATCTACAAAGCATACATTTATATAATGATAGCTACTTTGTATTGAGCATCCTCAAATTCTACTACCCTACAATTCTAGGAATAGTAGTGGAAGCTTTACGTATATAATTAATAGTATCTCTTAATCCTAAACACAACCCCCCCCACTGTTGTTATGATTACATTCAATATATAAATCAGTTAATAATCAGCTCAAAGAGTTTGGCTGGATTGGTTTGCTAAGGTCAAACAAATAGAAAGGGGAAGAGAGTCAGGATTCAACTTAATATTACTTCCAAATAGAGAGGCCTTCCTTTCCTTTTAGCATAGAGCTAGGAAAACATTTTATGGCCTTCAGAACAGTGGGTGTGATTAAGAAAAAGGTGAAACGGGGTTGGTGGAGGGTGGGTAGGGGGTGGGGGAAGAACCACTGAATAACCTGCCGCTATAGCAAAATTAACAAAGAAAACACCCTGATAAAACTTGTGCTTGCGTTTTACAACAGACCACCTGAAAATCCCTGGACTTCATAATACACTCGGGTTTTTTTATGTATCAAATATAAGGTGCAAAGTAAAAAAAGCATGTTTTCGAAGCTAGAAGAGCCATCCATCCCAGCCACATCCAAACTTAGTTATCACGCAAATACACAAATCAAGAATGACACGAAACCGGAAAAACAGGACTTGCTTTGCTTTCAGAAAAGCCAAGAAGCAAAGAAAACTCTTTTTAGAAATACAGAAAAAAATTTTTTTTCATAGTAGCTAATATGCCTTCCTTAGGCATTAAGACACATTTCTGTTCATAACCTTGATATAGCCATATTTTTACTCTTTATAAAAATCCAGTCTCCCAGTAAAAATGGTATTTTACCACACTAATCTTTAAATTTCATCACTGAAAACGTAATACACACCAATTTCTAACCTCTTGGAACATTCTGCAAAATGGATTTTAGTCACTGGAACGAATAATTGCTCGGAAAAGCAGCACTGCCTCAACTGTGGTATGATTTGGTAGTCAATATTCTTGTTTTCCAATAAAAAAGGAGATCTCATAAGCAGAAACCCTGGACTCCTTGTGGTTTCATCGATCAAGAGAACGTTTCTGAGCAGCTTCTGAGCAAACATTTCTTAACAGGTTGATCACAGATCTGGGGTCTTCACTCCTCATAATGGCACTGCCAGACACAATCATGTTAGCTCCTGCCTGGAAGAAGTAAACACTTAAGGTTATGCCTCAAAGGAAGATGCAGAAAAACCTAAAACAATTCCTGGACTAGAGTTTCTTCTACCCTTGCAGCTGGCAGTCAGCACTTTAATTGTAAAAAAGTCACTTCAAGATGAACATACTTAAGCAGCTAGTTCAATGAAAAAAGAAAATGCTTAAATGAGGATGTGAAATTATTTTTAAATGTGTCTAAGAAATCACTGACTTTTTGGTAACCCCCTCTAAATAAACTACACTGCATCTTTTCTAATAAACCTTTAATCCTTAAATCTATTAAGGTCTTCCCCTGTATACCAATTCCCCCCACAGCTCCTAAAAATCAACCTTTTCATCTCTGAATTATGTATAAGAATTGGTAGGTAGTCTAAAAGGACAATTATTGCTAAAATGTGAAAGAATCCATAAAACAGGGCAACATTAAGTTATTTCTCATTGTGAGGCCAGAAGGAATGGAACTTCTTATATATGCTTCACTGCCTTCCAGAATGCTTTTGAGGTGGCTTAAAAAAGATTTTCAAGATGTTTTTCAATATGAAAGCAAAGAAGTCAGAGTAAAACCAAGTAAGATGAGTCCAAATTTATCTCTGAGATTCCTAGGATTTGACTCAAGGAGGGAAATCCAATCTGTTATGTGATTCGGTGCTAAAAGAAAGGGAGGACTGTTGGGGGGAACCACTGAAGCTAAGGAAAATGTCTCCAATTAGAGACACTCACCCTATGATACAGCACACTACATCTCTAACAACGTTCCTCATAAAAAAAGAAAAAAATACCAGTTTTATAGGGTTACAACCTAACATGCCTCGTAATGTAAGCAAGAACAGCACTAATGACAAAGCACAGTTCAGTAAAAAAGAATTCCACAAGGGGTCAAAGGATACATGCTCACTAATCGTCTGGCCAGCACCTCCTCCATATTGACCACAGTCAAGCTTTTGATAAGTATCAAGCAGGAAAGTGTGGCATTTATACAAAACACTGAAAGTGCGGATTAGACCATGCTGTTTAATAAAAGCAGGTCACATAAACTTTAATCACCTGTAATGCTACAGGGAGGGCTGGTATCCTTTTATGAAGTTCAGAGCCTAACTCAGCCTAGCTAGCCACTTGGAAAAAAAAAAAGTCATCCCACTTCTACAGAGGGACAGATTTAGTAGCTTGCAAGGGACAAATCAGTAGCTAATACACCTAAGTTCTACAGAATAACACTCTTTTTCCCCTTTACAAGCAGGTATGTTTTCTTTCCCTATTTTGGAAAACTGTCTCAAAGGCCCTGGAACTTTTCAATGATATTCCACAGGCTGGCATTCAGCTTATTCCTTTCCAAAGAATTTTTTCATTACTGAGATAACCAGGACTTACTATTTAATGATTATGTGGTTTCAGAATATTCACTTATCGCTCTTTATTTTCCTGGTTTTACATTTAAACAAAAAAATACTTTTCTCGGGCTCCCCTGGTGGCGCAGTGGTTGAGGGTCCGCCTGCCGATGCAGGGGACACGGGTTCGTGCCCCGGTCCGGGAAGATCCCACATGCCGCGGAGCAGCTGGGCCCACGAGCCATGGTCGCTGAGCCTGCGCGTCCGGAGCCTGTGCTCCACAACGGGAGAGGCCGCAACAGTGAGAGGCCCGCGTACCGCAAAAAAAAAAAAAAAAATACTTTTCTAAGAAAGAAAGCCTGTTTAGGAAGTCTCTATGGCAGACAAGACCTGTCCTGTCATTACGTTTGATAGGAAACTGGGCTAGGTTGCAGTCAAGCAGTCTCACCTCTGCGCATTTATGGATGGTGTCAGGACCTACTCCACCATCAACCTCAATGTCCAAAGACGGGAACTGGGTCCTCAACCAGTGAACCTAGTTATACACAAGGAAATAAGTGACTAAGTGGATAGGTAGAGGGAAAAACACCAAATAAAAAATCACTGATATTAGCCACTAAAATATGACTCCAAATGTCTCAGACAATAACTTTATATCAATACAAATTATGATTGGGGAAAACCAGCTTTTAATGTACTGTAACAAACTAAGTTTTATAAAAGCAAGCTTTGTTCTGTTTGGCAAATGGCATTCAATTTGTCATGGCTTTGCAGAAAATATACTTCACAGAAACAAGACAAAGACAAAACCCTCAATATTCAATGAAAACTCCCAAGAGATCTCAAGGTTACAGAGATAACGGTTTTGAAAAAAATTTTCAAGACTAAGATGTAGTATCTTTTATGATCTCCAAACCTAAATCTCTTGGGGCATTTCTCATACTGTATTCCAATGATATATAGGCATCCTCATCTCCCCACCTTCAGAACAGTACAGGTCTAAACATACAAGCAGCCCAATAAATGCTTACTGAATGAACTTACAGAATAAAAGCCTTACCCCAGAACCAAATACTTCTTTTACCTTTGGCATCATATCTTCCATGAATTTCTGCCCTCCAAACCCAGGTTCCACTGTCATAACCAAGGCCATATCTATCTGATTAGCCCACGGTGCCAAATACTCAACTGTAGTTCCTGGTTTGATAGCAAGGCCAACCTGTAACAGAGACAAATTTGCTATATCACATCAATAATTATTTCCGTATTACATTACTGTTGCATATCAGGCCCAGTAGAAAGGTCTATTCTTAAAGTATAGAATACATACATAAACGGAATACATAAACTGTTCAGACTGTAATTACTTTTTTTTAAAAAAAGTCAACAAGACCGTCAAAAGTAAATGTTTCTAAAAGGTGGAAACTTTCAGAAAACGTTAGTGGAATGTATCAATCTTATCTGACAAACAAGTTATACTTAAACTCTATCTTCAAACCTGACGAACAGCTGCCTAAGTCCAGTCTTCTCCACCTATCATTTCAGGTCTTCCACCAAATCTTCCCAACTCTGAGAATAAATAGTATAAAACATTACCATCGGGCTTCCCTGGTGGCGCAGTAGTTAAGAATCCACCTGCCAATGCAGGGGACACAGGTTTGAGCCCTGGTCCGGGAAGATCCCACATGCCTCGGAGCAACCAAGCCCGTGCACCACAACTACTGAGCCTGCACCCTAGAGCCCGCGAGCTACAATGACTGAGACCGCGTGCCTGTGTTCTGCAACAACAGAAGCCACAGCAACGAGAAGCCTGCGCACCGCAATGAAGAGTAGCCCCTGCTCGCCGCAAGTAGAGAAAGCCCACGCACAGCAACGAAGACCCAACACGGCTAAAAATAAATAAATTTATTGTAAAAAAAAAAAACAAACATTACCATCACTGTTGAGCTCTCACCTTCATTCCATTCTCCCGAATGTCTTTGATCAAAGCCCCCGGGTTCTCAGTAGCCTCGAGATGAAAAGTATATTGATTGGCTCCTGCTACAGCCATTGGTTTTACCCACTGTTCCGGCCTGGACACCATCATGTGCATGTCTGGAAAGAAAAGACGTATCCCCTAAGTATTACTGTAAGGAAAATAGCTGGCTCGTATTATTGAAGCCAGCCTGGAGTTTTTGCTATTTCAGATATGAACTCTTCTGGCATCATGATAATTGTTAAATATACAGAAGTTACACTTCTGTAGCGATAACCTCCCTTCATCCTGAAGATAAGGCTTTGGTTAAACTCATTTACCAAAAAAAACCCCATTTTTCCACAAAAAGCCTATGGCGCTGTTTATGAAAATAACTAGATACCAGGAAACTTAGGTCCAGGGCCAGGAAATCCCATTCTAAAAAACTTAAAGAAGTCATGTTATCTATGTGGACTGGCTTCCTCATTTATAAAATAAGAAAGCTAAATTAAGTGATTCTCCCCACCAATATTTTATTGAGCACTTGCCACACCATTAACTTTTCTAGGCCGCAGGGGTACAGCAAAAAACAGACAAAAATCTCTGCTGTCACAGGGATTACATTCTTAGTGGGAGAGATAAATAAAAGGAGTGAAGACAATACACACTAGGTTGGTAGTAAATAAGGCCAGTGTGGCTGGGGCCGGGGGCGCACTGGGGAGAAAAGATGAGGTCAGAGAAGCACCGGCTGAGAGTACAGAGCTCTGCAGCCCACCAGGTTTTATCCTGAACGATGCGGAACAAACACTACAGGATTTTGAGTCAAGTGACAAGATCTGACTAAGAAGGCCAAGGCAAAAAACCCAGCAATTGAGGATGGTGAGCAATGGTAGGGATTCTGGGTATGTTCGGGAGGCAGGGACAACAGGGGCTGCTGTGGATCAGAAGTGCAGAGTGAAAGTGTCCATTGATAGATGAATGGATAAAGAAGATGTGGCACATATATACAATGGAATATAACTCAGCCATAAAAAGAAACGAAACTGAGTTATTTGTAGTGAGGTGGATGGACCTAGAGTGAAGTAAGTCAGAAAGAGAAAAACAAATACCGTATGCTAACACATATATACAGAATCTAAAAAAAAAACCAAAAAGGTTCTGAAGAACCTAGGGGAAGGACAGGAATAAAGACGCAGACGTAGAGAATGGACTTGAGGACGTGGGGAGGGGGAAGGGTAAGCTGGGACAAAGTGAGAGAGTGGCATGGACTTATATATACACTACCAAACGTAAAATAGATAGCTAGTGGGAAGCAGCCGCATAGCACAGGGAGATCAGCTCGGTGCTTTGTGACCACCTAGAGGAGTGGGGTAGGGAGGGTGGGAGGGAGACGCAAGAGGGAGGGAATACGGGGATATATGTATGCATATGGCTGATTCACTTTGTCATAAAGCAGAAACTACTAACACCATTGTAAAGCAATTACTCTCCAATAAAGATGTTTAAAAAAAAAAAAAAGTGCAGAGTGCGAGGAGAGTCAGATAGATGGTGCAAGGATTTGGCCTGAGGAGCTAGAAGAGAAGTGCCGTCGACCAAGAGGCAGACAACTGCAAGAAAGGGAACAGACTGAGAGGGAAGAGCACGTTAACCTGAGAAGCCTGCCACGTGTCCTGATCCTAAAGCTCAAACCCTGTGAGGATATGTTTGGGAAGAAATGAGCATGGCCTTCTTAAAGATCTTGACTTAAAACATAATAGCATTTCATGAGAAGGAGAGGGCAGCTTAAACGAAGTGAAAACAAGAAATAACGCTGGGAAGAAGAAACAGTAAACACTCGTGCGCCAGAGAGATGGCAGTGAGAGTTTTGAGCTTTTTGTTTTGTTAGAGGGAGCACACTGCTGATACAGCAAAGCTATATTAAAGAAAAAAGTTCTAGTATTCCAGAACTCAGTAACTAAGATTATAAAATGCAACAAGGCTTTGAAAAATGTCAGGAAAACAGAGTACACAGCCTGATTAATGAAGCCAAGACTAGCATTTGTATTTCTAAACTAATAAAAGTAACAAAAATAGAACATATTTTAATAGGCAAACTCTTGCTTTTAAAAGATAAACTCAATTTGGTGTTTTTTCCCCTTCGTATTATAAACAAGAAAAAAAAATTCAATCTGGTTTAAAAGATCAAGTTTACTCTTTCCTAAGATACCAGACTGCTAAGCCATCCCTGTTCAATCTCTAGCATGCAGTCACTACTAGCAACCCTCACTGGACATCCTCTAGTATTTGGGGAATTGATGGCTCAGCTAATCTGCCTATAATTAAGATACAGTTCTCACATGTTCTATTATCAGACTCCCTCTGCACTCTTAAACATTACTGAAGCCCTCCCCCCCAAAATATTGTTGATGTGGGTTATATTTATCAATATTTAATGTATTAGAAATGCAAACTAAAAACATTTTAGTGTCTACTTATTAATTCATTAAAAAATAATAATGATAATAAAAATAAATCCATTACACATTAATGTAAGAGTGGCACCGTTTTACATTTTTGCGAGTCGCTAACGTCTGCCTTAAGAGAAGACATCTGTATTCTCACACCTGCTCTGCATTCAATCTCCTGCAATCTGTTGTTTTATATGAAGGGAAAAAAGTGCATAGAAAAGGAAGGAGTACCTACATCCACAGCCTTTTCACTCAAGTGTGGATATTCTATTTCTACCCCAAAACTCAACAAGTGGTACTTTTTTTAGAAAGGTTAGTGGCAACGTGGAATCCATAAACCCCACCAGTGACCTTTTCGTACTTTGTTACATTCAAACCCATTAGTCTACATTTTGAATGGCTCTTTTAAGTACTATTGGTTCACTGAGTTACACAGATCTTCCAAATAGTGACACATTTCATTATATACTATCCAAACCCCGCATTTGTTAATGATATTACAGATCTGGTCAGAAAAGCTGTGAGTCCTGGGAAGCTATCAAGCTCAGAGAGGCAGATATAAGTTTTCTAAAATTCCAACTTTCTCTTGCAAACTCTAACTTTATCGGTGGCAATGAAAATTGATGAGCCGCTTTCCTTGAAGTGACAGGTTCACTTAGTTAATTTTAAAGAAAATGTCAGTAAAATATCCAAGTCTGATAACCACAGTTCATCTGTCAGTTGTTCTTTCAAGGGAAAATGGTATTCATGACTAGCACTTTCAGTTCACAGCTTAAAACAATGGCACAAGTGGTTTTCTTCGAGGAAACTATCATCCTCCAGGATTTAAGAGAAGTGCTTTATATGTATTTTCCACTTTGTCACACAAAACGCTAATGAGACATGCACTCAAGGATCAAGATTTACTAAATCAATCACTTGTACTAATTCATCAAGGATACTTGTTACAGAGGATACTATGAATGTATGGCAAATAAGAATATCGCGACTACCTGTATAGTTCGGTATCACTGCCTTGTCTCAGGCCAAGGCATCAGCAGACTAATTCACCACTGCTTTTGCACCATCAGCATAAATAATGGCAAATAATATCAGTACAAGTAATTTACAAATAAAACTACAAATAGTTTTGATGCCATGGACCATCTGAAAAGGACTCCCACGGGTCCTCAGACCATACTTGAAGACCACTGATTTAGCTAAGAACAAAAACGACTTTTCCCTACCACTTTACTTCTTAGATGGTAAATTCTACTCAATACTGAGATTGAAGAGTTCAAAGCTTTAGCAGTTATACATACGACTTGGGATCTAACTCCTAGGATACAGCATGTATCAATTATCCAACAACCAGTATCCAACAAACAAAAACTTATAATATAAAAAACAAAGGTCACAAAAAAACAGTAAAGCATATTAAGTCCATTCATCTTTACTTGAGATTCATCTCTGGAAAGACTGATTAGCAAGTTTATCAGCAAAGAACAAACTAAAAACAGAAAGGAAAAGCAGACTGTGTGGGGTGCTGGCAGTTGAGTTGGTAAGAGAAGAGGCACAGATAGAGATAGGAGGGGAGTCAAACAGCAGTGAGAAGAAACACTTGGAGACAACTAAACGGGAGAGAAACGGGAAAATACAAACATATTTTCAATCCACGCAAAGCCACAGCAGGGAATTCTGTGGCCACTGTACAAGCCGGGCAAGGTGGGGGGACCAAGAATGCTACTTATTTCACCCAACTCTGACAATCATAAGAACGAATTTACCCTGGAAAATTCATTCTCCAAAATGTAGTTAAAAAAAAAAAAGTTCAGATAATCAAGAGGATTATATTCCATTATTTGGAAATTTCAAAATAGTGAACATGTTGGTGGAACATTGTTTCCCTCATGCCACATAAATTAGGTGATAACGTACATTTCCTTTGGTACATTCGAAGTGGATGGAGCCTACAGAGAGGCTCTAACAGCCTCCTGCGATGCTTGCAGTGTTCCATAACTGCACTGGACGGTACAGTAGTCACAAGCCACACGTGGCTACTGAGAACTTGCAATGTGGTTAATGCCACTAAGAAACTAGTTTTAATTTTATTTAATTTTAACTACTTTAAATAGCTACATGTGGCTAGTGGCTACATACCTTCATAAAACTGGCCCACAGGGACTTTCCTGGTGGCGCAGTGGTTAAGAATCCACCTGCCAATCGAACCAGGGACACGGGTTGGATCCCTGGTCTGGAAAGATACCACATGCCAAGGAGCAACTAAGCCCACGGGCCACACCTACTAAGCCTACGTTCTAGAGCCTGTGAGCCCCAACTACTGAGCCTGTGTGCCACAACTACTGAAGCCTGCATGCCTAAAGCCCGTACTCCGCAACAAGAGAAGCCACCACAATGAGAAGCCCGCGCACCACAACGAAGAGCAGCCCCTGCTTACTGCAACTACAGAAAGTCCGCGCAGCAACAGAGACCCAATGCAGCCAAAAAAATAAAATAAAATAAATTTATAAAAACAATTTTTTTTAACTAGCCCACAATATTTCAATTAAAAAATCTAAGTTTTGGGCTTCCCTGGTGGCGCAGTGGTTGAGAGCCCACCTGCCGATGCAGGGGACGCGGTTTCGTGCCCCAGTCCGGGAAGATCCCACATGCCGCGGAGCAGCTGGGCCCGTGAGCCATGGCCGCTGAGCCTGCACGTCCGGAGCCTGTGCTCCGCAACAGGAGAGGCCACGGCCGTGAGAGGCTTGCGTACCACAAAAAAAAAAAAAAGAAAAAAAAAATCTAAGTTTTACTAAATTTATGTAATGAGTTATATAAAAACACATATTTACAAGAACTCACCAAATGTCTTATTACCAGAGATCTGGCAAGTGAGTCACTGCTAACTTAGTTTAAAACAGCAGCAGCAACAAGGATATGTGGACTGAATCTATATTCCATAAAAAGTAACTTCTAGGTCACTGGTCTTAAAAATCCTTAATTCACATTATCCTACAATGTTGGAGTGGAGCATACATAGACCCCACTTGTAGAAAGCTCCATTTCCATGAATTGGCTTCAAATACAGACCATAAGTCAATCAATTCATAAATTCATTTAACAATTACATTGAGCCCCAGCTGTGTCTATGTTAAGCTCTAGGAAAACTGCAAAAAACTAAGTCGATGAAACCTTGCCCTTAAGGCGTTTAGAGTTTGATAAAAGTAATCTCAGATTGAAAGAAATTCTAAGAAGAAAATCAACAAGGTGATGTAACGGGAAAAGGTTAATTTAAGACAGGGCTCTCTGAAGAAACAACAAAGGATGTGAGGAGGAAAGATGAGGCAGCACTGGTCAAGAGAACACAGCTTTCTAGGCAAAGAGATTAGCCAAAGTGCCCAGGCCCTGAAGCAGGTAAGAGTTAGGCTTCTTACAGGCAGTCAATGAAACCCCAGCACAGGGAGGAGGGAAAAGGGTACAAGATGAAACTGGAGGTTGAGAACTCAACCAGCTACTTTCCCTTTACTTGAGCAACACATCCAGCTTCAGACGGTGTAACACCCACTTACCAAAGAAAGGGTCCTGGCCTAGCTGCTTTCGGAGGCTTTCTACCACAGGGTGACCAAAGGTGATGTTGGGAACAAAATGCCTACAAGACAAACAAAATCTTGCTCTGAAAATGTTTTCGATTCAGTTTCTGTATTTTTCTCAATATGTATTCTGATGGGAGTAGAGGAGACTATCTGTGATCGCAATTATTTTTCAATAACATCATCAGTATTAAACAACACTAAAAATATCTGTATAATTTCAGTTTTACAGAGCAGTTATCTCCTTGATATTTCAGCAAATCATAATAATGTCACATGATTTACTCTATTTAACTCTGTAATTCAAAATCCCTGACAAGTAGAAACGGAAGGATGACAAAACCAAAACCCCAAAAGTTATATGACTTGCCCAAGTCACACACTAGTTAGGAAGTTCAGGACTCGATTACAGGTCTCTCAAATCAACCTATCACAGGCTGCCTGTGGCTACTTCTAATCCACCTCTATCACAGGGCACAAAATGACAGTTTATCGAAACTTTCTTAAAGATTATCAATAAAGACACTTAATGTTGGCTTCCCTGGTGGTGCAATGGTTGGGAGTCCGCCTGCCGACGCAGGGGACACGGGTTCGTGCCCCAGTCCGGGAAGATCCCACATGCCGCGGAGCGGCTGGCCGCTGAGCCTGCGCGTCCGGAGCCTGTGCTCCGCAACGGGGGGAGGCCACAACAGTGAGAGGCCCGCATACCGCAAAAAACAAAAGACACTTAATGCATACTAATAACCGCCACTTACTGAGAGTTTACAACATACCAGATGTTGTACCTTAATTCATTTCATCTTCACAACAGCCCTATGAAGTAGATGCTGTTATTATTCCCATTTGAAGAGCACAGGATACATAACTTCCTTAAGTCATCCAGTTAATAATTTGTTGGGGCAGGATTCAAATTAAGGCTTCTGATATCAGACCCAAAGCAGTTCACCATTATCCTACTCTGGTTAGTCCTTTTGTTCTATCGCCAGCTCACTTCAATATTTAAAGAAACCTCCTCTATGTACGCCCCAGGCTGACTGCTTCAGAGACTACTGTATTTCATAAAGGAATATGTGAGTGTTCCTGCTCACCGCAGAAAAGTTTACAATCTCATGGGTAAGAGATGGCTAATGGCTCACCAGAATTCATGACTGCCTGTTACAGCACAGCTGTTGGTAGGAAGCCAGCTCAGCCGAGGACCACACTTCCCAACTCCCTTCACATCTAGTGGCCCATGTGACTAGTTCTCACCAATGGACTGTGAGCTTAAGTGATGGCGTCACTGCAGAGCCCAGGAGGTTGAGTAGTATTCCTGTTCTGCTCTCACTTTATCCTTCTGCCAGTAAAGAGGCCCTTAAGGAATGGCAGAGCCACAGGATGGAAGGGGACTAGGTCTCTCAATTTCTGCATGGACAGACATTTCACACCAAACTATTACATGAATGAGAAACTTTATAACATTAAGCCACTGAAATCTGGGCTTTCTCTGTTAAAGTAGTAGGCATTACCCTGTATGAGGACTGTTACACAATAACAAGTAGGCAATATTAAGGCAAAATAGTTCCGGAGGCAAGTAGAATAGCACTTTTTAGAAAGGGGTAAGATCGTGAGACTTACAGAACAAACAGAATTTGTAAAAATGGGGAAGGAAATGAAGCAAAGGCAGAAATAACTAAGTTAAGTTCAAAGAAGGGGGAGATGGTAATGCCCACCCTGGCTAGTATGAAAAACGCAGGAGGCAGACTGTGTCACATTAAGTGCACCAGATGCCAGGCTCACTGTTTTGACTTTATCCTGATCAAGTGAGATTTTAAAAGAGAGACACAAATGAAAAATAAGATGGAAACAATACAGCAGGCAGACAGACTGGTCAGTAAGTTGGAAGAAGGGAGGCAAGAGGTGCTGCTAAATGGCAAGAAAACAGTAGGAATGGAAACAAGGACAGCAGGTGATAGGATCTCCTAAGTGATAAGATGCGGGGGAGGGGGAAGGTTGAAGAGAGAGAATAAACCACATCCAAAAGTCTTGAGCTTAAGATGACAGGCAGGCAGAAGGAGTGTTAATAAAAAATTAAAACACATACAGGCCAAGCACCATTCCAATAAACCATTCCAATATATTAACTCATTAAAACCTCACAACAGGGACTTCCCAGGCAATCCAGTGGTTAACACTCCGCGCGTCCAATGCAAAGGATGCGGGTTTGATCCCTGGTCAGGGAACTAAGATCCTCCTACGTGCTGCGCAGCCAAAAACCAAAACCAACCAACCAACCAACCCTCTCAACAATTCAGTGAGACAGGTGCCACTATTACCTGTATTTTACAGATGAGAAAATAAGAGGCCCCAGCTCACACAACCAATAAGCACTGGAGGCAGGAGTTAAACACAGGCAATCTAGCTCCAAAGTTCAGGCTCTTAACTGCCAGGCTTGTCTGCTCCTCCACTGAAGCTAATAACTAACAGAAGAAGAAAGTCCAAGGGAGGAGCAGAGCCTTAAGACAGAGAGGTCAGGACACACCTGAGAGGGATGGGTACGGCGGATGGGTACAGACACTTTTACTCTCCAGCACCCTGGTCCTTGGAGGTTGGATTTCTAGTATTTTGGACATCATTCTACCATTCGTCTAAGAGCAGTAACTGCCAGGGTTATGGATAAGATGCTTTTTATATTTACTTAGAACTCGGAGGTAAGAGTCACATAAGCAGGCAGCAAGGACTGCTGAATACTACGCAAATCTGAGATTGAAAGATCTGCATTTCATTCACTGTTTTTTCTGTCTGCCCTCAGAAGTATTTTTGATGTGTCAACCTTAGGCTTAGTTTATCACGAAAATAAACACAATAACCACATCTTGAGAAAATATGAGAATAAAACAAATACACTTTTACTTCACTGGGAAACAGAAGCTATAATGCCATTTTGGAGTAAAGACTGCCAAAATTAAAATGCAATTAAAAAGTGTCCTTTTCTCCCAAAGAACTTATGAGATTAAGCTATAATCGCTTAGAATATTGGAATAAGGGATACGATTATTTTGATCCCCCATCACATGGATAATTTTCACAAAAAGCAAACCTTTACCAGATCTCCCAACAAGGCAAAGAGGAGGATCAAGGTTGATATAAAATTCAGCAACACTGTAACCAAACAACACTTCCTGTGAACAAGGAATCACACCTATGCCTACGGTGGGGGGTAGGCTGGCAGGTAACATGGAGGAGTGAGACAGCAGATGGAGACGGGAAAAATGAAGAACATCTGGCCCGGCTAATGGTGGCCTTGTGACACTGTGGGCCCAGTACTGAAGTCAGTCAGGTCTAGTAGTATCGTGAAATCTCCCTGTTCCTAATTTAGAAATTGAATATCTGCTCAGTTCCTACACTTACGACCAACACATTTCCAGTCACTGTCCTGTCATGACACATTTATATTTACATGCTTTCCAATTTTCTTTTCCAGAAAATCCACTTGTCCTTTATTTCAAATATCCAACCATACTAGTGCTCCACCCACCAGTGTTTCCAGAACTTGTTCCTGAATTTCAAAATGAAGACGTTCAGTTTTAATCAGAAGTGTGGGCTTCAAGGGAAGAGAGGGGACTAGAAAACAAGGGCATGCAAGCTCAGTGTAATGTTGGAGATTTTTCAGGGGACCAGGAAAAGAAGCATGGAGGCACTACCTGGAGGGAGGGTAAACTGGGGCTGGCTGCCTTGGGAAAGGGAGTCCACAGCCCCTCTTTCATACCCTGGGCCTAGGAGGCACTGCAGCTCAGCCAGGCTCTGCCTCTTCGGTGGGACACTGGGAAGGGGCTGAACCTCCCCGATCTGGTTTCCTCCTTTGCAAAAGGGGAATAAAAATAGCTCTTAGCTCAGAAAGTTGTGAAGCTTAACAGAGAAAGGGTTTTTAAAATGGTGTATGCAGAATTTAGTTTTTGCAAACCATGGATGTTTCCCGGTAAAGGGGGGAAATGAGTCAATAAAAAAATACTTTATCTTAATAAGCTCAGGGTCTGCCATAGGGCTGGGAGGGGCAAAAAAGATTCCTTAGAGATCCCTCCCTTATGATAAAGCCATTCATCCAACCAATTATAATTAAGCTTGCCATGGTGCTTTTCCTGCAGAGAATACAGAGGTAAGCCAAAGAAACAGTCTCTGCTTTCAGGGAGCTTCCGGTGCAGCAGGAGAGATATGAAATAAATATCAAAAAATATAGTTGTTCTTTGAAAACAGAGAATATCTTAATCATTCTCTGTAAGCCTAATACCCACAGAAGACAGTTTCAGAGACACAACAAGCTGCTGCATGCTTCAAATCCTGGCTCCGCCATTTCTTAGCTACGAGGTGACTTTAATCTCTGTCGATGCCGAGATATCGCACCAAGCTCACACCAAGCTCACAGTGTCGTGTAAAATAATTCACAAAAAGTATCAGACCAGAAATAGTCAAGTGCCTGTAAATATTACCTATTGCTGTTGTCACTGATATTCTGATTGGTAAACTGGAACAAATTATTTTCTCCATTCGCTCAAACATTGGACAAGACTTATTTACAACCAAGCTGCTCTCTGTGACAAACACACTACACACATATACTCGTAGTCTGTTCTGTCCTGAGACCCTCAAGTGTCTCAGAAAACAAAATTTTGTCTCATTTTGTGTCTCAGACACAAAAATGTAGCTACCCATCTGTGAGGTACACACTCCAGTAATATTACCTGTGAAAGTTCAGGGCTTTCAAGCAAAGGTATCAAAAAAATATACAGAAGTAGAAATATATGTGATACCAAACTAAAAATCAAGGTTTTGTAAGAGGTAATATTTACTAATCTTCTTTGCCATTATCAGTTAGGCACGGTGTTGAGGTAACTGAGTGGAATACAAAAGAGAAACAGCAGATTAAACCAGACAGAACAAAGAAGACAAAGCTGTCATAAGAGGAGTGACATTAAAAAGACAAGGAAGTGACTGGTCATCTTTCGTAAAAAACATGAATTTGCAGATGTGCATGAGAGTACACAGAGATTTTACTATTTCCAATAAACTTACTTTTCTACCCCAAGCCAAGGTAATGGCTGTTTTGATCTTATGGCCTGTGATCAGTGGGGCTCAGAGAACCACTTGGCAAACCCAAGATCCAAGTTGCAACTCTGTCACAATGTGTGTAACGTTGAGAGAGTCTTAACTGATTTCTCTATGATTTTTCCTCATTTTATAACCAACTTAAGAAACTAGCATCATTCTGATTTCAAACAATATTGATTATGGGCTGTAACTACAGTGCTTAAAAGTTACTTACAAAAAACTGACCTCCCTGAAGAGCAGGGTGCCTGAAGAGAAAATAGACAGGAAAATCATAATTTGAACAATGATACAACAACTAACAATTACAGAGAATTTACTATATGCCAGGCACTGTAAACTACGTGTATGAGGTCATTTCATCTTCCAAAGATGCCGAAGCGGTGGTGTTATTACTCCCATTTTTCACATCATGAAACTGAAGCTCAATGAGGTTAAATGGCTTGTCCCAAGTAACCCAGCAAGTGGCAGAAGTCGGGCGTTCTCACTCGAGGTGCCAAACTCGTCATCCTTACACAAGTCTTTCTCCCCAGCTTTGCCACTAACTAGCTATATGAGCTTGGGCAAGTCATGCCTATCCCCTTGGGCCTCAGTTTCTCCCAACTGAAAATGAGACGGATCCTAGAGATTTAAGGTCGCTTCCAGGCGCTAAGTGCTAGAAGACCACACGTTACGTGGGGGGAGGGGAGATGGTTGAGGTTTGGGACGCGGTCGCAGCCCAGGATGCCGACTCAGGTCCCCTCCAAGCAGGGCCTCCAGGGCTCCCACCGCAGGCTCCTTCTCAGTACCGCGTTCAGAGCGAGGCGCTCCGCGGTACAGGGACGCCGTGCACCCAACAGGCACTCAATAAAGGTGCGCCTATCCCGCCCCGCGCGGCAACCCAGACCCAAGCCCCGCGGAGAGTTACCCGTCCATTACATCCAGGTGCAGATAATCGGCCCCAGAGTCCAGCATCCGAAGGCACTCCGCCCCTAAACTGGCCAGGTCGCTGTTGAGGATGGACGGGCCAATCTTGCAGCCAGACGCCATGGTGCTAGTTCTCTAAAGCAAGTTACCCAGAGAGATCCCCGGCAAGACGAAGGCGTCGCGCCCCGATTGGCCGCACAGTTTTGGCCCCGCCTCTTCCCAGTAGAGTCTTCCGGACTCCACCGGCCGCAGCTGCCTTGAGGGGGGAAGTCCCGCCTCCCCTAGCGGGAGGGGTGCCACTCTAAGGGCTTAGGGGCGGGGCCTCGCGGTGAGGCACCTTCCTCCTTCCTCTGACGTTTGTTTTTAAAACAAGCGTTTCAGGTCTCCCAGTCTTCTGAGGAGTTCCTTAATCTTTTTTAGTTTTACTTCCCCTGCAGTTCCCTCTCAGCTCTTGCCCTCTTATCACTTTTTTGTTTCTCCATCGTTTGCATATGCGTTCCTTTCCTCTCCGTCCCTGTACTTGTCCAAGAACAAAAAAAACCCTTCTTCCTATTTCTCTTTGAATCCTCCTCAAGAGCAGTGCGAGTCTGATTTGGGGCGGAATCCTGGCTCTACCAGATGCTAGCTGGGTGACCTGGCAAGTCACTTCTCCCTGCCTCCAATTTTCTCATCTATTAAGACAGTGCGCAAGATTTGTGAATCCAAGTCTGTGCCCAGGACCGGATGCCTGGTGCTCAGTATAAAATGGTGGTGGTTATTATTATTACTCTCCTCTGCTTCTGGCCCTCATCCTTCTTACCTTCTTTCACAGGAATGCTTATTGACAAATTGCAATACATTTATTTACTGTTCAGGCAAAATCCAGAACAGAGTAAGTGTGGCTATTTCTTTGCCAAATGTGTCTAGGATCATTGGGTGGGGAAAATAACTGTAGTAAAACTGTAAGCAGATGAGGTGGGGGAGGAGGGGTCTCTGGAAAAAGAAAACCAGACATGGCTTTTTTGACATAAGAGAAGGCATTTTGGGCCTAAGCTATTTTGTCATCTAAGCCTGGCCCTTGAACAGGTCTCAGTAATTATTTTTTTTTTTTACAGTTCACAATGATCAATATTCACTTCTTTATTTTCATTTAAAAATTAAAATTTCAAAGGATTGAGAATTCTAAGTAATATATATGGTTAAAGGTACCAGATATAATAACAGAAATACACTATGTATTGGGGTAAGAAAAGGTATAAGCTATGGAGATATCTTTGTTAAGGAAAGAAGAAAGTGATTTTGTCCTAAAGGTCTTTTTTTTTTTTTTTTTGAAGTATAGTTGACTTACAATGTTGTGTTACTTCCTGGTGTACAGCAAAGTGATTCAGTTTTATATATATATATATATATATATAGTTATATAGTTATATATTCGGGTGTATATATACATATATGCATTCTTTTTCAGATTCTTTTGTGTAGTAATTAATGATCTTAAGGGGACAAAGAATGCAGAAACAAATGCCTGTTATCAGGCAAGAGAAGTAACAATAGCAAAGATAGTGTATCAGTTGTAAATTCAACCAGTTCTTTTCAATGGAAATGATTAGCCTAAAGCCTCAACCACCAGATTAACAGGAATTTAAGAGAGGATATGTTGACCTTTTCTGACCCTCATGACTTCAATCCACTAAATCTTGGACTCTGTCCACAGCCCAAGCCCCTTCATCAATACGCATGTACCCTTAGCATAAAACTTACGCAATTTTGCTGTTGGGAAGACACTGCTTTGGGAGAGATCCCCCGTGTTCTCCTTTCTTGCTGCAAGTAATAGGTCCTTCTCCTGATCTTTGGCTTGGTTGTGTCTTTTGGCTCGACTCCCACCAAGAGGGGAACACAGTTTTTCAGGTAACAAATTCATGGGAGAGGAAAGAAAAAAAAAAAAAGGATTTAGCAAGGGCATAACTTAGAGGGTAAGGATAGAGCACTTTGTATAAAAGAACTGGTGGTAAACGTGTATCCCATAGTGGTTCTGGCCACATTCAGCGCATAACCTGGTCCTTAACATTCCTCCTGGAAAATCTACCAGTCATTCCAGATGGTCATACCTGGGCAGAGAAGTCACACTGGGGAACTTGTCTCCCAATATGCCCATTCTGCTTTATTTTGAAAGTTAGGGATGGAAAGCATGAGTAGAATGGAGCTCATTTGGAATAGGAGGAAGGAATTGGAGGTGTCCAATTGAAGGGTGACCTCAGGCCGGACTATGTTGTGGAGAGATATCGAGGCGAGCTCCAGGGATCCAAAACAAAAGCACACCCCAGGGATCTAAAATGAACACTTTCCTGAATGAGTTAACCTATTCCCTATGTTGAAAAATGAGAACCAAAACTCAATCAGGCATCTTAAATGTTTTTAGATTTATTTTATGTGCATATTCAAACACAGAAGTCTTATCTTTCATAAATATCTTTCATAAACATTTCAGTATTTATTCATATGCATTTTTTCCATGCTCTTTGGTCATTCAGTATTCATAACAAACTTTATAGTCATCTGAGGGACGTTGGCTGTGTAGTCAATCTTTTGTTTTTACCTATAAAATGGCTAATAAAGGATTTTCATCCTGCAGTCACAGTGACTTTTGAAAAATATGGAGGTACATTGATCTGTAATCCTAAATGATCCTAAAATAACATAAGAAAATTTGTCTTAAGTTTTTCCAGATACATTCTGCCCTAAACTTGTTTTTATTCTCCTGAGTGTCAAACCAAACTTTGTTTCTGAAATGCTGCAGTTAGGACCCACTGAAGTAAATGAGGAGGTGGGACTTTCTATTCACTGCCAAGACAAGGCCGTGGAATTGGAAGTGTGAGGTCACAGGGCAACAGCATGACTCGGTGTGATAGCAGCAAATTCCGGAGACTATTAGTCTCATGTACAACTTGAGGAAGGATATTTAATTTCTATTTTGGACTGTCATTCTATTTATGACCCTTTCTTCCTTGTAGGTCCCTATATACACTCTATTCCTGTCTCAGATACTCTCAGAGCTGGACAGCAGACTGGAGAATGTTTCTCATTGACTAGAGGGACAGATAACTAAAGAAGGAGGAGATATCATCCTGCCTAAGGTACTCTTGGAGGCTTGAAATAGCAAATCAGTTACTTCCAGCCTACTCAACAGGCCCTAGTCAGACCCCGAAATGCCACAGATTTTTTTTCCTCCAGCATTGCTATGCCCATTTATGCCTTTTGACACCGTAGTTCTCAGTGCCTTGCCCCAATGCACTCAACAACTCAGTTTCCTTTTTGGAAAAAAACAACTTATCTAATAGAATTACAGAAAGCAGCAAACACTGAAAAATGAAAGTAAAATGTTTTGCTGTATAAAATGCTGTATCCAGAATTTGAACCGCTTTAATTGAATCTGAGTAAATCTACACCCACTATTGTGGATGATACATGCTTATTCTAAGGTCTCTCAAAAGTTAATTTCAGAAAGAATCATAGCTTAATAAATGATCTATTACCAATACTATATTTATCATATGTAATAATTAACTTTTAGTCATATACTCAATAATATTTTGAATTACAAAATATTGTTACTTATCTTGAACTTTTTCTAATCTTGCTCGACTTTTTTTTGTTTTTATAAATAATTATTCCTTCAAACTCCAGGTAACAGTATTCCTGAGAATACATCTTGTGACAATCTTATGCACATACATATAGATATTTTATCAATTACACATAAACATTTAACACATTACATTCAACACGTTTAAGGGCACCTTAAATGGAACAGATGTACACATCTGCAAAATCTCCATAGTCCCAGTATGAAAACATTCCCACTCTATAAGGCCCTGTTTGTCAGAGTGGAGGCTTTTTTGCAAGGTACAACATTACTTAGCTTATTGAAAAAGTTTCCAGTAGACTTCCATAACACTAGAGTGAAGGAATCAGGGTAAAAGGCAGACAGGCCAGCATAGTCATGTTCAAAACATCCCAATACTTTTTAAATATATATATAAAGGTATATAGGATTCTGGTCAGATATTTAACAATCTTCTTTGACCCTTTTACTTTTTAAATATTTGATACGATTATACATAGAGAATTTGAGTCAAGAATCAAGAAACTGCAACAAAACACGCACATACATAGAGACTCATATAGCACAGACACTTGTAATTACCAAACATAAGGCCTCCAACACTAAGGGAGCAGCATAATTTTTAACAGGCGAAATATATCAGCTTAGAAAGAATCATAAAACCACTTATATATGTATATTTCTGCATTTGAGAATTCAGCATTAAGTGTAAATGTCCTGAAAATATTGTAAAACATAGATGAGGCCATTTACCACCTCTGCTTTCTGAAGTTTTAGATTTGAGATTTTTAGTTTTGTACTTTAACTCACAGATATCTTTCATTCTATTAGTGAATGAGACCAAAACCCCAAATTATATTTGAAAGTATATATCACATTAAAAACAATGCCTGTTTAATAAGCAATTCTAAGAGAAAAATAAGTTTCCTTTGTGATTTGGGTGGGTTTAGTAGGTCTCCTTTATATATACATATACCATATTATAGCCAATGTAGTCAAAGTTTAAGCGTACAGAATGGGTTCCAAATTCATTGCAGTGTAATCACAGTCTAAACTTTAGCTTGAGGACTAGAAAACACACACACCCCCTCACCACCATACCAATTTACATATATATATATATATATATATATATATGAGTTTTTATACACTTAGAAGTTATGTAACAGTTTTGTAATGTAAACTGTTAAAGTTTTGAAATTTAATCTTGAACTACATGATGCCAAGCCCTGCTATAGGATCAATAACACACTAGATATAGCCTCACAAGCCAAGTTTTATACTTTTCTTCAGGTAACTGAACTTCAAGTTAAAGTAAAATATACAAGCTCTGTCTATAGAGAACCATAAACTTAATATCTAAAGGATATGAATATTGTTAACATTGAGAAAGAGTTATTTCATTGAACCAATTCTAACAACATTAACCTTAATATAATATCTGAAAATATGCCATCAAGGGCAGGCACAGGACACTGTAAGGGAAAGTAATCACATTTCCCAAAATCTCCCAATCTTGGCATTGATGTAGTCAGGACTAGACGTAGGAATACCATCTCTTTCTAGCTATTATATTTACATTTAATTTTTATTATAGTATAGGCTATTTAGGTTCTTCTTAGTTCAGAATTATGTCTGATAATTTCTAGAGTATTCTCTAATGTGTTATGAAATGGAATGATCTTATGGCATTAGCATTTTGATTTACAATATGCAATGAAAATGACAGTTAAAAAATAAATATTGAAAAATCCACAGCTCTAAAAATAGTATTTTTTCTTCTTCTAAATGGCTGTATTGTTGATCAAAAAAAAAAAAAAAATGGCTGCAGGCTTATTTGCTATCAAGTTTCCCCAAACTAATATTTTCCTTATTGATTACTTTTATATAAATTGCTACTTGTACAGCCACCTGATTTAATGATTTTGAAATTAGAAAAATAAACATTTGCATGAGATGTAGAATGTAACCTCAAAAAATTGCTTTCTCTTTTTAGAACACATTATTTGTTAATATTCCTAGGTAAGCAGCTCTGTAACAGTATACATTTTCAACTGCTCAAGGCTTCTTGAATCATAAACAATGTGCAGTGAAATGGCTTTTTCCCTTTATTCTTCCCTAGATTTTATGGTCTTCACACAACCAAACCATCTTAGCCATTGACTTTTAAAAGATGTTTATGAAACAATATGCACATCGACAGCAAAATCCACTGGGATTTGTGCTACCCATTGAGTGTAAAGTGCTATGTTTTCATCTTTTCCAAGCACGTTTTCAACTTTTAGCAAAGTGATCCCTTCCACATCTTGTCTACACCTACAACTCTTAAAAGGTACAGAATTAAACATGAGACTCATCTAGGTCTACCTCAGTCTCCCCTAGCTCAGTGGGAGTAAAAGGGAACTGACTGGACAGGAGGGGGTTCTCCATGCCATTTTCCTCACTGATGTGAAGGACAGTGTCTCCATGCTGTAGGAGGATGGATGTCTCAAGGCCTGTGAAGTCATCAGGGTCTGAGAGTTGAGTAGAGAGGGGGCTATGTGCTGTAGCACCTTGTATTTCTGTGTCCTCCTCCTTTTCTCCTTCTTCAGCTGGGAGGCTTTCACCCTGTGACCAAAAGGATCATAACATCATGGAAAGGTAGGACGTGTACTAGGGAAAAGGATCAAAGAATGTTTGTTGTACAGCTGTAACTGGACAAGGAATCCCAAGGGTGGACCCAGTCTTAGCCTTTGGTATATGCGAGACCTCAGATAGGCCCTTCCAACTTTCTAAGCCTCAGTTTTCTAACCTGTTGCATGAGCATAATATTTTGCCCCACTTATCCTGTAGACTGTGAGGATAAAAATGAGACAATGGTATTACAATGCTTTTTTTTTTTACATCTTCATTGGAGTAAAATTGCTTTACAATGGTGTGTTAGTTTCTGCTTTTTAACCATTAAAGACTTTACAAACGTATATAGTATATTGCCCCTTAGCTTTCTTTAAACACCACATGAGAAGAAGGTGGGACCTATGGGAATTTAATGATAAAAATCAAAAGCAGGGAAAAAGGGACTTCTCTGGTGGCGCAGTGGTTAAGAATCCGCCTGCCAATGCAGGGAACATGGGTTCGAGCCCTGGTCCAGAAAGATCCCACATGCCGCAGAGCAACTAAACCCGTGTGCCACAACTACTGAGCCTGCTCTCTAGAGCCTATGAGCCACAACTACTGAGCCTGTGTGCCACAATTACTGAAGCCCATGCACGCCTAGAGCCCATGCTCCACAACAAGAGAAGCCACCGCAATGAGAAACCCGCACACTGCAATGAAGAGTAGCCCCCGCTCACCGCAACTAGAGAAAGCCCGCACAGCAACAAAAGACCCAACACAACCAAAAATAAATAAGATAAATAAATTTTTAAAAAAAGCAGGGAAAAAAATCAAAACAACAAGAAAATATCAAACAACGACGAAAAGGATCAAAACAACGACGAAAAAGATCAAAACAAAAGTTCCTCTCACAGGATTCAGAAGGTTCTATATTTAAAGGTTTCATCTAAATTGGTAACTTTATTTATATATATTTTTTGAATTGAACTGTCAATCATGTATTATATACTGGATTTCAATGGTTATTTTAACTATGAAATATTTCTTCTTAGGGTTTTCATAACAAAGAGTATGAAGATTTCTCTTATGCCTTCTTAAGTAGATGTATTCTTGGCCATATACTTCACAGTTTTTTTTTTTTTTCATGATGACAGGACCAGTGTCTGTCTAACAAAACATTACAGACCCAGACTTAAGTTATATGGATTACATCTGCATATCCCAATGGTTCCCAGACAGAAGTATGCAAGGAGCAAGACTTGCCTGTTTCTCCAGTGCCCTCACCTGCTTGGGAGACAGGCTGTGAAGGTCAGCAACAACAATGGCGGGGGAAGACGTGAGCACTGGTTTGTCCATTCCGTCTGGTTTCCTGGATGGGGCTGGGCCGCAGCCCTGTGGCTGGCCTGTGGCAGGAAGCATGTCTGTTGGGGCACCGGCTGGCTCTGCCTGAGCCTCAATGAAGGTCACAGATCGTTTCTGATCCGCTGTAGGTCAGAAGTAGAGCAGTAAATAGAATAGGAGGAAAGTAGGTTGGCAGTGCTTAATAATTAGTTTTAACAAGTGTCTCCTGACTTGACTTTTCTTGGTAAAGACATTGCTGGTTTATCAGTAAATGAGAGCAGATTAGACTATTATGTATATGTATTGATTTCACCTTCTAACAAAGACTAGGACTGGGGTATAAAAATCATTATTGCATAAAATAGCCTTTTCAGGGACTTCCCTGGTGGCGCAGCGGTCAAGAATCCGCCTGCCAACGTAGGGGACGTGGGTTCGAGCCCTGGTCCGGGAAGATCCCACATGCCGTGGAGCAACTAAGCCCACGCGCCACAACTACTGAGCCCACGTGCCACAACTACTGAAGCCCACACGCCTAGGGCCCGTGCTCCGCAACAAGAGAAGCCACTGCAATGAGAAGCCCGCTCACCGCAAGGAAGAGTAGCCCCCGCTCGCCGCAACTAGAGAAAGCCTGTGTGCCGCAACGAAGACCCAATACAGCCAAAAATAAATAGTATAAATTAAAAAATGAATTTATTAAAAAAATTTCTTTAATAGCCTTTTCACATAAATAGTTTTTACATAAAAACAAAATTGGCACAGATCATTAAGTGAACTTGGTCATTGCTATAACAGCTGCCAAAAAGATTTAAAAGTCCCTATTATTCATCATTTCTTTGTCTTCAGTAAGACATATGACAAACCCAGTTCCTGGCTTGGGTAAATGAAACACAACCTTCTATCAACAAATTTCATAGCATTTGTGGTTTACCTTGGACTGTTCCATTTCCTAGGTGCACGAGGGGAGGGATGGAATTGGGAAAGGTGAGCGAAAAAAAGGCGCTCAAGTTTCCTGGGAAATTTCGTCCCTTTTCCTAGTGGCTCCCCAAAGGTGTGCTTATCTGCATGAGCTCAGTCTCTGCAGGCCTTCCTGGCTGTGTGGCAGGGCAACGTGTCAATGTGTAGCCAGAAGGGACACAGGAGGCCTCACCAGATGGCTTCGTTTTAGGTTGAATGCTCCTGCGGGTGGTTGACAGCCGAGCCCCGTGGCGGTTTCTGGGTTCAGTCTGAGTCTTCTGACGTGATAGTAGAGGACGTCTTAGCTAAAGAGAACAGGCAGAAGAAAACTAGCAAGAAGGGTCTAACTGCCTGGGAGGAAAGACTGAGCTCAGAGGATTCTGACTATGGTTTGTTCCCTTCTTGGTGGGTCTCTGTGGAGTCTTATGGTTGTTCCTTAACATTCATAGCCAATAAAATAAACTTCCTTCTGCATATTTAAATACAAGTACGTATTTGATTCTGGCATCCCCTTAGCCACTTCTATCTTACGATTATTACTCCTTTATATATCCTAAGAACATTAACAGAATTTGAAATAGTCACAGTGAGAATATCAGTGAATTTAAGGATACAAAACTAACAACGATTGCTTACCAATCAGCCTTTGCTCATCTAAAAGCTGTAGCTGACCATATGCTAACTCTCAAGGGGAGGTTGATGAAAAACACCCCAGGTACTGGGAAAATGTCTGGTCTCCACATCAGTGCTGGGACGCTCCCATCAAAGAAACAGCACAAAGCCTCATTTGGGTTTTTATTTAGACAGTAACGTAAAGGAACCCCACCTAGGGAAATTTATAAAGATGATCTTTCCTTCGATTTCAGTTTTAAATTGAATTATTAATCTTAAAACGAGGCAGAAAGGATGGCTGTCTCTGCCTCTCTACAGAAACAGGCCTTAAATCAACCTTCTAACGAATCTTCCATTGTCAGTAGTTTGGCTGGCACAGGTTTCTGGATAGGGAGCAAATAAAAATATAGGCCCACTTATTTTACCAAGTGATCAGCTTTGCTAATAAGAAGATTCGGAGCTAAAAAGAGAAGAAGCCCCAAACTCTCCGCTTGCCCAAGCACTTACCATGCTTTAAAGTTGTTCTGTACTGCTCATTTCAGGTGGGGAGAAGGTAACATATAATCTTAATATACATGGGCATTAAAAACCGAGTAGACCTTGCATTTCGCAGGATGACTCTCCTGCCCTTCCAGGGTCTGCTTACCTGCCTCAGGCCCCTCTTCCTCCCCAGCGGCTGCTGAGTGTGGAGGTTCTGCTGGCCAGGTTCACTCTGCACACTTGCCACCCTGTTGAGAGCATCAGCAGTGTTAGTGTGCCCTGGAGCAAGCACCCAAGACCATTGTCTGGTGGGTGTTAGTCAAAATCACTTACAGGTTACGAGTCACTTCAAAGATACCGTTATCTTTGAAGGAAGGTTGGGAAAGAATCCCCGGGATGGGAGTTTTCAAAGGTTTAGGAGGGAAGACGAGGCCTTGTAGCCCCAAGCTGCCAAAATTGAGATTCTGTTTTCAATCACTGAGGCCGGATCTATCATTCAGCAAAACATCACACCCCTGGTTTGGAAGCCACCAAAAGGCTTAAGATGTTGTACGCTAATCTCAATTTTTTGTTCAAGGGTAAGGAGAAAGGTGGTGACGAACAAACATGTACAACTCTATCACGTGGATGGGAACACCTTTTAAAATTTTTCAATTTAAATGAAAATAAGATGAACGAATATCAAACACATCAGACACAGAATCCATTTGGGTGAAGGGTCACATTCAACACATGTTTGCAGCCTGAAGTCTCTCTGACTGAGTAAACGAACAGTCGCATAGATAGACAATTAAATGTCTTGTAAAAATGATTTTAGATTTAAAAGGCTGGCAAAGTAATTAAGCTGTCATTACAACTTAGAAGTTTAATATCGAGCAGCTGCACCCAAACATAATACACAATTTATAAAAGCAACAACCTGCTCCCCCCAAATTTACTGTGTGTGTGTCTTTTATATATGCAAAAATGACTGCTGGCAGTGGTTCCTATTTTAGTGTTGGGTGAAGCTGAAAACACTGTCATGGACGCATGATCATTTTTCATTCTGCATGCATGTATAATAGGAATGTATAATGGGAGTGGAGGTGAAAAAAAAGAAATGTATCGTGCCCCAGAGAACACTGTAATCCTGTAGATGATGCCAATGTGATTATTTGGTTAATGGGTAATTAATTTCTGCTTTGCCTTTGCAAAAGGAGAGTCATCTGCAAATAGTTTTGACAGTAAAATATTCCACAGAGGAATGCAGCGTCAGCAACTGTCCATGAGAAGGAGAGACTGTATGCATTCAGTGCTATTTTAAAAAAATGAGCTACCTAAATACCGTCTCCGTGCAGGTGGCAGGATGGACAATCAGACGTTTCCCCTGTTTTATTAACAACTAGTTAATCATCACATGGTTGACACAGTCACGTGTCATTTTTTAAAAGTCTTACTCATATTTCCACTAGAAGAGAATCAATGATTCCCAAATGGAGTTTATCATAGTTCTTCTGAAATAAGCATGTAATTATATTGTAATTAGACCATTTGGGATACACAATACAAAATTCCATAAAGAGTTTTAAAAACAGACGTTTTTTTTAAACTTTCTTGTTCTCCTGAATATCAAGTTCAAAAGATCAATGTACATTATTTTTATACATATATGGCCTTGTACCATAGATGATCTTTCTATGAAGATGGAAAATTACCCCAAAGGAACAGTGCAATAAATTCTGAGAAGCAATCCAGACTAAGTTGCTGGCATGTTTGAAATGACATCTCCTGATTAATTATACATTTTAACGTGTCTTAAATTGGAAAGAGTATTCAATTACCATAGGCACAAAAGTAGAAACAAGTTTCTCCCAAATACCAAGCAAAGCTTTCACTGGAATGGATTCTTCATTGACATCTAAATGTTACCTCAGTTCCCTTGGCCGTAAAGGGAGGTTAATACTTACCACCTACCTCCCATTAAGGTAGAGAAAAGAAGTTAGTTGATGTAAAATGATTTGAATATGAAAAGTGATGTAATGTAGTATGCTTCCTTGTTTTACACTTGTAATGAATTTATTGCTTCTAGACCACTAGAAGGAAGTAGGTAATAAAATGTCTTAAAAATATCTGGGCAGAGAAAATGAAATAGAGGCAGTCCGCTTGTCTCATTTTATTCAGTAATCTGAGATCGTGAGGAAAAAAATGGTGCAAGAAAAGAAATACACGTTGCTCAGGGAGTGTTAAATGTCAAAACAAGGGTAATTTTATCATGATTATTCCAAGGGAGGATCAAAAGCATCAAAATTTTCTCTATGGATAGAGAGGCTTATATCTAAGAAATGGATCAAGTTTATAGCTTTAGTAATTAGCTGTTCTATGTAAATGATATAGTATTTCATCAATGGAATGCACATATAAATGATTAAATTATAGGATGTGTCCTTGGAAATACAGCTCAGTTAATATATACATATATATATTCTCCCTGAGAATGTGATGCTAACATGTTTACATTTGGAACATCAAAGTCTGGCTTAACTGCATGAAGAGGATATGTTAATAATAAACAGACAGAGAAATTAATAACTGAAGTTACTTATGCAGAAGAAGTAAGTTCTGGTCTATATCAAATTAGAGTTGCATATAAAAAGTGGTCTCAATTTACTTTCTCCCCATGTCATGTAGTATTTCCGTCACATGTAGGATTTGTGATGTGTGGACCATCAGGTGTGCAATGTAACATCAACCAGAAGACCATGGTGTTTGCCTGAAGCATCTCTCTGGGGAAAACTGATTCCCTAAAAATTTTAATCTTGGGAATTTGAGAATGGCTGATTTCCACTGTTTTGCCAAATAAAAAGGCAAAACCATAAGTATAAAAGCAAATAAAACTTTCTAAATGGAAGTTAAAATCATCCTTTGTATTTTTGAGTCACTAAACAACATTACTATGGCAAACGATCTGGATTTTAGAGAAGTAAATATACTTGGGTCTTGGCAGAACTGATGTGACTCAACCTTCTGCAAAAACCAAAAACACCTTCCTCAAAATGCAAGGAAGTAATTTACAAGCTAGGGAAATTTAGACAATGTTAGAAGACAATTGTGGCACAAATGACCTCTTTTCTTTCAGCATGAAGACTTGGATTGGAGTGCATAAACACGCATGTCTCTCCTAATGGAATATATAACTAGTGGTATTTCTTAAAAGACAGGGGAACAAAGGGCCATTCAGTAATACAACAAAAATTTATATCACTCATCTCAAAGTACAAAAAAGTGTATTTCAATCTAAAAATAGATTTCATAAATAAAAATTTTAAGTAGAAGTACTGGGTGAGACTAGTATAGAGAAAATGAATTTGTATTTTCATTGCTTTTATCTGTACTTTTAGTTTCAATTTTAATATGGTTAGAGAAATCTGTAGGGGGAGTACAAAGCACACAGCGTAGCCATTTTCCCTGAGTGCTTGCCTTGTGATGGAATGCATAAAGCCAGCACTGAAGGAGCCATAAAGCATTTATAGAGGACAGAGACATAAACAGTGGACAAAATCCTCCTCTTCCCTTTCCCAGTAAAAGATTATTGTTTAAAATTTACGTAGCCTCCACAACATCCAAGAAAATATATATATATTATTTTTAATTTTTTTTGCGGTACGTGGGCCTCTCACTGTTGTGGCCTCTCCCATTGCGGAGCACAGGCTCCAGACACGCAGGCTCAGCGGCCATGGCTCACGGGCCCAGCCGCTCCGCGGCATGTGGGATCTTCCCGGACCGGGGCACGAACCCATGTCCCCTGCATCGGCAGGTGGACTCTCAACCACTGCGCCACCAGGGAAGCCCTAGGAAGATATATTTTAAATGCCACAGAATTTAGAGATTAGAGACTAGAATCAGATAAAAAGGGGGAATAATCTGGATCTCAGTTATCCTATAAGAACTGATTTAGCATTGGCAAAGTACACTTCTCTGGGTATCACAACACACATTTTCTTAGCTATGAATTCTCAGCTACATACAAAGTTTGTTTTCATCTTTTCTTTGTAATTTGGGAGTACTTGCCAAGTTTGCATACTTTGAAAATGTTTTCATCTTTTCTTTGTAATTTGGGAGTACTTGCCAAGTTTGCATACTTTGAAAATGTGGATGATCATGAGATGGATAGGTTATTTTTATTTTGTTTCACCCAGACTGTATATCTTGTTCAAACTTGAGCCACATTCTTATTTTCCACTGCAATTAAAATTACCCTTACAGAACCAAATAGCGTTGTAATCCTTTTTTTTAAGCTATATTTGGTTGTCAGTTCCTGCCTTTCAAAATGTTCTAACGTGTCCAAACCAAATTTAACTCTCAAGTATAAACTTCTAGGCCTAAGTGCTTGAATAACTTTTTGTATGTCTATATTCTTCTGGAGAGAAAATATGGTCCATGGTGTGTGTACTTGTGGGTGGGTACAGGGAGGGAAGAACTACAATGAAGTTTCTGTACTTCCAAGAGCAGCACTCTTAAAGAAGAGAATTCTTCCACGAAATATTATTGCAGTTTATTCATTTCCAAAAGACAAAATTTTTTTCTCAGCATAGTGATTCTAACAGGCTTATACTTCTTGCCATGAATGTTTATAAGAAACCAGCTAGCACAGGTTCAAGAAAAATCCTAGAAGAAATTTTCTAAAGGTCTGCAAAATTTTTATTGGTTTCCACCTATTCATCAGGTTATACTATTATCCTGGTCTCTTCCTCATTTAGCCCTCAGACCAACTTGCCCATTTTGCCTAAAACAAGTGCTCTTTCAAAAGCCAATCCCCAGAAAGTTTATCAAAATGTGGGGTTGTGAGGAGGAACGGGGTTTATTACTTTCCGTTAGGCATGCTTGCTTACTGATATTCTTTAAGCTTTGGAGTCAGGTTTTCCTTAGGATTACTCGGGGTGTCTTTTAGGTCCTGAGTGCTCAGGTATGTGCTAAATGTAACTTACATTGTTAATGTCTTACTGCTTCTTTAGGATTTTAAGAGTCTGCAGCACAAAGAAGTCTCATGCCAAAAATAAGAAAGCCTGGAAACCACATATAAGAAATCTATATCCTATTTTATAAACCCACCTCTTAGTAAATGCCCAAAGTTCCTCTCCTCCAAAGAGAACTTGGTGACATGATGGAATTCAAGAGGTATGATTTGCAGTGTATGGCAAAGGTGGACGTGCTACGGCTGTTGGAACGCCTCTGCATTTACAGAATTATTTAGAATCCAAAGTGAGTGCCTCATTTTCTGGTTTCTTAATGACCACAAATGAATCCAGGTGACTGACGCCCAGAACTAAAACACAGCAGTTACAGGAGTAACAGATCAACAACAGATGATCTAAAACAGTCATCAGTGTTCTCCCATGAGCGACTAATTCAACTGTAGATAAAACCTATAGTTTTGGCTCTGAACCACCCTCAGATGGCAAGAACTTTGGGTTTATTCCTATCAACACTGGACCCAGAGCAGATTGGATTGGTTTAGACAACTCCAGATCAGTCATTTGAACCCTTAAGCCTGCCAGAGAGGGCCAAGTCCTTGGGAGAATTTATAAAAATCAACCCAAACTCCTGCCTTCTCTCACCAACCCCAGACTAGCATTTTACTCAGCAAGAATAGAATTTGGCCTATTTAGAAAAGGCCCGGGACAAAGTCAGCCCAATGGAAGTCTGCTTTAATACTTTCTACTCTCAACAGGACATTGAAATCATCTTCCTAACTAGGTTCTCCTGTCTTGTATGTAATATTCAGCATTAAACAAATGAATGCTTTGAAACCAGTGGTCACAGTGCTAGGCTTGGTTCAGAGCTCTTCCAACACTGTGAACAATGAAGGGAAACCTCCCTAAGGACTGCTGCATTCTTCCTCATCCCCAAAGCTCTCGGTAATGGAATTAAGCCTGCACTCTGCAGCACTTCCACATTTACCACCAATAAGAGACTGACCTGTCCAGGCAGGGGCTCGCAAACACAAATGAATGTCATGAATTACGGGGCCAGTTAAAAAAAAGATACACCAGATGATGGAATAAATTTCCCATTTTCAACTGTGGAAGAAAATGTGAAATCTGAACAAGATGCAAAGAAAACAAAGGACAACCTTTCACAGGAACGGCCTCTCAACATTTCCTCGTCTTTGTGATAAAGCAATAAACACGGATGCAACTCACTATATAATGCAAACCTGAAAGGGAATATTTTATCTTGAGATGGAACAAAGGCACTCTTAGCAAGAACAAGAAGCATTACCCCTAATGAGGATTAGTTGAGAGGTGTGAATCAACAGCACAGAATTAGGAATGTTTGCCGTGGTTTAACTGAGTGTTAAAGGTGCAGTCCCCCTTTCTGAAGCTTTAAACCAATAGCTAAGCCATTACATTGTTCGCATCATAAGACTTCTCTCACCAAGAAATGTTTGTGTCTGATATTTCATGGCAAATTTGGTGGTCATCTTCGTGGTGGGATAGACATTCTTTATGTAAGTGTTGTTTGAACAAGCTACTATAATAGCCTGTCATGCTGCATGCATCAAAGAGAGGGAATTATATAAATCGTACTGACATTGGTATTCTTATTATAGCATCACTGTTTTCTTATCATCCACGGTATTAGCTGAAAGACCTGTCTGGACTGAGGCTTCCTAATGATGGGGAGTTGTATGAAAAGGCTTCTGAAAAAAATGTTTCTTAAGGAATATCAGCAGGCGAGAAAATGATTAGGTGGGATAAATTTAACATTTTGCATATCAAACTCCTGAGACAGTCCATGGGATAAGCCCCTAGGAGAACTCCAGGAAGTTTTTTTTTTTTTTTAAAGTTAACTTTTTAGGCCATCTCTGATTGAGCTCTGAAGCTGAAAATAAAGGAGGCTACACCTTTGACTTCCAGGCTCGTGTGTTTATGAGCAACAAAGGGCAAGGAATGGAAATCGATGTCAAGACGGGGCGAGAGGAGACAGAGAGACAGAGGAGACAGGGAACAGCTCGTTTCCCAGCACAGACACCAATACACAGGTAGCGTTGACACTGTACCTAGAGAGGCTGCCCTCGGCGGCCAGGCCCTGGGAGTCATCGAGGACATTAGGTTCACTGCAGGAGGGGTAGGGAGATGAAGCATTTAGGGAAAGAAAATGCAAACAAATAAAAGAAAAAGAAAAAAAGCATGCACTTTTCTGCTTCCAAGGACCAAAAATAAATAAATAAATTTAACAGAACAAGGAAGGAAAAGGAGACAGTCAACCATTTCACCTTGTGCTGGGTTTGTCAAGACCTAGGACTCAAGGCAACAGGGAGGAGGGGCTTTGGGTGGATACGACTCTCAGAGGAGTGAGTGATCTATTTATTGGTCAAGAGTTGGGACTTAAAACGAGCTCCGAATGGACACGGGAGCTCTGGAACGCACTGCAGAACGAATCTGTAGAGGACAAAACTATCATTCCTTTGGTAACCATCTGGCTGCGTGGTTATGATTTTTCACCTATCATATGTACAGATGTTTCATCGATTAGGATCCTGCTTCTTTCTTGTGTCTTATGACATGATCACACAGAAACCACTTACCATGAACTGCCACAACCCAACTCTTGGAACTGATGCCATTAAGAAAAGCAAAGAAAGAACCCGACTTCACCTGCTAATTTTGCAGTGAAAATGCAAGTAAACAAACGGAAGGAAGATAACCCTGGAAAATTCACATGGAACTCGCATTTACGTCCTCACTCCATCCTCTAGTGACTGAATTGTAAATGTCAAAAGAAGAAACCTGTCAGGTTGGTGAAAGAATAATTAGTTTATCGATTTATTTGGATCACACTGATTTGGGAATTTGTGAACAGAAACTGTGTTATACTTTCTCTCCCTTTCCTTCAGTGCCTAGCACTGAGCTAAGTACTCATGAGGCACTCAATAAATAGTTGTTAAAATGGATGGAATTAAACAATTTAGAAAATTGGAGTGCCCGCCTCTAGAGAATTGTTGTTCACCTAATTGTACACTATAAAAATAGCAACCATCCCCAGAAAGAGGCTTTCCCTCACACACAGAGACATAATTACCTTCCCTAGCCCAGCGGGTTTAACTATATTATTTTTCTGGATTTCTAGTATATCCGTAATAGAACAAATTTTCTCCCCAGGAATGAGATAACTCCTTAATGGATATGTACAAAGGGAATTGATGGCCTAGTTATTTTAGGTAAATAACCAAAAAACTCTTTACTTAAAATTCCCTAATTTAGACTTTTAGACAGACTGCTAGATAGTTTTCATTTATTCTTGATAGAAGTTTGCACATTTCTAGCAATTAAACATAAATCACCACTTACCAGTATTAACTGCTTGTATGGCTTTACATCTTTTTTTGGATATTTTATAGTTTGGCTCTGATTTTGTTCATATATTTGATTTATAAGACTTCCTTTTCAAAGAGAAATTACCAAATGGTAGGTAAAGCCATCTCTTACAATGACAGTAATCCTTACATACTAGCAAGTTTTGTAATAACTCAGTAGTACATAAATAATGCTTTCTTTTTAAGTATGCAATTTACTTATTAATCTTTTATCATTTCCCCCTATTTTTTCAATATTCTCCAAAGTTTGGCTTTATTTCACAAATTTTATTTCATCTGTACAGTTCAGGAATGATTTGCTAAAGGATATAGATCTAGGGTAATTATTTCTGCACGTAAACTAATTTTATCTGATCATTAGAATGTGACCTGATTGTTCTTATTCTCCGTGTATAAGTTATACCACAATGACTCTATAGGTAATAAGAATAAGCAACAAACTAGATAAAAAACACATAAGACTGATTCTTTTAAAGAATTCAGTTTCTGAAGTAAAAATACTGCCTCTGAAATAGATAGTTTTATTTCTTATGTCAGATCATTTCTTATATAACCATATATATGGTAAACTATATATAGAAAGTTTTAAATCTATATTCTTAGAGGGCAGAGAACACCAAAGAAAATGTTTTAAAGAGTTTAGCTATGGAAACATAAAACTCTCTAGGTAGAGAAGTTACCTTAAAGACCAACTTTAGCTAACCTCTCATTTCACAGAGGAGAAAACAGTGGGCTCCTGTTAAATGACCTGCCCAACATCACACATAGTGGCATAGGTCTTCTTCTGCTTGGTTAAGCATCACTACCTCCAACTAAATACTGACGATACACCAGAAGTCTAAACTACCACATATATCAAGGTAGTCCTATACACTTGCCAGGTACTCATTATTAGCTTAGCTGATGTTATAGCTGAAATACAAGAATGTCATCTGAAAGAAGACCATGAAAGAAGACCATATATCTGTTTATAGAAAAATTTTAAGGAGAAACAATGTTTGGATCAGAAATTGAGATCCCTTCTACTGGCCTGGCTTAGAAAACTTTCCGCAAGTTGTTGCCTGTGCAACCCTCGTTGAAAAGTTGTTTGAATGGTCTACTTAACAACATTGATTGTTTGCTTCTCTTTAGTCCTTTTTTAGAATAACAGGAGTGAGTTTTCAGAATTTCTACCTTTGCCCCCAAAGGCAGAGTATAACATATCCATGGCTCTTTACCTTTGGCTGGGTAACATGCCCACCTCAGCCTGAGGTGCAGACATGCTGGAGACATGGCTGGAGAACCGCCTCCTTCCAATGGCACTCAGGAGGTAAGCTTCTTGTTCACTTACCACACTGGGCATGCTGACAGAGTCATCTGAAAGGGCCAGAGAAGGGAGTGTTAGGCAACTGTGATGTGGACCAGAAAACCCAGACCATCTTTGTACTTGGGCTCCATCCTTGGCTTGTATGCAAACTTAGGGCAGTATCTAAAGCTAAATTATCATCCATCCCTTTGTACAGATTCAAAACTAAGACCTTTGGGGCCTTAAGAAACATCTTCACTATTTTTATAAAACCAGAGACTTTAACAGCTGAACCTCTAGGGTTACTGAACAGTGTCATTTTGAGAATACGAACAGAACTTTGAGTTAAAGTGACTGGTTACTTCATTTGGGTGAGGGAAACAGCTTCAGTAAAACTTCATGAATGTATCTCCATCTTGAAAAAAAAAAAAAAAGACCTTTGGGGGCTTGGTTTTTAATCTGCACAAAGGGATGAAGGATAATTCTTCCCATCTACAAATCTCCCACCCTCAAACAGCCTTCATGAAATATATGTAAACTTCTTGTCCATTTCTACAAGTAGGTTATTTGTAAAAATCAAGGGGCATCTGCAAATTAAAGATTTCAGAAAAGCTGGACTATAATTTTTAAACATTCCAGAAATAGTTCAGTAAGGGACCTTGTTATTGAACAAATCAAGCATTTTTGAAATTCAAACACTACATTCAGTACATTTCATGATTTTTAGACTGCTGAGGGAAAGACTATTTCAGGTATTTTTTGGAAAAATATTTAAAAACCTATAAAGTTTAGAAACAAGTGCTTATTTTAACCTAAATTTAAAGTTTGAAGCAGTCTTGCTTTCTCCATAGAAGCTGAAATTAATGTATTCAAATCCATATGAAAATTAACTTTAGCACAATAATTTGTGACAAGGAGACCTCATTCTCAGTGAGCAAATATTGTTTGTAACTGAACAGAAAACACATCTTGACTGACATAGAATTTTGGTGAACTTATGCTACCATGTAAGGTTGTCTGACATCATTTATTTAAAATATCCCAAGTGGTCATATTTCTAGTGAAATTTATTTCAAACCAAAGAGGTGAATACGAAAAGTGCTAAAAATTTTAATTTGCTATATAACTGACTTGAAGTTGATTCTTGTTATAGAATGGTATTTCCTTTTTAGATGTGTTCATAGAGAAGAGAATAATCAAATGTGTCCTAAAAACATGAAAAAAATGTGGTAGGGTAGATTGAGCTATTTCTACTAAGACCTTTCTGAAATTCCATTGACTTTTTTCTCTCTTATCCAAACTCATATATCACTTAACACTTACTCCTTCAGTATTTGTTTGGTGATTAATCATGTGCTGTGTCATTCACTCTTTTTTTTTTTAAAGACTTTTTTGATGTGGATCATTTTTAAAGTCTTTATTGAATTTGTTACAATATTGCTTCTGTTTTATGTTTTGGTTTTTTTGGCCGTGAAGCTGTGGGATCTTAGCTCCCCGACCAGGGATTGAACCCACATTCCCTGCATTGGAAGACGAAGTCTTAACCACTGGACCACCAGGGAAGTCCCTCATTTACACTTTTGTTAAGTGTTCTTTATCAAAAATGTCTGTCATCTCCTCTACAAGACTATATCTAAGATTTTAGAGAGCAGAGAATATATCTTTCTCATACTTTCTTATTCCTCATCTTGTTCCTGCTAGGTCCTAATACAGGTTTGATGATTGAATGGAAAAAATGTTTAATTCAAAGGTGTCAACCCTCTAGCTTTCATACCCCACCTTATAAATTAATACACACCCACATCACAATCACACCACATTGTGTGTTAGCAACCCTGTTGTCATTGGATGGTTGTGATGTTTGAGAGCAGAGATATTAGCAAAAACTTGCATACTTGTAAGTGTATGAGTGTTGGCCTTTGGTCATTGCTATCTCTGTTTATGTCTTCTCTACTTTTCTTCTCTACTTCCTTCCTACTGGCTTGGTCATCCTCTAATTCATAAGGTTACTTCCAAAATATATTTAGCTTTATTGAAGAGAGGTTGTTATCGTTTGCCATATTTAAAAATTTTCTGGGAGAGACTACTTCAACCATTAAAGAAAAATAGATATTACTTTAAGTTCTGGACTATTACTAGGACTATATTGAATATTCGAACTGCTGATCCTTATCTCTCTCAATATTTTTTTTTCGTCAAGGTCTTTCATGATTTCCCTCATTATAATTTTAGGATTATTTCCATGAGCAATGATTTCAAAACAAATATGTCTGTAGGTCTGGTGCAGAACAGTATGATTATCACTTTGTTATTTACTTAACCCTGAAACTAAATCTGGAAATATTACTGAGGTGTGCTTTTTAAAAAAAATTTTTTTAAATTAATTAAATTTTAATTTTGGCTGCCCTGGGTCTTTGTTGCTGCGCACCGGCTTTTCTCTAGTTGCGGCGAGCGGGGGCTACTCTTTGTTGCGATTCGCAGGCTTCTCATCGGGTGGCTTCTCTTGTTGCAGAGCACAGGCTCTAGGCATGTGGGCTTCAGTAGTTGTGGCACTTGGGCTCAGTAGTTGTGGCTCGCAGGCTCTAGAGTACAGGCTCAGTAGTTGTGGCACACGGGCTTAGTTGCTCGGTGGCATGTGGGATCTTCCAGGACCAGGGCTCGAACCCGTGTCCCCTGCACTGGCAGGCAGATTCTTAACCACTGCACCACCAGGGAAGTCCACTGATGCGTGCTTTGACAAAGCAGTTATTTCTTTCCTTCTCCTACACATCCAACTGTAGTAGGGTATTAAAATACTTTCATTCATCTTAATTAAAATTCTAACCTCAACTCTATTTAATTTAGTTCAGAGTGCAGCTTTTTAAAAAAAATTATTTATTTTTGGCTGCATTGGGTCTTCATTGCTGCACACGGGTTTTTTCTGGTTGCGGTGAGCAGGGGCTACTTTTGTTGCAGTGTGCGGGCTTCTCCTTGCAGTGGCTTCTCTTGTTGCGGAGCACGGGCTCTAGGCACACGGGGTTCGGTAGTTGCAGCATGTAGGCTCGGTAGTTGTGGCTCGCGGGCTCTAGAGCACAGGCTCAGTTGTTGTGGCACACGGGCTTAGTTGCTCCACGGCATGTGAGATTTTCCCCGACCTGGGCTCGAACCTGTGTCCCCTGCATTGGCAAGCTTCTTAACCACTGCGCCACCAGGGAAGTCCCAGAGTGCGGCTTTTTGTTGTTGTTTGGTACAGAGGGGCTCTGAATGAAGATCTAGATTTTGTTTTCATAAGGCATTGACAGTACACTTTGCTCTAAATGTTGTATCAGAGTGTCTTTGAAACACAACTGGAAAATAATCGATACAGTTAAAAAAACATTAAATGACAGGGGTATTTATGAAACCTTTCACCTTTTACTTTTTAAAACTATTATGCATATATATGGAAGCGTGTTCTTAACTGGATTTTCCCTCATTTCACCAAATCTTTAGAAGCTCCTGGCTGCCTCAGTTACTGGGGACGCTCTTAACTCAAATTGGGTTGTATGCCCTCGAGACAGTCTGCTGCTTTACACTCTAGATAATATAGCTGGCTGGTCTTTTCTGAGTCATAAGCATATGCAGTGCTCACTTTTCCTTGCCCAGTCGGGTCATGTAAGTACTGACTGACCTTCTAAGCAAGATGGCCAGGAGAAAGGGGAATAAACGCTCCCCTTCGTTACTTAACCACAATTTAAATGAGTTAGTGAAAAGGTTGAATACATAAGCTCAAAGAAAACTTAGGGGTCACTAAAGATTTACTTTTTGTAAGACAGGAATAAAGACACAGACCTACTAGAGAATGGACTTGAGGATATGGGAAGGGGGAAGTGTAAGCTGTAACAAAGCGAGAGAGAGGCATGGACATATATATACTACCAAACGTAAGGTAGATAGCTAGTGGGAAGCAGCCGCATAGCACAGGGAGATCAGCTCGGTGCTTTGTGACCGCCTGCAGGGGTGGGATAGGGAGGGTGGGAGGGAGGGGTACGCAAGAGGGAATAGATATGGGGACATATGTATATGTATAACTGATTCACTTTGTTATAAAGCAGAAACTAACACACCATTGTAAAGCAATTATACTCCAATAAAGATGTAAAAAAAAAAAAGATTTACATTTTGCCTGAACTCCTACCAAATGACCAAGGATATCAAGGAATTTATAGAAAAGCAGGCATTAGAAGTCATGGGATCAGTCACAATTCCATTTTAAATCCTTTTTGTAAAAACGACCAGAGGATCAGAACTGAGAAAGGTCAGGAAGGTAGAAATCCTTCCCAAGCCCTCATGCACATGGCCAAGCTGTGTCACACATGACCTCCCACCTCCCACCACCCCAGATTCTGCAGGGTGACCTACTTTCCTCATCTTCCTCATCAGTTCGACTCAGGGTGTCCTGTGAAGCCTGCTGGGACGGCTCACTGTCCTGCTCCCAGACTGTGCCGGTGCCTGTGTTGGAGCGTGACATGGTGGCCAGGCTCAGGCGGTAAGCAGAGGTGGAGGTACCCACGGTGCTGATGGATGTCTTCCCTTGGTAGGCTAGTGGGGTTGAGAGACCAAAGAAAATCCATGGTGAGGATCTTGAAAGAAAACAAATGCTAGCTTCAAGCTCCTCCCAGACAACTTATATTTTTTTAAGGAAAGGTCATTCAAATAGTATGTCCCAGATAGATGATCTTTAGGACAAAGTAGCAAATGGAACTGAAAACGGTGGGAAGAAAAAAAAAACGAGAGAATTGGCCACTGATGTACTTATAATTGAATAATTTTCTTGGGGGAGCAGAATATCTCTAACAATATAAAATGTTTTGATGTTGCTCCGTCATTGTTTTTCAGTTTTATTTTCCAAGGCTGGCAGAATGCAAATTCATTTTTTCACTGAGAAATGTACGTTACCTGACCCTGGCATATAGAAGTAATAAATACATTGTCTGAAAGGAACCTTACAATCAAAATTAGAATACATAATGAAAACTGTGTTCTTATTCCCCTTTTCTGGAGATTACAATTTATAAAACACCCCCTTGGTTCTATGTTATATTATTTTATTATAAAGCAGAACATTTGAATGGCCCTGAGTAGATTTCACCAAGATTGTATTTGTCAGTTTTTTGGTCTTTAATACATTGAGAACAACACTAAAAGTTTTAGAAAGGAAAAAAAAGCCACACGGATGATAGTCTTCTACTTATGGGTAATGACTGCCCTCTAATGGCAGATAATGATTTATTTTCCTTCCTTGGTGACCTGCAATTAATATAATTATAAAAGTAAACAGTGCATTCCCAAAGAAAATCTTTTGAATAATGTAAACTAGCCTGCCGGTTTTTATTCAACCTTCTCTCCCTCCAATTTGTGAATTTTATCATCAATCACACAGACCCAGTTTTAAGTCCCCTCACTGGTGTCACTGTCTGTGTGTAAGTTATTTCACCTCTCTTGAGTCTCAGTTTCTTCATTCTATAAGCAGACTTTCAGTTATGCATCTTGCAGGTATTTGTGTGGATTAAATAACAGCTATGAAATAATCTATCATATCACAGACACTCAATGAATGAGTTCCCTCTTCCTTTTCAAAACGGAAATGAAGGTAAGAATTTAAATAGGTTTTCTCCCCCCTAGCTAAATATTCAAGAAAAAGCCGAACTACTGAAATAAAGATTGAAAATAAAATATTCAGAAAAGGAATACAATTAAACTCTTATGATATCCCCCTGGATTTGTTTTGTTGTTGACAAGGATCACAGGGTCAGATCTACCAGTTGTACCGAAATGGCTACTGCATACTTGGCTCCAAAAAGAGCAGTGACCTGGAAAAAGAGGCATTCTTTGTAGGTTGTAAGTTCCATGAGTAAAACAAATGGAAAATACCCCTTGCATACTTACCTGATCCACTGTGAACTGCCTCTTTTAGAATTTTTAGTTCACTGTTGAACTCAGCAATGAGGGAGCTCTTACACAGAGGGCGTGGAATGAAACGCCGTTCCAGCTGGTCAGCGATATGTTGTCGGGCAGAAAGCTCTTCGTGGTTCTCTGCTGGTTGGGCCAGAAGCTGAAAGGAAGGCATAGATTCTCAGGTCCTCAATTTTCTCATCTGTAAAATGAGCTAATTATTGTATCTATTTCATAGTTGGTGGTGAAGCTTAAATAAGGTAACGCATACAAAGTTCTTAGAACAGTGCTTAGGAAGTGCTTAATCAATATGTTGTTTTGAATCACAGCGCCCAGAAATCGAGGCACGAAAAGAATAAAAGAGTAGATGAATACTGAGGGTCTCAGAGGAAAAACATGCTTTAACTGTCTCATTTTCCCCCATGTTTATTTAAAATCAGATCTCAGTCATGCCCCTGAAGACAAGAGACCATTCTTCAGATCTTTTTATCCAGTCAATCTTTGTTTCTTGGGGGGGGGGGGTTGGTAAATGGGGAGAGGGCAAAGTTTCACCGACGTTAATTAAGCTTTTACTGTGAAGGTACTTCTAACATGAAATTTTATCCTCTGGGATACCTGTTTGGGCTGATTTCTCGTCAAGCATGGTATTAACACGTCCTCCTGACTAGCTATATAGCACATGCCCTGAGACTGCTGCTGTCATCCTGCCCTGCTCTGGAAAGCAGCACATTCACGGGGCTTGTCACTTCCTGGAGGAGAAGCACACCTTGCACTGGATGAAAGGGCGCAAGAGCACGAAGATGGGGATGCGGGTCCGCACGATGAAGTCGAGGAAGTCCCACAGGGCCAGGCCGCCGACCTTCCTCAGGGCCATCTCCTTCACCTGGAGGCTCAGCCAGTACCACTGGCTGCCGAGCTGCCTCTCAAAGCAGACGAGAATCACCTTCAGCGCTTCACACCAGGAAAAGACACAAGTGAGCCTGCAGACCTGTGCTTCGGAGGAACCCTGCCCACATCCAGCTGCCCACATGCACAGCCTTTTTACGCATATAATTTCTAAATGTCTAAACTCTCTCTATGTTTCGAAAGACTTGAGCGTACTCCTGACTGACAGTGTTCTGACATCAAGACAGAAATTTCTATGGTAAACATGCTTTGATTCTGATTAAGAGAACACATATATCTTTCTTAAGTGCATTTAACTACTATTTTGGAAAATACAGACCAAAGCTCTTCACAGAATGGAAAGGGAAATGTGGTATAAACATGACGTGTGGCTAATGCTTCTAAGAGTTTTGTCATAGTGGCTTCATGGTAATACCAGCGTATTACTCACATCTGAAACTAAAACATGGGTGTTTTAAAATATTTTTCTTTTAAGCTCAGAGATAATATATTCTTGCTAATAAAAGCAAAATCAAGACCGTGCAGAAATGCATAAAGTTTAAAAAAGTAGTCCTTCCCCTTCCTACTCCCTTCCTGATTCCATCCTAAACTCTTCCCCAGAGTAACCAGTAAATCCTTCCAGAAAAGAAAACACTATCTTCCCTCCTCCACCTCTCACGATGTCTCTTGCTAAACCGTATTGGATTTCTTGAACAATATCTCTTTTCTTCCAGATTCTGGCAGCCTTGTCACAATCTACATTTTAAAATTTATTTTCAGGAATCAGATTTCCCAAACTGTGTGTCAGGACAAACCAGAATATTGTAAAAACATCAGAGATTATGGTGAGGGCTTCCTCTACCACCCGGCTCTCCCCACAGGGTCTCCCATGGGGCACTCAAGGGAACCTGGGCCTTCTTCATCACGTCTTAAGGCCCATCTCAGCATCTAGAAGACACATAGAAATCCAATTCCCTAAAGCCCTCAGGAGTCACCTACACCTTTACCATCTATTTAGGGCACTTCCAGGGGAAAACCAGGTCATATAACACAGAGAGAGATGTAAGATTCTTCCTTCCGCATCTACTCACCCCTAATCCTCTCCCTCATCATAACAAACATATGAACAAAAAGCAACACTCCTCTAACCCTACCCTGATCCTGGTGACATTTCTACCTGTTATGTGCCTGTTGGCCTTCTTTGGGCTTCTGCCTTTCTGCTTTCCACCTTCACCAGCAACAGCCCAACACACAAACAGGATAGCAAAGGGCTCAGGGATTCTGGTGCTGGATGGATTCGATCTGAAATTTGGCTCTGCTACTTATTGACAGTGTGACTTTAGGTAAGTTATTCAACCTTTCTGGGGCTTAGCCTCTTCCTTCCTAAAGTGAGAATATGTACTTCTTGGAGTCGTTGTGAGGATTCAAAGTGATGATAATGTAAAGTATAGAAAACACTCGTTAGGGCACACTAAATGCTCAGAATAAAGGTAAAAATAAATTTAAAATAGAGGTCCAGTAGCCTGGCCAAGTAACCAAAGGATTCACCTTCATTAAAAAAGCAGAAAAAAGAAAAAAAAAAAAACCACCCCATCAAAAAATGGGCAGAAGATCTAAATAGACATTTCTCCAAAGAAGACATACAGATGACCAAAAGGTACATGAAAAGATGCTCAACATCGCTAATTAGCGAAATGCAAATCAAAACTACGAGGTGTCACCTCACACCAGTTGGAATGACTATCATCAAAAAGTCTACAAATAAATGCTGGAGAGGGTGTGGAAAAAAAGGAACCCTCCTACATTGTTGGTGGGAATGTTAGCTGGTACAGCCACTATGGAGAACAGTACAGAGCTTCCTTAAAAAACTAAAAATAGAGCTACCATATGATCCTGCAATCCCACTACTGGACATACATCTGGAGAAAACCATAATTCGAAAAGATACATGCACCCCAATGTTCATAGCAGCACTATTTATAATAGCCAAGACACGGAAGCAGCCTAAATGTCCATCGACAGATGAATGGGTAAAGATGAGATATATTTATACAATGGAGTATTACTCAGCCATAAAGAGAATGAAATAATGCCATTTGCTGCAGCATGGATGGACCTAGAGAATATCATACTACGTGAAGTAAGTCAGAGAAAGACAAATATCATATGATATCACTTATATGTGTGGAACCTAAAAAAATGATACAAATAAACTTATATACAAAACAGATAGACCCAAAGACATAGAAAATAAACTTATGGTTACCAGAGGGGAAGGGGGGAGGGATGAATTAGGAGTTTGGGATTAACCTATACAAATGACTATACATAAAATAGATAACAAGGAAGGACCTACTGTACAGCACAAAGAACTATACTCAATATTTCGTAATAACCTATAAGGGAAAAGAATCTGAAAAAAAAGTTATGTATGTATGTATGATTGAATAACTTTGCTACACACTTGAAACTAACACAACACTGTAAATCAACTCTACTTCAGTTTTTAAGAAAAGGCAGAAAGTGGAGAGAACTGAAGATAGTTACCTGTTAAGTGTTTTCTCCTATCCCTGTCTTACATGCTAAGGTCTCTTTTCCCAGCATCCTCTGTACAGTCCTAAACCTCATGCAGGGCTCTGTACCAGAATCTAGATTTTATCTGAACCCTACAACCTCACGTCTCTGGCCACCATGCCCCACACGGGCAAGTCCTATGCACATGCAGCCTTGTTTCTTTTTTTCCTTTTTCATTCTCATTGTCAATCACATCATTTTCAAATACATTCCTCAGTAATGCAGTCCAAACATCCCCCCGCCACACACACACACACACACACACACACACACACACACACACACTCCAAACTCCAAGGACCTGAAGAACCTGTTTTTACCATTGTGTCTGCTTTCATCTTATACTCCCCACCAAGGTCTGCTTTGGTGAATTGAAAAATGTCAGGCAAGATTTTTTCAGCTTCCTCCTTTTGAGATTTTCTGTTGCCAGTACTCCTTAGTCTCAGTGCTGTGGCAACAGTGGTCATTTCTCCCCAGCTTAGTTCATTCTAGTCAAGGAGTAGCTGTTAGTATTCCATGGGTCACATGGAATGGTCGAATACTTATTAGTACTCCACCCAGTCACAGCAGGGATAGGGTAATGGGAAGGTAGAAGTCAAGGGTGATGCTTTGTACGTGCTGAAGTGGCTTCTCTAAATACTTTCTGGATTGAGGTCTTTTAAAATACTTTTTGTAGAGCATGGACTTGAGGACATGGGGAGGGGGAAGGGTAAGCTGTGACAAAGCGAGAGAGTGGCATGGACATATACACACTACCAAACGTAAAACAGATAGCTAGTGGGAAGCAGCCGCATAGCACACGGAGATCAGCTCAGTGCTTTGTGACCACCTACAGGAGTGGGATAGGGAAGGTGGGAGGGAGGGAGACGCAAGAGGGAGGACATATGGGGACATATGTATATGTATGGCTGATTCACTTTGTTATAAAGCAGAAACTAACACACCATTGTAAAGCAACTATACTCCAATAAAGATGTAAAAAAAATAAAAATAAAATACTTTTTGAGTCAAGGTGGAACATAACTAAATAAGTACATATGTATATACATACATACATGTATACATATGTGTGTATATATCTATATCTTTCTATTTCTCTATTTCTCTATCTATCTATCTATCTATCTACCTACCTACCTATCTAGAGAGAAGTACCCACCCAAGTATGCTGCTTGGCTGGTGGACTCTGCCAGCCCTTCCCTGCGCAGGTCTTTGCCTGCATCCCCGGGGGTGGAGCAGTGAGCGGGGGAGCTCTCCAACATGAAGCTCTTGCTTCTGGACGTGCTGATGATCCGTGGAGGCAGGAGCACATTAATGACTGTCTGCAGTAGCAGCTGCACCTCAGGCTGCTCCAGCCATGGGCTATCTGCCGGGCAGAGTTTGTAAGGAGGAAGTGGAAAGAAAAGCAAGTCACAAGGTAGACTTCCCACGTTAGACACAGAAAAATTCAGCTCTTTCTCCAATTCCAAACTAGAACACCCTAGAAATTCGAGTGCCTTCCCCACCAAGTACAGCTTCTCCTATGGACAGAAGCAGCGCTCCTGGCATTGGGTGTCTCCTCCGTAGTCAGCACCCAAGGGTCCCTGCTCTTAGCCAAATCTCCCGCTTACCATTTCAATCTCTTTTCTGTTTATTTTTTTTTCTGCTCAAATACTCATAATGCACTGTCTTTATGTTTGAGATAAACTTTTCCTAAAAGAAAAAATCCCCCAAGAAGTAAGAGTAATGAAAACATATTGGAATTTAGTGACAGTGGCAGGATTTACACTAAACCTAGTGTCAGTAGGTTATCCAGTCCATTCTCTGTCAATTCACATCATCCTGTACTTCAGTTAATACCATTTTCTTAATTGAAACAATGCTCTCCTGATTTTTGCTGCACTGAAATGCTTTTAAATAGGATGTATCTTCTAAGTGGAGCAGAGACAGTCTTGACCAAGGGCAGCTAAACTGAAAAGAAAGAAAGACTCTTATTTCCTAAGATACCCTTGTTTAAATCATTCAGATCAACTTCAATGACGGCCTTCATGGGAAAAGGAAGAAAAAACAGCCTGACACTTAAGAAAACACAACAACAATGATAAATTTCCTTTAGTTAAATTAATCAGACCTTTGCTTCCAGATCCTACTGTGAGCACAAATGGGATGAGCAGATTTAAAAGCATCCCCTCCCTTCGCTCTTGATTGGTGAATGGGGAGATCACATGACTTAAAGGAAAATCTTCTTTTAAAGCCTGTGCAGCAATAATAGAAAAAAAGATTAATGGACCCCCTCACCCATTCAGTCTGTTTGTTTTTACACAGCATGGAGGAGACGGGGACTCCCTGAGGGCTGCACCTGCAAACTAGGAGTTCAACTGTCATCTGTGCAGCGTCCAAGATTCACCCCAAACCGATACTTTACCATTTGTTTGACATAATGGAGAGCTATATACCTAAAAAACAGCAACATCTTGAATATCAAATGAAAAATCATGACACTTATAGTCTGGTACAAAAACAACCGCACTTCCCCATTCATTTTATCCATGTGTCCACCAATAAATATCATAGTGACCAAAGAAAAGGAGAACTTGTCACCTGCTCCATTGGGGAGTTATTTAAAAATCCTCTCCCCTGTATGAGACCTTCTTCAAGCCAGAAAGCAACAGACAATATAAAAAGAAGTAAATGATCTCTGTATACGTGTTGTCAAAATGTATCACTTTAGGGATGTCTTTATTTCCCTTCTGCCTGGTAGCCACAGCGCTTGCTTAATCTCTTTTCCATCATCTAACCATTCTCTGGATGATGGACCATCAAGCTTGGTTGTCAGATAATGGATGGGTCGGTTATCCATTTACAGCCATTCTATACTTCCCATTGGTCAGAAAGCTTTCTGGTGATTTCTCTCTCTTTAAAGTTAGGTGACACACAGAAATAGGCAGGGAAATTGGCATTCTATACTTTTTTGCTTTGGGAATGATTATTTTAATTTTAGGAAATAAAAGAAGTGGGAGAAAAATGATTTTAAAAAAGCACCCGCAATATTCAGCCCACAACCATTAAAGAAAATTAAGATATTCAAAGTCTAGTAATAATATTTGAATTTTTTTTACTGCAATTCTTTCTGCAAATAATTTAAAACTGGACTTTGAACATTACTGCCTCTTTTAATTCACAATTGTGAGCTGATTATCTGTGAACCATTATTTTCCTAAGGTACTGACACACGTTTTAAATGACGGAAGCGGCTCCTGAGGTTGTGGCAGGACTAAATGACTCTGCTATTTTTGAGATCTCAAGAAGAATTACAGAAGCACAACTTTAGGACCAAGCTCAGGGCTGAAGCTCCAAAACTGTAAAAGTCTGGAGATGTTTACACTTCTGTTTCACAGATTTTGCCCAGCCTTTGCAGAAAAATAAAAGAGAACACCATGATCAGGTGCCTCAACCAGCAACGTAATGAGCGTGACAAACAGGTAAGGCAGTCACACCTGTATCTGCAATGCTACAAGCCGGACAACAGCTGTGCTGAAGGGCAGAGGTGGTGAGAGATAAGGGCTGAGATGAAGAAGGGGTAATCCATCAGCAACACTGGAGGGTCCTACCACTCCCATCACCTGAAATACAAACAGAGCACATGACCAGCCTTGACTATTGCAATTTCATGCAACTGTAGTAAGGGAGTCTCAGTCAATAATAATAAAAATAATGATAATGATAATAAAAAATTTGAAGGTTGGGCATGTTACTTTCAATCTGTTCGTGTTGCCTTCTTCTGAAGGCATGTAATGTCTGGAGTCAGATCAAACGCTTACACTGGATTCAGCCAAGGTTTTGTAGAATGTTGCTCATAACTAACTATGTAAATAATGAGAGATGAACCCAAAATTGTTCTAAGCAGGAGACTGGACATACTTACGTGTGGACTCAAAGGAATGCAATCAACATTCTTTGATGGAGCAAATACTGACAACGATGATGATGGCAAGAGCTCTACTTGTGCTAAGCATTCCAGCTACAGATTTATTGCTCAATTAGCTAAGCAGCAGATTCTATTCAATGAAATGCTCTACCATGGTTTCCACATTGTACAAAACCTTGTCAGGACCAGACTCTAGATATTACATAACTGATAAAAAATTTTTTGTTTTCATGTAAATTATAGACTGGCCAACCCATGATGTGATTTTTCACTAAGAAAGAAAAAAAAATCCTCTTTGCATTTTAATCTCCCCCACCCCAGACTACTTCAACTTCTAGCCAATTGTGCAGTCTCCCGCCACCCCACTCTCCAACTGGCAGCCCTCAACTCTCAGCGCAACTTGAAGAGGTCAATTGTCAAAGTAGTGCGTGGGAAGCAGCACACCAAAATCCCATCTGTAGAGGGACGGGCCCCTTGATCTCCCCACACACTGCCTTGAAATGTACCTCACTATTTTCAGTGTCACCTGAGCCGTCTGTTTTCATGGGTAGGTGTGTAGGTAGATAGGTTGACCTGTAAATCTTCAATTCAGAGAAATCAATAGCAGAGTTAAATTTTGTAAAGTTTTATAAGATTGCCACTTGGCTACTCACCAGATTGACACAGACATTGATCAGTGACCTAAGGTGAGGCAGGAAGGATATGATTGGCTGCCTCTGAAGTGTCAAACAAACCCCTTCAATCAAATTGCTGGCAGGCTCCCACTCAACCTGTCGCCTGGAATACAATATAGGAGCCATTAGCAGCGTGGCTCCCTTCTGGAGACTGTCTGAAACGAGTGAATGAGACAGTGATTCTGACGCCATCTAAGACAGGATGAGTGTCTGAGACAACAAAATGCTTCAGAGGGGAGGAAGTTTACCCACGTTGTTCCAAAAGTACAGAGCACATTAGGAAGGGAGGAGGATACTGAAAACGTAGCAGAGGCACTCCTGCCCCACTCGACTAATGAGACAAAATCTATTGAAGAAAAAACAGAGATGATGAATGGGTGGCATTTCAAGTTTCCTGGTTTTAACTATGAGAGAGGGTATGAGACTACCATTTTAGGAAACCCATCATAGGAGTCATTACTCCCAGTAGAACTAATTTGACTATAGGCTGTGTTTCTGAAATGTTTTTTTATCAGACTACAGTTGATCTCATCAGCTTTTATACCAGACTGCAACTAATTAGATTTATATGGCTTAACTCTTGCCAAAAAGATGGCATTAGAGGAAAACAGTCTATTTAAAAAGTGTTCTTTCTTTGCCTCCTAAAAAATGATATTTTGGGGCTACATTCTATGGTAGTACAAATGGTGGTATACATAACCCAATTAGATGAATATGAGATTTTCTGTAATAGAAAACAATCTGGTCTGTAATTGTCTCAGTACTGAAGAGTCGTTTCTGTGGCCCCCTAAATAAACAAGTTGGGCTTTACTGAGATCAATGATATTTCCTGGAAATAATTTCTAAGCTTATATTGCCTACCAAATTGAAATCTCTACAATGACAAAATGGAAATGTTCATACATGAGGATATGTTGACATTCCTGATGCTCAAGTAACCTACAGGTTAGGTTCAGTCAACATTTCTCTTGTTGAACTGAGATCACCTGAAGAAATTAAATCCAAGGCAACCCCAAATTCACAGTATGCACACCAAGAAAATTGCCTACAATTAATCAAGTCTATGAGTTTATCCAGACATCTACCTTTAGGAAACTGCTGTTCTTTATAATGGGTTTAGTTATATGACAAATGAGTTAGCCTATGGAGATGTTAACATCTTTAGAAGAAACGTTATTTCAACACACCCTTGTGAGATTTATAAGACTGGCTATTTGCCAATAGGCACAGATGTTCCACTGGGGCCACTGAAGAAAATAGGAGCGCTTTAAGGGTACTCATTTCTATGCTACTAAAATAAATAACCTTGAAATAACATATAGGCATCCATCATCACGGTAGAAAAGAATATGGGATCAAACTGTCCATTATTAGAATAAAATCTTTCAATTTCTTTTTAATAAATTCAACAGCTTCTGATGGCTGCATAAATGAAAAGAGCACAGGCTAAAAACTGGAAAAGTTCTGACAAATTGAACAGTAAATGCTACAGATTCTTGGGCAAGAGTTGCATTGATTTGGGGTTTAGTTTAACAGGACAGAAAATGGTCTCACTAACCCAAAGTGGAAATTTCCAAACTAGTGGGTTTATTAGCATTTATCAATTGATGTATCTTCTCACTGTGGCTATAGGTTTCCAAACTGGGCTCAGAACTCCAGGTAGCCTGGTTCGGAGGCGTCTGCTCACAGAAAGGCTACCAACTGATATTTCAGGCCACTGAGTGGAGGGCAAGTGGCAATAACATTGATTTAGTACCACCTGAATTAGGTGAAAAGGTGAAAATTAGGTATTTGTTATCAACCCTGAGAGCTCTTTAGCTGCTGCTTTGCTGATTATTGTAAAGCTTGGCATTTCTATAAACTGGTACCTAAAATACTATGTTAAATACACATGTTTGAACATCAAGCTAATTTTTCTTCTCTCCTTAGTTGTTTAATTTATAAGGCATAGCTTGCCTTACTTTAAAAGGAACTGAAGGATACACATTGAATTTCTTATGTGTGTCAGATAAGGAACCTGATAGCTAAGAAGTGAATAGATCTTTCAAGATAAATATATTTTTTTGAAGAATACGTTATTCCTCAAAATATAGACCCTGCTACTTATGCTTTCGTATACCTGATTAGCTCTGCACATATAACCAACCGAACACTTTTGAGCCATTCATTCAACTGCGGATTGATCCACCACCTTCAAAAATGACAAACTTGAAGTTTGAAGCTTGTAATACCAACAGCTGACTAGGAGGCCTCCTCACCTCAAAGTAGGCATCTTATGAATTTTGTTGAACATCCTATCCAATCTCTTTAAAATGAGGATAAGGGCCGGCCTCACTGCCTCGGCGGTCCAGTCGGTGATAGGGAGCATCTCCATGATGTAGCGTCGAAGCCCACGGCTCTCCATTGTCTGGGTGTCGTATGGTGCCAACTTCAGAAGGGAGTGTGCAATTTCTGCCAACCTAAAATGTTTTGTTTTGTTTTTAAAGAATAAGCTTAGAAAGCCACCATGAGAATTTTCCCACACAGCATCATGCTAATCACCCTCCTTCCAGCACACTGACTCCCTAAACTGGGAACATTCTGCCACATTATCTCATAACTTGTAAATAAACGTTTTAAAAAACAAACCTGGACAAAATAAGGCCCATACATTTCAGTTGGTTGATATATCTCTTAAGTCTTTTCAATTTGTAGGTTCCCCCTCTTCTGCTCTTGTTTTGACATCTAGTAATTTATTTGTTGGAGAAATTAGCTGTTGGTCCTGTAGCATTTCCTGCACTCTGGATTTTGCTGATTGAATCTCCATGGTGTCATTTAATTTATCCTATTTCTCCTGTATGTAATTCAATTGGTAGTTAGATCCAGGGGCTAGATCAGATTAGGTTTTGATTTTCTGGTATGTGTCCTTCATAGGCGATGTGTACTTTCCTCAGGACGTACGTGATTCCCAGCTGTCACTCTTCATGATGTCAGTGGCTACTAGTGATCACTGCACAGATTCCTCAACTCATTAGAAGTAGTAAAATGGTAATACTGTATCGTTCTTTTTTTTCCATGTATTAACTATAGCATTTTAATAAGAAGTCCTTTTGATTACTCCAAGAGAGACAGGACAAATGCTTAAAAAGGACTACAGTTTAAGAGCACCCCAGGTGATTCTGACAGGCACTCTGGTATAGGAATCAGAGCTAGGCCCTTGCCCCTCTACCACATGGATTGCTCTACAATTGCTCCATGTGATTAGTGCCATGGATGGAGGATTCACCACTGCATGAGGCAGCTCATTCCATCTTTGGACATCCACACTGTGAAAAGCTCTCCTCATATTAGGTCCCCAAATTCCCTCAATATTTTCCTATGAGGCTTCATCTGGAAGCATGAATTCAATCCATCTTCTCCATGGCAACCCTTCACTATCAACAGTCACTGTCTCTTCATCCCCACTCATACTCTCTCCAGACTGAACATACACATTGTCCTTCTAGAAATTGTGTGTGAGTGTGTGTGTTTTAAAGAAATCGTTTTAAACAGTCTTCACACTCTTTTGTTTATCTCTTTCTCACAAATGTGCCATGCAGAAAATAATGCTTTACTTTTCAGGTCGTTTGATTGACAGATAAAAGTATATCTATATACACATATTTCTTGGTGTACAGCGCAATGATTTGACTCACATACATCATGAAGTGACCACCACAACAAATCTAGTATATACACAGATTTCTTTTCCCTTGTTATTTTGTAGGTAACCTTAAGAAATGCTAGAGAAATAACTGATCTATTTCAAGCTTGAAAACAATACTTAGAGTTGGATTTGTGTCATCTGATGGATTATTAACTGAATTTCTCTCATCTCTGGTCATGTTACAAAATGAATATGCTTCCAGCATAAAACAAAAATTTCCTTTAATACAGTCTTTGCTGTACTATCACATGAATAATCTTGAGAACACAAGGGAGAGATGGAGGGGGAGAAAGGAAAGAGGGAGAGTTGGAGAGAGGTGGGCGAGGGGGGAAAGAGAGAAAAATTCATTTGCAGAGCTTACTGTCCTGCTATTCTGCTGCTGTGGCAGCCTTTGGTCTGGGAAAATGAGGTAATAAATTCCTTTAGGGTAGAAACTCTATCTAATCAAGAATGTTTTACTTGAGAGCCTTGCAGCCAATCATAACTTCTACAAATGCAGGGGTACAGATTGCCTCAACACTCCTTCTTGGCTCCTTGATCCAAATCGAGTACTTCTTGCAATTATATCTTTTATATCGTCCCATTTCTTTTAAAAAAAAAATCATGGATACTATCCTTGATGGATACTATCTATTCTTAGGACTTTAAATACTACCTATAGGTCCCCAATTCTAAAATTTATATATTTAGCTCTGATTTTGACATACAGCCAAATGTGTACTTGATTTACAAAAGAAAACCTTAACTATACCCTGTGCTTCGGTGCAGGGTCAAAACATGTGGAACTCAGCAAACTCTGTTTGGCCAGAGAGCGTGACGGGTCCATTTTTATTGAGAGCTGGTGTGAAATAGCATGAACAGAGGAGATGTCGTCTAAATAGTCCCTGGCATTAAAAAATTCTGCCTACCTTCCCATAGATCCAGGCCATGAAATACCTGTGCTCATACAGGTTACTCTTGCTGAATTGCATCGTGACGTTCTGCAGCTTTTGGTACCTCCAGGCATCCAGTCACGTGAGACTGGCCCTTTACCTGTGATGGGATGTTGGTGAGGCTGCTGCCCATCACTCTGCTCTTTCCTTTCAACATGCCTCAACCAGGAGATACTTCTTGTTCTTCATATTTTAAAAAGGGGATTTTGCTTTACCAAAAAAACCTAGTTGTGTTTTATCTTATTGACACTGTGATTTTATGATCAGCCATTTCTCCCTGTTGTTTTGATAACTCAGAAGCCCAAAGTCAAATTTACAGTTCATCAATAGTATCTAATGTGATAAAATCACGTAGGTTTCCCATGCTAATCTTATCATAAACTATTTCCCTGCTAATTTTTCACATTGTTTCGACTCTCTAATTTGTAAATTGTATCCCTTTGCATCATATAATTTTCTGAGTTGCCTCAAGTACTTGGTAAAATAATAAACACATAAATACATGTGATATATAGTGCTTGCAACATCGCATTCTGTATTCTTACGTGTGCCTCACGTATTGAACTGTGATCATGTTGAGGACTAGGGCTTTATTTTACATCCCCAGTGTCTAGGACAGCATGTGGATCTTTCTCATTAGCCTTAGCATCTACTGAGCCCTAGATCTGTGCCAGGCACAGAGCTAATCATTTGAACTCCTAGAGCTCATTTAACCTTTAATAGGGTTTGACCTCTAGAGGGAGCTCCAGGCCTCTCTAACTCATGCTCTCCCCTCTCTCCAAATGCCTTGGGTGTAGATACAGATATACATAAGACAGGTACTAACCCATTATCATGATTTCTCCCCTCCCCTCCCCCCACTTTTCACTCGCTCTCCTATCTTTCAGGAATCTTTTCCCCTTTCTCCCACAAAATGTCTGTCGATAGTAGTGATTCTCTGACTCTGGGAATGTGATGTACAATTACTCAGATCAGCTAGTCGTTATCAGTAGGAAAGGAGGGGAGATGACCTGAATGGAGCACGGAGTTACTATGGCAACAGAAGCCTAACACTTCAAACTTTCCTCGCCTTTCCCAGTGCAGGAGCTGAAATTCTTAGTGCAAAATAAGTTCTTCCCCATCACAGCACGGCAGGGAGTGTGAACACATGTGACGCTCTAGACTTCTGGGTGTGTGCCAATAACTCAGAGAATGTGAAATCAGTCTGGAGCATAAAGAGCCTGTGTTCTCCATTCATTTCTGGCTTCTCATTTTCCCTCACTTAGTACTTTCTAAATTTTTCGAGGAATCATTTTAAGAAAAAAAAGAGACGATAATCAGGAAATTGGTGTGTTTTGCCAAATTGCAATGTTATTGCTGAAAGGCTAGAACTTAAGCCTACCTTTAGTTTTACAGATATACTAAACTTTCCAAGTGAATATTTTGTTACCAATGGCATTTTCCTTTCAAGGAATTTTTATGATGCTTTAAAAACTGTTACAAATCTAAATAGAAGATCATCTGGAATCATGTTCCTTTTAAGAATCTGAAAATACAGACACAGCCTTTATAGTTTGAAGCAACAAGTGACATGACATCTCCTTAGGAAGAAGGAAACACGAGTGCACAGAGATATAATTCTGGGGGCTCTCCCTGACATACCAGGAGTACAAATTTTTAAAGGATGACTGGCCTCATCTAGTGCAGAATTTTTACCAGGACACTTTTTCGAAACATTGGAAGGCTATCATGCACAATATGTATATAAGGGATCTCAGACTCAACCAAAGTGTGGCTCCGAGTTAAAACTGCTCCTTCCCTGCAGGCCCCTCACTGAGTCCTCAGATAGTGTAGCGGCAGAGCAAGTCCTCAAGCAGAAAGTAGCTGTGCATTTTTTTGTGTAAAATAAGAGAGAGGGGACATTGGATTCTTGTGAAAAATTAGAATTTGTGCAGTAAAGAGCATGTGGAAGAAAGCTACTTCCCTATGAATTCAGGTGATGCAATCTCCCTTTCACTCTCTTTTATTAAGGAGCAAATATATCAACTGGGCTTTTCTGTCTTTAAGAACATTTCCCCCTGTCCACGCTAAGATCCTTTTCCACAGACTTAACATCTATTTTCCCAGAGGGCCCTGTTTGATGTGCATCCAAGCTACAGGAGACCAATCAATTTCAGCCAGTTTCGAGTTTTTATCCTGCCCCACATTTATCCCCCCACCGCATATACCCCTCCCCAACCCCCTCCAGACATCCGGCCCAAGCTGTGTGCACACTCAGGGGCAGAGACAATGAGGACAGTACCTCATGTGGGACTTCACGTCCAACAACTCCAGGGCAGTGACCCGCGGTTCCCCGGCCAGGTTTTGCAAGATCTTCAGCCTGGGCCCGCAGTGCTTGTAGAACTCGGTGCAGATGTTCAGCAGCGACTCCCGGGGTCTTCTGAACTCCTCCCGAGCAAGCCGTTCATCTAGTTCCTCTCTGGGAAGGCCCTGCCCTTCCTCCAGTAAGTGCAGGTTTTCTCTGGGGAATTATAAAACTTTAACTGGGGGTCTGGGAAGGTGTATGGGGGGCAACTATGAGAGGAAGGTATCACACTGAAGAAAAATATGATGCCTTAGATTACATGCAAGTTAATGAAGCAGCAGGGCGGGGCCTAGGAGAACCTTATCGGAAGGATCGAGAAAGTTCATCATCCTGCAAGAGGCTGTCATCCCAAACTGCAGTGGCTTTCCATTAGCCACTTCCTGAGGATTTATAAAGAAGTGGGATGCCATGCCTGAATGAAAAGAAAGCTGACGGAACCATAACCCAGCTCACAAGGCAAATTATCACAAGATGACAGAATCAGTACAAAATTAGGTTGTCTTTCTGTACCTGATAAAGTGCAGTTTGGCGCCTTGTTCCTGGTACCTGGGAGTCAGAAAAACAGTCTGCGTAACTATCAGAGTAAGAGCAGGGGCCCTGTGGCGGGGCCTCTTGACGGCTCTTTCTTATGAGAAGCCTTTGAAGTTACACATTTTGGTAAGCTCCCTAATACACACATGCTAATCCTAAAATATAAAATCTTGATCTTTCATTTGCCTACCACATATGCTGCAACTACAGCTGCCATGAACGCCGTTCCATTGCCAGATAATTTGTAGAAAGACAGATACTCTAAAAACACACACAAACTCATGGAATGTGGTCAAATGAAGGAAATTTTGGAAAACTTTCAAGGTGAGGTGAATCTAAGTTGCAGTTTTAACATCATGTGCTATATTTTAGGAAGAAATATGGCTGACTTCCTTTCAGTTCTAGAGACTTCTTGCTTTATGAGTGATGGGTAAAAGGACTTTAGAGACCCTCTTTCTCTGGGCACCTTTCATCTAGTGTTGAACATAGCTCAGTAAGCTTAGAGAAACCCCTAAATATCCCTTAAACTCATTACTCAAAACCTATATAATCATTTTCCCCTAATGTGAGAAATTGAGGTAACACTATCACATCAGATAATTTATATCTGATGTGATAGTTTGGAACTTATTTCATTTTTAACATAAATATATGATAAGCAGGGAATTTACATAAATAATGATATGCACTTAAAAATGTGCTTCAGAGAAAATAGAAAATTATTCAGTTTTTCCTTATAATCTCTGCTAATTACTCCATACTGGGAAAAGAGAACTTTCTCCCTAGCTGATTTTGGGTTTGCTGTGTCTTAAAATCTTCCTTGGAGGAGGAAGCTAATTAAACTTTTATTTTTGTCTCAGAGTACCTAGAGGTTAACCCAGGGAGAATGAAGTAAAGTATTAACTAGTGCAGCCAGTGTCTGAGTTGCACCAAGAGGGAAGGTGATTAAGTCAACAACCGTGAAAGCATCAGTTAAGGGGCTAAGTCAAAGCTTGGATGAAATGTCTGTAGAAAATCTGTCCAGATGAAAGAAAGGTGACTCTGCACAACTGCCCTGGAATGAGAAGCCACCTCCTGATTATTATTGTTTCCTTTGCCTTTTTCTTGGAGGCAAGTGAAACAACACTGGAATAGTTCAAAGACCACCCAGGAGGCGGAGAACATCTTGCATGTTCACACAAACAAATGGACATAAATGCCACTTTCTGAAGGTGGCTTACTTCTCTTCATTTACAAAGGTGACAACTGCAAAAAAAGCCTAGGTGTTTTCGTGTAACTCTCACCTTCTTCTCTTTTCCTTGGAGATTTTCACGCTCAATATCGACTATTTTCAGGATTCCTTTCACTCGCAACAGCTGAGATTCAGGTTGTACGACATTGAGAGACCACAGAAGAATAAAGCCAGTGAATTACCTGGTAGTCACCCCAGACGACATGGTGTGGTTGGCTGTGGTGGCCCCTTTATGACCCTGGTCACACCTGCTCATCTGGGGGGCCGTCATGGGCCTGCAACAACAGTAACAAAACCACAGAAGTGGAGACACTTATGAAACCCTCCAGTCACTGCAGCTCACACAAGCTTGAAGCTAGAAGCTTAGAAAGACTCTGGCCTTTTCTGTCACACTCCTCTGCTGAGTCTGTCCTGGAAGGCACTTTAAAGGCAACACTGATTCCCAAGGGTCTATAAGCTCACCACGATTTAAGGTCTTTCATTTCTTGGTCCTGAGTAATAAACAAGTACACTTCAGACCAGACATTCATGAAATCAGACTTCTAAGTCTGTGCTGATTAAGTGAGAGTTAAGAATTCATTTTTTCAATTCCACAGGTACCAGGAAGTTAGCCATTCTAGACAGTAAAAAAAAAAAAAAAAGATAAGGGTGTACATATCATTCAGGCCACATGCTCCAAAATCAACCACTCTGTTTTTCTGAGAAACTATCAAACAAGGAAAGAATCTTTCTAGTCAAAGTTAGACCTAAGTCTGTGTCTTTATTCCTGTCGTAGAGAATGGAGTTGAGGACACGGGGACGGGCAAGGGTAAGCTGGGACGAAGTTAAAGAGTGGCATGGACTTATATATATTAACAAATGTAAAATAGATAGCTAGTGGGAAGAAGCCACATAGCACAGGGAGATCCGCTTGGTGCTTTGTGTCCACCTAGGGGGGTGGGATAGGGAGGGTGGGAGGGAGACTGCAAGAGGGAGGAGATATGGGGATGTATGTATACGTATAGCTGATTCACTTTGTTATACAGCAGAAACTAACACACCATTGTAGAGCAATTATACTCCAATAAAGATGTTAAAAAAAATTATACCTAAGACTACCCAGGGAAGTGAGTAAATTAGTATCTATTGTTAAGTCAGTAATTTATTATAGATGCTAAGAAACAGGTTCAAATGAGCTCATATATAGGTAAACTGCGTCTGTGTCATCTGTGACGTGGAAAGGAAGATAAGCCCTTTCAAAGCAATTGCTTACACGAACTCTTTAAAGCTTGCTTTTGTCATGCTCATTTTCTGTATGCTGGTTGTGGCTGGAGAGTAACCTTTAAAAATCGCCCAGACCGTCTCTTCGGTGCCTTTGCTGTAGGGGGCAGCATTTAAAGCTAGCCCCAAGACCTTCCCCCCACTGCCCCACTGGCGTTACTCCCGTTATCACGCTACATCATATGGCAAAAGGGAAACGATCTGGGTAGGCCTAATCTCATCACCGGCCCTTAAAAAGCAGAAAGTTTCTCTTGGGAGGGGCAGACAAATTTGAAGTCTGAGAAGGACTCAAGGCATCCCTGCTGGCTGGACAACTGCGGGGCCCTGTAAGAGGGAATACAAATGTCTTCCAACAGCAGAGAGTGGCCCCTGGCTGACGGTCGGGAAGGAAAGGGGACCTCAGACCTGAAGCGGCCTGGTGCTGGATTCTGCCAAAACCCTGAATGAGCTGAGAAGTGGATTTTTCCCCAGATCGTTCCAGTAAGAGCTCAGACCAACTGACATCTTGATTTTGGCCTTGCAAGACCCTGAGCCGACAGATCAGCTGAGCCTGCCCAGATTTCCGGCCTACAGAACCATGCGATGATAATAAACGCATTCAGTTTTAAGCCTCTCAGTTTGTGGTAATGTGCTATGCAACAATGGAAAACTAATACTGATACACTTGTAATATACTTGTTTCTGTGTTACTACCTATAGAACGGTTAATTTTTTTTCATGAGCAACTACATTAGGACTGTGGAAGTGAAGTGGTATTCTTCTCATTTTCTTTTCGTAAAAACAATGGAGCCAATTTTGTTGTGAATAATTACAGCCAGCCAATGAGGCTAGTCTTCCACTCCATCTTTTGAATATTAAATACACTGGAATATTTAAGGCCACAGAATTTCAAATGTCAGAGCTCCATCCATAACTCTTTGTGGAATTTTTGGTAAGTCAGTTTTGGAGAAGTTAATTGACTTATCCTTATAAAAGGGAACAGAAAGCATCAACACTGTGTACTGTAAAGAGAGAGAATCACGTGGCCCTTGAAGGAAATTGACTGCTCTTCTCTCCTCTAGTCACAGGAAGGCACTAGTGACATAACCAGGTGGGTGCAGAAGGGAGGGTGTAAGTCACGTATTTCTCCTTGTAATGTTCTTCCCCCTCAGACTTTCAGGAAACCATCATCAAAGCACTGGGGGCTGTTTCTCACCGGCAGTTTGTCACTGCTCCCTATTCCACTGCTTCCCATCCCTTCAGATTAGATGCATGCGGGCAGTTCAGCAGAGAGTCTACCCAAGGCTTTGGGCTATGTTCTGCTTGCCTCGGTTGGCAATGTAGTGCAAGATTAGGAACTAAACATAGGTTGAACTTAATGAATAACAATCTCACTCCCCCTCTCACTTGCTGGTGCACGCTGGAAAAGTCCTCCCTGGACTGAGGGGTTGCAGCGAGTCCCCTCACCAACTGAGCAAGATGGGGCTGGAGAAGTTGGCGCCTGTGACGGGAGTAAACCATAGAATTTTAGGCTAACAATATGGCCAAATGGGATGGAGAAGCAAAGACGTCGATGCAGAAAGACGGCTTTCCCACCTCCACCCGTGGGGAGGAACGTCTCCTTCCAGCTGATTTTAGATGACAATGGAAAAGGAAAGCATATCACTATATAGTGGCCTGCATCTACCACCCCCACTCGCTCTATCCTTGGTACACAGACATCCCCCCGGCCCCGCTAATGCCCCCACCTGCCAACGCCTGCCCAGGCCTCATCTATCCAGCCCTTCCCTGACACAGGGCAGCTCAATTCCTCTGCTTCTGTACCCAAGAATCTGGTGACAGGGCTAACTTCTTGGAACTTTGTTTAGGGTTGAACCCTGGTGTCAACTGACCTTTCCATTCCTAAATCCCTCAGTCCCCTCTCTCAGCACTCTTGAGTCCTGTCCGACAGAGAATCTATCAATTCTAGCATTAGAATAAAATTTTGTAGTTTATGTTTGTTATGTAGCTTCTGAAATTAAAGTAAAAATAAGCCCAGCTCTTTACAAACAGGAAAATAATAAAAGAATGCTTAGCTGAAATTGCAGACATTTCATGTCTCGTAAAAAAAGAGCTAATAAAAACGTGGATCACATTTTCATATTCACTAAATTAGCCCTTTTACAAAAGATTTGTTTACTGCTGGGTTAAAACTGCCACAGAAGCTCGGCAAGCTACATGTAAATGTGTGTTTAGCAATCATGGTAGAATAATAATACTAACAATTATTATTGTCATCATCATTATTATTATTTAGAGTACTGAGCACTATTTATCTAAACAACTTAGGGAATGCTTGCAGTTTCAGCTGAGTTTGGATAAGTTATCTGTAAATAAAAACTGGGTTTTAGAGATTTTCATCTTTTTGGTGGATACATAGAGCTTATGGCTGTGGCTATTTCTGCCGATGGGATTACCTGGTGAGGACCTCTACGCTGTATAAAAGGGCCTGCAGGGATGTCGCAAGAGCAGCCATGGCGGCGATCTCCTCTCGGGCAGCAGGTCCTGTCTCCACTTGTGACGTTTGCCTCTTTAGCTTTTGTAGGTAACATGGCACCAAAGCTTCCAGGACCATCAGCATCTGAAGACTTTAATCAACAGATAGAAAAACAAATCACGTTTTTACATCCCACTTGATATTCTGGAGCATGGAGAAATGAAAAGCCTCTAGAGAGTTGGAAAACTCTGAATCCCCTTCCCACACCACCCAAGTCAAGAGTAATTAAAGCTGCTGGAAATATCTACCAACACTAATTAATTAGTTAATTAAGCACCGGATAAAAGGTGATAAAATTCTGCATTTAGGAAGAATATTATCTACTTGGGAGAGTTAGCATATATACAATTGGTTGAAAGAACAATAGAATGGTGACAGGTAGAGCTATTCAGTCAATCAGAGAAACAAGCTTCACAAAAATCAACAAAGCTTCCATTCAGTAATTTGTAACAAATCTGAGACAAAATAAGACCCTTCTTGGGCTTCCCTGGTGGCGCAGTGGTTGAGAGTCCGCCTGCCGATGCAGGGGACACGGGTTCGTGCCCTGGTCCGGGAAGATCCCACATGCCACGGAGCGGCTGGGCCCGTGAGCCATGGCTGCTGGGCCTGCGCGTCCGGAGCCTGTTGCCCCGCAACGGGAGAGGCCACAACAGTGAGAGGCCCGCGTACCGCAAAACAAACAAACAAAATAAAACCAAAATAAAACCCTTCTTTAGGAGTCTGGCTTCTTAAAGTTTAAGCAAGTTTACAGCAAGAGTCTGGTCTGGAAACAGTCACTGTGATACAGGTATGAAAATGGCTACTTACTAGTGTGAATAATTTAAAAATTCAGCTATATTTTGCTATCAAGAGACATTAAATATAAGTATATAGAAATGTTGAAGGTGAAAGTAAGAGCAAACACCAAAAGAATGCTGATGTAACTATTATGTCAGACAAAACAGACTTCAAGGTAAGTTAAAGATGGAAATTTCATAATTGTAAAAGGACATATTACCAGACATCAGACTTTTTATAAAACTATCATAATTAAGACAGTATAATATTGGTGCAAGGATAGACAAATAGATATGTGAAACAGAATAAGGAGTCCAAAACAAATCCACAGATACTTGATTTATAACAAAGATGACACTGCAATGCAATGGGGAAAGGCTAGTCTTTTCTATAAATGGTGCTTGGGTCTATTGCCTATTAGATATCTCTATGGGAAAAATAAACTTTGGCCCTTACTTTACACCATACCAAAATTAATTCCAGATGGCTTGTTAATCTAAATGTTAAGATAAAAACAAAGAAGCACCTAGCATATAAGGGGATATATTCATAACCTTGGGTTAGCCAAGATTTCATAAGAGGACACAGAAAGCACTAAAAAATAGGAAAAAGGTGATACATTGGACTGTATTAAAATGAAGAGCTCTGTTCATCAAAAGACAACCTTAGGGGAGTAAAATTATAAACCACAGAGTAAGAGATGTTATTTGAAATACAAGTAGCCAGTGGTGTGCTGGAATGGCTAAATAACCAGTCAAGAAGGCCTACTGGACAACCCTCAGGATGGGAGAAAATATTTGCAACTGAAGCAACTGACAAAGGATTAATCTCCAAAATATACAAACAGCTCATGCAGCTCAAGATCAAAAAACAAACAACCCAATCAAAAAATGGGTGGAAGACCTAAACAGACATTTCTCCAAAGAAGACATACAGATGGCCAACAAACACATGAAAAGATGCTCAACATAACTAATTATTAGAGAAATGCAAATCAAAACTACAAAGCAGTATCACCTCACACCTGTCAGAATGACCATCATCAAAATATCCAAAAACAACAAATGTTGGAGAGGGTGTGGAGAAAAGGGAACACTCTTACACTGTTGGTGGGAATGTAAACTGATGTAGCCGCTATGGAGAACAGTATGGAGGTTCCTTAAAAAACTAAAAATAAAACTACTATATGACCCAGCAATCCTACTACTGGGCATATACCCAGAGAAAACCATAATTCAAAAAGATACATGCACCCCAAGGTTCACTGCAGAACTATTTACAGTAGTCAGGACATGGAAGCAACCTAATTGTCCATCAACAGAGGAATGGATAAAGATGATGTGGTACATATATACACTGGAATATTATTCAGCCATAAAAAGGAACGGAATTGGATCATTTGCAGAGATGTGGACAGACTTAGAGACTGTAAGACTTCACGTCATACAGAGTAAACTAAGAGAGACAGAGAAAAACAAATATTGTATATTAACACATATGTGGAATCTAGAAAAATGGTATAGATGTTCTTATTTGCAAAGCAGAAATAGAGACACAGACATAGAGAACAAACGTATGGATGCCAAGGGGGAAGGGGGGGACGGGATGAACTTGGAGATTGGGATGGGATTAACAGATATACACTACTGATATTATGTGTAAAACTGATAACTAATGAGGACCTACTGTATAGCACAGGGAACTCTACTCAATGCTCTGTGGTGACCTAAATGTGAAGGCAATCCAAAAAAGAGGAGGTATATGTATAGCTGATTCACTTTGCTTTACAGCAGAAACTAACAACATCATAAAGCAACGATACTCCAATAAAAATTAATTTAAAGAAAAAGGCCTACCGTAAGCATCTCTTTCCAATACCACATTCAATGATGTCATTCTGGTATTTTGTATTCAGCAATTGCTACATATTGGCAAATTGGCAATGCTACACATTAGAAACTCTTTCTCCCAGAGAGTTGGTTGTTAAATGTTTACCAGCAACACCACTCTATATAAGTTAAAATGTATTTATATCACACTCTTTAAAAAAAATTCTATATATCAAATAAAAATTACTGATAATCTCATTTAAAAATGGGTAGAATACTTCAATAGCCCCCTTGCAAAAGTAGATATCCAAATTCTAGTAAACAATCTGAAAGGCTTCCAAACCTTTTAATTTGCTGGAGGGAAATGGAAATCAAAACCACAATGAGATATCACTATAAGCCAACAAAAACAGTTAAAATAAAAAAGACTGACAATGCAAAGTGTTGATGAGGCTGTAGAGTACTGGAACACCTATACACTGCTGGTGGGAGTGAAAACTGATACAAGCCCTCTGGAAAGCTTTTTGGTAGTATCTACTAAAGCAAAACATATACATACTCCATGATCTAGCAGAGCATTTCTACCCACAGAGACGCATATATATGTGCACACAAAGACATATATAAAAATGTTCACTGCAGCATTACTGGTAATAGCTTCAAGCTGGACACAACATTAATGTCTGTCAACAAAAGAAGAAATACACAAATTGCAGCATAGCCATACAATAGAATATTATAGACAAATGAAGAACTACTGTTATACATGATTGCGTGGATGAATCTCATGAAATAATACTGAATAACAGAAGTCAGACATTAAAAAATACCTACCATATTATTTCATTGTAGTTGAGTTCAGAAACAGACAAAGCTGATTTGTGATGTTGGAAATCAGGATAGTGGTTCTTTTATCTGATTTTTCAATTTGAGTGGTAGTTACACTGATGTGTTAACTTTGTATACATTCATTAAACTATAAAATTACAATTTGTAAAAACTTTCTTGTATGAATATTTAAATAAAATACATTATTTAAAAAAAAAATTTAAGCACAACAGGGACTTGGTATTACAAATGTTGAAGTCTTGTAAGAATTGAATTTATTCCCATGAAGCATATCCTAGGGAACAACTACTTAAGAGATCCTGGCTCCACCCAGGAATTAAGAACAGTTCTGGCTTAAACAGAGCAGAATAAGGTATTAGGGAGGTTTTTTAAAAAATTTTTAATTTAGCTTAACAGTATTGGACTCTGGCTTTTAACTCACAATGACAAGAGAATTTGATTGTGAACTCTAATTCCTTTTGATTTCAATGTGTTTGGATTTTAACTTGAAAGTGTCTTTCATATCTCATTGGGAATTTGATAATGCGAGGATTTTTTAGTCAAATTTAGGGCTTCTCTATGCTGTTAGCATTTTAATATTAGAGGATCTTTATACATTTTGTCATTGCAGTGTCTTCATGTTATCACTTAATCGCACTGCAGAATCTCTGATACACCCTAATAACATGGTACTGGATATGCTTGGAGTGGAAAATAGAAGAGGGGGTATTTTGACACTTAGGAATCGAGTGGACTTGGAGTTAAGTTAATGTAAGGTTTTGATCCAGTTTTGAACCTTTTATGGAGCTGTGATATTGTAGGAGGAGCCTAAGGAAAGTAGGATGAAGACCGCCCTGAGAGAGGGTAGATTTGCCCTCCTGAGGCAGGGTTGACCAGGGGCACAGAGTTTAATCCCCATTGCTTAAGACAGAATAAGGGGGGAATGTTGGGGATGGGGGTGGCATATTTTATTCATTCCTTATGTTTCCTTCCAGCAGAGAGAGTTCAGTCAATATCAATCCCGGTTCCTCTTTGCCCTTTTACTCATTCGGTTCTGGAGAAGACAAAGACTTACCTGAGGGGCAAATTGATATAGACATACTGGGCAAAATCACCTCAGCTCTTTTCCTTTTCCTGGAAAAGCCTGCCAACAGGGCTTCTATCCTCTGCTGTGAGTTCTCAGGGCAGTCCTGTTTCAAGCCTGATTCCCCTACTTAATCTTTCTCAGCACTAAAGGTGATATTTCAACCTCCCTTCTGCCTGCCTTCATTTATTTAGAACATGGGCAAGAAAGAAGTCACTCTTCACTGGACCCTTCCAGAAACCTCAACTCTTATGACTGACACCGTTTCAGGAGTTTCTGAGAAAGGATAAAGAGGACCCTGAAGATGGCTGTGATATTCAGCTCAGGCAAGGAGAGCAGAGATTTCCACCAGAGGCTGTGGTAAGAATAAACTGTATGCATTTTCTTCAGGTGGCTTCTCATGTTTACAGACTTGGTAGGTAAGAGGCAGGATGAGGTAAGGTGACTTGGCTCAGTGCCTCGAGATGGCTGAGCAACAGATTTCATAAGGGAAAACTTCAAAATAAATTGCTCTGGGACCGGAGGCAGGAGAGATTATTTGCAGTGGGGGGACCGGGAAATGCACTGTGGAGATGGGGCAGAGGTCACCCTGCTTGTCAGCGGGATGTTCTGACCCTACCATCTGCTCTCTCTGTCCCAGCGGTGTGTGAGGAGATAGTGCATAATGAACAAACTAATGGAAGAATATTAAATAATGGTATTACACTCTAAGATTAATCCCGAATAATAAAGCAGTCTGGGAATACCTGACCAGTTGTCTGCTGCTTTTTTCATTGATTACTTTAAAAATACAAATTCCCAGTCTTTTATCCAATTCATAATAACTATTCTAAAAGAATTTTTGATATAAAATAAAACTGACAATTGTTAAAACACCACTGAGTAGAATTTGTTATTTAATAAACATCCTGCTTCAGATGTTTATTCTACATTAAGAAACTACATGTTATGGGCACCGTTGAAATTTGACTTGGGGAAACTGCAGTAATGATCAAAACCTGAAACACAAAAGCTCAAAATGACAGAAACTCTAATGAGCAAAGTTTGATACAGACCAAGATAAAATAAGTCTTCCCCTAAAACTTAATCAATGAATGTAAACTTTATTATAAATTTTACATAGAAAGAAAATAATTTCAATGAAAAGAACTTTGATAAAATGAAAAGTTGAAAGTGGTTTATTTGCAACATAAACTGACTGAGGAATTAAACTGGCATAAATAAATTAGAAAATAATCCCTTAATGAAAATTTATAGGTATAATTATGATTAAGATGTTTGTATTTATAAAGTCGTAGTCAAAATATCCTTGGGGTCAAAATATCCACTGGGTTAAAATAGTAGAGTTGCAATAGTTGGGTCAATATTTTTCTACACTAACTGAAAACCAGAAGTAGATTTAAGGAGGAATATGAGAAACTGATAAGGAGATTTGATCAAACAGAGAGAATTAAGAATTTTAAGTAATGTGGAAATCTGTAAGCCCCAAGCAATCTTTAGATCCCAAGTAGACCACTATGCTTTACTTTCAGATCAGTTATACATTTCTATCTAGTGTTCCATAAATCACCCAATCTATAGATGTTTCAGGATAGGCTTGACTATTAGGTTAGAACTGGACTGGTATGAATAGACAAGCGCTAGGTCTCTGTTGGTTTCACCAGGAGAATCACTAGTCATCTTCCCTTTCACTTCAAACCTGAGTCAGAGTCACAACTCATCCTGAGCACATGAGATCAACAGCTGGTCCCAGGAGGCAGGACCAATGCGGGTGACTCTGGGTTAGATCAGAGCCAGCAACCCTGAGTTCACACTCAGATAAGATTTATATTTTATTCCTGTGTGACAGGAGTTTGTAGTCTCAGTTCTTTGAATTTACATTAGAAAGGTGATAACCTACCTAGATCTGGCAGTCTTAACAGAGGAGCAATACCCTGGAATAATTTATTAGCCCATCCTTCTCTCAAAAGAAAGAAAGTTGAGGCAAAAACTGTGATATGTTTATGACTAATCCATATTTTTATTTTCAAACTATTTTCTCACCACAAAGGCCTATGCAAGAAGAATTACAAATGAGAGAAATAGGAACATGGAAACAGTTGGCTGTTACCTGATTCATTCATTTTATAAATTTATATTGTTATATCATATATGGAATACAACACTGTATTAGGCATTGGAAGACATATCACATATACTAAGAATATGGTAGAATACAATCGAATGCTTTGTTTATGGGTTAGATATTACAAGAAAAAATCAAAGTAGATTGAGAAATTAAGAGGGAGAGATTTCCTAATGTTGAATTGAGGAAGAGGAGGGAAGGCCACAGGGCTGGTTAGGCCAGAATTATGGAACATTTGGAAGGAATGCAGCTCTTATCTTTAAGCATGTACATTACATAAAAAGGGGTTACCCATAATTCATTTGAATTATTGTCTCTGCCTTTAGAATACCTATTTTAATAGAGAGATGAGGCTGATTTTCATTTCACATATTATATATATTATATATATATATATATATATATACATACTATATATATATATGTAAATAAAATCAGGTCAGAGCCAACATCCTAGAACTGGAAATAACACTCACCATGGTGAGTCCTTTGGATTCCTTGCACTTGGCAAAATGACAGGCAAGATTTCTCTTCCTGCTCTTTGTGTGACACAAGTTCTTATTGCTCCTTGAAATGAGTTTTCTTAAGTAGCTTAAATGTCTTTTCTGAAATTTTGTTTGCTGTTAATTTCTGTTACATGTGAGGATATTTCCTAAACAAGACTAAAACATCTTAGCCACTTCACAATTTCCAAATTAGGGGATTTCAAATTGATGAAGATTTACTATATTTTTCATAACCTCTGCTATGACAAGTTCCCTAAATTTAGTTTTTGAAAACATACTTGCCAGAACATTACAGGCTAATCTTAGCAAACATAACCTTTGTAGTCGCTCAATTTTATTTCCTTTGCCATACTTACTTATTACAAGGCATGGACTAAAAGGCTGCAGTTACCTTCTGAATGACTCAGGAGCATATGCCACCACAGTAACACAGAGCTTAATGGCTTCACTTATAGAGAAAGTCAGGTCTTCGTTTCCATAGCAGAAATCTGAAGGGACAGAAGGGCAAGGCACACAATCAGAGTGGATTCCACCAGGGATAAAGAAGAATTTATTACTCCTAACACTTTCTTTCCAGTTATATTTTGTAGGCATTTCCTTGTTAGACTTTATTCCTAAACTGTGAACACTTAATATCCTCATCTAAAGGGACTAAAAATTCTGTTCTATTTTTGAATAATCAGATGACAAATAAAAGTGCTTTATTTTGGTAGTTTAAAAAAACTCATCTAATAGAAGGATATTTGGATGCTGTAAGGTAAGACATGAGACTTCATCTTTGAATACCTCTAATTGTAGACATTCCATGATAATAAAAGCCTGTCTTAAAGGGTTATTCACTTAGAATTGCCCAGGAAAACCCAATTTTCTGAAAACTACAGTGGTCTATTGAGCCCCCCTTTTAATACAATTTTCATGGCAGAGAATCCTTTACATTTTAAGATTTACAAGAAATTTAAGAAAAACAGGAGACAGGAAAATGTACTCATTTAATTTATACCACCGTTCCACTTATTTTTGCTATTTTGATTTAGCTCAAAATATTCAGTATAAGGTCATTTAAAAAAAGAAAGATTACAAAAAGAAAAAGAATGCCAAGGCAAGTTTTGCTTTTACCTAATGACTTAAGAGGCTTCTCAGCTTTGACCAGCTCTAAGATGTCTAGGATGTCCGTGGTCTCCCCCTCCAGCGACTGCAGCAAGTCAAACAGGCACTGAGCTGACACGCCTTTGCTGGACCCAGTATTGGCAGCATCCTGTACAAAGAAAAGCCATTTTAGGCCATCATTAAAAAGTTTACAAATAACAAATTCCGGAGAGGGTGTGGAGAAAAGGGAACCCTCATACCCTGTTGGTGGGAATGTAAGTTGGTGCAGCCACTGTGAAAAACAGAATGGAGGTTCCTAAAAAAAACTAAAAATAGAGTTGCCATATGATACAGCAATCCCACTCGTGGGCATATACCCAGAGAAAACTCTAATTCAAAATGACACATGCACCCATATGTTCATAGCATCACTATTCACAGTAGCCAAAATAGGGAAACAACCTAAATGTCCATGGACAGATGAATGGATAAAGAAGATGTGGTACCTATATACAATGGAATCCTACTCAGCCATAAAAATAATGAAATAATGCCATTTGCAGCAACATGGATGGACCTAGAGATTATCATACTAATTGAAGTTAGAAAGAGAAAGACAAATACCATATGATATCACTTATATGTGGAATCTAAAATATGACACAAATGAACTTACCTATGAAATAGACTCACAGACACAGAACAGAATTGTGGTTGCCAAGGAGGGTGAAGGGGGATGGATTGGGAGTTTGGGATTAGCAGATGCAAACTATTATATATAGAATGGATAAACAACAAGGTCCTACTGTATAGCATAGGGAACTATATTCAATATCCTGTGATAAACCATAATGGAAAAGAATATAAAAAAGATGTGTATATATATATATATATGTATAACTGAATCATTTTGCTGTACAGCAGAAATTAACACAACATTGTAAATCAACTATACTTCAATTAAAAACAAAAAAGCCATTTTAGTTTATTAATTCCTACATCAGTACTAATATGGTTTGATCAGAAATACAAGTTTCATAAACACTGCCATTGATAACAATATCTAGGCACTATTCAGCTTACAGAATTCTGCATCCAACCATGCTATTGTATGGAGTGAACACCTGAGTTTTAAGGGATCTATTAAATGCTAATCTAGTACAAAAGAGATATTTGTGGAAACTCATAAAAATACAGCAACATGTGAACTGCCAGTAAAGTTCATGCCTATGTTTTCTCTGGTCTATGATAATGGGACTCAGCATTCCCCCTCAAATTTCCATAATGGATTGGTTGAATACATCAAATATGTTTGAGAAACAGATGAATTTTTTGACAACCCTGGGAATTTTACAGGTCTTAGTTGATAATCTATCTCCAGAATGGAGATACTTACCGTCTCAAATCTCTGTAAAATGACTTTGATTCATTCATTAAAACAACAAATCCTCCTGGGCATATATCCAGAGAAAACTCTAATTCAAAAAGATACATGCACCCCAATGTTCATTGCAGCACTATTTACAATAGCCAGGACATGGAAGCAACCTAAATGTCCATCGACAAAGGAATGAATAAAGAAGATGTGGTATATATATACAATGGAATATTACTCAGCCATAAAAAGAATGAAACAATGCCATTTGCAGCAACATGGATGGACCTAGAGATTATCATACTAAGTGAAGTAAGTCAGAAAGAGAAAAACAAATATCATATATTAATGCATATATGTGGAATCTAGAAAAACAGTATAGATGATTTTATTTGCAAAGCAGAAATAGAGACACAGACGTAGAGAACAAATGTATGGATACCAAGGGGGAAGGGGTGGTGGTGGGATGACTTGGGAGATTGGGATTGGCATATATACACTACTACGTATAAAATAGATAACTAATGAGAATCTACTATATAGCACAGGGAACTCTACTCAATGCTCTGTGGTGACCTAAATGGGAAGGAAATCCAAAAAAGAGGGGATATATGTATACATATAGCTGATTCACTTTGCTCTACAACAGAAACTAACATAACATTGTAAAGCAACTATACTCCAATAAAAATTAATTTAAAAAAAACCTCATTAAATTCCTACTATGTGCTAGGCACCATTTTGTGCACTGCAGTTACAGCAAAACAAAAACAAACAAAACAACAACTAAAAACAAGCAAAAGGCAAGCAAAAACCAGACAAATGTCTCGTTTTAACGGAGCTCAAATTCTACTGTGGGGTGTGGTAAAGATACATATTAGTGAAACAAATACATATATTACATGTGATATGATATAAATGCTCTGCAGAAAAATAAAAATAAAGCAGGGTAAGTGCTAGAGAGTGACAGAAAAAAATGAGAATCCGGAACTCTTCCTTTTATCATTTTCCATTTTCCATCCTTTCATTAACTGAGTATAAAAATCCAGAGAGTTGATCTATTTACATCCTAGGGGCCGAAATAAGGGTTGAAGAGAAACGTTGAAGAGAGAAGATTTTCTTGTTGAAAGAGAAATAATTTTTGGTATTTATATTCCATTGCTTGAATAAAGAGAGCTGAGAGACTGATTATACAAATGCACAATGACCAGGCCATACATAAATATAGAACTGATCTACAATCTGTAGTAACCAGCCCAGGAATCCCTTGCTGTAGTAAGCTCTGAATAAACAGCCTTTGCTTTCCTCGTTGGGTTGGTCTTTATTTCCACAGAGCTTACTCACAGGAAACTCCAGGAGAGGGGCCACACTTGCAAACAGCTGGAGCACAAAGGGCTTCCGGTGTAGAATGTAGAACTGATGGCAGGCGAATTCAATGGCTTGACGCAACTGGGGATTGCTTTCATAGTCAGAGTACACCTATGGAAAAATGTCACCATATTCAGAAAATTCCTTAACAGCCTACTAGAGTTGTGTTTGCTTTTAAAACTCATAGCCATGGGAAGCATGGACGGAAATGACTAACTTCATAAACTGATGGAGGGGAGTATAAAATGGTATATACCTTCTTGAGAGAGATCTGGCAATATACATAAAAATCCTAAAAATATAGATATGTTTTTTATATATATATATTTATATACTTATATATATATATTATATACTTATATATATATATGTATATTTATATTTAATCCTAAAAATATAAATATACATTTTTCTCGGGAAGTTTGTGACTAGTGATTTATCTTAAGAAAACAGACAAATGTACAAAGATATAATATATACAATAATGACTGCTGCAAGGTTGCTTAAAATAGTAGAAAATTTGAAACAAATTATTCATAAATAGGGGTTAAGTGTATTATGTATATGCATTCAACAGAATACTATCAGTTATATTTTAAAAGATGCTATATAGTGCTACAGGGAAAACTCCCACAATATTCTTAGTGTCACATTAAAAAAGGTAGGTAACAAACTTGAATATATGGTACGATTCAACTTCTGTTTTAGAAAAAGTAGGAGAGAGTACCAAGATTTTCAAGATGTGTAAACGATGGTTATCTAGGGGGAGGATTATGGGTGATCTTTTTTTTTTTTTAAATAATATTCTTTTTTCTTTAAACCCCACATTTGTTTATTTATTTATTTTTGGCTGTGTTAGGTCTTAGTTTCTGTGCGAGGGCTTTCTCTAGTTGTGGCAAGCGGGGGCCACTCTTCATCGCGGTGCGCGGGCCTCTCACTTTCGTGGCCTCTCTTGTTGCGGAGCACAGGCTCCAGACGTGCAGGCTCAGTAGTTGTGGCTCACGGGCCTAGTTGCTCTGCGGCATGTGGGATCTTCCCAGACCGGGGCTCGAACCCGTGTCCCCTGCATTAGCAGGCAGATTCTCAACCACTGCGCCACCAGGGAAGCCCCATGGGTGATCTTTATTTTCTTCTTTAAACTTTTCTTTATCTTTCGAATTTTATAATGAGCATTTATTGTTTTTGATAATTATTTAAAAAGTTATACAGGAAATTCCAACTATCTAAAAATAGGACAGAGTGCCCTGATGATATTAAAAATCAATTTCTTGGGCTTCCCTGGTGGCGCAGTGGTTGAGAGTCCGCCTGCCGATGCAGGGGACACGGGTTTGTACCCCGGTCCGGGAAGATCCCACATGTCGCGGAGCGGCTGGGCCCGTGAGCTGTGGCCGCTGAGCCTGCATGTCCGGAGCCTGTACTCCACAATGGGAGAGGCAACAACAGTGAGAGGCCCGCGTACTGCAAAAAAAAAAAAGAGAAAAAAAAGTCAATTTCTTGCCCCTGTAGTTGAGCAAATGCCACTTTACACAAACATGCATTACTTCCATAATTTTATTAAAATTTCCATAAAAATAAGAAGTAGGATGAGCCCTCAAGGCCCCTTCTGAACTTTATTCAGTACTCCTAACTGTAGCCATGTACACATTAGGCATGACTAAGTGAAAACTGTTCCTGCTACATTCACCTCCTCCAACCTTGTCATACCAAATTTAATGGCAATGAAAATCTCTATTCAGATAGAGGTTGGAGACTCTCTTGGGAGAAACATCAACTGAATGCTTGCCATACATTTGAATAATGGTTCTCAAGCTTCCTAGGGCATCAAAACCACCTGGAGGTCTTGTAAAAACACAGATTACTGGGCCCTGACTCCAGACTTTCTGATTAAGTAGCACTGGGATGGAACCCAAGAATGTGCATTTCTAACAAATCCCCAGGTGATGCTGCTGCTTCTGCTGCTGTTGCTCCAGAGATTGCACTTTGAGAACCACTGGTCCAGAAGAAATGGGAAAGCAGAGCCCAGGTCTGGGAGATCTCAGAATAGAATGGAATATTATGACCTTTTGGAAGTTTCTGGGGGGGGGGTTCATTTGGTGCCTTTTGAGGTCATAAAAGAAGAAAATTCCATCATTAAAAGTTTTGGTACAGATCTTGTTGACCTGTTCCATGGGCAGGAGAGGACAGCCTGTGCACCTGCAGCATGGTGGGCAGAATCCACTGGTAGCCGCTGAGGGAGAAGAGGTGATTGAAGTGCACAGCGCTGTTGATGACGGTGGCCGCGTACTGCCTGAGCAGGGCACTGTCTTCTGGGTGCAGGATCAGAGCCCCGTTAAAAACGTTGAGGAAAAGCATGATTTCATCTCCCCAGGGAAACTCGCTCGGCATGCCCAGGAACATCTCCTCCAGGAGCTGGATCCACAAGCTTTTCTGAAGAGTGTCGAGGCCAAACAGCTCCTTCCCAGCTGTGAAACATGAAACAGCAGAGACAGAATTAGCCCCACGCCAATCCTGTCAGTGTGGAGGGCGATCAAACCCCAGGGCGCTGCTGTTTCCAGCTCAGGGACATGAAGATCTACTGCTGATACGCTTCCCAGAGCAATATTGCAGCCATTGCTGTGACACCTCCTAGCCCTCCAAGTACTTTCTTCATCAACTCTTTGATTCAACTCTGTGGGCAAGACGGGGCAGGCAGGTGCAGTGTCTTGCTGCTGCATAAGCTGTGGCTTTGAGAAAAAATAAGCTATTAAGAAAATGGCAGGGCTGGGACTTGTTCTTGGTCTTTGAACTCATGGTCAGACTAGAGCTGTGTCTACTATTTCTCTGGAGCTTCTGGATGAAGATGTAGAGCATACGGATGCTGATTTAAGTAAACTGTCCCAAATTAATAACTGAGTAACAGAGCGTGGTTTCAAAATGGGTCTCTTCCAACTTCTCTGTCTCAGCCTCTCTCTCTCTCTCTCTCAATTTGAATAATGGTTCTCAAGCTTCCTAGGGCATCAAAACCACCTGGAGGTCTTATAAAAACACAGATTACTGGGCCCTGACTCCAGACTTTCTAATTAAGAAGGTATAATTTAGATAGAGTAAAAGGCACAGAACATAAATGTAGAATTCAATGAATTTTGACAAAAATACCCACTCAGGTAACGAACACGCCAATCAATGTATAGACCATTTTCATCACCTGAGAAAGTTCTCTCATACCCCTTTCTGGGACATCCATTTCCCCCAGTCCAGAGGTAACTACTGTTCTGATTTCTGTCACTGTAGATTCATTTTGCCTCCTCTTGAATTTCATATAAATATCTGTTCTTCACTTAGTCAAGTACTCTCCTAACAATACCACACTACTTCCTTCAATTGCTTACGATTAGCTTAGAGCAGTGGTCTCAGGATTTGGTCCTTGGCACAGAAGCACCAGCCTCACCTGGGAGCTTGTCAGAAATGCAAGTTCCCAAGCCCCATTCCAGAGCTACTGAATCAGAAACTCGGGGCTGGAGGGTGGGACCCAGCAATCTGTGTTTTATCAAGTTCTCCAGGTGATTCCTGTGCCCACTCCAGAGCTGAGAGCCACTAGCTTAGAGAACTGTCTGCCGATTAAGATAGAGACGTCCTCTAGCTGAGGACAAAAGAAGGGCAGGAGAAGAAGCCCAAGAGAGGAAATGCTTCTTTCTTGATACCTTGAGGATCACTGAAGAGTGAAAACTCCGCATCAATAGCACTTCGAGGGAATGAGGGCAGTCGGAGGAGGTCTTCCTGGAGCATGGAGACGTGGGACTGCTTGTGGGCTGTGGGGATCTTCTGGGTGAGGGAGATGAGAAACAAAACCCTCCCCACTTCCTCCAGCTTCCGAGTGAATACCTACCGGCAAAGGCAGGAGCAGATGAAAAGTAGAATTGGCAATTCTGAAATTACCAAGAGTGAAGAAACTGAAGTGAAAACCTTAATGGCAAACCGGGCTGATTAAAAATTGAAAGATGGGGGAAGTGAAATGGGAGAGAAATATTTTTTCTTTACCACACAGAAAGAGCAAACAATACTTAATTGACTCTCACTTCCTGCATCTGTCCTACAGAAGGAAGTGTTTCTTATGGAGTTTGCCAGCTAGAGGAGGAGAACAAGGCAAGCACTGTCAAGAACAGTTCAGTAGTAAATACAGCCCATTTGTTTGGATGTCATAATATAGAAGACCTTCTCCAACAGGAGCCAGTCAGTTCCAATTGCTTCTATCATTTCTACTGATGCCTTACGCTGTTTCTGGGTTTGCCTCTTAAAGACTGAAATGGGCTCCAGGAAAAACCTATCTTGGAACAAAAGCTAATAGGACCTAGATTGGTGGTCCTTTAGCCCTTAGTTTAGATGACGTGAACATGGGTCTTTTGGTCCTTCCCTTAGTGCCTTTTCTGTTGCTGATCAGTGGGCAGGGGGATGTGACTAGGAAGATGATAAGCAGTGAGCAGCTGTGGAGGAGACTTCAGAGCCAGAACCACAGGTCTGTCTATTATTATCTCCCTGAGGAAATTAGAAAGAAGTCTTAAGATCCCAGCTTGGAGTATAAATAGAGTAAGGGCCCCATTTTATGTTATTCTCTTAAAATGTGTTCTTAAACATGACTAAAAAAACACACTCGTGAAGTGCGGTTATCGATTATGGTTTTCATTATTTTGCTGCCAAAATCAGAGGCTGGGATAATTTGTGGGGAATTGTTTTAGGAATTATTTATATTTAAGGTCTTACAGTTTTGCCCAACACCTCACACTTTGTGATACATTCACTATCTTCTTTCTTCTAAATGCAATTTAGGTAGTTAATACTATGTTTTTAATTACTTAAGCGGTCGGATTCTATGCCATCCCCTGAAGATATTTTTGAATAGCATCCTTGCTACATGCGGAAAAATTGAAATAATAGTTTGTTTCAACATTTTATTAAAAATAAATGAATAGAACACAAAGACCACATTAAAAGTGTATCATTATTAGAATTGTGTACTACAGCTATATTTCGCTTGCAAAATAGTGGATTTCCTTAAGCTCAAAGTCTGATTTATGATGAGATGTGTAAACGCTATTCTGTTATTCAATCTTAAATCTAAGTACAGCTGCTTGATTCTGTTTCCTCCTATTTTAAGAGAAGTCAGTAACATGTCCAAGGTCAGATCACTGGTCAGTGGCAGAGATGGGACTGAGTCCAAACCTCTGGACCTTGGTGCAGGGCCTTTTGCAGGCACACTACATTGACCCCTTTTACTTTTTCCAGCTAGCATGAATTTCCGGGACAACCTTCCTATAGCTACACTATGTGTACTTCCAATCCCGCTTTACAAAAATGTGGAGTGAAAATCCAAACTTAGGAACTAGTAGGTAAATAAATTAGAAGATTTCTGTTATTTATACCCCAATGATTTCTCATAGCATTCTCCAAGTGAGCGTTTCTTAATACCTTTACATTATTCATCCAATGTATAAAAACTTGGTTAACACACTATTTTTGGGAACTATCTATTGGCCAAGGGCCCATCATTCTCTCTCTAGAAAGGATCATAACAGAATCTCAGGGCTGGCAACCGTTTACAGAGCATCTATCCCAATGACATGACAAAATAGAATAAAACTGTGGTGGTCACGCACCTGTTTCTGAATGAGCTCCTGTCCTTTCTCTGGATGCATATGTACAAGGTTCAGCTGTGGAGACACGGATCTCCTAAAAGGGTAAATATCCCGAACATAGGTCTGTGGTGGGATTACACAAAGACAAAAAAAGAGTTCCAATAATTAAACTCTGACTCTCATTTCCTCTTTCCCCAAAGGTCAGACAAACATGTTATGTATTTTCTGATGGTTTAGATTCTTACTACTTTACGCTCCCCAATTCTACAAAATCCTAGGGAAGATAAACACCCTCCTCGGGAAAGCTTCAATCTCCCCAGGCTGAGTATGCTTTCCAAAGTCCAGGATGCTCTGTCAGGAGCCAAGGAGCCAGAGGCCATTTACTAAAACCCATTCTGAAGAAGAAAAGAAAAGCCCTGTAAAGTGATGTCAGTGGTCTTCCTGAGGTTTCCTTTGTTCATTAGATCACGTTACCACAATCATGCTTAATGTAGTAGAAAGCGGCACGAGAACAACATTAACATTCCAAATAAACACGTGTACTTACAATACGGGCAACTTAAGTGTTCAGCTAGATGTAATAATGATGAGTGACGAAGTGCCTTACTTATCTCCTTTAATTATTACAACGACCCTAAAGTAGCTACTATCATCACCTTCCCTTTACAGACAAGGAAACTGAAGGGTACAAAAGTAAAGTGGCCAGTCCAAAGCTAATACATCAGCAGTGAGGTGGTGTGAACCAAGCGGCCATACGCCTCACCTATAAACAGCGACGCCCCCCTGAGTGAAGCTGCCCTCCAGAAAGGCATAATGGGCTTTTGACACAGCTCTCCATGAGCGTCATCACTGCAGTCTCACCTTATTGTAGTGGATAAGGTTCCATCGTTTATCCATGAGAAAGTAATGTGTAGACTGGGATTCTGGGATATTAAAAAACTCCAGACACTCCTAGAACGACAGCAATTTTTAATAAACATTTATTGAGATCATATTATGAGCCAAACAGTAAGCTGAAAGGTAAAAATGTCGTAAAACAAGGTAACTTCCTATAAGGAATATATATGTATTTATATCTTACACACATTTTATATATTATGTGTGCATATATATACATATATATATTATATACACACACATATATATGAACATTTACATGCACACAGCTATCCAAAAAAATGACAGCATAAAGACTGATTGTGTAAGGTAGTGCAAGATAGGGGTAGGGGATTAAGACGTGCAAACTACTATGCATAAAATAAATAAGCTACAAGGATATATTGTACAACACAGAATATAGCCAATATTTTAGAATAACTATAAATGGAATATGACCTTTAAAAATTGTGAATCACTATGCTCTATACCTGAAATGTATATAATATTATACATCAACTATATCTCAATTTAAAAAAAGCCTGATAGTGTAATACAAACTATCTGCTCTGTTCTCATAGAGCTAAAAGAGGTACAATTACAATGTAGACTTGAGTGATGAACTGTGAAGGCACAGTGGCATCTACTGGTCTCAATATCAGGAAGTAAGCATGTTTAGTAGCAACATTAAGAATAATATGAACCACAGTGATTAAGCACTTATTATCTACTATATTCTATGCTCAATGCTTTCAATGTAGAGAACTTGTATAACCTGCACTAATAATCGAGCACTGTTGAAAAAGAAACTGAGACTAGAGAGAGCTGTCGTTTGACTTATTTAGATAACACTGGTTGTGGTGGAGCCTGGGTTTGAACTCACTGTCTGCCTTCATGCTATCCTACCATCCAAAGTGAGTAGGAAAATGAAGTGGCTGTTAAAGTTTGCTTCACTGGGCCTGAGAGATGCTCTGGAGATGAAGGAGTGAGGCCTGGAGGAGGCTTAACGACACTTTCTACTGAAATAAAATACACAGGCTTGCAAAACTGAATTTCTCAGAGGTCTTTCCTGGGCCGAAAGTTTGGGCTCCAGATAAACAGGGAATCACTGCACTAGTGTACTTACTACTTTCCCTTAACAACCCTACAGGCATGCGTACCAATGGACTGCGTATCTCTTAAGGGGCGTAATTGTCATAACCATTAAAAATACTTTCTTGATTCACTTAGTTTATTCTAAGGTATATATTTTCTGCCTCTCCAATCATTTCTGTCAGTGGCAAGTCAAGACTATGGATTGTTCAACGCGATGCCACAAAAAGCGTCTCTGGCATGGACTGTCACCTGACCCCTAGAGTTTGTCCCAGCGCCCTTGGTGTGCAAACCCAGGGCATCTCCAGAACTGCCACAAGTGATGCCAGGATACTCCTAAGCAGGATTCACAGCATCTCAAGAGGAGTGTCTCGTGGCTGCTGTAACTGAGAGGGAGCCAGCATGATCTTGCCTACATCCATGTGGGGAAAATTATGCAAGGAAATAGAGGAAGTACACAAGAGTGGGGCAGATTCTAGAAGAGGTAAATGAATGCATATATTCATTTGAAGATAGAGAAAGGCAATTTAATTCAAAACTGGATGATCAGTGAAGTGGCCATAGCCATTGTACATTAAAAACAAATCACTTCTGTCAAAAGTCATCCCTACCTTTAACAGGGCTTCAAACTGAGTATCTTCATGGACTGGTAACTGGGTTGGGATATCACACTCATTCTGTCCATGAACTACCAAGGTCTTGGTACCTACAGAAGGTAAAAATCATAATAAACTGACTTCTACTATAAGAAAGTTTATAGATAAAGCACAAATTATTAAAATATTATCAATAAGCTGATGTTTTTATTATTATTATGATTACTACTAGTGAGGGTTTAATGCGACTTGTGCATTGTACTAACTGCACTCCTTTGTTTCTAGTTAAATATATATATATATTTTTTTTTTTTTTTTTGCGGTATGTGGGCCTCTTACTGTTGTGGCCTCTCCCGTTGTGGAGCACAGGCTCCAGACGCGCAGGCTCAGCAGCCATGGCTCACGGGCCCAGCCGCTCCGTGGCATGTGGGATCTTCCCTGACCGGGGCACGAACCCATGTCCCCTGCATCGGCGGGCGGACTCTCAATCACTGCGCCACCAGGGAAGCCCTAAATATATATTTTAAATATGTTTACTTATTATTTAAAAATCATAGCTACCGTTTATGGAGTTCCCCATACTTTTAAATGGTTTTATGTGCATAATCATATTTAAATCTCATAGCAACCCTATGATATGGGTATTATTATTTTCACACTACAAATGAAGAAACAGAGAGAACTTATTCTTATAAATAAGAACTTATAAGTAACTTAGTCAAAGACACATTTATTTAGTGGAAGAGTCAGAATTCAAACCTTAAGCATTCCAACAAATAATCAATTCCTTTATTTTAAATGAGATGATGAGGTAATAATGGTTGAGAAGATACAAAGAGAGCTATTAGCAAAAGCTAAATAAGTACCTGAAAGGTAGTTTAAATTTACATTTTCTGTATTCTGCTTGGCTGGTGAGACAGTGAACATTATGATATACCTTGATTTATAATGAGTTGTTTTTAAGTATATGCCTGACAATATGTTTCTTTGCTGTGATAAAAGCTGATCTCTTTGTTGAGTAACCTATAGACACATAAATATACCATCACCACTTACTGAATGCTTACCACGTGTCAGGTGTGGCAGCTAGTATTGTACAAACCTAAACTCATTTATTCCTCACGATTATGAAGTATGAATCATACTCCCATTGTACGTGTGAGTAAAGAAAGCTTTAAAAGTGATGTCCTTTTTCATAGCTAATCACAGATGATAAATGGCAGTGCTCTGATTTTAACATAGGCCTCTTTGCTGCCAGAACCTGTGTTCTTATTTATATATAATTTTGTCTTTTTATTTCAATACATGTATTATCTCACATTTTCTTAGACATTGCGCAAGGATAAAGGCTTGGCAAAATTTCATCTCCAAGAAAGGCAAGCTATCCAAAGTGAAAAGGAATTGTACCTAGAGTTTATATCACACTGCATGTTTTTTTGTAATTTTCCTTCCTGCTTTTCCCTTTTCCAATTTTTCATAAAGCCATCTCTCAGTGAGTTTACAAAAGCCTGGGGTCCCTGCCATGCAAACAATAGTATTCTCCTTGCAGTGCCAAAAATTCATTCAAAAAGGCTCTCAGTTCAGCTGGCCCTCTGCAACAGACTTAAATAAATCTTTAACCTTGGCAGTCCTTCAAGTACTGATTCACGTGGATCTCAGTTCTGATGTCTCCCTTTTCATCTGGCAATTGCTGACTTTTAAAGGGTCTATTGTACTTCTTCAGATTGTATCCAACAAAAATTCTTTGAAGCACTCAATCCCAGGGTCAGAAAATTTTCTCATGAATGAAAGAGACACTTGGTTTGTATATACTCCTAAAAAGGTTATGTCTTCCAAAAGCAGTACCTGGCATTGAAGCGGTCACCAGGAGCTTGACCTCACATTGCTCCTTCTTCATGGTCTGCTTCAGATCCTTGAAGAACAGGCCTTCTACGTAACCGACCACCTCCCACAGGAAAGTCAGAGTGGCTGAAATGGCATCCATCCCCCACTCGCAGGGGGTCCGCACAAAGTACATGATTAATCCTACCTATAAGTCAGAACAGGAAGTGGTCACAAAGTCACAGTAATTCTGAGCTTACATTCTCATTGCCTTGGCTTTTCATTTTCTTAATTAAATATTGTTTTTTTGACTTTGAATTCTCTGTTCAAATGCTTCTCTAACACTTTCAGTGGAAGTAAGCAGAAGAAGGGACAACGGGAAAACTGGCCTGAACAGGTTGCCATATATTTTTATGTCATCACTAAAATACTTACTGCTATTTTTTTTTTAACATCTTTACTGGAGTACAATTGCTTTACAATGTTGTGTTAGTTTCTGCTGTATAACAAAGTGAATCAGCTACATGTCTACGTATATCCCCATATCCCCTCCCTCTTGCGTCTCCCTCCCACCCTCCCTATCCCACCCCTCTAGGTGGTCACAAAGCACCAAGCTGATCTCCCTGTGTGATGCAGCTGCTTCCCACTAGCTATCTATTTTACATTTGGTAGTGTATATATGTCAATGCTACTCTCTCACTTCATCCCAGCTTACCCTTCTCCCTCCCCATGTCCTCAAGTCAATTCTCTACATCTGGGTTTTTATTCCTGTCGTGGCCCTAGGTTCATCAGAACCATATTTTTTTTTTTTAGATTCCATATATATGTGTTAGCATACCCTGAGAAAACCATAATTCAAAAAGAGTCATGTACCACAATGTTCATTGCAGCACATTTACAATAGCCAGGACATAGAAGCAACCTAAATGTCCATCGACAGATGAATGGATAAAGATGTGGCACATATATACAATGGAATATTACTCAGCCATAAAAAGAAACGAAATTGAGTTATTTGTAGTGAGCTGGATGGACCTAGAGACTGTCATACAGAGTGAAGTAAGTCAGAAAGAGAAAAACAAATACTGTATGCTAACACACATATGTGGGATGTAAAAAAAAAACCAAAATGGTTCTGATAAACCCAGGGTCAGGACAGGAATAAAGACACAGACGTAAAGAATGGACTTGACATGGGGAAGGGGAAGGGTAAGCTGGGATGAAGTGAGAGAGTAGCATTGACATATATACACTAGCAAATGTAAAATAGATAGCTAGTGGGAAGCAGCTGCATCACACAGGGAGATCAGCTCGGTGCTTTGTGTCCACCTAGAGGAGTGGGATAGGGAGGGTGGGAGGGAGACGCAAGAGGGAGGGGATATGGGGATATATGAATATGTATAGCTGATTCACTTTGTTATAAAGCAGAAACTAACATACCATTGTAAAGCAATTATACTCCAATAAAGGTGTTAAAAGAAAAAGGAATTTTTAAAAAAATGACATATACATTTTTTCAACAGAAAACTAAAATTATGGACCGACATAAGGAAGTTCTATAATGCCAAAGGGAGACAGAGAGGAAAGAGACATTTACTGAGTGCCCATCACGTGCCAAGGATTGTGCCAGGAGGGGCTTCCCCATACAAACAGTGGTGAATTCAGCTGACCATGATTCACCTTCAGTCATATAATTAATGGGAACTTATTGAAAAAAAAAATCTCCTAAGATCTTTTTCTCTTATTGTTGCTTCCTATTTGGAAATGAATATTTATAACCTACTGGAGGTGAAACTCACCAAGTAGTTGAATAGGATGTGAGAGGTCTGAGCAGGAAAGTCTCCGATATTCAGGAGAAGTTTGCGCAGCATGTACATTAACTCATCCTGAAAGAACAACAGAATTTCTAGGTCTCATTCAGCTGCCATGCTGTAGGAAATAAAATTAACTTCTTGAAAAGCAAGGTAGGGGGATTTTTCTTACTTTTGCCCACATGTTGATTTCCCTTATGTTCAGAATTTTAATATGGTATTTGTGATACTTGTTAAATAGCATTTAAACCAACTGTAACACCGTCTCCTAGAAGCTAATACATGAAATTACTAAGCAAGAGTCCAATTTTTAAATAAAAATGTAGACTGTGTCTATAGGTCACAGGCAAATCACAGGAAAGCTGTACATTTAGTCATCTCTATTTGCTGTGGCTTCCAGGTGTGATGGAAATGTGAGGAGGATCTATCTTAAGAAACCATTAAACAAACTAGGTTTATTGAACTTCATAGTTCTGCTTCCTACGTTTCAGGTCAAAGAGATAAAGCTGGGCCAAGAGAGAATAAATGGAGGTGTTTCTAATTAACCTTCCTTTCAGAAACTTAATCTTCCAGTGAACAGGACCATAACACAGAAATGAAGAAATAATTTGTAATCATCAGGGTATTTTGCCATTGCTCAGAAAATGACTTTTATTTGGCATAATCTTCTCACAGGGTGACCTGATAAATTAGATTTTTTGATTCATGGAGAGTTTCAACATGCTCTAACAATACTACCTGCACCACATACTACCAGCCAGTCAGAATTCAGTAAACGTACCGAACACTGAAAACATTAAACTGAATTTAATCTTTGTTGAAAAGACTGAGAATCTTTCAGTATCTTAGGGTCATTACTAGCAGGGTACCATATACATACGGAGACATCAGTGAATGGAGAAATTCAAAAGAAAACAGCCAAGTTTAACTTGTTCATCACTATCATCATCCAAAGTACTTCTCGGCTATATGTCAGAGGACACCAATGTTGCATGCATGTCACTATAAAGTCCACTCCTTGTCTTTAACCATGTTCACACACATAGCTACACAGCTACACTATAAAGAAAGAGGAATGTACTTGTCTGTTGCTGATGGTCAGTTTCTCCAGGAAATGTCGAAGAACTGTTGATGGGTCTTCAATTAGACAATTCCATAAGACTTGCTGGGCCACAGCACTCACTTCAGAAGAGAAAGGAAATTGAATAGTCATCTTAAATGCAGATAAATCTATTAGATAAAGTATTCAAATAATTTACTAAACTTTAATAGGTCTCTCTCAAATTCTTGCCTTACAGAGGTTCTGTGAACTCTTTTTCTATTGAAAGGCAGGTATCTGTTCTTTTTGTTGTTGTTTCTGAACATTTTAGCCTATAAGGAAAATGTGACAAAAGAGTATAGGATGCCCTTTAAATATCAGCATTGCTTTTGTTAAAAATGCATTTGTGATATACAATGGAATATCATTTAGCCATAAAAAAGGAAATCCTCCCATTTGTGACAATATGGATGGACTTTGAGGGTGTTATGCAAAGTGAAAGAAGTCAGACAGAGAAAGAAAAATGTATGATCTCACTTACATGTGGAATCTAAGAAAAACCCAAACTCATAGATACATAGGACAGATTTGTTACCAGAGGTCGGGGGGTGGGTACTGGGGGGAGGGAAGGTGGTCAAAGTTTACAAACTTCCAGTTATAAGATAAATAAATCCTGGGGATATAATGTACAGCATGGTGACTGTCGTTAACAATACTGTATTGTATACTTGAAAGCTGTTAAGACAGTAGTTATTAAAAGTCCTCCTCAGGACTTCCCTGGTGGCACAGTGGTTAAGAATCCGCCTGCCAATGCAGGGGACAAAGGTTCGAGCCCTGCTCCGGGAAGACCCCACATGCCGTGAAGCAACTAAGCCTGAGCGCCACAGCTACTGAATTTGCACTCTAGAGCACACGGGCCACAACTACTGAGCCCGTGCACCTAGAGCTCGTGCTCCACAAGAGAAGCCACCACAATTCGATGTCTGCGCACCGCGACGAATAGCCCCCGCTCGCCACAGCTAGAGAAAGCCCACGTGCAGCCACGAAGACCCAAAGCAGCCAAAAATTAAAAAAAAAAAAGTTCCCATCATAAAAAAAAATTGTAGCTATGTATGGTGATGGATGTTAACTAAACTTATTGTGGTAATCATTTTGTAATGCATACATATATCAAATGTTTATGTTGTATACCTAAAACTAGCACAATGTTATATGTCAATTACATCTTAATAAAAAAAGAATACAGTTATGAATCTTTGTTTTGGAAATTACCCTAATGTTAACAGTGGTAAGTATTTATTAAAGTCCCACTTCATTGTTTATTGTATGCAGAAATTCCTAAAGTAATTATTTGGTTTAGAAAATATGCTTTGTTTAGAATGCACATGAATTAGACATGACCTTTTATTCTTCACATGAATGTTTTAAATAATAACTCCCACAGCAAGATGACATAGTTGAGCCAGTAACAGTTAGGGTTCCCACTTCTAATGAGGGTGTCTTAGGAATAAATAATTATTCCTAATGTGAAAGAAAGTGCTACTTCTTTGGGAAAAGTGGTCAGTCTAAGGTTGCCTGAAGTGCCCAGGCTAAGAAAGCAGGTGGGTAAAAGTGAGTAGGGGGTAAGCATGAGATGATCTTCAGTTTAAATGGTTTAGTTTAGTTTTCTAAACTAGGAATATAGAGTTTAGCATAAATTTATTTTTCAGCCTATATTTAAAATAAATCATACCAATTTTTTTTGCTTCAGAAGCTAACCATCCCATTAAAATTGAGCTATATAAATAAATAATTTAACAGATGTGAATATAAGCTTTAACTTTCATGTATCTTTATAAATAATTAAAATAGATGTGGGTTTTTGTTAAGTTGAAATTGGTTGCAAAACTATCTTTATAACACTATTTATATTCTAATTGCTAAGTACGGCAGTTTAATGCTTAAAACATGAGAAATACAGAAAAAGACAAAGAGGAGAATAAGACTGATAAGTCTACCAACCACCAAAACAACTATAAACATTTTAGAGTATATTTTTTCATATATATGAAATATATATATTTACATGTATCTTTAAGTAATATCATACAGAAAATACTCTCAGGTACTCACATTTTTAATTATAAATTGAACACTTTTATGTTAATATTTTTCTAATGTGCACAGAAAGCTGTCACATGGAGGTACCATGATTAACTAATTGCTTATTGTTGGACATTTAAACTCTTTTCAAATATTTGCTATTTTAAAACTGTACAAGGTACAGCGTTCTCTGTAAACCTTAATTCACCCCTCATTACTGCCTTAGGAAATTGCTAGATACCAAAATCTGTGTCAAAGGGTGTACACACTTTTAAGGCTTATGGTGCATACTGTGAAACTGTTTCAGAATGCTTGCATTAAATTTTTACTGCCGTCAGCAAGGTGTGAGGATAATCTTTTCACTGAATCTTTACCAGCTATGCATAATTTCTTTTGAAAAAATCCTTGCAATTTTTTATATGAAATGTAAGATTTCACTGTTGTTTTAAACAACAGTGTTATTTACAGATTTAATTGGCTGTTAGAGTGTGTGTTTATATCCTTTGTCCATTTCTCTACTGGGGTATAAAAATGTCATTATTGAGTTATAAAGGTTCTTTTTTTAAAAAAAAGTAACATCAAGAATATTAACCTGTTATCTGTGACAAATGTAACTCATCTTTACCCCTAGTTTATCATTTCATTTTTCAATTATTTTCTTTACATACTACCTTTGGAAAGGAAATCAAGTGAGAAAGATGGCATTAATGATGTCAAGCCAATGGCTAAGATTTCTAAGGTGGCCAAAATCACTATTTGATTTCTCCGTGGCCAAATGAGGGTTGGTCTGTTCTCCAGTCCTAAACAACGCTCCTGGAAAAAACTGCCTATTTTAAGTGCAATATCTTGGTCATAAAGTTTGTGGGAGGAAAAGGTGGAGAAAGTGGTAGTGTTAGTTCAACCTACTACAAATCTGTCATTACAGTATGTCCATAAAACAACTCCACACGTGGCCAGTGGTTCATGGCTTCGAGGGCACCCTACTGCTCTTTATCAGATGAACGCCTTCAGTATTTATTAGAGTTACTGACGGTTTTGACTAGTCAATACTGTATACCTGTTGGGCTTCCCTGGTGGCGCAGTGGTTGAGAGTCCGCCTGCCGATGCAGGAGACATGGGTTCGTGCCCCGGTCTGGGAAGATCCCACATGCCGCGGAGCGGCTGCGCCCACGAGCCATGGTCGCTGAACCTGCGCGTCCGGAGCCTGTGCTCCGCAACGGGAGAGGCCACAGCAGTGAGAGGCCCGCGTACCGCAAACAAACAAAAACTGTACCTGCTACTCCATCTTCCCGCACCTCACCATCCTCCATCAGGTGGACAATGGGGAGCACTGCTGCACAGATGCATGCCGGGAACACAGCCTGCGGAGGCTGAGGCACGTGGGGGCTGGGCAGGTGTTCGGCGGTGTGCTCCTCATCTGAAGAGGGAGACAGAATCGGCGTGCTTTTCTCCGTTCAAGACCTACTTATGGAACTTTTTTTCTGTGCAGATATCTAGTCGTGCCAGCATCATCTGTTGGAAAGACAATTCTTTCCCCCATTGACGTTTCATGGCACCCTTTTCAAACTTGAAATCAACATACATGTAATGGTTTACTTCCGGTTCCAATCTAGTCCCTTGACGTGTATGTCAACCCTCAAGTCCATACTGCACAGTCTTGGTTACTGCAGCTCTGTAGTCAGTTTTGAAATGGGGAAATGTAAGTTTTCCAACTTTGCTCTTCATTTCCAAGATTACTGTGCCTACGCAAGGGTGTGGAACAGTTGGAACCCTCATGCTTTTTGGTCGGAATGTAAAACGATACAGACACTTTTGAAAAGAGTTTGGCAGTTTTCCTCACAAGACTTATACATAATGGTTCATAAGAGTGTAATTCATAATAACCAAAGGGTGGAAACAACCCAGAAGTCCACTCTAACTGGTGAACGGATAAACAAAACGTGGCGTATGCATATAATGGAACATTATCTTGTAATAAGAAGGAATGAAGAACTGATACATGTGGCAGCGTGAATCGACCTGGAAAGTATGCTGAGTGAAAGGATCCAGTCACAAAAGGCCACATATTCTACGATTCCATGCATATGAGATGTGCAGAGTAGGCAAATGCATAGAAATCGAAAGTAGATTATTTCTCGTCAGGGGTTGGGGGGAGTGGCGGATGAGGCGTGACTACTAACGGGTATAGGGTCTCTTTCGGGGATAATGAAAATATCCTAAAATTAAGTAGGGTTGATGGTTGCACACTCTACAAATATACTAACAACCACTGCATTATGCACTTCAAAAGGGTGAATTTTAGTATGTGAATTATATCTCAATGAAGGTGTTAGAAAAAATATAGATATGCCTTGGGCTGCTGTGATTAATTAGCCTTGGTCATTTTTGAAGTTTTCCAGGGTTGTGCAGTGAAGGGTTGAGAACCACTAGTTTCTGTACAACTTTTTGATGACTTTATAAATCGTGACGAAATCTGTATAATCATGAAGGAGCAAGTCCCCAGACAGTTATTTATCATTAGAGAAGCAGAGTTTTTAAATTCTTAGAACTGAAGAGTATCACATTTCTCCCCCAGAATCAGATTTCATTACAGGACTGGCACGAGCTTTGTTCTTCCTTTGATAAATTATTCCAGAACAGCATTCTAAAGCATCCTACTGAGTCTTAGCTATGCACTGGAATCACCTGATAAGATTTTAAAAACACTAAGGTGCTTGAGTCCCACCCTTAGAGATTCTGATTTGGTCTTGGGTGTGACCTGAGCATTTTTAAAAGCTCCCTGGTTGATTGTAATGTGTAGCCAGTGTTGAAAACTGTTAACTGCCTAGAATGATGTTTTATTGAACCCTCAGCAATATGATGACATGTAATGTAATTAAAATAGAAACAATTTATCAAGGACATTTGCTGGATTAAATCAACAATTTTTTTTAGAATACCACTCATCTAATATACATTTTTAAACTTTAAGATCATGAGACAGGTTATTTAATCAAGACAGTGTAATGAAGTGAGATAATCATATCAAATAAAAATTGTTTCAAAACACACAAGTCATGAGGAATAAAGGACACATTTGTAAGAGGACACACCTTCAGCACTGACGGCTGAACGCACTGACCAGACTGACCCTCGGCGGAAGGAATAATTCCTGTGGGAAGTGCTGGAGGTACAGGATGGACTCACAGACAGTCGACGGGCTGCCAGATTGGTGACTTCTTCTACTGGCAAAGAAAATGGGGAACGTGAACTTTGGTTTTGTAACAAAAAAGTTATCATCACTATTATAGTTGTACTTACATCAAAGTGTATTTAGCTCCCATAGCATAAGGCTTAAGTAATTTAGAGTGTACTTTGGTGAGGACAAAACACCTACAGAAAGGCAGACAGAAAATTCCTCCCAAAGATTTCACAGAAGTGGGGCAGAGAATCACTGAATTTAGAATGGTTCAGAAATCATTTTTCTGATACCAACCAAAAAACTGTCTGCACTTGTGAAGGCTGAAAGTAGTTAATGGACTAACCCCATTTTTAATGATGCAAGATTGATTGCGTACGTTTTAGCACACACTCTGGATTCAGCTGTTGCCTGAATCATAGTCACTGCTTGGTCCATTATCATATTAGTTCATTCAGTGTGGCTAATGTCCTCCTCTGTAAACAAGCCAGCTCTAAACATTTAGAAAAAGACAACTTTCTTCTCTTTCTTTAGATAGTGTCAGGAGGTAAGAGAGAGAGATAGAGGGAGCATATCACCTCATGTCACATAAAATCGTCAATGTTTATTTCAAAGCAAGTCCTTTCCCTTTTGTGTGACTCAGTGCCCCCCCACCCCACAACGAAGTCCAGTGTGTAGAGGGCACCTTCTTCTTCTGGCTCTGAGTTGGGCGTGCAGGTGGGCTCGTAGCAAGCCTCCTGGGTGATGGGGATGGCGGTGATGAGGCTGGCTTCTCGACCAAGACGTTTCTTCTCTTCCTCCTGTTGCAAGTTCTTTAAGATGTGTTCTGCCCTTTGATGGGAGCGGGACACAGCCCGGGCTGAAAAGGATTTCTACAGAGACATGAAGGAAAGTTTACTTACTAGCAGCTCTTCTGCAAGGTCACATGTATAAAAAGTGTTCTACTAAATGTAGACACAGATGTGGTACTTTGTTCTCAGGAAATGTTAGGGCATCCGTGACCTAGTTTCATGGAGATTTATTTGTTTGCTTCTTTTTCTACCAAGTGTCCAGGCTGTGTACAACTAAGACATTCCTTTTCATTCAATCGGGATAATTCTTCAAGGATGTTTGTAATTTCGGGAAAGAAAAAATGTTATTTTACTTAATCTTATTTTAGAATAAAGTATCAATGATCCACTCTTTAAACACATCGAATAAACATTTTTAATGCTCTGTTTCCTTCCAAAATTTCTTGAACTCGTTTTAAATGAAGGGCATTTACTTCATAAGGTTAATAAAAGAGAAAGTCAGAACCATGGAAAGGAGGAGGAAAGATCTCTTTCATGTAAAACAATTAATTATGTGATTTATTTCATTTTTGTATCTTAAGTATCTACCACACTGCAAATACTTAATATTTAGAAATATTAATGTTAAATAATAAATAATAGAAAATACAGTGGCACACTGTAAATACTTAACAAGATTTATAGAAACAAAGCTACTGAATGGAAATTATGAGAGTTGGTAGTGTTACTATGGTTGAATGTAAAATCTGACTCTGTTTACCAGCAGCAAAAGCATAACAGATAAGAAACAATAAAGGAGAAAAGATTCACTTTGCAAAGGGACCATTCTGTTTTTGCCTTAATCATGATGCTTATGCTGAGATAAATTCCAAGAGCTCTGGGGATGAAGTAATTGGTCTCAGAGCAGGGAAGTGATCACTGACGTTCTTCACTATCAATTTGAAGTGATGTCTATGTATAGTAGAAATTCTACATCTTTGTTGGCCAGTGGTCACATAGGATTAAAGAGACAGACAAGAGGTGTTGGTCACTCTTCTAAAGGACAGCTGTCATCGAAGTTCCCTTTATGCAGGGTATTAACATAAGACTAAAGGTTTCCAATAGTGGATGACACAACAGCAATTAAGGGCATTTGATGGGCCACATGGCAGTTCATTTTCAGAGCCAGGGGTTAAGCTGGTTTATTATAATAAGATAAGGGAAAGATAACTGGATACAGAATTAGGGGCTTTGGCTTGAAATTCACTGTGAAATTGGGAAGAGAATGTACTTGACTCAAATGAATCTATCACATGTATGAGAGAAAAACCAAGGATCTTTATACCAGTGGTTCAGATGAAGGAGGGAAGAACCAAGCGTGCCTTTGTCTTTGTCTCAGATATGAAGGTAGTGTATGCAGAAGAATTAAAAGAAAAACATTCTGATGGGTAAAGAGTTCAAACAAACAGTTCAAAGAAAACTACAAATGCCTAGAAAATATATGTATGACATGCAAAAACGTTCAACCTCGCTTCATATATTCAACCAACTTTTTAAAGATGTGTGAATAAAAAAGCCAATAACTTTGTTTTTTGCCATTCAATGTGGCATTAAAAAATAATACTAGTTAATTTGAATAAAAAAGACATTTTCCTATTGTGTTATATAAGGGTAAAATGGTACAATCATCCTGGGGTATTTTGTGAGATATATCAGAAATCTTTAATATTCACATACCAGTTGCCCTAAATCCTGTGAGAAATTATGCAAGGAAATAATCATGAATTTGTGTATAGAGATGTGTTCTTTTTCTATATTTGCTTTATCTTCCAAATTTTCTACATTATTTGTAATTTAGGAAAATGCTATGCAACAGGTGAAAAAGGCATATTTTGAAGATTTATTTTTTCAAAAGGCACATATTCTTGGTTCTTGTTTATAAATAGACTGGGTTCTAAACTTAACTATTTATAAATTATATTACTTAGAGCAGTAATGTATTAGAAGAGCATAAGACCTGAGCTCTCAGAGTGATGTTTCTGATGATGATACTGATGATCAATAAGGTAAAGAACAGACTAAGGTCCAAACAAGGACAGCAAGAGCAGGAAACTCAGTTCTTTTTCTTATTCATCCAGAGTCAATCTCATTAACTTTTGGGTAGCTTATGTAGGTTAAATGAATTGTTTGTTTTATAATAAAGAGAGGCAAAAGCACTACCTTTGGCTAGGAAACCAATGCCTAATGCTTTTAGTAGCTTTTATTATAAGGTGGCTGCTTCTATGATTACGGAACAAAACTGTTTTGGCTTTTGGAGGTCTGCAAATGCTCACCCCAGATGTCAGTTCCTCCTATCTCAAGAACTAAAGGCCTTTTGTGGTTGATTTTCTGTGCTGTTATTACATTCTTATGACAACTGTCTCACACATCCATTGTTCTCTCTTACGTGTATACCATGGAGTCTGACGATATTAGAAAGAAAGGGCCTGTTACTCACAGACTGGTCTTCATTAATGGGGTCCTGGACACTCCCGCTGCACTGAGGGACCCAAGGGGGGTCAAACATCGGGACAGATGGCATTCCAAGCACTGGGGAGGGCAGGGTGAAGTTTATACTGGGAGGCGGGATCTGTTAGTTGATATCAGAAGAATGAAGTGAGTAAGATGGAAAATAAGACAGAATGAGTCTGAAGCAAAATTATGACATAATCTTTTAGAGCATAGGGTGTTATAAGGCACATGAAGAACGTCTCTGGGCCTCAGTTTACTCATTAATAAAATGAAGTGTTTCAACTATATGATCTCTATTTGTGTTAATCACCCCATCTTCCAAAGAACATCTGTGTTTATATAGTAAAATGTATGGAAGATTACACCCCAAACTTCTATGTGCTTACCTCTGGGAATGGTGCTGAAATCTTGAGGTTTATAGAAACTTGATTTTCTTACTCTACATTCTTACATTTCAATTTGTTTTAAGGACAAGAATTCACTCATATATGAGTCAGGTTTACTTATGTAATCAGAGAGGGAAAAAAAGAAGTATCTCGGGCTTCCCTGGTGGCGCAGTGGCTGGGAGTCCGCCGGCCAATGCACGGGACGCGGGTTCGTGCCCCGGTCCAGGAAGATCCCACATGCTGCGGAGCGGCTGGGCCCGTGATCCATGGCCACTGGGTCTGTGCGTCTGGAGCCTGTGCTCCACAACGGGAGAGGCCGCAACAGTGAGAGGCCCGCGTATGTATACCTCACCTTAAAAATCTGCTGTGCTCCCTCCTCCATCCGGGGCCAGACCTGATAGCGAAACCTCCAAAGCGTGTGGAACTTAAGGACAGCGTTCAGCCGCTGCACGGTCTCCGGGTGGTGGAACTCTGATGTCAGCATATCAGACACGGCCTCAGGGACTTTCACCGCACACAACAGGAACATGGCCGCTAAAGACAGTCAACATCAAAGACAGTTCATCAGCTACGCATCTCTTAATTTTGCATGATTCCTGGGGAAACTGCTTCTGTCTCTTGAAAATGACTACTGAGCTATAGAGCCAGGCCACCAGCGCTGGCAAAAGCAAAGCCTGTTTCAGCACCTGGAAAGCAGACTTCATCCTTTGTGCCTCCCACAATCTTCTAATATCTGATGCGAGCATGATCTGTGACAGCATGACATTGCGGTAGAAAAACTCATTCTAAGCAAAGTTTCCTTTGGCTCACAGTGAAAAGTAGATGCCAGAGGAAGCAAATGAAGAAAGGAAATTACAAGCTGAAATATCCTTTTTAAGAAATGGCTAGAGTCATCTCAGAGTAACCCTAGGACAGTACATAAAAACGTCTATTTAAAACTGTCTCAGTGGGCTTCCCTGGTGGCGCAGTGGTTGAGAGTCCGCCTGCCGATGCAGGGGACACGGGTTCGTGCCCCGGTCTGGGAGGATCCCACATGCCACAGAGTGGCTGGGCCCGTGAGCCATGGCTGCTGAACCTGTGCGTCCGGAGCCTGTGCTCCACAACGGGAGAGGCCTACGTACTGCAAAAAAAACAAAAAAAAAAACCCAAAACTGTCTCAGTTCCATTAGTTATATTAAAAATAACATTCATCATCCAGTAAGTGGGCGCCACTGGGAAACTCTGAGGGCGCAGAAGTGGCTGACGTGTGGTGGCTTGAGGAAAGGGAGACGAGGGCCATAAAGAGCCTGCCGTGTGGCTGAAAGGGTCTCGGTGCTCCGTCCAGGTGTCAGGCCTGAGCCAAGTAGGTGGAAGAGCCGAGTTCAGGACACTGGACCACCAGAGACCTCCCAGCCCCACATAATATCAAACAGTGAAAGCTCTCCCGGAGATCTAAACCTCAACGCTAAGACCAAGCTCCACTCAACAATCAGCAAACTCCAGTGCTGGACACTCTACGCCAAACAACTAGCAAGACAGGAACACAACCCCAACCATTAGCAGAGAGGCTGCCTAAAATCATAATGAGTTCACAGACATCCCCAAAAAACACCACCAGAACGACAAGATCCAGCCTCATCCACCAGAACACAGGCACCAGTCCCCTCCACCAGGAAGCCCACACAACCCATTAAACCAACCTTACCCACAGTGGGCAGATGCGAAAAACAACAGGAACTACGAACCTGCAGCCTGTGAAAAGGAGACCCCAAACACAGTAAGTTAGGCAAAATGAGAAGACAGAGAAACACACAGCAGATGAAGGAGCAAGGTAAAAACCCACCAGACCAAACAAATGAAGAGGAAATAGGCAGTCTACCTGAAAAAGAATTCAGAGTAATGATAGTAAAGATGATCCAGAATCTTGGAAATAGAATGGAGAAAATACAAGAAACGTTTAACAAGGACCTAGAAGAACTAAAGAGCAAACAAACAATGATGAGCAACATAATAAATGAACTAAAAAATTCTCTAGAAGGAATCAATAGCAGAATAACTGAGGCAGAAGAATGGATAAGTGACCTGGAAGATAAAACAGTGGAAATAACTACTGCAGAGCAGAATAAAGAAAAAAGAACAAAAAGAATTGAAGAGAGTCTCAGAGACCTCTGGGACAACATTAAATGCAACAACATTCGAATTATAGAGGTCGCAGAAGAAGAGAAACAGAAAAGGACTGAGAAAATATTTGAAGAAATTATAGTTGAAAACTTCCACAATATGGGAAAGAAAATAGTCACTCAAATCCAGGAAGTGCAGAGAGTCCCATACAGGATAAATCCAAGGAGAAACATACCAAGACACATATTAATCAAAAATTAAATACAAAGAAAAAATATCAAAAGCAGCAAGGGAAAAACAACAAATATCATACAAGGGAATCCCCATAAGGTTAACAGCTGATCTTTCAGCAGAAACTCTGCAAGCCAGAAGGGACTGGCAGGACATATTTAAAGTGATGAAAGGCAAAAACCTACAATCAAGATTACTCTACCCAGCAAGGATCTCATTCAGATTTGACGGAGAAATTAAAACCTTTACAGAGAAGTAAAAGCTAAGAGAATATAGCACCACCAAACCAGCTTTACAACAAATGCTAAAGAAACTTCTCTAGGTAGGAAACACAATAGAAGGAGAAGACCTACAATAACAAACCCAAAACAATTAAGAAAATGGTAATAAGAACATACATATTCATAATTACCTTAAATATAAATGGATTAAATGCTCCAACCAAAAGACATAGACTGGCTGAATGGATACAATAAGAAGACCCATATATATGCTGTCTACAAGAGACCCACTTCAGACCTAGGGACACATACAGACTGAAAGTGAGGGGATGGAAAAAGGTATTCCATGCAAATGGAAATCAAAAGAAAGCTGGAGTAGCAATTCTCATATCAGACAAAATACACTTTAAAACTAAGACTATTACAAGAGACAAAGAAGGACACTACATAATGATCAAGGGTTCAATCCAAGAAGAAGATATAACAATTGTACATATTTATGCACCCAACATAGGAGCACCTCAGTACATAAGGCAAATGCTAACAGCCATAAAAGGGGAAATCGACAGTAACACAATCATAGCAGGGGACTTTAACACCTCACTTTCACCAATGGACAGATCATCCAAAATGAAAATAAATAAAGAAACACAAGCTTTAAATGATACATTAAACAAGATGGACTTAATTGATATTTATAGGACATTCCATCCAAAAACAACAGAATACACTTTCTTCTCAAGTGCTCATGGAACATTCTCCAGGATAGATCATATCTTGGGTCACAAAGCAAGCCTTGGTAAATGTAAGAAGACTGAAATCGTATCACATATCTTTTCTGGCCACAACGCTATGAGACTAGATATAAATTACAGGAAAAAATCTGTAAAAAATACAAAGACATGGAGGCTACTACTAAATACTAAATACACTACTGAATAACCAAGAGATCACTGAAGAAATCAAAGAGGAAATCAAAAACATCTAGAAGCAAATGACAATGAAAACACGATGACCCAAAACCTATGAGATGCAGCAAAAGCAGTTTTAAGAGGGGAGTTTACAGCAATACAATCCTACATCAAGAAACAAGAAACATCTCAAATAAACAACCTAACCTTACACCTAAAGCAGTTAGAGAAAGAAGAACAAAAAAACCCCAAAGTTAGCAGAAGGAAAGAAATCATAAAGATCAGACCAGAAATAAATGAAAAAGAAATGAAGGAAATGATAGCAAAGATCAATAAAACTAAAAGCTGGTTCTTTGAGAAAATAAACAAAACTGATAAAGCATTAGCCAGACTCATCAAGAAAAAAAGGTAGAAACTCAAATCAATAGAAGTAGAAATGAAAAAGAAGTAACAACTGACACTGCAGAGGATCATGAGAGATTACTACAAGTAACGATATGCCAATAAAATGGACAACCTGGAAGAAATGGACAAATACTTAGAAAAGCACAACCTTCCGAGACTGAACCAGGAAGAAATAGAAAATAGAAACAGACCAATCACAAGCACTGAAATTGAGACTATGATTAAAAGTCTTCCAACAAACAAAAGTCCAGGATCAGATGGCTTGTCAGGCGAATCCTATCAAACATTTAGAGAAGAGCTAACACCTATTCTTCTCAAACTCTTCCAAAATATAGCAGAGGGAGGAGCACTCCCAAACTCATTCTACGAGACCACCATCACCACCCTGATACCAAAACCAGACAAAGATGTCAGAAAGAAAGAAAACTACAGGCCAATATCATTGATGAACATAGATGCAAAAATCCTCAACAAAATACTAGCAAACAGAATCCAACAGCACATTAAAAGGATCATAGACCATGATCAAGTGGGTTTTATCCCAGGAATGCAAGGATTCTTCAATATATTCAAATCAATCCATGTGATAAATCATATTTACAAACTGATGGAGAAAAAACCATATGATCATCTCAATAGATGCAGAAAGAGCTTTTCACAAAATTCAACACCCATTTACAATAAAAGCCCTCCAAAAAGTAGGCATAGATGGAACTTACCTCAACATCATAAAGGCCATATATGACAAACCCACAGCCACCATTGTCTAAATGGTGAAAAACTGAAACCGTTTCCACTAAGATCAAGAAGAAGACAAGGTTGTCCACTCTCACCACTATTATTCAACACAGTTTTGGAAGTTTTAGCTACAGCAGAGAAGAAAAAGAAATAAAAGGAATCCAAATTGGAAAAGAAGAAGTAAACCTGTCACTGTTTGCTGATGACATGATACCATACATATAGAATCCTAAAGAAGCTACCAGGAAACTACTAGAGCTAATCAATGAATGTGGCAAAGTAGCAGGATACAAAATTAATGCACAGAAATCTCTTGCATTCTAGTACAGTAATGATGAAAAATCTTAAAGAGAAATTAAGGAAACACTCCCATTTACCATTGCAACAAAAATAAATAAAATACCTAGGAATAAATCTACCTAAGGAGACAAAAGACCTGTATGCAGAAAACTATAAGAAACTGATGAAAGAAATTAAAGATGATACAAACAGATGGAGAGATATACCATATTCTTGGACTGGAAGAATCAACATTGTGAAAATGACTACACTACCCAAAGCAATCTACAGATTCAATGCAATCTCTATCAAACTACCAATGGCATTTTTCAGAGAACTAGAAAAAAAATTTCACAATTTATATGGAAACACAAAAGACCCCGAATGGCCAAAGCAATCTTGAGAAAGAAAAACGGAGCTGGAGGAATCAGGCTCCCTAACTTCAGACTATACTACAAAAGTACAGTAATGAAGACAGTATGGTACTTGTACAAAAACAGAAATATAGATCAATGGAACAGGACAGAAAGCCCAGAGATAAACCCATGCACATATGGTCACCTTATCTTTGATGAAGGAGACAAGAATATACAATGGAGAAAAGACAGCCTCTTCCATGAGTGGTGCTGGGAAAACTGGACAGCTACATGTAAAAGAATGAAATTAGAATACTCCCTAACACCATACACAAAAATAAACTCAAAATGGATGAAAGACCTAAATGTAAGGGCAGACACTATAAAACTCTTAGAGGAAAACATAGGCAGAACACTCTATGACATAACTCACAGTAAGATCCTTTTGGACCCACCTCCTAGAGAAATGGAAATAAAAACAAAAATAAACAAATGGGACCTAATGAAACTTCAAGCTTTTGCACAGCAAAGGAAACCATAAAAAGATGAAAAGACAACCCTCAGAATGGGAGAAAATATTTGTAAACGAACCAACTGACAAAGGATTAATCTCCAAAATATACATGCAGCTCATGCAGCTCAATTGCAAAGAAACAAACAACCCAATCCAAAAATAGGCAGAAGACTTAAATACACATTTCTCCAAAGAAGACATACAGATTGCCAACAAACACATGAAAGGATGCTCAATGTCACTAATCATTAGAGAAATGCAAATCAAAACTACAATGAGGTATCACCTCACACCAGTCAGAATGGCCATCATCAAAAATCTACAAACAATAAATGCTGGAGAGGGTGTGGAGAAAAGGGAACCCTCTTTGCACTGTTGGTGGGAATGTAAACTGATACAGCCACTATGGCGGTTCCTTAAAAAACTAAAGATAGAACTACCATACGACCCAGCAATCCCACTAATAGGCATATACCCTGAGAAAACCATAATACAGAAAGAGTCATGTGCCACAATGTTCATTGCAGGTCTATCTACAATAGCTAGGACATGGGAGCAACCTAAGTGTCCATCAACAGATGAATGGATAAAGAAGATGTGACACACATATCAATGGAATAGTACTCAGTCATAAAAAGAAACGAAATTGAGTTATTTGTAGTAAGGTGGATGGACCTAGAGTCTGTCATACAGAGTGAAGTACGTCAGAAAGAGTATAACAAATACCGTATGCTGACACATATATATGGAATCTAAATAAAAAACAAAAATGGTTCTGAAGAACCTAGGGGGAGGACAGGAATAAAGACGCAGACATAGAGAATGGACTTGAGGGCACAGGGAGGGGGAAGGTTAAGCTCAGACAAAGTGAGAGATTGGCATGGATATATATACAATACCAAATGTAAAATAGAAAGCTAGTGGGAAGCAGCTGCATAGCACAGGGAGATCAGCTCAGTGCTTTGTGTTCACCTAGAGGGTTGAGATAGGGAGGGTGGGAGGGAGACACAAGAGGGAGGAGATACGGGGATATACGTATAAGTATAGCTGATTCAGTTTGTTACACAACATCAACTAAAACAACATTGTAAAGTAATTATAGTCCAATAAAGATGTTAAAAATTTTAAATAATAAAAATAACATTCATAAGGTAGACTCTATTAGAAACATCTACCCTTCCAAGAGGTAGAAGGACTGAGAAACCAAAAGAGACTTCATGAACCATAATACCATTGTTGTTTTTGTGGGGGAAAGCCAAATATGAATAAGAGAAAGATCAGTGCTATGATAAGTTACGAAGTCAATGAATAATAAGGAAAAGAAATACACTCTGTAGCATAGATGGAGGAGCCAGTGTTGATCATAAAAATATAATTTAAAAACTCTCTTGTACTTTTTCCAAGATCCTCAAAACATGCTCAGGCAATTGTTAGAACAACTGGGGTTAAATCCCAGCTCTGAAACTTCTCTCCTATTGATCTTGGCCAAGCCTCTTAACTTCTTAACCTTTGTTTCTCTATTGGTAAAATGTCAATGATGATGATGAGAATGAGGATGAGGATGCTGCTGATATCTGCCTCCTAATTTGTTGTTAGAAGAAAATAACGTATGAGAAAGTGCTTTGTGACATGAAAAGTACTATAGAATTCTAAAGCATATTTTATTTTTTAGAGGCAAAGTGGTATATGGAAAGGGCATCTATTTGTAGTCAAAAGATCTGGGTTTGATTTCCTGGGTCTGCTAATTCTGAGCTGTGAGCACTTGGTTAAAAGTCCTTTCAACCTTCTGAGTTGGATTTTGCTCATTTATACAATCATTGTTATGAGGATCAAGTAAGATACTGTGTATGACAGAGTTCTAGAACAAATGTGAGCTAGTGTCATCAGTAGCTTTTGATAATCTGTTTCTTAATCCTACCACCTCCTTAAATTTCCACTTTTTCTCCTTTCTTTACTTTTCTTTAAAGTGTACTCTGTCTCAATTTTTAAACACCATCGTCACTCTCTAAGTCATTGCAGTTGGAGTTCTACCTCAATCTCTTTACTGAAACAGTTTTCTTGTAATGCTCACTAATCAGCAGATCCAGTGGTATTTTTACAGCATTTCTTTTCTTTCAGTTTTTAACACTTTCATAACAATCTCTTTGAAAAGGATCTTCCTCTACTTCCATGGTTTGAGATTACTTAAGTTCTACTTTTCTGGTCGTTTTTCTGGGTTTTGCTGGTCAGCTCTTCTTCCTGTCCTTTGAAGGTAGAGAAGGCCAATGGCCTGGTGTTCATTCCTCAGCCCTCTCCTCTATACCAAGAAATCATCCTCCCCCGGAATCATTTCTCCCCTGGAAATAATCCTCTCTCATTGCTTCAGCTGCCACATACATCAAGTTTTCCCAAGTTTCTCTCTAGCTATGGCCTTTCTCATTAGCTTTAGTGTCATATCACCGCTGATATGTCTCCTCGTCATCTAAAAATCACTGTTTCTAACACCAAGCCACTCCACTCATTGCTGCCACATTAAACTTGGTAATAATTCAACACTATATGCAACATTACTCTTTGGCTCGGAACCCCTGAGTGGTTTACCACAGTTCAGTGGAAAGTCCACACTCCTAACCCTGTTGTTCAAGGTCTGTTACAATGTGAGACCTGCTCACTTGCCTAATATTACAGACTAGCAACCTCTTTACAAAAGCCACCCCAGTCTCAATTCCTCCTCAGGCTTTCCAAATCAACCCAGTGCATTTCCACACCCCATGTGGCTTTGCATACACTATTTCCTCTTCCTTCTAGCTTTTCTTAAAGCTCAGTCTCCCTGTTCATAACGTCCATGAAAATATCCATGGCTGTCCCATATTTAGGGAGCATGCCCTTCTCTCTGAAAAATACTTGGTAGAGAAGCGAAAATCTGATACTTAATGTGAACAAAGACATTTTACAAAGACATTTGATGCAGCATAGTATAAAAAAAGCAAAAGGCAAGAATCAACTAAAATTTCCAGGTTAAATAAACTGTTATATCCATTCATTCAATGGAATATTTGGTAGCCATTAAAAAGAATAGGTAAACTTATAGACTGATGTTAAAAATGGTCTCCTAGAGAGACCTCTTAACCACTTCTTGTTTGGCATTTCTCAATTCAAATTTATTTTTGTTCAAATTTTTAATATGCCTCAGTTTACCTTTTAACAGTTCTGGTGTCAGAAGAGGGAACCAAAGGAGACCCTCCCCAACAGCCCACAGGAGCAATGAGCAACCCAGCATAGGTATCTGTTGAGACCTTGAGCTTGCTGCTTTCTCGCTGCCTCTGGAGGTCATGGGTAAGTCCCTCTCAAATCCTAGCACTGAAGGTTTTGTATTATGAGCTTGCAGACTTTATCTGAGCCTTTCTTTCTCATGCTGGGTCCAGAAACCGGCTGGAGTGGGAATGAGTCAGACTTAAAAACCAGACTGGGCTCGGCTCAGGAATGGACTGGTTCCAATTTAGAAACCAGACTGGATCCAGGGTCAGACTGGGTCTGACTTAAAACTGGACTGAGTCTAGTGTGAGGTCTCAGGTGAACAGAATTTTTTTTTTTTTTTAAGGAACAAGTAGGTTAACTATACCAAAGATAATCTTGAATTACATTGGCCACAGTGGAGAACTTTAAACCATCTTAGATAAGCCTATTCATTTATGAGTTATCCTAGAGGAAAATGTATTTCAGCCAGGCACTCACTATTAAGGGTAGAGGGAAAATTACATTTCCTCCTTTACAGTTACTGATGACCAGGATGAGACCCACTGGAATGCCTCCCTCACTCTGGAGCCTGCAGACATCACCCTGGGAAAACTGGCAGAAGCCGGCAAAGAGTAAGAATTTTTACTAACGTCAGCTCCCCCAGACCTCCCTACCTGTGGTGGCTGGTTGAGAGAAGAAGGTAAAATTTCACATTGCCGCTTCCTTTCCAAATAACCAAAAAAAAAAAAAAAAAGGTTATTGATCCTTTCTCTCCCGGGGACAGCTATTGCCTTCTTGTCCATCTCATTTTTTGTCCTGAGAACTTAGCTTGGCAATCATCAGGTTGGGGAACTCAAAAATATAGCCAGGCAGAAATGTGGGTTACATTCCATTTGTGGCTAGGGTCCTCCCATTGCCAGCTCTCAGGGGAACTGTCTAAGTCCTTCTTTCTTTTGGCTATCTTTGGGAGTGGCTCTGGATGTTGTGCTCATGGGGTAGTTCAATACTGCCAGGAATATTTACTGTTTGTCTCGCTCGAACCTGACAAGATATTTGAAAACAAAAAAATTTTTTTTTAATTAGCTCTATAGTCAGAAGTTGACCAAATTGGAAGCTGATATTCAGAGCCTGATAGGAACCATTTTGTAGGCCTTCTCCCCTAACCTAAAATAAAATTATGTACCCAGAGGGAACGAAAAACATGCTGAAGCCATTGTAGAAGGATTTACTGCAGCGTTCCAAAGACACACAGCTCTAGAACGCAGGAATCTTTTGATTTCCATCTTAGAGCTCTTCTCCCTGATATAAAGAAGAAAACTAAGAATAGTGTAGTTGGATGGTTGGGTCAGCATCTTGATAGTCAGGCTGCAACCCAATCTTTCAAGGAATTAAAAACAACTGTCTAACACACTAAGTCTTTGTAAGAACAGAAATGTGGCTCTAGAAACAACTCAAAGCCCACCTATCCTTTTTACCTATCCCCAAATTTCCCCTATTTATCTCAAAAGTCTTGCAGATATTGTTTAAAAAAGAACTGGATTTAGGAAACAAAAGCCTTTTTTGGAGAAATTTATATCTTTTCTCTGTGCCTTTGAGATATAAACGTTCTCCCTGGTCTTCTCTAGGAACCCAAAGTCATCTCTGGAAATGTAAACGTCATGGAAGTAATTCTTATCAGAAAAAGAAGGGAGCTGTTTTGGAAATTAAGTGAATGAAAAATCTTAAAAGTCTTTCCCACAAATATTAGTAAAAGTTTTAGCTATCTGAGCAGGTAACCTTAACTTATTTTATCTGCCAGAAACACAATTTAGATCCAACTGTTCTTTTATAAACTAGTCAGTTTTGCATTATCATACCTGTCTCATGGCCAAAATTTTAAAACTAAAGCTATAAGATCTCTGCATCTGTCTGTATGTTTATGTATATCTCTGTTCGTATGTTGTAGACGTGTGATATTTTTCTACCTTTGGATGGTATTGCCAAAATTAATGTGTAAAGAGCTCTATTAATTGGCTTAAAGACAAACAAGCATTTACATAAATCAAGTATACTCTCAGAAATCCAGAAACTAACCAAAAATTTTTTCAAGTTCATTTGATCTAGGATAACCTTCAGTAAATAAAAGGTGGTTTAAGTTTGTTGGTTTAATCAAAATAGGTATGTCTTTAGAGTTATTAATTAAATTAATTAAATATAATACTTTTATCCTACCTAGGTTTACTAAAAGTCAAATAAACTCATGTTATAGAATTTGTCAGAAAGAAAAATAACTTAAAATGATGGTTATCTGTTTAATGTCTCATGAAATTTTCATGAATATTCTAAACATAATTGTTAAGAACAAATAAATTAAATAGATGTAAATAAAAGTTTACTTTTTAAAAAAGTAAAAAGTTTATAAATAAATTTTTCAACATTATGCTTTATGGTATGTCTACTTAAAAATAGTTTCTAAAATCTTTTTGGTAACTTGAAACCTTAAAGTTATGCTGAGATAAGTTAAATGATCTGGATATTCATTGAATATCTAGATCATTTCCAAATAAGATACAATATTGAAACATTAATTACTGAACATAGCTTTATCTACTTTTGGCTTCCTTTTCAGAGGCACTAAAGATATTTGCGTTTATTACTAAACATGTTTTGTGCCACAATGAAAAATTTACTAAGAAAGAATATACTTCCAGAAATCATGAAATGTATTTATAAATTTGCCAACTCACAGAATGCTAGTATAACAGACACTCCACAATTGCTTACATCTTAGTTTCACTAGGAAAAAAAACAGTTCTAAGTATTAAGAATTCTAATCAATATATACAATTAAAACTACTTAGGAAACTTCATGGAATTGAACCTTGGGTCCACATCCCTCAGTTAAAAAGGGCTTCTCCAAACTCTTGGAACTGCATACCAGTTGGAGACCTAAAATTAAAATTGACTAAGGAGGTTCTTACCCAGAGGCAGATGGCATCTTGTGGTAGACAGCTGTCTCCCAAGATTGCAGATCAAGGTCTTTAACACCAATATGAAATGTTTATTCCTTTTGCCTTTTCACTACTTGCTTTTTTTCTCTGTTAATGCATAGGAAGGTAATGCTCCTTAACTCTGGCAACTGTTGATGAATCTACTGCTAAGGCCGTAGCTGAACAACCAAAGTCCCAAGATTTTCTTGCCAAGGTAAATTTAGATAATAGAATTGCTTTAGATTAGTTATTGGCTGAACATGTGCCATAGCAAATGTCTCCTGCTGCGCCCTGATCAATATCTCTACTATTGTAGCAAATACAGAAAATTAACAAACAAGCCACTTGGTTAAACAGGTACATCCTTTGATTTATTTGATACTAGCTAGTTTGGTTCACTGGGGCCCTGGCCAAGGAGTACACTTCAGTCTCTCGATATTATCCTCCTAATAGTTATCACTGTAGTCTCTGTGGTGTGCTATATTCTCTCAACGGTCTTAAATGCATGTTCACAGCCATCAGCAGTACATTAGCTGGTCTTACTGTGCTTGGAGAAACAGGAACGAGATGAACAATGAGATGAACAGCAAAACAATTCTTCCATGGACATGACATCATAACCTACTATGAGTTTCACAATGAGACAAGAGAAACTTAACTCTGATGGTGACAAAGAGTGGCATTAATACTAATTTTTGGTCAACTTTTCACATATGAGAGGATGACCAAAAGGAGGAAATTGTTAAATTGTTTTAAAAGGAGACCGTTAGACTGAGGTGGCTCTAATGCCACGGCAGCTTACATAAGCAAACCAAAATCTATGCCTATAAACACCTCAAGGTTACAAATCAAAATGCTAAGGATAATCAATCACAAACAGCTAACTAGGCTTTATGCTACAGACAATAAATAATTGCTTTTCTTTGCTTCTGCCTTTTCTCTATAAAAGTCTCTCCCTGAGCTACTCTTGGTGGAGTGCTCCTAACCACTTGTAGCTTGGCACTGCCTGATTGGAATCAATTTTTGTTCAAATAAACTCTTAAAAAAGTCTCCTAGATAAAAATGCAGAAGTCTTTATGGTATGTCCTATTTGTGTGAAAAAGGAAACGTAATATATACATACATAGGTGTATATATATATATATATATATATATATATATATATGCATAGTTTACCCTAGAGGTTTCCTGGGAAATTTAAAAATTGTCACCTCTGAGAAAGAGGACTGGGAGTCATGGGAAAGAGGGTGATACTTTTAAACTTCACACACTCTTATATTATTTGAATTTTAACCATGTGCATTTTCAATTAAAATAACTATAAAATAAAGGAATATGCACAAAAAATGGAAAACGATGAAGAATCCAGATTCTACCTCTACCATTTGTTAGCTATGTGGCTTTGGACACGTCACTTAAATTTCACAAATTTATTTTGATATTGTGATTTGAACACAGACTATTACTCACATAAGATTTAATAAAATTAATGATGGTTGTTCATGGTCAATCTGGGAAATCACAACGCACAAAAAGAATTTTATCTTTTGTGAAATATAGTGAAAATGTAGGTTCTGGGGGAAATCATTCTCTATAATTTGGTAACATCTTGGGAGAGACGTGCTGCCCTTGTGCAAACTATACAGTGACATGAAAAGGGTGCACACAGAACCTAGGCCTGTTTCTGTTTAGTGCACAGCTCTGTCTAGAGGTCCAGCCATTGCTAGCAATCTGACCTAAGGGTGAAAATGGAATGAATGTGCCTCTCTCTCGTTTAGACGCTGGGATGAGTGGCAGCAGGACCAGAGTCCCAGGTGGTCTTTCTTTACCTGCTGCCCCTGCCATGTGCTCATCCATGCTGAGCAGGAGCTCCCAGGCAGCTGGCTGGATGTCTCCATACATCTCCTCCGTCAGAATTGGTGCTGCCTTGATTAGCAGAGATAAGGGAGCAGGCGACAGGCTCATCACCTGGAAAAAGATGGAAATGATGTCGTAAAATCTTTGAAGACACTGATTGCTGTACTCCTCTAGAGTGTTAAGTGTCACTTCCCCTCTCTCTGCTTTCCTTAAATGACCATAAAATACGTTCTAAAGTGGGAGCGTATTTATTGGCATGATGTATAATAAGCTTTACACCCTATTAGTTGATGTATAATTACCCCCAAATCATATTAATTTTATAATACTTTCACCACAAAAATTAATTTGCAACCACCTAGGGAATAAACTGTAGAATAAGTATAGCTCTGTGAGAAAGAAGGACTCCAGCCAATATATCTTTGTGTTTAAAGTCCTGGTGGACTTTCATAGCATCTTATCTTCCTTCCTGTTAGAAGCTGATTTCCACTGGAAACTGTGATCAGCCTCTAATTTATAAAGGAGTCCCATTCAGAAAGTTAGTTTTCTAAGCCAGTGAACTTGGATGGCATTTTCCCTTCAAAACATTATACATTGTGGTTATTGCTCCAGGTTAGCCAACAAAACCCCATTTAATCCATTATTTCAAATAATTTTGGTGATAAATGTAGGTTTGGGGCAAGTCTAGGTCTTTAACCATCATTTAAAACACTTTCTAGAAAAACATGAAACTTTTTTTTTCTCTTCCCCTGGGAAATGTATTATGATTTAGAGTTTAGGTTGTAATAACAATATAACTGTGCCAAGCACTGGATAAGTAGCTAAATATACTATCTTTTTTAATCCATGCAATAATTCTTTGAGATGGGTCTAGTGTTAAAATCCCCATTTTAGAGATTAGGCAACTAAAACTGAGAAAAATTAAGTTAACTTGCCCAAGGTCCCAGAGCCAGAGCAGCAGGTATAGGATTTGAAATCCGACTGTCTCATTCCAAGACCTATGAGCGTCGCTACCACACATTGGTGGGAAGCTGGCTCCATTAGAGTGGAGAGAGTGGGAAGAGGCATGGTTCTAGCCAAGCCCCCCAAGCCTTGTCTCTATGGAAGTTGGCTGTCCAGCAAGAAGGGATTTTTCCTTGCATGCTTGGTAGCATTCTTGCTCACCAAATTAGAGGGGCCTCTATGCCAACACTGTACCAGTTGGCATTGTATGTCCCAAACATTAGTAAACAAGATATCTGGAGTTCCCTCCTTATTACTGCTCCATGAACATTTCTGATCTATGCATCAATACCTGTAGTCTGATGTATTTCAGCATTCCAGAGTCCTTTTTCCCCTCTAGGTTGGCATCTGAAACTCTCTTTTTCAGCGAAGGTGTCCTCAGGCATGATTTATCTGAGCACTGGAAACAACATAAGATAGGTGACAAAGAGTGTTGTGTTCTCTCAAAACCCAACAGTGCTGTTTTCCTCCAAATTCTCCAAACAACCAACTAGTTCTAATGCAACAGATGATTTCAGTAAGGACTTTTTATGGGCCTGCACTTTCTGAAAGTGATAAAAGCAGTTAATTTTGTAATGAAAAGGTAGCTTAGGGGTATTTAGCAACAAACTCCTCTTTTACCACTGAGGAGACCAGGACCCAGAGAGGTGGAGTAGCTTGACCAAATTGCAAAACTGGTTATTAGTAGAATAAGGAAAGGACAGGATCTCCTGATTTCCATTTCAGGGCTAATTATATTCCACCAAGCTGTTAAAAATACAAATCTTTTTAAATATTGCCAGTTAAAAGCCACTCTCTCTAATAATCCCTTTAAAGGGTTGGATGTTACAAGTTGATTATTTGGAAGAGAAAATGTTTTACAGAGGAGTGTTAGGAAGTGAAAGATAAAAGACTCATCAACGAAGTACGAGTTCATAGCATCCATCATCCAGGTAGTGTTTTTTTGTTTGTTTGTTTGTTTAAAAACCCATACTTGTCTATTGGAGGCAGCAGCTCTTCTTTTAAATTGTCCCCTCAACCGGGGTCCAGAATAAGCCTGACATCTGCATACACACGGAGGAGACATTTTCTTCCCCTGACTCTCTAAGTGCCAAGGAATGGAGTGGACAGAGCAGCTGGGAGAATGATTGCTCCAGTGGTGGCAGGCCCTTGTTTATTTATCCTGAGTCCTGATGCCTCCATTTTTGCACTCCAGGCTGTGCAAACAGGGAATCCATCCCTTTGCACAGTATAAATGCTCATTTGTTTTTCCAGTGACATGTCAATGAAACACTCTCTCCCTCAGTGCCAAGGGAAAACAACTGAACTCCTTAAGAATTTCTGAACAGAGCTTCACAGTGTTATAGATGGAGATATTTTGAAAGAAAAAGCAAATCTAAAAAGTACATGCATGTTCCAAGAAAGTCTTTCAAAACTCTGACAAAAAGACCCAAGACAATGCATCTGTTATGTGACCAGTATGGAATGAACTCTTAAACGAATCTACTTGGAAACAAATGAATCAGAGCTCTTGCTGTGTTTTCTAAAGATTTAAAAAAAAAAAGTGGAGGCACATACTTGGGAACACATATCATTTGGGGAGAGAAATCCTGCTTGGGAATAAATATCATCTGGGGAGAGAAATCCTGCAATGCTTTATTTCCCCCCTGTGAATGTAAAAGCAAAATATAGCATAAATATCATGCTTATTTTATATAATTTGAAAACTTCTAAAATCATATATGGCAATCATTTTCCATATAAATATAGGGATGTATCTGACTTTGTAAAAAAATCAAGGTATTTAAAAAGTGGCATCTTTCTGCTTTTATTCTATTTATAAAAAAATGTAAATTGCAGAAACCTGGAAAATACAAAAAAACTATGAAGAAGAAAATAAAAATCCTTATAATCCTCAACTCAGTGATGGCCATTATTTGGCTCCTTTCAGCCCTTTGTCCCCCTAGGCATCTTAGCAAAGCTATGACGATGCTATATATGTGGTACACAGTTTTAAACATTTCATTTCACTGTGATTTTATGATGAATATTCCCCAGGTTGTTAGAGTTATTTTAAAATTGATTTTTAAATTTTGAAAATATTTTATTGCTTTCTCCTTTGGCTGGACACTTTATCTTTTCAGGGTTACCTTTGAACAATACTTTTGATTAATTTATAGGAATTTTAAGCAAGCAGATACAGAAAAATACTCAGAGGAAAAAGGACAAACATTTATGTCTGTTTCTCACACTCTGTGAAATGTAGGCTTCTGTTTAATCCTATCTGCTGGGGACAGAAGGTATAAGTCAAGCTTCTCAAATATCAAATATTTAATATCCTGGCATGCTTCTTTAAGAAGCCTGGTGTGTTCTGCTGGCTTCAAGATATTAGGATGTTTGTTTTAGTGGAAAGGGAAGGGAATTGGAAAGGCTTTTACACTAGGGTGATGGGCTAGGAACTCTTCTTGAGTGACTTGTTCAGGCCTGAAAACAGGTATTAAAGATGGGTACACGTGTGATGGGCACTTGGGTACCCTATGTGAGGTCCCTAAAGTCCTCTACTGGTGTGACCCTGACTCAGACTAACAACATTATCATCAGTTGCTTTTTGCTTTGGTAACGTGGTGTAAAACTTGGCTAGAAGAGAGTAAGAAAATGGATGGAGTAGGAGGCTGGTTCTGAAGGCATTTATAACCATATTATATAATTATAACCATTAGTGGTTCCTGAAGAGTTAGAAATTTCACTGGACTGTGAGATGTAGGCGGTGGTTGGAAACACACATCAATCAGGGACTGCAAAGAAAACCAAAACTAGTAACCCAAGACTGAAGGACAGAATTTATCACTAATAGAGGATGTCATTCATTGTTGAGTCGATCTACCAGAGGAAGCTATGGTCAGTGGGAGGACATTATACAGTCCCAAGAGCTGGCAGGGATACTGGGACATGCTTGCTATGGGATGGTGTAGAACTTCAGATAAAATCTGTAGTGCAAAACCTATCCTTTAACTGTCCAGGGAATTATCACTTGCGGTGTTTGGATCAGAAAGAGGAGGGGTTGGTCCCATCAAATTCCTGTCCTAGGGAATCAGGGGACCGAGTCTGATTCATTTAGTGATGGTTACTGGGGCTGAGAAATGATGATGCAACCTTGAGACTTCAGTCTAAGTACAAGATGAATAAAGCAGGGGTTGCTGGTCAGGGGACAGAGATGAGTCAGCAGACAGAGATGATGCAGAAAGAAGCAGAGATGAGACACTGTCCACCCTCAGATGGACAGCTGCTTTGGATCTCATTCCTTTGAGGCTTGACTGTGTTTCCCACCTGTCCTTGGTTTCATGAGATTCTGCTATATCCTTTGAAGAAACTCTAATTATTTGAACAAATTTCAATGGGTTTCTATTACAACAAAATATTATTGACAACGGAGGCATAATACATAATTAGTTTAAGTAAAATTTTTACTTATTCATTTAATAATTCAAGTATGTTTATTAAGAAATAACCATTTGCCAGGAACAGGGCTAACTTCTGAGGATATGCTGAGGAGCAAAACCCCCATGATACACCCTTCTGGAGAGTGTATCTTACCAGGAGAGACAGCTAGCAAACAAATGAAAATTCAAGATAAGTAGAAAAGGAGAATACATGTCATAAATGATGATAACACTGTGGAAATAATGAGGTATTTAACATTAGGGAAAATTGGAGTCAGCCTACTGGGTTCTTTGGGAAAGGGATTGCCTCATGTTTCTGGAAAGAAACATGCCAATAGAAGTATAGTATTTCCCCAGAGGTAACCCAGACCCTTTGTGTCTCATACATCTTTGATATAGGAGTTATGTATATCATAGTGAAGAGTAATTCTGACCCATGAAATCAAGACCTAGGGCTTGGTCTTGGCCTCACAGCTGTGTTTTCCATAGCTTTAGAAAAATATGAGTCCTGCAGGAGATCAGGTGGCCTCTTGCCATTTACACTGGCTTCACAAAATTTATGGACACTATGTCCTTTCTTTTTTGGGGTACATATAACCTTTTAGTTACCTCCCCTTTTTGGCTGAAAGGAAAAAATGTTTTATCCACCCATTTCCATCAGCAAGCACTAATTGCACATTACTATGTTTAGAACATAGCATTAGACAAGGTAGAGATATACAGGAAAATTCAAAGAATTCTTTGGTGAATTCACCTTTTGGTGAAGGTGATATATATAATGATAGCTTATCTAAACCTCTCAAATTTGGAAGTGCACTAAAACAGTCTAACAGAATGTACAGGGAGTCTCTGAGCACTGAAATGTAGATTAGCAGATTGATCAGAGTTAGAAGGGTTACAAAATGTACTAGCTGCCACAAATATATTCTGCCATAAAAACCAATTAAAAAGGAAACACGAATGAAATACCAATTGCTCATAAGTCTCGATTTTAATCAGAATCACTGCTTTTATTCTTGATTTATTGCCTACTCTGTTTTCATTTGGGCTCTGAAAATGTGGGCATTGTTCATTTATGTGACAGATTCGGAACAGGCAAATGGAAACATCATGAGAGAATAAAAAAGAAGCTTGAACAGGAGGCTGGCATTTTGGAAATAAAATGTTTATCACAGAAGACTCAATACATCTTTTCAGCTCTCCACCTGCATGACTAATTTAAGTGTGTTAGGGTTAGGGAACACTTATACTCTTGCTTTACTTTCCCTTTCAAAAATGTAAGCAACATGTAAGGTTGGTAACCTTTTCTGCTGCTTCAGGCCAGTGTCCTGGACGGGCCAGAGGTGAAAGGCACTCATGAAACATCATAGAACTCTATAGCCCACTCACTCACTCAATATTATAGTCTCTCTGCCATAGTGAGGTACTCTGTTAGGTATCACACAGGATGCAAAATGTGTAAGACTGCCTCAGTTCTCAAGAAGCTTTATAATTAAGTGAGAAGAGAAATAGGGATGTAAGTAGCCCCACTTTGCAGGCAGAGCAATCTTAAAAACCTCTCGGTGCTTGTCACTATTCACAGGATAAAGACTAAAATCCTTCCCAAGGCCTCAGAGGCTCAACCTGGTCTGCTCTCTACCTGCTTGTGCAGCCTCATCAGGCACCATGGTCCTCCATGCTCCAGCCATCATCCTTGGTTCAAAGTCTTATTCATAAGATCTCTCAGCACAGAGTGCTTCTCCTTCACTGTGCTTATCGTTGTTGCAATTGTACATCAACTTGGGATGTTTGTTTGATTAATTTCTGTCTCTAGACTAGACTGTGTGCATCTTACAAGGGTAGGGCCATATCTCTTTGGCCATTACTATACCCAACACAGTATGGACTCAGCATGGTCCAGAATCTCTTTAAAATGTGCTGAATAGACCCATGGATGGATGGATCAATGAATGAATGAATAATTGAATGAAGGATGTGAAAAGCACAAGTAAACCATCATTGTAGTTTAGAGGAAGAAGGAATAGACAATGTCATTAATCATCCACCTGCAGTATGCCCAGTGGTAAATGCTAGGGAGATCAGAAAAGAAGGAGGCAGCACTTGAGCTGGATCTTGAAGGATGTTTAGGTTCAGCCACATGTAGATTACAGGTGAAGATACAGCTGGAGCAAAGGTATGGAAGTAAGAAATCTCAGCGTGTGTATGGTGAACAATGAACATTAGTTGGCGTATTTTTATAATTTTCAACATATATGGTTTTCTTCTAAAGCTAAGGGAGTTTTTATATGAAGGAGAACTTACCTAAATAAAAATAGGTTTTCTTTGTATGAAGTGTCATTTATGTTTGAGATACATGTGTGTACATACATGTATCTCAAACATAAATGCATGTCTATGTACATGAATACACAAACAAACATATATACATATATCTCAAACATAAATGTATCTCAAACATAAATGTATACATGTATCTCAAACATAAATGCATGTCTGTGTACATGCATACACATACAAACATATATACACATACATATTTTTCTGTTTATGTCATCATTTAGCAGTTCATGTAGTTTCCCCACCTGATTTCCCCTCAGAATTTGTATAGTTTGAATACCGGTAGATGCAATAGAGTCTAGTTGAAAAAGCCCTGACTTTGAAATTCCATGTTTATAAATTAAAGTCTAGCTGTTTTAGATGTGAACTGTGGACAATCCCATCTTTCTGAACCTCAACATTTTCATCTGTAAAATGTGATGGAGAGTATCTCCTGCACAAGATTTTCAAGAATCAAAAGGTACTTTGTCAGTGATGTATACCTACCTTATACGCTCATACATATGCTTTGAAGAAAATACTAAAAGGTCATTTTCCAGAAGGCAAATTAGCACACTTATGATATGCATGAGATACATATTTTTTTTCTTTAGGAGCTCTTGTATTAGCCAAAATTTCTTCCATATACCCATATTGCTTTCAAAATTTTAAAAATCATAATTAAATAAATCCCTTTTGTGAGTGCTAAAGCATTACAGATTGATATACAACTCAACTGTGCATTTTTTGTTATTGTTTATATTCTCTAGCTTGATTTGTATTTTATTGCCATCCTCCCACCCCACCAAACCTGGTTCACAAACTCTTTAGTATCAACAGAAATAACCTCTACTCCTGCTTAATTATTTTTTATTTCTCCAAGAATATCTGGCCTCATATTGTGCCAACAGCAGGTGCACAATGAATGCTCATCGAAATGAATAGGGATTATATAAAAATCTCTTGGCAGATCCACTTGTGAGAAGCAGCTGCAGGGGCGGCCAGCAGCATGCAGTAGAGCATCTTGGCCATCACGCCTGTTCAGGGGCAGATGGGTAACTCAGGGCTTCCCTGGCAGAAGCACGGCAGCCCTGGTTACTGTCTTCATCTTCTGCCAGTTCAGCTGTTCAGTTTTCAGGAAAGTGCAGCTGAATGCTTAGAAAATGTAATAGTTTCTTGAAGAAGTTTCCTTTAGTCTGATTTGACTCTATTATTATCAGTGAACAGTTGGGCCATTTATTGCTTATTTCTTAAGCTATAACTGTATCAGTCTCCTATTACTGCTGTAACAAATCACTAAAACCTTCCTGGCAAAAATATAACACAAATTTATTATCTTAACCGTTCTCTAGGTCAGAAGTCTAAAATGAATTGGCAGGGCTGGGTTCCTTCTGGAGGCTCTAGGGAATCATCCATTTCCTTGCCCTTTCCAGTTTCCAGAGGCCGCCTGGACTCACTACCTTGCATCATTCTGACCTCTGCTTCTGTCATCACATCTCCATCTCTACCTCTGACTACGTTCAGCCCACTTGGCTAATCCAGGATAATCTCCCCATTATAAGATACTTAATTTACTCACATAGGCAAAATCCCTTTTGCCAGGTGAGGTAGCATATTCAACAGGTTCCAGGGATTAGAAATCGGACACCTTTGGGGGGACATTATTCTTCCTACCACAGCAACCTACTTATTACCAGTGCCCCTTTGAGTTCATATTTATTTGTAGAAATAAGCCTGGGAAAAGAGTTGAGCCCATGTTTGCTCATGGACATGAAGAAAAGCACTTGTCTTTTATTTATTTATTTTTTTTGGCACTTGTCTTTTTTGTACCCATCTTCTAATTTTGCTCGAAATCACACAGATCTGTAGCCTGGTTTATGCAACTGCAGTGGGCTGAAGTTTGCATTTCCAGAGAAAAGGTTGTTAGGACATCACTTTCCCTATCATTGGTATATTATCATGTGATCATTCGCTCACCTCTTTCTGCTTCTTGCCCCGGAGAGCCACGTTGCTGACGCTGCTGCTCTCTCGGAGGGAGTCCACGGAGTCTCCGTAGAGCAGCTTAATGGCCCTGACGAGCCGGGCACAGGAGCGGCTGTGGTGCAGGTAGCAGTGAGGGTGGCAGTAGTCAACGTGGGTGCAGATGAAGCTTTGCTGATTGCACAGCAAGATCATGACCTGGAACACAGACATCACTGAAGCTCAACCAGGCAACCAGGGTACAGACCAACTGTGAACGACGATGTGGGGTGGAAGATGAAAAGTGAGAATGTCAACTTTCTTTAATGGGTCTTAAAATCACAATAATTCCACAGAGAATAATAATTCCCACAAGAGAACAAAGAGTTACAAGCCTTTATGTACGTGGCTTCTTTTGCTCCCTGGATTCACACTTGATAGAAAGTTCTTTTTGAAATAATACAAGGTTAAGTGCTCTTCAAAAGTTGAAACAATTATCGGGGAGCATCTGATTCCCAAATATTTTCAAATGAAGATTCTGAAATTAAAATGTATTATTTTTTCAGCTCTTATGTTGTAGAAGGAGCCAGGAGAAGAGCAGAAACTACTGAGAAGCTCCATCCCAAAGGATTTGGCTGGCCTTTGACAGCTGTGGGATGTCTTTAACTCCAGCCCACGTACATGGAACATGAAAACATTTCTGCATCTTCCACCCTGGCCTCTAACCTTCAACTGGGCCTTGAAACCCAGTGTAGCACTTCATTTCCCTCTCTACAAACTAATTTGTTTTCAGCTTTTGGGCTATTCTAGCTCTTCACTTGTGGCTTGATCTGGCTCAAATCTTCATATCTTCTAGACTTCTCAAGTAGTATTACAGAAAAGAACTCAGTTGATTTAAATGATATGGTTATTTTAAGAAAAGAAATGAAGGGCCTTGAGATGATAACTTCTTAAGTTGCCTTCCTAAAAAGGCAGTAGCATTCCTAGAGCTGCAAGTTTAGTCAAATCTGCACAGAGTAATCTTCTGAATGATTCTATCCTTCATGAAACTAGTTCCCACCCCAACACCTAAACTGTGCGAGACCATGTGCCACATTGAATGGAGAACATAAAGTAAGTCTACACAGATAAGACCAATCGAACCTCTAGAAAGGGCTGCCATGCATTTCCTTAGGAATGAGAGGTCCTGCTTAATCTGAGACAAATGTAAATAACAGTAACAATGCACCCCTCTCAAACTCAGCTAACAATACCTCATACTCTTCAAAGTTTTTTTTTAAAAAAATAGGTGTTGTCTGAACAGAATATCCAGATCTCTCTCAAGATTCATTGAAGATCCCTGATATATGAGTCAGGGCACAAAGAAGAACTGTAAACCTTCCCTTGTTATTCTTGAATCTGGCCAAAAAATGGTTCTTTGACTAATAAAACTGATAAACTTCTAGCAAGACTGATCAAAGAAAGAAAAGATAAAACCTACCAATATCAGAAATGATAAAGGCACATTACTGTAGATCTCACGAAATTTAAGATGATCTTAAGAAAATATTATAGAGCGTCTCCCCACAACTAGGGCATCTGCCGCCCACTGGTGGGGGACCCTGACGTCCAAGGAGACAGGAGGAACCCCCAAGTGAACTGGTAGGATGTGGGGGGACGGGGGGGGAGGAGAAGTGGAGGCCAGACAGGATAGGCATCCCTGAGGCCAGGGAGATCAGGAGAGGCAGAAGGGAGGGTCCCTCCAGGAGGAGGGGAGAGGAGAGGAAGGTGACTGCTCCACCCACTTGGGCCTGGGGAACCTGCTGAGCTCCCAGGCCAGTCCTCTGCCCTTCAAGGCCCCCTCCAGGCCACGTGGGTGCTTGGGGGCATAGGAGGGAGGCTGGGGAGATCAGGAGAGGCAGGTGGGAGGGGCCCTCCAGGAGGAGAGGGAGAGGAGTGGAGGGCGTTCACCCCAGGCACTCGAGCCCAGAAAGCCTGCTGGGCTCCCAGGTGAGGTCCCCTACCCTCTGAGACCGGGGTAGGGGCATGCCCAGCCCCTTCTCTTCCTTGAGCCTAAGCACCACCCCCCACAGCTCCCAGGGCCTTTTCCAGCCCTGTGGGTCCTAAGCATAGCCCCTGCCCCCGACCCAAACCTCACCCTTACTTAGGCACCGCCCTCCACAGCCAAGGCCTTTTCCCCTTTTTTTCTTTTTTCTTTTCTTTTTTGTTTTTCTCTTTTCCCTCCTCCTCTTTCTTACTCTTGTGGTACTGTTGTACCTTCTGGTTGTTGATTCATCTATATTTTTATTTTTATATTCTTTCTAACATATCTGTTAGTTTCCTAGTATAATTTTATTTTTTACTTTGTAATTGTTTTTTGTTTGTTTGTTTTGCCATCCCACATGGCTTGTGGGATCTTGGTTCAGAAGCTGGGGGTTGGGCCAAAGCTCCTGCTGTGGGAGCTCTGAGTCTGAACCACTGGACTAACAGAGAACCTCAGACCCCAGGGAATATTCATTGCAGTGAGGTCTCACGGAGGCCCTCATCTCAGCACCAAGACCCAGCTCTACCCAACAGCCTACAAACTCCAGTGCTGGAAGCCTCAGGCCAAACAACCAGTAAGACAGGAACACAATCCCACTCACTAAAAAAAAAAAAGAAACGGCAAAAAAATATGTCACAGATGAAGGAGCAATGTAAAAACCTGCAAGACCAAGTAAATGAAGAGGAAATAGGTAACCTACCTGAAAAAGAATTCAGAGTAATGATTGTAAAGATGATCCAGAATCTCGGAAAGAGAAGGGAAGCACACATAGAGAAAATACAAGTGTTTAACAAAGATCTAGAAGAACTAAAGAACAAACAAACAGAGATGGACAGCACAATAACTGAAATGAAAAATACACTAGAAGGAATCAATAACAGAATAAGTGAGGCAGAAGAACGAATAAGTGAGCTGGAAGACAAAGGGTGGAAATAACCACCAAGGAGCACAATAAAGAAAAAAGAATGAAAAGAATTGAAGACAACCTCAGAGACCTCTGGGATAACACTAAACACACCAACATTCGAATTACAGGGGTCCCTGAAGAAGAAGAGAAAAAGAAAGCGTCTGAGAAAATATGTGAAGAGATTAGAGTTGAAAACTTCCCTATCATGGGAAAGGAAATAGTCACCCAAGTCCAGGAAGCACATGGAGTCCTGTACAGGATAAACCCTAGGAAAAACACACGAAGACACATAGTAATCAAACTAACAAAAACTAAATTGAAACAAAAAATATTAAAAGCAGCAAGGGAAAAACAAATATAACATATAAAGGAAACCCCATAAGGCTATCAACTGATTTTTCAGCAGAAACTCTGCAGGCCAGAAGGGAGTGGCAGGATATACTTAAAGTGATGAAAGAAAAATACCTACAACCAAGATTACTCTACCAAGCAAGGATCTCATTCAGATTTTATGAAGAAATCAAAAGCTTTTCAGACAAGCAAAACCTAAGAGAATTCAGCACCACCAAACCAGCTTTACAACAAATGCTAAAGAAACTTCTCCAGGTGGGAAACACAAGAGATGAAAAAGACCCACAGAAACAAACCCAAAACAATTAAGAAAAGGGTAATAGGAACATACATGTTGATAATAACCTTGAATGTAAATGGATTAAAGGCCCCAACCAAAAGACACAGACTGGCTGAATGGATAAAAAACAATATCTAGATATATGCTGTCTACAAGAGATTCACTTCAGACCTAGGGACATATACAAACTGAAAGTGAAGGGATGGAAAAAGATATTCCATGCAAATGGAAATGAAAAGAAAGCTGGAGGAGCAATACTTGTATCAGATAAAGTAGACTTTAAAATAAAGACTACTACAAGAGACAAAGAAGGACACTATGTAACGATCAAAGGATTAATCCAAGAAGAAGATATAACAATTATAAATGTTTATGCACCCAGCATATGAGCACCTCAATACATAAGGCAAATGCTAACAACCATGAAAGGAGAAACTGACAGTAACACAAAAATAGTGGGGATTTTAACACGCCACTTACATGAATGGACAGATCATCAAAACAGAAAATAAATAAGGAAATACAATCTATAAATGACACAATAGATCAGATAGATTTAATTGATTTACAGAACATTCCACCGAAAAGAGGCAGAATACAATTTCTGCTCAAGTGTACATGGAATATTCTCCCAGATAGATCACATCTTGGGTCACAAATCAAGCCTTGGAAAATTTAAGAAAATTGAAATCATGTCAAGCATCTTTTTGGACCACAACGCTATGATATTGGAAATCAATTACAGGAAAAAAAAACTGTACAAAACACAAATACAGGAGGCTAAACAGTGAACTACTAAATAACCAAGAGATCAGTGAAGAAATCAAAGAAGAAATTAAAAAACACATAGAAACAAATGACAATGAAAACACGATGATCCAAAATCTATGGGATGAAGCAAAGGCTGTTTTAATAGGGAGGTTTATAGCAATTCAATCTCACCTTAAGAAACAAGGAAAATCTCAAATAAAAAATCTAATCCTACACTTAAAAAAACTAGAGAAAGAAGAACAAAAAACCCCAAAGTCAGTAGAAGGAAAGAAAGCATAAATACCAGAGCAGAAATAAGTGAAACAGAAACAAAGAAAACAATAGCAAAGGTCAATAAAACTAAAAGCTGGTTCTTTGAGAAGATAAACAAAATTGATAAACTCTTAGCCAGACTCATCAAGAAAAAAAGGGAGAGGATGCAAATCAATAAAATTAGAAATGAAAAAGGAGAAATCACAACTGACACCACAGAAATACAAAGGATTATAAGAGACTACTACAAATAACTATGTGAAAATAAAATGGAAAACCACAAAGAAATGGACAAATTCTTGGAAAGGTACAATTTTCCCAGACTGAACCAGGAAGAATTAGAAAATATAAACACACCTATCACAGTAATGAAATTGAAACTGCAATTAAAAATCTTCCAACAAACAAAAGTCCAGGACCAGATGGCTTCACAGGCGAATTCTATCAAACATTAACAGAAGAACTAACACCTATCTTTCTCAAACTCTTCCAAAAAATTGCAGAGAGAGAAACATTCCCAAATTCATTCTACAAAGGCACCATCACGCTGATACAAAAACCAGAAAAAGATATCACAGAAAAAGGAAATTATAGACCAATATCACTGATGAACATAGATGCAAAAATCCTGAACAAAATACTAGCTAACAGAATCCAGCAACACATTAAAAGGATCATACACCATGATCTAATGGGATTTTTCCCAGGGATACAAGGATTCTTCAAATATGCAAATCAATCAATGTGATACACCACATTAACTAATTAAGGAATTAAAACCATATGATCATCTCAACAGATGCAGAAAAAGCTTTTGACAAAATTCAACACTTATTTATGATAAAAACTCTCCAGAAAATGGGCATAGAGGGAACCTACCTCAACATAATAAAGGCCATATACGACAAACCCACAGCAAGCAGCATCATCAATTGTGAAAAACTGAAAGCATTTCCACTAAGTTCAGGAACAAGACAAGGATGTCCACTCTCGCCACTCTTATTCAAAATAGTTTTGGAAGTCCTAGCCATGGCAATCAGAGAAGAAAAAGAAATAAAGGAATACAAATTGAAAAAGAAGAAGTAAAACTGTCACTGTTTGCAGATGACATGATACTATACACAGAAAATACTAAAGATGCCACTAGAAAACTACTAGAACTAATCAATTAATTTGGTAAGGTTGCAGGATACAAAATTAATGCACAGAAATATCTGGCATTCTTATACACCACCAACAAAAGATCAGAAAGAGAAATTAAGGAAACAATCCCATTCACCATTGTAACAAAAAGAATAAAATACCTAGGAATAAACCTGCCTAAGGAGGCAAAAGACTTATACTCAGAAAACTGTAAGACACTGATGAAAGAAATCAAAGATGACATAAACAGATAGAGAAACGTACCATGTTCTTGTATTGGAAGAACCAGTATTGTGAAAATGACTATACTACCCAAAGCAATCTACAGATTCAAGGCAATACCTATCAAACTACCAATGGCATTCTTCACAGAAATAGAACAAAAAATTTTACAATTCGTGTGGAAACACAAAAGATCCCGAATAGCCAAAGTAACCTTGAGAAAGAAAAATGGAGTCGGAAGAATCAGGCTCCCTGACTTCAAACTATACCACAAAGCTACAGTAATCAAGACAGTATGGTACTGGCACAAAAACAGAAATATAGATCAATGGTACAGGATAGAATGCCCAGAGATAAACCCACACATATATGGTCATCTAATTTACGACAAGGGAGGCAAGAACATACTGTGGAGAAAGGACAGCCTCTTCAATAAGTGGTGCTGGGAAAACTGGACAGCTACATGTAAAAGAATGAAATTAGAACACTAACACCAAACACAAAAATAAACTCAAAATGGATTAAAGACCTAAATGTAAGACCAGACACTATCAAACTCTTAGAGGAAAAACACTCTTTGACATAAATCACAGCAAGATCTTTTTAGACCCACCTCCTAGAGTAACGGAAATAAAAACAAAAATAAAGAAATGGGACTTAATTAAACTTAAAAGATTTTGCACAGCAAAGGAAACCCTAAAACATGACAAAAAGACAACCCTCAGAATGGGAGAAAATATTTGCAAACGAAAGAACAAAGGATTAATCTCCAAAATATACAAACAGCTCATGGAACTCAATATCAAAAAAGCAAACAATCCAATTAAAAAATGGGCAGAAGAGCTAAATAGACATTTCACCAAGGAAGATATACAGATGGGCTAGAAGTACATGAAAAGATGCTCAACATCACTGATCATTAGAGAAATGCAAATCAAAACTACAATGAGGTATCACCTCACAGTGGTCAGAATGGCTATTATGAAAAAATCCAGAAACAATAAACACTGGAAAGGATGTGGTGAAAAGGGAACCCTCCTGCACTGTTGGGAGGAATGTAAATTGATACAACCACTATGGAAAACAGTATGGAAGTTCCTTAAAAAACTAAAAATAGAACTACCATATGACCCAGCAATCCCACTACTGGGCATATACCCTGAGAAAACCATAATTCAAAAAGAGACATCTATCCCAATGTTCATTGCAGCACTATTTACAGTAGCCAGGACATGGAAGCAACCTAAGTTGCGCGGTCTGGGAAGATCCCACATGCCGCAGAGCGGCTACGCCCGTGAGCCATGGCCGCTGAGCCTGCGCGTCCGGAGCCTGTGCTCCACAACGGGAGAGGCCACAACAGTGAGAGGCCCGCATACCGCCAAAAAAAAAAAAAAAAAGATTCAGGCACCTCAGTGTTCATAGCAGCACTATTTACAATAGCTAAGACATGGGAACAACCTAAATGTCCACTGACAGATGAACGGATAAAGATGTGGTATATATATATATATACACATACATACATACATACATATATATATACACACAATGGAATATTGCTCAGCCATAAAAAGAATGAAATAATGCCACTTGCAGCAACATAGATGGGCCTCAAGATTTTCATACTAAGTGAAGTAAGCCAGACAGAAAAAGACAAATACCACATGATATCACTTATATGTGGAATCTAAAACATGACACAAATGAACTTATCTACGAAACAGAAACAGACTCACAGACATAGAGAACAGACTTGTCATTGCCAAAGAATAGGGGATGTGGGGGAGGGATGGACTGGGAGTTTGGGATTAACAGATGCAAACTATTATAAATAGAATAGATAAACAACAAGGTTCTACTGTATAGCACAGGGAACTATAGTCAATATCCTGTGATAAACCATGATGAAAAAGAATATGAAAAAGAAAATATATGTATATATGTATGACTGAATTACTGCTGTAGAGTAGAAATTAACACAACATTGTAAATCAGCTATACTTCAATAAATTAAAAAAAGAGAATATTATAAACATCTTTTTGTTAATAAATGTGAATATTTGGATTAAATTAACAAATTCCTAGGAAAAAAAATCGATTTGCCCAATCTGCTCCCTGGAGAAATCTTAATTATATTATATAAATTAAATCTGTAATTAATAACTTTACTACAAAGAAATTTTTAGATCTAGAAGGTTCTACCAGTGACCCCTCCTAAATATTTAAAGAATAAATAACTCTGGTCTTACACAAACACTTCCAGAGGGTTAACAGTACACAAAACTAAAAAGCATTATTGAATAAAATTGAAGAGATCCTAAATGAATGATGGAACACAAATTAATGGAGGATAGACCATTTTATACATTAGAAGACTTATTAAAGATTTTAATTCCTCAGTTTTAATGATCTTTGTATTCAAAGTAAGGCTGCTGTGGAAGCTTTCTTATGGAAATTAACAAGGTGATTCTAATAGAAATGAATATAGCCAAGAATAGAACAGGCCACCCTGCAGAAGAACAAAGCTGGAGGATTTACACTTATGTGAAAAAAAGAAATCAGACACAATAGAGTACCCAGCATATGTCACCAATTATATGCATTTCAAAAACAGACAAAATAAGTTTTGGTTTTAGAAGTTAGAATGGCAGTGGCCAATAGGGGAGAGTAGTGGCTGGTCGAGGGCCCGGGTAGGGCTTCTAAGGTACTGCTAATGTTCTTCTTGAACTGGTGGTGGTTACATAGATGTGTCCATTTTGTGAAAATTTATTGAGCAGTACACAAAGATTTTGTATGCTTTTTAATATGTAGGTTGGACTTCACTAAAAAGTTTACTTTAAATATAGCTGCCTCAGAGATTCTCAAAATCAGCCAGTTCTGGAGATTAACCAGTTCCAAGGGCATAGCACTGTAAACACTGAGCGTGAGGTACCAGCCAGCCCTTTATCTAACCCTACCAGGAAGTCAGATTAAAATCAGAGGAGATGGACACATTCCATATCTAAGATCAATAATAGTGCTGGCCTCTTCAATAAGTGGTGCTGGGAAAACTGGACAGCTACATGTAAAAGAATGAAATTAGAACACTCCCTAACACCATACACAAAAATAAACTCAAAATGGATTAAAGACCTAAATGTAAGGCCAGACACTATCAAACTCTTAGAGGAAAAGATAGGCAGAATACTCTATGACATAAATCACAGCAAGATCCTTTTTGACCCACCTCCTAGAGAAATGGAAATAAAAACAAAAATAAACAAATGGGACCTCATGAAACTTAAAAGCTTTTGCACAGTAAAGGAAACCATAAATAAGACAAAAAGACAACCCTCAGAATGGGAGAAAATATTTGCTAATGAAGCAACTGACAAAGGATTAAGCTCCAAAACTTACAGGCAGCTCATGCAGCTCAATATCAAAAAACCAAACAACCCAATCCAAAAATGGGCAGAAGACCTAAATAGACATTTCTCCAAAGAAAATATACAGATTGCCAACAAACATATGAAAGGATGCTCAACATCACTAATCATTAGAGAAATGCGAATCAAAACTACAATGAGGTATCACCTCACACCAGTCAGAATGGCCATCATCAAAAAATCTAGAAACAATAAATGTTGGAGACGGTGTGGAGAAAAGGGAACCCTCTTGCACTGTTGGTGGGAATGTAAATTGATACAACCAGTATAGAGAACAATATGGAGCTTCCTTAAAAAACTAAAAATAGAACTACCATAGGACCCAGCAATGCCACCATGGGGCATATATCCTGAGAAAACCATAATTCCAAAAGAGTCATGTACGACAGTGTTCATTGCAGCTCTATTTACAATAACCAGGACATGGAAGCATCCTAAGTGTCCATCAACAGATGAATGGATAAAGAAGATGTGGCACATATATACAATGGAATAGTACTCAGCCATAAAAAGAAATGAAATTGAGTTATTTGTAGTGAGGTGGATGGACCTGGAGTCTATCATACAGAGTGAAGTAAGTCAGAAAGAGAAAAACAAATACCATATGTTAACACATATATATAGAATCTAAAAAAAAAAAAAGTTCTGAAGAACCTAAGGGCAGGATAGGAATAAATATGCAGACGTAGAGAATGGACTTGAGGTCACAGGGTGGGGGGAAGTGTAAACTGGTATGAAGTGAGAGAGTGGCATGGACATATATACACTACCAAATGTAACATAGATAGCTAGTCGGAAGCAGCCGCATAGCACAGGGAGATCAGCTCGGTGCTTTGTGACCATCTAGAGGGGTGGGATAGGGAAGGTGGGAGGGAAATGCAAGAGGGAGGAGGTATGGGGATATATGCATATGTATAGCTGATTTGCTTTGTTATAAAGCAGAAACTAACACATCATTGTAAAGCGATCATACTCCAATAAAGATGTTAAAAAATGATAATAATAATAGTGCTGGCAGTACCCTGCCAACTGTGGATCTCACAGTTGGCAGGGTACTGTGTGAGCATGTGGATCATGCTTCCCGACCTTTCTTTTCCTTTCTTTACACCCAGGTCAAACCTTGAACTGTAATCTGTGCTTGGGATTCCCTCCTGCCTGTGCCCTCTGGAGAGCCCTTTGAGGTGTGACCTTCATCATCTTAGAATCTCCGTGTCCTAGTTTACAATTTGATCTAATACAGACTCAAGACTGACACCATGACCTTGCTCTCAGCATTTGTGGTGACCTGTATAAAACTATCGTGACGCCTTGCCTTGTGTCACTGTCTCTCTTGACCACCAACCTGGCCTGATCCCTCAGGGTTTTTTTCCCTGACTTATATTGACTCACAAGCCAACTATAACAAAGCACCCTTGGTCTTAGATAAGCTTCAAATATAATCCAGCAGAAGACCAATCTTAGTGAGTATCCAGAGGTCCAGCTGAAATAAAAGCCTATAATGTTTTTAATAGGCCAAAATGATGGATGTTTTTAGTACAGTCTTTCATCCTACCTCCACAGATCTTCCCCAATGCCAAAAGAAATTGATCTCAGCGCTCTTTCTGAGATTCCTACTTACATGAAGCCATGACATGTTCCTGTGGTAATTTTCCTCCGTGCTGGCTGTACTCATTCCCTCTGGCTCAATGCTGGGCTCACTTGCACTCCAAGGACTCCCTTCTTCAAAAGAAAAATACCAAGAAAGGTTATATTGTTCTGTCTCCCTGGAGAGCATGTTGCTATGGTATAGTGGTCCATGCTTTTGAATCCTAGGGCAGACTACCATGGCCAATGGGTTACAGGGCATAGCATCGGCTTTAGTGGAGTAATATTAATAGGAGCTGTTCCCTTCACCACCAGCTGAACTGGCAATTACAAAGACATTTATGATCTCTGTTATGGTGGCTTCCATTTTGAGATATGGGAGCAGAGAAAAAGAACAGAGTCGAGTCCTTGAATTGCTGAGATGAGCAAGTTATTGGTTGAGTGTGCCCAAATCCATTCCAGACTGCCCAGACCTCGCAGGTGTAGTTAAGTAGGGACACCAACCAACCTGCAGTGGCCACAAAGGGTGCTGCTACCTCCACTGCTGCTGTGACTACAGCTAGTGCTACTACTCTTAACACCACCTGGCTTTGCTATCAGAGCTATTTCAAAGATGGGTGGTGCCTTGGAAAGACTAAGGGAATTTGGAAGTAACTGTGCCCAACTGTGGACAACCCTTTGTCCAAACTCGTCTCTGTAGGAAACTGTGAAGGAGACATGTCACAGGAATTCTCTACTTAGTATACTAGATAACAAAGCTTTGTCCTCAAATCTACAAGCTTTTCTGGGTATTTTCTATGACAAAACTATGCTTCTAGCTTGGATAGTTTGACTTAACTGGCTAGGCTACGTTGATCAATTTAAATAATTAATTCAAATAATATTTTCCCCAAAACTAACTGATGATACTCTTACAGCTCAGGCCTGTACCAAAGATGTCGTAAGGTTTTTTCTATTGTCTCCTTAAAAAAATAAGCTGAATCTTAACTAACGCATAAATTAGCTATTTTCAAAGGCAAGGGTGGGTAGGTGTAGAAACATTTTCTATTTTAAACTCTCCTTGATTAAATATACTCAGCTTCTGTTTCAGCAGGCTAGATTGATAATTTATCCACATTTCCTGACTGACTTCTGAAACAACTTACTTAGAAAGAAGAGTTTTACACTTTGGTTTTCATACAGCGACTGAAAGGCAAAGAATATGCACTTCAATTTTTAACCTAACATTTAAATTCTAGGCAGCTGGTGAGTCCTATCGGCAAGCCTGCTTAATCTTTTTCTTGTCTACTAAGATGATGATGAGAGCCCATAGGACTAACACATTTTGGGATTCAGAGTCTCTTTGGGTCCTATAGTGACAATCTACAGCTCTGATTGTATATAAAGCTTATTCTTAGGAGTTTAACATACTTTACTATCATCCCTAATTTATCTTTAGAGCATCCTTTCACAGTAGGCAAGGAGTACACAGAATTATTCTCACTGGGTAGCTGGGGAAAACAAATCCCTGAGAAGTTAAGTGACTTGCTGAAGGTCACTAACTGTTAGATGTAGACAATCTTTCCTTTCTGAAATTTTGGTTGTTTTTACTGGGAAATAGAGACTTGACTTTACAGAAGACTTTAAGCCAGCTATTCCCAAGGGAATATCTACATTTTGCTTTAAAGGTCTTGACCAGAAGAATAAAGGCACAAAGATCTAGATTTCAAAAAACTGTCCTTGTCATTAAAATGTTTTCTTTCCCTACTGTAGACTCCATATGCTCCCTGCTCAAGCTGTGGTCCTTGAACCAGTAGCATCAACTTTACCAGGAAGCTTGTTAAAAGCGTAGAATCTCAGGCTCCCATCCCAGAGATGCTGAATCAGGATCTGCGTTTTAACAAGCTCCCAGCTGACCCTGTGCACAATAAGGCGGGAGCAGCCCTGCTCTGGAGGGCAACATAGCTTATGGACTAAACGAGTACTCTAACCTATGACTCTGCCCTCCATCTACTGATGTATCAGAAAATGGACTTAAGCTGTTTGGGGATTCGGTCTCTGTCTTCCTACCCCCCACGTCCCTGCACAGCCCACTCCTCTATGTTACCTAGGTCAGTGACAGTGTCCCTGCTCTGGGACAGCTGCAGCTTCTCAGCCTCAGACTCTGAGTCCTGCCGTGATAACTTGCTGCTCTTTAAGCTGCCGACCCGGCGAATGCTGGACAAGGAACCCCCCTTCTTCACCTGGAAACTGCGGGTTCCTTTAATCTGGAGCAGGCGGGAACCTCCTATCCTGATCTTCCTGCTGGGAACTGTATTAAAAGAATAAAATAGGGCTTTTTCCCCCTTAGTTCTCCCCAGCCAGCGTTAGAGCCAAGCTCTCCCCAACTTGTCCCTGAACAGCCTCCTCTCTGCTGGCCGGCATGAGCAGCATGTCTGGACAAGGAGCTTCTCCCAAGCCCCAAGTCAGGCGGCTTTGTTAGGTGGGCAGGAGGCTGGGTCCACCACGAAGGGCTGGTGCAGCTTCTTTCTTGGACACACAGCTCATCAGTGCTGGGAACAACCTGCTCTCTCTTTGGCCCAGAATTCACAAGCATGAGCGCGCCCTCGCCACGGAGTCCTCCGGGACCGTTAGTACGTTCACACAGCATCATTGCTTGATTCAGCAGAACCACCAACCATTTGTTTTTGTTTTTCTTTTGAAATGGGACTGACAGACTTATGTGAGTTAGGGAAACCCCTTCATGGAAAATCCCTTCATTTGGGAATACCTCATTAAGAAATAAAAACAAGAGGCGCTTCTCTCTCCAACAGTCAGCAGTGGGTTCCACTCAGCTCCTCAGCAAAGTCACTAAAAGATGTTTGCAGTGGGGTGCTTTGGGTGAACGTGAGTGTGAAATGGTTCCATTTTCAATGCACCTAATGATTTCATAGCATCCTCCTCTCAGTCAAAAGGTTGGGTGAGATATGAGTCCAAAAGTTGCAACACCCTGAATCAACCTTACAGTCTACGTGAACCAAGAAGAACATGCATTACTCCTCTTTAGTGTTCTGGAAGAAACAGTCATCAGTGAGGAAAATAAAAGGGTAAAAGAAACACGTTCAACTTGAAACCTACATTTTAACCAAAAGCATCCGTATTTCCCATAGTCATATCCACACCTTCTTTTTCTTTTGAGGACTTGGTGTTGTCACACATTGATATGGTAAGGGTGATTTTGAAAGTGTTTAGGGCTTCAAGTGATTATCAGGAAGGGGCTGTTTTTGTAAGGTTTCCTTCTTAAGACATGAACAAGATTTCTTACTAATTATTTAAGGCACAGCTATTAATATTTTAGTGCCAATCAGGAAGATTGCATTTTAGTCTCAAGTTTCTCACTCACAGGAGAGTTAGCCTGTGATAGAACTCATACTGCTCCATAAAATGTTAATTAGTGCCATATAAAGGAGCCTAGATTCCTGTTGAATAATGTGAAATGTTTAATCTCTGATTTACTCGTATGACTGAGAAAGACTAAAATTATCACCACTCAGCTGGCAAAGGCTTCATGGAGCTCCGTGAACACATCTGGATAGAATTTCACATCTAGACAGAAATTCTCACAGCACAGTTGAATACATCCCACAAAGACCATAATGCTCTATTTTAGTTATAGCACAAAACTCATCCACTGTATTTTTCAGTGTTATTTTTAGGTATAATTGAGACTTTATGACTTATCTGAAATGCATTTGAAACTGAATATACTTATCATTTTTAATTACTATTAATACAATTTATGTCAAAAGAGATTGGGAAGTAGAGAAAAAGATTAAAGAAATAATTTAAAATTTTTTACAGAGGCACACTTTGGCATTCTTTGCCTGATTTCATGATATTTTTCAGCCTACAAGTACAGCAAAATAACCCCAGATTAATATGACATGAAAAAAAAAATAATTTTGAGAAGCTGTTCTATCACCAAAGATAATTGGAGACATTTTATAGCACTGAAAAAAATAATGTTCAGAATTATGGCATTGGTTACAAAGGACATAATATAGTTAGAATTCAGATTTGGTAAAGTACATGAAAGACATCAGTCGAGATTCTACACCACTGAAGTTTAGTCTTTATCTCCATGACAACGAGAACTAGTATGAAAGCAAAACAAATTCATCTGAATTAGATAAAACATCTCTTTTCCCTTTTCTTTTACACCGCATATCTCCATCAGCAAGTCCTGCTGATTCAACACTTCAGAATAGCGTAGGATTTTGAAAGCCCTGTCACCTATTCCCTAGACTAATATAACTACCAAACTGCTTGCTCTTACCCCCACTCTAACAGCTTGACTCATCTTTTAAATACATAAATCATAAATATAAATATTATATCGCTTTTCTGGTCAAAACCTGACAACAACTCTCAGACACATTTAAATAGAATTAAATTTCTAACCATATCTACAGACCCTATTTATTTGTCCTTTGCCTGACCCTCTCTCCTACCGCTCTTCCCCCGACTCATTCTGTTGCAACCTTGTTGTCCTTTTTGCCCTTCTTCACATGCTCCAAGTTCATTCCTGCATCGGAGCCTTGTTCTCACTGTTGTCTCTGTTTGGAAGACTCTTCTCTCAGCCCTTCACATGACTGGATCCTTAACATCACACAAGTCTCAGCTCAATGTCACTTAGGACTACAATCCTTCCACTTCAGGTCGCTACCAATTCTCTGACCCTAACTTGTTTTCTTCATACTACTTATCTCTACTTGAAAGTCCAGAATTTAATGTTATTCACTATTAAGTTATTAACTATTAGCTAATATAAACTAAAATACATGTGGGAAATTTTCCCTGTTCATTGCTGTATTCTAGGAACCTGTAATAGCGCCTGGTATACAACAGGTGCTCAGTATATGACTGTTGAGTGATCACACGTCTCGGTGTCTGTATTCTGGAATGCCAGTCTTAGTTTGTATCTGGAATATGGATAAAATGATCTGACAGATCTTGCTTGGAGATTTTAGGCAGACATTTTTAGTTCTAAGGATTATTTCATGTTAGTTTTCCTTTGTAGAATCCAAATTGTCCTCAAGTTATTTCAAGAACTCACATTTTTAGATGTTATACAAACAGATGGTATGAAATTTTAAATAAAATTTTAATAATCTGAGTTAGCAGGGTCCCTGTGGTCCCCATTTTCACATCAGCTTTAGCATCTGGTATCAGCTTATTGAAAGGATTAAGGAAGATTTAGGAATCTTCAGGAAGTTTCTTGCCAACTGGTAAAGGACATTTTATGAATATGTTCTCATTTTATCTATACTTTTAGTTTTCTGTTCCTAATTTATTAAATAACTTTCATGTAATTACATAGCCATTCTATGAGGAGAAAAATTATTAAGTATTTGTGTGTTTGAATATTAAAGGCAATTTACATAAATGATAATCATGAAATTAAAGTGTTCTTAAAAATTAATCTGAGGTTTTATTTTTTTAAATGGTGTAGAATTTACTCTGCTGAAATTTGACCATGTCAGTATTAGCAATTTTTATTTCAACTACTTTAAATAATAACTAACATAATAATTTTGGATGGGAAAAAATCCCTGTGGGATATGTTTAAAAGATGGAAGTTTCACAGAATCATGGACATAGAGAACAGAATGGTGGTTGCCAAGGGGTAGAGGGTTGGAGGAGGCATGGAGTGGGAGGCTGGGGTTAGCAGATGTAAGCTATTATATATAGAATGGATAAACAACAAGGCCCTACTGTATAGCACAGAGAACTACACTCAATATCCTATAATAAACCATAGTGGAAAAGAATATAAAAAAAAGGATGTACATATATGTATAACTGAACCACTTTGCTGTACAGCAGAAATTAACACATTGTAAATTAACTATACTTCAATTAAAAAATATTGATAAAAAAGAAGGATGTTTCTCATCATATGCAGTCATCCTTGTCAGAAGTAGTAGTATTTGAACAAACCTTGACTTGATACCTCTTCATACTCAGAAACTGCTAAAATTTGGCTAATCCTTCCCGCAACATGGCTTCTGTTCACCATAAATTCAACACAATATAATTATTTGCATTTTTTAAATGCTGTGACAACAATCTGATCTTAAAATATTAAAAAATTTTTTTTCAGAATATATCCATTCCTTACAACATTTTAAATATTTTAAATATGTTGTGTTTTCTTTATCTAGGGCTATTTCTTTTTTAAAAAAATATATATATTCTTTTTCAGATTATTTTCCATTATTGGTTATTACAAGATATTGAGTTTCTTCCCTGTGCTATATAGTAGGTCCTTGTTGTTTACCTCTTTTATATATAGTAGTGTGTATATATGAATCCCAAACTCTTAATTTGTCTCCCCCCCACCACCATCCCCTTTGGTAACCACCTTTGTTTTTCTATGTCTGTGAGTCTATTTCTGCTTTGTAAATAAGTTCGTTTGTATCATATTTTAAGATTCCACAAATAAGTGATATCGTATGATATTTGTCTTTCTCTGTCTTCACTTAATATAATCTCTAGGTCCATCTATGTTGCTGCAAAAAGCATTTCATTCTTTTTTATGGCCAAGTAATATTCCATTGTTTGTATATGTATATATATATACATATGCATATATACACACACACACACACACACACACACACACACACGCATACACACACACACCCCACATCTTCTTTATCCATTCATCTGTTGATGAACATTTAGGTTGCTTCCATGTCTTGGCTATTGTAAATAGTGCTGCTATGAACATTGGGGTGCATGTATCTTTTCTAATTAGTTTTCTCCAGATATATGCCCAGGAATGGGATTGCTGGATCACATGGTAATTATTTTTAGTTTTTCAAGGAACCTCCATACTGTTCTTCATAGTGGCTACACCAATTTACATTCCCACCAACAATGTAGGAAGGTTCCTTTTCCTCCACACCCTCTTTGGCATTTATTATTTGTAGACTTTTTAACGATGGCCATTCTGACCAGTGTGAGGTAATACCTCACTGCAGTTTTGATATGCATTTATCTAATAATTAGTGATATTGAGCATCTTTTTATGTGCCTGTTGGCCAAGCCTTCTTTGGAGAAATGTCTATATAAGTCTTCTGTAGGGCTATGTCTTTTGAGAATCATGCATTCCTTAAACTACCAAACATTTATGCAGTCACTGTCTGCAGAAAATATACCAATGGATAAAACTGTCTTTGACTCTTTTTACAAATATGCTGTTTTCTAGTGGAATTCATTAGAAAAACATTGAAGAATAATGAAACTTAAGAAAATAGAAAAATCAAATAGAGAAGTTAACAGTTTAAATGAGCCTTTAAAGAGCAACTTAAAACTTTGCAATCTCATATTTAGGATTTTCTGCATGGATTTTAATCTATATGCTCATGATACAAATAAAAAAAACAATGGTGACAATTATTTATTGTGTCCTTATTAGGTATCTGGTACTGAGTTTATGTTTTACTTGCAATGTCTCTTTTAAAGCTTTCAACATTCCAATGTGGTAGGTGTTATTAATCTAATTTTACAGGGAAGAAAACTGGCTTAGAAGGTTAGCAACTTGGACAAGGCCACATAACTACTTTATTTCACCATTTTAAGATGCACATTTTTTTACATTTGAACATCTCTGAAATTGAGATTTGGCTTACAACTGATGACATCTTAAGATCACTAGAGCCAGGTGGCAGTTGGGACACATTTGCTATTGCTTGTGTTCATGTGAATATCTAAAGCACCAGCAACAAAATGTACAAAATGGGTGCCAGTGTCTTTTAAGTCCCAGGAAGCAAATGATAGTTGGGTGGAGGAGTGGGTGGGATGGTAAGTCAGATGTGTTTGGGAACATTCCTGAAGCAGCGACTGAAGTAGGCTAGCTTCATACAGTTGCACGTTGGCTTGTGTAACTATCACCAATAGCTTTACTTCTTTTACAGATTCATTTAAGAAATGATGTGTTACTAACACAGAGGACATTATCACATATAAAAACACAGACACTGACAATTCTGAGTTGAAAAGTGATTAAGAATTTGATCTCTGAATTGAAGATGGTTTACAAAACCTTTAACCAGTTTACCTGGCTGCACAAAGAATGATACAGACCGATAATAAAAATCTACATCTAATTACATCTGAAAGTCCTCTTTCAGTAAGAATAAAGCACAAATTAAGTGATAAGAAAGTACTGCAGAAGAGCTGAATGGGGAGTATTTTTCCTTTCTTATTGGTATATAAGACAATGGTTCATCTTACAACTAATGCCATCTTAGATTCAACGGGATACGGAGAATTGCTGAGCCGGAATTAGAGTCTGACTGCAGAGTCCAACTCCGAACTAGCATGATTGCCTACCTCACTGAGTCAACAACAGTTTTGGACTTCTTTCAGTGCACAATTCTGCAGTTTAGACCCGAGACCAAATATCCCATGAGAAACCCTGAAACGTGAATTAATTTTTGCTTATGCATACCTTTCTTCTCCTCAACACCTGCATCTGATTTGAGGGTGTGGCTACTACTGTGAAGGGAATCTTTTGAGTCTTCATTTTCATCCAGGACACCAGCAAAGCTGATCTTCCTCTCATATCTGTGCCGGTCCAACTCAGGATCCAAACGAAGTCGGCAGCTCTCCAAGTCCTGAAATGTCAGTGAGGAGCACATGGATGCTGGCATCTCCCCAGCACTGCACTGGTCTTCCGGCAAACCTCCCTCCATTTTTTTTTTTTTTTTTTTTTTGCGGTACGCGGGCCTCTCCCTGTTGTGGCCTCTCCCGTCGCAGAGCACAGGCTCCGGACGCGCAGGCTCAGCGGCCATGGCTCACGGGCCCAGCCGCTCCACGGCATGTGGGATACTCCCGGACCGGGGCACGAACGCGTGTCCCCTGCATCGGCAGGCGGACTCCCAACCACTGCGCCACCAGGGAAGCCCCCTCCCTCCATTTTAAGCTGCACATAACAGCATTTAAACAGCCAAATTTCCCTCTATCTAATGCCAGGTTTAGACTGGGGTCATGAAAATGTCTTCCTTAATCCACAGGTTAAGGATTCAGTCTCACAAGACTGTCCCCACTTCAGACATCAGTTGTAAGGCCAAGTGGTCACCTGTGCTTCTAACCAACTGGTTATAAATTGAAGGTTCCAACAATACCCCTCCTCAGGTTCAATTAATTTGCTAGGGGGTTCATAGAACTCGAGAAATATTTTGCTTACTAGATCACTGGTTTATCATAAAAGGATATAATCAGCAACAGCTAGATGGAAGAAATGCACAGGCCAAGGTATGGGGTGATGGTGCCAAGCTTCCATGCCCTTTTCAAGGGCAGCGCACTCCCCAGTCTTCACGTGTTCACCAACCAGAAGCTCTCCAAACCCTGTTCTTTTGGGTCTTTATGGAGGCTTCATTACATAGGCATGATTGATACAATCGTTGTCACCTGGAGGTGAGGGGGTGGGACTGAAAGTTTCAATTTTCTAATTATTTGGTTGATTCATCTGGTGACCAGCTGATCCTTAGGTAATCTAGAGGCATTCTACAAGTCACCTCTTAACATAACAAAAGACACCTGGTCACCCTCCCGACTTAAGAAATTCCAAGGATTTTGGAGCACTATGCCAGAAACAGGGATGGAGACCAAACATATATTCTTATCATAAATCACAATATCACACAACAGAAGTAGAAAACAAATACCAAGGTGATGTTGGAGTTAAATCCTGAGGATTAAGTAAAGTTAGCTCTGCAAACTGGTAGGGAAACCAGTTTGGTTTCCTCTTAAGAAACCTCAGGGGTAATGGCCAGAGGTTTAAAACAGGATCATGCGTTGGAGGAATCTCTCACTCTCTCTTAGGAGACTTCATGATCCCAAAACTGAAAATAAGCCTTGGGGAGTTTAAGTATTTAGTAGGAGTTTGGCCTGTGAGGCCCCAGTGTGGACATTTGACCTGTTCTGTAAATGGAGACTCGCTCATGCTGAAGATCATAATTAATCATTAATCTATGAAGCGCTTTCAGACTTGATAAATGAAAAATATATAAAATGTTAACTTTATTTTTATACAGCATTTTTTCTAATTATGACATAATAATCCCTCAGATTCAAGTAGTTTGCAAAACAAAAACTATTTTGAAAAACCCAGTTTGTACCAAGATTAAAATCTTATGCTTTTAACTATTATTAATAAATGAAACTTTAGACTCTACATATCGTTTCTTCTTTTCCCTTTGAATTAAGAACAGAAGTTATACTTTGGTACTCAGAAAATTATATCACATCTAGAAAAATAAGGAACCACATGGAGTCTATTTAACACTGTCAAAAAATATTCTAGGAATATAATTGTTTCTCTGAAATTAATCCCTTTTAGGAAAAAAAATAACCTAACTACTTTCCATTTTGGTAGCCAAATTTAATTAGATAAGTTTCTTAGGTGGGACAAAAAGTAATAAAATAACAATTCTGATTATCAAAAGTAGTTCTCTCTTCCAATTTCTTGTATCTACTAGTCAAAATCCTACTTATCTTTCAAAGTTACATTCAAATGTGATCTCATCCAGGAAGGCTCTTCAGATTTTTCCAGTCCCTTCTTTGGCCAACCCTGGCCCTCTGCTCCTTTCTTAAGTGTGTTGTTTACATGTCAGTTCTCCTGTTACAACATAGTCATCTCTGCATCACCCCCACTCCCACCTCTGCATCCATTGCACCACCTTGCTCACAGCCTTACTCTCAAATATTCATCAGTCTACTCTTCATATATGTGAACTGTGCTTTGCTTCTGATTCTTTAACTTTAGGAGCATTTGGAATCCAGCAGTGTATTATTTATAACCTGACTTGTTAAATCCAGTTGATACAGTTGGTACAGCTTCTAGCACAATCTTGTACAAAAGCATCCAATATGTTGTTTTCCCTAATGAGTGAATATAGATGTACAGAGACTTCCTTACTGCCTTTTACTTTATTATTATGGACTCGTCTTGGCGTTGGATGGGAATTAATTTAATTCCATGTTGCTTGGTCATCAGTTATTGGTTTTACTAATTCAACAGGAGAACATTTTAACAGACCAGCAGTTTTATAGACAAAATTATCTAAAAAATATTTCTTTGTTTTCAAGTTTGGAACTTAACAATCAGAGAAAAATTGATTGCTATGCTTTTTATGATGAATATTGTAAAAAGGCTTTTTCCTTTTTTAGATATTATTTGTATGGTTCACAAAGAGTGAATAAAAATGCTACCAGAAGTTGTTTTTTTGGGGGGAAAAACACATTAAGTTGCATCCAGGGATCTATCTGGGAAACAATTTGTTAAGTTGGTAAAAATATGGTTTTAGCAACATTTTACCCTTTTGATGTCATTTTTCCTTTTCTCATACCGTCATTCCCCACCAAACCAGTGAGTGGTCTCCTGCGATTTCCTGACCCTATCAAATTAACCTTTAGTTATTGTATTTTAGGCTCTTTTGCTTTCTCTTCCACACTTTGGATATAAATAGGACTTTTTTTTTTTTTTTTTTTGCGGTACGGCGGGGGCCTCTCACTGTTGTGGCCTCTCCCGTTGCGGAGGACAGGCTCCGCACGCGCAGGCTCAGCGGCCATGGCTCACAGGCCCAGCCGCTCCGCGGCACGTGGGATCTTCCCGGACCGGTGCACGAACCTGCGTCCCCTGCATCGGCAGGCGGACTCTCAACCACTGCGCCACCAGGGAAGCCCATAACTAGGACTTTTTCAAGCAAACAAATATTTCACAGGGAAATCTCTTTTATCTTGGAAATGGCCTTATGACATTTCTACCAGAAAGACTTTTTCTTGGTAGAAAGTTTATGTTCCCTACCTTCTCCCATCCTCAAATCTCAGATCCCAGGATATTTATAGCTTCTAATGTGATTTTTCTGGCTTATACTTTTATTATTCTGTACATTAGGGTAGCTATTTATTTTTACTGCTGTTAAAAATGTTACTGAATAAAACATCCCAAAGATCTATAAATACTCTTACAGCAAGTGCTTTGTTAAAACTTTAGAATATTTCATTTTGATGGTATTTATGCTTAGCCTCTTAGATTCACCATTTAGTACAATTTCTTAAAAAAATATTTCAAGCATTTATAGTTTCTGTGTTGGTAAAAGTTTTATGATACTGTTTTTTCTACAATAGTTAAAAAAATATGATTTGAGTTTTCTTTATCATCAACTGTAGTTAGATAGGTTAAACATGAGAAAGCATCTTTCCCATTTATTTTATAAAGGTCACATCCCAGTACAATATATGAACGTATACTTGACAATGAAAATCCTAGCTTAATGAATAAAAGATTTGTGAGACCTAGTTAAAGGCAATGAAAAATTTCCTCTTATTAACTGAATGACTGCAGCCTCTGTTTTAGTTTAATTTCTTGGCATTTTCTCCTAGATAGCCAGTTGATTATACAGTCATTTTTAAAAGATTTGATTAATTTTCTTAAAAAATGAAATGTGTTACAATAATAAGGAATATTTAAACTATAGCTTTATAGTGATGAAAGAAAGAACAAAAATAAGTGACTCAAATTTCAAGATTCTTATGTTTTAAAATCATAATAGGTCAAAATGGTGACCGTTAAAAATCTGTAAATTTAAAAGTAGATGTGTTTCTGTGCTTTTATGAAGACTTTGATACAATTAGAATGTTGATAACACCGACAGAGGCCTATAGATCAGACTTGACTTTAAAATAAACACGTGTTAAGTGGCAGCCTTGATTTGATTTTATAGAATAGTCTCAATATAATAGTGAAGGTGACAATTCAGAAAAATCAATGTTCAGGATAACATGAAATTAAGTAAGGGCAGTAAGAAGAACTCTCTTTTTCAGTATTTAAAGGGTGCAGTTTCACAGGCCACATGTCGGTATGTTTCTCTTGAAAACATATTTTACCTATAAATATTTCCATTTTATGTTTTAGAGTGTGAGTAAACAGGCTGTCCAGACATTGGAAAATCAGAGTTAGAGGCACTGCTCAGGAATACCAGAGCACTGACTTTTTTGTCCCGTTCCCTCCCCTACCTGCCCTCTGGAACTAGGTTATGGCCTTGTTCGTGCTGAGTTTGGTCAAAAAAGCAGGAGAGCTGGTGGATTGTAAAATTCACCTAAATGGAACCACACAGATTGTTAGTGTACCAACTGTTCTGGTTGAATACTGTAAATCTGTGTAAAGGGGGAAAGAAGAGAATTTGGTTCCTCAGCTCTAGCTGGATAATGCCTATGACAAAAGAACCACCGGAAACTTGGTGCCTGTTAGGGAACAAAGGGCCAAGGAAAATGGGCTCTGAGGTGTGCCTCTGTCCCAAATGCTCTGTGATGACTCCTGGCTCTTGTTAGAATTTGTATCCTAAGTTAAATAAATCAGACCCTGATGGTACAGGGGTGTGTGTGTATGTGTGTGTGCCTGTGTGTGTCTGTGTGTTTCCATGCGCATGTGCGTGTGTGCATGCACACATGTTCTTTCTCTGCCTATCTGTATCCACAAGAAATACTGCAGAAATAAAATATATGTTCAGAGGCATTTACATGCTAAAGACTTGAGTCTTTTTGCCCTTAGTTTAAATGAGAAAATTCATTGGAGGCACATGAATTTATGAGTTGTTAGTATGAAAAAAAAAAATCTATCAGTGATTCCCGGAAAATGCTGGCCATTAAACTCGTAGTTTGCAGAGTAAAGGAACCTGGAGGTTCTCAGACATTCCTAGGTTAACTGACAGTGATCAATCAAACATCTTACCCAGTGGTACCATCTTTAGTGATTTCAAGGTCAATTTTAGTTCTTTTTTTTAATAGATAAAAGAGATTTTCTTTTTATACATGAAAATCCCTTGGTTGAATTTTTAAACTATGTGATACATTTGGTCATTTGGTATTTGAGGAAACTGTGAATACTCAAAGTCTAGCCACATGGTTGGACTCTCCAAGTAGCCTCATTATTAATATGTTTTACGTACCATCAGAGGCTCAGTGCGTGGTCTGGGCAGGCAAGAAAAGGTCTCTCGCAGGAAGGTGGTAATCTCCAGGAGAAGCTGGCATGCTGCCATCTTCAAGGCAAAGGGGCAGCCACATTTAGAGGGGTTCACAGTACCTATGGAATGAAAGAGTTCTTTTACAAGCAAACAAACCAATAAAAAATAGAGAGGCACAGTTTGATGGACATAGCTACACATGTGTAAAATCAAATTGCATATGAGAATGTTACCTATACATGTCCAAAATGAAACTGCAAATGAGGATGTTTCCTATACACGTTCAATTTACCTGGTCCCTTTAGAATAATCTATGCATTACAATACACCTCTCTTTTTCTCCATTTTGCAATTCTATAATGAATGCCTCAGTATTAAAATGTCAATCAATAAGAATTAAATTATTCTCCTCAAGGCATCTTAGAGTAACAAAATGCAGCTCCACTAGACTGGAAAGCCTTTTAATTAAAACAGAAACAGAAAGCAGTCCTGCCAGATTTTCATATCGTTATTCAATCAGATTTAGACAAGGTACAGAGCCACGAACTAGATTTGGAACTACAAAAATCCTGTCAGCTCACTTTGTGAGAGACGTCTGTCTTGATGTTCTTAGAGCAGTGAAGTTGTTTCAGCTTTAGCCCAGATGTGTTTCTGTAGCATAAACTAGGATTACTTACTTGGTCACCTCTATTATACTGTTTATACAAGTTAGCCTGTCATATTAAGGAACAGCTACACTAGAATACGCAAATATTCTCCTTTGCTTTGAAGAACACCAGTCTTTGAATAAGTAAAACATTGCATCCACCATAGACCAACAAATGGATTTTGCTCTAAAGGCAGATAATGGCCAAGGTGACACCAGAGACTTTTAAATCCTCAGGTATAGGTCTCAGATACACGACATCACAAATCATGGAGAAATATATTGACTACTTATCAGTGTTCAGAAAAGAAGACCAAAGTCATGCCTCTCATAAAAGAAACAAAATAGTTATCTATTTTCAATGACTCAACTTATCACCAAACATTATTATATCATTACATATTAACCTTCCTAAAAATATCTCTAAAATACTTCCTGTGTATTTGGCTTTCTTAATTGAATATAATATATAATTCATGGTTTATATTGATAGTAGGTAGAATTATGGTCTTTCTGAAGATATCTGGCTATTTCTTCTCCATGAAAACCATTATATTTTCTACAGAGGTACTATGTGGCTGGGAACATTGCCTCTTATTAAGAATGAAAACAACAAACTCCTCTAGAATTTCCAGACTGATACTTACTTATACCATAGTTATTTTTTAAATGCAAAATGAGCTATGTATTGACTTGAAAGTGGAACTAAAGCAGACATTCCAATCTTATATTCAGTGGAGGCCACATGACTCTAGAAATTGCCTAGATTGCAACTGTTTTTAAAAAATAAATGAACACTAGATATTTAGTATAAACTTCTAGATCTGTCCTTGCAATCCTGAGGATATCATTTAGATTCTTCTGGTCAGTCCTATAGACGATGAGCTTGGTTTTAGTCCAGGCTCTCTCATAACTATCATCTGAAATATTCTGTTATAATGAACAAGTATTGACTTATAAATAACCTCACCAAAAAACTAATATACCATCATATCATATTGGCCAATGATACTTATGTGGTCTCATGGAGATTTGAGATCATTTTGGCCTATAAAGATACATCCATCTAAGGTTGCTTTGGCTCTTCTCTGTTCTGAAGGACCCCCAGGAGATCCAGGGCAGTTTGGGGATATCTCCTGGCAGGCTTAAACTAGGTTCTGTGATTTCTGGATAATCTTCAAGTCCTCTTACAAATCAGACCCAATACTATGAGTCATTCTAGGATAGCCTAGACTCTTATGAACTTGAGGGAATCTTTGGGGCCAACTTCCATCATTACGCTAAAAGACTAATGTCAGAATTTGGTCTTTTGTCAACAGCTAAGTCAAGAAGATTTCTCTGATTTGATATGGGCTGAGGAAGAGCAAAATGATGAAAAAGTGCAAAAAAAATATTACTGGTATGAAAGTGGAAAAGAGGACAATATGTTTTCTGTTATTATTATATAGTTCTGTCCAATGTTATATTCTAGCCATCCTTTTACATTTCATGCCTATAAGGATGAAGTAGGTTTGGCATCACTTAACTAAGGACAATCCATAAGACATCATCAGGGAGTCTGAACTTGAAACCACTAAGAAAGGTCAAAAGGTAGAGGCTTCAATGTCTTCATCAGATAACAATATTAATTCCAAAACTGTCCTGACATTTGATATTCCATAAAAGGCAGTGGTACACATACACACAAGCTTATATGGTATAGAACACACATATGCACAAAATGGTGCTGAGAAGGAGGTTCAGGAATCTCTTCGTCTCTATTCGTCTATGATGGGACTCAATTACACTTTTAATAAATAAATACAATACATCAAACATTCACAGTTCTAATAATCTGAATCTTAATATTTTAATTTCATGTTAAATATAATATACTCTGATTAAATATTTTAGTGATTTGAGTTTTCACGTTTAATTTTATTTGCTCTACCACTTTTTAACATTTATTTATTTACTTATTTATTTATTTTAACATCTTTATTGGAGTATAATGGCTTACAATGGTGTGTTAGTTTCTGCTTTATAACAAAGTGAATCAGCTATACATATACATATATCCCCATATCTCCTCCCTCTTGTGTCTCCCTCCCACCCTCCCTATCCCACACCTCTAGGTGGTCACAAAGCACCAAGCTGATCTCCCTGTGCCATGAGGCTGCTTCCGACTAGCTATCTGTTTAACATTTGGTAGTGTATATATGTCCATGCCACTCTCTCACTTCATACCACTTTATACTTCCCCTCACCCCGTGACCTCAAGTCCATTCTCTACGTCTGTGTATTTATTCCTATCCTGCCCCACGTTCTTCAGAATATTTTTTTTTTTAGATTCCATATATATGTGTTAACATATGGTATTTGTTTTTCTCTTTCTGACTTACTTCACTCTGTATGATAGACTCCAGGTCCATCCACCTCACTACAAATAACTCAATTTCGTTTCTTTTTATGGCTGAGTAATATTCCATTGTATATATGTGCCACATCTTCTTTATCCATTCATCTGTTGATGGACACTTAGGTTGCTTCCATGTCCTGGTCATTGTAAATAGAGCTGCAATGAACACTGTCGTACATGACTCTTTTGGAATTATGGTTTTCTCAGGATATATGCCCCATGGTGGCATTGCTGGGTCCTATGGTAGTTCTATTTTTAGTTTTGTAAGGAACCTCCATATTGTTCTCTATACTGGTTGTATCAATTTACATTCCCACCAACAGTGCAGAGGGTTCCCTTTTCCCCACACCCTCTCCAGCATTTATTATCCATAGATTTTTTGATGAGGCCATTCTGACTGGTGTAAGGTGATACCTCATTGTAGTTTTAATTTGCTTTTCTCTAATGATTAGTGATGTTGAGCATCCTTTCATGTGTTTGCTGACAATCTGTATATCTTCTTTGGAGAAATGTCTGTTTAGGTCTTCTGCCCATTTTTGGATACAGTTCTTTGTTTTTTGGATATAGAGCTGCATGAGCTGTGTCTAAATTTTGGAGATTAGTCCTTTGTCAGTTGCTTCATTTGCAAATATTTTCTCCCATTATGAGGGTTGTCTTTTCATCTTCTTCATGGTTTCCTTTGCTGTGCAAAAGTTTTTAAGTTTCATGAGGTCCCATTTGTTTATTTTTATTTCCATTTCTCTAGGAGGTGGGTCAAAAAGGATCTTGCTGTGATTTATGTCATAGAGTGTTCTGCCTGAATTTTCCTCTAAGAGTTTGATAGTGTCTGGCCTTACATTTAGGTCTTTCATCCATTTTGAGTTTACTTTTGTGTATAGTGTTATGGAGTATTCCAATTTCATTCTTTTAAATGTAGCTGTCCAGTTTTCCCAGCACCAATTATTGAAGAGGCTGTCCTTTCTCCACAGTATGTTCTTGCCTCCCTTGTCATAAATTAGATGATAATATGTGCATGGGTTTATCTCTAGGCATCCTATCCTGTACCATTGATCTATATTTCTGTTTTTGTGCCAGTACCATACTGTCTTGATTACTGTAGCTTTGTGGTATAGTTTGAAGTCAGGGAGCCTGATTCTTCCAACTCCGTTTTTCTTTCTCAAGGTTGCTTTGGCTATTCGGGGTCTTTTGTGTTTCCATACGAATTGTAAAATTTTTTGTTCTAATTCAGGGAAGAATGCCATTGGTAGTTGGACAGGGATTGCCCTGAATCTGTAGATTGCTTTGGGTAGTATAATCATTTTCAAAATGTTGATTCTTCCAATCCAAGAACATGGTATATCTCTCCATCTGTTGGTATCATCTTTAATTTCTTTCATCAGTGTCTTATAGTTCTCTGCATACAGGTCTTTGGTCTCCTTAGGTAGGTTTATTCTTAGATATTTTATTCTATTAGTTGCAGTGGTAAATGGGAGTGTTTCCTTCATTTCTCTTTCAGATTTTTCATCATTAGTGTACAGGAATGCAAGACATTTCTGTGCATTAATTTTGTTTGTTGCTAGTTTACCAAATTCCTTGATTAGTTCTAGCAGTTTTCTGTTGGCATCTTTAGGATTCTCTATGTATAGTATCATGTCATCTGCAAACAGTGACAGCTTTACTTCTTCTTTTCTGATTTGGATTCCTTTTATTTCTTATTCTTCTCTGATTGCTGTGGCTAAAACTTCCAAAATGATGTTGAATAATAGTGGTGAGAGTGGACAACCTTGATCTTACAGGAAATTGTTTCAGTTTTTCACCATTGAGAATGATGTTGACAGTGGGTTTGTTATTTATGGCCTTTATTATATTGAGTTAAGTTTCCTCTATGCCTACTTTCTGGAGGGTTTTTATCATAAATGGGTGTTGAATTTTGTTGAAAGCTTTTTCTGCATCTATTGAGATGATCATCTGGTTTTTCTCCTTCAAGTTGTTAATATGGTTTATCACATTAATTGATTTGAGTATATTGAAGAATCCTTGCATTCCTGGGATAAATCCCACTTGATCATGGTGTATTATCGTTTTAATGTGCTGTTAGATTCTGTTTGCTAGTATTTTGTTGAGGATTTTTGCATCTATGTTCATCAGAGATATTGGTCTGTAGTTTTATTTCTTTTTGACATCTTTGTCTGCTTTTGGTATCAGGGTGATGGTGGCCTCATTGAATGAGTTTGGGAGTGTTTCTCCCTTTGTTATATTTTGGAAGAGTTTGAGAAGAATAGGTGTTATCTCTTCTCTAAATGTTTGACAGAATTCGCCTGACAAGCCATCTGATCCGGGGCTTTTGTTTCTTGGAAGATTTTTAATCATAGTCTCAATTTCAATGCTTGTGATTGGTCTGTTTACATTTTCTATTTCTTCCTGCTTCAGTCATGGAAGGTTGTGCTTTTCTAAGAATTTGTCCATTTCTTCCAATGATATTGACATATCATTGCTTGTAGTAATCTCTCATGATCCTTTGTATTTCTGCAGTGTCAGTTGTTACTTCTCCTTTTTCATTTCTAATTCTGTATGAATTTGAGTCTTCTCCCTTTTTTCTTGATGAATCTGGCTAATGGTTTATCAATTTTGTTTATCTTCTCAAAGAACCACCTTTTAGTTTTATTGATCTTTGCTATCATTTCCTTCATTTATTTCTGATCTGATCTTTATGATTTCTTTCCTTCTGCTAACTTTGGGGGTTGTTTGCTCTTCTTTCTCTAATTGCTTAAGTGTAAGGTTAGGTTGTTTATTTGAGATGTTTTCTGTTTCTTGAAGTAGGACTGTGTTACTATAAACCTCCCTCTTAGAACTGCTTTTGCTGTATCCCATAGGCTTTGGGTCATCGTGTTTTCATTGTCATTTGCTTCTACGTATTTTTTGATTTCCTCTTGGATTTCTTCAGTGATCTCTTCGTTATTAAGTAGTGTATTGTTTAGCCTCCATGTGTTTGTATTTTCTACAGATTTTTTCCTGTAATTGACATCTAGTCTCACAGTGTTGTGGTCGGAAAAGATATGTGATATGATTTCAGTTTTCTTATATTTACCAAGGCTTGCTTTGTGATCCAAGATATGATCTATCCTGGAGAATGTTCCATAAGTACTTAAGAAAGTGTATTCTGTTGTTTTTGGATGGAATGTCCTATAAATATCAATTAAGTCCATCTTGTTTAATGTATCATTTAAAGCTTGTTTTTCCTTACTTATTTTCATTTTGGATGATCCGTCCATTGGTGAAAATAGGGTGTTAAAGTCCCCTAATATGATTATGTTACTGTCAGTTTCCCCTTTTGATGGCTGTTAGCATTTGCCTTATGTATTGAGGTGCTCATATTTTGGGTGCATAAGTATTTACAATTGTTATATCTTCTTCTTGGATCGATCCCTTGATCATTATGTAGCGTCCTCCTTTGTCTTTTGTAATAGTCTTTATTTTTAAAGTCTATTTTGTCTCATATGAGAATTGCTCCTCCAGCTTTCTTTTGATTTCCAGTTGCATGGAATACCTTTTTCCATCCCCTCACTTTCAGTCTGTATGTGTCCCTAGGTCTGAAGTGGGTCTCTTGTAGACAGCATATATACAGGTCTTGTTTTTGTATCCATTCAGGCAGTCTGAATCTTTTGGTTGGAGAATTTAATCCATTTACATTTAAGGTAGTTATCAATATGTATGTTCCTATTATGATTTTCTTAATTATTTTGCATTTCTTATTGTAGGTCTTTTCCTTCTCTTGTGTTTCCAGCCTAGAAAAGTTCCTTTAGCATTTGTTGTAAAGCTGGTTTGGTGGTGCTACATTCTCTTAGCTTTCCTTGTCTGTAAAGGTTTTAATTTCTCTGTCGAAACTGAATGAGATCCTTGCTGGGTAGAGTAATCTTGGCTGTAGGTTTTTTCCTTTCATCACATTAAATATGTCCTGCCACTCCCTTCTGGCTTGCAGAGTTTCTGCTGAAAGATCAGCTGTTAACCTTATGGGGATTTCCTTGTATGTATTTTGTTGTTTTTCCCTTGCTGCTTTTAATGTTTTATTTGTATTTAATTTTTGATAGTTTGATTAATATGTGTCTTGGCATGTTTCTCCTTGGATTTATCCTGTATGGGACTCTCTGCACTTCCTGGACTTGAGTGACTATTTTCTTTCCCATATTGTGGAAGTTTTCAACTATAATTTCTTCAAACATTTTCTCAGTCCCTTTGTTTCTCTTCTTCTGCGACCTCTATAATTCGAATGTTGTTGCATTTAATGTTGTCCCAGAGGTCTCTGAGACTGTCCTCAATTCTTTTCATTCTTTTATCTTTATTTGGCTCTGCAGTAGTTATTTCCACTATTTTATCTTCCAGTTCACTTATCCATTCTTCTGCTTCAGTTATTCTGCTATTGATTCCTTCTAGAGAATTTTTAATTCATTTATTGTCTTGTTCATCATTGTTTGTTTGCTCTTTAGTTCTTCTAGGTCCTTGTTAAACGTTTCTTGTATTTTCTCCATTCTATTTCCAAGATTCTGGATCATATTTACTATCATTACTCTGAATTCTTTTTCAGGTAGACTGTCTATTTCCTCTTCTTTTTTTTGGTCTGGTGGGTTTTTACCTTGCTCCTTCATCTGCTGTGTGTTTCTCTGTCTTCTCATTTTGCCTAACTTACTTGTGTTTGGGGTCTCCTTTTCACAGGCTGCAGGTTCATATTTCCCGTTATTTTTGGTGTCTGCCCCCATTGCCTAAGGTTGCTTCACTGTGTTGTGTAGGCTTCCTGGTGGAGGGGCTAGGGCCTCTGTTCTGTCAGATGAGGCTGCATCTTGTCTTTCTGGTGGGCAGGTCTGTGTCCAGTGGTTTGTTTTGGAGTGTCTGAGACCTTATTATGATTTAAGGCAGACTCTCTGCTAATGGGTGGGGTTGTGTTCCTGTCTTGCTAGTTGTTTGGCATATGGGATCCAGCACCATAGCTTGCTGGTTGTTGAGTGGAGTTGGGTCTTCGCATTTAGATGGAGATCTCTGGGAGAACTTTCACTGTTTGATATTATGTGGAGCCGGGAGGTCTCTTGTGGACCAATGTCCTGAATTTTATTCAGGTATTTCAGAGTTGCAGCGTACATCAAGTTGATTGTGGAGATTTAATTCACTGCTCCTGAGGCTGCACAGAGAAATTTCCCTTTCTCTTCTTTGTTTGCACAGCTCCTGGGGTTCAGCTTTGGATTTGACCCTGCCTCTGCATGTAGCTTGCCTGAGGGCAACTGTCCTTCGCTCAGACAGGACAGGGTTAATGTATCAGCTGATTATGGGGCTCTGGCTCACTCAGGCAAGGGGGAGGGAGGGGTATGGAATGCAGGGTGAGCCTGCAGCAGCAGAGGCTGATATGACGTTGCAACAGCCTGAGGCACACCGTATGTTCTCCCAGGGAAGTTGTCCCTGTATCACAGGACCCTGGCAGTGGCGGGCTGTACAGGCTCCCAGGAGGGGAGATGTGGATAGTGACCTACGCTTGCACATAGGCTTCTTGGTGGCTGCATCAGCAGCGTTAGTGTTTCATGCCTGTCTCTGGGGTCCGCGCTGAGAGCCATGGCTCACACCCATCTCTGGAGCTCATTTAGGCGGTGCTCTGAATCCCCTCTCCTCGTGCACCCCAAAACAATGGTGTCTTGTTTCTTAGGCAGTTCCAGACTTTTTCCCAGACTCCCTCCTGGCTAGCCGTGGCGCACTAGCCCCCTTCAGGCTGTGTTCACACAGCCAACCCCAGTCCTCTCCCTCGGATCTGGCCTCCGAAACCCAAGCCTCAGCTCCCAGCTCCCACCCATACCAGCGGGTGAGCAGACAAGCTTCTCAGGCTGGTGAGTGCTGGTCGGCACTGATCCTCTGTGGAGGAATCTCTCTGCTTTGCCCTCTGCACCCCTGTTGCTGCGCTCTCCTCTGTGGGTCTGAAGCTTTCCCCCCCGTCCACCCCTACCTCCACCAGTGAAGGGGCTTCCTAGTGTGTGGAAACTTTTCCTCCTTCACAGATCCCTCCCAGAGGGGCAGGTCCCATCCCTATTCTTTTGTCTCTCTTTTTTCTTTTTTCTTCTGCCCTACCCAGGTATGTGGGGAGTTTCTTGCCTTTTGGGAGGTATGAGGTCTTCTGCCAGCGTTCAGTAGGTGTTCTATAGGAGTTGCTCCACATGTAGATGTATTTCTGATGTATTTGTGGGGAGGAAGGTGATCTCTACGTCTTACTCCTCCGCCATCTTGAAGGTCTCCCTCAGGTCTAACCCTTTTTTAAAACTCCAAGAGAAGTAATAAAATACAAACCCTGACCAGCCCTCTTCTGGGGCAGCAAAACTATGTTTTCTCAAGTAGGCCTAAAACTGATCTTCGTATTTACAATATTAAGAGTCAGAGACTTCAAAGCAGTGAGTTTTCCATATTGCCAACTCTTTGCCCCTGTCTACAGTCTTCTCCTTCTGGTTCCTGCTCTCTCTTTCTGTGGCTTTATGCACATGCTCACATCCATGCAGAGGGAATAGGGGAGAAGGTGCAGTGGGAGACATGGGAAGGTGGTAAGAATGTGAAAGAGGAAAGAGAAATATTACGTGCTCCTAAAGCAGAGGTTCTTACAAGCAGGGGTTCTTGTAGTAAAGGGAGTCTCCTTACTGTCATCTAAAAAGTCTTCCTCATCATCCTCCTTTCTCAGTCTCCTCTTGGTCTCCTCATCATAAATGAGACCCAGCAGGTTGGCTGGGCTCTCACTTTCCCCATGGCACAGCTCATTCAACCGGACGCCAATTGCCTACCATGAAGAGAAGAAGAATGAAACAGCATGAGATACGTCAGACTGTAAAATAGGCTCTCACATTACAGAGGTCACCAGCAACCGATCAATGGGAATGATTTTCAGCATAAGCCTCCTCTGTCTGCCACAGTGTTGTTACCACCATGTTTCATTTCCCAATGTGGGAACCTAGAGAGGGAAGGCACTGATGCTATCTCTAAGGTCACTGTGTCTAAAGACTTTTAGGAAATGGAATGACATTTTTTATTCTCATACAAAACATTTTCTGAAAATACTTCTATTTCCTCAAAGGTCATCTATTTTATAGGTTTCACATAAGGGAGTATGCGGTTGATTTTGTTGTTGTTGTTTGTCAGGTTTTTTTGTTTGTTTTGTTTTGCAGTTGTTTCTAATGAAGGATTTTGCTGCAGTAAAAACTAAGAAGTCACAGTTCTTCAGACTGTTTCTGATTATGCTATTTTATGAGAAAGGCACTATCATGCTAATGAGCTTGGAGATTGGCATGAATTCTGGAACTGCAATTTTATTTGTATCTGTCATCATATATGCAGTCAATGACTTTCTTATAGACTTTGTTCCCCCCCTCCATGATACACTATGAATGAGAAAGAAATATTATTCTTTTGATAGTGTACCCAACATCAACATTAGAAATATGATTTTTAGTAAGTCAGCACATGGGCAATACTGGCTCTTACAAGGTATTCATAAAACCAATACTTACTATCTGTTCTTCTGAATCATCATGTACTACTGTCTGATTTACCAAAAGGAATTTTCCAAATGAAAAGACAAAATATGCTACCTCTATCTAATTCCTTTTACATTCCAATGACAAATTGTATGCAACAAAAGAGGAGATGCATGCTTAAGAAAGAGAGTCAAAAAGCTAAAATGAACCCTGAACATAGAATTTGACAGTTTGGTTACTCTGTGCATTAATATGAACAAAATTCCAGCTACTTTTCTTTTTTCTTCCTATATTATCCTTTTCAAATATTTAGAAAAGTTACTACATTCTGGGCATGCAAGAGATTAGATTCACTACTGGAAACTGACAAAGATATGTTCAGAACACTAAATAAAAACACAAGTTGTTTGAACGTCTTGGCTATCTGAAAACAAAGGTGTCTGCTTAAACTCTGGAATTAAGTGGGGAGTAACAAAAACCACAAAAAGGAGAAAGAAAGCAGTGTAGAAAAATATCACAGCATCCTAAAATTTTAGCTGCTAACCTGAGAAGTTTTAAGCAAACAAAACAAAACATAAAAGCAAAAACCACCACCTCAACAAAAAGCCTTGTCCTGATGCTACTCTTTTGGAAATCCTCTCTAAGGAAGGAGATGTGGAATTATGAGTCTGGAGTGGAGCCAGCAGATTTAATAGTGAGATTCACAGGGGAAAAAAAAATCTACATCGATCCTCCCAGGATGCTGAAACCAAGCAATTTAAGTTAAACCCACAGTTCATAAAGCTTAAAAGGTTGCTCAAAAAACGAACTTGTCTGGGATAATACTAAATACCTAAATAAAAATTTAGAGCTCTCTGTCTCTTCTAAGACCAGAAAAGTGCCTTGGGAACATGTTTATTCCTTTTTCATTCATCAAATATTTATTAGGTGAGGTAATTTGTTACGTATTAAGTAAAAAATAAAGTTGAATAAATTGTTATAGTACATCAGTATCTTTGTTTAATGTGCCCTAGTAGATTACAAACCTTCATAAAGAAGGATCATTGTTTGGCACTTAGGAAAGTTAGGTTGAAAGACTTGCTCTAGGTTGCTCAGCAACCTTGAACTCGGAGTCAAATAGGGTATCTGACTCTGTGTCTTGCTCTTTACTTCATGGAGCTTACAGTCTATTGGGGTGGTAATAACATACCAAAATAACAGTCGTGTAAAAGACTGAAAGCACTTTATTTATTGGAATATGGAGAAATCGGATTCATCTCAGAGGATCACACAAAATTTCATTCCTGTAGATTCTGAAGAATTGCTGTGTAGGCTAATGGGGAAGGGGAAAAGTGGATATTCTGGATGGAGAGTTTCAAAAGATCCATATTCAGGGAAATGCACTGACATGTTCAGAGACTGACAAATAAGCCAATTGGTTGAAGCACAATTCTGTGAGAGGAAATAATGTGCCTGAGGGCTTGGAAAGGTAGATTGTGACTAGATCCTCCAGTTCATGAAGCTGGACTTCATTTTGCATTCTGAAGAAGGATGAAAGGTACTTTCTGAGTGGGGGAGAACCTTATCACTCATTCGAGGAACACTGTGATAGCTGCCTAACAATGCACAGAAAAATCATATACCCTGCTTGCAAGAATTAATATAATAACATTATTATTGAACACCTCTTAGATGCAAAGCATTGAGATAAATGTTTAGATACATTAGCTCATTTGCCTTTATCATCCATAATCTTGGTGTGATTTGAACAAAGGTTGTGGCGAGAGCAGCAATGCCAGGCTAAGCAATTTGGGTTTTATCTCAAGGGAAAAGGAGGGCCACTGAAGCACTATAATGTGATTTGCATTTTAGCCTAATCACTCTGACGGCAGTTTGAAGAATGAATTGGAGGGAGCAAGTCTGGAGGCTGGAAGATAAGTACGAATGTTCTGCTTTTAGATGAGCTACGCCAAAGGGAGATGATTTTACTGGCAGTGTGTAAGATGGGTCAGATGAGGGGAGATTGTGGGAGGAGACTAAATAGGAAAATACTTTCGTCATATAGATGAGAAGTAATGAAGTTCTGACCTAAAAGGGCATCAGTGACATGGAAGAGGTGGAATCAATAAGAAAAGAAGGTTTGGAATATGTTCAAGGCTGTCATCTTAGATGATGGTGGTACTATCAATAAGAATAGAAAATTCAAGAAGGCTTGCAGATGGGGGTGTGTTTAAATGGAGAGAAGGGTTTTATTTTGGTCAGACTGAGTTTCAGGACATTGAGTGAATGTCTCCAAAGTACAGTTGGTGATGCTGGTCGCAGATCCAAAGAGTGCTATGGATAGAGAAGTGTGTGCCCCTGGCATACAGCTAACAGTTGAAAATACAGGAATAAATGTAATCCTGGTGCAGAATATACAGGAAGAAATTATAAGAGATGCTGAGAATGTTTACATTTATAGGAAGGAAAGAGGCAGAGGACCAGGAAAAGAGACAGAAGAGATAATAATGTCTAACTTTGTCGATTTACTGGGAAGATTAAATGAATTACATTTATTTTCCCCTGAAATGTTCTGTTCAGTGCCTGGTACATAACGGATACTCAATAAACTGTCTCCCAAACAAATGAAGAAACATAAACACAAAACTTCTTCACTTCACTCAGCCTAATTTTTATAGAAGAAAATCAAAAGCTCACATCTCCCCATTGGTAGAAGAGCTTGGCAGCGTTCCACTGCAGCTTCTGGTTCCGCTTGTTGCCCACAATGGGAGACCGTCCCCTGGAAAGGCCTTTCTTGGTGATATTCACATGATGCCCTTTCATCCACTCTGGCCAGTTGCCACGGTTGCAGCGGTAAACAAAACGGGCACATTCCAGGAACAGCGCTGCTCTGGCTACTACAGGCGCTTCCTGAGTAGGGTTGTTAAGGAAAGAGTAATGTAGGATTAACAAACAATGAAGTTGAACTTAAATCGAATGACTATGTACTCTTAGTTTATTTTCGCCTCCGTATTTTGACTTAGTTTAGCCATATTTCCCAGGGTAGTGTTAGCATAGTTACAATAGTAGTGGGAAATCTGGGAAATGAATCCATGAAGGCAAATTTGGGTATTGAAAAATTAGACATTTTAAGTAGGTTTCTGAGTTTAGTTTTCTCCTTTTGGAGAATATCCAGTAATTTCATGACTCTTTGCATATTTCAGAGACAGCTGGGATTTAAGTGTGAAATAATTTTTAATCAGAAGGTTTTAAATATGATGCTTTTTTTAAACCTAAAATTAACATGATGCAAACACATATTCAATTTCTAGAACTAGTCGTATGTTAACCAAGGGTGTCAGTAGGGATTTTGTTATGTAGGACCATCCACAAGCTCCAAGCAAGTGCAACTGCTCCCTTGTTTTGGCTAGTAAGAAAAGGAAGAGCTTACTACATTAGGCTGAGTTGTGAGAGAAAACAGAGAATAAAATGGGGCCTGAAATGGAAAACAGACAAACAAATAAATAAATAAATTAGATTGAGTTAGTCTCTTTCCCCAATTTTTCATAAACAGACCAAATTCTGCTCAAATAGGCATGGTTTCAATTGAAAATGTTTGACAAAGAGGAAACTGCTTAATTGATAAATGAAAAATAGAGCATTTGTTCAGGAAAATAAAAATATGGCTCCATCTTGTCAAGACGTGCTTGAAAAAATAAAAGAAACAGCTTTTAGTTGAGACCCAGAAACTGGTAAGAGTGAGATATCTACCGAATTCTTTATAAGCCAAAAAAAAAAAAATGATAATAATAAGGGAAGGAGTGTAAAGTTTCCCACAGGTCAACAGGTCACAAAAAGTACATACATCAAAAATTCATTCGTGCCAGTTAAAAAAATATACATCACAATATTAGCTATCACCTCAGTTACCTAATAACCATAGGTTGCTTAGTAAGCACATGTTTTCAAATGGAAACCGTTTTCATCATTCAAGCAATAGCATTCTTAACAATCCATCGATCCATAATGTTAAAATAGGGGCTAATATACAGAGAATATCAATATGTGCCAATAAGTTTTTATAAATTGTAATTATCATAACAACCCTGTGAAACAGTATCTTCATTTTAATATTTTTTTAAAATGAGACATAATTTTTCCACTATTATATAGCTGGGAAGAAATCGACACAGGATTCAATCTCAGGTCTCTCTCATGCCCAGATCTGTACTAATTCCGCTTTGGTATCTACATTGTCTTAATTTATACTCATATAAGCCTTGGAAAAAGATGATTTCTAGAATGCATGTAGAAAGTCACTTTTTACAAATGGGACAATTGGGACTTCCCTGGCAGTCCAGTAGTTAAGGCCCCGCGCTCCCAATGTAGTGGGTGCAGGTTCGACCCCTGGTTGCAAACTAAGATCCCACAGGCCGTGCGGCACAGCCAAAAAATTTAAAAAAACAAGAGACAATAATGTCATATAATGCTATTTACTAAAACACAAATGTATAATCACATCATTTTCCCATTTAAAATATATTATAGGTTCAATCTACCTCAGTCATCAATGAATAAAGATAACTGACATTCGTTATTTGGTTCACCTCTCTCTCTATCCCCATCTCCAGTGCTCTGTGCTCCAATTATGTCAAACTGGTTAGTCTCCCAGATATGACATCTCATACGTTTCCATGTGTTGTTTCCATGACTTGCAGAGCCTTTAAGCCCCTTTTCCATCTGGCAAATTCCCACTTTAAGCTTCAGTTTAGTTACCTCCTCCAAGAAGCCTTCCTTAATCCCTTCGTTCTTCAGGCAGAGTACTATCTCAAATACCCTGGATGGTTCAAGTAAGTTAGCCCATTAAGCATTTTCTCATTGTCTAAAACTTAAATGAAACCATCAAGAATTCTAATAAGAAATTTATTTATGTTGGGACTTAATTTTACAAAGCATATGTTGTATTGCCATGACAAAGTTAATCTATGTGAAAAAGCAAAATACAAGATAAACACAATGGTGAGACTCTATCATTAATAAAAGATGAACACTGATGATGAGAAACTATCATCAACTGCGTCGGTGCCAAGACTTGGCAGCAGGTCACAGGGATAGAAAGACTTCAGATTGCAAAGGGTCAGATGACTTTCTGTATCAAACCTATCATTACTGTGGTGCCATAATATACCGACTAAATATCTATACTCTCTTCTTGTATTAAATATTCATTTTACTAAACATCTCAGATATGCTAATCTGCATCTGGAAAAGGCTGGAACATCTATCTCTAAAAACGAATGCCAGTCTGGAGGGCAAGGCAAGTGATGCAAATTTATTTTTAGCCTGTCACATTTTGACACATTTCCAATAAAAAACAATGGATTCATTGCTTTATGATGGGAAGACGGAAACAACACTGCTGGAATAGCATTATGTTATGAACCCTGGCTCCTTCATGATGAACAAGGGTAGAACTTAACCTAACTCAAATGTATGGGACAGAGGTGGGTTTTTTTTTTTCTTTTAATTGCTCTTAACTGTTAGATGGCACTGAGAGGACTAACGGAAGATGAATAAAAAACCTAAATTGTGCTATGTAAGGTTTCCTATGTCGATTGGCTTGCCTTCTTTAGAAAATATGTTTTTATTTGGTTAGGAAGCTCAAGGCGTTTTGAATGAAAAGAAATTTTAATTCTCTGCTCTGAAAAGCTTCTTAGGATAAAACCCAGACATCATCAGTTATCGGCCCTAAGAAATCCTAATCTAAGTTGGGAAATAGAATTGAGATCATTATCAAAATAATTCCCATTAATTAACCATACAGCACAACATTAAAGGGAGGGTTGGTTATTATCTGATAAATTTGATCCATGTAAATTGGATCAAACCCAGTAACTTTTGGAAATGTCACTGTTCGAATTAAGGGATGATGACATAGCGTGACTTAAATATTGCCTTCTTATTATAAGCTTCATAAACCTGGTAGGTGCAAGCACGCTTGGGATGGCACTGAGTACTACCAATTTCTGGGATATTGTAGTGTGTATGTTACTGTACAGAAAACAGAGGATACTGCTGCGGTACAAAGCTAAGTACTCAATTATGAATCCTAGTAGAAGATACTTAGCAACAAGTATCAACTTCACAGTGTGTGTGGAAGAGTATTCAAGGCAGTCTAGTGTGGGTGTGGCTATGGGGAATTACTTTCCTTATAAGTTCCTTTCAAAGTGTAAGTTAGAAAGTATTGATTTTAGGAGCAGGGTTATAAAATACCTTAGACAAAGGATTCTTCCTGGACTTAAAGGAAATTCAATTTTCCCTCTTTTGATGGAGCTTACCTCTTATGGCTCAGTGCAATCTGAAGAAGCAGTGAAAAATGGAGGCGTGACAGAATGGATAGGGATGAATTCACATCACAGAGAAAGACAGCACAAATGGAGAAAAATGAATCAGAAGGATGCTGCATGGATGAAAAGAACCACAGGGTATCAGAGGCATAGTTAAAAGTGAACATCTAAACAAAATTTGATACCATTGGTATACCAATTTTGCTGGTGGTCCTAAATGAAAAGTAGGCATATTTAAATTCTTTTTTATTAATATGTCTGCCAGATCACCTTTTTATGTTCCATAACACCACAGAGTGGCTTCAATTCCATTATGTCATAACTTCATAGTTCCCAGACAAGCAAGAATCAATTTTAACTAGGAAGATAAAATGTTAGGTTGAACCTTATGGAATTTCTAAGTTTGAAGGTCAAAAATAGTAGAATATCATCAATTTCATATGGTTCAGTTTTATATAAGGTGTTCTCTGCAATGGCTACAGAGCTGTCTAGTTAAAATTAGAAAATGTCATGCATTATGCAGCATGGATTTCTCTAACATTCTACAGCTAGAAAACTTAAAGCATCAAGCTAATTTTCCTTGACTTCCTTTGGCATTTTCCTGCGTTTTATAAGATCGTTATGTATATTGAATGTTTCCTTTATGAAAGTAAAGAAGAGAACTAGAATACTAATTCAAACAGCTGTGCTTTATTTTGCCTGGGGACCTAGAAAATATTGTTACCAAGATATGATGGTTAATTGAAGGTTATAACTGCAATACATTCCTTTCCCTGAAGGACTGTATCTAAACTTATTATGTGAGAAGAAACACTGACTGATCCTGAAAACTCGTAACACAGGACAGGAACTAACTGGTTTTAAAAAGTGAATACTTTATGGTGGTCCCTGGGGAATTACATACTATTTATATTGCCTTACAATAAAAGATAAAGCTCTTGCTGGTGCAAGATACCTATTTATTTAAAAACACTGGGAATAAGCAGTTATTGTGGTTCTTCGTGTACACTGGAACCTCATTTGCTAGAGGGCATGTGCTTGTGACTCAGTATTTATTACTTAGCTTGTACTGAATTCTCTGCCTGACTGAGATCATTAAGCAACTGACAGGCTGTCTCTGTCCCTGCCCCTTTCTGCAGTAGCTGAGGGCAACAGAAATGATTCAGATATGAGGCTAGAGGCAGGCATTATTGTTTAGTACACAGTCTGGTGGGGTAGTCATTTTAACACTTACTCAGATCATGCTAATATCTTGGGTAAGTGTTTTAAAAACCAAATGAGGACTCCTGTTTCTGACAATATGATAGATTAGGTGTGAAGACAAATATCTTTTGGTTTAGACACCTAAAAATGCTAGATAAAATACCCCAATTTTTTTCACTTTGTTTTTGCTTTTGTTTCTAACATGAGATGATAGACCATTGGAGAGCAGAAATTACAAGAAAGTACAATTCTGGGGTGAAGGTAGGGAGAAAGGTGTGAACTAGTGTAGGAATATATGCCCCAAGGGTTTCTACTGACTATGGCAAGACCAGAGTATGGGTTTTCAATGGGCCACAAATTAAATGTCTGGGTCCAAAGTGGAGTGTGAGATCAGGCCATACACTCCTATATAAAGCCAATATCCCACGTGCATGTCACTTTTACTGCATGAAAAATAAAATGATCTACCCCACAGAAATAAGCTTGCATGACTAGTCTTGGCTCTGGGTAGAAAAGGAAAAAAAGAAAAAGTCTTAAATGAGAACTTCTAATCAAAATTCCACATTTTCATATAAGTTTGGACTAGAACGGGCACTACTTTTATGCTCCTTGCACCCAAAAAGTAGTTAAAAAATGATCTTATACATGTAAAAGTATGAGATTAGATCACTCCCTAACAGCATACACAAAAATAAGCTCAAAATGGATTAAAGACCTAAATGTAAGGCCAGAAACTATCAAACTCTTAGAGGAAAACATAGGCAGAACACTCTATGACATAAATCACAGCAAAATCCTTTCTGACCCACCTCCTAGAGTAATGGAAATAAAAATAAACAAATGGGACATAATGAAACTTCAAAGCTTCTGCACAGCAAAGGAAACCATAAACAAGACCAAAAGACAACCCTCAGAATGAGAGAAAATATTTGCAAATGAAGCAACTGACAAAGGATTAAGCTCCAAAATTTACAAGCAGCTCATGCAGCTCAATAACAAAAAAACAAACAACCCAATCCAAAAATGGGCAGAAGACGTAAATAGACATTTCTCCAAAGAAGATATACAGACTGCCAACAAACACATGAAAGAATGCTCAACATCATTAATCATTAGAGAAATGCAAATCAAAACTACAATGAGATATCATCTCACACCAGTCAGAATGGCCATCATCAAAAAATCTAGAAACAATAAATGCTGGAGAGGGTATGGAGAAAAGGGAAGCCTCTTGCATTGTTGGTGGGAATGTGAATTGGTTCAGCCACTATGGAGAACAGTATGGAGGTTCCTTAAAAACCTACAAATAGAACTACCATATGACCCAGCAATCCCACTACTGGGCATATACCCTGAGAAAACCAAAATTCAAAAAGCGTCATGTACCAAAATGTTCATTGCAGCTCTATTTACAATAGCCCAGAGATGGAAACAACCTAAGTGCCCATCATCCGATGAATTGATAAAGAAGATGTGGCACATATATACAATGGAATATTACTCAGCCATAAAAAGAAACGAAATTGAGCTATTTGTAATGAGGTGGATCGACCTAGAGTCTGTCATACAGAGTGAAGTAAGTCAGAAAGAAAAAGACAAATACCGTATGCTAACACATATATATGGAATTTAAGAGGAAAAAAAAAATGTCATGAAGAACCTAGGGGTAAGACAGAAATAAAGACACAGACCTACTGGAGAACGGACCTGAGGATATGGGGAGGGGGAAAGGTGAGCTGTGACAGGACGAGAGAGAGTCATGGACATATACACACTAACAAACGTAAGGTAGATAGCTAGTGGGAAGCAGCCGCATGGCACAGGGATATTGGCTCTGTGCTTTGTGACTGCCTGGAGGGGTGGGATAAGGAGGGTGGGAGGGAGGGAGACGCAAGAGGGAAGAGATATGGGAACATATGTATATGTATAACTGATTCACTTTGTTATAAAGCAGAAACTAACACACCACTGTAAAGCAATTATACCCCAATAAAGATGTTAAAAAAAAAATGATCTTAGGTTGGTGATGTTTCGAGGTGCCTGAGGAAAAGAAATGGAAAGCCTCTCTGGAGGAATACTTTAAATTAGTGCTTCTCAAACCTTCAAACTTGAGTATGCATAAGAGTCACTTGAGTATGCATAAGAGAATATGGTTAAAATAGATTCTTTGGGCCCACCCTCAGAGATTCTGATGCAGATGTTGCAGGGCCTGAAAATCTGCATTTCTAACACTCACAGGTGTTGCTAAAACTGCTGGTCCACTGAATAACACTGCTTCTAACACAGGTCTTAAAGAATCAGCACAGATAAAGTTTCAAGGAGTTAAGCTTATTAAAAACATGTTTTAAAAAATTCACCATGAGTCAGAGTAGGAAGAAACAGCAAAGTGTAGAATCAGACCCTTTACAAAGACTGTGGCTATAGGAATCATAATGTATCAAATACATCTACAGATTAATGTGGGTATTGAAAGTAGAAGGAATTAGGTTATCAAAGTTGACCATGTAGTTTTAAAACAAGAAATAGGACTTTTACAAATAAAAAAATGTAGTACTTGAAATTTAAAACTCAATGGACAGATTCAAACAAAAATTAGATCAGTTTTTTTCACCTTCAGCATTATTGGCCATTTTGGCCAGATAATTCTTTTCTGTGAAGTGTGCACTATGTATTATGAGATGTTTATCAAATTCTTTATTAACTACCAACTAGATGCAAATAGCAATTCCCAAGTCATGACAACCAAAAATTCCTCCAAACATTGCCAAATGCCCCCTGGTGGGCAAAGTTACCCCTGGTTAAGAACCATGAAATTAGACACAGCTGAAAAAAGAAAAAGTGAAATGGAAGAGAATTAGGCAGAATACAGCATAGAAAGAGATGAAGAAATGAAAGAAGTTGTCAAAAACAGAGGATAAACTGAGGAGCTCTATCATGCATCTTTTCAGTTTATAGAAGGAAAAATTAGAGAAAATGTGAAAGACACAATCTTTGAAGAAATAACAGTTGGAAAATTTCCAGAACAGACATAATATGCCAATTGCATGATTCACAGACTTAATGAAATATGAAATATAGGCTAGAAACTTTTTAGTGAAAGTGCAAAAGATCAATAATAAAGAGAAGATCAACAATAAAAGCAACTGGGAGAAGGAATTGGGGGAGACACATTACCTATAAAAGAATGTCAATTAAGCCAGAAGAGAAGGGGATAATATCTTTGAAGTACAGAAAGAAAATGTTAGCCTATGATTCTAATTCTATCAAAAGTATCTTTCAAGAATGAAACCAAAATAAAGACATTTTCAATTAAACTGTAGCTGAGAGAGCTACTGCCAGTTGATCATCACCAAAGAAGTGTCTGAAAGCTTTCCTTCAGGAGTATATAGATCTTAGAAAGGAATGTCTGAGATGGAAGGAAAACTGGTGAGCAAAGACTATGCTAAGCTTTTGGGCAAATTTAAAAATCATTTTCCTAACAATCAATAAAAATAATGTCTACTTTATCAATGTTGAAACAAAAATAAGAGAGAACTAAATCTTGAACAATAATTGGGGTTAAAACCCTCTATAGTCTTTTATTGTTTGAAAGAAGAGTAAAGATATTCATTAAATTTAGACTTTGTTGAGTTAAATATGCATGCAATTTTTAAAAATATAAATAGAATAATTTTAAAGCTGATAAAGAAAAATGAATAAAACAAAGCTAAACCAAACCAAAGCAAGAGAAATAAAACAAAATTCAACACTATTTGAAAGAAGGCATGAAATAATGAATATATAATGAAAAATGAAATAATGAAAAAATGAAATAATGAAACATATACAAAGAAATGGTGAAAAATGTGGTAAGTAGGCAGAAGAAGACAGAAGTGAATCTATATAAGTAATCATAATCTGTGCAAATGTACTAAATTTTCTAGGGAAAAAAAGGTCACTAAAATGTTATAAAAATTCAAATACTTGCTTTTTACAAGACACATATCTAAAACACAAAGATGTAGAAAAGTTGAAAGGAAAGGACTGGCAAAAAGACCAGACCAATGCTAATAAAACTGTTTCAGCTGTATTATTATCAAAGAAAAATATATCTTATATATGCTAGAAATAAACTGGGTCACTAGATAGTGATAAAAGGTTCATAGCACCAGATACTTGTCATACTTCTAAACGATCTGCCCCTAAATCAATAAAACAGAAATTGCTGGAACTACAAAATAAATGGACAAGTTTGTCATCATAGAGGAGATTTTAACACAACTTAGTGTTTGACAGATCAAGTAGTGAGGGGTAAAAATAAGAATATAGAAGACTTGAATATAAAACACTGCACCCTGGTGGACCTAGAGGGTATTATGCTAAGTGAAATAAGTTAGATGGAAAAATCTGTATGATTTTACTGATATGTGGAATCTAAAAAACAAAAAAATGAACAAACAAAGCAAAACAGACTCACAGATATAGAGAATAAGCTAGTGGTTGCCATAGGTGGGGATGGGAGGTTGAGGGGGGAACAGGGTTTGGGTAAAATAGGTGAAGGGCATTAAAAGTTTCATAATTCCAGTTATAAAATAAATAAGTCACTGGGATATAATATACAGTATAGGGAATACAGTCAATAATATTATAATAACTTTGTATGACAAAGTTGACAGATAGTTACTAGACTTACCGTGATCAATTCATAATGTATATAAATGCCAAATCACTGTGTTGTACACCTGAAATTAATATAATATTGTATGTCAACTATACTTCAATTAAAAAAAAAAGGAAAGAAAAGCCTCTCTGTTGTGCCCAACAACTGGAGAATGCTCATTCTTTTCAACTACACATAGAACATTTACAAAAATTAATAATGCTCTAGTTCATGAAGCAAGTTTAAATTAATTCCAAAGAATCAGTATCTGAAAATGAAGTTAGAAATCAGTAACAAATGGATACCTAACAAAACTCTGAAATTTATAAAACTGAAACACACACATTCATACATATATACATAACCCATGAAAAGGAAACCATTAAATAAATTAAAAAGGACTTAAAAATAAATTGTAACATAAATACTACTTATCAAAATTTATGACATAATTGAAAGAGTACTTAGAGGAAAATGAATAGCTAAATGCTCAGTTTTTGAACAGAAAAAATAAAAGTATGAGCTAAGCAATCAACTAACAAGGTAAAATAATAATACAATGAATTCAAAGCAAGAAGGAGGAAAGAATAAAAATAAGGGCAGGATATACTCAATATTGTAATAACCTATAAGGGAAAAGAATCTGAAAAAGAATATTATACGTATATGTGTATTTATAACTGAATCACTTTGCTGTACACCTAAAACTACCACAACATTGTAAATCAACTATACTTCAATAAAAACAATAATAAGGGCAGGAATTAATGAATTAGAGAATGAGATACAATAGAGAGAATATTGTACCATTAAAAAAGACTAATGAAATTGACAAATATCTGGCAAACCTAATCAAGAAAAGAAAAGGAAATAATTTTAGGAATAAAAACAGAAAAAATAATTACAGATGCTGCAAAGATCAAAAACTAATAAGAAAATGTTATGATCAACTTTAATCCAACAAATATGAAAATGCAGGTAAAACTGACAAATTGCTAAAAAGATTAAAATTACTTAAATGTACTCAAAGAAATAGAACTTTTGAATTATCAGTTCAGATCTGAATTTCAATTTGAATTTTAATTATATCTAAATTTATCTGTGGACTCAATGTAATTCCAAGAATAAATCAAAATATTTTCATAGAAACTGACAAGCTAATTATAAAATTCACATGGAAGAGTAAGGAGCCAAGAACAACCTAGGTGATGTTCAAAGTTCAAGCTATTAAGACAGAGTAGATTAACTCAGAGCACACATGGAATGCAACAGAAAAAAAACTCAGACTTACACCCATGCATGCATAGAAACCTGACACATGATTAAGATGGTTGTTGCACATCAGATAATAAAGTATGAATTAATCAATATATTATGCTAGAATATTTTTTTCATGTGAAAAGAAAAGAAAGAAAAAAAATCCTGTTTTATACACACAATAAATTCTAGTTAAAGACCTAAATGTGAAATGCAAACTTTAAAATTTTTAGAGGAAAATTTAATATGTATTTATTACTACCTTGGGATTTCTTTGAAAAGAATAAAAATGCTAACCACTAAAGAAAATTTTTATAAATTAAATTACATTAAAAATTTCATTAACATACAGCATAAGGAAACAAAACAAAATGATATATTCTCTAGGGATACAAGCTCATGTGGTAAAATAAAGCAAGCACAGGGAAGATTAAAACAAAGTTTAAGACAGCAGTGTCTTCTAGGAGGTAGGGGTGAGTAATCAGGGAAGGAGATACAGGGGACTTTAAAGAAAGTGGAAACGTCCTATTTTTTAAGATATGTGGTGGATATGTGACATTCAAATTTTTTCTTTAAACTCTACATATTCATGATACACATCCTTTTTATGTTACAATTCACAGAATGTTTTCAAACATTCAGTATAGGAATACCACTAGAATAAAGTGAATAATCTGACCATTTAGTTTTGGTTATTACTGGATTATTTCAACTTTCCTTATGATTCAAAAGAGGACACAATATTATTTTGCTTTGATAGTTCCTAGTCTGCACATATTCCTAACTCCTTGAAAAAAGCTAATATCCATTCATCACCAAGTAGTTTTATGATGGTAAACCCCAATGTGGATTACATGTGTTGCAGTGAACCTAAAAGTATGACTATATGGTAACCAAATGTTTCATTTTCCTCAAGAGTTCTAGTTTATGTCTAACTGGTATAATTATTGATAGCACTCCATTTCACTCTCAAAAGTGTCCCAATTTGGATAAAAATTATATAACCAGTCCTCCTAAAACTATCTATTTATGAAGCTATTATAATTTAACATGAATTAGGTTTTCTCTATCCACAGACTAAGGAGAAAACTATGATCCCATTGACTCTTATATTCATGAAACTGTTCCTAAAGCAAACTGACATTATGTGTTATTTATGCTAATAAATTACCGGTAAATTAGAAATCACTATGTCTGTACATGTTATATATTCAACTGGGTATAAAAGGATAGGTAATTTCACCTGAAATATACATAAAATAGACAGAAGTGCCTTTTATTTGAACTATTTTTGTGCTTGTAGATTATATGAACCTAAAGATAAAATGAGTCCTTTATAAAACATATCTTTTTAAAAATACCTTACAGTTGCATTTATTAAATTTACACTAAAGAGGAAGAGTGTGAGGAGGAGCTGTGCTGGACTAAAAACGGATCCAATTATCCCTTTGTAGTCATAGCAATAATGACAAGAGGACTGTTTAAAACAAAACCCTTCAGATTGGCAAGACTTTGAACATTGACACTTCTAGTACTTCTTTCATTTAATGATACTTTTTAATTCTGAAGAAAATTGGAAACTTGAAAACAATCACATATAAATTCTATGATGAAGGCAACGAAACAATGAAAACTGTTCCGAAATAAAATTACATCATAATGTAAACACTGTATTAAGCTGCACTTAAAAAAATGAATGCGACATCCAACAAAAGCAAACAATAAAAGAGAGATGGGAGAAAGTGAAGGACTGGAAAGTGATGATGAACTGAAGACATTCATTTTCCCCTCCTCTCCGAAATGCTATCTGATGAAATGGTAGAATCTATACCTATGTATAAATCTGTATATCTGTACCTATATTTGCATCTGCATATCTATCTGACATCTATATCTATCTGTCACCAATCTATCCATCGGTATCATTTATATCTACATCTATATATATTTCTATATTCGTATTTCTCTCTCTCTATATTTATACACACACATATATGTATATGACTAAAACCACAAATGCACTGGAAAACATATAGAATATAATTTTTAAAATATCTTTATTGGAATATAATTGCTTTACAGTGTTGTGTTAGTTTCTGCTGTATAACAAAGTGAATCAGCTATATGTATACATATATCCCCACATCCCCTCCCTCTTGCGTCTCCCTCCCACTCTCCCTATCCCACCCTCTAGGTGGTCACAAAGCACTGAGCTGATCTCCCTATGCGATGCAGCTGCTTCGCACTAGCCGTCTATTTTACAGTTGGTAGTGTATATATGTCAATGTTACTCTCTCACTTCATCCCAGCTTACCCTTCCCCCTCCCCATGACCTCAAGTCCATTCTCTATGTCTACGTCTTTACTCCTGCCCTGCCACTACGTTCATCTACCTTTTTTTTTTTTAGATTCCATATATATGCGTTAGCATATGGTATTTGTTTTTCTCTTTCTGACTTACTTCACTCTGTATGACAGACTCTATGTCCATCCACCTCACTACAAATAACTCAATTTCATTTCTTTTTATGACTGAGTAATATTCCATTGTATATATGTGCCACATCTTCTTTATCCATTCATGTTGATGGACATTTAGGTTGCTTCCATGGCCTGGCTATTGTATACAGTGCTGCAATGAACATTGAGTACGTCTCTTTTTTTCCGGTACGTGGGCCTCTCACTGCTGTGGTCTCTCCTGTTGTGGAGCACAGGCTCTGGACGCGCAGGCTCAGCAGCCATGGCTCACGAGCCCAGCTGCTCCCCGGCATGTGGGATCTTCCCGGACCAGGGCACGAACCCATGTCCCCTGCATCGGCAGGCGGACTCTCAACCACTGCGCCACCAGGGAAGCCCACATGTCTCTTTTTGAATTATGGTTTTCTCAGGCTATTTGGGGTCTTTTGTGTTTCCATACGAATTGTAAAATTTTTTGTTCTATTTCTGTGAAGAATGCCATTGGTAGTTTGATAGGTATTGCCTTGAATCTGTAGATTGCTTTGGGTAGTATAGTCATTTTCACAATACTGGTTCTTCCAATACAAGAACATGGTTTGTTTCTCCATCTGTTTATGTCATCTTTGATTTCTTTCATCAGTGTCTTACAGTTTTCTGAGTACAGTCTTTCGCCTCCTTAGGCAGGTTTATTCCTAGGTATTTTATTCTTTTTGTTACAATGGTGAATGGGATTGTTTCCTTAATTTCTCTTTCTGATCTTTTGTTGGTGGTGTATAGGAATGCCAGATATTTCTGTGCATTAATTTTGTATCCTGCAACCTTACCAAATTAATTGATTAGTTCTAGTAGTTTTCTGGTGGCATCTTTAGTATTTTCTATGTATAGTATCATGTCATCTGCAAACAGTGACAGTTTTACTTCTTCTTTTCCAATTTGTATTCCTTTATTTCTTTTTCTTCTCTGATTGCCATGGCTAGGACTTCCAAAACTATGTTGAATAAAAGTGGCGAGAGTGGACATCCTTGTCTTTTTCCTGATCTTAGTGGAAATGCTTTCAATTTTTCACCGTTGGGTATGACGTTTGCTGTGGGTTTGTCATATATGGCCTTTATTATGTTGAGGTACGTTCCCTCTACGCCCATTTTCTGGAGAGTTTTTATCATAAATGAATGTTGAATTTTGTCAAAAGCTTTTTTGGCATCTATTGAGCTGATCATATGTTCTTTACTCCTTAATTTGTTAATATGGTTTATCACATCGATTGATTTGCATATATTGAAGAATCCTTGCATCCCTGGGATAAACCCCACTTGATCATGGTGTATGATCCTTTTAATATGTTGGTAGATTCTGTTAGCTAGTATTTTGTTCAGGATTTTTGCATGTATGTTCATCAGTGATATTGATCTATAATTTCCTTTTTTTGTGATATCTTTTTCTGGCTTTGGTATCAGGGTGATGGTGGCCTACAATCAAGATTACTCTACCCAGCAAGGATCTCATTCAGATTTAACAGAGAAATCAAAAGCTTTTCAGAGAAGCAAAAGATAAGAGAATTCAGCACCACCAAACCAGCTTTACAACAAATGCTAAAGAAACTTCTCCAGGTGGGAAACACAAGAGATGAAAAAGACCCACAGAAACAAACCCAAAACAATTAAGAAAAGGGTAATAGGAACATACATGTTGATAATAACCTTGAATGTAAATGGATTAAAGGCCCCAACCAAAAGACACAGACTGGCTGAATGGATAAAAAACAATATCTAGATATATGCTGTCTACAAGAGATTCACTTCAGACCTAGGGACATATACAAACTGAAAGTGAAGGGATGGAAAAAGATATTCCATTCAAATGGAAATCAAAAGAAAGCTGGAATAGCAATACTCATATCAGATAAAATAGACTTTAAACTAAAGACTGTTACAAGAGATAAGGAAGGGCACTACATAATGATCAAGGGATCAATCCAAGAAGAAGATATAACAATTATAAATGTTTATGCACCCAACATAGGAGCACCTCAATACATAAGGCAAATGCTAACAACAATGAAAGGGGAAATCAACAGTAACACAATAATAGTAGGGGACTTTAACACCCCACTTACACCAATGGATAGATCATCCAAACAGAAAATAAATAAGGAAACACAGTCTTTAAATGACACAATAGACCAGATAGATTTAATTGATATTTATAGGACATGCCACTGGAAAGTGGCACAATACACTTTCTGCTCAAGTGCACATGGAACATTCTCCAGGATAGATCACATCTTGGGTCACAAATCAAACCTTGGAAAATTTAAGAAAATTGCAATCATATCAAGCATCCTTTCTGACCACAACACTATGAGATTGGAAGTCAATTACAAGAAAAAAAAAACTGTAAAAAACACAGATACATGGAGGTTAAACACTGTGCTACTAAATAACCAAGAGATCACTGAAGAAATCAAAGTAGAAATAAAAAAATACATAGAAACAAATGACAATGAAAACATGATGACCCAAAACCTATGGGATGCAACAAAAGCAGTTCTAAGAGGGAAGTTTATAGCATTTCAATCTCACCTCAAGAAACAAGAAAAATCTCAAATAAAGAATCTAAACTTACAGCTAAATCAACTAGAGAAAGAACAAAAAAACCCAAATTCAGTAGAAGGAAAGAAATCATAAAAATCAGAGCAGAAATTAATGAAAGAGAAATGAAGAAAACAATAGCAAAGATCCATAAAACTAAAATCTGGTTCTTTGAGAAGATAAACAAAATTGATAAACCCTTAGCCAGACTCATCAAGAAAAAAAGGGAGAGGATACAAATCAATAAAATTAGAAATCAAAAAGGAGAAATCACAACTGACACCACAGAAATACAAAGGATTATAAAAGACTACTACAAATAACTATATGCCAATAAAGTGGACAACCACGAAGAAATGGACAAATTCTTGGAAAGGTACAATTTTCCCAGACTGAACCAGGAAGAATTAGAAAACATAAACAGACCTATCACAAATAATGAAATTGAAACTGTAATTAAAATCTTCCAACAAACAAAAGTCCAGGATCAGATGGCTTCACAGATGAATTCTATCAAACATTTAGAGAAGAGCTAACACTGATCCTTCTCAAACTCTACCAAAAAATTGCAGATGGAGGAACACTCCCAAATTCATTCTAGAACATATTTAGAAGTGAAGCATTTCTGAAAGTCAGGAAGCAGATGAGATCAGATATTAAGTGAAACCAAACACAGAGGATACAAAAGTTAATAATACATTTAATAGAAGACAACTTGTGAATGTTAGAGTAATCTCAAGGGTCTCCTAACCCAAAGAGACAGGTATGAACAACTGCAATTGCCACACTTGCACAATGATGGTAAAAACAGGATGTTACTATGATTCAAACATATTGGACATGCAGCTATATTTTCCTTCCTCTCAGTTCTCTTGCCAGTATTCACCAGTGACTTCAATTCCTTCACTTTTCTATACCTGAAAAACTGAAGTTGAATGTACCCTCATTTGGGGACCATGTCCTGGTTTAACCCTTTCCTCTTATATCAACAAGACAATGAATGTGAAAGTGCTTCATTAACTATGACATACAATGAAAATGTTACTTTTGTTATCTTCTACCACCACCTCTCTCACCACTGCCGCCACAACCACACCATCACCATGACTACCATCACCACCAACATTACCACCACCATGAGTACCACCACCACCATCACCACCTATCCCTTTTTTTTCAACCAACCAGGTCTACCTAGATTCTGTCTCTGTTTCCTTTAAACCGTGACTGATTCTGACCTCTGGACACTCCTTGGCCTTGACCTAGAATCAAAGATTCTCAGATATGAAAGAAACTCATACTAACCACCCCCTTCTTGAGTCTCCCTGTACTTCCCCATTGAGTCCAGTGTAGTGACAAAGAGCTAATTACTTCTCAATGTATCTACTTCATCACTGGACATCTATAGTGATCAGAAAATGCTTCTTTACTTTGAAGCTTGAAGACACCACTTATAAGTATCAAACCCCCTTTATTTTATTTATTGCCATGAGATTAATAAGATTGAGAAGGTCAAGCAGGGCCAGAGTTGGTCCAACAGAAAGGGAAGAAAGGAGAATCTAGTGATCTGGTAACTACCTGGCCATAGTCTTATTTGGAGGAAGTAAAATAAATTTTAAATGTCTTCTGGAATTCAGCGATGAAATAAATCCCCTTGAAAACTCTAAGCATTATAGCAGTTGGAAATCATATAGGTATGGAACCATCTGATGAGAGGGAATAAAATTCCAGCATCCAAGAGACTGATTATTTTAAGAAGAATATTGATGAATACTTTTATAATCTCCATTCAGAAGCCAGTGTTAATTTGTTTGATTGGGATTATTTTTTTAAAGAACCTATTGATAACACGATTTTATTTATTACTTTTAAAATATATTTATTTTTGGCTGCTTTGGGTCTTCATTGCTGCATGTGGGCTTTCTCTAGTTGCAGCAAGCAGGAGCTACTTTCTGTTGCAGTGCACGGGCTTCTCATTGCGGTAGCTTCTCTTCTTGTAGAGCACAGGCTCTAGGTGTGTGGGCTTCAGTAGTTGTGGCTTGCAGGCTCTAGAGCACAGGCTCAGTAGTTGTGGTGAACGGCCTTAGTTGTTCCAGGGCATGTGGGATCTTCCTGGACCAGGGCTCAAACCCATGTCCCCTGAATTGGCAGGAGGATTCTTAACCACTGTGCCATCAGGGAAAGCCCTTGACTGGGATTATTTTTTAAACTTTCAAATGTATCACTCTCTTTGTGACAAGCCTCCTGTTTCTCCCATGACCACATATCTTATAAAGCTTAAAAGCTTTTTATGTAGGAAGCAGTTATTCCTTCTGTTTTTACGCCATCAATGATAATAAAATCATTCCAACTACTTTATTAAAGAGTCTCTCTTTGCCAATGATAATACACTGAGATTGTGTGCTTCCCATTTTTTGTTTCATGGGTGGGTTTGGGGGGAGTTCATGAACCTTCTGATATTACAGGCTGAATTTTGTCTGTAAGTGTAATTCTCTCCACAGCTCTCCATAGCTTTCATTCAGTTCTTAAAGAGTTTATGTCTCCAAAATGTTAAGAATCACTGGTTTAGTGGGTGAATGTGTAGTGTGAATCTTTAAAGTTGAAAATCTCCTATATGTTCCTATTATAAATTCATCATGTATTCACATGATCTTTTTTTAAAAAAATGATTCAATTGCTTTTGGACCATTAGAAATCATTTGCCTCTTCCTTATTATGGAGACCATATATATTTAAGTACACTTTCAGTGTATCAAGAGACACTCTTTCCGATTTACCTAAATAACTTTTTTTTTTTTTTTTTTTACAGAGAAAGTATACGGTATTGCCAAAAGAGTCCTGAATAGAATCAGAAGGTTCTTCTCTGAGCCCAGTTTTCACTTCAACTGGCTTATATGACCTTGAGCAAAGTCACCTTAGCTCTTGGGGCTTTTGTTCTCTCATGTGGAAAATGCGTGAATGAAAAGAGAGGCTTGGAGTCCAGTACGTGATATGCATTCATGTGGAGACTTCACTCAGGATCTCTGAAAGAGTTGTGGGTGTGGGGCTCAGGCTTTCCAGAAGAGGGAAGGACAATCCATTCTCTCTGTCATCAGGTGTTTATTTTACTGACAGTTTTCCAAATGCTATTATCCTATCATTGTCCAATTTGTATGGGCAGCCGTGCCTCTATCTTTCTCTTTCAACAGTAAGTTGAAGTAACATGATTCATTATTATCATTTTCCTTACACTCAGACAGTTGCTGGAGAAATTTGATGTCTCACTTGTCTAAAAATTTTCCAAAGTATCTGTGACTTTAGGATTGAAACAAAGATGGACATAATAGTACATCTGGAACACTGTAGCATAAACTACCCATAAAGTTCTAATGCACCATAGTTACTGTGTATTTAACCATTGTTCAATTAGTTTGTGTCATCTTCACTTTCTTAATCACATTTAAACTATCAGGTTTAAAATACAGAATTTCTTATTTTTCACATTTTAAAGTTCCTATAGTGATATCACATAATTTTTTAATGAGAGAGTCAACATGGTATTGTACCAAATATAAGGTCTGTTCTAATCTGGCTCTATCCTTTCCTGGCTTTGAACCCTGGCCAGTTGGTGATTAAGAAGAACCATGCATGACTCAAAAGAGTGACAGGCTGGTTTCCTCTCTCTCACTTAGAAAACAAGAAATTGGCTCTCTGCCTTGTCAGCTCTCTTGCTTTAGACAGGCATCTCATTGTTCTTTAATTGTTTGATTGCCACCTGCCTCAGCTCTCCTGGAGACCTGTGACTTTCTACATTTTACAGTCATGATAGCATATATCAGTACACATTAAACACTTTGGAATTAAAAAAAAATACTTTCAAAGACCAATGTCCAGGAATCGGAAACTGACTGAAAAATCTTAAATAACCACAGGTCATCATTCTGGGTGATTACAGTGGTATTTGCATTTTCAGCTTAAGTGAAGCTACATACCTTGCTGGTCACTAAATATCATGAGAGCAAAAGCTATTAATGTCCCAGAAAAATGTCATGAATTATATTAAATGGTTTGGACTATTTTCCAAGGTAAAATATGAGTGGCCAGTGGTTACATATTCATGTGTTATAAAAAGGGATCATTTGTAGGCAGGCTAAAGGGTTTTTGTTGTAAAAACGTCTATTTTAGTTTTTCTTCTTAAAATGTGAATACAGAAAACTTTTACTTCTTGATATTTACTTGGAATTTTGTACCCAGTATTTATATAGCATATGAAGAATTTATTAAACCAGAAGATAAATAAAGGAAATTGAAAGATTGTGTTCAAAACTCATATCTGGGTCTCGTTTATTTGACAAAAATACTTTCTAAACAAGATCCACATTATGCTCTTGAATCTCTTACATGTGTATAAGGCTACACAATGTTCAAGGTGCTTCTGTGCAATTAATTTCAATTGATCCTTGCTTCATATTTTCACTCAATTAATATGCAATTAAATCAAGACAGAGTTTAAAGGACTAATACATGACAGACATGACTAATAATGTAATAATAACAATGACCTACTTTATTGAGCAACTGCTATATTTCAGGCATGATGAGGACTTTACATCTAATATCTCATTTAATCCTCACACTAACCCTAGGAGGTAGGCATAATATTATTATTACTCTTAATCTCATTTTACAGGGTTTAGCTAATAAATGTCAGAGTGATTTTAACCCAGGCAGTCTCATTCCAGAAGCCTCATATACTGTTAATCATGATGCTGTACAGAATATATTTACTAAGATTTTTTCCCCTTTCTTTTCTTCTTTCACCTTACTACCTTTTCCCCTCCTCTTGCCACTAATGCTGAGGAAAAAAAAAAAAAGACCAAAAACGTAACCCCATAGTTAGGCTTTGGAGTAGGGATTCATGCTTTCCTCCATTAGTAGAATTAACTGGAATGGGATACAGGGTGAGAAAATTCTTCCAACAACTTACAAGATCCAAGGCGGCTGCCAAGATCGATGCATCAGGAATTGTCCCTGGCTCACAGCAGTTTAACAGAAACTGAAAGCGCTTCATGCCTTGTCGGATTGCTCCAAGATTCACCACGTTTTTGCTTTTTCCGCCATCTTGGTTGGAAGACAGATGGTCATCAAAACTGTGGCAACCTGTAGGGGTTTTCCCATGTTGGAGGAATGAAGGAGAGAGAGTGTAATGGTTGTAGATTAAAAAAGAGCTTTGAAGTTTCAACAATGCATTTTCTATAGTGTTGGCCTAAGAACTTTTTCCTGAACTACACTTCCCTCCTCTCTATCTAATGCTTGATTTGGACACGTTGACTTTTAGGAATCTGATGACACATAACATATGTTAATAAGGGGTCTTATATAACTATTTTAATATAGGGTCTGATCCATAGAGAACAGACTTGTGGTTGCCAAGGGGGAGGGGTGGGTGAGGGAGGGATGGATTGGGAGTTAGGGATTAGCAGATGCAAACTATTATATATAGAATGGATAAACAACAAGGTCCTACTGTAGAGCACAGGGAACTATATTCAATATCCTGTGATAAATCATAATGGAAAAGAATGTGAAAAACAATGTACATATATATACGTATGTATATATATGTATGAATGTATATATATATATATGAATCACTTTGCTGTATAGCAGAAATTAACACAACATTGTAAATCAACTATGCAGCAAATTTTAAAAATTAAAAAAATAGATAAATATAGGGTCTAATCATTTTGCTTTCAGGTCTCTTCTCTAATACTGCTAAGAGGATTACTTAAGATGATTCTGCCTGTAACTAACTTCTGTTTTTATGGAAGATGCAAAATCACTGTGCAATTTCAGATCTGTTACAAAAAACTGATATCAAAGACAGTATCTTGATATCTTAGTTACAATGCAAAGAATCACTGATTATTAGAGTTGTAAAGGACTTGAGAGGTTGGTCATTTAATGCCAGGATTTCCAAACCTGCCTGTGCATCAGAATTACCTGAACAGTTTTTGAATCTTATTCAGAAGTTCAGAACCAGAGTCTGTGAAAGAGGAGTGTAAGAATGTGTGCTTTGTAAAGCCTCACAGATGATAAGGATGCAGCCAGCCTGACCCCACACGGTGGTCAGAGGTTTAGGAACCACTGACTCATCCTCACTTATTTTTCCATAGTTAAACTGCATACGAATGAGAATCAGTCTAGAGCTTCTTAAAATGCAGACTATCAGATCTCATCGCTAGAGATATGGATTCCATAGGTCTGCAGGCTATGTATATTTTTAACGAACATGCCACATGATTTTAATAAAGTCTAAGGATCACACATTAAGGAAGAATAATACAAAGCATTTTTTTCATTTCTTTTAACCCCATGTACATCTTTAAAAACCTAAGTATCTCATAGCTTTTCTATAGCTTCTAGTATATATATATATATACACACACACACACACACACACACATATATATATATACACACATATATGTGTATATATATATAATATTTAGTTTATCTTATATAATGCTATAATATTGAATATAGTTTTAAACACCAAGCCCAAATTACTTCCCATAACTCTGAAATGTACTTTCAGCACCTAAGAATATACCCCCTGATTTAGTGCTTGGTTTAATGTGTGCTGACACCATTTGCGACGTTGCCAACTCTAGGTCCTCACTAAGTCACAGATCCCATTACAAGAAATGGCTTTCTCACCTCTTCTGTCAAAAATACCTTGATACCTCCCACCCACTGCCCCACTTTCCCACTTGCTGCCTCAACACAAAAAAAGTGGCCCCACGTAGCCTTTGCTCTCAACTAAGGTGCCCTATACGCAAGCAGGTCATGATTGGTGGTTGCAGATGTACGGTGAATAATCTGTTCCTATTAATAAACACTAATGTTCACAAATTTGCATTTAAAAATCAGATCCAGAGTTGGATGTACCCCTTTAATAACTTGCATTCTTTGTAAATAAAAGGGCGATATTTACAATTATGAGCTTGGTTTACCATTAAAGTATGTACTAGTGGAAAAAGGTGAGCACCTGTTCTTTTAGAAAACACATCCTTTGGAAGCAGTTCAAGCTTGGGGAAAAGATTCCTTTGGACTTTATTACCACAAGATAAAAAATTATGGCATGGGGCTTGAACCAAGATGGCAGAGTAGAAAGACATGCTCTCACTCCCTCTTGTGAGAACACCAGAATCACAACTAACTGCTGGACAATCATCAACAGGAAGACACTGGAACTCACCAAAAAAGGTACCCCACATCCAAAGACAAAGGAGAAACCACAATGAGACGATAAGAGGAGCGCAATCACAGCAAAATCAAATCCCAGAATCGCTGGGTGGGTGACTCACAGACTGGAGAACACTTATACCACAGAAGTCCACCCAATGCAGTGAACATTCTGAGCCCCACATCAGGCTTCCCAACCTGGGGGTCCGGCAATGGGAGGAGGAATTCCTAGAGAATCAGACTTTGAAACCTAGTGGGATATGATTGCAGAACTTCGACAGGACTGGAGGAAACAGAGACTCCACTCTTGCAGGGCACACATAAAGTAGTGTGCGCATCAGGACCCAGGGGAAGGAGCAGTGACCCCATAGGAGACTGAACCAGACCTACCTGCTAGTGTTGGAGGGTCTCCTGCAGAGGCGGGGGGTGGCTGTGGCTCACCGTGGGGACAAGAACACTGGCAGCAGAATTTCTGGAAAGTACTCCTTGGTGTGAGCCCTCCAAGAGTCTGCCATTAGCCCTACCAAAGAGCCCAGGTAGGCTCCAGTGTTGGGTTGCCTCAGGCCAAACAACCAACAGGGAGGAAACCCAGCCCCACCCATCAGGAGACAAGCAGATTAAAGTTTTACTGTGCTCTGCCCACCAGAGCAACAGCCAGCTTTACCCACCACCAGTCCCTCCCATCAGGAAACTTGCACAAGCCTCTTAGACAGCCTCATCCACCAGAGGGCAGACAGCAAAAGCAAGAAGAACTAAAATCCTGCAGCCTGTGGAACAAAAACCACATTCACAGAAAGATAGACAAGATGAAAAGGCAGAGGGCTATGTACCAGATGAAAGAACAAGATAAAACCCCAGAAAAACAACTAAATAAAGTGGAGATAGGCAACCTTCTAGAAAAAGAATTCAGAATAATGATAGTGAAAATGATCCAGGACCTCAGACAAACAATGGAGGCAAAGATTGAGAAGATGCAAGAAATGTTTAACAAAAACCTAGAAGAATTAAAGAACAAACAGAGATGAACAATACAATAACTGAAATGAAAACTACACTAGAAGGAATGAATAGCAGAATAACTGAGGCAGAAGAACTGATAAGTGACCTGGAAGACAAAATGGTTGAATTCACTGCTGCAGAACAGAATAAAGAAAAAAGAATGAAAAGAAATGAAGACAACCTAAGAGACCTCTGGGACAACATTAAATGCAACAACATTCGCATTATAAGGGTCCCAGAAGGAGAAGAGAGAGAGAAAGGACCCGAGAAAATATTTGAAGAGATTATAGTCGAAAACTTCCCTAACATGGGAAGCGAAAAAGTCACCCAAGTCCAGGAAGTGCAGCAAGTCTCATACAGGATAAACGCAAGGAGAAACACGCCAAGACACACAGTAATAAAACTGGCAAAAATTAAAGACAAAGAAAAATTATTGAAAGCAGAAAGGGAAAAATGACAAATAACATACAAGGGAACTCCCATAAGGTTAACAGCTGATTTCTCAGCAGAAGCCAGAAGGTAAAGTGATGAAAGAGAAGAACCTACAACCAAGATTAGGATCTCATTCAGATTCGATGGAGAAATCAAAAGCTTTACAGACAAGCAAAAGCAAAAGCAAAAGCTAAGAGAATTCAGCACCACCAAACCAGCTCTACAACAAATGCTAAAATAACTTCTCTAAGTGGGAAACACAAGAGAAGAAAAGGACCTACAAAAACAAACCCAAAACAATTAAGAAAATGGTCATAGGAACATACATATAGATAATTACCTTAAACGTGAATGGATTAAATGCTCCAACCAAAAGACACAGACTTGCTGAATGGATACAAAAACAAGACTCATATATATGCTGTCTACAAAAGACCCACTTCAGACCTAGGGACATATACAGACTGAAAGTGAGGGGATGGAAAAAGATATTCCATGCAAATGGAAATCAAAAGGAAGCTGGAGTAGCAATACTTATATCAGATAAAATAGACTTTAAAATAAAGAATGTTAGGGCTTCCCTGGTGGCGCAGTGGTTGAGAGTCCACCTGCCAATGCAGGAGACATGGGTTCGTGCCCTGGTCTGGGAAGATCCCACATGCCGCGGAGTGGCTAGACCCGTGAGCCATGGCCGCTGAGCCTGCGCATATGGAGGCTGTGCTCCACAACGGGAGAGGCCACAACACTGAGAGGCCCACGTACTGCAAGAAAATAAATAAAGAATGTTACAAGAGACAAGGAAGGACAGTACATAATGATCAAGGGATCAATCCAAGAAGAAGATATAGCAATTATAAATATATATGCACCCAACACAGGAGCACCTCAATACACAAGGCAACTGCTAACAGCTGTAAAAGAGGAAATCGACAGTAACACAATAATAGTGGGGGACTTTAACACCTCACTTACACCAATGGACAGATGATCCAAAATGAAAATAAATAAGGAAACAAAAGCTTTAAATGACACAATTCAGCAGATAGATTTAATTGATATTTATAGGACATTCCATCCAAAAACAGCAGATTACACTTTCTTCTCAGGTGTGCACGGAATGTTCTCCAGGATAGATCACATCTTGGGTCACAAATCAAGCCTCAGTAAATTTAAGAAAACCGAAATCATATCAACCACAACGCTATGAAACTAGATATCAATTACAGGGGAAAAAACGTAAAAAATACAAACACATGGAGGCTAAACAATACATTACCAAATAACCAAGGGATCACTGAAGAAATCAAAAAATACCTAGAGACAAATGACAATGAAAACATGACAATCCAAAGCCTGTGGGATGCAGCAAAAGCAGTTCTAAGAGGGAAGTTTATAGCTATACAAGCCTACCTCAAGAAACAAGAAAAATCTCAAGTAAACAATCTACCCTTACAACAAAAGGAACTAGAGAAAGAAGAACAAACAAAACCCAAAGTTAGCAGAAGGAAAGAAATCATAAAGATCAGAGCAGAAATAAATGAAATAGAAACAACAAAAACAGTGGCAAAGATTAATAAAAACAAAAGCTGGTTCATTGAAAGATAAACAAAATTGATAAACCATTAGCCAGACTCATCAAGAAAAAGAGGGAGAGGACTCAAATCAATAAAATTAGAAATGAAAAAGGAGAAGTTACAACAGACACTGCAGAACTACAAAGCATCCTAAGAGACTACTACAAGCAACTCTATGCCAATAAAATGGACAACCTGGAAGAAATGGAAAAGTTCTTAGAAAGGTATAACCTTCCAAGACTGAACCAGGAAGAAATAGAAAATATGAACAGACCAATCACAAGCAATGAAATTGACACTGTGATTAAAAATCTTCCAACAGGGCTTCCCTGGTGGCACAGTGGTTGGGAGTCCGTCTGCCGATGCGGGGCGCGTGGGTTTGTGCCCCAGTCCAGGAGGATCCCACATGCTGCGGAGCGGCTGGGCCCGTGAGCCATGGCCACTGAGCCTGCGTGTCTGGAGCCTGTGCTCCGCAGCGGGAGAGGCCATGGCAGTGAGAGGCTCACGTACCGCAAAAAAAAAAAAAATCTTCCAACAAACAAAAGTCCAGGCCCAGATGTCTTCACAGATGAATTCTATCAAACATTTAGAGAAGAGCTAACACCCATCCTTCTCAAACTCTTTCAAAAAATTGCAGAGGATGGAACACTCCAAAACTCATTCTATGAGGCCACCATCACCTTTATACCCAAACCAGACAAAGATACTACAAAAAAAGAAAATTACAGACCAATATCACTGATGAAAATAGATGCAAAAATCCTCAACAAAATATTAGCAAACAGAATCCAACAACACATTAAAAGGATCATACACCATGATCAAGTGGGATTTATCCCAGGGATGCAAGGATTCTTCAATATATGCAAATCAATCAATGTGACACACCATATTAAGAAACTGAAGAATAAAAACCATATGATCATCTTAATAGACGCAGAAGAAGCTTTTGACAAAGTTCAACACCCATTTATCATAAAAACTCTCCAGAAAGTGGGCACAGAGGGAACCTACCTCAGTATAATTAAGGCCATATACGACAAACCCGTACCAAACATCATTCTCAATGGTGAAAAACTGAAAGCATTTCCTCTAAGATCAGGAATAAGACAAGGATGTCCACTCTCACTGCTATTATTCAACATAGTTTTGGAAGGCCTAGCCTCAGCAATCAGAGAAGAAAAAGAAATAAAAGGAATACAAACTGGAAAAGAAGAAGTAAAAGTGTCACTGTTTGCAGATGATATGACACTATACATAGAGAATCCTAAAGATGCCAACAGAAAAGTACTAGAGCTAATCAATGAATTTGGTAAAGTTTCAGGATACACAATTAATGCACAGAAATCCCTTGCATTCTTATACACTAATGATGAAAAATATGAACGAGAAATTCAGGAAACACTCCCATTTACCACTGCAACAAAAAGAATAAAATACCTAGGAATAAACCTACCAAGGGAGACAAAAGACCTGTATGCAGAAAACTATAAGGCACTGATGAAAGAAATTAAAGATGATACCAACAGATGGAGAGATATACCATGTTATTGGATTGGAAGAATCAATATTGTGAAAATGATTCTACTACCCAAAGCAATCTACAGATTCAATGCAATCCCTATCAAATTACCAATGGCATTTTTTACGGAACTAGAACAAAAAATCTTAAAATTTGTATGGAGACACAAAAGACCCTAAATAGCCAAAGCAGTCTTGAGGGGAAAAAAACGGAGCTGGAGGAATCAGACTCACTGACTTCAGACTATACTACAAAGCTACAGTAATCAAGACAATATGGTACTGGCACAAAAACAGAGACATAGATCAATGGAACAAGACAGAAAGCCCAGAGGTAAACCCACGCACCTATGGTCAACTAATCTATGACAAAGGAGGCAAGGATATACAATGGAGAAGAGACAGTCTCTTCAATAAGTGATGCTGGGAAAACTGGACAGCTACATGTAAAATAATGAAATTAGAACACTCCCTAACATCATACATAAGAATAAACTCAAAATGGATTAGTGACCTAAATGTAAGACCAGACACTGTAAAACTCTTAAAGGAAAACATAGGAAGCACACTCTTTGACATAAATCATAGCAAGATCTTTTCTGATCCACCTCCTAGAGTAATGGAAATAAAAACAAAAATAAACAAATGGGACCTAATGAAACTTAAAAACTTTTGCACTGCAAAGGAAACCATAAACAAGATGAAAAGATAACCCTTAGAATGGGAAAAAATATTTACAAATGAATCAATGGACAAAGGATTAATCTCCAAAATATATAAACAGCTCATGCAGCTCAATATTAAAAAAAACAACAACCCAATCCAAAAATGGGCAGAAGACCTAAATAGACATTTCTCCAAAGAAGATATACAGATGGCTAAGAAGCACATGAAAAGCTGCTCAACATCACTAATTATTAGAGAAATGCAAATCAAAACCACAATGAGGTATCACCTCACACCAGTTAGAATGGGCTTCATCAGAAAATCTACAAACAACAAATGCTGGAAAGGGTGTGGAGAAAAGGGAACCCTCAATGTAAATTGATACAGCCACTATGGAGAACAGTATGGAGGTTCCTTAAAAAACTAAAAATAGAATTACCATATGATCCAGCAATCCCACTACTCAGCCTATACCCAGAGAAAACCAAAATTCAAAAAGACACATGCACCCCAATGTTCATTGCAGCACTATTTACAATAGCCAGGTCATGGAAGCAACCTAAATGCCCATTGACAGATGAATGGATAAAGAAAATGTGGTACATATATACAATGCAATATTACTCAGCCACAGAAAGGAACGAAACTGGGTCATTTGTTGAGACGTGGATGGATCTAGAGACTGTCATACAGAGTAAAGTAAGTCAGAAAGAGAAAAACAAATATTGTATATTAACGCATATATGTGGAAACTAGAAAAATGGTACAGATGAAACAGTTTGCAGGGCAGAAATTGAGACACAGATGTAGAGAACAAACGTATGGACACCAATGGTGGAAAGCCGCAGGGGTGTGGGCGTGGTGGTGTGAATTGAGTGATTGGGATTGACGTGTATACAGTGATGTGTATAAAACTGATGACTAATAAGAACCTGTTGTATAAAAAAAATAGAGAAAACCTATTTATTAAGTTTATAGACGTGTGTAATTTAAAAAAAAACACTACTGTTACCTTGGAAAAAAAGACTATACATTTTCCTGTAAGCACAGCTTTAGTCACATCCAAGTTTTGGTATGTAATATTTTTATTATCATTCTGTTTAACTTATTTTCTAACTCCAATTGTGATTTGTTTTTTGGGGTGTTACTTAGAAGTAGTGTATTTCATAACTTCTAGCTACTTTTTCGTTACTGATTTGTAGCTTAACTACAAGTCAACAAACACACTTCGTATAATTTTAATACTTTGAAATTTGTTAAAATTTGCCTTATAGCACAATATGGTCAGTTTTAAAAATGTTCCAACTGTGCTTGAAAATAATTTGTAATTTAAAGTTTTGGAGTACAGTGACTATATATCTGCTTGTTGAATCAAATTTGCTGCTTACATTATTTAAGTTTTTTATATCCTTACTAACTTTTTTTGGGGGGGGGTGTCTACTGGTTCTGAAAGAGGTATCCTCTATTGGTGAATGACAGCAGTATGCTAAATCTCCTATTATGATACTGAATTTGTCTATTTTTTCCTTGTAGCTCTGTTGCTGTATATAATTTGAAGTTAAGTGCATACAAATTTAAAACTTCCCGGTAAATTGAAAAAAATTTATGGCATGGCATGAAAATAATTACCAATTCCTGGTCAACAACTTTTAAAATGTCTCAGCATCATACTGAGATATGTAGGTGTGAAATGGTATGGTGTCTGGAATTTGTTCCATAACACATTAAAAAAAATAAGATGAAGCAAGTTGGAAAATTTTTTTACAATTATTGCAAGTCGGCGATGGATATTTGGTATCCCTTGGGTCCTTTTTACTCTTTGTCTATGTTTGAAAATTTTCATAAGCACAAAAATGGCTCAGGGGCTTCCCTGGTGGCGCAGTGGTTAAGAATCTGCCTGCCACTGCAGGGGAGATGGGTTCGAACCCTGGTCCGGGAAGATCCCACATGCCACGGAGAAACTAATCCTCTGTGCCACGACTACTGAGCCTGTGCTCTAGAGCCTGTAAGCCACAGCTACTGAAGCCCGCGCACCTAGAGCCCATGCTCTGCAACAAGAGAAGCCACCACAATGAGAAGCCCACACACCGCAATGAAGCGTAGCCCCCGCGCGCCACAACTAGAGAAAGCCCATGTGCAGCAACAAAGACCCAACGCAGCCAAAAATGAAATAAACTAAGTAATTAAAAAAAAAAAAACAAGGTCCTACTCTATAGCCCAGGGAACTATATTCAATATCCTGTGATAAGCCCATAATGGAAAAGAATATGAAAAAGAATGAGTATATATGTATAACTGAATTACTTTGCTGTACAGCAGAAATTAACACAATATTGTAAATCAACTGTACTTCAACAAAATAAATTTTTTAAAAGGCTCAGATTATAATTAAAATATTATTATCAACATTTCCCATATTTCATTCCTTATGGGTACATTTCCTTTTCAGGTACAAATATTCCATATTGAAAATTCTATATTCAACAACTTCAGTATTTTTTTTCCATTTAGTATAGCATATTTTGTATTAAATGCAAAAGGAAGTAGCACAAGAAGAATCTAAAGGTGGAAAAAATTCAGAAGACAGAATTTCAAATGGCATACAGAAGGTAAAGCTAGAAACTACAAATAAGGAACAAATGTTTCTTGGACAATGCTGTTTCCAGACAGCTGCCTTTCAAAATACTACTCTATTTACTCACTGGACATTACCAAAGCTATCAGAACAGGTAATTCCTGTTATTTTTCCTATCTATATATCACTTTATTAATCATTTATATATGGCCCTTTGATAGATACACATATCACAGGAAATCTCATCCATTAAAAAAAATAAACTTAACAGTACCTAAACTTAAACCTTGAATTTAAGATAGATCCCAAGTAATATTTTTCTTTTTAGTGAATCCAGTTGTTTTATTATTTCATACTATAATTAAGATTTAAGATACATTAAGTGATAACTCTAAAATTTGTAATAGAACTAATATATAAGACAGGATGGATGGTAAAAAAAATATTCTTATTTAACCAATTTATTAAAAACAGTTGTCATCATTTTATTAAAGGAAGCATTAAGAATAAGTATCCCACCATTTCTTCCAAAATTTTTGACAAACTAATTAATTCTAAAAGAAATGTATTCAATATTACTAAAGAAAGTGTCATTTTGATTGAAAGAACTTCAGAAACAATGCAGTTAAAGAGTATAAATAATTAAGAGAAAAGTGATCAAAACAATCTTTGTCAGCAAGAACCTATTCTGTGAAGAATCATTCACAGAATGATGTACACTTATTACAGGTAAGAAGATCAGCAGACTCCTACGAGCCCAGGACATAAAGAACACGCTGTAAGTAAAAGCTATTTACAATGGAAATTTTCCATTTTATCTATAAAGCATTAATAGATAACAATATATTTACTAACTTTTTGAGCACTTAGTATGTGCCAAGTACTATATGAAATATTTTATAATTTATTTAAAAAAATTTTTTGTAACAGTCATGTAAGATAGATCTTTAAAGATAATTAAAGAGAGAGAGAGAGAATGAGAGAGAATAGAGACAGAAAGATAAAGAGAAAAGGGACAGGTTAAGTAGCCTAGTCTAAGTTCATGCAATAGAAAGTGATAAAGTCAGAATTCAAATCCAAACCTAGTGACAACCAGCCTGTACTCTTACCACTCTGCCACACTGTGTCTCTAGAATACCTGAATGTTTATGTTGAAAGAGTTCAGACCTTCACATACTGCTGAAGGTAGTGATTATGTCAGGAAAACTACTGTAATAAATAAATCAACACTGTACATGTTACAAACTGATTGTCAAGTTGTACCCTGCTGACATTTCGTATTGTAATACTGAAAGAAATGTTGAAAAGTAATTTGCCTATAAAAGGTAACTCTTCTATATCAATCTTTTATATAAACTTACTAGAATGTAAAGATGCCTCTTGGCTTCCTTGGCCATGATTAATTTTTTAGTCTCAGTACGTTTTAGTTGCATTTATTTATTATTTTTTAACATTAAATTTACTGAGGTATGATTCACATAGAATGCATTTTTAAAAAGCTGTTAAATCCCAAAGGAGCATTTCAAAATCTAGTATTTCTTTAAGCAGCATTTTCCATACAGTTTATGGCAGAGCTGAGCACAAAGAAGATATTCAGTAAGTTGCTGATCAGCTGAAAAAAAAAAACCCACTGCTTTAATGAAATATCTTCCCTTAGATAGAGACATCATGATTTCTAAAACAAAATATTCTTAGTGAATAGAAAAATATAGAAGAAAAAGATAGCTGGTCTGTGAATGTAATTTCAGTTCTGTTAAATGTTCAGCAGATGTGTTTTTCATTTGTTGAATAAATTTTTAGATTGAAAAAATTCTATCGCCTATTGCGTTTTATCTTAGCTCAGTGAAGTTCAGGTACTACATTGAAATTGAGGGTAAGAACGTTTCATATTTGCTTTCTTTAACAACTTTAAAGAAAGAAACAGAAAATATGCAATTAAATGAAAATAATTTAAATGAGAAGGAAAAAAGACAATGCATCTATAATGGATGGATGGGGATTTATTCACAGATTGCAAAGCGAAAAAGAAAGAAAGAAATAAGCAAAAGCAGGCTCAAAGTTAGAAAGATGTTCACAAGGCCAAGTATGGTAGTTGTTGCAAAATACAATGTTCTTAGATTAGCAGATAATGTTCTTTTGGTTTTTTAGAATAGCTGGAGATACCTGTCTTTTGCGAGAGATTCTGAAAGAGTTAACTCACAGAATACCTTTTATAATTTTTAACAAGCCAGAGATCGTGGACAAAGAATGATGATGTACAAGCCATCTTCTTTTGCCAGTCCAAAGCACATAAAATATTCCAAAATCAGTCCCAGATTTTATCGTTTTGTCTTCTAGACACACGGGAAGAGACTGTCTGTATTACAGGTATTGCTGACACAAACTCATCCTAGACTCAGGCTGTATGAATATTCTGTATCAGGTCTTTTCTATTTGTGAATGTAATATAAAAACTATGTGAAACAATAGTTGAAATCTGTAAGAATAGTGGATGAGGAAAACTCAAAATCCAGAATGTTATGAAACAATAACAATAACATATTTGGAACAAGAGTAAGAGTAAAAATATTGACCTATTACTTGAAGAAGGGAGTGTAAGGAAATCAAAGGAGGGTAAACAACTCAATTATGCTTTCATCCTTTCTACTAAGGACAAAAATTCACAGATGGGAAAGTACAGAAAAGCTTCATTAAAAAGGCACCAAATGTGAAAGACCCTAGTTTCTGAGTTTAAGCCTCAGTTCCATCAAATTACACTCCAGTGCACAGAAATGACCTGGAGATGCGATCACAGTACTAGTCAAATGACATCCAGCTAACACAGCACATACCTAGAGAACGTACTTTAGTTCCACACTTCATTGTCAAAGAACCACCACAAAAATGTCTTTATAACACCGACAGTTTTGAACACTAGATATATCTCTAAAATATCATGAGTGGAAAGAGTACAAGAGGATTGAAAATGACAAAGATCCCAATTATTAGGAAGATTCTTGAAACCATAGACTAATAAGCCTGATGTGTGTCCTAGCCAAATTCTGTAAGAGAGAATTGGATAGGCAGGAACACTAACAAAAACAACAACACAGAAGTAATCATAGACACCACTGTAGTTTACTGAAGAAGACAGCGTGTTGAACTGTTACATTCCTCCTTTCGACAGAGTTATAAAGATATCAGTGAGATAATTTTTTAGTAAAGTCTAATGATGTTTTTTGTATAAAGTAGGAAAGTGCTTGCTGATCACTAGTAAATTAAATGTATGGTTGGCTGAAAAACTGTACCCACAAATTGTTAATCAATAAAAGTCAACTACATGTGCTCTAGGAGCTATTTCTTTGTATTTGTCCTGCTTTGTGAGATGAAAACAGGGAAATGTGTAAAACAGGGAAATGTGTATGTCTCTCATGATGGATTTTTATAGCACAATTGTAGAGAAGAAAAGATTCAGAATTCCTGGACAAGTGACTTAACTACCCCCCAAGTTAATGAAACAATACATTTTATTTATTTTGAGATGAAAAATGAATAAGGGCTACATCAAAGTAATGCATGATATTTGTTCATGAGAAGGACAGGTGGCAAAAGGTAATCCAAAATTCAATACAAACCAACTCTGTGATGTGAAAACAGATAATGCAGTCTTAAATTGTGCTCATCCACTGGCTGTATCCCTGGGAGCTTAACAGTTACACTATCTATTACACTGATTAAAGTCAAATATAGTGCATTGCATTCCATCTGAAGCACCATATTCTGTAAAGCACATCATCTAATTAGAATATATAGTAAAATGAAATCAGGTTGGTGATGGATCTAGAGACTCTTCTATGTAAGGAAAACAAAAGGAATCAACAATATTTAATGAGCAGAAGTGAGATCAAAAGAGAGAACATGAAATAGATAATGGGTGAAACTGGCATTATGTGGGTAAGAGTGTGCGTGTGTGTGCGGCTACAGATATCATGACTAGGACTAGTGAGTCAAATTTATGGATAAGTATATTTTCAGCACATAAGCAAAGACTTTCTCACAATGAAAGCTGTCTAGTTCTGGAACAGGTTGCTTTGTAAAGTAATAAACTTGCCCTCGGTGGAAGTGTTCAGAGGGTGGCCGGCCACCCGTCTGGGATATAATGTGCAGAATTCCTAAGTAGATAGGTGGGTGGATAAAAGGATACCTGGAGTTTTTTTTAGAACTCTCAGATTTTAATAAGGGACAGAACGGCAGAAGAAAAGTCTGTGTCTTATTCTTTGCACACCCAGGGCCCACTAGGGAATGAGGAACATGGTAGGACTTCCATAAATGTTGCACCAAATTGATAATAGAGAAGCTATAAACAGTAGTACAAACAAAACACATATGAGAAAGAAATGAATAAGAAATAAAGGAAATAGAAAGTAGATCATTTTATCTAATCAAATGTTTGTTCTGTGTAATGAAAGTTGCATGTAATTCTTAGGCCAAGTGACATTTACCAAGACGCTTGAAGAAATTCTCCTCTTCGTCTCTCCCGTTTTCCATTCCACTCCCTGGTCCACCTTCAGAAAGCTTTACAGCACTGGTGAATTTGACCTGAGAAAAAAAAGGACAGTAGTCAGATAACTCAATTCAGAGGAAATTCTTTGTGTTTATACTAACCTTTACCTTGAAAAGTAAGTTGTTTAGAATATAAAGGTCACTTCATTTCTTTTGGCTTTTACATCTGGTTGGCTAGTCTGTATAGTTTATTCCCATGTGCCAAAAAAGACATCACTTATAACTATAATTTGAGAGCCTTGGTCATAGATTGAAAGTAAAATAATCAGGCACTATGAAAATAATTTAGTGAGCAATTGAGATATTCTTAGAGTTTAATTCTGATAAAGTCCAAACTCAAATTTATGAACAAGTCATATTCATCCTTTACAAACAACACCACAACTGAGAATCAGATGAAAGTAAAAGATAGCCAAATAGAAGATTTCAAATCTCTATGAAAGAACCAGTATAAATGAATTTATAATGTGTACTATAACTAAAGTGCAATAACATGTTTTTTTCCTAACACTTAAAATGTGTTTGTTTACAGCAAAGCAAGGAAGCTATGGACCTCACAGACCCTCAAATACTTGGCCAAATTTTAGTAAAAAGAATATGAAGGAGGAATTATAAATATATCTTCTAAATGTCTTATAAGGTTGCTATAATCTTTTTATAACTCCAAAATATTACTTTAAAAAGAGATAGAAGAAAACTGGTTTTAGTGAGATTCAAAGAAGAAAGAGTATAAGCAAATACTTTGTATATAAAGAAATGTAACTCCTATTACATGCTGAGAATTACAGCAACCAGGCCATGACTCAGCCACAGGGAAGACTCTTATCAGAAATGGATTTCACTAAGAATCACGACCTTTTCCAAACTGCATGCTACTCCAATGCTTAACAGAAGAAGCACTTAGTGGGGAAAATCATCCTGAGCTTCTTAATCCTTTTCAAAGGGGAGAAAGGTTCAGATGGTAGGAAAAGTAGGGAAGGAAAATATATGGGGTGTGTGTGTGTGTGTGTGTGTGTGTGTGTGTGTGTGTGTGTGTGTGTGTGTGTGTGTGTGTGTGTAAAAGAAATCACTATACAATTATGTGTCCTTGGATAGGAGCTTGAGATGTTAGGATTTCATACATGTATTAAAAGTAGCTGGGGGCTTCCCTGGTGGCACAGTGGTTGAGAGTCCACCTGCCGATGCAGGGGACGCGGGTTCGTGCCCCGGTCTGGGAAGATCCCACATGCTGCGGAGCGGCTGGGCCTGTGAGCCATGGCCGCTGAGCCTGTGCGTCCAGAGCCTGTGCTCTGCACCGGGAGAGGCCACAACAGTGAGAGGCCCGCGTACCGCCAAAAAAACAAAACAAAAAAAACAAAGAAAAAAAGTAGCTGGGAATTAATACCTATATACCTCTCTATATCTGCATTATAGTTTTTTGTCACTTTTTTCCTTTCTATGATTGCCTCATACTAAGACATCTTAGTTTCCATAGTTCACTTAAGTTTCCAAAACTTACTTACCTTGAAGAGAATTTCTTCAGCTCCTCCTTATTTGGCCCCTCCAGGTGTTTAGCAGTTCCCAGCCCTAACATTTTTCTATCAGTGACTCCAACATTCTCTTACGTAAGTAATGTCCTGTTTACCTTGGAGCTTTGCCTGATGAAAGAGAGGCGGTCCACAGAGCTGATGTCCAGGAGGTCCTCCACACCATCTGCCAGGCCTGAGAGGGAGGATCGTTTCAGCCAGTTTCCTAGTTAATAATTCAAAAAAAATTAGACCATTATAGCATTTTCTCCCAAATGGATTAAACAAAAAAGTTGGCATGTGCCCAACAAGCAATGAAGTTACATGACTTGATGTAAATAAAAGTGAAAACAAATTGTCTTCGAAATGTACATGCTTTGAATAAAAACATTCAGTGTTGGACTATAAAATTACATGACTAAATCAGAACAAAAAGAACCCAGGCCTCTTGCATGATTAAGACCGTAATCCATACAGTCCTCTTTGACAACTTTCACATCTTCCATTAAGTCCTGTTGATTTTACCTCCTAAGTATCTTTCAAATATGTCTACTTCTCTCCATCTACACGGTCACCACCCAGTCCAACCTACCATTTCTTATACCTGGAGCACAAGGGCAGCTTTCTATCTGGTCCCCCATATCCACTCATGCTCCCTCCAATGTGTTTTCCATGCAGTGATTTTAGAAAAAAAGTTTACCTGCTCATGTTATCCCCCTGTTCAACATCCCACCTCGGCTCTGTAGGGCTATAGGATGAAGAGACAACCTGACCTGCAAGGCCCACACGCTCTGGTCCCTATGGCTTCACCATAGTCATGCAGCCACTCTTGTCTCCGTTCTTCCATGTCCCTCCCTCCTAATACCTTTGCACATTGTACTGTTACCACCTGGAATGCTCTCCTTCCTTCTTCTCCCAAGTACCCTGCAGATCTTAATATCTCTTCCTTCAGAAAGCCTTCCCTGATTCCTGCCTCTCCTCCCCCTCATTTAGGTTAGGTCTCATCCTTGCATGCTTTTAGGGCACTACATATACTTCCCTCATAAAACTGATAGTTTGGGGACTTCCCTGGTGGCACAGTGGTTAAAGAATCGTCTGCCAGTGCAGGGGACACAGGTTCGATCCCTGGCCTAGGAAGATCCCACATGCCGCAGAGCAACTAAGCCCATGCGCCGCAACCACTAAGCCTGTGCTGTAGGGCCCGGTGCCACAACTACTGAGCCCGCATGCTGCAACTACTGAAGCCCATGCGCCTAGAGCCCATGCTCCACAACAGGAGAAGCCACCGCAGTGAGAAGCCTGAGCACTGCAACGAAGACCCAATGCAACCAAAAAAAAAAAATTCATAGTTTGCAACTCTATTTAGTTGTATGATTATCTGCTTTAGTGATTGTCACCCCTAACAGATGGTAAATTCAGCAAAGTCAGGCATTGTGAAATTCTGCTCACCATTTAATCCCTGAATCCTAGCACAGTGTTTGCACACCATAGAAGCTCATAGGAAAGGTTTGAGAAATATCTGCTGAAAAAAATGAATGAATGAATGAGTAAATGAAGGAGTCAGCCTAGGCTTTGTGACTTGAAAGCTTTCCCTTTCTCGACCTTCCCACAAGTTGCTCTGTTTTGATTGTGAGTTGGTTTGAGGACATGGCAGGGAATAAGAGAATCCGTAAGATAAATACAGACATACTTTTACCTATGGGGAGTTTAAGCTTCTTTCGGAGGGAAATTCTACGTGACCGAGAGCGGATGCGCCGGTCAGAGGTGGTCCCCGAGTGAGCAGTGGTGCATTCTGAAGTGTCCTGCTCAGACTGGCTGCTGGTGTCACTCGCCGCACTCTGGGATTTGAACATCTTGCGCCAGAAATCTTTCCGCCCCATGTTGCCCCCTTGCATTTGTTCATCGCTGAAAGCAAGCAGAGGAGAGGGTTAAACGTCTGAACACATGTGAAATTCTCTTACATTTCTTTCAACCTCCTGCCAATGACACTGTGGCAAATCGTGCAGGATGATCTTTGATGGGCTGGGATTTAGGAAGAGGCAGAGTGGGAGTGGAAGGAAGGAGATCAAGCTTGACTCTCTGAGCTCTTCTTGATAATAGCCATGTCTCAGCTGTCAAGTTGAGGAAATCATTTTTTTCAGCCATGATATAAGACTAAATATTACTGCAGGTAATCGTCTGCGAGTGTGAGTCATAAAAGCTGGAGCACTTACAGTGTCAGTAAATATTTAACTTTTTATATTTTTAAGTTCCCTGGGTGTGTGCAGTACCGTATCTTATTCCCCACCCCTACCCCAGGACAGTATAATTCTTGGCCCTAAATAAACTCACAAAAATACTTGAACGAATGAATAAGTAAAATGCAATCAGCACACCCAGGGGATGCATCATCCCACAATTTTTCAGTAAGTAATTTTCATAGTGCCTGATTATTTAGCTTTCTTAAGTCAAAGAAACTTAAGGTTTAAAAGTAAAAAAGGGCTTCCCTGGTGGCACAGTGGTTGGGAGTCCGCCTGCTGATGCAGGGGACATGTGTTCGTGCCCCGGTCCGGGAAGATCCCACATACCGCAGAGCGGCTGGGCCCATGAACCATGGACACTGAGCCTGCGCGTCCGGAGCCTGTGCTCTGCAACCGGAGAGGCCACAACGGTGAGAGGCCCGCGTACCGCAAAAAAAAAAAAAAAAAAAAAAAGTAAAACAAAAAATTAGCCTGACTCAATAAGACAAATGGGAACATCTCCAAAGGGATTTTTCACTAGGGCATTCCACAAGAGGAAAAAGACAAGTGGCCAATGGTATGCAGAGTTTAATCTCACTAGAAATTTAAAAAAAAGGCCAGTTGAAATGAGATCCCTATTTTCACTCATTAAATAGGCAAAGATTAAGGTGGGGTGGGCTGGGAGGGGAAGAAAGCAATGATACTATCATATTGCCATGATGAGAGAATGAGTCAACTTTTCTAGAGGGTAATTTTGTAAGATGTTATCCAAAGGCTATGTCTACACCCATGACAAAGAACTTCAATTTCCAGGAAGTTATCCCAAGGAAATGATGGGACAATATACTAAGATGTAGATACTAAATATCTACTTAGTATCTAAGATGTAGATACTAAGAAGGTCAAATGCTCACTGAGGCTTCTGGGTCAATGTTAAAAATTGGAAATAATCTAAATGTTTACCTCTAGGGAAACAGCTGAATAAATTACGCGACTTCCATATGATGGCATCCTCTGTAGTCATTAAAATCCTATTTTCAGAAGACTAGTGATATGGGGAATGTTGATGATACATTGCAAAGTTAAAAGGCACTGATAAAATGGATTAAGCAGGATATCACCAGGTTAATAAAAAAAGTACACGTGTATGTGTCTTTGTGTAAGCTCATGTGTACACATGCTCAAACATGTACCCAACATAATACACCAAAAGTTTACTGTGGTTATTTCTAATTGAAGGTATTTAAACATTTTTTTTCTCTATGCTTTTCTGTGTTTTCCACATTTGGCAACTTGAAGAACACGTATTATTATACTTTAGTAATTTGGAAAGAAAAGGTTATGGAGAATACTCTAGTAACATGTGATGAAATTTTTTTGAGGGGGGTTTGGGCAATGGTCTGTTTATAAGTTTTGGGGTTAAATCTGGGATCTACCTAAAATCTGACAGTACTGTGTAAAGCAGTCATTTTCTTGGGATATTTACACGGGGATGCAGATTTTTTAATCTCAAAATCTCATTAGAGTACTAAATGCCTTTAATTATTATTTTAATTCAGGACATTCTGTTTATCAAATATGGTGTGAATTTAAATCAGTGTTTTAGAATTTGACTTCCTTGTTATTTTTATCAAACAATCACAGTGCTTGAAGCATTTCTTACCTTTGGGAAACGTGCAACACAGTGATGAGTATATGACTACGTGGCCTGAGTGGGGAAATATCCAGGGAGACTATAATTGATCAGCTTTACAATAAAATGCCGCATCAGCGCTGTCCAATGCGTGTGTATCAATCATGAGTTTCAGAGATGTGGGCATATAAAACTGCTTTTAATATTACTCAGTTAATGTGATTTTTATTTAAAAGGGAAAAAGGAGAAGCAAAGGGTATGAGGGGCGTAGGGGGAAGAGAAAGTTCTCTGTCTTCTGGCAGAGAAGCCATGATCACCCACCCACCTTTCTCCAGTGCTAAACAGAGGACATGTGGTGTGCTCATCTCCTGGGCCCACTTGGACCAGGGAAAAGTCCCATGTTTGACATTCTATGACATCCCTCCAAGTGGAAATTTTTATGTAGAGGCATATTAATACATGTATCTTCATTCAAGGGAAAGAACAGACATGTGCTAAATGCTGAGAAATCAGGTGGTGTTTACAGAACACTACAGAGAAAGAATCTTTTGCAATCTAGAAAACTAAATCACCTATCAAGGTAGACAGTTTTATGTTTAAATCTAGTTTACCTATTAAATCATTCTTATTATTCAGATTAGCTTAATAGTTATTAGTGTTATTTTGGGAAAAGTCCTCTCTCCTTTTTTGGACAGAGTCTGTATGTAAGGACTTTTAACTAGCCTTGTGGTTGGCTATTCAGCTACAGACAGACCTTTGCCTTTCACATTAATTTTTTTTCCCTTAGAGCTTATGTTTGGATTTTTACTATGTCCTTAAAGATGTCCTGAAAGGAAAAACTAAACCTCGGTTTTGAGAATGGAAATTAAAGGAGACAAAGGCTACATGGTAATTTGGCAAGTCTATTGTTTCATTGACTGTCATTCATTCATTCTTAAAATTAAGTGCCTACCATGGGCCAAGCCCCGTCTAGGCATTGGGTCTGTAATGGTAAGTAAAAACTCATGAGGTCCCTGCACCCATGGGGTTGATTTACCTTCTCCTTACTTTTCTCCACCCATTTTAGGGGCAGTTTCTAAGAATTTGAAGGCCTACAAAAACTGCAGGCTTTTTGTTCCTTAAAGGTTTTGTTTGTTTGTTGTGGATTACCAAGGTCCTATTTCATGACGGTGATTTCCTTGACTATAGAGAGGGCATATTATAAAATCTGGACTATCCTGCAGAATTTCTGGAAGGATAATCATTTAATACTAAATCAGGGTTTAGGGAAGTAGAAATGGTATACCTAAAATGATGATATTTTAAATATCGATCACACCACTTGTGGGTAAATAGGTCTCAAAAGAAGAATGAATACAGGTGAGCCTTGCACAGAACTAGACTGTATATTTGGTGTCTACAGTAATCCTCACATTTTCTGAGGGCACTATTTTCATGATGCTTTTGATTTTGTTATTATGAAAAGTAGAGGGCTTCCCTGGTGGCGCAGTGGTTGAGAGTCCGCCTGCCGATGCAGGGGATGCGGGTTCGTGCCCTGGTCCGGGAAGATCCCACATGCCGCAGAGCGGCTGGGCCCGTGAGCCATGGCCGCTAAGCCTGCGCGTCTGGAGCCTGTGCTCCGCAGCAGGAAAGGCCACAGCAGTGAGAGGCCCGCGTACCGCAAAAAAAAAAAAAAGAAAAGAAAAGTAGAGATAAACTGATATCAGAGGGCATTGGAAAGGATCTCAGGAGAGAACCAAGGTGAAAAGGAGAAGAGTCGATGTTTCAGCTAACGCTGGACAGGAGAGTAGATTATTTTACTTATTTTTGGAAAAGCTTCATTGATTACATTGACAGTCGTAAGTGATTTTAAGCAAGAAAGTGGATGCCATCCCCAGCCCACCTGATACACATGCTATTTTTCAAGATTAATCTGTAGGATTGTGCATGAAAGGCAGAAGTGGGGTAGAGACTGGCAATGGGAAAGGCAGTGAGGGAGGCTTCCTGGAAGCACGAGGTTGGTTATTTGTGATTTGGGCCCGTAGAGATTAGTGGCTTTGGGAGTGAAAAATAAAGGGCAGAAGGAGAAGTTCAACAGAAATGAAAAACAAACAAACAGCAACTTGGAAAACAGAATTTCTTCCAGTGGGAAGTGCTCAATCCACTCCATGGGAGACAAAACCAACGCTACTTACTGCTCTGGAGTCTGTGAGGGGCGACCGGACATGAAGCTGCGACATTCCTCAGGTGCAGAGGTCACCTGGCCTTTATCCACAATGCTTCCTGCCTCTGACCTGTGCAAATGGTACATTCCACCGATCACAACATAGCAGGACACCACCTCCCAAAACTTCATATACTTCATAAAGCAAAACACTTTGTTATAGACAACTTAAATGCCCTGCAAACCCTATACCATCATGAGTCTATGTCGGTATGGAACATATCCTACCATTTGAGTCATGACCTAGCTACCTTATTGCCTAAGGATACCACCATCATTGCAGACAGAGCCATTAACTACTGGCAGGATTTTAAGATTAGGTATTTCTTTTAATCTTTGTAAGTGGCAATTCTTATATAATAGGCATACAATAAATTCATATTCATTAGAAGAAAAAATAATTGGGCATTGCTCAGCAATTTTTCTTTTGCCATGTTAAAAATCTTACTTGCTGAACAGGATGATACGGTATCAGTAATTGCTTTTCCTTTCTGGATAAGAATGTAAGTTAGCTATAGAAGGGACCAAAACAGATAACATTTTACCATGTAATTAAGAGCTATGAAGTGTGGTTCAAGTGTATGAAAGTTTGGGATCAACTGAGCTCTGATTCATACAAAGGCAGCATTTATTTGACAGTAAACTCATTCCTTTTCTAATCTGTTGCTGGGCCACCACCAGTGATATCACTCGTACAAAAAATTATAGTTCCCCCATCCCTGTACTGGAGTGACACACCATGTAGGAACCACACGGACAGTACAACAGAAGATTATATTCTACAGACATAGGCAAACCCTCATATTCAGAGAGCTCAAGCTTCCAACCTTTTACCACCTCCAGGCTTAGATTCTGGTTCATTTTCCTCCACCTTTTTCCCTGGTGCCAACTTCTCAGCACTATCAAGCAAAGCACTGAGGGCCACTCTCCTGAAGACATTCCCATGGGCCTCTTTGATAAACTGGACCAGCTGACGGATGTCACAATACAGCCCCTGTTTGGAGGCCAGAAAGAAAGTGCGGGGAAAGATAGCTGTGATTGAATAGTGTCCACAGAAAGAGGGGTAGAAGGTAATTCCTTGGATTTAGATGAGCATTGGAATCATAAGAAGAAAACATATTACTACAGTGAAACCAACGGTATCCTGTCCCTCCATTGTTCCTATGGTAACATTACCAAGAACCTTGCCCATCATCCTTAGTATGAAAAAAGATGGTTACCATGCTTCATATTCAGAAAGTTGGCTGTATCATTAGAAAGACATCAATTTACACTTTTAACCACTGGATTCCCAAGCTTTTAATTTTCTCTCTTAATTGTGACTTCTGAAGAGATGCCTGCAAAAAAAAGGCAATCAGAATTTTGTCTAGACTAGAGATTTCAGTCTCTGTTCAGCTTCTCCAAAGTTTCTGCATCATTGTGATAAAATATGCTAAGTCCTCTAGATACTTCCAACAGAGCCTGATATTCAAGGATGATCCATTTTGCGTCATAGATTTAGCAAATAATATGTATGTTGTAGCCCATTTGAACATGAGCTTGACTATGGACTTACGATGATACAGGGCTGTTAAAACCAACATATTAGTGATTCAACTTTTAATGCAGGACTTTTATTTTAAAGATATTAAGCTTTGCATTCAGCATTTCCCCCACTCTCTTCTCTCTTTAAGAAGGTAGTTACTGGGCTTCCCTGGTGGCGCAGTGGTTGAGAGTCCGCCTGCCGATGCAGGGGACACGGGTTCATGCCCCGGTCCGGGAAGATCCCACAAGATCCCACGTGCCGCGGAGCGGCTGGGCCCGTGAGCCATGGCCGCTGAGCCTGCGCGTCTGGAGCCTGTGCTCCGCAACGGGAGAGGACACAACAGTGAGAGGCCCGCGTACCGCACAAAAAAAGGTAGTTACTTATATTCTTTGTCTTAGGAAAAGTTCATGACAAAGCAGAACACAGAAGCCTACAAAACACTTATCTTATAACCCTTTTGGGTTTCAAAACCTAAGACCACTGGGACAATTATGCCTATGATGTTTAGAAAAGCAGAAGGAAGAACTACTAAGGAAAACATAGAATGTCCTTTGGATGCTGTGGGCAGCAAGGCCCTATGCTCTCACTCTGCAATTTGGTGGCTCCTCCATGGAAGGCAAGGCCCCAGAAAGCAAGGGTTCCAAACTCACCAGAGAGCCCATCCCTAAGCAGCAGAGAGTACTACGTGAACTAATAAGCATGACTGATGATTGAAACCCACGGAGCCTCACCAGGCGTTGGGTCCTACCTAAGACTTAGGGATCTTTGCACTACTCTGTGAGGTGGGGAGACCCATGAATGACTGAGGTTCAACTTCCAGCCATTCTGGTGGAATGGGGGTCCAAAGCCAAACTTAAGTTGATTTAAAGAAAATTAAGAAATATAGTATCTCTTCTATACACGAGTTTGTAGGTTAAGACTTATAAGAGCTTGCATATACTATAATCAACTTGTCAAATTACTTCTTGCCATGACCAAACTGAATGCATGGATGGTACCCAAGTTATTCACAAACTCCAAGAACCTTGCTAGGATGGCTTCAACAATTAGCAAAATTAAATTCCTTTTCATTTGGGGTTTTGTTCTGTTTATCTCAAGTTAAGTGAATACATAGTTTCAGTGGTTTAGAGTAGCTTAAGACCATTTCTTTGATTTAGGTAGATTAGCAGATAGTGTCTATATGTGTAAATGGGCTGATTTCTGCACAGGAGTCATTGTATCTAACAGATCGGTAAGACAGAGAAATGCTTCTTTATTCCTCGGAGAGACCTGAATTCATCTAGTCATATCAGATGTCTCAGTCTTCATCCACATTTTACTATCCCAAACCACAATCTCCTTAGTAGCAATTAAACACTAACCTTTTATAGCCTGGCTCTCTGTACCTGTGGCTTCAGTGGTTTAATTAACAGTCTTTGTCTTTTTGAAGAGTAGCTAAAAGATTACAGTGTTCGATAAAAGAAGACAAAACCCATTTCAGCAGCATATTTGCATTAATTTTTAAAGTAAGCATGGTTTCAAACAAAAGCTTGGTATAACTTTCTTTAATATTTCATGAGCCAACACGCTGGGCTCTAGCACCTTCTCTCTGAAGGGCTCTTAAGTACCTAGCAACTATCTCAGCAACTACCACAGAACCTCTGAGATGGAAGAGATAATCCACTTTGCAGGTAGGATAACAAGTAACGGAGGAGAAATGTGTTGCTGAGTTTCTACTGAGAGTTACTGGTGACACTGAGAAAATAGATATTTTAACTTTAAAAGTTTTAGACTTCACTTCTCTTTCTCAAGGCCACGGCACGAGACTGAGAACTCCTGTGGGAAGAAGAGGTGAGCTTCTCACCAGATTCTCAGGGCTGTGCAATTCATGCGTAGTTGAAGCGCAGCGTGTGATGAGGGATTTAAACATGGCGCTGACGATGATGCCTTCCACATTTTGGGCTGTGGATTTGTTGTCCACCGTGGTGAAGTTATTTCCAAACCCAGCCTTGTCTGGAATGCAAAGGCACCAATTAAAGGCAGTGTTTCCATTCAGCTACATAGTTTAAAGAAGTAATGAAGTACTCCAGGAGTTACTGAAGGGCTACACAAAATACAAAATACAGAAAATACAAAATACAGACTGAGGATACTCCCGGTTTGATCATCTCTATGAGGACTTAAAGATAAACAACTCATAGTCTCCTTCAGAGTCTTTACTATGACACATTCCACCACTTTGAGAAATGTTTTAAATGATAACTCTTAGCAACAAAAAGAGGATCAACTGTTGACCCTATGAAAGTCTTTTAAACCTAAGTAGTTTTTAAATAGGTGATCACGTAAAAAAATATATGATTTACTGAATGGTCCCTCAGTGGAGACAGACTTAATTTGATTTGGCTTTTTTGGTGGTGAAGAAGGCTGGCTTCTCACTGGAAACTGTTCAGTCTGTGAGAAGCGGAGTGAGGTTGGGCCGACCAGGGGAGCCGGCAGGGGGAGAAGAGGGGGGACAGGGCCCTGCAGGGGAGTTCATGCCAGCACTGGAAACAGAAAAGACTGAGTCTGGCCAAGAGCTGCACAAGACTTCTAGCAGCTTCTAGGGAGTCCAGAGACTCCACAGCCACATGAATTGGAAAAATCTACCACCTCCCTTGGATCCGCCTCCTTATAACTCATTCACACATGAAACGCCGGTGAACTGAGGCCATCACCTATGTGGCATTTTAGGCCACTTTTTCACATTTCCATGGACACATTCTGTGGCCTTGCCAGAGTATTCCTCACAGCTTGCGAGCCACCTGTGGACTGTAGGGGCAGGATATGTGCAGCTCCAAGGCTGGTCAGATAGGGATGTGTGTCTCTGGCTGGCTGATTCATCGTGAGCCACTTTAACGTCTCAAGAATTCCAGAGGGAATTCATCACTTGAAAGGAACAGACCTTATTACCAACCTCTCACTGTCTGTGTCAATGGGCCGCGGATTCTCTTTCGATTTTACATTACAGAAAGAAATGTTTTAGTCTATTCTTATAGTTTCTATCTCAAATAGGTTAAAAAAGAGAAAAAAAAAGTTTGTAATCAAGAATTTCTCTTGCAGTACCTCAACTACAATTCTCACTTCATTGATTTATAAATTTGTTATGTGCTTGGCTTAAAACAACTTCAATAACATAGATTATTTCAGGGATTCTATAGGGAACAATATTTTCCTTTAATGTGAAAACCAAACAGTAAGCCTGGGGTACAAACAGAAAAACTGTTTCTAAATCCATCACAAATAAAAGGGGGAGTGGCATGAATTGGGGGGTTGGGATTGACATATACACACTACTATGTATAAAATAGATAACTAATGAGAACCTACTGTATAGCACAGGGAACTCTACTCAGTGCTCTGTGGTGACCTAACTGGGAAAGAAATCCAAAAAAGAGGGGATATCTGTATACATATAGCTGATTCACTTTGCTGTACAGTGGAAATTAATACAACATTGTAAAGCAACTATACTCCAATAAAAATTAAAAAGAAAAAAAGATTATGAAAGCAGGAAAAATAAATAAATCCATCAAATATAGCTCCATTATAAATTAATCAACCACTATCACACATATACTATATAAACAATAACAGCCTATACTAAGAAGTTATTTCTTCCCAGGCTCTAATTAAAATGTATAGTTTACTCAGTCAGGCTTCATACATCACCTTCATTTCGTTACTGCATTTGCATTCAAGTGGTATTGGAGGTGTTCATGTATTATGGATGCCATTCGTGTTCACTGGTTGTGCCCTGTAATATAGGTCTCTATACTGGAGTTTTCCTAAAGCCATGAAGCTATAGTTTATGAGCCTATCTATAGATCCCTTTGCCCATTCTTTTTAAAATTCAGTATATGTGTATATCAAAATTATGTTACTACTATGTTTACTGTCGTGTTTTTTTTTTTCCTTTCCTATTTTATTTTGTGAAAAAATCACCAAGCACTATGCCTGGCTCATTTCATATTTGTTGAACTAATGAATATAGTTCTTTGTTCCTTGATCCTTGCCTCAGCAGTCATACAGCAGAAAGTCACGGGAGAGAGAGGAGTGCCATGAGTAGAGTGTGAGGATAGAGGGGCTACAGGTGAGGGTGCCGCAGCTTTTCCAAATTCCCATCTGCTGAGCTAAGTTGTCCTCAGAAAGCCTCTAAAGTGTGTCAGAGATGATGTACAAGCTTCTCGTGTTCATATTTTATTACACACACGATGCACACGCACACAGATAGCTTTTCCTCTCCATTCTACCCCTGGAAATTTAGGGTGTCTCTGAAATGCTACCTGCTTTACCTCCCAGCGAGTTCTCCTAGAACTCGCTGCAGCTTTACTTACTGTCGGTGACCGGCTCCATACAGAATCCTAGCAGAGCATGCAAGAAGTCCACTACGTTATTGAGAGAGTCTTTGTTCACATAGTCCCTCATGGTTTGTCGGAACTGCATCTTATCTAGCTTGTATAACTTAGTGAGGCAGTTCTGGGCCTGCAAGGAAGGAAGAAAAGTGAAGAAGTCACAGGTACCAGCTTAAGCTACAGGGACACCAGTGGTCTGCGACAGAAGCCCTCAAAAGGCAAACATTTCCATCCATCCCTGCCGGCTGCTGCCCACCAACCCTGCCAGCCCCTCCTGTCTGAGAATGCATTGGGCAGAGACAGGCTGAGCAGTACTAGGTATATGACTTGGAGAAGGGCTGCTCCTCAGGAGAAACCCCAAACTAGGGGCTAGTGCTGTCCCAGAAGGAGCTCAGTATTTTTGCCAAGATCAAGATTTTAAGATCTCAAGGAAAAACTTAAAGTGTAAAATTTAGGTAGGTGATAGGATTGGTCATCAAGGTTTAGAAAACCTCAAAGGGTTTGTGCCATGGGAAGGAGCAGGCCACTCCCATGCTCAGCTGTCTTGAATTTAAGTAGATTTAACGGATGGTGTGACGGGGCTGTAGGAAGTGCTTTGTCCAGAGTCCTCTTATATGGTCAGGAGGGAAGGATCTTTGAAACATGAAAGAGGCATAAAATAAAGGCAAGTCTAATTTGTTGATTTTTGTGTCTGCTTCTGAATGTGGAAGTTTGGTATTTAAATAGAAGTTGGTCTTCAGGATACGAAAAGCAATTGACCATTCACTAGGCCCTGCTACTCAAAAATATATTTCTTATGATCCAGCAAATAATTTTGCCATCTAGCAAAGAAAAAGGAAGTAATCCCCACCATCGGAACAAATAAAATCACATTCATTGGTTGGAGAAGGCCACAGACAGGATGCGCTAATACTGAGACCCTTAGACGTCTCCCTAACCCTCTCTCACTACTGAGAGAAAAATCACATTTGTGCAGTGCTTTGCTGTTTAAAATGCGTTTCTTGCTTGTAAGTGCATAACGACATTGGACTTTCACACCTTCTCTGTGATTTGAAGAGTTTCCCTATATTACAGCAGAAGAAACTGAGACTCAAAGAAGTCAAGGACTTTGCCCAAGTTGATACACCAAGTTTCACAGCAGAGCCAAAATTAGAAGCCAGGGTCTTACCTCCTTATAGTGGTTATTTCTCCTATGATATAATAGTCACATGAATAGTTTAGATAGTGATTGTTGGGGAAAATGTATCTAGATAACACTTACTTTGAAAAAAGATTTAAGATGACCAATAATAGAGATTAGTTGATATCTTGTGGAGAACAAGATCATCATAAAAAAGAAAGTCCTTAACAATGGAATGAAATCAGAAAATGATAAGAGAGAACTCTGGATTGAGGGGAAAAAGCTAAAGATCAAATGGGAGGGGACTTCTCTGGTGGCGCAGCGGTTAAGAATCCGCTTCTTGCCAATGCAGGGGACACTGGTTCAAGCCCTGGTCTGGGAAGATCCCACATACCGTGGAGCAACTAAGCCCGTGCACCACAACCACTGAGCCTGCGCTCTAGAGCCTGTGAGCCACAACTACTGAGCCTGCACACCACAACTACTGAAGCCCGTGCACCTAGAGTCCGTGCTCTGCAACAAGAGAAGCCACTGCAATGAGAAGCCTGTGCACCACAACGAAGAGTAGCCCCTGCTTGCCGCAACTAGAGAAAGCCCACGGGCAGCAACGAAGACCCAATGCAGACAAAAATAAATAAAATAAATTTAAAAAAAATAAAGAAGGGAGGGGTGGCTGGGTGAGGACAACCTTAAAGGAGGATAGAGAAATTTGGACAATCAGACAGAAGCAAGGAAGTTACATGTCTGAGAAAGCAGTCCCTAAGAACTGGGACTTATTGGTGGGCCTTAATGGTGGCCCAGAAGAAAATTTAAGTTACATGACCATTTTGACAAATCAAGGCCCAGAGAAAGATTCTTGGAAAACTCGAGAGGAAAAAGGAAGATTATAAAAGGTTGAAAACTGTAATTAGCAATAGGCATCCTGGTGTGACCTTGTTATAGTCTCTCCATCTGTATCACAAAGTCAGGCGGATTGATTTTTTTTTCTTCCATTTTTCCTTTACTCGGTCATAGAAGATTGGGAAATTAGGTGTTAACCAGAGGTTACTGGTTGCTAGCTGTAAAGCAAGCTTCTTTTCTTATAAAATAAATGATTCTTGCTATAAAATGAAGCCTGTAAAGTACTTCTTGCTTCTCTGTAAAATACACCAAAAAATGCATTGTTTCAAATCTGCTCTTTAGAGGCTATTAGGACGTCTGAATGAGTTCAATCAGAAGTTTAAGCAAGAATCAGAATATCAAACCATAAGCATTTTGATTCTGAATGAATATTTTAAACTTCTCCAAGAGATATAAAGAGTGAATTCCCTTTCAATAATTTGGGACAAGCTAATGATTAAACTATCCCAGGAAACATGCTGGAATTGCTAGGCACTTTGATGAACATCATTGCAGTACTAATCTGTTTATTAAAAAAATAAAATATAGAGAACCTGATCTGGTAGAGGTAGGAAATATCTTTAATATATTAAAAGTAACTTCTGACAATCTAATGCCAGAGAAATCTGGAAATATCTAGCTTCCTGAATTAGACATTCCCAGGGAATATTGCTCAAATTTCTCTCTCGGGGCTTCCCTGGTGGCGCAGTGGTTGAGAGTCCGCCTGCCGATGCAGGGGACACGGGTTCGTGCCCCGGTCCGGGAAGATCCCACATGCCGCGGAGCGGCTGGGCCCGTGAGCCATGGCCGCTGAGCCTACACGTCCGGAGCCTGTGCTCCGCAACGGGAGAGGCCACAACAGTGAGAGGCCCGTGTACCGCAAAAAAAAAAAAAAAAAAAACTTCCCTCTTGGACAAGGTGTTTACTAAGCATGGACAAGTAAGTATAATCCCTATAGTGAGTACTGAACTGGGCTACTAGAGAATAGAGGTATTGCCACGTAAATCGACAAAGTTGAGAAGGCAGGTAGAAAACTGGACATCCTGACAGGAAATATTCAGTACTCTTGAGGAAAGAACACATGGTGATTAAGCAGTAACAACAGCCTCTCAAGTGGTTTCTGATCCAACTAGCCCTACCTTCTCCTATTCTAGAAAGACAGGTTCTGATGTCAAAACGAGTTTATACCTCCAACTACAGCACGACACTTCCTTTTATATTTTGATGCTTGATTTCATAGAATTAGTTTTCTGCATGAGGAGTGATGTGGTTTTAGCCTTGAAGGCGTTTATTCATACTGTGATAGAATAAACATCAAAGATCAAAAATCACATACACATGTGCAGAGATGGGGGCAATGTCAGCTTCCTACTGCCTTATTACTTATTATTTTGATTTCTTAAAATTTGGGGCCTCAAAATCTAGATCTTGGTCAAAGTTTTCAAGTTTCAGAATTTAGAAGTTAATTACTATGAATAAAACTCCCCCATGCAAATAATTAATATAATACAACACAAGCGAATATAAACGAAAGAGAATGATATACAGATGGATAGATAGGTAGATGATAGATTAGGAAAGTAACCCAGCATGCTAAGGCTGTGTGAACGTTTCACGACAAAACCTAATACCAAGGAAAAATGGGCTGGCATTAGACTTTGGCATGATCCTAAAACTCTGCTAAGATATGCCAAAAGGTTTCCTGGTCTCAAATTTGCATCAACCCCTTATTTTTAAGGGAATATTTTCTTATTATTTCAGTTCAAGAGTATGTATGAGGGCAACTGTTGCAGTTTGGACTTGTTGTGGAGGTGGGTTATTGCTCAAGTCTTAAGTGAACAGTAGTCATCAGTGGAGGCAAATGAAAATGAGCTGGAATTACATTTCCACGTTCCATTACAGAATTATGCTTTGCAAGCCTGAGCGCAGAGTTTCAAGTTTCACACAGTTCAAAGAGATATGATCTCAAATATTTAGTGGTCAAGGTTCATTCTCAAACAAAGCAGCCAGAAAATGACTGGCCCCTTTTGTAGTCCTATTTTGTCCCAATAAGGGCCATTTTCCATATCTAAGAACAACAGACCAAGTCCTAAACTTTGATCCCTTTTTCTAATATAACGTATGCTTCCATAGTGCCCAGGCAGGTGACTAAAAAGTTATTTGCCACGGACTATCAGAAGCTTGCTAAATGTATTCATTTTTGCAACGTTCTTTCAAACTCGAATTCACATGTTCCAATTATACACTCTTTTACCAGTTGGGAGTTGGCCTGCCCAGGCAGGAGGCAGAAGTGGTTTTCCCAATTAAACTTTCCTAAGCCTGGGTTTTAGATGTCTTGAGATATCTTGTGGGAATCCTCCCACCTTAAGACAGCATTAATTACCCTTACAAAATACAGTATTCTTCAGGGAACACTGACCCTCATTGTCAAAGGACTCATGCCTAATTTGGAGGGAGGGAAGAGGAAGAGGAAATGGAATCTACTTTAGTTCTCTTACATTCTCCCGGAATACCTGGTGTCTCAGACGATCCCCAGAGAGCCCTCGGTGTCCTTCTCCGCAACCATAGGCACATCCCAGAGACTTCACTATTTTGATGAGCATGGTTAGAGCAAGCCTATGGTTGCTGACAGGCGTACTTTCATCCTAGTACCCATGAACGAGAAAGAAAGAAGATTCGGTTCATTTAGTCACTAGGATTCTTCTGGTGCTAAGACTCTATTTTATTATTAAACCAAGTTTCTATGTTTTGCAGCAAGCCCCTGCAATTTGGGAAACAGAATTGTCAAGGGCTCAACAGGCAAGCTAACTTTTCAAAACTCTAGAACGGACTTACGAGAAAGAAAATGTTTATGCATTTTGAACACCCTCTAGTGCTACAGGATATGAATGCAGACCTCTTTATTAGAAGACATGCTTTCGTATCCTCGTTAGACTATCAGAATAACTGTCTAGAGAGAGACAGTGTGGACTATCAGTGATGAAAGCAAGTAGATTTTCCAGAAGGTACCCTCATCAGCAGGCTTCTGTTAATATCACCAAGCAAGGATTATTGCTAAATTTCTGGAACTGATCAAAGTCTGAAACTGTGAAATCATGTGGCAATTTCTGACATTTTCAAAGGACTTTTCTAATTTTATACCTTCGTTATATTGTAATATTCATGCACAAGCAAAGAGAGAATATGTAAAAAAAATTGTAAATATTCAGCATGGTTCTTTGAGGCTAAATCGGAAGCCCTCCCGAGGTGAACTGTGGGAAGTGTTATCATCCTCTCTCTTGACTCATTTAATCCTTGCTCTTGGTGAAGAACATCGCTTCCAGAAAAATGAACTTTCTTGAATTATTTCCAAAGAAGCATAAGGAAACTGTTGCTAAGGAATGATGCAGATCCCAGCGTGGGAGTGCCATTACCTTCAGGAAGCTCCAACATTCCTCAGTCCTTCTAGCTACTTTCTGCTGTCAGCACAGCCACCGCGGACCTGAGAGTTCAGCTCCCGTTCCTTAATTGCGTATGACGGTAGGTAAATGAACTAATCTCTCTGTGCTTTAGTTTTCTCACCTGTGAATCGAGGCTCCTAATAGCTTCCCTTCCTACTTCATCAGCTTACTGTGCCAAACAAATGAAATAATGAATAAGAATTGCTCTGTAAATTGTGAAGGCCTTTTCCATCTTCATATGCTCAGGTTGATACATAAACTTTGGGGCCATCCACGTAGAAAGTATACTCAAAAGCAGGGAGGGTGTGAAAGGGATGGGGGTTATCTAGACATCATGTGCTGTTCATTATGTGATGGGGTAGGCTCTCTGCTCCCCTAATGTTATATAATTGGTCCTTTTTTTCTAACCAAATGCTCATGTAGTGGATGTGGTGTTGGACTCCAGAGATGCCCCCTTCAGAACTGAACATTCATTCTCTGAGCCGCTGGGAGTATTGATGGATGATAGCTCTCAGGTGAGTCCCTCTCCAGGCATTGCCCTTAGCTAAAGAGACCTGCCTTGACCCAGGTTATGCTCTCCTCCTGGAAGCAGTCTGCCTCCAATGGCTGGTCAAGAGCATAAAGAGTGTGTGTGGGGAGGTGTGTGGAATAAAGTGGGCTCCCTTACTTCACCCGGGGATTACCTTGAAGAGCCATCCCATCTCTGGAGCTCCCTGTGTGATGGGCTGAAGTCTCTGTTACAACTACACTGCAATTCAACTTCTCTCTCTGCCCCATCCTGCTTCTTTTACACCCCACAGACGTTGATCCTGAGCAGACACCCCAGGAAACCTCCTGTGTGCATATCTCCTTGTCTGAGTCTGTTTCTTGCGAACTCTACAGCTCAGATGCTTGTAAATGGAAGACTCAAACATACACACACACAGATACATACATTTATTTATTTATACATGCATACATACATACATATCAAATTCAGAAATGTTTTCAATTCAAATCTTAGCTCCATAACCTTGGGCAAGCTACCTAACCACTCTGTGCCCTACAAAATAGGAATCATAAAAATATGTATTTCACAGTTTGTGAGGTAAAACATGGAAGGCATGTAATAATAGCAAAACCAGTGTTAATTATTATTTCTAGGTGTGGGGCACTGCTATCTACTGGGGGCAACATTGCGCAAATTAGAAAAGGCACTCCTCTCGGTGGATGAACTAGAAAAAGGTGAATCCTCTCAGTAGATGCAGCCCTTGGGTAAACAGCTTGGTGAGCAGAGCTCAGACTGGATTTCAGTCCTGTCTGGACTCCTTAGGCGAGAGCCCTTGTGGAGTACACAGCCTGCACAGCCCAAGGTCACCCTGGGTAAGGGCTGATTTGGAAGATTGACTTACATACATTTAAAAACTATTGATATCATATGTTCCTTTAAAGCAAATTCCTAGCTCCAAAAGCTTTTTGTAAATATCTATTTGTATTTCTTTGGACCTTCAGATGTCCTTGCGATTTTGGCTCCTCTAGCAGAAGACATTCAGAAAGTTGTATCCAGCTACAGGCAGAAATCAGGACAGATATTAAATAACATTTCAAGCTCTCAGTACCAGTTAGTGGCAAATATAGAAATAGAAATTAGATCTTCCTTTCTGAATTAATCAATTCCCGCATGCTCCTGGCATTACTAGCTTGCAAAATTAGATAAACCTCCTGATTCCACTGAAAATAACAGATGGGACAGAGGCAGAACAGACCTGTGTGACTCCCAAGTACAACGCATCTGACCTACGGTCAGGTATGATTTTATAAATTCTCTGTATTACAAAGAATATTATTCTGTAGAACTGACTAAAAAACATTTGTATCTTTGGTGGCTGTTTTGGAGAACACATTATCTGACTCTGTAAAATCCCATCCTGATTTGGTTAAAGTAGCATTTATATTATCAAGTAGCATTTATATTATAAAGTAGCATTTATATTATCAAGTTTCTAGTATGACAGCTAGATTTTAAATAGGTAAGAGACTTGCAGTTCTTTAATATGAAAGTAGATGAAAACACTACTTTGGGGACTTCCCTGGTAGCGCAGTGGATAAGACTCTGTACTCCCAATGAAGGGGACTTGGGTTCGATCCCTGGTTGGGGAACTAGATTCCACATGCATGCCACAACTAAGAGTTTGTATGCCACAACTAAGGAGTCCACGTGCCGCAACTAAGGAGCCCGGGAGCTGCAACTAAGGAGCATGCTTGCCACAACTAAGAGCTGGTGCAACCAAATAAATAAATATTAAAAAAAACAAAACCAAAAGAAATCCCCACTACTTGGGTGAAATTTTTGAACTAAAAACAAAAACAAAACAGAAACAAAATTCTAATAATGAACTTCAGAGATCCTCATGAACATAACAAAGCCCTCATCAATTTAGGGGATATCTAAGCTTTACTGATAAGAGCTTATCAAAATTTCACAACTTTAATTTTTTTCTATTTTCCCCTGAATATTATGACATAAACATAGCACTATTCTCTCTTTGAGTGGCCACCTAAATTGGCAGGTAAAAAAATTGAAAATTTAAGAATCTCACTGTTTGCTGTGTTTATAAATTTGGTCCTTATAACTTGTATTTGTTTGCTAATTCCTACATAACTGTTGATTGAATAATTCCTTAGATCTTAGGATTCAATATCAAATCCCTTGTGATCTATATCATCATTTAGATAATTTTCATCTACAGTGAGATCTGAGGATCCTTGGATTGTCTTCAGTGATGTTTGGGAAAGTAAGAAGTTGGGGACCTTAAGTACCAGAAGATTCTATTAGAATTGGAAAACATATACATGATTGAGGCAGGAGAAGAAATCCTAAAGAAAAGCTTAGGTTCAGGAACCTAAGAATATTGGGGCAGAAATAATTAGATCAGAGTCCACAAATATTGGGAAAAATGAGAGTAGACAATCAGGGAAGAAACAGAGATGATTAAATGCACATTAAACATGCATCGGGTAGGACTGGAAAGAGATGGAGAAAAAAATATAAAAGAGGAAAGAGCACCGAAACACTTATTCAGATGTAAAAACCTGATAGCCTACAAGAAAATAACAATTTATATTCTAGATAATATGTTGGTGGTAGAACTCTGTACAGTGAAATCTTATACTTCTAAACACTTGGCCTGATGTGTAGATTGTCACCTGTTAGAGATTCAAATCTCATTGATTTCAATTCCTTAATAGCATTTTCCAACTAAAACCCCAAATTGAAATCAGCATAAATTATATGGGTTTAAGCTGTAGTAGTTCTTATTTAAAATTCAAATTAAAAGAGAAAACTAATTAATGACGTTAAGCCCTGAGATCATAAATCAGGTGTTGTCAAGTCAAAGGGAATTAAATTCAGGAACAATCAGTAATAAGAAAGCTAAAGACACCTGGAAGTGACACACTGAGACATAAGAGAACCAAGGCTAGTCTTCCAAACCAACACCAGCAAAGCAACTAACTAAACAAAAATTTTCCCTTTCTTTCCCTTTACCTGTGATTGAAGCAGGCTACCTAAAAATGTGTTCCTTAAATCAAGAGAAAGAACTTTATTTAAATTTTTTCAGGAAAATTATACTGCTTATGATGGACTAAATGTTTGCGTCTCCCCCAAATTCATATGTTGAAGCCCTAACCCCCCAGGGTGATGGCATTTGGAGATGTAGCCTTTGGGAAGTAAATTTTAGGGTTAAATTAGGTCATGAGAGTGGAGTCCTGGTACAATAGGATTAGTGCCATTATAAGAAGAGACACTGGAGAGCTTGCTCTCTCTTTCTCTGCGTGCACATAGAAAAAAGATGTCATGGGAGCACATAGCAAAATGGCAGCCACCTACAAGCCAAGAGAAGATGCTTCAGAATGAAATCTACCTTGCTGGCACCTTGATCTTGGACTTCTCAGCGTCCAGAACTGTGAGAAATAAATTTCTGTAGTTTAAGTCACCCAACCTATTGTATTTTGTTTTGGCCGCCTAAGAAGACTAGAATGCCACTCCATTAGGTCAGACCCTGAAAGTTTTGAGAGAGGGACTGTTGTTGGCAGACTGAGAATTATGGCAATGTAGTGTATCTGAGATATTCTCTTGCAGAATTAACATGACCAGGGAATTCGTTCTAACACTGCTTGGATGGCAATGGCTTTTGAATGTAGAATACAATTTCATGTAACTGTTTTTACTAATACCTGCTGAGAACCTAATGAAGAGATTTCTAGACTCACCATTTTCATGCTCTAGTGACTAGCTGCTATTCTGAGTCAACAAATTGCTGGCAAGAAAGAATTGGAAAGAAATCAGGAACAACATTTCAAGAGGACACAAAATGTGGTCCAGTCATACCTTCTCTTGGTTCTTATCGTTCTTCTCATGGGGGCCTCCTCCACCTCCACCTCCATCACCTCCTCCACCTCCTCCATTACCACCTCTTCCTTCTTCTCCTCCTCCATCTCCAGCTCCACTAACTGAAGGGCCCCCAAATCCAGAGGTGGAACTTCCAGATACTCCTTTGAACTGGAACGTTCCCTCACTTGGTCTTTTTTCCACAGTCACATTCTCCTTGTTTTCACTCTTCTTTCTGTTCTTTTCTACACAGGGCACCACACCAAGTTGAAGCAAGCATTCCACGATGTTCAGTGCCACATCGCAGATGCGAGAACTGATGTCATGGTTAAGGACAAGATAAACAGCCTTCAGAACCACCTGGGGGAAGACAAAAGTAAACTGAGAGTGATTAAGTTACTTGAATTACCTCTTCCTAAATAGATTTGGTTATTCCATTTAATACATTTCCTTTAGGCTGTTCTATGCACTTAAGCATAAATAATTCAGGTAATTTTCAGATGATCTTATTAAGCTGCATTGGGACCTTGTGTATGTGCTTAATATAGAGTACAAATCACCCAAGGAATTAAAAATGTATAAGTGTGTTATATCACTTAAGGACTCTAAGACTTGCCATAATATAGACAGTTAATGGAGATAGCAAAACATAATGAATTAATGGGAGAGTAATTATTTGCCCAAATGGAAACTTGTCAACTGATTTTTAAAATCAAAGTGTTTTAATTCCCTGCCAATAATGCTTTCTACCAATAATGGGTGAAGGGAAATGGTTTCCTTACGCACATAATAGAGGAACATTTGCACATTCGCAATTGTATCATCATCTACATTCAATTTTAAAAGCAAAATATTTGCATGTTTAAATTATGTCCTTATATTGATTTTAAAATTTTAAATTATTTGCTGACACAGGTTCCCTAATGTGAAATTAAAAAATTGTGTGACATATATCTGTAAAATATAACAACCCTTTCATTTGCTAATAACCATAATTAAGACAGGCATTCTTGAGAATGCAGGTTTAAATGTTTTAATGGACTTCTATTCATTGTCTCCTGCTATATGGGTGGTTTATAGTCATGCTGCTTATATAACAAAAGGAAACAAACAGAATTTTTTATTTCCATTCTAGGAAAGAAGGACTTGGCGTGCGCATGCGCGCATGCATGTGCGCGCACGCACACACACACACATTTACTACGTGTATTCAGGATTCACTAATGTTTTTAGATTATAAAATTATTCTGAGATCAGATCAAATCTAATGTAATGCTTAAGAAAAAAAGAAAGGAAAAGGTGCATCTAAGATGGGTGATACACTTGTGAAATTTTTTTAAAAAGGGTAGCTTTTTCAGGGACTTCCCTTGTGGCACAGTGGTTAAGACTCCACACTCCCAATGCAGGGGGCCGGTGTTCGATACTAGTCAGGGAACTAGATCCCACATGTGTGCCAAAACTAAGGAGGCAATGTGCCTCAACTAAGGAGCTGGCGAGCCGCAACTAAGGAGCCTGCCTGCCACAACTAAGACCCAGCACAACCAAATAAATAAATATTTTTTTTAAAGGGTAGATTTTTCGTTTAAAGGCTCAACATTTCTAAGAATTTATATGCACATTTTATTCAACATTGTCAAAACTGGGCCAAAGATTCAGTATCTTTCAAGCTTCAGTAAGAAAAATTCTTGCTCCTTACAGAAAGATCAAGCATGCCATTCTTGTGGACAAAGTTATTGGTCCCATCAATATGTTCTGTGTCTTCCAAGTAGCTGTAGTTTATGCAGGAGTCTGTGAGGCTTCGAGGCAGGTTTGCACATGCCAGGGGTTCATGTGGCATCTCAGGTATAGGCACCTGGTTGCAGAGCTTCCTCATATGCTCACTGAAAAAGTCTGCATAGCCTACGTTAAATGACGCCAATGTGGTATTGAAGGTTGCAACTGTGATAGTGGAGATCTGGGATCGCACTAAAAAAAGGAAAGCAATGTCTTAGTTTTCCCCATATTAACCTACAACATCATGTTAGACAGTTATATTACTATTTAAATCATGACCACGATCACAGCATTAGCAGATATTTGACTAATAGTCTCAAAGCTACTCTCAACTCCCATGATGTTAAGTCATGTAATATCTGATAAACAATGAAGGCTACAGAAAATGTGAATTCTTAACTGGCTTCCTTGAGACCCAGGCTAGAATTTTTTGTCTAACAGGTGCATTTTACTCACTGTTAGATGACAGACCCTATTGGTATAGTTAAACTAGTTTGGTTGAAGTATTCCCCACAAGTAAATAGCTGTTAAAATATTTGGTTTTATCTAGTATATTTAGGTAACAGCAAACAAGAAATATTCTTTTTCACCTTTGCTTAAGAATAATGGAACATAAATTTGTGGTGGTAACTAATAGATGTCATCAAATACTTGAAGTACAGCCCAGGGAAAAGAGGGACTAAATTTATGCTCATAGGTTAAGAGCACAGAATAAGAAACCCCCATCTTGGATCCCATCCAGAGACACACATTTGCTCCACAGAAAGCACAAAATAGCGGCTGTCTGGAAAGGGAATAGGTGGTCTTGGAAGGCAGGGACTTTCCTCCCACAGAAAGTGGACAAGCCCTTCAGAGGGACATCACAGATGCCCTCAAGTTTCTCCAAGCTCTGTAGGTCTATGCTCTTTCGAAAACAACCATGAATGGCTTGCCCTTGCTTTCCCTGAGAGGCATGGTGTTCATAGTGTGCTATCCAATAGCTCTTGCTACTGAGGAAATTTTAAGAATGGCTCACAAGTAAATTATCAAGCAATATAATACACGAATGCAATTTTTCAAAAAGCACACGGAGCCAGATTACAATGAAAATGGAACATGGAATAAAAACAGGAAACGGAACCTGGACGCCCACCTGTAGCGGCCGCCTCCAACCCACCTTCCTTGACGGTGTTTTCCCCATGGCTGTTGGAGTGGTCCGGCAGGTCGCTCACCAGCGTGTGATGAGAGTGGGAGTGCCTGCCGCTCAGGCTCTCCATCTCAGTGGCCGCGTCCGAGCTGCCCCGCCGGGTAAATTTCCCTGAGATGGACAAGAGCACCACAAGAGGGTTTGAAAATCTGAAAGATTCTCTGCCAAGATTCTGTCTGTCCAAAGGACAGCAGTGATAGTGAGGGGGTATTAGGCAGTATGTGAGGCACAGCCGACTAGCCTGCCTTGGGAACGTTCAGGGTCGAGATGATTGATGACGCTGCCTGTGATAAGGTCAGCCCCAATCTAAGCCAAATGTCAGAAACCATCTGTTCGGCCCCCGCTAGCTGTCAGCTCTTGCTTTTAAGCTGGGCTTCTTAATATGACATCCAGAAAGATAAAAAAAAAAGCTCCTTTTTCTTTTCGTTACATCTTCCCTTTTTAATATCTGAGTTAAAGGGAAGTCTGTCTTTGGATTCACAATGAAAGTTAATGCACAGAACCCTCTAAGGCCATGTGTCCACATCAAGAATGATCTAATATAGAAAACTTGCGGTTGCCAAGGTGGAGGGGGTGGAGGAGGGGAGAGAAGGAATGGGAATTGGGGATGAGCAGAGGCAAACTATTATATATAGGATGGATAAAGAACATCCTACTGTACAGCACAGGAAACTACAGTCAATATCCTGTGACAAATCGTAATGGAAAAGAATATGAAAAAGAATATCTATATATCTATATATATCTGAGTCACTTTGCTGTACAGAAGAAACACAATATTGTATATCAACTATACTTCAATAAAATAAAATCATTGAACTATAGAATGATCTAAGAAATAGGGCTATGACCTGTCTAATTAAACAGGATTGCTGCATAATTCAATTATCTGCATTTCTTTGGCTATGAAGACACAGCATTATTTTGGTCCTGGGGAGCCTGTATTTGGGCCCAAATTCCTTGACTAAACTGTTCAAGAAAGATCCACATTTCCCTGGGAGCCCTAGATCCAGATTTCTAAACAGGTCACTGAAGCTCTGCCCTACTTTGGAAGGTCTTTGTGGTCACCTAAAATGGTGGTTTGCCAGCCTCCTTTTTCCATGCCTCGCCTGTCTTCTCCAAGCCCGGAGAAACTTCCGAAGGAGAATGCGCTGCAGGTGGGGGACACATCCAGGTGGTCCTCGTGCAGCAGGAATGGCACTCCCATTCTCCGAGGCCGCCTCTTCCCCGCGTGGTGGAATGGGATGGAACCTTTTCTCTCTCTGTCTTCTTTGCGGCTCTTGAACTACAGAAATGAGAGATGAAGGGTCAGGCGCAGGGCAAAGGCAAGGTTACAGTTTGCTTCCCAAAGGGCTCCATGACCTGGGGTAAAATACAGGAAAAGGAGACCTGGAAAGTCACTGAATGTCATCCAATAGAGATGGAAGAAATTTCTACAATGTGTCAAAAGAGTGAAAGAAACTAAGGGAAAGATAATGTATTTCCTGGGGTTTTTTTTCTTTTGCTGGGTTGGGTTTGAGGAGTGCTCCTCAAAGTGTAGTTCCTAGACCAGCAGCATCAGTGCCTGGGAAACTGTCAGAAATGCAGATTTTCAGGTTCAACCCCAGACATACTGGATCAGAAACCAAAAAGGGGAAACCAGCAATGTGTTTTCATAAGCCCTGTAGGTGATTCTGATGCTTGGTAAAACTTGAGAAGCCCTGGATTAGAGTATAGGATCCCTGAGTCATCACTTGGATCAGCCAGTCTTTTTCTGTTCCATTTCTCCAGACTGAGATACATTGTTTCAACCAAACAACTTCATATGTGTGCCTCTGCCCATAAGGAGAGGCAACTCTATACTCCTACCAGTCAAATAAGTTCAAGGTCCAGTATAACTAAGAGTTTAGAATTGCTTGGAAATCTTTTAAAATATATCGACGTCTGGGCCTAACCTTCAGCAATTGTGACTTAATAGGTGTGGGGTCAGGCCTGGGCACTTGAATTTTTTTAAGTTCTGCAGATTCTCATGTGCAGCCAGTATGGAAAACCTCTTTTGCCCCCACTGATTGACATTTTTAGAAAAACTACAGCCATTGCTTATTACTACATCATCAATGAAGGCAGAGCACTGCTTGTGTGGCAACACTCTGAGTTCATAGATAGGTTGTTAATTCTGTGTTATTCATTGACATAAACCAGTCATTTTGCAAAAGAGAAAAATAAGCCATCACACATATATTATTCTACATGTATTATTTTCTATTTGATTAGCTCCATTCACTTATAAAATAGAGAGGTGAAGTGTGGATTCATAAGAGCATGAACTACTTAGTTAGAAGACCTAGTTTTGAGTTTGGACTCAACCTTTCAAAAACTACATAAAGTTTTTAAGGCTCAGTCTCATTTCATTTCATTTTTTTTTTAAGAATAATAATTAACATTTATTTAGTACTTGCGAAGTGCCAGGCACAATAAAGACTTTACATGCATTATCTCAATCCTCATAACCTTTTGAGGTAAGTATATTATGTACCCATTTATAGATGAAGAAACCAATATCATTTTGCCAGTATCGCATGGGTAGAAAGTGGTAGGGTTGGAATTTGAACCCCAGTCAACTGACTCCCAAGTCAGTTTATTTGCACAAAGACTCCACCTTTAATTTCCCACCTTTAGGGTTCTAGCTTCTTATGGATGTTCAATAAATGTTTATTGAATGGAAACCTACATTGTCATTCACAAAGAGAAGTGATGGTCGTAAACCTAGGGGTCAGTTATAAGGATTTACTACTTCATCAACAAAACTTGGTTTGTCCGTTGCCTTTAAAACAGAGATGATTTCAAGAATAAATGTTCCATGATGATCCCAACACTTTAAGAACTGCAGTAAGACCCAGTTTCTTAGGTGTAAATTGTGGAGAATAAAAATCTCATTGGAGGACTTCCCTGGTGGTACAGTGCTTAAGAATCCGCCTGCCAATGCAGGGGACACGGGTTCGAGCCCTGGTCCGGGAAGATCCCACATGCTGCGGAGCAACTAAGCCCGTGCGCCTCAACTACTGAGGCTCTACTGCACTCTAGAGCCCGTGAGCCACAACTACTGAGCCTGTGTGCCACAACTACTGAAGCCCGTGTGCCTAGAGCCTGTGCTCCACAACAAGAGAAGCCACCACAATGAGAAGCCTGCGCACCGCAACGAAGAGTAGCCCCCGCTCACCACAACTAGAGAAAGCCCACGTGCAGCAACAAAGACCCAACACAGCCAAAAATAAATAAATAAATAATAAATAAATTAAAAAGAAAACAACAAAACAGACCTTAGGAAAAAAAATCTCATTGGATTAAATGAGAATTATTTATATAAAGTGCTAGGTAAAATGAGAATGAGCCATGCAAATGTAAGTTACCTTTACTGCTACTACAACCATGTCCACAACCACACGACTAAAAGCACTTTACACACATCATCAGGATTGAATTCTGTAACCACCCCACATGACATGTAGAATGGGAAGTACTCATGCACAGGAGGGACTTGCCCAAGGTCATGCTGCCCAAGGTCATATTGCCAGCCAGTGCTATAATTGGGAGTGGACCTCCGTTCTGAAGTTCTTCCCCATCACACCCAACTCTGCAGCATGATCAGAAGCACCTCATGCCCCACTGTGTATTTTTTTTTATTACCAAAATGCAAAGAACATAAATGGTTCTACTCACCTTCTTAAAAATGTTCATGCCAAGGTCTGAAGAAAGATCCGGGACTGCAGACCTACGTAGGTTGGTCAATGAAACTCTGGAAAAAGCCTCAGAGCTGAGAGATTTTTCCTCTTCATTACACTTCATGGTGAGATCCTTAGTAGACAATAAAGGTAGATTAATGATCAAGGACTTAGAGATATATTTCATATTAATTGTAACTTCTGTTTGGAGTTTCAACAGTGAGACTACAAAGTTCCAGATTTAGGAAAGCTAAGAAAATAAGGAGGGGACAGGTATCTCTTTTTCTCTTTCTATTAAAAAAAAAAAAAGTATTTTTACATTTAATGATTCACCAGAGGAGATATTCACTTTGGGCAGAATCATCTATTACTAAAACAGAGCATATTTCCTTTTCATTCTGATATTGCTCCTGTTTATTTTCAGAATACGCAGACGTCTTTTAGACGCAGCCAGATCACATTTCAGTAAGCCCAGACGACTGGAACACACAGTGAATCGTACTTTTCTCTACATAGTCAATATGTGGTATTGATGAAAAGGATGAAAAGAACAAGCATTCAAGCTGGTATTAGGACTTCCATTTATCAAAAAGTGATTTTCAGGGGGATGTCATCAGTACACATTCAGTTTACTCCTCCAAACATCTATAATAAAGAGCGAGGCTATATATCAAAAAATGAAATTGCAAATGACGACATTGAGGCACTGGAAAATGTTGAGCTATGCAAAAGGAGGTTAAATCACGTTCAGTAAAGTGCTAGTGCCATGCATTTTATAATATCATCAATTGACACTTATATGTGAAAACTCTCAATTGACTAGCACTTTGATTAACCAGAGGATCCATTTTTCCATTATCCTGGATCAACAGAGGCTTACTCTAGATGACTGTGTGTAAGAGGCATTTAGATAGCACCTCTTTGAATGGTCAATTAAATGCTAAAGAACGGCAAAAGGGTCCAGCAGTAAAAGATGGAAAATAGCATCAGAGTAACCCACCAATCCAACAGTCAGCACTGGGATAAATAAGAGCTGGATGCACAGAAGAAACAAAGAATCTGTTATGGCTGAAGTTGTTGGTTCAAATGATAATGGACCAAGTTTCTCTTACTTGGGTTTTGTGTGTGTTCACTAGTGAGGGAGCTGCCGCCACCATGGAGCTACTTCTGGGTCTGGGCAGGAGAGGAATATCCGGCTCTGTGGGCTTTTGTGGCTTCTCTTCCAACATGTGTCTCAGCCTTTGTAGATAGTACATCAGAGACCACTGAGTGCCCTCCTCAGACCAATGGGGCTGGAGTAGGCAGCGAAGAACAGCAACGTCAAAGTAGGTGGCATAGCGGGACCTTTGGCATGGAGGAATCACGAGAGAGACCCTGTTCCCAATGGCAGAAAGAACGTGATTATCCTGGCAGTCATACATTCCAAGGGGAGGCACAATGTAGCTTATAGCTCTGCTTTTCTCATTTGGTCATTTATTCATTCACTTATCTCTTGTCTGATTTACTCTACTGTCCTCCTAACTGGTCCCACTCATTTTGCTTTTGCTAGATACTACCTAGAAGTAGAGACATTTGAGAGAGTTTTGAAGGATAGGTAGCAATTATACAAGCAAAGTTGAGGATGGGTCAGGAGAGTGGATCAGCATTTCAGTCAGAGGGAACAATGCCTACGAAGGCATGGAGTTTTTAAAAAATCAAGAGTTTTAAGTCGGTGGGGGAGAATCATGCAGTTGGTATAGTTGGTGAGTAATTTGGGTGGTGGGCACTGATGAGAGTCTATAAAAACAGATGAGGTTCAGATCATGATGTTTCTTTTATGCTAAGCTATCAGGTTGACTTGTACCTTGATAGAAATGGACATAATATTTGTGTACTTCACTGGGATATTTTAATTTCAGTTTGATAATATTATGTAAAGGAGCCAAGCAAACTGCAAAGTACTAAACGAACAGAAGTTATACTCTGAGGAAAATGAAATCATTCTGAAAATTCTAAAGTCATATCCATATAAGACAGCAAAACCAATTTTTAAAAAAATCTCAGAATTCTGGAATTCTATTATTCAGTTTACACATACGATATATTCATTATTTAATGTTCAACTTAATTGCACTACAAATTAGTTTTAAGCAATTGCTCAGCATCTCAGGTATCTTAGGGGATATGAAGGTAAGTTCAACTTCCTCACCTTGAGGAACGTATGGTCTGGTGAGAATGATAGACAATACATGACAAATTATAAACTTAGAACTTCTGGAATCCAAAGATGGAATCTTAAATCTAAAATCTGAAATTAACCCCCAGCATAATTTCTTCCTGAATTAAATGATGCAAAAGAGAAACTTTTATACCCTGCTATCAACTAGCAAATGGTGCCACCCCCACGTGAAGAGCTTCAGAAAAAAAAAAAGAAAGAAAGAAAAATGCAGCCACTGAGAGTGAGAAGGAAAGGTTCTCCTTAATTTACTAGGCACATATTTTTTGAATTGGAGGTTATGACTCATTACTGGTTCAGGAAATTAATTCAAAAGGATATGACTATTATTAAAATGTTAACTAGAATAAAAACTATCAAAATGCAACAAATGGAGTAAGGATTTGTATGGTTGGTGATACTTTTTCACTTTACATACTTGCCATGAGTCATGAGTAAAATATATTTCTTACTGTGCGTGCAGTAAAAAGTTCAGATATACAAACCCCGACGAGGTCTGGTGCCCTATGAATCATTTTCATAGCCTTTCTACTCCCTTACCAAAGCACGTGACGCCCTTTCTCCTCTCTACTCTCATTAGCATTGTCTGGCATGTGGAGGGGTGACTGTCTATGTACACGATGGTTGTGACCGTTGATGCTATCTTGTAGTCTAATATTCTTGAATATTTTAATGGAAGTAGCAAACTGAGTATAAGTTACAATTCAACCACATAAGTTGCTACGATACTAATTATTTAACCAAGTGGGCAGTAAACTGGTTGTAGAAAGTGTTTCTTCGTATCAGTTCCTATGTATGGAATGTTAGAGTTTATCCCTTTTACAGGGAGCTAGAATACGCTTTGGACATCAACAGCATGGCAACTTTTAATCCATCAGGAAGTCCCATAGATTCTCCTTCCAACCACCTTTCTCCACAGACCCCAACATGTCCCATTAGGCTTTACTGCAATTACTTCCTCCTAGTCTTATTGCTTCTTCTCATTTCTCCACTCCTCTGCTCAAACCCCTCCAATAGATTTTTAAATAAAGATCTTAAAATGAAATGCAAGCTGTTTACAGTGGCCAACATGGCCTGCATAATCTGGCTGTGTCTATCACTCTAACCTCATTATCATGCTTGCACTGGTATGCCAGTTATTTATTTTTCCCTCTTAACTCCAAATTCATCTTTTCTGCTTGCTCTGTGAAAATGGATTCGAGTCCTTTAAATATTTTTCTGTTGACAGCTGGCATGATGTTAAGCGTTGTCAGTAGAGGGAATGGAAGAGGTATTGCAAGAGGAAAGAATTTTGCTTCCTGGTTCTGATGGATTTGCTTGGCACATCCCTGCACTGTGTGCAGCTTCTCCAGTACCAGGCTCCCGTCGCGTCTGTGTGTATCCAGTACTGAGCTCCTGCAGTGCACACGGCTTCCCCAGTGTGCAGGGTCTGCAGCCTGGGTGATTTTTCTAGCACCAGGCTCCTGCCGCACTCACAGCTCTTCCTGTGCCCAGCTCCTCCGTGATCAGTGGCTAGCAGCACCCAGTGGTCAACAGCTCCCCTGGCACATCCCGTTTCAGGAAGTTCTGTAGCAAAGTGCCTCTACTAAGAGCCCCCCCCCCCATGAACAGCTTTCCCTACCACCCTAGAGAGTGGATTTCTGACATGTTCCAGAGGGCAGATTTCCAGCATGTTCCCCTGATACAGCACCACGCTGACTTCTCTGCCATTCAGTGAGGTGTGACTCTGTCCTCTCCAACAAGGTCTGGATCTCAGTCCTGGAGGGGCTTCTTCCTTGGGTGTTGTGTCTGAGCTTCAGAGTTGGTGACTGCTCCATTATATCTGCTATTTCTATATGCTTTAGAATTCTCTTTACTTCTTACTAGCTGGTCTCTCATTACCCCAATACCCCAATCCTCTGTTATACTTAATAATTCACTATATTAAACTTGCCCTGTTCAAATTACTGTGTGGTTTCTCCTTCCTGGTTGGACCCATCTGGATACATCTGGTAGTTGTGCTCCACTCACACTGACCTTCTTACTACCCCTGAATACATCAAGCTTTTGCCTGCTTCAGAGCTTTTCTCTATGTGGAAATTTCTATCCTTATGATCTAAGCTTTATCTGGGTTCTGTTCTAATGTCATCTTTTCAGAGAGGTCTTTCCTAACCATTATGGGAAATGGCTTCACTCTCCCACTATTCATCTCTTCATCTTGTTCTAATTTTCTTCATAGCACGTGGCATGACTTGAAATTATATTTATTTTGTTTACATGCTTATTGTCTGTCTTCATTTATTTGAATAAACTGATAAACTTCAGAAAAGGATTCAAAACAAAGATGATGAAACAGTTTGAAAATGTAAATAAGAAAGGCCTTTTCAGGATTTCCCTGGTGGCACAGTGGTTAAGAATCTGCCTGAAAATTCAGGGGAAACGGGTTTGATCCCTGGTTCGGGAAGATCCCACATGCCACGGAGCCACTAAGCCTATATGCCACAACTACTGAGCCTGCATGCCACAACTACTGAAGCTTGCATGCTGTAGGGCCCACGTGCCACAACTACTGAGCCCACATGCTGCAACTGCTCAAGCCTGCGCACCTAGAGCCCATGTTCGCGACAAGAGAAGCCACTGCAATGAGAAGCCCACGTACATAACTTATTAATACATTCAAATTTAAATAATATTTGACCTAACAAACTGAAGATAAACATCCACTCCAAAAAGTAAGGGGAAGAAAGATCAATTTAACATCAACTGGTATCAGTTTATGTAGGGAATATTTAACACTCAACATAAGATTTGATCATTGTCCTATATTATGGTTTACAAACCACTGAAAAAAATAATCAGTATCAGGATATATTAGGAAAGATTGCACAGGCACTAAAGAAGTTAGCCTAGAAAATCAACCCACAAGCTAAAAGAGAATGGCAATACAAGAAGCTGGCAACACTTAGAAACCACTATAGACAGTACTATAGAACATTTTAAAAAATCTTAATAAACGAAAAGACAAACTATACTCATTAGAATAAATACTCAATTCTATAAAGATTTCCACTCTTTATAGGTGGAATCCGTAAGTTTAATGTAATTCTCTTTTGTGTTCTGTACCCAGTTTCAATGTGTGGAAGTAGGAAGGGAGTGTTTCCCCATCACCAACAATTCTTTGGATGCCGACTGGATGTCCTACAATATAACTCAATTCTGACACCTCCTACCTGGAGACAATGTCAGATTCTACACGTTAAGGGTTCAGTGCTACAAGACTGCTCCCACTCCACTTCAGACACCAGTCACAAGTCCAGGTTGTTACCAGCGCTTCTGACCTACTAGTTATAGATTGGAGGTCCCCACAACCCCTGCCCCAGGACTTCAGCTTCCAGCTGCAAGTCCAGGTTGTTACCTGTGCTTCTGAATGACTGGCTACGAATCAGATGTTCCCATGGTCCCCTCCTTGGGTTTAATTAATTCACTAGAGAGGCTAACAGCATTCAGGAAACTCATGTACTCACTAGATTATCAGTTTATCATAAAAGGATATAACTCAAGAACAGCCAGACAGAAGAGATGCATAAGGCAAGGTATGGGGAAAGGGCACGGAGCTTTCATGCCTTCTCCAGGCTCGCCACTGTCCCAGCACTTCCATGTGTTCACCAGCCTGGAAGCTCTCTGAACCCTCTCTTTTGGGTTTTTATGGAGGCTTCATTACATAGGCAGTGATTGATTAAATCACTGGCCATTGGCGACTAATTCAACCTCCAGTCTGTCTCCCCTTTTCGGAGGTCAGGGGTGAGGCTAAAATTTCCAACCCTCTAATCACATGATTAGTTCTCCTGGCAGCCAGCTCTTAACCTTAGATGCTGTCCAAAAGTCACCTCACTAACATAACAAAAGACACCTTTGCTCCTCTTGTCACTTAGGAGACTCTAAGGGTTGTAGGATCGTTGTACCAGAAACAAGGACAAAGACCAAATATCATCTATTTCTTTTTATAAATCACAATATCACAAATTCTAACCAAAATTCTAAAGGGATTTATCTTTGATAAATCAATAAGACTGTTCTGAAACTTAACTGGATGGATGAAAAAAAGTTTGGGAGTAATCCAGAAAGGTTTAACAGGAAGTATAAAGAGTATAAATTGCCAGATATTAGTCTGTGCTTTACAACAATAATATTTAGCCAAGAGTTTAAACAAAAGTTCAGTGGTATAAAATATGGAGCTACAAAAGATTCAAATATTTACAAGAATTTAGTATATAAAAAAGGTCATGAATCAAATTAGTTCCAAGAATATACTAGTCAATAATATTGGCATAATTGACTTACTCCTCAGAAAAAAACTTAATTTAACCTTTCTTAATTAGCATATTTTATCACCAAATACAATCAAGATAGATTAAGATTTAAAGGCAAAAATATAAAACTATAATAATACTAGAAAAAAATTGGCTATTTGTTTTTATAATCTTGGAGTGGAGAAGGACTTTATAAGAATGGAATTGCCCCAAACTTAGAACAACACAAATGCACATCAACAGGTGAGTGGATAAGCAAACTGTGGTATATCCATTTGACAGAATATTACTCAGCAATAAAAGGAAGAGAACTATTAATATATTCAATAATTACACTGAGTAAAAAGAGTATGTGTTCACTTATATGAAATTCTGGAAAACTGCAAACTAATCCATAGAGACAGAAAGCAGATCACTGGCTGCCTATGAACGAGGAAAGAGTGGGGTGCAGAAGGGGAAAAATTATAAAAGGCACAAAGAAACCTTAAAGGGTGAGGGGTATGTTCATTATCTTGATTTTGGTGATGTTTTCACAAGTGTATATAACAATATATAACAAGGCAGAGCTGAAACACTGGGATTTTATTTAATTCTGACTTTCGATAGATAAATATCCATGTTATACTTTCAATGGTAGCCATATAATAGAAAATCTCCTTCCAATAGAAGAAAAAAGGAGATTAGAGAAAACTCAATGAGTTAACAGGCAGAGCAGAAGAGAAAAAAGAAACATAAAAAGCAGAGTATAGGGGCTTTCCTGTGGTGCAGTGGTTGAGAGTATGCCTGCCGATGCAGGGGACACGGGTTCGTGCCCCGGTCCAGGAAGATCCCACATGCTGTGGAGCAGCTGGGCCCGTGAGCCATGGCCACTAAGCCTGCGCGTCCGGAGCCGTCCGGAGCCTGTGCTCCGCAATGGGAGAGGCCACAACAGTAAGAGGCCCGCGTACCGCAAAAAAAAAAAAAGTATATAAAAAGCACAAAATAAAATAAAATGGAAAATATAAATCCAAATGGCAGTTATCAAAATAAATACTGAATACATTCATGGGCTAGAAGACAAAAATGTTCACATTGGATTTAAAAAACAAGGTTTAGTCACATGCTAATTACAAAAGAAAATCCTAAAAGTTGAGGGCACAGAAATTTAGGAAGGGAGAGAATGGGTATAGATATGCAAATATAACTAAAAGGAAGTTTGTGTAGCAATAATAAAAAATAAACTTTGAGGTAAAAGTATTATTAGATATAAAGATTGTCACCATAATGTTAAAAGAAAAACTTAGGAAGCTATGCTAATTCTAAACATGTATTGTACATACCTAACAAGAATGCTACCAAATGCTTAAAGCAAAACCTGAGAGACTTGTAAGGGGAAAATAGACAAATAATAGTAGTAGTATTTTAACACATATTTTCTAGCAAATAGTAGATCAAGCATACAAAGATTAGTAAGAATATAGGAGATCTGAATAACACACTCAGCATTATTTTCTTGTACCTCGCAGTGTATACAAATGAAGTCTCAAAAGAAACTGAAAACTCAACATCTCACATAAATCTAGTACTCTAACCATAGTTGAATCCCAGTAGAAACTAATAGCAAAAAGAAAAGCTCTCATCAGTTAGCAAATTTAGAAATACACTTTGAAATAACTCATGGGTCAAATAAAAAGTTACAAGTAGAATTTTTAAAATATTACATGGAATGATAATGATTCCACATATGAAAACGTGTGAGATACAGATAAAGTGGAATGAGAGGAACATTTAGAGATCTACATGCTTATAGCAGGATAAAGGAAACATAATGAAGTGAAAAACAATGAAGTAAGCATCTACTTCAATAGGTTAAAAAAAAAAGTAAATAAACCCCCAAATAGTACAGAATAAAAAAAGATAAAATAGGAGCATATACTAATGAAATATTAAACAAAGATAGATAGGATTAACAAAAACAAATGTTATTTCTTTGATAAAACTAATACAAATTAATCAAGAAATGTAGTAAAAAGTATGATCAAAATACTATCACTGAAAAAGCAGACATAACTAGATATGGTGACGGTTTCAGAAATGAGGGAAAACACTGTGAACAATGGAATTAAAAGTTTGAATACCTAGATGAACACATATTTATCCAACCAAACTGATTCAAGAAGAAATTAAAACCTAAATAGACCCACCACCTTTAAAAATTGAACTGTGGTAAATAAAGTTTATTTTAAAAATATATCAAGCCCAGAAGGTTTACAGCCAAATTTCATTAAATATTAAGGAAACAGGTATTTCTAGTTTTATACAAAGTGTTCCAAAGACAGAAAAATGAGGGAACATTCTTTTCATGAGGCTATTATAAATTTGCTACTGAAACCAGACAAGAACAGAACAGGAAAGGAAAACCAAAAGCCACACTCATTTATGAGCACAATGTAAAAATAATAAAATATTAACAAACTACATCCAGCAATGCACAAATTGGGTTTTCCCCAGGAATTTAAGGATGATTTATTATTAGAAAATCTATTAATTTACTACCTAAAAAGATTATAGGAGAACATGTCCCATGATTTTCTTAATAGATGCACAAAACCTTTTATAAAATTTATTATTAATTTATTAAAGTCAATAACAAAAATGAGAAAAGAGCTATAATGATAAGACTGTAGAATATGGGTAGAGTCAGGCAAATAAGGAGATGCAACAGAATGGAGAGCCCCAAAATCATACATTCACATATGTGGATACTGATACTGATACTCAATAAAGTTACAAATCTGCAGGAGAATAACTGTTTAAGAAATGCTGAGGGAAAAAATGAGTCATTCATGTGGAGAAACCAAATCCCTATTTCATACCACCATGTATCAGAAAAAGCCAACTTTAGATGAACTGGAGACATAGCAAAGGCAAAACAGAAGAAAACTATGGAGAAAATATTTATAACCAATATGAAAGGATTCTTAAAGAAGATACCATCCCCAACTATTTTAAGAGAGTATTGATAAATTTGACTATTTCAAATGTAAAACTTCTATTAAAAAACATAAACAAAGTGAAAAGTCTACAAAATATAAAAGATAATTGAAATGTATTTAGCCTACAAAGGATTATTCTTCTCATTAATAAAGAATGCTTATAAATCAGTAAGAAAAAGACAAATAGTTCAAATGGAGCAAAGGGTATGGAAGGAAATTTCACCAGAAAGAAAACCTAAAGAGAGAATAAACATAAAGAGATACTCTACTTCATGAATAATCAGGGAAATGTAGACTTAGACCACAATGAGATATCACCTCACACCCATCAGATCTGTGAGAGTATAGAAGCCTGAAGACAGTAAGAAATGTGGAGGGTGCAAATACATGGGAACGCTCATACACTGCTGGTAAACCCTTTCCGGGTGCAATTTGGTGATATCTAGTAAATTTTACAGTGTCCCTGCCTTATGATCCAGAAATTCCACCTTAGAGAAACCCTTGTACACAAAGAGACATGCACAAGAATGTTTATTGTAGCAATTTTGTTACAGTAAAAACCTAGAGAACATTCTCAAAGTCAGCCAAAGGAGAATAGGCAAAAAAATGCTAGTACGTATATTCATTTAACAAAAGTTAATTAGGTGTTATATGATCTACCAGGCTGGGGTGCTTGTAATGTTCTATTTCACCTGGGTGCTGATTACTCTAGTGTATTCACCTGTGAAAATACATAAAATTAACCACTTGGGTGTTGTGTACTTTTCTCTGTGTTTCTTTAGAGAATTTTAGCCAACTAAGATCTTGAACTTTATCAATATAGACTAAATATCCACTATTTATATATACAGAAACTCTATCCATATGTACACTATATTTTATATAATATACATATATATTGATACACATTTATACAGAACTCTGTACATCCATTATATATAAAATAAATATATAATAAATGTATAATGTAAATATTTATATATGTAATTTATATTATTTATATATATAGTTTTATACAAATGTCTCATCATCCTCTGGGTGATGTGTTAGACTGTTCTTTCAAAATACTTTATTATCTAACTTTTCATTATGTAATCATTTTATTTAAAAGGCTGAGTCTCAGAATTGTGAATTGCTGAGTTTTCATAAGAAGTATGAGGGTTAGATTCAAAATTAAGGTTCTCCTCTTGAGCAGGATATCTCTTATTTGCCTCCAACCCTGCTGCTCCCCAACCCCATCCACTTTCCACCCTTCTCTACCTCCATGTCCAGAAAGACTGGTCTGTATAGACTCTATAGAAGGCTCCCATGCCTTTCGCTCCAGGGTGAATTCTGCAACAGGAGGCTCCCACAGGAGATGGGAAGGAAGAAGGACAATGATTTTCTCCCCAAGACTCCTCCCTCCCAGAGATCTGAGGAGAGCTCACACTGTGGCCTAGGACCGATGTGACCACGGTAGGTCACAGATCGTATTAATCACTCTCTCCCTACAGTTCTCCACAGCTGTTCCCTCCCATTGCCCACTCAGACTTGGAGCCTCCTGGTGGGCCTCCTGATGGCACTCTCCCTGGAGTACTGCACTAGCTCCTGTGGTTTCGCTACATCCTATCTAAACCTTTGTAAATAGCCCTTTTTAATCTCTACTCAAATTACCAGTCTATCACTTGTTTCCTCCTGAGACCCTGACTGGTTATGTCCCCAAGCCCAGTTGGAGGGAAAGTAACAACCTTGATTCTCATTTCTACCATTTTCCTGAGAGGCCTTCAACACTCTTCCCTCCCACCCACCCCACTCCACTTCTCATTTTTTAAAAAGCATGGACTAACCCACTCCTCTCAGCCTATCGTTCATACCTAGAATAAGAGGATTTTATTTTTTCAGTGCTGTACTCTTGGATTTATAAAGAAAAGACAAAGAATGAGGTTGGCTTGGCTACCAGCTGGGTAATTTTAGGTTCTCAAGCATTTGTGACAGTCAATTGACTTTTTATAAGGGCCTGTTGTTTTCTTGACTAGGCCGCGGTGATGAAAGCAGACATTAGTAGTTCAACAGATTTCCATCCCCCCACCATTGGACTAGCTATCTTCACCCTTTACCTTTTGCCCCACACCACAGTGTCCCCAAATATTTCTAGTTAGTAAATTAGTTTAGGAAGTTCCATAAATAATTTCAAGTCCCTAGAGCAGTGTTCTATATAGTGATATGTCAATGTACTGCTTCTGTGAGAATTTGCACACTCCCAAGTCTTATCCCAAACTTAACTAAACCAGAATTGCTGGTGATAGAACCCAGGAATCTTTATTTTAAACAGTATCTCCAGGTAATCTTTTTTTTTCTTATTGAAGTATAGTTGATTTACAATATTGCATTAGTTTCAGGTGTATAGCAAAGTGATTTGGTTTTGTATATCTATATATTTTTTCAGATTATTTTTTGTTAGAGGTTATTACAAGATATTGAATATAATTCTCTGTGTTATATAGTAAATCCTTGTCGCTTATCTATTGTATATATAGTAATTTGGATCTGTTCATCCCATATTCCTAATTTCTCCAGGTAATTCTTAAACATTCTTAATAAGATTGGAGGGCAACTAACTGCCCTAGAGAGCAAATAATGCATGACTTTTGTACTTTTAAACAACATCCAAAACAATTCCTATATGGAAACACTAACTGCAATGATATGTTGGTAGTTTTGTCCCTGAGGGTGCCAGATGACTATATTTCTGTCTTTACACACAAAATTTATTTGACTGAAAGTAATTACTACTGTACAGTTGAGTCTCATAGTTATTAACTACTTACTAACAGATCAGTTCTGCTGATAATCAGGTCTTCAACAGCAAGACTCCACCAATATACGGCTGCAATCAGAGACTAAAAACGAGTCTATAACTTAGGCAATCAAAATTTGTTAAGCAAATTCACATTTCAGTTGCTTAATATTTAAAGAGACTCTGAAACAAGAATGAAGTTAACAGGCCATTCTATAGCAAATATTTATAACGTGGAGTACCTTCATTTTATCAAGTACAAGTTTATTTGGCTTAAAAGTGTGAGCTACACTGGGGTGAGTAGTCAATAAAAGGCAAGAATAATCAATCATGTTTTTTTCATTTAGGACAGGATTATCAGACAATCAACTTGTCACTAAGTAACCAGTAAGTCATTTTACTTAACTAATCAACTATCTACTTAACTAAATGTGAGGAAAAATTTACATAAGTAAATAAAAATGGTATGGGGACAGCTCATTGTATGATATGACAGGAGAGTTATTTCCAACTCTAATATTCTATGATTCTGTAAGTTATTTTGCAGAAAAAAGAGAAAATTTTATGAAAGTACGAATACAAGTCTTACTCTAAATGGTATATGTAAAAGTAATGAAGAGAAGTATATATACAAAAAAAATGTTTATATCTACCTGATGAGCTCATGGATAATTTTCAATTTTTTAAAGATATTTTATACCTTTAAATTTTTTTCTATAATTAGCACATACTTCTCTGATATGTGTAGAATACATCATGACCAAAAAAGACTGTCAAAAAAAGGTAGGAATTGCTTTAGTGAATTTTCCAAGCAACTATGGCTTTAAGGAAACCAAGTTATTAATTAGGGTCGGGAGATCCTAGTAGAATGCAACCAAAGCAAAAAAACACTTTGGAAATAACAGACAATCTATGGAGGAAGAGAACTGTGGAAATTAGTCCTGACCCTATGCAGTATTTAATGAAGCAGAAATTAAGTCTATGCATATGGTAATTAAAGATGAAATCTGACATTAATTTTAAAAAACTAGCTACCTGTTCTCTGATTGCAGAGTTCCAGGAAGAGTAATGTTCCATTCAGTCAAGGTCAGGGCAAAAGAGATGGTAAATTGGATTTCTCTGATATAAGAGGACAGCTTTTGTTCCTAGGATATTTGCATTGTTTTATTAAAGTTCTCTTTATTTCTGACTAATACATGAACTCCTCCAATGCAGACACATTAACATTAGCATTTTCTGAAAGGTCTACCTTGTGCCTCATTTCCATGGCAACCACTCCCTGCAGCTAGGCAAAGAGAAGACATAATTCATTTTTTCTGCAGCGCCACTGAGTTCATATCTAATTCACACGTGAGGTTTATGTGTGCTATGGGTGACTGTGTGCATATATGTGTCGATGAATGCATATACACGTAGATGACTGACTGTGGCAATATCAGAGAATGGGAAAAACAATGTCCTTCCACAAAGAGGAAACCTTGGACATTATAGTTGGCTTTGTCTTTACAGGCAAATCAGAATGAAGCCATTAACACTGAGTTTTGGCAGAGGAAAGAAAGATCATTTGTTATTTATATTTGCAAATTTCCAATGCTTACTCTGGTTGAGAAAAATTATGTAAGAAATATAAGTTCCTGGGTATTTTATGACCTCAATATTTCACCATAACATTGTTTTTCACAATTGTTTAAAGTCAGGCAGAAGCATAGTATTTGAGGTAAGAAATCACTTACATTTAAATTAAATTAAACTCCTTGGAATGTGTGTAGAACAGAATTAGTAAAGAAGAAATATGAGAATACTTAATGACTGATATAAAGAAAATACAGATATCTAGTCATAATAATTATATATAAAATGATGGTGACATTGTAATCATTATTATTTATTGTAATTAGCCTCCAAAATAGCCCCCAATGATCCCTGCCTCCTGGTATCTACACCCTTGTGGAGTCTCCTCTCACACTGTACTAGGGTTGGTTCATGTGATACACAGAATATAGCAGAAGTGATGGCATGTCACCTTGGTGATTAGGTTATAAAAGACACTGAAGATTCCATCTGGATATTAGGTTATAATAGACAGTGAGACTTCCATCTTGGTTTCTCACCCTCTTTCCTGGGTAACTTGTTTTATGGGAAGCCAACTGCCAGGTCATGAGGAATTCAGGAGGCCCAGATGTTGAAGAACTGAACCCTTTGGTCAACAGCCATATGAGTGACCTTGAAAGTAGACACTCCAGCCCATTCAAGTCTTCAGATGACTGCAGCTCTGGTCAGTATCTTGAGAGACCCTGAGTCACAACCACTTAGCTAAGCTGTTTCTAGATTCGTGATTCTCAGAAACTATGTGAGACAGTAAATTTCTTTCATTTTAAGCTGCTAAGAAATTTGGGTAACTTGTTGTACAGCAATTGTAGCAAATACAGATTTTGGTACCAGAAATAAACATGGAAAAGAAGAGGCAAGAGAGAAGTGGGGAAAGGTAAGCTTGGTCGGGAATGATCATGAAGACTTAACATATGCTTACCAAGGAGTCTGAAATGTATCCTAAAAACTATGGGTAGCCACTGAAGATTTGTTAGCAAGGGGATAGAATGATCAGATATGTATTTTAAATCACTTTTGTAACATTATATAGATAATGGTTTAGAGGAAGGCAACACTGAATGTAGACATACCAGTTAGGATCACTTGCAGAAATCCAAATAAGAGGTGATAAGGATCTGAACTAAGGCAGTGACTATGAGGTTGGAGAGAAGGAAAGGATTTGAGAGACATTAATAAGGCAGAATGTAAAGGACTTGGAGTGGAGTAAACCTCCCGTTTTTGACTAAGATGTGTGGGTTGATAGTAGTGCCATCTACTGAAATAGGGAAGATAGGAGAATGCATTTGGTTTTAGACAGGCTGAGTTTGAGGTACAGAAAGAGCTTTCTATCAGTCTCTTGATTACATGGGTTTGGAGCCTAAAAGAGTTGTCTAGATGGGATATCTTTTGAGGGTCACCATCACCTTGCGAGTCATTGAAACTATGGCAGTGAATAAGACCACTCAGAGGGAGAATGTGGGAGGAGAGGGAAACAGCAACAGTAAGAGGAGGGCCATGGAAGAGAAGGCAAAGAAAAAGTCTAGGGCTTCCCTGGTGGCGCAGTGGTTGGGAGTCCGCCTGCCGATGCAGGAGACACGGGTTTGTGCCCCGGTCTGGGAAGATCCCACATGCCGCGGAGCGGCTGGGCCCGTGAGCCATGGCCGCTGAGCCTGCGCGTCCGGAGCCTGTGCTCTGCAACGGGAGAGGCCACAACAGTGAGAGGCCCGCGTACAGCAAAAAAAAAAAAAAAAAAAGTAAAGAAAAAGTCTATAAAGGTTCCATTTGAAAGGTAAGGAAAACAACAACAACAGAGTATAACGTGAAAAAAGTCAAGGAGGAAGTGTAGAGTGGCCACCGGGGTTAAAGTGTTAAAAGACCCAATTAGATAAGGACCAAATAGGAGCTGAGTTTCTGACCTGTTGGGAGAGGTCAGGGGAAGGTGATGCTAGCATTCGTTCCTGAAAATGACTAATTCTGGCAAACAACCACAACACTTTCTCCTTTAATGAGGGATCAAGAAGAAAAGAGGCTTCCATAAAAACATAGTTAAGGAGGTGGGTGGCTTGCTATAGGAACTCCATTGTGCTCCCCCAAAGGCCTATCTTCTCATGGAAGAGGAGTGAAGAGTGTGGACCGCGTAACTGTCTAGATTGGGCTCAGATCTAGCTCTTCTACTTTCTGTGTGTCCTTGAGTGAGTCATTTAATCTCTCTAAGCTTCAGCTCCTCATCTTTAAAAGAGAAACAATGTCTTCTTTGCATGGCTGTTGTGAAGATTAAACTCATCCACTTATTCAGCGCCCTTCACTAGGCCATGTGCCAGGCGCTAGAGATAGAGCAATGAGTGAAAGAGATTTGGTCCCTCTGCTCATGGATTTTACAGTGATAGCTAATCACACAGGTCTTTAAACTACAATTGCCATTTGTACCGTACGAGAAAACAGGGAGTTCTGTGATTGTATTTAAAATCTGCCAAAGCCTCCCTAGGAAGTAAGGAAATGCTATTTAAATTGAGTCTTGAAGAATGAGGAGCTGGTTAAGTAAAGAGAGATGGAAGAACCATCCAGGCAGATGGAATAACATACTCCAAATCTCAGAGCTAAGAGGAAGTATGATGCATGTGAAGAACTCAGAAGATGTTGGAATCTAGTGATGTGAATGTGAGTAATTACACAATGTTAGACAGGAGAACTAGACAGCGGCTAGATAATGTGGAGCTTTGAGGGGTATTTCAAGGATTTTGAATTTTATCTTGATAGCAGTGGGCAGCCTTTGAAAAAGTTAAAGTGTAGGAGTGGCATGATTAGTTTTTTTCATGTCTCTGTATGTCCTCTATTGGGTGGTGACAAGAGTGAATAAGAGAAGATTAATAAGTAGGCTGTTGCAGGACTCCAGGCAGGAGGTGATGAATGGCTTGAATAATGGTGGTGGCCATACAGGTAGGTGGGAGTAAGCAGATTCAGAATATTTTTATATGTGATTTTTCTCAGTCTTCCTTATATCATAAATTTAATAACTACTCATAGAGTTGCTCAAGCCCAAAACCTAAGTTATGCTTGATTCTTTTCTTTTTCTCACTCTTCACATCCAGTCATGTCAGCTCTACCTTAAATATATCTCAACTGCAACCTCATCTCAGCCTTTCCACCCCTGCTACCACCATCCTAACCAAGCCACATCCTCTCTCACCTGGACCGTTGCAAATGTCTCCTAACTAATCTCTGTATCTACTTCTGCTTTCCAAGCCTAGTTTCATAAACCATCTGGAGTGATATTTAAAAAGTATAATTCACTTAATGTCACTCCACTGCTCAAACAACTCCAATGACTTTTCATCACACCTGGAACAAAATTCAAACTTCTTACCATGGCTTCCTGGCTCCTCCGTGATCTGACCCCTAATAACCACTTTGGTTTGATTCCCTACACCTTACCCCCTGCTCACCACTAGCCCCTGGTCACACTGGCCTCCCTTCCATTCCTGGAACACATTGAGCTTATTCCCACTTCAAAGCCTTTAGACTTGTTCCCTCTGCCTGGAGTGCTCTTCCCAGATCTTCCTGAGGCTGTGTCCTTCATATCATTTAGGTCTCTATGAAAAAGAGCCCATTTCCCATCCCTTTGTTTTAGTTTTTCCTTCTTAGTCCTAGAGTAACTTGAAAATATTTTTACTTATTTATGCATTTACTCTCTTTTATCTGTCTATCTTTTTAGAAAATAAGCTCTTTGAGGATAAGAACTTTGACACTGAAACAACCCTAGTGTCTAGAATACACTTAAAAGATATAGAAATGAATGAATAAATGAAAATTTAGACAAAACTATGAATGTAAAGACCCTAGTTCTGTTTTTTGGCACACAGGAGATGTCTAACAACAGGTAGTTCCTGTTGTTATTCTCTTTAATCTGTGTAGTAAGGAGTTACTTTTTCCCCAGATATGATTAAATTATACTGTTGATAACTTTGTTAGTGAGTTATTGTCACTAAATAAAATGAGAGTCTTGGTGTGTGGAGGGGTCATCATAGTGGTTACTTTTGAATAAGTGGAACAGTAATATGAGAAGAGTCTGTACATACTCAAAAGGACTGTGATGGATACACTTTGGGGAGCCACCCCTGCTTCCCACCTGATGGTGGTCACACCCTTTATAGTCCTATTTTCCTGAGTTTGGGCAGGGCCTGTGACTTTCATATAACCTATAGAATAGGGCAAAAGTAATGGCATGTCACTCTTGTGATTAGGTTATTTTATATGACAACGATAATGAGATGTCACTCCTGTGATTATGTTATATTATAAAGACTGTATAGGCAGACTGGAGTTAGAGAGGACTTCTCTCCCTTGCTGGTTTTAAAGAAGTAAGCTGCCATGTTGTGAGGTAGCCTGTGGAGAGGCCACATAGCAATGAACTGTGGGTGGCCTCTAGGAATGGAGAGCAGCCCCGAAATAACAGCCAGCAAGGAAACAGGGCCCTCAGTCCTACACCCACAGGAAATGAATTCTGTCAACGACCTGAAAAGGCTTGTAAGCGGATCTTTCCTGAGTCAAGCCTGTGATGAAACTGTAGTCCATCCTGACACCTGGATTTCAGTCTGATAAGACCCTGAAGCAGAGAGTCCAGCTAAACTGTGCCTGGATTTCTGACGTACAGAAATTTTGAAATAAAAAATGTGTGTTGTTTTAAGCCAGTAAGTTTGTTGTAATTTGTTACATAGCAATAGAAAACTAAAACAAGAACCATATACAGAAACTAAAGAAAAGCAAAATTTAGTCAAATATAAAAAGGACATGCCAAATACATATATATGTATGTATAACAATCACTTTGCTGTAAGTCAACTATACTTCAATTTTTTTAAAAGGCCATTAAATAGAGTTATCTAAAAATGAAATGAGTTTCATCTGAGAGTACTAACTTTCTCATTGCTGAAAGTGTTCAACTGGTTCAAATGTGGTTAGTTTATCAGCAAGGAGACAGGAGATTGGATTGGTTATCCTCACAGGGTTCCTACCACATTAAAAATGATATGATTTTAAGAATGAATTATCACCATTGACCTGGCACAGTAAATCCTGTAGATAAACACAAACAACCCCTGCTTACACAACTAAAGTTGCTGTCAAACTTTCATATTCCCAGCCAGCAAAAGCTTATTCAATGGAGCTACTTGCTTTTAAAATCCAAAATAAAGACAGAAAAATAAACTCTTTTCATTTTGCTTTTTGAAAGCACAACATAGTGTTTTGGTTAAAAAGCAATTATATTCATTTGATTCCATGCTTTCAACAATTCTAAGAAATCTTAAAAAAAAACAACAACACTATACACGGGGAGGGGGAAGGGTAAGCTGGGACGAAGTGAGAGAGTGGCATGGACACATATACACCACCAAATGTAACATAGATAGCTAGTGGGAAGCAGCCGCATAGCACAGGGAGATCAGCTCGGTGCTTTGTGACCACCTAGAGGGGTGGGATAGGGAGGTGGGAGGGAGACGCAAGGGGGGGGATATATGTCTATGTATAGCTGATTCACTTTGTTATAAAGCAGAAACTAACACACCATCGTAAAGCAATTAAACTCCAATAAAGATGTTAAAAAATAAAAATAAAACACTATACCCATGTGGCCTGATTCTGGTGCCAAAAGGAGGTAGATCATTTTAAAATTACCTACAAAAAGGCAAGTTAATACTGAGAGGAAATATCTGTGAATCTTTTCTCTGGGGGTGAGGGAGGTATAAGGACTTGTATCCAGAATACATTAAAAACTCCTACAATTCAATAAGAAGAAGACAAACAACTCAGTTAAAACTTGGGCAACGGTTTGAATAGGTATTTCACCAAAGAAGATATTCAGATAGCTAACAAAGACATGAAAATATACTTAACATCATTAGGTATTAGGGAAATGTAAATTAAAGCCACAATCAGATCTCACGTCACACCCACTAGAGTGGCTATAATAAAAAGACAACAACGAGTTCTGCCAAAGATATAGAGAAAAGTGAACCCTCATACATTTCTGGTGGGAATGTAAAATGGTGCAGCCATTTTGGAAAACAGTTTGATAGTTCTTTAAAAAATTAAACATAAATTTACCATACAACCCAGCAATTCCACTCCTAGGTATCTACCCAACAGAAAGAAAAACATTTGCCCATCCAAAAACATATACGTGAATGTTCATCGAAGCATTATTCACAACAGGCAAAGCGTTAGAAACAACCTAAACATCCATCAACTAATGAATGGATAAACAAAATGTAATACATCCATACAACAGAATACTATTCAGCAACAAATCGGAATGAACCGTTTGTACGTGCTATGATCTAAAACGCTGTGCTGAAGGAAAGAATTCAGATGCAAAAGACTGCAGATGGTACGATTCCACTTATTTGAAGTATCCAGAATTGCAACTATATATAGACAAAAAGCATACTAAGCGATCAGTGTTTGAAATGGGCAGAGGGGATGTTTTGGGGTGATAGAAAATGTTCTGAAATTGAATTGTGTTCATAATTGTACAATTTTGTAAATTTGCTAACAATCATTAAACTGTACACTTAAAATGGGTTAATTTCATGGTATGCAAATTAAACCTCAATAAAACTATTTTTAAAATACCTCCTCTTAAAATACTATCTACTAGACAATAACGTCATTTGAAAACACGGATATACAAATGGTCTCAGGGACCCTCCCCTCCTAGGTGGAGTTTATAGATGGGTACAAAGGCAAATCTCATGAATCCAGGCTTTCATCATTTTATCAGGGAGTAGGAAGAAGTGGATCAATGTTTGTCCCTAGGGAAGGCGTCGGTAAGTAAAGTCACTATGACACAAGCTAACAGAGGCAGCCTTGGAATATTTACAAAGAACAGACTTTGGAATTCCCTGTCAGTACTTTAGAAGCACTCATTTTTTAATACAAGGATCTGCTGGTATAAAGTATTTTTATACATTAGAACAGATCATTTCACACTCCTGCAACACAATCTTTTGATAGCATCACTTATTTCTGCATCGAAATATTTAAAATATTATTCAGTTCAGACATCTCATTGAATCAGACATGTCTTTCCATGTCTACCCGAGTGTGTTTAAATGAGCTATTCATAGCTCATTTCTGGAATTATTAATCTAACTATACTTTGACCAAGAAGATGTACATACGTATCGTGCACTTACACATTTTAAGGGACAGAGGCTATATAAGTAGCTAGAAATGTATATTTAATTTTTGGGAGCTGGGGATACATTTTCGACCCTAACATTGCAATTGTGTACCTGGAATGCGATGGTCCTCTTTCCTGGGAAGTCTGGGAGGACAGACTTCCATCAAGGGAGTTTCCTCGGTGGCAGCCTGAAATGGTGGCCTTGGGTGAGATGGAATCTGACTGGAACGTTTCAGAGACCACCTGGAGTCCCTTTTGGGGGTGGAGATAGTAGATTAGTGCTTTATTTTCCTTCAGGCATATCCTCTAGAATTATCTATCATATTATATACATTGTTTTTTAAGTTAAAAAAATCTGCAGCATAGTTAAATATCATGTCATAGAGGAAGGGATTTTGCCTTCATTTAAGAGGGAATGGAAACTGGCTTCTAGAGAGCACCTGTGTCATTCTAAGCCTTGGGCTAAGTACTTAGACATAGAGACATGAGGCAGAGAACAAGGGTCAGGTTAGAAAGAGCTAATCAAATCAAAGACAAAACATAAGAATGAAAGTGCAAGGTTCAGGTTTTTCCATTACGCATCAGGGGGGCATGTAATACATTTTTCCAATTGGATACAATTACCTTTACTTGTAAGTACAAATTCATTTCACTTTATTTACAGAGTAGTTTAATTACATTTAGCTGATAAATGTAATTCTGCCCAGGTAATGTGAGCTATTTTTCTATCAGTATTACAGATAAAATTCTTTGCTAAAAGATAAAGACCCTCAAAAACTGATCATAGCATTTTAGCCCTTACAATTTCGATTTTCATATGTAAAATAAGAAAGCATTGTTCAAACATGATGCATAGAGAGACAAATACAGCTAGAAATTTGATGAAATAAATCCTCTGAATTTGATCAAAGAATCCTTCTGCATGAACATATGATGTGTATTTCATGTTAGATTTTTGGAGATAAAAAAATATTGGATGAACCTGAACCTTGAAATCCAGAGTTTACAGTTTAGTTTTAAGAGAAGTAAATACAGGTTACAGCAGCACATCTGATAGAAGTATAATGCAAGCCACATATAGGAGACACACACCTAATTTTTAAAGTAGTAAAAAGAAATAGGCAAAATTAAAATTTTAATAATATAATCTGTTTAATCCCAAATTTTCATTTCAACATGTCATCAATATAAGTGTTACCAATAAGTATTTACATTTTTTATACTAAGTTTTCAATATCGGGTATACATTTTATACTTAACACCAATTCAGACTATTCAATCAATTCAAACTAATCATGTTTCAAGTGCTCAGTAGCCAAATGGGCCTGGTGGCTACCATATTGGACAGTGTAGGTTTAGAGTAATTAGACAAGAGTTCATGGGGAGTCAAGATCTAAATTCGTCCCTAAAAGAAAGATACAATTTACGTAGACAACAGGGAAGAGGAAACAGTCTGAGGGAAGACCCAGAGACTAAAACTGCATGCTCTGCCCCCTGGGAGCAGTGCTTAACTAACTGAAGGGATAATCAGGGTCACCTAAGAAGGATGATGTCAAGTGGTGGAATGCACAGAGAGCCAGGGAGAGGAGTGTGGTCTTGAGGTGATGGTTGATGGGATCCACTAAAGGTTCCTAAGGAGGAAGGGATATAATAAAAGGATGGCACCTTGTATATAATGAGCCTCTGTGGAAATGATGAGTTAATAAAAATATGATGCATTAGGACGATTAGTCAGGCATTATGAACTGATATTTATGTGAAGCAGGAGAGGCTAGAGGTAGAAAATCCAATCTGCGCCTCCAGCTGCAATCTAGTTACGAGGACCTGGATTTAGCGGGGTAGCAGTGCACACCTGAGCAACGGGATGAAAAGAAAACAGGATGACTCAGGAAATCAAATGGAAAGGATTAAAGAGACTGAAATGTGGGATTTATGTATTTCATTGTATCTAAGATGTCTTCAAGTTATAAGATACACCATTATTTTATGTATGATTAAGAAAAAAATTTCTGTTAATTAAATTAGGACACTTCTTATCAGTGAGAACTTTTTAATTTTATACTTATTAAAAAGGTCTACCTTAAAAAAAAGGTCTACCTTAGCCTTATTTATGCAGAGCTTTTGATTATATATTAATCCCATGTATATGTAAAAAGGAAAATATAAGTGAAATAAATTTGTGTAGGTATTCCTAAAATTCTTTTACATTTAGCAATTTCAACTCAGAGCTGTTGATATATATTTTTCCATAGAATAACTTCCTCTGTGTCAAGAGTGTTATTTCTTAAAAGAGTGCTTCACTATCCCCTCTGACATACTATTCTAAGCCACTGACCCTGATTCTGCAAACCTGGATGCTGAAAATGACCAAATTTATGCTGCAAGAATGACAATCATATCAAGACTTCTACCAGGCAGGGAGATGGTTAGAGGCCAAAGATCATGAAATACACTAGATTTCAAATATGTTAAAAGTGAAAAAAATGTACATCTTAGAATAGATGAAATACAGCATATAAATCACAGTGTCTATACTTAGCAATTGCTCAGTAGGAGATATACTAGGACTCCAAAATTTCTAGTTTTCATGGTGAAAAGGATGGTGCTACTCCTGGCAATAATGCATGAACTGGAAAGAGGATCCAATTTTGATGGAAAGCAGTAAAGTGTATTTTTCACATGCTGAACTGGAAGTGAAAGCAGGTCATCTAACACGTATTAAGTTAATGACAGTATACATTTCTATGTGGCTTTGAACTACCCTGGTCTTCATTTCTCTTCTGAATCAAATAGTGCATGATGAATTTACATTAAATTATATTCTGTTTTATTATGCATCTTCTGTTTTATGTGGATTGGTCTTGATTCCCCATTAAACTTTACTTTCCTTAAAGGATGCTGTAACTTAAACCTCCTTTCCTTCCCCACTGCTGCAGGACTATTGTACTTATATTAGGTTTGCCTAGCAAATATTAGGAGACTCAATAATTGAGAACAAGATGATACTTGAGTTAATGCAGGATGAATAATGATAACTAACATTTATTGTTACATGCTAGCCATTGAGACACAGCACTGGTCAAGTCTTACCCTTCACACTACACTACGTTCAAGGAATGACCACCCTTCTTCTCATGATTATAATATACTCACCTCTCGGTGTCTTGTGTCTTGATTTGGTGATTCACAGGTCTGACTTTGACTGTTGATGGGAGAGCTTCTCTTAGCTGCAAAGATAGATGAAATCCCACCACAAATTTTATAAGTTTATATGTTATATAAGGTATTTTATTTCCTAAGTTCATTCCACTTTCAAATCAAAACCTATTTTAATAGATCATTAAAACCTTGCAAGAAGACATTTAATAGCATATGTTGTAAGAGAAATCACATAACCTATTCAAAAATCTTAGCATTTCTAGGATATCAATATAGATTTCTTTATTTATTCAGTATGACTCAATAAGTTAAGGTGCTAAAAATTGGCCATACTAAAAATTATAACAGTTAACATCTACATATTACCTAATATCTGTCAAGTCCTGTTCTAAGCGTTTTACATATATCAACTGATTCAACACTTACAATAACCCTGTAATAACTTATGGTATACTTCCAGACCCATTTTACAGATGAAGATACTAAGAAACAGGGAATTTAACTTGCCCAAGGTCACTGACCCTTAGAAAAAGGTTCCAGCCCAGGCTACCCGGCTCCAGGTGCTTTATTGAACACATTAAGCTGCCCCTGAGGTAAGATTCAAACCAGTCACATCTTTACCGGAGGATCAATGGGAAGCCAAAACGACAGGCCCCATTTGAATTGGAATATTTTGGTGCTGAGAGGCAAAGTGATTTACCAAATCACAAAGCAAGAGATCAGAGGAGTGTCACTCATGTACCATTGTTTTTCTTCTGGCCATGCTAAGTTGAATTTTCCCTCAGCAGACACCATTTCAAGTCCAGAGGCATCAAGCAGCGGGTAAGGAACCCGCTGTGAATATCACTGAGAAGCACAGGGAGCGGGGAAGTGAATAGCTTAGGTGCTTTCATGGAGGGACATGATTCCTTAGTTTTTATACAAGTGTTAACCTCATTCCATCCATGGATTCTGAAGTAGGTCACTTCTGACTATGGCATCTTTACTTAGTTCCTTGATAGACTGTTACTCTTTAATTTACAATTTATTTCAATAGTTAATGGATTATATACATGTAAATTGAGGGATTAGTCTACTTTCACTGTATGAAAAATTTCATCTTTTGAATGGCTATAATAAGCATGATTTGTCACTATAAGCATCTTATCACATATATGAATAATATGCAACTCCTCAGTTTACAAAATCCCTTAACATTCTATGAACCTTGCAAGTTTGTGTTAAGTTATAGGGGAAAATAAAGCATGTAAGAACTTGTTTATGGTTTCCTTCCCTTTACAAAGCTCTTTTCCATTCATAATCCTCCACTGTCTGCAGAAAAACCTTATAAAGTTAACAAACTATATATATATATGTATATGTATGTATATATGTATACATATATATACTTCTGTATATACTTCAGTGTGTGTATATACACACACACACACTTCTGTAGATTTCCCACACAATTTATCTCTTTTTAAATTTTGTTATTGATGCTAAAAGTTGGGCTGGGAATAGAAGTATGTAATTAAGCACTCTCTATAAAATGGGCACTTTATATGCATTTTTATTGACTCCTCACTATGAAGCCATATAAGGTGGTATTTTTATCTCCATTTTAAAGAAATAGAAATGCTCAGGGAGGTGAGGTTACATACATGGTAAGAGATAGATCTGGGGTAGAGCATGAACTTTTCAGTCACTTTTCAAGCTATCATGTTGTACTCTTTCTACAATTCAACAGTAGGACTATTGCATTGGACCATTCCTGTAGTGAAATGCCTTGATAAAAAGAAAAACCAAAAACAACCCACTAAGGCGAGATCCTTAAGGAGCTGCTACTCCATCTACCATAATGATGAAATAATAATGGCTACCACTTACTCACTTACTATGTGCCTGGCATTCTTCTAAGTAATGTTACATATATTAACTCATCTTTCCTCATAACAACTCTGTAAGTACTTGTAATACTGTGTTTTGACCCCTACCCTATTTTACAGATGAGGAAACACAGGCACAGGAAGTTTAAATGACTTACCCAAAGTCACACAACTCAGCAGCATGTGCTCCTGGTTTAGAGTTTCTCATCATGTAAATGAGCCCTGTACCTGGGGCACCTAGACAACACCCTGAAGTTGTCTTCCTCTTGGTTTCTTAAGAGCAAATCATCCCATCGCCCTCACTCCTGTGTATGCTGACACTGTCCCACTGGGCGTCTGAGTCACAAACCTGTAATGATGTTCCTGATGGGCTTCACCAGTGCTGTGAAGCCAGAGACTTCGGGCTGTCTGTGCTCCCACATGGGCTGCCATATAACAAGCCCACTCGCCAGTCGGAACGTGAGGTCAGATTCCTGGGAGAAGAGAAGATCTATATCCAAGAACTGGCTGAAGGGACCAGTCAATGCAACGGTTAACATCATTCACCCAATAGTTTGTGGCACAAACTACTGGGTGTGAGATAGGCTCAAGGATGCATTGTACAACATGGGGAATATAGCCAATATTTTGTAATAACTATAAATGGAAAGTAACCTTCTAAAATTGTATAAAAGAAGAACATCATTCACACGATTATTTTCAAAGCAGGCTGATCTTCAAGACCTTTCTTCTTCACTCTGATGAGTGTTTCTAGGGTAAACCAATAGACTTAAATTATCATCATAACTACGACAGAAATCACGGTGGTCTGCTTTAGGCAAAATGAATAATTAATAAAGATGCAGCTTTGGGTAGAGCGTGAAACACACAATTATTGTTTTCTGTTAGCAATGATTGAGGCCTTTTTATTTCAAGGGTCTTGGCAGATCTCTTTACTTGTGGTTATTGTTATTATTCCTCTTAATGATTTAATGGTCCTTCTTTCTCCCTCATAAGGCAATATCCTCAGATGCTATTTTGACTTTCTATTCTCCAGTCTATCTCTTGTTCTTGCATTTCATGGAATCAGGAACATATAGTTAGACCCTTCTTAGCATGTTATTTTATACTGTTGCCTTCTTAACAATCTTTAATTCCCTGAGGGCAGCGATGTAGCCACAGCCCCTGTCATCATCACAATGCTAAATACAGCATTAGGAATTGGGTGCATGATAAGTACTTGCTGAACTGTACTTAGGTTACAACCCATACTCATTCGGTTATCTACAACTGAAGGTCTCTTCCAGGGAGTACATTCTCTGCTTCATCATTACATCATTTTGAGTGGCTGAGATGTTTAAAATGCAATTGTATAAGTACAAATGTATGACATTCTGAGGTTACATTTTCAACAACTCGGCCTCTCAAAACAATGTAGAGATGGAAGCAGAGAAAGTGATTGCAGATTAATGAACATAACTGAAACCAGGAATTCACAGGGTGGTGATTTGCAACCTGGCTTGTATATTATAATCACCTGGGGAGCTTTTAAAACCTAGGAGGCCCAGGCCCCACTTCCTCCCCTAACCAGACCAATTAAATTAGAATTGCTGTGAGGTTTTCTTGAGTTGCCCCTGGTGACTCTCATGTGTAGCTATGGTTGAAAATCACTGATCTAGTAGGAGGAGAGCTGGAAAGGAATTGAAAAAAAGGAAAACAAATTTATTCTGCAAATGGTGAATCAATGTAGCTCAAAGGAAGCTTCAACTGGAAAGGCTAGATGAAACCCCTGAATAAATCTCCACGTTGGTAAAGAGGGGACTCTTCCGTAAGCTATAGGCCAAGGTCCTGGCACCACAGCAGTACCCATGATGGAAAAGCATCTAGTGTCAGTATTGGAAAAGCATTTGTTCAAATTCATGCCACTTTCATTCTACAAATATTTATAGACCACCTACTGTGTACCTGGTCCTATTCTAGGTTCTGGGATACAACAGTGAACAAAGCATACAAAAATCCCTGCTCTTCAGTGCAAAGGAGAAGTAAAGGAGGGAAAGGGAAGTACCAGACAAGGTGCTGGTGTTTTAGACAGGAAGGCCAGGGAAGCCCTTCTTGTGCAGGTGACTTTTGAATAAGGATCTGAATGAAATGAAGGAGCTGCCAAGTAGATATTTCCAGAAAAAGCATTCTGTGAAAAGGGATCAGCAAGTGCAAAGGTCCTAAGTATATCTTGTGTGTCAAGAAACAGCCAAGAGACTGCGGGCCTGGAGTCAAGCGAATGACAGAAGAGTAGAAAAAAATAAGATTGGAGACGTTTTTGAATGCCAAATAATATAGGACCTGATACGTCATAGTAAGGGCTTCAATTACTGAGTAACATGAGAAGTCACTGGAGGGTTTTGAATAGTGGAATGACATGACTCGACGTATGTTTTGAGGATCACTCAGGCTATTGAGAATAGTTTGAGAAAGGGCAAGGGAGGAAAGAGACTAGGGAGCTATCATTACCAACTAGGTGAAAGATCGTTAGACCAGGGTATTAGTAGAGGGAAAAATGAGAAGCTGTAGATTCTGGATACATTTTGAAGATACAGTTTATAGAATTTGTTAATTGACTAGAGGTAGAGTGTAGGAAAATGAGATGTCAAAGATTTTTTGGCTTTGCCACTGATAAAGATGGGCAAGATAAAGGAGGAACAGGTTTGGGGATATCAGGAGCCTAGTTTTAGACATGTTAAGTTTGAGAGGCCTGTTAGACATTCAACTAGATATACTGAGTAAACAACTAGATAGATCCGAAGTTAAGGGGAAAGCAACCCCTTTCCCTTGAAATGGACATGGGGAAGTCTGCATGGTATCATGTGTGATCCAGCAATCAGGGAGTTCACCATGTGCAAAGTATATCAGATTTGTCTCCAGAAATGCAGAATGCTAAATCACAATTGATCTGGTTTTGACAATTTCTTAGTTTCAGAGATTGGTCCTTTTCCACATTTCTTCTAAGTAATCTTGGCACAAATAAAACTCCAATGGACGTTGCAGCAGGAAGTGGGCTCTCTTAAACTGACATCCTGGCCTTTAACCTCTGCTCTATCCACTCAGTGACAGTTACTGTCATCATTTTGTTTTGTTTGATATACCCCCAACTAGACTGTATATTTCTTGAAGACAAGTTGAGATCTCCTTCTGGGCATTTTTCCTTGAACATCAATACATAATTGTTGATTGAACATCAATACATAATTGTTTATTAATTGAGCATGTTACAGTCTCCAAATAACACCAAATAAATCTGATCATTCTTTAGACCTGAACACCTGCAGAATGGATGGCCAGTTCTTATGTTGATATGCTCCTTTGTAAGTCCTCTTAAGTTGGCTGAATGTATAAACTCTGGGTCACTAATTCCTCTTATAGAATTCCCTTTCATGGGTCACCCAGTGTGATATATACACATATGCACACATGAACAGAAACTCTGTAGTTGGAGAAGGTACTCTATCATTCAAACAGCTGTGGGGTGGGTGGTCTAGAAAGGTTGAGAAAAACCAGAAGGTGTAAAAATTCAAAGAATCAACATTTCCACAATGTTGCTTGCAATGAAAGCCTGTTTTTAGAATTGCTGACATGAAGCAATTCTAAATGTGTTTACTAGTAGCTTAGAGACATCTACTTAAACAACTATTATTTTAAATTCTGTTTTAAAGTTGTTTACTTCAGACATACGAATTTTATAAAAATCTCCTTGAGGGCTTGGATTTTGTTTTATCCCCTGCCATTTCTCCAGCACTCTGAACAGTGCCTAGCATGTAGTAGGCACTCAATAAATATTTATGGAAGGAATAAGTGATTAGGATCAAATCAAGAAAATGTTGGCAGCACAGTTAAAGTAGATTCCTTAGTTGTAACAAATGTTCATCATTTAATAATATATTTGACAGAATTTTCAGATTACTGATTTCATATAAAATATTTGAGCTAGTTATAAAGTAAAAGCATAAAAATGCATTGAATTATACACTGTCTTACAAAAGGATGAGTCACTTAGATTATTTGCTAATTAGTAAACTAATTCATTCAATAAATATCAATTAAATGCCTACAAAACACAGACACTACATTAGCTACCCATGATACAATGATAATTCCTATTCTCAAACCATCTGGAATCTAGTAGAAGAGATGGACAGATAAAGAGATAATGATAATAAGAAGCTAAAAATAATTTTTAAAAATATGTCTAATATATTATAGAGATAGAGAAGGAGGGAGGATAGATCTTGAATGAAGTCATAAATGATGAGTAAGAATTTTCTAGGCAGAAGGGTAGGGTAGGAGGGTATTCCAGGTGACATGACCAGCATAAAATAGGCCTGGAACAAAGCATGTTATGTTCTTAGGGAGACTCCAAGCATTCGGAGCTCATAGTCAGGAGAGGTAACCACGCAGGTCATGGAGGTCCCAGTTACCACACTGGAGAGCTAGAGTTTCATCCTCTGTATAATGAGAAATCAACAAATTACTTTAAGTATGTTAGTGATATGTTCAGATATGCATTTTAGAGAGATCACTTTGGTGTTGAGGTTGGATTTTATGAGACAAGCCAGGAGACTGTAAATCCAGTTAGAAAGTGGCCCAAGTAAGAGGCCCAAGCAATGGATGATGAAATCTTGGGTTAAGGAGGATAATAGGGATGAAGAAAATTAGGTAAATTTGAGAAATATTTAAGAGACAAAATGAGTAGAACTCTGTGATTAGTGGAATGTGTAGGTAAGGATGAAGGAGTAATCAAAGGAAGCCCCTAGGTTTTGAGTTTATATGAATGGGTCCATCACCTGAAATATAGAACATCAGGACAATGGCTCACTCCAGGGGAAATCTGAAATGCCCTTAGATTATCTATCTGGAGAAGCTAGTTGACAAGTTGGTCTAGAGGTTAGGAAAGGAGACTACTTTAGACATATAAAATTAGATGACCTCAGCCTATTAGGACACAAATGGTAAATGAAGCAGGAGGGGAGGTCTGCAAAGAGAAGACAAAGTGAGAAGTGCAAAGGGTCTAGGTTGCATCTCTGGAGAACCACAATGTTAGAGGGGCAGGCAAAGAAGATACGCTCTCAAAGGAGATAGAGCAGATAGCCAGGGATGCAAGGTGAACTAGCAGAGTGTGGTGCTACCAAAGGAATAAAAAACTTCAAGAAGAAAGGATTGTAAGTTCAAATGCAGCTAAATTTTAGTGAAATGAAGACAGCAAAATAAATATTAGGTTCAATAGCTCAAGGTTGTTCATGACCTTGATGAGAAGAGTTCCGGCACAGAAACAAAAGAAACAGTATAGTTTTGTAGAAAGTCAGATGGAATTGGGTTTGAATCCCACCTCGGTTACTTAAATGAGCTTGATTATTACCTCTCTGGACCTCAGTTTCCTCTTTGGTAAAATGAAGACAAAGATATCCACCTTCCTGTGGGTGTTTGTAAAAATGAGAAATGACATGTGAACACTTCTGTTACCTAATAGAGGAAAGCAAGTGGAAGGGATTGAGGAGGTGTGAAGTGGAGGCACAGGCTCATGCCTAGACTGGATTTCAGCCCTTCATGCCTCCTGCAGCACTATGTCCTATAAGAGCCTCAACATAAAACATTGTCTATGTGAGCACAGAGTGGGGACTCGAGGGAATCATGACAAGTGGGGCAGCACACGGAGCTTGAGACCACAATTTGTAGAAACAACAGGCTGGATTGTTGTCTAGTTTTACCCCAGGAGCATGCAGATCTCTGGGGCTGGGATAGAAAAGGTGGCTTTCAGTCTTGATCTGGGGCTGGAGTTCTGAAGGACAAATGCAAAGGAAGAATAGGGAGAAAAGGCTATTAAAAGTGCTGGTGAGGAGTTGACATGGGTACAGTACGGAGAAGGAAGGTAGGGCCTGATACCTGCAGGCAAATAAAAGATCTAGGTCAGTGGATCTCAATCAGGGGGCAATTCTCACCCCTCCCCACCCCTTAAGGACATCTGGCAATGTCTAGAATCATTTGTGGTTGTAACAATTCGGAGGAAGGAGGTACTACTGGCATCTAGTGGGTAGAAGCCAGAGACGTCAGTAAATATCCTACAAAGCACAGGACAAAGAATTATCTGGCCCCAAATGCCAATGATGCCAAGATTGAGAAACCCTGATCAAGGGATTGTTCGTTCCTCACTACACTGATAGAAGCAAAGCCCTTGCTCAGAGGAAAAAAGCGTTGTGGTGAAATGTATTGACTCATTAATATTTTTTGTTCCCTATGGCATCTAGAACAATATTTCTCTCACAGCAATAATAAAATGATAAAACAATAATGCTAGTTATAATAGCCAACAGTAATTGTTACAATACCATGTATTAATCGCCGTGCAGTGTTTCATAGGCATTGTTTTACTTCCTTATAAATACTCCAATCCCAGGCCATAGGTAAAACTTGGGGACGTTGAGCCAGCTTTCCTCACTGTCTGTGTGGTCTCCCCTGAAGGAAGATCTGGCTCCCCTTCTACTAATAATTCATGTCAACAGCAATAAAATGCCAACACTAAAAACTACCATTTGTTAATGCCTTTTTGTGTGTCAGGTTGAGCACTTTAATTTGTTTAATCCTCACAATGCTCCATAAAATTATTCTTATGTTCAATTTATACTTGAGAAAACTGAGGCTTAGAGAAGTTAATTGCTCGATGTCTTTCCTACATAGAATAGGAAGCAGCAAGCACTGGATTCTAACACAGGTCTATCTCTTTCCAAATCTTGGACTCTCAACATGTTTTCAAATAAAATTATAGCCATTCCAGCCACTCCTATACTTCCACATTTTTTTTTTTTTTTGCAGTACACGGGCCTCTCACTGTTGTGGCCTCTCCCGTTGCGGAGCACAGGCTCCGGACGCACAGGCTCAGTGGCCATGTCTCACGGGCCCAGCCGCTCTGCGGCATGTGGGATCTTCCCGGACCGGGGCACAAACCCGTGTCCCCTGCATCGGCAGGCGGACTCCCAACCACTGCGCCACCAGGGAAGCCCCTTCCATATTTTTCAATCCAGAGGATCTCTCTCTACAAATAGACATGTTGTAGGCTATCTTTTTTTTTTTTTTTTTTAAAGGAGCTTTCTTTCTTGCCCTTTCTGTTTTGGGGACTATGTACATATGTATAATTGCTACTTTTAGCATCTGGATCAGCTTCTGATAATAACTTGGGTTTATTTAGTGACAGTCATTACATATTTATTGATTGCCTCATATATGCCAGACACTATTCTAGACACTATCAGATAGAGTTGTGACCTGGACGGCAGTGTCCCTTTGCTGGAGAACCTCTGTTCTGGTGGGGTTGATGGGCAACAAACATGTAAACAAACACATAAAATAATTTCAGGTACTGATAGGTGCTAAGAAGGAAACATCAAAAAATGTAGAGTCATGTCCTAGTGGCACTAAAGTAACCAGGGAAATACTTTGAGTTGGTTAACATTTGAGTTGTGAGTAAATTGATGGAAAGAACATGGCCATGTGAAAATCTAGGGTGGAAGGTGGCAGTAAATGTTTTAGAAGGAAAAACCAGTGCAAAGTCCTGAAAGCAAAAACAAATGTGTTGAGTTTGAGGATAAGTCTCTGGGGAGCCTGCACCTTCGTGAACAAGAGAGAGGCCAGTGAGATGGAGGGAGATGAGGCCAGGTAGCGGGGCACAAGGCAGATCCTGTAGATCCCACAGGTCAGGGGGACCGTCTCAGTTAAAGTAATGCTTTCCATTAAGTGTAACCTTTATCAAAGACTTTTAAAAATAGAAAGTGTAATGTTTTTAAAGCATCAATTTAATTTAACAACATTTAATATCTTTTGATAATTCTGATAGACAATGTGGCCAGTGCATGTGAAGCATTTTGGGAATTTACAGGTAGTTTCAATCCTAGTCCTACCAGCCATGGAACAGAGTCAATCAGATTAAGATCCTAATATTCTATTAAAGAACAGTTGAGCATATTAATTCCTTCTTATCTCTTATCAGAGCACTTAGATGGAATATTGTAATTTATTCATTCACAGAAGTAACAAATAGTTCTTGATTTCTTTCCATGTACTTGATTCTTTTCTACATACTTTCCATGCATTATGTCTTCATATATATTCACCCTGTGTTTGAATATCCACGATTTTATGCAATGGAGGATCCAAGAGGTTAAGTAATATCAACAAGATGACACAGCTAGAAAGTGGTAGCACTATGATTTAAAATAATATTGTCTCTCTCAGATCCAAGGGGTACATGTATATAATTGTATTTTAATACAATTTGTTTCCATGTAATACTATGTTTTGTACTTTATGCATTTAAAAGTATTTTGAAAAGCAATTCTTAGATTGTATACCAAAATATCAAAAAGTCCACAGTAAAAACTTCTGTTCCAGATCTTGCATTATAATAGAAGTAGCTACAACATGCTGTAGAAATACAAAGGAGATGGTGACTAAACCTACATGGGGAAGGTCAAAGGAAAAGCTTCATGGAAATGATGACACTAAAGTTGAAGTTTGAAGAACCATGAAAGGAACAGAGGAAGGAAAGGAGGGCGGAGCAAACAGCAAGGGCATATTCAGGGAATGGTTCACAGGGCTCCCAGAACTGGATCACGAGGTGGCCAGCAGGGATCGGCAGTTCATCAGTTAAGATAGGATTTAAGCCCCAGATCACAGTTGACTCTATATGCCATGTTTAATATATTGGGTATTATCTTGGGGCAGATGGAGAACCACTAAAGACTTTTGAGTAGGACAATTGTGGTTTTGAAATAACGTTCAATAGTTTAGTATAAAAACAAAGCTCTCCATGTCTTGGCTTGCTATAAGATCATACAAAGACATGGATGCCAAATACAGAAATATCATTTGAAGCAAACCCTCATCTGACTTCTAGTTCCCCTTAGCCCTCACCAGCTTTCCGCTTACCTTGATTCTGTGTACCAGAGGAGCAAACAGAAACACAAAGAGCTCCACAGTAGCCATGGAGTTCTGGAAGATCTTCCATCGGTTGTTTTCTTCTTCATCATTGGAGTTGTTTTGGCAAGGCTGCCCTGGAGAGCCCTGGTTTTCAACCTGGTGGATGAAAGCACTGCTGCTGCCACCCCAGCTGGAGCCTCGGTCTGTGCCCCCAAAACGCTCGCTGTTGCAGTCCTGGGGGGCCTCCAGGAGCATCCAGTGCAGGGTATGAAGGAGCTTTGTCTCAGCGACACCCAGTTTATCCTGGTGGCCTGCATGGGACAACAACACAGCTAGGTTAAGGCAAACTCTGTGACCGGAACAACGGATGTCAACCTTGGGTGTGGGAAGAACATCCTTGCTTTGTTCTGTGGCTTGATTTCCTGGGAGAAACTAGCATTTCTCTACACCCCTTACAGCCACTGCTGAAAGGGTTCCCTCTTGCTTTGGGACTTTCTAACTGGCTGCAATCCCTGCAGAATGATATGCTGACACAGGGAAAGAAACTGCATGCGTCACATTTCTTCAGTCAGATACCCACATATATTTCCAAATAAGCAGCAGAGTAGTTAAGAGTATGGGCTTTGAGGATAACAGCTACTCCATTTTAGACAGTGTGATTAGGAAACGCCCCTCTATAAAGGTAACATTTGAGCAGAGACCCAAATGAGGGGAAGGAACTAGATGGAGAAGATCTTGGGGCAGATGGCTAGGACATAATGCCATGTGGGAAAAGCAATCTGCAAAATAATCTAAACAAGAAAAATAATATGTATGTGCATGCATATACACATAATACCACGAAGTTGGGAAAAGATCTGGAGCGGAATATGACAATCTCATGAAGGTGGTTGCTTTAGGCGTTGGGAGGACAAAGGGTCAACTCTGATTAGAACTCATCTTGAACAGGTGAGAGAGAGTCTTTAGCTTCTCTATAACATTCTAATGTTTAAAAGGAGAATACATTCACATATTCTTGTAAAGTTAAAAAGTTAAAACAAAGAGAGCTAGTTCCCTCATTGGTAAAATGGAGATAACAATGACACCAACGTGAGGGAGATTTTGTCAGAATTAAATGAGAATGTGTGCCCAGTGCCTGGAAAAATAGTCAGTTATACAGGTTGTTATTGTGAGTGTTATTATGAGTCACCATGAGTGAGGACAATGGTATGTCATGAAGAAGGAATGTAGCAGCACCAACCTAGCTTGTTTCTGTTTGACAGCAGGGTTGCAGTGCAGTGCAGGACATGAGGCAAAGCAGCTTGTACCAGTTCCCATCTGGAAATGCTCTGGATGGCTTCAGAGAGGGCTGGAGAGAGGCCATGCAGCTTGTTTTCTACCAACACTCGTTCAAAGGACTGTAGATACCAAAAAAAAAAAAAAAAAGTAAAATAAGAAATTAGAGATTCTGATGGGTGAAAAAATAGACAACATGGTACTGCATACCCAAAAAGATACGTATCACTAGACCAAATTCTTAGAGTGCCCGCACATTGCATTTCATTGTATATGTTGACATGAAATGAGCCAGTGATAATTTCCTATTGTCTACCCATTTTCACGTTTTTTGATCCAAAGTATATGGCTTGAGTTATTACATGATTTTTATCTCCACCAAAATAAGCTCCTGTCAAAAAGAGTACAACAACACATTTAGCTGTGTGAAGGTTTTGGACGTAATATTTTATAAAATGATCCTGGGTCATTGAAAGGAGCTATCACAACTGCAGACCAAGGTGAAATGTCTTTTGTGAAAGTGTCTTGAGGTACAGAATTTATGTGAATGGGCAACAAGTGTTAAATAAGATCCAACTGTTTCAAGAGATCTGATTTTGGGGTCTCTGAGTTATTCCATGTCCCTAGCAATGATGTGGCACAGGACACTCCTTACAGAATGCCTAAAACCATAAAGATTGTTCATCTAACTGTCGAATAAAGAGAGAAAAGGAGGGGAAGAAGAAAGGAGGGAGGGAGGAGGGAATAAGCCATTTTTGCTTTGGTGGTTTATTAAATCTTCTATCCTGGCCAGGGATACTTTCAGCAAGTGAAGCACCCCACCCCCAAGCCCCAGAACAAGTTGACCTACTGAGTTGTTTTTTCTCTTTGAAGGTGGAGGAGGATATCCCTATAAGGTGTTGGGGAAAGTGCAGCTACCAAATATCAGAATAAAGTTAATAAACATTTGACTTGTATGAACAGAACCTGCTTGCTACTTGATGTCCCAAATGATCTAGAGAGCTGTGTTCTCCCCAAGTGGTCATAATACCAGTCCCAAGTGCTCAAGCTGTGTTATTGGAATTATTAGGATATCTGAAAAAGGATATGGCCTAATACAGAGATTCTCCAAAGAAAGCTATTTACCTTTGATTCAAGAAAAGAAAATACATTCACCTTCATAATGAAAGGCATGCTGAGGTTTGGCAAGGAGTTCAATCAGAGATGTAGTCTTTGGGGTTTTCTTAAAGAAACCAGATAAAGGCAGGTCCAAATACTTTAAAATTCCTCAGCCCTCAGGGATCTAAGTATTCATTAAGTAAAGGGTGAGTATGTTAGACATTAAAAGATTATAAAGAATTTATATAGTCTTGATGAATATACTTTCAGAGGATGAGTTATACATTTTATAATCTCAGGAAGCTTTAGATACTTAATGCCATTTTCTTCTTAAATGTTACTAATATAACTTTTTGTAATTTTAAACCTTGGCAATTGTTTTCTATACTTACATCACTCTCTATCTATCTGTATCTATGAATGGGACTTACTTGATATTGTGTGACAACATTAAAATGTCAGACGTATCTTTGCCAAGAACAGAAAAGTCAGGGTTATTTTAAGCTAGTATAACTGCAAGCATGATTTGAGGAAGGCGCAGAGATTTCAGGTGCCAAATTACTTTAACTTGAGCTAAGTACAACAAATCCCATTAAAAGGTCCTTATTAAAAAGTTGGTTAGAGTTAAAAAAATATCTGTGACAATTTTGAAGGGCATGAAATGCAACAAAAAAAATTCTTATTTGAGCGTGTGCTGTGCACGTATGTGTGTGTATGGGGAGAGGTGTTTGACTTTCCAGTTGGCTTCCATAATAGTGTGTGGCCCTAACACATTTCAGAGCTCCTTACTAGAAGGTCATTTATCATCTATCAAGTCATTTGCAAATATCATGGCAATATCCAAATGGGTAGGTTTCCACTTTTAGGTTATAATATATGCAATGTAAAGACCTTTATGTGAGCTCCAAGTTTTAATGAAGTCTTTGAAAAGTCCATTTTAATTTTGCTTCACGTTTTTGTGTCTTCTCAATTTGTAAAAAGACAATCTGTAAGTCATGGGATTCCCTCAGAATCTCAGGACAAGTGCACTGTATTTTGCATAAATATTAATAGCATTATTTTCATAATTATTTCATATCATCCATTTCAGGCTTGCACAAAAAATGGAAGAAATAAAAGTTCAGAATTGCATATTACTTTGAGTAGGTCATAGGCTCTCATTTTATGAGCTTCCACTATATAACAGTTTTGATTTTGTTGATTAAGGATTTGACTTATTATACTTGTCCTCATTCTGTTATCTTTCCACACTCTCTTCTACTGCTCTACCCCTCCCCACTTAGGGCCTTTAGACTTGTTTTCCCTCTGCTCTGCCCTCAGCTATTTCTCCCTCCCTTCCTTCAAATCTTTGTCCAAGGGTCACGTTAGCAGGCAAACCTTATCTATCCTCTACTTCTAACATGAAACCTCCACCCTAGGGCTCCTTAATGACCTTTCTTGCTTAATTTTTCTCCATAGCGCATATCACCACCTGGCTGGCTATGTATTTTACTCATTTATGAGTGGCCTATCCCCCTCCCAGTAGAATGCAAACTCTATATTTGTTTTGATTATTGCTCTACCTCATCATCTAGAACTGTGCCTGGCACATAGTAGGTGCTCAATAATATTTGCTGAGTGAATTAATATACACAGTACAATTTAAATTCTTTCTTTCAAATTACCACACAGTATATGCAAATAGTCATTAAATGGTGAATATCACATACCACACAAGAGGCTTCATATTGCTTCCCCAGTTTAGGCCTCAAAAATGCACTGAAAAATTAATAGAAATAATCGTTTTAAACGCAAGTAAAATTATTATTAGAGCATCCTTATGACATATTTTCAACGAATAAGACATAGTGCTATGAAACAAATTTCACGCCTCCCTATGGCTTGCTAAAGGGCGGGTATTAAACAGCTGACGACATTTGCTTTTATGTGTGTGATTACATACATGAAAAAGCTGTGGATTTCTACGTTTTCTGTATCCAGTCTTATTCTGAAGACTTCTTACCTAATCGGATTCTAAATCACCAATGGTCAGAAGCGTTGCATTACTCATGTGTACCGTCATTTCAAAAACTGAAAACTGAACAGTTTGTGGCATATGATTTTCAGAATCTAATTTCTTATCTGATAAATCTCTAAAATAATAATAATTAATAATAATAATGGAAACCTTGTTTCCTGTTTATGGAAATAGGTTTCAGGTTTTTCCAAGAAAAAAAATTTATTAAAAATGATTCTTCTCAGAGGCTTTAACCAGGAAGATTACACTAGCTGAATCCGAGCAAAAATGGTTAACAAGTGGGCATAGCAGACATTCAACAAACAGGAGCTGGAAAAACAACAGGTCACCGGGCTGGAATTACAGCAGGAGATGGAGGGGGAATTGGACACAGGAGCACAACCAGTCATAATTATCTTCCCTAATTCCCCGCCCCCTCTCCCTAGGCTCTCTGCCCTCTCATCCCCTAAATAATGTATATATTTATTCTACAGCTGCCAACCTGCTTGCCGTCAAACTTCACTGAAATATTTTTTAAATGCGTGTTTTTACGCGGGTGCAGAAGGCTCGATTTCCAGCCCCAGAGAGGGAGCTGCAGGCTGTGGCGCGGCCTCGGCAGCAGCGGCAGCGGCGACGACGACGACCCAGGCGGCCCCAGGAGCGCTCCCAGCCCAGGGCGGCCCACGGTGCGCCCTCTGCGCCCCTCACCTGGTTTGCCGCCACAGGAAGGTCTGGATGGGCAAGGGGATGCCGCGGCCGCTGTCTTGCTCTTGGCCCTCGGAGCTCTTCCTCTTCACCATGATGGTGGCTCCTGGGAGTTCCACTGCAGGACCCAGCGCTGGCTCCTCGCTAGCCGCCGCCGCCGCTTCCTCCCGCTGCTCTCCCCAACTCTCATCCCCTCCTTCCCTGAGGCAGAGCAGACGCTCTCCGCCCTGATCCCCCGTCCCTCTCCCCTTCCCCAGCCCCTCCCCGCGCGTGGAACATGGCTGCGGGAGGAGGGGAGGGCTGGAGGAACCGAGGAGCGAGGACGGAGGCGCTCGGAGAAGCTGTCCGCCTCGCCGCCCCCGCGCCCTCTCCTTGCTTTCAGCACCTCCCACTGTGGACAGCGGCCCGCGCCGGACAGGGGTCAGGTTGCGCAGCAGTGGGACGGCCAAAAGGGTCCCAGCTCGGCACCGCGCAGCAGGTCCCCTGCGTGGTCTCTTTAGCCCCCAGAATTCGGCTTCCTCCCCTTGGAGCTGCACCCCAGGAGTGTCCCCTGTCCTGCTTCCCAACCTTGGCAGCTGAAGAACTGTCACGTTCCGGGGAGGAGGAGCTTTGAAGAACCGCAGAGCAGTCGCTATAACCCTGGCATCCTTCGTACCTCCGGCAAGGAGGTCAGGAGTCCACCCTCGGGATTCAGCAGAAGGAGCACTTGAAAATTATTAGAAGTCTAAACCAGGAAGGAAGCAAGTTTGGCAAAACAGAAAGCTTGAAAGTTCTCTGATGTGAGAATTTATTGTAAAAGGGTAACCACAAGAAAGTAACCATGCTTGTTTCGCCAAAGCAGAAATATTGCCAAACTAACCAGTTGTATCAGTTAATTACAACTTGAGAAAGAACATTTATATTCATGTTCATTCCATTGATATCTGCCATTTTACTTGAGTTGTCATAGTCAAAGCCCTGTACTATAGTTTATAAGTAGATTATTGTTAGATGTTTTATCTGGCAGTAAAACAAGTAGGGGGTGGGGTCAACAGTGAAGCAGTGTGAGTAAAAAACCATTGCTGTGGATCCAAATACTTGCAAATGAACATAGTCATACACCATGTTGAGCAAAGGTATTGGTGTGATCCACAAAATGGAGAATCAGACACCCCAGGGCCTAATCTCAACAGATAGAAATATCTTCTATTAACTACATGTGTGTCTACACCATATAGAGACAACTATATGGTATGTATTGGTATTTTCAGTCACAGAAATAAATTCTTCGTTTAATTTCTTAAAGTTTTTTTTTCCTTTTTAACCATTGGACAAAGAATCTTATAATTAGTATCAGCAGCTCTGTGAGGAGGAAAAAAGATAACAATGATGTTTTATAACATCAGAAAGTAAGTTCATTTCTCAGAATTATGTGATGGTCATGTTTTTTTCAGTTATTCATAGATACTTTCCATTGCTTAAGATTATAAATATCTAGGGCTAGGACATACAAAGGAAACTTAGAGACAGTCCACTCCTATTTCCAAATTGTACTGATAAGGGTGAGGAGGCCTAGGGTTATGAAGTGACTTCCTAGCTGGTTAATGCTTAGGACCCAAAGGAGAAGCAAGTCCTTACAATTCTCATCACAGAGCTCTTTTCTTTTATAGGCTATATGGTAAATAGGTTTTCTCTCTCATGACAACTCAGATCAATTGGTAGGGCCTGGCTGTTGAGAAAGATAAGGCCCAGGTACTTCAAGAAAAGACTGCTGTTATTAATTAGTGCTGTCTGCTATGTGAACAGCATAGGGGAAATTACACACATTTGTTACTTCTCAAAGGTATTCTTTATACACGATCTTTGAGCCTAATTTTCAATATTTCTTCTGCCTCGCTTGTAGCTGCCATCACTCACAGTGTTACTTAATGTCGTCAAAGGTATTCTACCCTGAGAGGTAATATGTCTCAGTGTACCAGACTTAGATTTGATCATTGGGAAATATGTCATTCTTAGTTTGGATCTTCATTGAGTTTTCTTGAGCTGTTTCTCATTTCTCATGTTGCTAAATGTCTTGGGCTTCTGCATTATTATGATGTGACCTGTCTGACTAGGATCTCAAAGCTGCCAGGGCAGGGCTAAAGCTCTGAGTACAGGCTGACTCCAGTTTTGCTTCTCTTGAAGTCATCTTTTAATATGAATCTTGAAACAAAGAAAGATAGATTCTAAATAGTTTATTCATATTTACTGAGTCCATTTTATATGCCAAGCACTAATCTATATAGATTCCTGCCCATAAGAAACTCACTGTATTGAAGGGAAGACAGATAGGTAAAGAAAAGGGTACAATGGGAGACATGATACAAATTTACTTATGAACAAAGGGACAAGGCAGAAAATGTGGGCAAGAATCAGACGGAGAAAGATTTTGTATGGCAGGCTACAAAGTTTGGATAGGAAGATTTTAAGCAGGGCAATAAACACTTCATTTCCATTCGAATGTGACTGATATGACTGGAATGTAGAGGTTATTTGAAATAGGCAAGAGTTGTGTGTGGGAACCTAAGTCTGGAGATTAGAAAAATATCCTATGAGATCCTGAACTAAGGACAGGACAACAGAGCTAGAGATAAGGAGATGAGTTTGAGTGGACTTGCAGAGGCAGAATAGATAGGACTTGATAACAAAGTGGGCATGGGGAAAGAAAAATAGCACAGTGGTTAAAAGCTTAGGTATTGAGCCAGACAGTTTTGACTCTAGCCCTACCTCATATTACATATAACAACCTGGGAAAGGTTCTTCACTATGGTTTTCAAGTAATTGTATTGATACTTTCTCCATAGAGATGTTGTGAAGATTAAGGTTAATACTTGTAAAGAATTTAAGAGAGTCCCTGATCTATACTAAGCCTTCAGTAAATATCAGCTGAAGCTCTAAATTTCCTATTTTGAGCAACTGAGTAATGATGATCTCATTCAAAGAGAGAAAAAGTTGGCAAGGAGAATCATGTTCTTATTTTATGAGTGTGTATGGGCGAATTAATTAGTTTTCCTTGAGTAGCTGTTGCAAATTGCAATGGATACCACGAAGAGGCAGCTAGAAATATGGATGTGGAGCCCAGAAGGGTTAACGGGGTAGGATAGATTGATTAACACTGTATAAAAGACAGTGAAACCATAGAAGTAGATAAAGTAATTCAGGTGAACATATGGAAAGAGAAAAAAAGAGCCCAATTTGGAAGTATAGGGGAAAACAACTTTAGTCTTTTGTCACCAAAGATATTTTTAGGAGGTGACAGCATAGGATAAGGATAGAGGGGTAGGCAAAATTCTAAGATGGCCCCCAAGATTCCTGCCCCTTGCTAAACACACACATCTTCTCCAAGTTATTAATAAAACCCATACTAACCTAGGTGCTGCGGTGAAACAATTTATATAAACTTTAAGATTTTTTTAAATTATTAATAGACTTTATTTCTGAGGGCAGTTGTGGTTTAAAGAAAGAATACACAGACAGTTCTCATATATTCTCTCTTTTCCAGCCCACAATTTCTCCTTTTAACAACTTGCGTTGGTATGGTACATTTGTTATTATTGATGAGCCAATCTGATACATTATTAACTAAATCCATAGTTTACATTAGTGTTTACTCTTTATGTTGTAGAGTTGTATAGGTTTTTCCAAATAATGTCATTTATCCATCATTATGATATACAGAGTAGTTTCATGCTTTAAAAATTTTCTCTGCTCCACCTAATTCCTCCCTGCTCCTCTCCAGCTCCTGGCAACCACTAATCTTTTCACTGTCTCTATAGTTTTACCTTTCTCAGAATGCAATATAGTTGGAATAATACAGTATGTAGTTTTTTCAGACTGGCTTCTTTCACTTAGCATTTAAGTTTCCTTCATGTCTTTTTGTAACTTGATAGCTTATTTCTTTTTATTGCTAAGTAATATTCCATTTGTATGGCTGTACCACAGTTTATTTATCCATTCATCTTTTTTTATTTTTTGGCCGTGCTGCATGGCTTGTGGGATCTTAGTCACCCCACCAGGGTTTAAACCTGGGTGCTTGGCAGTGAAAGCATGGAGTCCTAACCACTGAACCACCAGGGAATTCCCTATCCATTCGTCTATTGAAGGTTGGTTGCTTCCAATACTTGGCAATTATGAGTAAAGATGCTACAAACATTTTGTGCGCAGGTGTTTGTGTAGAAGTAAGTTTTCAACACATTTGGTAAAATACCTAGGAGTGCAATTGCTGGACGATTTTTAAAGACTGATTAGCTTTGTAAGAAACTGTTAAACTGTCATCCAAAGTGTCTCTACCATGGAATTTTTTTTTTAAATAAGAGATTTGGACATATTTATGGGCCAGAATTAAAGGGTCATTTTAGAAGGAAATGTTGAGCATATTTAAGAGAGAGAATAATTAATTAACCAGGTTCTGGAGCACAGCTGGATTTATCATTCTTTGGTGGAAAAATAATTCCTAGGATGGGAGATAAAAAGGAAGAATGGTAGAGTCTATGTTAGAAGGAAAAGAGGAAGAATGAGAATATGAGAGTGTTCAGGCTTGATGGCCTATGTAAGCTCTGTAGTAATCAATAAGGTCATTTTTAATGAGTGATATTTAATAGGTAAAAGTAGGGTATTTGTCAGAAAAATATTAATAGCAGGTAGCATATATTGGGTACTCGTTATATGTTAAGGTCTGTTTTAAGTGTATCAATCAATTGATCCAAAAAACTCTGCTGTCATAACTTAAAGTAGAGAAAACTGAGCCACAGAAAGGTTACATAACCTGCCTGAGGTTACACAGTAAGTGCTAAAAGAAACTGTGAAGTCTGGCTTCAAAGTTATACCCTAACTTTCTATTACAATACTGAGTATTGTGAAGTTTTGAGGGTTTGGAAGAAGTGCTATGAATCATGTAAATGAGAGCTACTTAAGGACATACGAAAGAACTTCTCTGTTAATGATAGAAGATGAAGAAGAGCTAATGGTCCTTTCCATTTCCAAATCCCCTTAAGGCAATGAGTCATATGGAGGTGGAAAAAAATCTATAATAAGCACTGTAAAGATCTGTTTTCAAAATAACATTTTAGTGGAGAATTAAGATTACCATGATGGTTCACTTCTCATACCTCACTGAAAACCTCCAAATACTTTTTGCCTTTGGGAAAGAAACCTGCCTTCCCTAAATGCTTTCCTCTACACTGTCTTCTTTAATACATTTCTCTTTCAATTCAGATGAACACTGTTGGAGGAAAGCTAAGAACTGAGTTAATCTGTCAATCATAGCACCAGGGTTAATAAACCAGTCCATGATAATCACTGCATATTATTATCTCACTGTGCAACACATTGAATTGGATGTGGAGCTTTCCCAATGATGGCATTCAGTGATGGAGTGGCTTTGGGTCAGAAGAGGAAACTGGCTACTGGGCTTTAGGAAGCATGTGAAAGGAAACTGCAAGAAGATCCACACAGATGTAGCTAAATATACGTCAGCTTTGAAAGTTATCCTCTCTTTTAAATGGAAGGGTGAATTTTGATAGTGGCCAGGAGCCAAGTTGCCAGATGAGTATATAAATAAACATTCTTTGCAAATAAACTGAGCAGAGGAGAACTCTGTTTGGATTTTGGAAAAGATTGCTTTAGTAAGCAGAATCCAGAATGCTGTGTTAGTATATGAAGAGTTTGTAGTAATATAAACACTCATAGTAATTAATAAAAACAGTTTTGGCAAGAGCCCACTGTTACTCTACAGCAACCCAGTAGAATTTGAAGATGAAGCATGATTGCTGTTGTCATGTGTCTATCAGTCAAAGTGTACAATGAAAACATTGACGCTGTAGTTTTGGAGTTTGAGGGGAGAGGCCACACCCATTATGCAGGAGTGGATATATCCCATGTGTCTTGGGTATCCTTAGCCCAAATAGCTGGTATCTCTAAGGAAAGCAGTCTCAGTGGTCCCTCAGTGAGAAGAACAAAGCTCCAAATCCCAAGTCCATACTCATCTGAGCTCCTTACTCTGGTTTGCAAGGTTCTTCATGATTGATTTCATTACATACAACTCTTACCACTCTACTTTGCTCTAGATACTGTCTTCCTCCAAATCTTTACAAGGCTGGTACCTTTTCACTATTCAGGTCTCAGTCCAAATATAACCTTGTCATATAAGACTGTTTATTAACCTGCCTGAAATTGTCTTTCCTATCCTGTTCCAGAAATGTTATTATTTCCCCCTGTTTTTTACTTCATAAAATTTATCATTCTCTAATATATTTACTTGTTTTAATATTTGTTCAGTCTAGATAATAGCAAGAGAATCTATAATATATTCAAGAATAAATCTAACAAAACATTTAATACCATTGTGGAAACAACACCATAAATTGTTTAAATTCATAGAGACTGGCAAAAATACCATGTTCCTAGGTAGGGAGAGTCATTTTCTTAAAGATATCTTGCATTTAATCAACAAACCATTAGGATCCATAATATATTAAGATTTATTGCAAAATCAATAAGCAAAGACAAAAAATTTGAAAAATGAGAATATGCTCATATCTCATCAGTGGTCCCAATAGTCAATATGCTCAGTCTCATGAATAACCTGGAAAATGTAAATAAAAACAATTTTCTCTCCAAATCCATAAAGTTAAAAAACTTTAAAAGTCTGATAACTTTTAGCTAATGCCATGAAACAAGAAAAGGAAATAAAATGTATACACATTGAGAAGGAAGAAAATAATAAAATTTTGTTCGCAAATGACATGATCATCTGTAGAGAAATTTCAAAAGAATTGACAAAAAAAAAAAAAAAACTCCTCTGGAAAAAGTGATTACAGCAAGGCTGCAGGATGCAAGGTCAATATACAAAAGTCAATCACTTCCCTATACACTAGCAATGAGCAAGTGGAATTTGAAATTAAAAACACAATACGAAGTATGTTAACACCCCTCAAAACGAAATACTCAGGTATAAATCTGAAAGAATATGTACAAGAACTATATGAAAAAAAGTACAAAACTCTAATAAATGAAATCAAAGAGAAACTAAAAAATGGAGAGATATTGCATATTCATGGATAGGAAGACTCAACATTATCAGGACATCTGTTCTTCCCAAATTGATCTACAGATTCAATGCAATCCCAATAAAAACACGAGCAAGTTATTTTATGGATAGTGACAACCTGAATTTAAAGTTTGTATGGAGACCAATAGCCATCACAATATTAAAGAGAAACAAAGTTGGAGGACTGACACTACCCAACTTTAAGACTTACTATAAAGCTACAGTAATCAAGACAATGTGGTATTGGAGAAACAACAAATAGATCAATGGAACAGAATAAAGATCGTAGAAATAGACCCTCATAAATTTAGTCATTGATCTTTGAAAAGGAGTAAAGGCAATACAAGGAGCAAAGATAATTTCTTCAGCAAGTGGACTTCCACATGCAAAGAAATGAATCTTGACACAGACCTTATGTCTTTTAAAAAAATTAGTTCAAAATAGATCAAAGATCTAAATGTAAAACACAAAAGTGTAAAACTCTTAGAAAATAACATAGAGGAAAACCTTGATAACCGGTAGTATAGCAATAAAACCCATTTTTTTTGTGTGGCATAAAATGATGTTTTAGATAAAACACCAAAGGCACAATCCATGAAAGAAATAAGCTGGACTTCGTCAAAAGTAAAAACTTCTGCTCTGTGAAATGCAATGTCAAGAGAATGAGAAGATGAGTCACAAACTGGAAGGATATATTTGCAAAAGACACATCTGATAGAGGACTGTTATCCAAAACATACAAAGAACTGTTAAAATTCAACAATAAGACAACAAACAACCCCATTTAAAAATGTGCCAACGACCTTAACAGAACCTCTCCAAAAAGACAGACAGATGTCAAATAATATATTAAAAGATGTTTCACATCATATGTCATCACAGAAATGCAAATTAAAATGTCACTACACACCTTAATAGGCCCAGACCCAGAACACCAGCAACATTAAATGCTGGTGAGGATATAGAGCAACAGAAACATGATACATTGCTGATAGGAATGCAAAATGATACAGCCACTTTGGAAGACAGATTGGCAATTTCTTAGAAAATGAAACATATTCTTACCATAAGATTCAGCAGTCACACTCCTTGGTATTTAACACAAATGAAATGAAAATTTGTGCCCACACAAAAATCTGCATGTAGATAATTTTGGCAGTTTTGTTCATAATTTCCAAAACCTGGAAGCAACTGAGTTATCTTTCAATAGGTGAATGGATAAATAAACTGTGGTATACCCAGAAAATGAAGTACTATTCAGCATTTAAAAAATGAGCTATCAAGCTATGAAAAGACATGGAAGAGCTTAAACACATATTACTAATTGAAAGAAGCCAATCTGAAAAGGCTATAAACCGTAAGATTCCAACTATATGACATTCTGGAAAAGGCAAGACTATGGAGACAGTAAAAAGATCAGCTGCTGCCAGAGGTTGGTGAGGGAGGAGAAGAGAATAGGTAGAACAGAGGATTTTTCAAACAGTGAAAACACTCCATATGATACTATAATGATGAATGTATGTCATTATACATTTATCCAAACCCACAGAATGTACATCAAGAGTGAACTGTGGGGATTCCCTGGTGGCACAGTGGATAAGAATCCGCCTGCCAATGCAGGGGACATGGGTTCAAACCCTGGTCTGGGAAGATCCCACATGCAGCAGAGCAGCTAAGTCTGTGCGCCACAACTACTGAGGCTGCGCTCTAGAGCCTGTGAGCCACAATTACTGAAGCACGCATGCCTAGAACCTGTGCTCTGCAACAAGAGAAGTCACCGCAATGAGAAGCCTGCGCACCACAACGGAGAGTAGCCCCCACTCGCGGCAACTAGAGATAAACCCCGTGCATAGCAACAAAGACCCAACTCAGACAAAAATAAATAAATAAATAATTTTATAAAAAAAAAAGAGTGAACCATAAGATAAACTATGGATTTTGGGTGATTGTGATGTGTCAATGTAGTTTCATTACTTTAACAAATGTCCCACTCTAATGGGATAATATGGGGGATACAGATAATAGGAAAGGCTATGCTGGTGTGTGGGCAGGGGATAAATGAGAAATCTCTGTACCTTTCTCTCGATTTTGTTGTAAACCTAAAACTGCTCTAAAAATAAAGTCTTCTAAAAAGTCTGGTCATACCAAGTTTTGTCAAGAATAGAACTGCCAGCAAGAACTTAATTTATAAAATAATTTTGGAGACTAATGTGGCAATATCTAGGAAAACTGAAATATGTGTACACTTCAACAATTCCCAAAGTAGACTTTGGAGGATTTATCACATATATGCACAAAAAGATAAGAACAATAATTATTCATAACAACATTTTAGTGAATTCTAAGCATCCGATGCACATCCATATATAGGAGAGTGGATAAATTATCTATGACACATTCACACGTTGGAATAATATATAGCAACTACCATGTATGAATTAGAGCTCCATGTATCAACATGGGAAAATTTCCAAACTACAGTGTTGATTGAACAAAACAACTTTCAGAATTATCTTATGGTACAATAACATTTACTTTAAAAGTTTAAAATACACAAAACAATGCTATATATGTTATGTATATTTAGGCATAATAATGTAAAGAAATATGTTTGGCTATTATCCTGACCTGAGCTTCCCAGGAAACGCGGGCTTAAAACAATGGTTTACATGTTACTCCTTATTAGGAAGTGCAATTCAAGGGCGTGGAAGTGAACTAAAAATAGATTAGGTAGGGAAGGAGGCAAAGCTAATAGGATGGTGCATTACCAAGCTGAGTACTACTTTGTATCAAAAGAAATTGCTTAACACCTATCCTTCTCAAACTCTCCCAAAATATAGCAGAGGGAGGAACACTCCCAAACTCATTCTACGAGGCCACCATCACCCTGATACCAAAACCAGACAAAGATGTCAGAAAGAAAGAAAACTACAGGCCAATATCACTGATGAACACAGACGCAAAAATCCTCAACAAAATACTAGCAAACAGAATCCAACAGCACATTAAAAGGATCATACACCATGATCAAGTGGGGTTTATCCCAGGAGTGCAAGGATTCTTCAATATATGCAAATCAATCAATGTGATACACCATATTAACAACTTGAAGGAGAAAAACCAGATGGTCATCTCAATAGATGCAGAGAAAGTTTCGACAAAATTCAACACCCATTTATGATAAAAACCCTCCAGAAAGTAGGCATAGAGGGAACTTACCTCAACATAATAAAGGCCATATATGGCAAACACACAGCCAACATCGTCCTCAATGGTAAAAAACTGAAACCATTTCCATTAAGATCAGGAATAAGACAAGGTTGACCACTCTCACCACTATTATTCAAAACAGTTTTGGAAGTTTTAGCCACAGCGATCAGAGAAGAAAAAGAAATAAAAGGAATACAAACTGGAAAAAAGAAGTAAAGCTGTCACTGTTTGCAGATGACATAATAGTATACAGAGAATCCTAAAGATGCTACCAGAAAACTACTAGAGCTAAGCAATGAATTAGGTAAAGTAGCAGGATACAAAATTAATGCACAGAAATCTCTGGCATTCCTATACACTAATGATGAAAAATCTGAAAGAGAAATTAAGGAAACACTCCCATTTACCACTGCAACAAAAAGAATAAAATACCTAGGAATAAACATACCTAAGGAGACAAAAGGCCAGTAAGCAGAAAATTATAAGACACTGAAGAAATTAAAGATGATACAAATAGATGGAGAGATATACCATGTTCTTGGATTGGAAGAATCAACATTGTGAAAATGACTCTACTACCCAAAGCAATCTACAGATTCAATACAATCCCTATCAAAATACCACTGGCATTTTTCACAGAACTAGAACAAAAAATTTCACAATTTGTATGGAAAGACAAAAGACCCCGAATAGCCAAAGCAATCCTGAGAAAGAAAAACGGAGCTGGAGGAATCAAGCTCCCTGACTTCAGACTATACTACAAAGCTACAGTAATCAAGTACAGTATGGTACGGGCACAAAAACAGAAATATAGATCAATGAAACAGGATAGAAAGCCCAGAGATAAACCCATGCACATATGGTTACCTTATCTTTGATAAAGGAGTCAAGAATATACAATGGAGAAAAGACAGCCTCTTCAATAAGTGTGCTGGGAAAACTGGACAGCTACATGTAAAAGAATGATATTAGAACACTCCCTAACACCATACACAAAAGTAAACTCAAAATGGATTAAAGACCTAAATGTAAGGCCAGACACTATCAAATTCTTAGAGGAAAACATAGGAAGAACACTCTATGACATAAATCATAGCAAGATCCTTTTTGACCCACCTCTTAGAGCAATGGAAATAAAAACAAAAATAAACAAATGGGACCTAATGAAACTTCAAAGCTTTTGCACAGCAAAGGAAACCATAAACAAGATGAAAAGACAACCCTCAGAATGAAAGAAAATATTTGCAAATGAAGCAACTGACAAAGGATTAAGCTCCAAAATATACAAGTAGCTCATGCAGCTCAATATCATAAAAACAAACAACCCAATCCTAAAATGGGCAAAAGACCTAAATAGACATTTCTCCAGAGAAGATATACAGATTGCCAACAAACACAAGAAAGAATGCTCAACATCATTAATCATTAGAGAAATGCAAACCAAAACTACAATGAGATATCATCTCACACCAGTCAGAATGGCCATCATCAAAAAATCTACAAACAATAAATGCTGGAGAGGGTGTGGAGAAAAGGGAACCCTCTGGCACTGGAAAGTTGGTGGGAATGTAAATTGATACAGCCACTACGGAGAACAGTATGGAGGTTCCGTAAAAAAATAAAAATAGGGCTTCCCTGGTGGCGCAGTGGTTGAGAGTCTGCTTGCCGATGCAGGGGACATGGGTTCGTGCCCCGGTCCGGGAAGTTCCCGCATGCCGTGGAGCGGCTGGGCCCGTGAGCCATGGCTGCTGAGCCTGTGCGTCCGGAGCCTGTGCTACACAACGGGAGAGGCCACAACAGTGAGAGGCCCGCGTACCACAAAAAAAAAAAAAAAAAACCCTAAAAATATAACTACCATACCACCCAGCAATCCCACTACTGGGCATATACCCTGAGAAAACCATAATTCAAAAAGTCATGTACCACAATGTTCACTGCAGCTCTATTTACAATAGCCAGGACATGGAAGCAACCTAAGTGTGTATTGACAGACGAATGGATAAAGAAGGTGTGGCACATATATACAATGGAATATTACTCAGCCATAAAAAGAAACGAAATTGAGTTATTTGTAGTGAGGTGGAGGGACCTAGACTCTGTCATACAGAGCGAAGTAAGTCAGAAAGAAAAAAAACAAATACCATATGCTAACAGATATACATGGAATTTAAAAAAAAAAAGTCATGAAGAACCTAGCGGCAAAATGGGAATAAAGATGCAGACCTACTAGAGAATGAACTTGAGGACGTGGCGAGGGGGAAGGGTAAGCTGTGACAAAGTGAGAGAGTGACATTGACATATATACACTATCAAATGTAAAATAGATAGCTAGTGGGAAGCAGCTGCATAGCTCAGGGAGATCAGCTTCTTGCTTTGTGACCACCTAGAGGGGTGGGATAGGGAAGGTGGGAGGGAAATGCAAGAGGGTGGAGATATGGGGATATATGCATATGTATAACTGATTCACTTTGTTATAAAGCAGAAACTAACACACCATTGTAAAGCAATTATACGCCAATAAAGATGTTAAAAAAAAAAAAAAGCAATTGCTTGCTTGATCTGGGAACTGTTCTTTGAGAACTTGCTTCTCAGAATAACTGCTTCTCCAGAGAGTGTATCTACAGAAGGAAGCCAGAAAAGTGTACCTGGAGGTTTGATTTGCTCTGTGGAGTATAGTTCCTTTGTAACAGGGAAGAACAAATCTGACTCCATACTAGATCTGTTTCTTTTAGTTTAACCTTTGTATTCTATTTCTTTTGCTTCAAGTTAAGAAGGGCACCTATAGCCTGAAATATACATGACAGCCATTCTCAAGGCTCTGACCTTTAAGGGTGTAACATTTCTCCATTCAGATAAAGATAAAAAGTTGCAGAACAGAGAATAACATTTGTCTTGTTGGAGGTTTACAGGAACATCATGACCCGACCTACAAGGACAGCTGCAAGAAGGAAGGATTCCAACACCAAGAAGTTTGCACCAACCAACCATGCCCCTCCCTCAGCTTGCCTTTAAAAATGCTTTGCTGAAATCCTTCAGAAAGTTCAGGATTTGGGGGGCATGAGCCATCTATCTCCTTGCATGGCCCTGTAAGAAACCTTTCTCTGCTCCAAACTCTGATGTTTCAGTTTGTTTGGCCTCATTGTGCGTTGGGTACACAAATTTGCGTTCGGTAACACATTCACACACTCCCTGGACACCTATGTGTGGGTGCAGAGAGGATCTTGCAGCATCTTATCTCAAAACGGATTTCTGGGTTACTAGTAGCATATGTGGCAGGGGCATCAGGCAAGGTGAAGTTGGCAAGAGTCCGCACAGTACTGGTCTCTGTAGAAGTGCTGGAGGTTGAACAAGTGGTCACTGACTCCAGAAACAGGTGAGGCCAAGAGGATTTGAAATGGCACATAAGAAGCTCAAATATGATAACCACCATTCATCCTTAAAAACAAAGACCCTGGAACCTGGGTCCTTCCTGGGTTCAAACACCCGCATTGTGGCTCACAAGCCATGTAACATTGAAAATGCCACTTAACATCTCTGGGAGTCAGTATCATCATCTGAAAAACGAGAATAACAAGCATAGCTATTTTGTAAGGCTGTTGTGAGGATTAAGTGAATCAACATATTTTCTGGTTCCAACTGTTGTATAACAATAATTAGTCTAAATCTTTGTGGTATAAAACCACCATTTTATTGGGCTTATGATTCGTGAGTCAGGAATTTGGGAAGTATCAGCAGGGTAGTTCTCATTTATAGTCTCTCGTGCAGTTACAGTTAGTCGTGAGTTGGGACTGTAGTTATCTGAAGACTTAAATGGTCTGTATGCCCAAGACAGCTCACTTACATTGCTGACAGGTGATACTGCCTGACAGCTGGGAGTTCAGCTCAGGCTGTCAACTGTAGCAAGTATACACAGCCTCTCCAGAGTGTCAGTCTCTGGGTAGTTGGATTTTTTTTTTACAGCTCACTTCACCCAGAGAGCATCCCAAGAGAACTAGGTGGAAGCTGCCTAGTCTTTTCTGATCTAGCCTCAAAAGCCATGTAGCAGCACTTCTGCTGCAGTCTATTGGTTATAAGTAAGTCACTAAGGTTCCTCCAGAGTCAAGAGGTAGCAACATAGATTCCACCTCTCAATGGGAGGACTGTCAAAGAATTTGCAGACATCTTTTAAAATAACCACACTATAGGTAAAGCACTTGGAACAGTGCCTGTTCAACTCTATCCTTAGTACTATTCTTTGGACATGATGCCATAGCCTTTTAGCCTTTTAAATGAACTCTTCTGTAGCTAGTCATTTTTATTTTGTCTTGATGTTACAATCCATGATGTTTCTTTATGGAGTGACACTGGGGGAGATGGACAAACAACAGTTCTGGTAATTCTCAGAGCTGATGTTATATAAACCTTGCAGTTATATGGAGAAGATGGCTAGAGCATTTTCACTTAATTTTTCTTCGCCACTTGGTATCTTGTTAGGGCTTGTTAGTCAACACATCCCTGAAGCACAGGGTGAAAGGACACATTGTTGCTCGTTGATGCCTGCAGAGGATGGGGGTGGATGCTAGCTCCTGACATCACTTTAGGATCCACTTATTTAAAATCATGACATATGAATGGTTAGTCCCTTAATAGGTCAGATCTGTTTTAACTTTAATTCATGCCAGTTCTCTGATTCCTATCAATTGTCCAACAGCTCTGTTTCTGGAGTAAAAAAACTTTTTCTTCTATAGATTTAAGACAGGAAGAAATACGTATACTGTACTTCAGGTAGACTTCAATATCATAAAGCCTATTTTTGTTTGTTTCTAGTTTTATAAACAATCACATGTATTTTGGTTGAAAGACTAGGAAAGCTTCCTGATGCTGGAAGCCATATTTGCTGAGTCACTGTGTATTTATTTTCATTTAGCATTGGTATGTTGAATATTTGAAATATTTTAAATTCTCAGGCTTCCTTACTATGCACAGTTTGTCATATTATGAGGAGGAAGATGTATATACTTCCACTTTCTATCATGCTGTAATGTTGTAATGAAGGAAGCTTTATTTTATTAATGTGGAAATGCTGAGCAACCCCTTAGAAAACTACCTTTCAATTTAATTTTCCTTCTGAAGTATAGGAAAAAAAAGATTTTTTAAAAATCTTCTTTTATATCAGCACTATTAAAAGAATGAAGAGACTCATGTTTTCCTAGAGTCTAAACGATTTTTGCACAGGGTCAATTTAGAAAAAATAAAATTGTTTTAGAAAGTGTGTCCTTTTAAAATGTGGAAAATGCCATATCTGCACTTAATATTCTATGACATTTCTTATTAATGAAAGGTTTGTTGGTGTGTAACTGGCCGAAATTTCAGAAATACTGTAATGCTGGTATGCAATATGCAATGTAATAATGCAATATGTAATAATGAGCATTGGTGTGAGAGGAGACCTGGTGATGCTGGGCTCCTTAGGAAATAATCAGGGAGAAACAGTCTCACTGTTAACACTTCTCCCTGCTGCTGTGTCGCTGCTTTTACTCCTCCTTCCTTCTGTTCTCTAGTGCATGTAGGGTGGGAGTCTGTCCATGACTCAGTCATGTGGCGGCAGCAGCACAAACCCCAGACCCTGACCTGCCCCCACAGAGAGAGCTTTCCCTGTTCCACAGTGAATACAACAACTATTTCTTGCACACCAACTGCATCTGGGAGTCTGCTTGCAGAGAAACCAGCAGTGCGACCTTGGGCAGCACTTCCTCCCCAGAGGAAGGGAATTTGATATGCAAAACACTTGCAATTTGATTTAAAATACGATCAAACTCTGACAGCTCATAGTTTTCTCTTTTAAAAAGGCAAGCAATAACCACCGATCAAATAACTTTTATTTTCAGCATAATCATTCTTATCGATGGAACCAAGATCAAGCAAGCCTGCCCAAGACCCTCTTGGGGATTTATTTCACACTATACTTCTGAGCTACAAGTGTAGCAAAACTCAGCTCTTCTTGTTTCCTGATCCAAAGTGTTGTACCTCTGGATCAATATCGTTTTACCTGATCAAGAAATAAACTACACATTTATCAACCCTAGTGCTGACTAACTGGATTCTAGAAGAGGTTGATAGATTTCTTGAAACCATTTGTTTTCAATCTTGGTGATTAGAATCTTATCAGAGGAGCTTAAAAAATATTAATATCTAGGTTCCATCCCCGATCAATTAAATCAGAATCATTGGAGACAGAAAAGTTTCTGAATATTTTTACAGAGCTTTGCAGGTAACTAACTCTAAAGTGCAAACTGGATGAAGAACAACTGTGCTCTAATCCGGCTAAAGTCAAAATACACATATATTAGACCACACACAAAAATAAACTCAAAATGGCTTAAAGACTTAAATAAAAGACATGACACCTTAAAACTCCTAGAAGAGAACATAGGCAAAACATTCTCTGACATAAATTGTACCAATGTTTTCTTAGGTCAGTCTCCCAAGACAATAGAAAGAAAAGCAAAAATAAACAAATGGGACCTAATCAAACTTACAAGCTTTTGTACAGCAAAGGCAACCATAAACAAAATGAAAAGACAACCTACAGAGCAGGAGAAAATGTTTGCAAATGATTCAACTGCCAAGGGCTTAATTTCCAAAATATACAACCGGCTCATACAACTCAATAACAAAAGGCCAAACAACCCAGTTGAAAAATGGGCAGAAGACCTAAATAGACATTTCTCCAAAGACATACAGATGGCCAACAGGCACGTGAAAAGATGCTCAACATCAAAACTACAATGAGGTACCACTTCACAACAATCAGAATGGCTATCATTAAAAAGTCTACAAATAACAAAAGCTGGAGAGGGTGTGGGGAAAAGGTAACCCTCCTACACTGTTGGTGGAAACGTAAATTGGTGAAGCCACTACTGAAAACATTACAGAGGTTCCTCCAAAAACTAAAAATAGAGTTGCCATATGATCCCGCAACGCCTCTTCTGGGCATATATCCAGACAAACTATAATTCAAAAAGATACATGCACCCCTATGTTCATAGCAACATTATTTACAATAGCCAAGACATGGAAACAACCTAAATGTCCATCAACAGACGAATGGATAAAGAAGATGTGATACCTATTATACAATGGAATATTACACTCAGCCATAAAAAAGAATGAAATAATGCCATTTGCAGCAATGTGGATGGACCTAGAGATTGTCATACTAAGTGAAGTGAGTCAGAAAGAAAAAGACAAATACCATGTGATACCACTTATATATGGAATCTAAAATATGACACAAATAAACTTATCTATGAAACAGAAACAGATTCACAGACATAGAGAACAGACTTGTGGTTGCCAAAAGGGAAGGGGAGTGGGGAAGAAATGGATTGGGAGTTTGGGATTAGCAGATGCAAACTATTATATATAGAATGGATAAACAACAAGGTCCTCCTGTATAGCACAGGGAACTATATTTGATATCCTGTGATAAACCATAATGGAAAAGAATATGAAAAAGAATGTATATATACGTTTAACTGAATCACTTTGCCTTGCAGCAGAAATTAACACAACACTGTATCGATAAATCAACTATACTTCAATAAAATAAATTAAAAAAAATACACATATATTAGAAAAAGCAGGTAAGTAGCTCAGGCCAAAAGGGAAAACTGAATACATTAAAGGCACAGATAACAATTATTTAACTTTTATTATTTTAATATAGAAAAGGTGACTTACACAAAAAACTGAAAAACAGAAGGAAACAACTCCAATTGTCCTACGAATAGGATTAACCAAGAAAGTAGTGTTTTAATCACCAGGAAAAGCAGAAACAAATACCATAAAGGAAACAATCCTCTAACTTCTACCTTTAACCTTTGATCAACGTTTGTTCATGCAACAGGCCTCATCCAAAATAAATTTCATGGTTAGCAATAATAAATGTTCTTTACCTCCCACGAGAAATAATTCAAAACCCAGTTTGCCTACTCTGATCATATTTTTTAAACGTGCCCAACATTACATAGATATGTAGCTTTTAATGTGGGTTTTGATTGAAAAATCCCATGGATTTATATAGGTCTTTAAATAAAAATGCACCATGGACAAACCAGTGTGTTTTATTTTAAGCTTATTTGGTTGGAATAAAGAGACCTATTCAGACTAGCTTAAACAGAGGGGGATATAAAGAGGGAATTCTCACAGACACAGAAGTTGCGCTTAAGCCTCACTGAGAGGGAACTAGGTGGGGACGAGGATGTGACAAGGACCAGACCATCAGTTCAGGCTATAGCTCCCTAGTTAGTGAGACTTGGCTATGCTCTGTGGGCCTGCCCCTCCCTGTCCCTTTGCCAGGGCTGAGCTGTCTTTGACTCAGTGTCCTTAGTAGTTCCATAAACTGTGGTGGAATTGGGAGGAGAAAGGTCATGTTCTAAACTGTGACTAAGACAGTAGGAACTGTGGGCAGAGGGGCAGACCCTCTTTGAACCTCTGTGAGAGTCAGGCCATGAGTGACAGCTTCAGGATAAGGGGACAACAGAAAAGCCAGCTGCCTAGTCTTTCCAAATATGAGAGGATCCACCTGGATGTGAAAAAGAGAAGCCTGGACTTGGGGTTAGAAATCTGGACTTGGGGTTCAACCATAGCTCTTTCATTAACTAGCTGTCTTCTGTATAACCCTGCAACATTACTTCATGTCAGTTTCACTACAGAAAATGTGGCAAGAATATATACCCCACAGGACTGACTTAAGGAATAAATAAATAAAAGGTTGAAAATGCTTCGTAAATCTGAAAGCATGAGACAAATGCAAAGGAATAATTACTTCAATGGACCAGAATGTCAGGTTAATTACTACTGTAAGGAAGGCAATGCAAGGCGACGGCTTATGAATAAATATCAGCTTGGCTGTCTATTTTAACTCATGTATCCAATATACTAATGTAATACCTCATGTGTGAATTTTCCAAAACACTGAAGAATGAATACTGGCCATTACTGCTTTCACATGAATTAAGGGCAGCATGTGGATGATTCCAACTTCATCATAAGTGAGGAAAAGCTGACGTTCAGAGACGCTAAGTTGCTTAAGTCCACACTGGTGGTAAATTACAGAGCAGGATTTGAAGTCATTTTGGACTGTGGGAGGGGGCAGCTCTTTCCTTAAGACTAAAGGGCACCAGTCTCTTCAACCAGTTGACCTCCTATCTATGTTGTCTCCTCCCTTGCCTTGGTTACATGAAAATCAGGCAGCATGAATCACATGTAATCACATTACATCTATTCAAATTGGGGTCTGCAAATGACAGCCTAGGCCAAATCCAGTCCTCTGTGTGCGCTAATAATGGTTTTTACATTTTTAAATGAAAAGAAAATTGAAATAAGAATAAAATTATGAGAAGTGAAAATTATATGAAATTCAAATTTCCATGTTGATCGTTTGTTTAACATGTTGTTTGTGGCTGTTTTCACACTACCAAGCAGAGCTGAGGAGACAGAGAAGGTATGGCTTGCAAAAACCTGAAGTATTTATTATCTGGCTCTTGTTTACAGACTCCTGATCTCCATTACTGGTTGCTTTTCATTTGTTTTCTTATTAATAAGAAAATAGTGTCTCATCAATTGTTATCAAAAGCATTTAAAGTGAAAAACTAATGGATGTACAACAAATTGGCAAAGATAAAAAAATAACAGTGGGGAAAATCCCTCTATTGTAGGAATAAAAAGTAGCACATGATTTCTGGAGACAATTTTACTACATGTGTAAACAGTTCTTATAAATCTGGATACCCTTGGACTCAATAATTCCATTTCTATAAAATTTTGCTAAGGAAATAGATATCTGTACAGAGATGTAGGAAAGGAGAATCATTTATAATAGTGAAAATTTATAAACAGACCAAGTGTCCAAACATGTATAATTAGCTAAGTAACTTATAGTATATCCATCAAATGGAATGTAATAAAGTCATTAAAAAGAATAACACACACCTACATTTACTGAGTTGAAACATGTGCATAATACATGTTTAGGGGAAAACATCGTGGTACACAAGAACATGTATAGTATGTTCTTTTAGTAAAATTATATGTTCTGGGGTTTCCCTGGTGGAGCAGTGGTTGAGAGTCCGCCTGCCGATGCAGGGGACACGGGTTCGTGCCCCGGTCCGGGAAGATCCCACATGCCGCGGAGCGGCTGGGCCCATGAGCCATGGCCACTGAGCCTGCGCGTCCGGAGCCTGTGCTCCGCAATGGGAGAGGCCACAACAGTGAGAGGCCCGCATACCGCAAAAAACAAAAACCAAAAAACCAAAAAATTATATGTTGTGGTATTTCATTAAGTGTGATCTTTAAAAATATAAAAGGTGGAACAGCAGAAAATATAGCATTTACTGAGTTTTAAGTACTCTATTAGACAAACCTAAACGTTATTTCATTTAAAATTCCCAACAATCCTGTAAGCTATTCACTAATTTTTAATTTAATTATATTTTTAATGTACGTATAATTGTCTCCATTTTATGAGTGTTGAAACTGAGGCACAAAAAATTGCCCAAAGTTACATAACCAGTAAGCAGTAAGGCCAGGATTAGAAAGCTCATGTTCTTCCTATCAGGGATCAGGTTGAATATTTTATTTTAATAAAAATCAAACAGTAAACTTTAGTATGTTCTTTTACTATAAATGGCTGAGGCCCTTCCTGAGATACAGCCATGTTTCATGGGAAAACTGTGGGAATTCCAATCAGAGAGATCCATGTCATTCACTGCTTAACCATTTACTGTCTGTGTGATACTGAACGAGTTATTTAGCCCAGTGAGTTCTTCTTTCCTTAAAATAAAATGGACATAATGATATTTATCTCATAGAGTTATTGTGAAGATTAAAAGAAGCAACATAAGCACATAAAAAAGCATATTAAAAAAGCATGTAAGACATACTTGAAAAGCAATAAACTTTGATTCCCTTAAGAATGTAATAAACGATGAGTACCATAAGTTACCCCTGTGTGTCTACATATGGATTTCTAAAATACTAAGCAGTGACCATGTAATTTAATTTTGTACCTTAAGACTGGTTGTCACCAGTTTAGAGCTACTCATTTAGAAATCCTTATTTTGTCTTTTTGAAGGAAATGATGCTAAAGGAAGAGACTGACTTATCACAGACATAGCAATCATTCTTTGAGTCCTTGATGTAAAATTTATACAGCCCTTCCACTACAGACAAGCACACTTTACGTCTAGAGATATTACTTAGCATGCCTAAGAATGACATTTGTCTGCTAAAAAAATATATGTTAGCTGGCAAGAAAAATATCTAATTCTTCAAAAGAATGACTTGGGAAATTTCCTTTCTGATAGTGTTAGGACTACAACTTAGCAAGTTAGAAAAATACCAACAATCGAGGAATGGTTGCTATGGGATCCTCTTGTAGGTGTCATGGCTGGGGTACCGAAATAGCTGAGTACAGTCCTAGCCATTGGTTCAAACACAAGAAAACAGATTAAGTCAAGCGTCTTGAATAGGCAAAAGTGGCACCTGTGTTTGATACACCTTTAAAACAAGGGAGTTTCATCGTGTTCCATGATTTGCGCTGTGCCACATCTGGTAATTTTCATCTCTATTTTTCTAGCATTTTTTAAAACAAGCCAAACAGACTTCTCTTGATGTTTACTTCTTTTACTGATATCACACCTAGAATCTTCCTTTCCAGTGTATGAAATTGATTCTGTGAAACTTTGATGTCTCTGTAGAAAATTGGTGAGAAATTTCGCTATAAAAATGGAATGACATTGAATGTGTCTGTGAAATTCAGGAGGAAGTATTCTACTTCCTCTCATATTTAATCCATGCTCCATAAAGAGTGGAAGGCCCATTTATGCTCTGATATTTAATATGATTTCATTTTTTATTGGTAAAAATTTTCCTTACAAAGCATAGGTAAATGCCCCATCTCCTCTGGGATTTTTTTTTTTTTTTTTTGCGGTACGCAGGCCTCTCACTGCTGTGGCCTCTCCCGTTGCGGAGCACAGGCTCCGGACGCGCAGGCTCTGCGGCCGTGGCTCACGGGCCCAGCCGCTCCGCGGCATGTGGGATCTTCCCGGAAC